>NC_140584.1:57443366-58643366 GCF_964204655.1 Triturus cristatus | reverse complement strand
ATCAGTCACTCCTATGGCAGGCCTTAACAATCCTGAAGTCAGAGTGCTTGGTAACATGTGAGATGGTGCTCTAGCATGAGCTGAGCCTGTCTGCAGCTTTCGGAACCATGTCCTTGTAGCTGTTCTATGATATCGCCTACCATATACTCTTAAAGTGCCTTATAATCCTCACGGTTATGGTAACTATGATTTGGCTTTATCAAAACATGTTGTGTAGGGTGTTTAACACTTAGGAATACTACCCCCACACCATTTCTGGCGGTGAGGATAGTATTCCTCCCTTCTAGAGGGAGAAGACATGTTGAAGACCTACTACCCGGTTAAAGTTAACCAGAGCCCCAGTGTCACAAAATGGATGCTGCTGCCACAGACACAAGTCTGACCTCCTGCTGCTGGGAGACCTTCCAGCGAGGAAGGCTTGGACAATAGGTTTCCTGCCTTGGGAGGTGCTAGCACCACCCTAGACAGGCCTTAGTGTATTGGGGCAGGGAGGGATGAATGAAACGAGACACTGCCTGGGGCACACAAGCTGTCCCATGCATAGTCCAGTTCAAACCTGTGCTGGGGCACTCCAGCCCCAGTCCTGGCGCGAAACTGGACAAAGGGAAGGGGGTGTAACCAACCCCCTCCCTGGTCCCACCCATAGGAGGGACCTAGCAGGTAACCCAGTCCACCAGATTAGTATAAGAGTGGGAGCTGAGTCCCTAGGACTTTGGATTATCCTGATAACTGAATCTTGAACAGAAACTCTGGACCTTCGACATTAGACTACGGAAGAAGACTGAAGAATCTCCCTTGTGGCCAAGGAGTGACCACCCTGTGCAAACAGGCACCATCAAGCGACCTGCCGTTTGCTTTGCTCAACGTTCTACGAGGAACCGACTGCAGAGCCCGACAAGCACCTTGACTTCCAGACTTCTCCGACCCTGATCCACATCCACAGCGAAGCTGAGATCCGTGGAGGCGACGAGAGACGTGGGACTGGCTACCTGGGAAAATTGGCGACTTGCTTCCAGCGCAGCTTCTGAGGCATCCTCGAAGTTGTGCTCTGGGATTGAGAAGCCCCAACCCCGAGCACCATCTGCACCGAAGATCAGCCCTCCACACTCAACGAGTTCTGCGTGGGGCCCTTCTGCATTTTTCTGCTCGACGCGTCTGTCCGGTTGCTTGCCCGTTGGCTAGTGACCTCTGTGACGACGAACCTGTAACTTTCCACCGCTGATTTGGCTTCTCCAGACTGGCCCTTGCTTCCCTGCAAAAGAGAAGTGTAGGAAGGTGGATATCTGACTATGGTTACCCACAACTTTTTGTCTAGTGTCTAGCTGGTTTTTCGACTTAGTTGGCCTGAGATCTTGCCATTCAGGGTCTCAGGCTGTCTGCGCTCTCTTTAAAATGGACTCCATGTACCCTATGTACATACCCAATTGGTAAGGATCACCTTATTGGACCCTGTACAGTGTACCCTAGGTACCCAGGGCATAGGTGTACCCTAGGCCTCCCAGGGGCTGCAGCATGTATTATGCCACCCCTGGTCTGGCCTTCCAATCAGACACAACTGGCTGATCACTCAGCTGGGGCAAGGTCGTGTAATCACCCCTTGCTTAGGTGTAGTATTCCTATACCTACCTTATATATAGACATATGTGTACCTATCAGCCACTCCTATGGCAGGCCTTAACAATCCTGGAGGCAGAGTGCTTGGTAACATGTGAGATGGTGCTCTAGCATGAGCTGAGCCTGTCTGCAGCTTTCGGAACCATGTCCTTATAGCTGTTCTATGATATAGCCTACCATATACTCTTAAAGTACCTTATAATCTTAAACGGTTATGGTAACTATGGTTTAGCTTTATCAAAACATGTCGTGTAAGGTGTCTAACACTTTGGAATAATACCCCCATACCATTTCTGGTGATGAGGATATTATTCCTCCCTTCTAGAGGGAGAGACATGTTAAAATCCTACTTTGCTGTTTAACTCTGACCAAAGCCTCAGCATCACAAAATGGATGCTGCTGCCACAGACACGAGTCTGACCTCCTGCAGCTGGGAGCCCTTCCAGCCTGGGAGGCCTGGACAATAGGTTTCCTGCTTGGGGAGGTGCTAGCACCTCCGCAGACAGACTTTAGTGTATTGGGGCAGGGAGGGCTGAAAGGAATGAGACATGCCTGGGGCACACAAGGTGCTCTATGCATAGTCCAGTTCAAACTGGTGCTGGGGCACTCCAGCCCCAGCTCTGGCGCGAAACTGGACAAAGGAAAGGGGTGTAGCCACCCCCCTTCCTGGTCCCACCCATAGGAGGGACCTTGCAGGTAGCCTAGCCCACTAGCCCAGTATATCAGTTGGTAGCTGAGCCCTGCAAAATTAGATTATCCTGAATCTGCAACTTGAACAGAAACTCTGGACCTTCGACATTCGACCTCAGGAAGAAGACTGAAGAATCTCCCTTGTGGCCAAGGAGTGACCACCCTGGGCAACCAGGCACCATCCAGCGACCGCTGCTTGCTTTGCGACTGATCCTACGAGGGACAACTGCAGAGACTGACCAGCGCCGAGACTTCCAGACACCTCTGAACCAGATCCACCTCTACAGCAAAGCTGAGACCCGTGGAGGCGACGAGGGACGTGGGACCGGCGACTTGGGCAAAAGTGGCTAGTAACTGACTAGCGCAACTTCTGAGGCTTCCTCAAGGCTGTGCTTGGGGAATTGAGAAGCCCCCATCCCGAGCACCATCTGCAAAGAAGATCAGCTCCCCCCACTTCACGTGTTCTGCGTGGGGCCATTCTGCACCTGAGTTGCTCGACGTGTTGTCCGGTTGCTGGCCCGTTGGCTAGTGACCTCTGCGACGACTAACCTTTTTCACCTTGCTGGTCTGGCTCCTCCAGACTGGCATTTGCTCCTCTGTGAAAGAGAAGCACCCCAGACCTTCCTGGTCTGCACCAGAAGCAAGTCCTCCATTCTGCGTGGGTTCCGTTTGCCAAGGCTTGTTGGATCCTAACTCGACATCGACGCCGCCGACAGCAAGAGCCTTCGTGGAACAGCTCGCCTCCTGTTCCTGGTCGTCCTCGACGCCTCCTGGTACCCGTGGCTGCTGCGACAAGCTTCACCTCTTCACCTGCATCTGCACGACATCGCCTGGTTCCTTCCTGGTTCCTTCCCGGCTCCTGGCTGGTGACCTAGACTCTGTCCCTTCTGCTTGCAGGTATCCTTCCTTCTTGATTCCATCCTTGGGATCCACCGGACACTCTTCACTGACTGCCTGTCAGCAACTTTCCTTCAGGCATCCATAGGAGTCAACGGCGAAACCCGACGCAAGTTCACACCTATGCACCCGCAGCCCGTGGGCTAGGTAACTTGAGTACTCCGGTGCTCACAGGGGTATTGACTATCCTAGGGTCTAGTTTCCAAGTCTCGAACTCCTAGCTATTCCAGAAGTGTCCTAAAACTGTTAATTTCTAATAACTACTATTTCTATCGACTTTTACGCATTACGCGTGAGTGTTTCCACTCTGCACCTGAATACCGTGGGCCTCCCACTTCCTAACCTTTGGTAGTATAGTGTAGCCCCAGCGATTCCCTAGGCCTATCCTGTGTTCGTGACAGTGGTTCTTATACCACTTACTTAGTATATGGTTTGCGTGGCCCCTAGGGCCTAACTGTATTACTTACCTGTGTGACTTAATATATGCTTAAATAAGACTGTGTTGTACTTACCTCGAATCTCATAAAGAGTGCTGAGGGTTTGACTAGAATAAATACATTCTATTTTTATATATATATCTGTTGTGGTGTCCTTTCATTTGGTATTCAAGGGATTACATATGGTATAACAGCTTGCTTCACATGCCATACAGAGTTTAGCCTAAGACTGCTCTTGTCCATGCTACCACTAGGCTAGCTGGTCTATAAGGTTGACTTTACAACCAATCACCATAAGGGTTGTTTGGACTGATACAAGGTGTACACTAGAATTAGTGACGTCATATATCAGGCCAACTTCTCACACTTGACACCACGGACTCGCTGGGTAGGGCGATTTCCACCACGGTGGCGCTCCGGCGCCACGCCTGGCTGCGGTCCACGTCTTTTTCGGGGGATGTCCAGAGTACCCTCATGGATATGCCCTTTGATGGCACTCACCTTTTTGGTGAGAAGGCGAATAGTGCGCTGGCTCGTTTTAAGGACTCCCGGGCTACGGCCACGTCCTTGGGTCTCTCGGCCCCACGGCCGCAAACATCCGCCTTTCACCCCTTTCGTGGCCAAGGAAGGGGCGCCTCCTCACGTCCGCCTAGTCACCGGCCGCAGAACCATCCTGCACGCGGTCGCGGACGTTGGTTCCGCCGTGGCGGTACTAGAGGACAACGTGCCGGTCAGTCCACATCCACCCCGGCAGCATCCGCCTCAAAGCCCTCCTAGTCCGAGCTTTCAGGCCCATTCCACGCCAGTGGGCGGCAGAGTTCGCCATCACCTGCTCCACTGGCGCTCCATCACTTCGGACAGGTGGGTGCTGCAAATCGTCCGAAGGGGCTACTCCCTCCCCTTCAAGACGACCCCTCCAGCCATGCCACCGCAGTGCCACCTTATATCGGAGGATCACTTGAATCTTCTGCGGGAGGAAGTTACGGCCCTCTTGGCCAAAGAGGCCGTCGAGCGCGTTCCTGGTCCAGAAGTAGGCCGTGGTTGCTATTCCCACTACTTTCTGGTTCCCATGAGGGCAAATGGGGCCTACGCCCTATCTTGGACCTCAGGAGCGTCAACACCTTTCTCTGGAAGGAACGGTTCAAGATGCTAACTTTAGCTCAGGTTCTGGCTGCCCTCGACCCTGGAGACTGGATGGTTGCGTTGGATCCCCGTCCTGCCGGCCCACCGGCGTTACCTGCGGTTCACGGTGGGTCAGGAGCAATTTCAGTTCACCGTGCTCCCCTTCGGCCTCACCAGTGCCCCTCGGGTGCTCACTAAAGTGATGGCGGTGGTCGCAGCTCATCTGCGCAGATCGGGGGTTCCAGTCTTCCCCTATCTCGACGACTGGCTGTTGAAGGCAGGCTCGCCCCAGCAAGTCGGCTCCCACCTCCAGACTACGGCCGACCTCCTGCATTTGCTGGGGTTCTCCATCAACGTGCCGAAGTCACACCTGAGACCCTCCCAGAAGCTCCTCTTCATCGGAGCGGTTCTCGATTCGGCGCAGTTCCGGGCTTATCCTCCGGAACAGCGGGTCCGGGATATTCAGGCTCTGATTCCCATCTTTCGGCCTCTATCCTGGGTTTCGGTCAGGTTGGTGCTGCGGCCTCTGGGGCTGATGGCCTCCTGCATCCTGTTGGTGCATTACGCCAGGTGGCGAATGCGGGCTCTGCAGTGGGACCTGAAGTTTGTGTGGGCTCAGCATCGAGGCAACCTGTCCGACCATGTCTTGATCTCGGAGGGCACTGCGAACCAGTTGCAGTGGTGGCTCACGGACCGCGATTGGGTCAGCGGCAGATGCCTCTCCCTACTCCAACCGGAGCAAGTAGTAGTGACGGACGCGTCCCTCCTGGCATGGGGGGGCCATATGGGAGAGGTGGAGATCAGAGGACTGGTCTCCGGCGGAGGCTCAACTCCATATCAACCTTTTGGAGCTGAGAGCGATCCGGCTTGCACTGAAAGCCTTCCTTCCCTCTGTCCGGGGAAGTGTCGTGGAGGTGTTCACGGACAACACCACCGCCATGTGGTATTTCAACAAACAGGGCGGGGTGGGGTCGTGGACCCTTTGTCAGGAGGCTCTGCGCCTTTGGACATGGCTGGAACACCAGGGCATCACCCTGGTGGTTCAACATCTGGCGGGCTCTCTGAACCCCAGAGCAGACGAACTCAGCCGCCGGTGCATGATGGATCACGAATGGCGTCTGAACTCGGACGTGGCGCAAGGTCTCTTTCTGCAGTGGGGAGAGCCTTGGTTAGATCTATTCGCCACCGAAGAGAACGCGCAGTGTCAGCAGTTCTGCGCGTTGGAATTTCCAAGGCAGCACTCGCTCGGAGACGCTTTTCGTCGCGAGTGGAGTTGCGGTCTGTTGTACGCCTTTCCGCCTATACCACTTCTGCCCAGAGTGCTGAAGAAGATCAGGCACGACCGGGGCCCAAGTTATCTTAGTGGCTCCTGATTGGGCACAAAGGTTCTGGTATCCCGAGCTACTCAGTCTGTCAATCGATCCCGCAATACGACTGCCTCTTCAGGAGGACCTTCTGTCGCAGCAGCAGGGGACGGTCCTCCACCCGAACCTGTCCAGCCTCCACCTCCATGCGTGGAGATTAAGCGGCGACAGTTGATGCCAGTTGACTTGCCTCCTGAAGTCTGTGATGTCATTCTGGCAGCCAGGCGTCCCTCCACAAAGACGGTATACGCCTGCCGGTGGAACAAATTTGTGGCATGGTGCACAGCAACGGCTGTGGATCCCCTTTCCGCCCCTCTTTCTGAGGTTCTCCTCTTTCTTCTTTCTTTGGCCCAGCAGGGCTCTTCTTTGGGCACCTTGAAAGGTTATCTTGCTGCAATCTCTGCCTTCTTACGGCTTCCTGATCAGCCTTCTCTTTTCAGGTCCCCTGTTGTTTCACGTTTTCTTAAAGGCATTACCCACATGTTCCCTCCTGTCCCCTTCGCAATGCCTCAGTGGGACTTGAATCTTGTTCTGACCTTTCTGATGTGCGCTCCTTTTGAGCCTCTTCACAATTGTCCCATTCGTCTTCTCACCCTGAAAACTGCTTTCCTGGTAGCTATCACCTCGGCTAGACGGGTGAGTGAGCTCCAGGCTCTGTCATCTAAGCCTCCCTTTCTTTCTGTTCATCCGGACAAGGTTGTCCTCCGGACTCGTCCTTCTTTTCTACCAAAAGTGGTGACCCCCTTTCACATCGGGCAATCTGTCACGTTGCCCACCTTCTTTCCGCATCCTTCAAAAGAGGAAGAGAGGCTCCACCGTCTGGACCCAAAACTGGCGCTGTCCTTTTATTTGGACCGCACCAAACAGTTCCGGGTAGACGACCAACTTTTTGTTGGATAGGTAGGAGCTAAGAAGGGGAAAGCGGCACACAAACGGACCATCTCACGGTGGCTCGTGTTGTGTATTAAACTTTGTTACTCCTTGGCAAGAAAGGACCCTCCTGTTGGGCTGAGGGCCCATTCCACCCGGGCCACAGCGGCTGCTACTGCCCTGGGCCGGGGAGTTCCCTTGCAGGACATCTGTCAGGCGGCGACGTGGGCTTCACTCCCCACGTTTGCCAAGCACTATTGCCTGGACAGCCTAGTCCGGAGAGATGGCTACTTTGGCCGTTCTGTTCTCCAGGACTTTCTGGTGTGATCTTGGTTCGCAGACCCACCAACGGGGTTGGTATTGCTGGGGTATCTATTCTAAGGTGAGGAATCTAACTAACGTGTTTCTTTCAGATGAACAAGTTACTTACCTTCGGTAACGATGTATCTGTAAGAAACAATAGTTTGTTAGATTCCTCACCTTCCTACCCATCCTCCCCGTTCTGCGAACTGACATCTAGGGTTAAGGCTATCCTTTTCAGGGCCCTAGAGTTTTTGGCACCAGTGTCGGTCTCTTGCATGGCTCTGCGTTCCTGCCGCGGAAAGCTATGTACAAGAACTGATGTCAGCGCACGAGGGCGGCGTCTAAGTACTCCGACGTCATTCCGGCGCACGACGCCAACCACGAACGCGGAGCCGCAGACGACGCCTAGCGACGCGCAAGGGGTATTGCTACAAAATTCTTTCTGGATCCAGCCTGACGCCTGGGGATATTCTAAGGTGAGGAATCTAACTAACTAATGTTTCTTACAGATACATCGTTACCGAAGGTAAGTAACTTGTTCTTCAGAATCGCCATCTTTACTGCAGTTAACACCTTTTCTACTGTGGAAAAACGCTTTTCAGCAGAAGTGTACAAGTGTGACTTGTAAGCAATTGGGACCGTGTCCCCTTCATTAAATGTCAAGTACGTGAAACCCACTGCCCCAGGAACAATTCTAATTACGAGGTTTGTGTGGTTATCACGTGTCAATAAGTATTTAGAGGCAAGAAGATCAGCCTGCAAAGAGTGCAGGATAGCTGAATGTTCTGGCAGCCAGCAAGATTTGGCAAAGTTGGTTGTACCAAGGCATATAGCGGCTTGACACGCTGGGCATAATCGGGAATGTAAGTACGCACGAAATTCAAAAAACCCAGCAGAGATGGTAGTTTTTTCACAGATGTTGGAGCACGCAAACATGCACATTTCTCCCGGAAGTGAGGCGCTAAACCTCGACCTTCATTGATGAGTTCATAGCCCAAAAACAACACTGTATACTCTGCAATGTGTGATTTCGCAAAGTTGAATTTGTAACCGAAGTCCGCAAACATGACAATAATGCGGTCAACGCGAGACAGATGCGGCCATAATTCGTCGTCTGTGAGATCAATATCATCAACTTACGAATACGCATCAGGGTCAATGCTCTCTGTCAGACTACACGTGCGGCAAAGACGCCAGGACTGTTTTTGTAGTCCATGGCTAATCTTTTAAATTGTTTTTGTTTGCCGCCAGAAGTAAAGGCTGTCGATTGACTACTAATAGAGGACAGGTTGTGGCTATAAAAGCCATTGGAGATGTCAAGTGTGGTCTTAAACCTTTTTCTCACGAGACTATCAACAACGGCAGAACTATGGGTATTCTGTACCGCGCACGTCCGACAATGAGAGTTCAAATGCCGATAATCCAAAACTAGGCGGTACGACCCATCAGGTTTGGTTACAGTGAAAAGAGGATTATTCATGGGTGACATACATGTTTCAATTACACCTTGATATTCCAATTGTTCAAGGATTTCTGCGACGTAAGATCTAGCTTCTCGGCACATGGGATATTGGGGTTGTGGCTGTGGCATAGACGGTAACGGAATCTCATGGCTTGGTGATAATTTATCCCACCCATCCTGAGTACGGTACAATGCTGGAGAAAGCACCTGTGCCCACTCTTCTGTAAAGTTGTAAGCTTGCTACTTCGGCACTGTGTGCGCGAAAGATGGGAGGATTACCTCCTCCCCTCTAGGATCAGCCAAAACGAAAGCTGGGGGCCAGTCTGCCTCTGCTAACAAAATATATGTAGAGGTCATATATTCCCCAAAAAATCCCTTTTATGGTACGTTGTATGTCACCTTCAATTAAAAGGACTATATCATATAGTCTGTCAGGGGGAGCCACTCTAGTGTCAGCCGTTTCTACAGTAAAAATGTGTCAGTTGCTGTCGCCTTCATATATGGACGCAGTGCTTGCCACACTATTGTAACCTCCGCTGCACTGTCTAGCAGCGTTAGTGCCCATGTCAGGTTCCGAAGCTGTGTTCTCACTATCTGTGTCATACCTCGCTGTTAGTGCAGCAACTTTCTTTTTCTGAAACGGAGGTCGTTGATGTGCAAAGTCGTCCTGCTTGCCTTTACCATGAGCCAGGCGGGGCCGCTCACTTCCTTGTGGGGCACCCCGACCTCTGCCACGTTCACCTCCACCGGCTTGCGAGACCTATGTGTTAAGGAACCTGAAATCTATCAGGAGACCTAATTCTTGTGTGATTGAGCAATTCTTATGTGCGTTCAGTAGTCACTGGTATTGGTGATGCAGGACGTGACCCCTGTTTCTGTTGCTGCTTCCCCTGTTTTTTTTCAGTCTTCCCTAACTAATGTTCGAAGGACTAAGATAAAATAAACAGAAAATTCTCCACTAGTTTTTGCTAATTCCGGTGGTACTGTAACTCAGTACTATCTACCTTACGCAGTCCATCCCTAATCTTTTTTCTCCGTAGACTCAGTAGCCCTCAGCCGAGGGCGCAAATTTTACCTGGTAGCCCCAGGCACAGAGTGATCAGTGAACAAAGGCGCTTGGATAGGTTGTATTTCTGAGGGAACAGCCTCATTTAAAGCATCCTCATTCTCCTTATCCGTTTGCGTCCAGGTAAACTGGGCGTCGTTGGGAGGAACAAACTGGGGCACCTGTTCGCACTCCCTGTCCCCTATGCCGTCTTTGACCCACTGGTCATATGGTAACGGCAAAGTAATCCTCTGACAATGGGTAGCATGTACCCAGTTCTTTCGACCATCAACCTTTACAGCCGTCCGTGTCACCAACAAAACCTGCACAGGACCTTTCCAGCATGGCTCTAACACTTTCTTACTCTGAAAATTGCGAAGCAATACATAATCACCAGGCTGAATGTTGTGGCCGGGTCCCTCTGGTGAGGAAGGTAGGGATTCCTGCACTTGTTAGTGAATAGAACGTAAACTTTCTGTTAACTGGCCAAGGTAATCAAGCAACACAGGGTACTCGATATCAGAGTATTTACGAGGATGCGGGACGCCCCAGACATTTGCCGGGCGCCCAATCACAACCTCGTAAGGAGACAATCCTATCCTAGAATGAGCTGCTGTTCGATAAGAGCTAATGGCAAAGCATCTGGCCACTTTAACCCCGTTGTCTCCTGAATTTTTGACAGTTTTAGTTTGAGAGTGCCATTGTACTTTTCAAACAAACTCGCTGACTGTGGATGATTGGCAACATGAAATTTCTGTTGTACATGTAGACCTTCACAAATCAATGTAATCACTTTCCCATTAAAATGACTTCTGTTGTCGCTCCAGATAATTTGAGGCAAGCTGAAACGAGGAAAGAACTTCTCAAGGAGTACCTTCACAGTTGTAATGGCTGTGTTATCTTTAGTGGGGTAAGCATCAACCCATTTACTGCATGCACATGCAACAACCAAAACATACTTGAAATTATTGCATCTCTCCAATTCTATATAATCCATTTGAAGGACTTCAGAAGGAAAAGTGGGTGGTGCAAAATTACCAGGTGCTGTCTGGGTACTCTTCCCTGGATTATGCATCATACAGACCATGCAATAGTTTACTAAATGCGCAGCTATCCTGGAAATATTGTCATTCTGCCATACAGGGGCTAACAATTTACAAATGCCTTTTGCACTAATATGAGCTGGTCCATGTGCCATAGTAACCATGGGAAGCACTAATGCATCTGGCAACATCCATCTCTGTTTCCCCGATTTATCAATCCAACATCCTTCCTCATTCAATTGTGCTGTACTCTCCTGCCATTCCGCTAATTCTTCTATTGTGGCCTCACTCTGTATCTCCTTTACACACAAGAGTATTCTCAAACATAACTTCGGGAACCCACCCATATGGACCTGCTACAAACATGTGTTTCATTTTTGTTCAGGCCGTTTCCTTAGCTGTCTGATCTGCAAAAGCATTTCTTCTACCCACATCATCAGTAACCTCCCTGTGGGCACTACACTTAATTATGTCCAATTTCCTGGGGATCGTTAAAGCGGACAAAAGCCTCAATATGAGGTGCCCATGCTGAATCTCAGCCCAGAGTCGCCCAAAATTATGCGCGACCCCGAATGCATACTGGCTGTCAGTATGAATGTTGACAACCAGTCCTTCGCTCAATTCGCAAGCTCAAATAAGGGCAGCAATCTCAGCAGCTTGAGCCGACTGCTAAGGGACAAATGATGTCTCTCCCACCGTGTGCAAAGTAGTGATAGCATAAGCTGCAGTGGTGGTGCCATCTGGTAATTTAAAATAGGAGCCATCGACCTATAGTTCTACTTGGAGTTCAGATAAGGGAACATCAGTCAGGTCTACCCATCCCTTTGTCTCTTCTTCTGTCCGGAAGATACAATCATGTTTATCAACTGCATCATGCTCAGAAGGGAGGGGTAGTAACGTGGCTGGGTTCAGAGTGGCACATCTTTTAATCATAATATGCTTAGCAAACCATGTCAATTCATAGCCAGTAAGACTGGCACTGGTGAGGTGCTGAGTCGTCTTGTTTAAAAGTGTATTCACAGCATGGGGTATCATAACTGTGAGGTCAGTATCAAGTACTAGTCTAGCCGATTGTCTGATTGAAGTGGCCACAGCCGCGACTCATCTCACACAACTCGTAAGGGCCCTAGCAACAGAATCAAGCACAGCAGAAAAATAAGCACAAGGCCTCTGCTTATTGCCAAACTTTTGTGTTAGGACAGAAAGCGCGCAAGCAGCCATCTCGTGGACCTAGAGTACAAACTGTTTATTATGGTAAGGTGTGCCAAGCACTGGAACCGAATAAAGCGCAGTTTTTTAGTGCTCAAAAGACTGCTGGCATTCAGATGTCCAAGGCAAAGGCTCATGCACTGCTTTTGGTTTTAATACAAGCAAAGGTTTAATTAGTATCGAATAATTAGGTATCCACTGGCGACAGTAGGAAATAATACCTATAAAAGCGCGCACATCTTTTTGAGTTTGTGGAATGGACATTTTAACAATGGTAGTAATGCACTCGGGGTCAATTTCCTTCCCTCCTTCGTCAGTAGGTGACCTAAATAGGTGACGACCTATCGACAATACTGAAATTTAGAAAGAGAAACCTTACGTCCATGATGGGCCAAATGCAATAACAGTTTAACTGTACTATCTTTGTAACCTTGTTCCGGATCAGAAGCTGTAAGTAGATCAACCTTCTGCACCAATACATTACCTGAGCGAAGCGATAAGGAATGCAACTGACTTTTTAATGCAACTGACCTTTTAATGCTTGACTGTAAATACTAGGACTCTCTGTATAGCCCTGAGGAGCGTGACAAAACCTAAAACGTCTACCAGTCAGTGTGAATCCAAACAAATATCTACTCTCTGGATGTATAGGAATACTAAAGAAAGCATTTTTCAAGTCAATAACAGAGAAGAATTGGGCAGTAGAAGCAATCACCGTCAAAAGCGTAGTAATATCAGAAACCACCAGGAACAGTGGAACTACTATTTTATTAACCTCACGCAAATCAATCTCAAAACTGTAAACATCATCATTGTCTTAAGAGGAGCCTTAAGGTGACCTTTTAAGAATCGGAAGAAAAGGAAAATTAAAAAATTTTGCAGATGTTTCTTCACCTACTCCCTTTTGTATCTAATCCTGCATAATCTGAAGAAGAGCCTGTTCTCCCGCCTGAGGTATTTTATACTGAGGAATGGGAGGCAAAATAGCATGATCCTTAACCTATATAGAAACTGGTGGTATATGCAACAGGCCTACATCAGTATCACCTGTTGTCCATAGAGTGAGTGGTACTTCAGCAAATTCATCTGGGAGGAGTGCATCCTGAGACACACTGCTTAGTACTCACATCCGGATCCATAGTAATATAGACACCTGCAAGAGAACAATAGATAGTAGCATACAACTTCTTCAACAGATCCAAGCCCATCAAATTTTCACCACAATTGGATGTCAACAAAAACGGAGATTCCACAGTGAAAGGACCAACAGTCAGTGCAAAGGCGCGTGAAATGGGGCTTGCAACCGGTACACCTGAAAAACCTACTGAAACATTATTGTGGCCAGACAGAACCTCCCGGGGACCAAATGTCGAGAAACAGAACTTTGTCGCACCTTTGTCCACCCAAAATTCCTTAGTTGAGCCTTGCAAATCCACTGTGACAGAAGGACCACGCTGATCTATAGGTATCAGAACTGGTCCCTCACCCTGTCCCTGGCTGTCCTAGCTATAAGACATACCTGTCATCTCATCCATATTGTATTCATCATGATAATACTGTCCATCACGAGGGTCATCAACGTAATTATCAGAGCGACCCTGTGAAACTGCAGCATTCTGAGCTATATCAGTATCACGGCCTCTCCAACCGGAACTGCGCCCTCTAGGAGATACAACCTTCTGCAAAAGCACAGGGCAATGGCTACGCCAATGACCTTCCTCCTTACAATACGCACACTGATTTGGCCCTGAAGGTGTCGTTGAAGGCTGCCTGCTGGCACTTGGAAGCTGTCTGGAAGGACCACCTCGTCCCCTATTATTGCCCTGAAATGCTTGCTGCAACAAAACCTTCGTCTTTAGATCTTTGTTTCTTAGCAGTCCTATCTTTCTCCTGCTGATCGCCATGTTCATAATATTGGGCCATATTCAAAATAACAGAGGGGGAAGACATAGACCAAGTACTTTCAGACGCTTGCAAACGAGTCATTATCTCAGGAAGATTAGTAACAAACCTGTCCACAAACAAGCGGACTCCCCCCTCAGTGGACATATTCTGCCCACTGTAATCCAAAAGTGTATCTTCAAACGAGTAAAGTCGTCGGACACACTTTTATCCTTCTTCTGTCCACAAGCCGTCAATCTATCTCAATTTTCCTTCTTAGGTGGAATAAGAGTATGCATGTAAGTAATAATACGACCAGGCAAAGCAAGTATCTCTGCGCATGGCTTATTTCCTGGCTTCCTATCCTGATCCCATCCTTTGATCACGTCCCATGTACCACCCAATTCTGCAACATGATCTTGAGTATGCACTTGCTGCCAAATATCAACCAGAACTAGAAGACTAAAAACATTTCAATATCAGCAAGTCATTACAGTAGAAGAAGCAGCTTCTGGTAATTCCTTATAATATACTGTGGTATTTTCCCTATGGTCGGGCAGGGTAAGCCTTAAGGGCCAAAACCTTGCTCCTCTTCCACGGATTATAGACCCATTGCTCCTGGAAACGAGCAGCTACGGCTGCTCTAGTGACATTACTATGCTGATCCGTTAATTCAGGAATTTCTGAATGATATATTGGATGGACCTCACGCATAGGGAACTGAGTAATTTTAGTGGGACTCTTTTCAAACAATCAAACTCTATAGGAAACTATACTATTAATATTCGCGAGCACCTGTCCTGAGGCTAAATCAGCAATATAAACACTATCTTTGATATCAAATAACACTTGTGGAGCCTCAATTTGAATATGTGTATGCCAGAGATTAATCAATGTAGCAGACATATCCTGGAGAACATGCTGCTGTAGAAAAGGCTCAAACTCACACACAACTTGCCAAATGTCCTCAGCGCAATAAACCAGATTACTAGCCTGCCTAGCCAGCACCTCCTTCTCATCTTCCCCTACTCCAGAGCGCGCCAACAGACCTATCCGTTCCCTGAATTTAGTCCGATCTCTATCTTCAAACCCAAGTACTGGCGTCTCAACATTCAAAAGTGTCAGAGGATGAAAAACCATAGAAGGATAAGCAACAGAGGTAGCAGGTACAATTGTTCACGGGTGCACCGGAGGAGAAAGAATAGAAGACACAGGAGTTGAAACAGTAGTTGTACTAGGGGTCACAGTTGTTAAAGATGGCGCGGACAGAGGAGGAGCCGGAGGTGCTGTAGCCAAAGCTGTCAAAACAACAGCTGTAGATACGGAACAGCCGAAGCGGATGAAACAGGCTGCCTTGACTGTAAGGGAACTGTGTGATATATCCTCTGCAGGGCATAAGGAGGCGGAGGTCTGGTGTCTAATAGCTCCTCCACAAAAGTATAATTTTCCTCTTTGGCCAAATAAGATTTATCAATGTGTAGCCAAAATCTTCTGTCTTAACATTCAACTCCTGCCTCCTGTTTTTGTCTATCGTATGCAACAGCTTTCTGCGTCAATGTTTGCATTTTCCCCTTCTGTGCATCTCTTTCCATCTTTAACTTTCTCTGTCTAGCCTCCTTCTGCCAAGATCAAAGAGAATCAAACATCGACTGCCTACTTCATCTCTTAAACTTCCTGTAAAAACCCAATATTTTGTTCATCAAAAGTGCCCATCAGAGGCCACTGCAACATGACATTGTCCTTCGTATATTTGTGCCTTAGTGTACTAAACATAATAGGGTCAAGGCCATGTTTCACATACATATCAAAATTAGGGCTGCCTTCAGGAGGCGCCAGCTGAGCTTCTTCCAATCGAGCATCTGCAAAACGACAACACAAATTCCAAATTCTGCTGAGACCAGGCATTTTCAAAAGGAAAACAAGTTTGTTATTTTTACCTGGCAAAGTAGTTGCAAGTACTTTTTATCAAGACAGTCCTCCGACTGTACCAAACTCAAACCACAATGGTACCATATCCACAAAGAACCAAAACAAACTCAACTGATATCAGCAGTACAAACAAACCATTTCTCCACTGCCGACTCTTCAGACCAAACGGTCAGATCCAAGAGTTTCGCCTTTCAGGACTCTAGTCGGGATGACCACAGGGTGAGGCACCGTCCAGCAGGACAGAAGGGGCACCTGCAAGCAAATAAAAACTCTTTGTGCAGGGTTCCCTGAGCCGTCGGTCCGACCCAACGATGTCCTCTGCTTTTCCCCCATCCCCCCCCTCGTCCCCGTCCCCCCTCCTGCCTGCTGAAACACGATAGATCAATCACCCAAAGGAGTCCCTGTTCGGGCGCCAACTGAAGAAAGTGGTCTGATTAGGGTCACCTGAGTCACTTATGACCTCCTCTCAGCCTTCCGTACCAAATGAAGAGTCAGTCAGACAGTAGAGAATACAAAACAATAACTGTTTATTCATATACACTCAGAGCGGAGCCCGGTCTGCCCAGTCGCTAGGAGTGCTGCAGAGAGGACTGAAATCGGCAAGCATAAAGATCCATTATGTACATTTCGTAACAGGGCTAAAACACGCCCACAGTGGAATTTTCCAGGCTGGTGCAGCTTAACAGTGAAATACAAAAAAACGGTTCCAAAGCTTCTATCTTTCGCAAAGTATCTCAATTCCAAGGTATTTCTATTCAGGCCCACCACTAGACAAGTGGGAGAGGGCCCCTGTCTAGTGAGAAAGGTATGCACCAATAGGAATTTTGCATTCATTACTGGAACAGAACAGAAATGAAGAAAACTAAACTCTAAGGAGAGCATTTCTCGGAATTTGAACGAGATCAGTTTCGAACAGCTTAAAATTGCACCGGTGCAGAAAATGGCGCAGCGAATGCTAGCCACCATAGGGCAATGCACAAACATGAAAATTTCTATTCTAACACAATGGTAAGTCGATGTGGTGCACAGGGTTTCGGTCCCAGCGGTTCCGACGAGGGATACCTGCCTCAAAATTGCAGAGAGGACAGATCTGGCCTCAAGGGAGTTGCAGAACCACCACCTGTGTTCCTGAGCCTCGGGAAGTCTGTAGTACCACAGAAGCAGAAGACCGGTCAGCATCGTTGCAGTGGCTGCAGATGTAGGGGAGTGACTTCTTCACTCTAAGGGAGATTTATTTGAGTGTCTTTGATGCCCACAGGTCTGTTGAAGAACAAGGAAGACTTGCAGAACAGCAAGGCCAGGACCAGCAGGAGTCTTCCTTGGTGCTTTCTCAGATCCATGCGAAGTGCAGTAAAGCCTAAGTTTCCAGACGGTCAAAGAGTGACTTGGTTTCAGTCTTGAGTCTTGTCTCACGACGAATCCAAGAAACCAACCACAGGTAAGCCCTCAAGTACCCTAGGGAAAGGGCTGGAACAACTCAAGGGGCCCTCCCAAAGGAGGGGCTGGACGGAGGGCAGGATACTCCCCTGTCCTTTGTCCCGTTTCGCCCCAGAGCGGGAGCCTAGGGCTCCCTGGACTGGACCAAACTGTAGTATGCAAGGAGTGCACAAACTGTGGCCTCTAAAGCTAGCGCCCCCAGCCCAATACACTAAGTCCTGTCCGGGAGGTGGTCACTCCTCCCTGTGATAGTAAACCTGTTGTTCTCCTTTACCCTGCTAGAGTTTGGCTCAGCAGGAGCAAGACAGAATCGTGTCTGTGGTCTGCAGCAGCACTAGCTTGCTTGCAGACCCTGTAAGGCTGTTACCTAGTGTAGGAAAGTAGGATCTGCTTTTATGGTTACCCCCACTTTTTGCTTTGTGTCAGTGTGTTTTTCACCTAGTCTGCTGGGATCCTGCTAATCAGGACCCCAGCAACTATGTGTAGGGTCTGCTTTCTATGTTCACCCCCACTTTCTGCTTTTGCTTTACTGGTTTTCGACTTAGATATGGCTGTGGGCCTGCTAATCAGACCCATGGCCCTGCTGTTCTCTCTCTAAATTAATACTATGTACTTTAGGTGCATAATCCATTTGGAGAGGATCACCTTATTGGCCCCTGTACAGTGTACCTTAGGTACCCAGGGCATAGGTGTATCCTAGGCCTACCAGGGGCTGCAGCATGTATTATGCCACCCCTGGCCTGGCCTTCCATTATGACAGAACTGGCTGATCACTCAGCTGGGGCAAGGTCGTGTAATCACCCCTTGCTTAGGTGTAGTATTCCTATACCTATCTTATATATAGACACATGTGTACCTATCAGCCATACCTATGGCAGGCCTTAACAATCCTGGAGTCAGAGTGCTTGGTAACATGTGAGATGGTGCTCTAGCATGAGCTGAGCCTGTCTGCAGCTTTCGGAACCATGTCCTTATAGCTGTTCTATGATATCGCCTACCATATACTCTTAAAGTGCCTTATAATCTTAAACGGTTATGGTAACTATGGTTTGGCTTTATCAAAACCTGTCGTGTAAGGTGTCTAACACTTTGGAATAATACCCCCATCCCATTTCTGGCAATGAGGATATTATTCCTCCCTTCTAGAGGGAGAAGACATGTTGAAACCTACTTACCCGGTTAAAGTTAACCAGAGCCCCAGCATCACAAAATGGATGCTGCTGCCATGACACAAGTCTGACCTCCTGCTGCTGGGAGTGATCCCGGCACGGGAGGCTTGGACAATAGGTTTCCTGCCTTGGGAGGTGCGAGCACCACCCCAGACAGGCCTTAGTGTATTGGGGCAGGGAGGGATGAATGAAACGTGACACTGCCTGGGGCATACAAGGTGTCCCATGCATAGTCCAGTTCAAACCGGTGCTGGGACACACCAGCCCCAGTCCTGACGCGAAACTGGACAAAGGGAAAGGGGTGTAACCACCCCCCTCCCAGGTCCCACCCATAAGGCGTGACCTAGCAGGCAACCCAGCCCCCCAGATTAGTATAAGAGTGGTAGCTGGGCCCCAGGAGATTAGATTATCCTGAACCTGCAACTTGAACAGAAACTCTGGACCTTCGGCATTCGACGAAAGAAGAAGACCGAAGAATCTCCCTTGTGGCCAAGGAGTGGCTACCCTGTGCAAACAGGCACCATCAAGAGACTTACCCTTTGCTTTGCTGAAGTTCTACGACGGACCGACTGCAGAGCCCGACCAGAGCCTTGACTTCCAGACTTCTCCGACCCTGATCCACATCCACAGCCGAGCTGAGATCCGTGGAGGCGACGAGAGACGTGGGACCGGCTACCTGGGAACCGTGGCGAGTATCTTCCAGCGCAGCTTCTGAGGTACCCTCGAAGTTGTGCACCGGGGATTGAGAAGCCCCAACCCCAAGCACCATCTGCACCGAAGATCAGCCCCCCACACTCCACAAGTCCTGCTTGGGGCCCTTCTGCATTTTCCTGCTTGCCGCGTCTGTCCGGTTGCTTGCCCGTTGGCTAGCGGCCTTTGCGACGACACACCTTTGAATCTTCACTGCTGGTTTGGCTCCTCCAGACTGGCTCCCGCTTCTCTGCAAAAGAGAAGCACCCCAGACCTTCCTGGTCTACACCAGAAGCAAGTCCTCCATTCTTCGTGGGTTCCGCTTGCCAAGGCTTGGTGAGTCCTAGTTCAACTTCGACGCCGCCGACAGCAAGAGCCTTCGTGGGACAGCTCGCCTCCTGGTCCTGGTCGTCCTCGACGTCTCCTGGTACCCGTGGCTGCGGCGACAAGCTTCACCTCTTCACCTGCAATCTTCACGACATCGCCTGGTTCCTTCCTGGTTCCATGTGGTCACTGGCTAGTGACCCAGACTCTGTCCCTTCTGCTTGCAGGTATCCTCTCTTCTTGATCCCAGCCTTGGGATCCACCGGACACTCTTCACTGACTGCCTGTCAGCAACTTTCCTTCAGGCATCCATAGAAGTCCACGACGAAACCCGACGCAAGTTCACACCTATGCACCCGCAGCCCGTGGGCTAGGTAACTTGGGTACTTCGGTGCTCACAAGGGTATTGACTATCCTAGGGTCTAGTTTCCGAGTCTCGACTTTCTAGTTACTCCAGAAGTGTCCTAAAACTGCTTATTTCTAACTGCTAGTGATTCTATTGACTTTTACGCATTACGCGTGAGTGTTTCCACTCTGCACCTGAATCCCGTGGGCCTCCCACTTCCTAACTGTTGGTAGTGTAGGGTAGCCCCAGCGATGGCCTAGGCCTATTCTATTTCCGTGACAGTGGTCCTTATACCACTTCTTTAGTATATGGTTTGCGTGGCCCCTAGGGCCTAACTGTATTACTTACCTGTGTGACTTAATGTATGCTTGAATAAGACTGTGTTGTACTTACCTCGAATCTCATAAAGAGTGCTGAGGGTTTGACTAGAATAAATACACTTTATTTTATATATATATCTGTTGTGGTGTCCTTTCATTTGGTATTCAAGGGATTATATATGGTATCACAGCTGGCTTCACATGCCATTCAGAGTTTAGCCTAAGACTGCTCTTGTCCATGCTACCACTAGGATAGCTGGTCTATAAGGTTGACTTTACAACCAATCACCATAAGGGTTGTTTGGACTGATATAAGGTGTACACTAGAACTAGTGACATCATACATCAGGCCAACTTCTCACATTGGTGAGCAGCGGTTGGGATCTGAGCTTGCTGTTGTAATACCATTGTAATCTTAAGATACTAAATTGAAAGATCACACAGGTATTGTTTAGGTACATATAACATAGATTATAATACTTAAGTCCTACTGGACTTAGTTGTTGTAGGTTGAAGGGCCTAACACACCCTGACTCTACTAAACCTCTCTAGTAGTTGTAAACAACTAGTGTAGGTAGGTGCACACACCACACCCTCACTAGATCATGTCTCTGGGAGGAGATCAAGGAGATTCTCTCTCAGGAGGGGCAGGTCTGAGAAAGATCCCCTCTAGATATGATACCCTAACTTTTCAGGAGATGAGGCAATTGTGTACCTCCAGAAAGTTAAAACAGGGTGCAAACCCTACCCTCCTTCAGCTAGTACAGATCCTAGAGGAATATGATGCTCTTAGGGCCTCACAGGCTGGTACCCTAGGTACAGGGGAGGGTCTACCCGCTACAGATGAGTCAGATGGGACTTCAGATGAGGAGGTAGACAGCCAGGGCCAAGTAGGAAGACTTAGCCAGGCTAACCTAAGCTTACATGGGAGTTTGCATGGGGTCCCCCCCATACAGACCCCCAAGTAGGCTTAACCAGAGAAGCAGGAGAGACAGATCCCCTTCAAGGGAATCCATCCACTCCCATGTCTCTAGCATCTCTAATGCCTCTTCTCACAGGGGAATGACTTCCCCCCCAGAGAAAAGAGCATGAAGCCAGAATGAGGGAAGCTAATCTAAGGATTGAGAGGGAAGAACTTGCCCTTGCCAAGGAGAAGCTTGCTCTGGCTAGAGAACAAAAGTTAAGTGGGTTAGAACCCACTGGTGGCAGCAATATCCCTAAGGATAGAGACAGGCACTATGATAATAGAAACCTGAGCAAGATTGTCCCTCCCTACAAGTGTGGGGATGACATCCACAAATGGATAACTGCTTTGGAGAGGGCTTGCAAAGTACAGCAGGTACCCCAAAGTCAGTGGGCAGCTATCTTGTGGCTCTCCTTCTCTGAGAAAGGTAGAGACAAGCTCCTCACAGTTAGTGATGAGGATGCAGACAATTACACTGTCCTGAAGAGTGCTCTAATTGATGGGTTTGGCCTAACCACTGAACAATACAGGTTGTTGTTCAGGGATACCCAGAAGACACAGACTCAGGACTGGACTGAGTTTGTAGATTGTGCCACTAAGGCTCTGGAAGGCTGGCTAGTGGGAAGTAATGTTAAGGACTATACAGGATTGTATAAGTTGATCATGAGAGAACAAATCCTTAACAACTGTCAAAACCAGCTACTGCATCAACACCTGATTGATTCTGATCTGACTTCTCCCCAAGAATTGGGAAAGAAGGCAGATAGATGGGTCAGGACTAGAGTTAAGCAGAAAAACCAGAACCAGGGCGGTGATCAGAAAAAGGCAGACCAGAAGGGTAATGATCAGAAACAAAAAGACCAGAAGTCTTGGGACTACCTGCTTCACTCGTGCCTGATCTCGGCTCTTCAGCGTCGGTGGCAGAATGGATTATCGGAGCCGCAAACGTCGATGGCTTGTCAGTATGTGGTGTTGGCGGCTGGCACTATCAAAGCGGTCACATGCTTATACCGGCGGATGACGACCGAAAGGCTGGCCCCACTGGACAGGTTAAAACAGTGTTGGGAGGAGGATATTGAAAGGGACATACCTGATAGAGTGTGGGCTGAATTATTCGAGCGCCCTTGGAAATGCTCTAGGAATGCTCGTTTCCAGCAGATCCAATTCTTTATTCTGCACCGGGCTTATCTTACCCCAGCCAAGATTCAGAGTTACTTTCATACTCTCACGGCGCCCTGCCCTCGCTGTCGGGCGTAGGGAGCTGACCTCTGCCACATGCTATGGGGATGCCCTCAGATCAGGGGATACTGGAGGGGGGTGGATGTTATTATGTGATATCACGGACAGGGAGATTGACCTTGGTATGGGCCCGTGCCTGTTGCACTGGTTCCCCCACACCTCCAAGTATAAAATAACCAGCAAATTTATAGACCTAGGGTTGGTGTTAGCTAAGCGGGAAATCACTGCTAACTGGAAATTGCAACGCGGACCACGATTGCAGAAGTGGAGGGCAGAATTTACTAGGTGGGCAGATTGCGAAGTGACCCTTTGCATGCAGTCGGCTACCCGTGCTCATAGTGATAGGGCAATGGAGTCGGCCCGAGCTTGGGGAGCGCTGGCGGAACTATTGAAGGCTGCTGACGCTGATGGCGAGGGGGCATCTGACACGGAGGGAGGGCGGGTCCCGTCCTCCCCTGCATCCGCCTAGAGGAGCGTTGAGGGGTCAGGCGGTGGCACACTTGGGTGGCTGGCGGTACTGTGTTGGACAAGTCGGAGGCGTAGCATTACAGACTTGAGTGCCTTACCATGTATTCTGTCATTAAGTCATGCCGGAGGGGGGTGGGGGTTGAGGGTGGTGGGTGGGGGGAGGGATGTAACGTGGGGTTGCTGTTTTACTTTAGTTTAGTTGATTCTATTGCACGGCAGAATCTCCTGAGTGGAGACTCCGAGACCTACGGGTATATGAGCTGCCTACATATGGACACTGCATGGTGGACTTTCACGGATTACCCCACAAGGTTTGCTGGGGAGGCACTGAATTACTTAGTATATTGTGGAGTCATAGTAAGGATGTTGGTGCAAAGGGACTTGTATGTAGGTATGTTCCGGGCAAGCGTGGGAAGTTGATTGCACTGTATTTGAGTGATTTTCATGCCAATAAACATATTTTCAAAAAAAAAAAAAAAAAGACCAAAAGTCTTCACCAGGCCCCCAAAAGGCTCAGGGGGAGGGTGGTCCCAAAAAGGATAAAAAGAAAGATGGCCAAAAGAAACCATGGTGCAACTATTGTAAGTCCAACTCACATTGGTTTAGTGAGTGCACCAAAAAGGATAAGTCCCCAGCCACCATTGCCCCTAAGGCAACTGTACCCCCTAGTTCAGCTGTAAGTGGTGGTTCCCAGCAAAAGGGTGTAGTAGGGTTAACCTTGGGGACTGAGGAGGATTCTGGCCTAGTCAGGATACCTACTCAGGCTGTTCTGATCTGTGTTGGGGACATAGCTTTGTCCTCTACTGTAGGCCCCAGAAACCTGGGCAAGTACAGACAGACTACTTTTATCAACCAAAGATTGGCTCAGGCCTACAGGGACACTGGGGCTAGTGTCACAATGGTGACACCTGCCTTTGTGGACCCTGGACAGATCATACTAGGTGAGAACTACCTAGTGACCAACGCTAGCAATGCCACTACCACCCATAGTGTGGCAATTGGTAACTTCTCCTGGGGAGGGGTAACTGGCCTCAAGAAAGTTGTTGTTAGTTCAGACCTTCCTGTGGAGTGTTTACTGGGCAATGATCTTGAAACTTCAGTTTGGTCTGAAGTGGAGTATAGGACCCATGCGGAAATGCTAGGGATAGATGCACATGTCCTTGCTGTGACCCGGTCACAGGCCAAAAAGTGCACCACTGAACAAGTGCTGGATCCTGAAACTATAGACCAGTCACAAACCAAGAGAAAGAGCAGTAGGGTAAAGGCTGTGCCTTCCCCCCTGCCTCGGGCACTGGATCAGCCCTCACAGGAGGATGATTCTGAGGGCCCTGAAGGAATTGTCCTAGAAGAACTTGAACCTGATCAGGTTGAGTTTCTTGGGACAGGGGGACCTTCAAGGGCAGATCTGAGGCAGGCACAATTAGACTGCCCCTCTCTTGAACCCCTCAGACAGCAGGCTGCTGCTGAGGCTGCAGGGAATGCTCAAGGTACCCATAGAGTGTATTGGGATGAAGGGCTGCTGTATTCAGAGGCTAGAGACCCCAAGCCTGGTGCATCCAGGAGGTTGGTCATACCACTGAAGTTCAGAGGCTTCCTTCTTACCTTGGCCCATGATATTCCCCTTGCAGGACAGTTAGGCCAAAACAAGACTTGAGACAGGCTTGTCCCTCACTTTCACTGGCCCCATATGTCAGAAGATACCAAGGAGTTTTGTCGCTCCTGTGTCACCTGCCAAGCCAGTGGCAAATCAGGTGGCACCACAAAGGCCCCCCTCATACCACTACCTGTGGTGGGGGTTCCCTTTGAAAGAGTGGGCATAGATATTGTAGGACCAATGGACCCACAAACAGCATCTGGGCACAGATTCATACTGGTGATAGTGGACCATGCCACCAGGTATCCAGAAGCTATTCCCCTGAGGACCACAACAGCTCCTGTTGTGGCAAGGGCCCTACTTGGAGTATTCTCCAGAGTGGGCTTTCCAAAGGAGGTCATTTCTGACAGAGGTGCCAACTTCATGTCAGGATATGTGACTGCAATGTGGAAGGAGTGTGGTGTGAACTACAAGTTCACCACACCCTATCACCCACAGTGCAATGGGCTTGTTGAGAGATTCAACAAGACCCTAAAGGGAATGATAAAAGGTTTACCAGACAAGCTTAGGGTATGATGGGACATCCTTTTACCCTGCCGTCTGTTTTGTTTACAGAGAGGTCCCACAAAAGGGGGTTGGCTACAGCCCTTTTGAGCTTTTGTTTGGGCATCCTGTAAGAGGACCCCTATGTTTAGTAAGGGAAGGATGGGAGAGACCTCTCAGACAACCCAAACTGGACATAGTGGATTATGTACTTGGTCTCCGCTCCAGGATGGCAGAGTATATGAAGAAGGCTTCTAAAAACCTTGAGGCAAGCCAAGAACTCCAAAAAGCTTGGCATGACCAAAAGGCTGTGCTGACTGTTTACCAGCCAGGGCAGAAAGTGTGGGTGTTGGAGCCAGTGGCCCCAGCAGCACTCCAAGACAAATGGTCTGGACCCCACACTATTGTTGAGAAAAAGGGAGAAGTCACCTACTTGGTGGACCTTGGGACTCCCAGAAGCCCCCAACAGGGTGCTTCATGTCCACAGATTGAAGGCATATGTTGACAGGGCAGACATGGGCTTACTCATGGCTACAGATGAGGGGCGGGAGGAAGAGAGTGACCTTCTCCCAGACCTGTTGACTCAGAACCCTGATGATGGCTCAGTTGATGGTGTGGTCTTTTCTGACAGCCTCACTGTCCATCAGCAACAGGACTGCAGGCAAGTTCTGCAATCCTACAGACCTATGTTCTCTCTGACCCCAAGTCAGACAAACTGGTGCACCCATGAGGTGGACACTGGTGACAGTCTGCCTGTGAAGAGTAAAATCTACAGGCAACCTGACCATGTCAGGGACTGCATAAAAGTTGAGGTACAAAAGATGTTGGAGCTGGGAGTCATTGAACCTTCAGAGAGCCCTTGGGCTAGTCCTGTAGTTCTTGTGCCAAAACCTCACACCCAAGATGGTAAGAGAGAGATGAGGTTTTGCCTGGACTACAGAGGTCTCAATGCTGTCACTAGGACAGATGCCCACCCAATACCTAGGGCAGATGAGCTCATTGACAGACTGGCAGCTGCTAAGTTTTTGAGCACATTTGACCTGACAGCAGGCTACTGGCAAATCAGACTAGCTGAGAATGCAAAGGCCAAAACTGCTTTCTCGACCCCAGGAGGACATTATCAATTTGTGGTAATGCCCTTTGGTTTGAAGAATGCACCTGCCACTTTCCAAAGGTTGGTGAATCAAGTCCTTACTGGGTTGGATGATTACTGTGCAGCTTATCTTGATGATATTGCTGTCTTTAGCTCCACCTGGGAGGATCACCTGGTCCACCTGAGGAATGTTTTAGAGGCCCTGCAAAAGGCAGGCCTCACTATCAAGGCCACCAAGTGCCAGATAGGGCAGAGCAAGGTTGTATACATGGGCCACCTAGTTGGTGGGGGTCAGGTTCAACCACTGGAGAGCAAGATCCAGACCATAAAGGACTAGACTCCTCCAACTACCCAGACTCAGGTCAGAGCTTTCTTGGGCCTGACTGGGTACTACAGAAAGTTTGTTAAGAACTATGGGTCCATTGTGACACCACTTAATGACTTGACCTCCAAGAAAATGCCAAAGAAAGTTCAGTGGGCAGTAAGCTGTCAAAAAGCATTTGATGACCTGAAGCAGGCCATGTGCAGTGCACCTATTCTGAAAAGTCCAGACTACTCCAAAGAGTTTATTGTCCAGACAGATGCTTAATATAGATGGTCAAGACCAGCCCATTGCTTTTATAAGTAGAAGGCTGACCCCTAGTGAGAAACGTTGGTCAGCTATTGAGAGGGAGGCCTTTGCTGTGGTTTGGGCCCTGAAGAAGCTGAGGCCATACTTGTTTGGCACTCACTTCAAGATTCAGACAGACCATAAGCCCCTCTTGTGGCTAAATCAGATGAAGGGTGAAAATCCCAAACTTCTTAGGTGGTCCATTTCCCTACAGGGGATGGACTTCACAGTGGAACATAGACCTGGGACTGACCATGCCAATGCAGATGGACTCTCCAGATATTTCCACTTAGAACATGAAGACTCAACTGGTCAAGGTTAGTTTAATGTCCCTAAGTTGTGGGGGGGGGGGGGGGGGGGTTGTGTAGGAGATTAGGGTCTGCTTTCTATGTTCACCCCCACTTTTTGCTTTTGCTTTACTGGTTTTAGACTTAGATATGGCTGTGGGCCTGCTAATCAGACCCACGGTCCTGCTGTTCTCTCTCTAAATTAATACTATGTACTTTAGGTGCATAACCCATTTGGATAGGATCGCCTTATTGGCCCCTGTACAGTGTACTTTAGGTACCCAGGGCATTGGTGTATCCTAGGCCTACCAGGGGCTGCAGCATGTATTATGCCACCCCTGGCCTGGCCTTCCATTATGACACAACTGGCTGATCACTCAGCTGGGGCAAGGTCGTGTAATCACCCCTTGCTTAGGTGTAGTATTCCTATACCTATCTTATATATATAGACACATGTGTACCTATCAGCCACTCCTATGGCAGGCCTTAACAATCCTGGAGGCAGAGTGCTTGGTAACATGTGAGATGGTGCTCTAGCATGAGCTGAGCCTATCTGCAGCTTTCGGAACCATGTCCTTACAGCTGTTCTATGATATAGCCTACCATATACTCTTAAAGTTCCTTATAATCTTAAACGGTTATGGTAACTATGGTTTGGCTTTATCAAAACCTGTCGTGTAAGGTGTCTAACACTTTGGAATAATACCCCCATCCCATTTCTGGCGATGAGGATATTATCCCTCCCTTCTAGAGGGAGAAGACATGTTGAAACCTACTTACCTGGTTAAAGTTAACCAGAGCCCCAGCATCACAAAATGGATGCTGCTGCCACGACACAAGTCTGACCTCCTGCTGCTGGGAGTGATCCCGGCACGGGAGGCTTGGACAATAGGTTTCCTGCCTTGGGAGGTGCGAACACCACCTCAGACAGGCCTTAGTGTATTGGGGCAGGGAGGGATGAATGAAACGAGACACTGCCTGGGGCACACAAGGTGTCCCATGCATAGTCCAGTTCAAACCGGTGTTGGGGCACACCAGCCCCAGTCCTGGCGCGAAACTGGACAAAGGGAAGGGGGTGTAACCACCCCCCTCCCAGGTCCCACCCATAAGGCGTGACCTAGCAGGCAACCCAGCCCCCCAGATTAGTATAAGAGTGGTAGCTGGGCCCCAGGAGATTAGATTATCCTGAACCTGCAACTTGAACAGAAACTCTGGACCTTCGACATTCGACGAAAGAAGAAGACTGAAGAATCTCCCTTGTGGCCAAGGAGTGGCTACCCTGTGCAAACAGGCACCATCAAGAGACTTACCCTTTGCTTTGCTGAAGTTCTACGAGGGACCGACTGCAGAGCCCGACCAGATCCTTGACTTCCAGACTTCTCCGACCCTGATCCACAGCCGAGCTGAGATCCGTGGAGGCGACGAGAGACGTGGGACCGGCTACCTGGGAAAAGTGGCGAGTATCTTCCAGCGCAGCTTCTGAGGTACCCTCGAAGTTGTGCACCGGGGATTGAGAAGCCCCAACCCCAAGCACCATCTGCACCGAAGATCAGCCCCCCACACTCCACGAGTCCTGCGTGGGGCCCTTCTGCATTTTCCTGCTTGCCGCGTCTGTCCGGTTGCTTGCCCGTTGGCTAGCGGCCTTTGCGACCACACATTTGAATCTTCACTGCTGGTTTGGCTCCTTCAGACTGGCTCCGCTTCTCTGCAAAAGAGAAGCACCCCAGACCTTCCTGGTCTACACCAGAAGCAAGTCCTCCATTCTTCGTGGGTTCCGCTTGCCAAGGCTTGGTGAGTCCTAGTTCAACTTCGACGCCGCCGACAGCAAGAGCCTTCGTGGGACAGCTCGCCTCCTGGTCGTCCTCGACGTCTCCTGGTACCCGTGGCTTCTGCGACAAGCTTCACCTCTTCACCTGCAATCTTCACGACATCGCCTGGTTCCTTCCTGGTTAGTGACCCAGACTCTGTCCCTTCTGCTTGCAGGTATCCTCTCTTCTTGATCCCAGCCTTGGGATCCACCGGACACTCTTCACTGACTGCCTCTCAGCAACTTTCCTTCAGGCATCCATAAAAGTCCACGACGAAACCCGACGCAAGTTCACACCTATGCACCCGCAGCCCGTGGGCTAGGTAACTTGGGTACTTCGGTGCTCACAAGGGTATTGACTATCCTAGGGTCTAGTTTCCGAGTCTCGACTTTCTAGTTACTCCAGAAGTGTGCTAAAACTGCTTATTTCTAACTGCTAGTGATTCTATTGACTTTTACGCATTACGCGTGAGTGTTTCCACTCTGCACCTGAATCCCGTGGGCCTCCCACTTCCTAACTGTTGGTAGTGTAGGGTAGCCCCAGCGATTCCCTAGGCCTATTCTATTTCCGTGACAGTGGTCCTTATACCACTTCTTTAGTATATGGTTTGCGTGGCCCCTAGGGCCTAACTGTATTACTTACCTGTGTGACTTAATGTATGCTTGAATAAGACTGTGTTGTACTTACCTCGAATCTCATAAAGAGTGCTGAGGGTTTGACTAGAATAAATACACTTTATTTTATACATATATCTGTTGTCGTGTCCTTTCATTTGGTATTCAAGGGATTATATATGGTATCACAGCTTGCTTCACATGCCATTCAGAGTTTAGCCTAAGACTGCTCTTGTCCATGCTACCACTAGGACAGCTGGTCTATAAGGTTGACTTTACAACCAATCACCATAAGGGTTGTTTGGACTGATATAAGGTGTACACTGGAACTAGTGACATCATACATCAGGCCAACTTATCACACTATGCTTTCTCCCCCAAGTTGACATGGCAAGTACTTTGGTACCTCTACAATTGGCTACTGGTGTACCTATATAAGTCCCTAGCATATGGTTGTAAGGTACCCAGGACATAGGTACCCCACAGGTCTTTCTTGGGCTGCAGCATGCATTGTGCCTCTCATGGGAGTCCGCTTAAACTGTGACTAAAAGGCCTGCCGTTGCAATCTTTGTGAGTTGGTGCTTCCACCTCTCACAACAGATGTCCTTATATATGTCACTACACTTAAAACCTATAAGCCACCCCCATGGCAGGCTCTTCAGTCCTGAGGGCAGGGTGCTTGGTTGTAAGTGTGAGGCGGGCCTTGCATGAGCAGGACACCCCTGCAAACCCAGGAGTCGATTCTCCTGCCTTTGTAAGTGCGGTCAGCCCTTTTTAGACCTATAGTTGACATTAGTCATTATGAGGTGTCTAACTATATAGTGGCTGCACCGAGCCCAGTCATGTTTGGTGTCAAACATGGCGGAATCATACCCCAACATCGATTCCAGTGTTGGAAGTATAATCCCCTGTACTGGTGGGATCCTTAGGGAACCCCCTGTACTTCAGTTAATAGTCTTTCAGGGTCTGCGAGCAAGCTAGTCCTGCTGCCGACCAGACACAATTCTGCCGTCCTGCTGCTGAGTAGTGAAAGGTAGAACAATAGGTGTCCTGTCACAGGGAGTTGTGACCACATCCCAGACAGGACTTGGTGTATTCTGCTGGGGTGGGGGCACTTGCTAGTGCCACCAGGCTGTGTTGTGTAGTTCCTATAAATCTTTATAGGATCTGCGCATTTAGACAATAGACCAAGGGATTCGTGTCCAGGCTGATTGCAGACATCCCCAATGGATATGTTAGGCTTTAGACCAGCTAGTTCACAGTGCCACATAAGCCACCTAACTTTACCAAGGAGTGAATAGTTTCTGGCAACTATTGAGCATGACAAACCTTGATCCTTCAGGAAACAGTACAGTACTTCTTGATCAGTCAAACTTGCACACTTAGTCTCAGAGAGATGCATAGAATAAACGATGGGAACATTTTCAATAAACATTTATTGAACCAGCGTCATTCGAGTATAAAGCATGTTTGCTGCGACAAGCATTAGACAGAAACTGATGCATAAGATTGCAAGAACCAACAGAGTAAATAAATGGTAGAATTCTACCAAGGTGCTAAAACAGTCCATATATGTAATTGATATGTTGTGAGTACTATTATGCAAATACGCCTAGAACAATACCTGCAATTATGCAAAGTAGTTCTTACGCCCTAGGATAAAGATGACCATGACTTTTACGTAGAGTATGTTCATGCCGTGATGCACATCATGTGCAGGAGACTTTCTAAGAATCCTTATGCATAATAAGACTAGTTTCCAAGACACTGATCGACATTTATCTGAAAGAAACACGTTGGTTATAGATTCCTTACCTTAGAACTACCCCCAGGTGTAGACTGGATCCGGAAAGTTTTTTCGTCAGCAGTACCTCTGCGCGTCGCAAGCTGGCGTCGGTCAGCTCCGCGTCCGTCGTTGGCCTCGTGGTCGCCAGGATGACGTTGCAGTAGCTACTTAGAAGCCGCCTTCGCTAGCTAACATCAGTTCTTTCTTTTTCCGTGCCAGCCAGCGCAGATCCAAGAGCGGTACCTCCGGTCACTTTTTGACTTACTTTTTCTCGACCTTTGTCGGGTGATGTCGGTGACTGGTCCGAACCGCGTGTGTCTGTTTTATCTGATAGTCTACTAGCCGCAGATTCCTAAACGTAGAATTCTCCCCAGGCGTGAAACTGGAGCCGGAAATTTTTTGCCACAGCATCTTTGCGCGCCGGGGGTGGTACCACGTGACCCCGCCTTGACGTCATCCGTGATCGTGACGTCAGCGAGGTCACATAAGTCTCACCCCGGCGCACTGACATCAGTTTCCTTCTTTTCTACGTGCAAAGCGGATCCGGAGTTTGCTCCTTAGCCTGTTTTCAGACCTCTTTAGCGCCTTGAGTTGGGAACAGTGTGCAATGCCTTTGGGCTTCAAGACGTGTGCTTCTTGTGCACGTCAGATGTCGGCGACGGACCCTCACACTATTTGTATGTGGTGTTTGGGCGAGCACCATGACTCAAGCCGAAGTCCCGGCAGGAGCGCCGGATGAAATTGCTGTTGGCCCGCTTGTCCAGATCGGTCTCGTCGCAGCGTCCGTCTCCTACCTCGGACTGGTCCAGGGGCCTCCGTTTCCGGCTGCGGCATCGTCCTTCGCCGAGGCCCCATGGGTGTTGTTCGCCCACCGGTAAGTCTTGCAGCTTGCCACCGAGGCCCTGTCCTCCTTCGGCAGAGGGCGCCGGTCCCTCCCGGGACGTGCATCCTCGCCCATTGCCACCCTATCTGCCGTTTCCCTTCATTGGGGCGACGAGGGCCCAGATGAAAGCCTACTCTACGGCTCTGCAGGCTTCCTTGGGCCCTCCTCCTCTTCCTGCGACGTCTGTGGATCCCTCGCCGTGTGCGGGGCCATCTGCGAACTCGCCGGCGGCTTTGCCCCCGGTGCCGACGAGTTCGGCTTCAGGTTTTGGAGGTGTGGTGCCGTTGAGGTGCGGCCCTTCGGGGTTCCCTTCTTCAGCCCATGGCATCCCGGCCTCGCTGCAAAGCCCTGCGGGGTTCACTGCGGTGTCGCAGGAGGTTGCCGGAACTCACGGCTCATCCCCAAGTCCCCCTTGGTCCTCTGGGCAGGCGGCTGTCTTCCCGGAGGCCAAGCCGACACTTCTCCGGCGTCAACGGCTTTCCTCCCCGACGGCGCCGCGGGTGGAAGCCGGGACCCGGGACGCTTCCCCGGGCCCCCCTCGGTCCTCAGCGCAGGCAGCTGCCTCGTCGGGGGTCGAGTTGGTGCCTTTTCTGCACCGTTTATTGGCCGCTTCGGCTCCGACCCAGCCCCACCCTCTCCGATGAGGCACGTGGTTGTGTAGGTCGACCCGTCGCCCCCGGTGGACACTTTGGCGCCGGTGCCTGTGGTGGACTCCCCGGAGCCGTCCCGACGTCGGATCTGTAGGAGAGTAGGGTCTGCTTTCTATGTTCACCCCCACTTTTTGCTTTTGCTTTACTGGTTTTCGACTTAGATGTGGCTGTGGGCCTGCTAATCAGACCCACAGCCCTGCTGTTCTCTCTCTAAATTGATACTATGTACTTTAGGTGCATAACCCATTTGGATAGGATCACCTTATTGGCCCCTGTACAGTGTACCTTAGGTACCCAGGGCATAGGTGTACCCTAGGCCTACCAGGGGCTGCAGCATGTATTATGCCACCCCTGGCCTGGCCTTCCATTATGACACAACTGGCTGATCACTCAGCTGGTGCAAGGTTGTGTAATCACTCCTTGCTTAGGTGTAGTATTCCTATACCTAACATACATATAGACACATGTGTACCTATCAGCCACTCCTATGGCAGGCCTTAACAATCCTGGAGGCAGAGTGCTTGGTAACATGTGAGATGGTGCTCTAGCATGAGCTGAGCCTGTCTGCAGCTTTCGGAACCATGTCCTTATAGCTGTTCTATGATATAGCCTACCATATACTCTTAAAGTGCCTTATAATCTTAAACAGTTATGGTAACCATGGTTAGGCTTTATCAAAACATGTCGTGTAAGGTGTCTAACACTTTGGAATAATACCCCCATCCCATTTCTGGGGATGAGGATATTATCCCTCCCTTCTAGAGGGAGAAGACATGTTGTAACCTACTTACCCGGTTAAAGTTAACCAGAGCCCCAGCATCACAAAATGGATGCTGCTGCCACAGACCCGAGTCTGACCTCCTGCTGCTGGGAGTGATCCCGGCAAGGGAGGCCTTAGTGTATTGGGGCAGGGAGGGATGAAAAGAATGAGACATGCCTGGGGCACACAAGGTGTCCCGTGCATAGTCCAGTTCAAACCGGTGCTGGGGCACTCCAGCCCCAGTCCTGGCGCGAAACTGGACAAAGGGAAGGGGGTGTAACCACCCCCCTCCCAGGTCCCACCCATAAGGCGTGACCTAGCAGGTAACCCAGCCCCCCAGATTTGGATAAGAGTGGTAGCTGGGCCCCAGGAGATTAGATTATCCTGAACCTGCAACTTGAACAGAAACTCTGGACCTTCGACATTCGACGAAAGAAGAAGACTGAAGAATCTCCCTTGTGGCCAAGGAGTGGCTACCCTGTGCAAACAGGCACCATCAAGAGACTACCCTTTGCTTTGCTGAAGTTCTACGAGGGACCGACTGCAGAGCCCGACCAGAGCCTTGACTTCCAGACTTCTCCGACCCTGATCCACATCCACAGCCGAGCTGAGATCCGTGGAGGCGACGAGAGACGTGGGACCGGCTACCTGGGAAAAGTGGCTAGTATCTTCCAGCGCAGCTTCTGAGGCACCCTCGAAGTTGTGCACCGGGGATTGAGAAGCCCCAACCCCAAGCACCATCTGCACCGAAGATCAGCCCCCCACACTCCACGAGTCCGGCGTGGGGCCCTTCTGCATTTTCCTGCTTGCCGCGTCTGTCCGGTTGCTTGCCCGTTGGCTAGTGGCCTCTGTGACGACGCATCCCGAAATCTTCACTGCTGGTTTGGCTCCTCCAGACTGGCTCCCGCTTCCCTGCAAAGGAGAAGCACCCCAGACCTTCCTGGTCTGCACCAGAAGCAAGTCCACCGTTCTTCGTGGGTTCCGCTTGCCAAGGCTTGGTGAGTCCTAGTTCAACTTTGACACCGCCGACAGCAAGAGCCTTCGTGGGACAGCTCGCCTCCTGGTCCTGGTCGTCCTCGACGTCTCCTGGTCCCCGTGGCTGCAGCAACAAGCTTCACCTTCACCTGCAACCTTCACGACATTGCCTGGTTCCTTCCTGGTTCCACGTGGTCACTGGCTAGTGACCTTGACTCTGTCCCTTCTGCTTGCAGGTCTCTTCTCTTCTTGATCCCAGCCTTGGGATCCACCGGACACTCTTCACTGACTGCCTGTCAGCAACTTTCCTTCAGGCATCCATAGAAGTCCACGACGAAACCCGACGCAAGTTCACACCTATGCACCCGCAGCCCGTGGGCTAGGTAACTTGGGTACTTCGGTGCTCACTAGGGTAGTGACTATCCTAGGGTCTAGTTTCAGAGTCTCGACTCTCTAGCTGCTTCAGAAGTGTCCTTAAACTGTTAATTTCTAACTACTAGTAATTCTATCGACTTTTACGCATTACGCGTGAGTGTTTCCACTCTGCACCTGAATCCCGTGGGCCTCCCACTTCCTAACTGTTGCTAGTGTAGTGTAGCCCCAGCGATTCCCTAGGCCTAGGCCTATCCTATTTCTGTGACAGTGGTCCTTATACCACTTCTTTAGTATATGGTTTGCGTGGCCCCTAGGGCCTAACTGTATTACTTACCTGTGTGACTTAATGTATGCTTAAATAACACTGTGTTGTACTTACCTCTAATCTCATAAAGAGTGCTGAGGGTTTGACTAGAATAAATACACTTAATTTTTTATATATATCTGTTGTGGTGTCCTTTCATTTGGTATTCAAGGGATTATATATGGTATCACAGCTAGCTTCACATGCCATTCAGAGTTTAGCCTAAGACTGCTCTTGTCCATGCTACCACTAGGATAGCTGGTCTATAAGGTTGACTTTACAACCAATCACCATAAGGGTTGTTTGGACTGATATAAGGTGTACACTAGAACTAGTGACATCATACATCAGGCCAACTTCTCACAGGATCGTCGACTCTTCTCCAGATGTCCCTTCCTTTCCGGAGGGCTGTCGTCTCCTTGTCTCCTCTTCACCGGAGACTGGGCGCCGGATCGTGGCCTTTCCTCCGGCAGATTCCAGGCCGGGTTCCACGTCCACAGCCCCCAGACATGCTCTTCCGCTCCCTGCAGTTATCTGCCCCGCAGGCTTCTCCGCCCTCTTCAGAGACCCCTCAGGTTCCCCACTCGTCCGTGGGTCTCCCATCCTACGGGGGGTGGTCTTTTCTCCCTCCAGCAGGGGACGGGCGTCTTTGTTTGCAGCCTTCGCCCACGGAAGAGTTGCTTTTTCCCCCACGATGTCCTACGGAGGCGAGGGTGGCCTTTGTCCGGGCCATTTCCACGGTCACTGGCATTTTGCAGATGGGCAATCCGGTTGCTCGACTCCCTACGGACCAGTTATTGGAGGTTCTCCACCAGGGCTCTGGTGGAGGGGAGCCGCTTCTCCCATTTGAAGCGTCACTCCACAACTCTCTTCTGGGGGCGCCCTGGCACTGGGGATCCGGAGTCTCAACCGCTGCTTCACCGCCACCGTCCTGCTCCTCATGATCCAGTTTGCCTTTTTTCCCACCCATCTGCCCAGTGCCCTGTCCTGCGGGCTGCTTTTCCTTCCTTGCCTTCAGTGCTGCTCCCGCCGTCACGGGAGGCCCAGTGGCTGGTCTCCTGGGGCCGTAACATTTTCGCCTCCACTAGCGCTGCTCTGCGCGCACTCAACACACTTTGTGTGTTGGCCAGGGCTAATTCTGACCTGTGGGATTCCATGGAGTCCCTTCTGTCTCGCGCCTCCCAAGAGGCTGCCCGCACTGATTCGCGGCACCATGTGCGGGATGGTCGGAAGTTAGCTACATTCATTCTCCCTTCGGCCTTGGACGTCTCTGATTCCCTCAGCCGCGCTATGGCGAGTTCTGTGGCCCGCCACCGCCATGCTTGGTTGCGGGATGGTGTCTTTCCAGAGAATGTTCTGGAGCTTCTTGTGGATTTACCTTTTAATGGAACTGTGTTGTTTCACACCCATGCGGACTCCGCTATTCAGACACTCCTTGCAGGTCTCCGTCCCCCTCCCCCTCCGTGAGCTTCGGTTGGTCAGCACTCCGGCACCTTATGGGAGGCGTTTATCCCACCTTTCTCTTTGGGACCTTATGTTTCGGTTGGCCCGTTGTTTGCTGTGTGCGGCTTGGAATGCCTTCAGGGTCCTTCGGTTGGCCCCTCTATTCTTTTGGCTGCTGGTTTAGCCCTTCAGCTTGTGGTGTGTGTTTTTTGCTGTTAAGTGCAGCTGTTTAGGTCCTTAGGTTGGACCCTTTGTGTCTTTTTTGGCTGATTGGTAAGCCGTCTGTGGTGTTTTCCACAGGTCTTTTCGGTTCTTGGCCTTTGCTGTGGGTTTCCCTAAGAGGTGTTTGGCTGATTGGTAGGCCGTCTGTGGTGTTCCCACAGGTCTTTTATGTTCTTGACCTCTGCTGCGGGTTTTCCTAAGAGGTGTTTCCCTGTTTTTGTTAAGGTACGATTCATACCCTAGGTTGGGTATTTGTTGATTATTGTATAGCCCTGTCTTAAGCTAGGCGGGCGTGGATACCTTCTCAGGTTCCTCGCGTTTTCCTGGCATCACAGTATACCGCTTGGTGCGGTCTCTCTCTCTCTTTTTCTTCTGCCTCTGCGCAGCTAGTGCTGCTCCAGGTTTTGTCCCGCTCAGTGTCCGGGGGTGTTTCTATCCTCCTTCTATAGGGTTCCTTCCCTCTTCGCCTCTGGATCACCAGACAGACCTTTGTCATGCTGATTACAGCGTTGTGTCTTGGTGTTTCCACTTAGTTCTCCACCGTTTCGGCCGGGGCCTGTCTGTCTTCGTCTTGCGCTCGACTTGTTCGGAGCCGCTGCTTCATAGTATTTGCCAGCTGTCTGCTGGGCGCGCCTGGTAGTTTTGGTCCCTCTCCGTGGGCCTCGCCGTGTCAGCGTGTGCTCCTGTCCCTTGCTTGTTGGAGCTTGGCGCGTCTGTGTCTTCTTTCTCCCGTCTGCGCTTCTCGACTGTGGAACTGTTCCGGCCTTGTTCCCTGCTTCGGGATAGACACCCATTCAGCTGTGCCCTTCGCTGTGTGTGTGTTCTCCTGGGGCAGGCTCTGCCTCCTTTCCTCCTCTTTTCCCTGGCTTTGAGGGTGGTTCTTTTCTTCCTCTGGTACTCACGGGGTGCCTTCTGCCCCTCCGGGTTTTCTGGCGGACGCCCTTTGCTCCTCGGGTAGGTTTGTGGTGTCCTGGCCTTCCCTTCTCCTTGTTCTTGCTTACTTCTGCTTGGAGGGGGCTGGGCCGTCCTTCCTGTCCCCATGACACATCCCCTGTTGGGGCCCGGTGTTCTTCCAAGCTGGTGAGGTTCTCTCGCAGCCCTCCTCCCTTCTGGGTATTGCTAAGGTATCTATTCTACGTTAACAAATCTGCGGCTAGTAGTCTCTATCAGATGTACAAGTTACTTACCTTCGGTAACGATGTATCTGGTAGAGACGGTTCTAGCCACAGATTCCTTCACAGCCAGCCCTTCCTCCCTGTTCTGCGAGGACCCTTCAGCTTGGTCTTCTGCACTCGCCTCCCTCCGGGTGGCTTTGTCTTCTGCGGGTGCCCTCTTTCACTTCCTCCCTGGCAGGATGGTTTGTTCTGTTTATTTGTTCCACTCCTTTTGTGGTCATTGGATGGTAGGTTCATGTGTACTTTTGCATCCCTGCACCCTGGTTATTCCAGTGTGGGGCCTACTCATACTCTTCTCCCTTTTTTCATTGCTTGGAGTTTCTGAATCCTCTGCAGTCCTCTAGGTTGGGGTCTCTTGGCTGTGCCTTAGCTCTTTACATGGAATACAACACTCCTTCAAGGTGTTGTCTTGGTGTGATTTGTCATTACTCATTTGTTCCGGCCTTGTTGCCCTTCACTGTTATAGACTGTGGTTGCAGACTTTGTCGTCTGCCACGACATTTTTCACATGTTTTTCTGCCTCCAGGGAGGATATCGCCTTCGCTTTGCAGGGTTGCTTCTCAGAGCGGTGCTCGGCTCCTTCCTTTCCATAACTTTCTGTAACGCAGTGCTTGGCACTGTCCCTAATGGTGCTGTTCCTCACCATTCGCTTCTCCCTTTTTATTTCACTGATTTTTTTCGCACACTCTTCCCATACTCTCACAGTTTTGTTTATGATGGCTCCGCGTTGTGGCGCGGAAAAGTTCTCCGAAGAAAACTGACTTCAGCGCGCCGGGCTGGGACTTATGTGACCTCACTGACGTCACATCTGCGGAAGAAGTCAGGGCGGGGTCGCATGGTACCGCCCCCAGCGCGCAGAGATGCTGTGGCAAAACATTTCCGGGTCCAGTCTCACGCCTGGGGATAATTCTAGGTTAAGGAATCTGCAGCTAGAATCGTCTCTACCCGATGCATCGTTACCGAAGGTAAGTAACTTGTACGCCTTGAGCGCGACCACGACCCCAAAGTCGTCCTCCGACTGCTGGTCGATGGCCCGAAGGCTTTGCGGCAGCAGTCCCGAAAGCTGCTTGAGTACTGGCAGTCTGCTCCGCACCATTCGAGGTCCTGGTCGCGAGGGAGGTTGAGGGACCGGTTGCAGAGCCACCACCATTCGTCCAAGTCTTCGAAGTCTTTGCACTCGGGGTCGGGTAAGTAGAAGCATAAGAATTCATCGAAGAAGCATTGTCGCTCGTAGACTTCTACTCGTCGGTCAGCCAAGCACATGAGGGACGCAGGTGGTGCCCCTCCTGCGGCTCCGCGCGCGGAGCCCGGAGAGTGGACTCCGCGTTTCCCCTCCCCCCCCTCCCACCCCCTCCCTCCCCCGCCCCCCCTCCCTTTTCTGGGACCCGGAGCGACTCCCGCCCAGCTTCATATGTTCTGCGATGCACACCATCTTTGGGCGGCCCGAACCCGCCTGCGGGCCCCGTGGACTCGGTTGGGGGGCCTAGGCCGTCTCCGCTGGCGGCTTCGGCACCGCAGATCCCCCTTAGATCCAGGCCTGGAACTGGATCGGCGCCGGTTGACCAGATTACGCCTCCACTGGCGCCGCTTTCTCCGGCACCACTACTGCGTTCGACGCCGGTCGGCCAACCGTCCGGCGTCGACCCCTCCCTCCATCCCGACATGGAGCCGGACCAGCGTCAAGAGGGGCTTTTATACACCTGGGGCCCCTTTTCAACCAGAATGGCAACCAGAAGGACTGGGATGGGTCAGGTGACCCTATGTCTGACCAGTTGGACTGTGAACAGGACTGGAGAGAGGAACTGGGAGATGCCAGTGGTTTGGATACCTTCCCTGACCTTGGCATGTTGTCTCCTACCGCTGCGGAAGCACGAGCGTTGTACGAAGTGGTGTTGCATAGGGCGGCCGAGGCTCTCAACCTCGAGCTTCCTACTGTGGCGGTCAGGACAAACCTGACAGAGGTGCTTTAACCGGCTTCGAGCTCTTTGGAGCCTTGCTACCATTTAATGAGGCCTTCACTGACATCCTTTTGGGCACTTGGTCCAGGCCCAACACGGGGGCTCCCGTGGACAGGATGATTGCCCAACGCCACCGCCCGGCCCCTGGCGACCCCACTTTCCTTTCCCAACACCCCACCCCGGAGAGCTTGGTGGTCCAAGCATCCACTTCTAAAAGCGCCTTCCCTACCGCTCCATCGGAAAGGGAATCCAAGAAGATGGACCATCTTGGAAAGAAACTTTTCTCTTCCGCCAGCTTAGGACTGCGGTCTGTAAACACCGCATGTCTCTTGGGCCGTTATTCCCACTCGGTGTGGGATACGGTGGCGCAGGTGCTGCCTCAGGGTCCTGAGGAGGCCCGGACAGTGGTCTCCCAGTCGGTTGCTGCCAGGAGGGATGCAGCGAAGTTTGCGATACGTTGTGGGCTGGACACCGCTGACTCTCTGGGCAGAACCATTTCAACATCGGTTAGCGCTTCTTCGCTAGGCCTGTATGAGGTTGACTTGGTTTTCAGGGGATGTCCAGAACACCTTGATGGACATGCCCTTCGATGGTCGTCGCCTTTTTGGCGACAAAGCAGACAACGCTTTAGAGCGTTTCAAGGACTCACGGTCTACGGCCAAATCCTTGGGCCTCTCCACCCACCCTGCGCAGTCTGCTTTTCGCCCCTTTCGTGGCTATGGTAGGGGTGCCCCGCTATGTCCCGCCCAGAGCCACAGGCCGCCGCAAGTTACCCAACCTTCGCGTGGCTGGGACGTGGAAACAACCGTCGTGGTTCTGGGGGCCAGCGGGTGGGCCAGTCCACCAACCCCCCCTCCCCCTGCAGCAGCCTCCAAACCCGCCTAGTCAGACCTTTCAGGCCCATCAAATGCCAGTGGGCGGCAGAATTCTCAATCACCTCCTCCACTGGCGCACCATCACGTCGGACAGGTGGGTTTGCGCGTTTCTGTCCCAGAAGTAGGTTGTGGTTGTAACTCACACTACTTTCTGGTCCCCAAAAAGGACAAGGGCCTGCGTCCTATCTTGGATCTCAGGGACGTCAACTTCTTCCTCTGGAAGGAGAAGTTCATAATGTTGACGCTTGCTCAGGTCTTGTCTGCCCTTGACCCGGAAGACTGGATGGTGGCGTTGGACTTGCAAGACGCTTATTTTCACATCCCTGTCCTGTCAGCCCACTTGCGTTACCTACGGTTCACGGTAGGCCACGAGCATTTTCAATTTACCATGCTCCCCTTTGGCCTTACCAGTGCCCCTCGGGTGTTCATGAAAGTGATGGCGGTGGTCGCAGCTCATCTGCGCAGATCAGGGGTTTCAGTCTTCCCCTATCTCGATGACTGGCTGTTGAAGGCGAGCTCATCCCAGACTATGGCCGACCTCCTGCATTTGCCGGGGTCCTCCATTAACGTGCCGAAGTCACACCTGATTCCCTCTCAGAAGCTCCTCTTCATCAGAGCAGTTCTGGACACGATGCGGTTTCTGGTCTATCCTTCCGAACATCGAGTCCGGAATATTCAGGCTATGATTCGGATCTTTCAGCCTCTATCCCGGGTTTCGGTCAGACTGACTCTGAGGCTGCTGGGCTTCAATGCCTCCTGCATTCTGCTAGTCGATCATGCTAGGTGGCTTATGCGGGCTCTGCAGTGGGACCTGAAGTTCCAGTGGGCGCAGCATCGGGGGAATCTGTCCGATTGCATCCAGATCTCGGAGGGCACTGCTCAACAACTGCAGTGGTGGCTCACGAGCCTGGATTGGGTCAATGGCAGATCCCTCTCCCTTCCCCAACCAGACCACCCTGTGGTGACGGACGCAACCCTTCTGGGATGGGACGGCCACATGGGAGAGGCGGAGATCAGAGGCCTCTGGTCTCCGGCGGAGTCCGGGCTCCACATCAACCTTGTGGAGCTCTGGGCGATTCGTCTTGCACAGAAAGCATTCCTTCCCTCTGTCCGGGGAAGAGTAGTGCAGGTGTTCACGGACAACACCACCACCATGTGGTCCTGCAACAAACAGGGCAGGGTGGGGTCGTGGACCCTATGTGAGGAGACCCTCTGCCTCTGGACATGGCTGTAACATCAGGGCATATCCCTGGTGGTACAACACCTGGCAGGTTCTCTGAACGCCAGGGCGGACGAACTCAGCCGCCGGTGCTTGATGGATCATGAATGGCGTCTGCACGCGGACGTGGCGCAAGGACTCTTTCTGTAGTGGGGAGAGCCTTGGTTAGATCTATTCGCCACCGAAGGGAACGCGCAATGTCATCAGTTCTGCGCATTGGAATTTCCAAGGCGGCACTTGCTCGGCGACGCTTTTCGTCTCGAGTGGAGTTGCGGTCTGTTGTTCGTCTTTCCGTCTATACCACTCCTGCCCAGAGTGCTGAAGAAATTTCGGCGTGACCGGGCCCAAGTCATCCTTGTGGCTCCGGACTGGGCACGGAGATACTGGTATCCCGAGCTACTCAGCATGGCGATCGATCCCCTGATCCGTCTGCCTCTTCGGGAGGATCTTCTGTTGCAGCAGCGGGGGGCGGTCCTCCACCCGAACCTGTCCAGCCCCCACCTCCGTGCGTGGAGATTGAGCGGCAACAGTTGACAGCTTTCGATCTTCCTCCCGAAGTCTGTGATATCATTCTGGCAGTCCCTCCACTAAGACGGTATACGCCTACCGGTGGAACAAGTTTGTGGCATGGTGCACAGCAAAGTCTGTGTATTCCCTTTCTGCCCCTCTTTCTGAGGTCCTTCTGTTCCTACTATCCTTGGCCCAGCAGGGCTCTGCTCTGGGCACTCTCAAAGGTTATCTTTCGGCCATCTCCGCCTTTCTAAGGCTTCCAGATCAGCCTTCTCTCTTTAAGTCCCTGGTTGTTAACCGTTTCCTGAAAGGCATTACGCACACGGTTCCTCCTGTGCCTTTTTCATAATGCCTCAATGGGACCTAAATCTTGTCTTGACCTATCTGATGTGTGCTCCTTTTGAGCCCCTTCATACCTGTTCTTTACGTCTTCTCACTCTCAAGACGGCTTTCCTCGTAGCTATCACCTCTGCCAGGAGAGTGAGTGAGCTCCAGGCTCTCTCTTTTAAACCTCCTTTCCTTTCTGTTCATCCGGACAAGGTGGTTTTAAGGACCCGTCCTTCTTTTTTGCCAAAGGTTGTCACGCCCTGCCACATCGGGCAGACCATCACCTTGCCCCCACCTTCTTTCCGCCTCCGCATCCTTCAAAAGAGGAAGAGAAGCTCCACCGTCTGGACCCAAAACGTGCGCTCTCGTTCTATCTGAAGCGCACACAGCAGTTCCGGGTGGATGACCAGCTCTTTGTTGGCTACATGGGAGCCAAAAAAGGTCGGGCTGTGCACAAACGAACCATCTCTCGGTGGGTCGTTCTGTGCATCAAGGCAATGTTATTCGTTGGCTAAGAAGGAGCCTCCTGTTGGGCTGCGTGCCCATTCTACCAGAGAGACCACAGCCACTACTGCCTTGGGATGCGGCGTTCCCTTGCAGGATATTTGTCAGGCAGCTACGTGGGCCTTGCTGCACACGTTTACCAAGCATTACTGCCTTGACAGTCAAGTCCGGAGAGACGGCTTCTTTGGCCGTTCTGTTCTCTGTGACTTTCTGGTGTAATCTATTCGCAGACCCACCACCGGGGTTGGTATTGCTGGGGTATCTATTCTAAGGTAAGGAATCTATCACTAACGTGTCTCTTTCAGATGCACAAGTTACTACTTGTGTAACAATATATCTGAAAGAGACATTAGTTAGTGATAGATTCCTTACCGCCCCACCCATCCTCCCCGTTCTGCGAACTGATTTCTAGGGTTAAGGTCATCCCTTTCAGGGCCTTAGTTTCTTGGCACCAGTGGTCAGTTTCTTGCATGGCTCTGCTTTCCTGGCGCGGAAAGTCGAGTACAGAACTGACGTCGGCACGCATGGGTGGCGCCTACGTAGTCTCCGTGACGTCAGCGACGGACACGGAGCCGTAAGGTAAGGAATCTATCACTAACTAATGTCTCTTACAGATATATCGTTATACAAGTAGTAACTACGACGCGCGGGAGGGCGGCGTATAAGTAGCTACCGGGACGTCATCCCGACGACCACAAAGCCAACGCCGGACACGGAGCTGACCAACGCCACCTTCCAACACGCAGAGGTACTGCTGACGAAAAAACTTTCCAGATCAAGTCTGACGCCTGGGGGTAATTCTAAGGTAAGGAATCTATAACTAACTAATGTTTCTTACAGATATATCGTTACCGAAGGTAAGTAACTTGTTGACTCAGCACATAACTGCATAAAAGGTCAGTGCTAGAACCGTTATGGAGAGCAAGGTAGGACAAATGTAGGTAAAAGGTCGTGTAGCTACCAAGGCCCAGATTGGGGTACATTGGGGTTCATAACTGTTTTGAAGGGCACATCTGATGCCCTCCTTGCATACTCCATTTTGAACCAGTTCAGGAACCCCTTGCTCACCCTCTGGAGCGAAACTGGACAAAGGACATGAGAGTATCCTCCCCTCTGTCCCTTCCGTCCTCTGGGAGGGACCCCCGAGTTGTCCTAACCCTTTCCTTAGGGTATTTAAAGGCTTCCCTGTGGGTGAGTCCTCAGCTTGGTCGTGGAACAAGACTCAACCTTGAAACTACGTTGCTCTTCAATTGCCTGGACACTTGAACTTCAAGTCTTCTTCGTCGCCTGTATATGTGCTTCATCCAGGTTCTTCACCAGACCTGTGTTCAAGACATCCGAAGAAATCTCCCTTGGAGTGAAGGAGTCACTCCCCTGCATCTACAGGCACCTCAATGAGGCTCCTGTCGTCCTATGGACTTCCTGAGGGCCAGCAACACAGGTAGTGGTTCTGCAACTCCCTCAAGGCCTGACCTGTCCTCTCTGCAATTTTGAGGCCACTATCCCTCATTGGATCCGCTGGGACCAAACCCCTGTGCATTGTGTAGACTTGCCATTGACAAGGCTTGTTGGCTCTGCACTTCAGATATCTTCTTACTACAAGTAGCACCAGACTCCAGCACCTCCAAGATCCGCGTTCTCACCGCATCCTCTGCAACATGGGCCTTCATCTTTAGTGAGCTTCTCAAGGTCCTCTCGCGACTCCTGTGCCTTCGGCCTGTGGGTCCTCCTGATGATCTTCTGTTGCTTAAGTGGGCTCCCCTGCTTGCTCGGGGTCTGCTCTGACTCTCCTGCTGTTGATGAGTCCCTTGGACTTTGCTGGTCCTAACGTGTCTCCTTTTTCGTCTTCCATGCCAGGCGTGTTGGTGCCCCTAGTCACTGATAGCCGACGTGGGACAGCTTGTGCACAGCTCCTGGTCTTCCTCAGCGTGGCCTCGTCCTCATAGCTGCAGTGACATGGTCACCATCGACTCTTCAGAATCTCCCGACATCTGTAGGCATTGGGTCTCCGTGCCTCCCAGTCACTTCAGAGTGGCATAAACTCTGTCCCCTCTGCTTGCAGGTTCTTTAGTTCCAGAATCCACCCCTGGATTCCACCGGACTTCTTCTTGAACGTTTCCAGAAGCATTGTTTTCTAAGTCTTCCATTGTTGTCTACGGCAGGTTCCAACATCTCTTCACACCTATACACCTGGCTTCCCTGGTTTAGGTAACCTGGTTCCCTGGGCATCCATGGGTGGGGTGACTTGCGAACCTTCCGTCCTCTATGGGAATTTTTTGGGGTCCTCCGGGAATGGTCCTTCTTTAAAACTGCAACGGTGACTTCTCAATTGAGTTCCAATAGACAAGCGGGTGTTTTTCCACTCTGCACACAGCCTCTGGGTTTCTGGGTACTTACTTAGGGTGGTTCCTTATGTCTCTGGCTGCTCTGGGTCATCTGGTCCAAGTTCTGTTCTCCTTGCAGTTCACATTCCACTTTTTTAGTATATGGTTTGGTTTCCCCCTGGAGATCACTGTATTTTGTGAATTTTACCTGATTGCTTTTGAAGTATTGTGTATTATGGTGAAATCTCTGGGTAGGAGAAATACCAATGTGATAGTGTATTGTAATAAATAGACTTATTTTTGCTAAACAATCTGTGGTTTCTTTTCCTCTAAATTACACTACAGATTAAACTGGTAAAACAACACTGCTTAAAGATAAGCCTGAAGGCTGCTGTTCACAGCTACCACTTTGAGAGCTGTCTATGATTATCAAAGACAACTATGAGGGTTGCCTGGATTAGAGCAGGGTGGCTCTCTTGAATAAGTGTGCACCATATACTAAGCCAGCCTCCAACAGGGTTCCTCACCAAATATGCCTGTGGTGCCATAGGGCCAGCCCAAGACATGCTGTGACAGCGTGTTGATGAACCCGAAGACTGTCCGATACCGCGAGGCACCATAAGATTCTGCAGTGAGACAAGTCCACATTGAAAGTTCGTTCCCAGTCTCCTTTGCAATTCAGAAGTCACTGGAGTTGATCTATAGGTCAGTCTTCCTCTCGATCCAAATCTTTGGGTAAGTGGAAGAAAAAATGCACAAAAGGATTCAGCCCCTTCCCTCCACTCACACTATCCTGAGAAGGCATGGTGGCAGCACCTTACATCTCGATCTTGCTTCCGAAGTTGTTCCACCTCAGAGATAATCCTCCACTTTTTCCGGCACAAGCATAGTTTCCGGGGCAATCTGTCACTCCTAAGCAGATCGAAGAGTTCAACAATGCCATGCTCCAACTCTTAGGATCCTTGACAACTCCTTCTGGTGCGCATGTAGGCCCCATGGAGCCTAGAGGTTTTCCACATGGATTACCTCCGGCAGGTTCACCCTCTGTGCCAGCTGGACCCTCCAAACCAGTTACTGGGCCTCCTGTGGCGCAAATTTTGACTCCACCTCCGGTACTACGGTGCGTGCTCTCTGCTTGATCTGCCTCTAAAATGACAACAGCGCACCCAGCACTCCATATTGGGCACAGATTTAGATAACAGTTTGATGAGGGTGGTGAGATTAGCCAACCTTATCATAAGGAGAATTGTTATTACGATCTGCAGGAGGCTAGTGGTCTTAATACCTACAGTGAGTCTGAACCCCCGTTCACCCTTTGGCCCTGCACTGAGGGGAGTGCTTCCTACATCATGGTTGTGTAGGGTGGCCTAAGTCCTTGACTTTTTAAAAATACCTGCTGGTCCTTGGGGCGCAATGCTTCATAAATCTACTTGTACTGTAAAACAAAAAAATCTACTTGTCCCTTTTGTGCAATGCAGTGAGGTGACAAATTATAGCAGCATTCTCATTGAATCAGTGCTCTGAATAGTCTCTCATGTGATGCTAGGACTCTTATTGTAGCAAGGTTTGTATTCTAGCAATTCCCAGAATTTTCATCCTTTCTGCGAATCTACATACTGGAGTTGGAAGTAGCGAAAAGTGGTAATTCCAGGGTTGGGACATTCTTTTGAATCTGTGCATACCTTCATACTTGCATGTTTAAAGGTTTTTGTCAACTCTTCTCTAATCTCGTCCTACACTGGCACATGTTGGAAATTGCTCCTGACTAGAGCAGAAGTAAACATTTCCCATGGTTGAGAACAAAGGGGTTGTAGGGAAAGTGAAATTGCAAAAACTCAGTTGATCCCTGCATGAGCAAACATACACATGCATATTTGCTCCTGCTAAAAAGCAGTTCAGAAGGGAGTATTGTTTCCTGGCCTACTTCTATAAATACTGGTGAATTAAATAAAGTAGTAATTCTGCACTAATGTGAGGCTAGTTCTTCAATAACTTTCCATTATTGATATTTTTGGGAAATACTTGAATATACCAAACTCATTTTTACTAAAGGATGCTTTAAAGAAATAGTACCTAAAATTGCACCGTTTGCAAAGCATTGTTCTTCTAGTTGCTATTATTTGTGTACATTTTATTTTGAATGCAAAGAATCATCAACTTTCTTTTAGGCTTTTGCGAGTATTTGCATTTAATCGTAGAGTATTCTTGGAGCATTACAGGTAACCTGAAATTGTTAATCTTTGCAACGTGAGTACTAAACTACTGTCAGTAGTGCAAGCCGAGCTCATAGTAGTGCAAGCCGAGCTCATAGCATTTATTTACAGTGCTCACCATATTAATAAAGACCATAAGTTAAAGGTTGACCATCATGAACATATGGGTGAAAATCTTATCTCTACTGCAGACAATGTTCTTTCAAAGATCCATAATGTGGTACTGTGAACTGGCGGCCAATGGGTTTGTGCTGCAGGGGTTTGGGCCAACATGAGGCCAATGTATTTACAGACTGAGCCCCTTGTGCCACTTAACAAGGCCCTTATGCACACCTAGTTGGGGGCATGGGCCAAACCTTGCACTGAAACCTGCCCTGTCAACTACCATATTGCATGACGCCACCGCCCAGCCCTGGGCGACACACCTCACGCCTGCAAACAAAACCACTCCCCACACCTTCCTGACTACTCTCTGCAACAGGGTGTCGAAACAGATAGAGACATTCGGGAAGGGAGTCTTTTCATTCACCAGCCTGGCTCTCAGGTCGGAGAATGTAAGGTATCTGCCAGGGTCCTATTTTCATGCCCCTTGGGGCTAATTGGCTCAAGTCCTCACAGGTGTCCCAGACAATCTCCAACTAAACTTCGCCCAGGCCATACAGGATGGTTGTGACGAAGCCAAATTCACAATTCATTGTGGCCTTGAAATCACTGATTTGATTTGGTTGGCCATTTGCACCAGTGTCGCCTCCACACTTGACTGCCGTTGACCGTTTTTTCGGGCAATGTCCTGTCATCCCTCATGAACATGCCTTTTGACATGGTCCACCTTTCTGGGGATACAGCAGACTCCACTCTCTAACAATTTAAGGAGCACAGGGCTACAGTACGCTCTCTGGGCCATTCTGCCCCAACTCGCCGCCCTCACCAGCGCTACCAATTATTTCATGCTTTGGCAGAGCTACCCCATAACGTCAGCCAGTCCAGTCCCAGTATGGCGCCCAGCAGTTTCACCATCGTCGCCACTGCTCCTATGGCCAGGGTCAACATGCCACCTATTCCACAACCCACCTGCCAAACCCTTCCAGCGTTCTCTCAATGGAGCACAGCCACCTAGTAGAGGTAGGATCCTACAATTCTTCCAGGCTAGAACATTTGACAGGTGGGTCCTGTAAATTGTTAAGGTACGGCTATACTCTACTCTTCCTTTCTGCACCACCCAACCTTCCTTCGTGCCTCCCCAGTGACTGACAGAGGACTATCTTTCTGTTTTGTGGCAGGAAATGCTAGCCCTTTTGGCCAGTAGGGCTATCAAGAGGATGTCCGCACCAAAAGTAGCACGTGGTTACTATTTCCACTAGTGTCTGGTGCCCAAGATGGACGTAGGCTTTTACATTATTTTAGACCTGCAGCCTCTCAACTCCTTCCGCTGTAGTGAAAAATTAAAAATGCTCACACTGGCCCAGGTCTCGTCTGCCCTTGACCCTGGAGACTGGATGGTGGCGTTCGACCAGCAGTATGTCTATTTCCATATACCTATCCTGCAGTTCCATCAGCGCTACCTGTGGGGCCAGGAACATTTTCAGTTTTCTGTGCTCCCCTTTTGTCTTACCAGTGCCCTCATTGTGCACATAAATTATGGTGGTGGTGGCAGCACATCTTAGGAGATCAGGATTGCCAGTGTTTCCCTACCTCGACAACTGACTGATGAGGGCACACCTGCCCCAGGCCTTTGTCAACCACCTCTTGACTATGGAGAACTTCCTGTCATCTTTTGAGATCACTATCAATGTGTCAGAGTCACAACTGACTCCTTCTCAGATGCTGCCCTTCTTAGGAGCCATTCTGGACATGGTTCTGTTTCGTGCATTTCCGCCAGAAATGAGTCCAGGACATTCAACTATGATCCTGATCATTCTGCGTCAAACCTGTATTTCAGCGAGATTGACTGATGCTGCTGGGACTGATGACCTCCTGCTTCATGCAGTGGGATCTGAAGTCGCAGTGGACCCAACATCAAGAGGACCTCTCCAACCATGTTCAGATTTCAGAAGAGCCTGCAAAAGATCTGAAGTGATGGTTACTGTACCGCAAAGACCTGGCTCCATATCAACCTTCTGGAGCTGAGGACCGTCCACTTACCATTGAAAACCTTCCTTCCATCCATCAAAGGGAGGCTGGTACAGGTGCTCACGGACAACACCATCACCATGTGGTACTGCAGCAAACAGAGTGGGGTGGGTCATGGACCCTGTGCCAGGAGGCCTTGTGCCTCTGGAAATGTGTAGGAAGCTGTCTTTTTATGTAGTGCACCAAAATGAGGTACACTATGTGGAAAGTCCAGAAAATCCTTATTTTCTCACAGGTTTTAAATTCATAATCCAAATGCTCTTTGTGATAGTGTGGGCAAGCAGTTTAGGCTTATCAGAGGGTAGTGTTAAGCATTTGTTGTACATACAGAGTCAATAAATGAGACACATGCTCAAGAAGAAACTCAAGACCAATTTAGAAAAAGAACACAGTGTTTATATAAAAGTTGACACCGAGATTACTGGAATCAGGTAAGTACTTTAATCTTTTTGGATTCTTACAGGAAAAACAATAGAAAATCAAAAATTGGCAGCTTTAAGGCATGAGCCTTGAATGCAGTAATGTTATCCTATGGAAAAAATATTCACTGCGTAGGTACACTTGCAGACGACTTACAGGACTGTTTTTCTGTGTAGGAGAGTAGGATCTGCACTTATGTTGCCCCCACTTTTTTTTCTGATGTTTACACTGGTTTCTGGCTATAGTCTGGCTGGGTCCCTGCTAATCAGGGCCCCAGCCTCTCTCTTCTCTCTAAACAACTTGGAGTGCATATTAGATGCACTAGTGATTGGATACTGTGGTACCTTATGAGCCCCTAGTATATGGTGCCTTAGGTACCAAGGGCATAGGTACTTCACAGGGCTGAAGCATGTATTATGCCACCCCTTGGAAGCAGACTAAATCTGACACCACAAGCCTGCTACTGCAGCCTGGGTGAGGTAGTGTTAGAACTCCTCACTGAGGTATAGGATCCCACATCTCACCTTACACACACATATAAACCTATCAGTCAGCCCTAAGGCAGGCCCTATCAATACTGAGGGCAGAGTGCTTGATTTACATTTGAGGGGGTGCCTCTGCCTGAGCAGGGCCCCTCTTCAGACCTCGGAGTCTATTCTCTGTAGCTGTTTGTGGATGCGGTTAAACCATATACTCTTAAGTGCATTATAACCTCGCGGTAAATGCTAACTCTGGGATGACTGCATCAAAACATGTTGTGTTTGGTGTCAAACGCTTTGGAATCATACCCCCACATCAGTAACTGGTGTGGGAGTATGATCCCACCCTTCTAGAGGGGAAGACATGTACCCACTGTGGAAACACGGTAGAATCCTGAAAGAGCCCTGGCATCACAAAATGCATGCCACCAGCACAGACACTTGGCTGCCCTCCTGCTGCTGACCGAAACTCGCAGTGGAGGAGGCCCAACAATTGGCATCCTGTCACAGGGAGGTGTAACCACCTTCCAGACAGGATTTAGTGTATTGGGGCTGGGTGGGTGCACTCCTAAAGTGCTTTGAAGTCCTGCACTGGGGGAGCAGAAGGCTCCTCTGTGCATATGCCAGCTCAACCGGTTCAGGGGCTACCAGCCCCTGCTCTGGCGCGAAACTGGACAAAGGGAAGTGGGTGTAACCACCCTCTCCCCTGACCCTCCCAGAGGAGTGATCATAGAGCTAGTCGCTCCCTTTCTTTTAAGATAGGGAACCCTTGCCATTGCAAGCTAGATATCCCTGGACGACGCTCTACAAGAAGAATCCTGGACCTTCGATGTTCCACTACCTTTGGAAGACTGAAGACTCTCCCTTGGAGTCAAGGAGTGACTCCCCTGCTTGGCAGGCACCAAAACTTTGTATCAACGGTCGCAAACTGTCACGCTCCCGCCGGAGTCCGAAGTCCCTGCAGCCCCGGAAGTGGATTTCCTGACTTCTCGACGGCCATTGTGAGTCCCCAGCAAGCCTGAGGCGAGTGGACCCCACGAGTGACGAGAAACAGCAATATCCGGGTACCCTTGCATGTAGGAGAGTAGGGTCTGCTATCCTATGGTCACCCCAAATTTTTGCTTTTTGCTTCACTGGTTTTTGACATATTGAGGCTGTGGGCCTTCTAATCAGACCCCCAGCCTGCTGTTCTCTCTACTAAATTGACACTATGCACTATAGGTGCATAACCAATTGGAATTGGATCACCCTGTGAGCCCCTGTACCAGTGTACACTAGGTACCCAGGGCATTGGTGTATCTAAGGCATACCAGGGGATGAAGCATGTATTATGCCACCCCTGGCCTGGCCTAGCAATTTGACACAACTGGCTGATTACTCAGCTGGGGTAAGTTGGTGTAACCACCTCTTACTTAGGTGTAGTATACCTATACCTAACCTTAAATGGGACACCTGGTAACCTATAAGTCACTCCTATGGCAGGCCTTAACAATCCTGAAGGCAGAGTGCTTGGTTCCATGTGAGATAGTGCTCTGGCATGAGCTGAGCCTGTCTGCAGTGGTCGGAACAACTTCCTTCTACCGTTTCCAGATATCGTCATACCATATACTCTTAAGTGCATTATGAACCTCGCGGTTAAATGCTATCTTTGGTTTGGCTTTATCAAAACATGTCGAGTAAGGTGTCATACGAATTGGAATACTAACCCCTCGCCAATTCTGGCGACGGGGTTAGCATTCCACCCTTCTAGAGGGACACGACATGTACAGTACCTGAAACCCGGGTAAAATCAGACATAGCCTCAGCTCCACAAAATGGACGCTGCCACCACAGACACAAGTCTGCCCTCCTGCTGCTGGGAGTCCTTCCAGCTTGGGAGACGTGGACAAAGGGTTTCCTGCCAGGGGAGGTGCGTGCACCACCCCAGACAGGATTTTGTGCATTGGTCAGGTAGGGCTTGAATAGAATCAGACATGCCTGAGGCTCACAAGGAGCCTCGGTGCATATGCCAGTTCAAACCGGTCCTGGGGCACACCAGCCCCGGACCTGGGGCGAGCTGGACAAAGGATTGGGGGTGTAACCACCCCCCTTCCTGGTCCCACCCTTAGGGAGGGACCTAGCAGGTAGTCCGGCCCCTAGAATCCGCTTAAAGGTAGGAGCTGTGTCCTAAGACTTCAGACATCCTGGAATCAACTTAACTACAAGAAGAAGACGGGAACTTCGACGCTCTGCTGCACAGAGGACAGAAGGAAATCTCCCCTGTGGTCAGGGAGTGACCATCTTGCTAACGCAAGCACCAACCAGCTACTCGACGTCTGCTTTGCCGCCGCCTCCTGACGGAGCCCGAGCCCAGAGCCCGACAAGACCTGGACCCCCAGACCTCTCACAGCCCGATCCACAGTCCCTGCAAAGAAGGAACCCGTGGAGGCACCGACACACGTGGAGCCAGCCATCTTGAAAGACCGACGACAAGCTGCAAGCGCGACAACAGAGGCTCCCTCCAAGTTGTGCTTTGGGTCCTGAGAAGCCCAACACCCGAGCAGCATCTGCACCAAAGGTGAGCCCTCCAGCATCTCCACGATCTGCGTGGGGCCCCTCTGCACTTTGCATCTCGACGCGCCTGCCCGGTCCCTGGCCCGTTGGCTAGTGGCCATTTTGGCGACGAACCTTGAAAACTACGACGCTGGTCTGGTTGCTCCAGACTGGCCCCTGCTTCCCTCCAAAGGAGCAGCCCCTCTGACCTTGCTGGTCAGAGTAATCAGCTTTCTTCATTCTTCACGACTTCTGCTTTTGCCCAGGCTTGTTTGCTTCCTTCGAGTCGCCGACACCGCCGACAGCGAGAGCCTGCGTGGGACAGCTCGTGAACCGACTCCTGGACGTCGTCAACCTTCAGGGACCACGTGGCTGCGGAGACAAGCTACACCTCATCACCTGTTTGCACCCGACATCGCCTGGTACCTACCTGGTGCCACGCCGGTCACTGGCTAGTGACTGTGAACACTGTCCCCTCTGCTTTCAGGTCTTCTACAACTCCGATCCATCTTTGGATCCACCGCATCCCTTCTGGACCGACCGCCTGCAGCATCTTTGTCATCAGGCTCCATTGAACAGATAGACGAAACCCGACGCACTTCGAGACCTATGCACCCACTTCCTGTGGGTGAGGTAAAGCTGGCACTCCGGTGCCCAAGTGTGGAGAAACATCTCTAGTGTCTGTGTTTTAAGTCTTAAGTTCGTAGTCCATCCAGAAGACCCTTCTAGCAGTAACTTTTGAACTTTTACGCACCCATTGAAAACCTATGGGAGCCCGCGTGTAACTTTCCTCACTGCACACGCGACCCGTGGACCTCCTGGTCACTAACTGAAGTTAGCTCCTTGTAGGCCCAGCGATTCTAGAGGCCCTAGGCCTTTTCCCTTTCCTGTTCGTGGTACTTATACCACTATTTTAGTATATGGTTTGATCGGCCACCAGGGCCTATCCATATAAAGTGCAACTTCTGTATATTGTAATACTTTCTTTAACGATTTGTGCTCATAAAGAGTCTAGGGGATACTTTGAGTAATAAATACATATATGTTTTGAATATATATCTGTGTGGTGTCCTTTCATTGGTATAAAGGGGGGTTACATATGGTAAAACAGCTTGCTTAACACACTTTAACGAGTTTAGCCTCAAAGACTGCTTAGCCTACGCTACCACTAGGGCAGCTAGTCCAAAAAGGTTGACTTACAACCACACCATAAGGGTTGCTTGGCATGGTACAAGGTGGTCACTTTAACTAGTGAACAGCATATACCAGGCCAACTTCTCACATTGGTGAGCAGCGGTTGGATTTGAGCTTGCTGTGTTTTACCTCTGTAATCTCTTTGTTACCAATTGAAAGATCATACAGGTACCTTTAGGTACATATAAAACAAGATTAGATATACTTAAGTTCTACTGAACTTAGTTGTTGTAGAGCAAAGGGAGTAGCACACCCTGACTACAACTACTAGATAGGTTTAGTAGGAAAACCCAAGTGTAGGTAGTTGCAACACATCCACCCACACTTAAGAGCAATGGCTGGGGAAGAGGGGTCCAATGTACCCATCTCTTTCGAGAGTGACCCCCAGAGGGCACCAACCATCTTTGCTACCCTAAACCAAAATGAGCTCAGGCAGTTGGCAAATAGCAGGGGCCTTAAACAGCCCAGGAACCCTACCTCTGCTGAACTCGGAGAACTCTTACAAGCTGATGAAGATCATAGAGCTCTCAAGAAAGCTTCCCAGTTAGGCCCCTTAGGGACTGGAACAGGAGGCCCCCCTTCTGAAGATGCTACTGAGGTACCCCTTTCCAATAGTCACCCCTTAGATGAGAATCATACTACAGAGGATGAAAGTGATAAGGGTACTGATACAGATGATAGTGGGGATGAAGGGAGAACTAGCCCAGTGCCAAGTGTTATACGTGGCCCAGCTAACTTAAGGCTACTTGGGACTGACAATGGGGTCACCCCATTGGATCTCCCTAGTGGACTTAACCAGTGGTTTGGGAGGCAGAGGAATCACTCAGGTGACTCTAATGCTTCTCGTGCCTCTAGAGGCTCTCAAGGTCGCCCCAGAAGGGGGATGACCAGCCCTCAGAGGAGGTAGCATGAGGCCAGAATGAAGGAAGCTCAGCTGAGAATCAGGAGACAGGAGCTAGAAGTAGCTCTGATGGAAGAGAAACTGAGTAAGGCTAGGCAACCTAGAGAGAGTGGGTCTATACCCACTGGTGGCAGCAATGTCCCTAGGGACAATGATAGGGTCTTTGACAATAGGAACCTGTCCAAGGTTGTGCCCCCCTACAAAAGTGGGGATGATATCCACAAGTGGATGACTGCTCTTGAGAGAGCCTGCAAAGTGCAGCAGGTTCCTGAAGACCAGTGGGCAGCAATCTTATGGCTCTCCTTTGAAGGTAGAGGCAGAGATGGACTCCTCACTGTTAGGGAGGAGGATGTCAAACTACAGAGCCCTGAAGAGTGTCCTAGTTGATGGGTTAGGCTTAACCACTGAAAAGTACAGGTTAATGTTCAGAGACACCCAGAAGACACAGACTCAGGCCTGGTCTGAATACATTGAATGTGCCACTAAGGCTTTGGAGGGTTGGTTGCTGGGGAGTAAGGTATCTGATTATACAGGATTGTACAATTTGATGATGAGAGAACAGATTTTAAATAACTGTCAGAACTAGCAACTGCATCAACACTTGGTTGACTCAGATCTGACCTCTCCCAAGAATTGGGAAAGAAGGCAGACAAATGGGTCAGAACCAGGGTTAAGCAAAAGAACCAGAACCAGGGCCAAGGGGGTGATCAGAAGAAAACAGACCAAAAGGGTGGAGATCAGAAATTCAAAGACCAGAAGTCTTCAACAGGGCCCCAAACTAGTACTAACGAGGGTGGGTCCCAACAACCTAAAGGGAAGAAGAAAGAAGGTCCAAAGAAACCCTGGTGAAAATCTTGCAAGAATACAACTCACTGGACTAGTGATTGTAAGAAGGGTGGAGCCCCCAACACTGTTGCCCCTAAGGCACCTGCTCCCAGTACTACTGTTAGCAGTGTTGGTCCCCAGACAAAGGGTGTAGTGGGAATCACTATGGGAACTGAAGGAGATTCTGACTTAGACAGAACCCTGACACAGGCAGTCTTGATCTGTGATGGGGACATGGATTTGTCCCTGACTGTGAGCCCCAGTAACCTGGGCAAGTACAGACAGACTCCTTTAATAAATGAAAAAGTGGCTCAAGCCTACAGGGACACATGTGCCAGTGTCACTATGGTGACACCAGGCTTTGTGGACCCTGGACAGTACATACCAGGTGAGAATTACCTGGTGACCAATGCCAGCAATGCCACTACTTCACATAGTGTGGCTGTTGTTAACTTCTCATGGGGAGGGGTAACTGGCCTCAAAAGGGTTGTGGTTAGTGCAGACCTCCCAGTAGAATGTTTGTTGGGCAATGACCTAGAGAGTTCTCTATGGTCAGAAGTGGAGTACAGGACACATGCAGAGATGTTAGGTATATCACCACATGTCCTTGCTGTGACCAGGTCACAGGCCAAAAAGTACCTTACTGAACCACAGGTCTTGGATCCTGGAACAATGGACCAAGCACCTACCAAGAAGAAGAACAGGAGGGTTAAGGCTGTGCCTTCCCCCCTGCCTCCAAGTGGTGATCAGCCTTCCCAGGAAGATGATCTAGAGAACCCTGAAGGAACTGTCCCTGAAGAGCTTGAACCTGATCAGGTTGAGTTTCTGGGGACAGGGGGACCTTCCAGGGCTGACTTGGGGCAGGCTCAGTTATCCTGTCCATCTCTTGAACCCCTCAGACAGCTGGCTGCTGCTGAGGCTGCTGGGAATGCTCAAGATACCCATAAAGTGTATTGGGATGATGGGCTCCTTTATTCAGAGGCTAGAGACCCAAAACCTGGTGCAACCAGGAGGTTGGTTATACCTCTGCAATTTAGGGGCTTCCTTCTTACCTTGGCCCATGATATTCCTCTAGCAGGACACTTAGGCCAGAACAAGACTTGGGACAGGCTTGTCCCTCACTTTCACTGGCCTCACATGAATGAAGATACCAAGGAGTTTTGTCGCTCCTGTGTAACCTGCCAAGCCAGTGGCAAATCAGGTGGCACAACAAAGGCCCCCCTAATACCACTACCTGTGGCGGGGGTCCCCTTTGAAAGAGTGGGCATAGGGGCAAGATGGCCGCTGGTGGTGTGTAGTGACCAGTCGCACTCCTCTCCTCCTCCTGATCATACCTGATTATACTAGAAGATGTGGTGATACCCCGTAACCCGCGGGGATGAAAACCGACTATTCTCTAAAAGGAACTGGCTGTGAATTCACTTGGTCTCTCACCAAAAGGTTTGCCGAGCTTCCGTTAAGGATAATTCGTTTCTTGCTAGCTAGATCCTTGGAAGCGGCAGCTTTCACTTTGGGACGGTACAATATGCCTCCACGCATCGTCAAAGGGAGCGAGGCAGCCAAAGAGAGCAATACGAAAGAACGGCCAGATCGGGACAAACAGGAGCCAAAGAGTACAGCTTCGCGTCCCAGCAGCACACTTACCTCAAAAAAAGGTACTGGGAAGAAAGCTGGTGTGATCCAAGGCACCGACGGGCTCCAAGCAAACCTCCTCGGGACGTCTATTCTGTGCGGCTCGCGAGAGGCAAGAAATCTGCGGTCCAACAATGCAGGAGGAAAAGAAATACAACTGCGGCAGCCTTCTGTGGTCGAGAGCTTCCCTGTGATGAGTACAGGCCACTTGGAAAAGCGTAATGCCGGTAAGCAACCCAAAGGGAACAGCGCGAACAGTGCCGAGGCGCAGGACTCCCGCGAAACGGGGGTTGCTATGCAACCAGACCAAGCACCGGCATTGGAGCAGACGCCTTCGGATGTGTGGAACCTAGCCGAGGGTGTTCCGGCGGCGCCGGAGCGATTGGAAACTTCCAACTCGGGCCCAGAAGTGCCAATGTCAGCAGCAGAGGACATGCTCAAGGTGAGGCAGCCTCATGGTTCAGAGTCTGTTTGTACGGGCTCAGGTGGGCCGCTTGCAAGGGATAACGCCAAAGGGGGACAGCCTCGGGAGAATGATGAGGCGCACGGAGACAGTTTCGGCGAGCTGGGGGCTAATAGCCAGGAGGCAGGCATGGAGTCAGAGTTCTCCTTGGAAGGGGGTACCTCAGTAGGTTCACTATTGGACCCGGCCAGCGGGTGTGCTTCACCTGACTATTTTTTTTCACTTAATGAGGAGTCAGAGTCTGTAACTCACAGCGACGATAGCTTTGGGGAGTCTTCTGCCTCAGATGCTAGTTCGGTCCCTCCAAAATGCACTTTAAAGAAACGTAGATCCCGTAGGAAGCCAAACTCTCTAGAAAGCCCTCCTAATCCAATGAAGAGACTTTCATGGGATTATTCAGCTACGTCACAGCCATATCAGGAGGTGAATAATATGGCTTCTGGTGGGGAGGGAATACCTCAATCTAAAACGCAAGAAGCCTCAATGGATCTATTATTCAGTACTCTGAAGAGTATGCAGAACGAGGCAAGGGTTGAAGCTCGGAGATCAAAGCAGGGGCTCAACAAAATCCATAACTCATTAAGGAAAATGAATAAGTTGTACGAGGAGGCCTCTGAAAGAATTACCCAGGTTGAAGAAAGAACGGGGAGGCTTGAAGACGAGCTAAGCAGTCTACGGAAAATGAAGGAGGAGCAAAGCAAGATATCTGAAGACATGCAGTGGAAGCTGGAGGACTATGAAAATAGGCAGCGCCGTAACAATATAAGACTTTTGGGGGTTGAAGAGGGGATTGAAGGCCAGGATGTAAGGATGTTTGTCGTTAATCTACTTAAGGGCGCATTCCCAGAGCTGTCAGCATGGCAGTGGGATACAGAAATCCAGAGAGCGCATCGATTTCCTCTGGCTCCTAGGCGTAACTCAGGGCAAGACACGAGACCTAGAGCTATCTTGTTATTTGTGGGAAACTTTCTTCTAAGGCAACAGATACTGGATAAAGCTAAACCGGACTCTAAGCGTACCTTTAACGGGATCACTTTCTTCGCAAGGCCTGATTTTTGTCATGTCACAGTTGAAAGAAGGTGGAGGCTGAGGCAATTGATAGCACCTATACAAGCCCTGGGCTCACAAGCTTTCCTGCTGTATCCAGCCAAACTTAAAATAATCACCAAAGGCCAGTTTAAAATGTTCTTTTCAGAAATAAAAGCTAAAGAGTATATGGTGGAGGTGCTGGGGTATAAAGTCACGGGGGATCACTAAAGGAAGGGAGCAAGACGGATTGGTTGGGAAACATATGGTTTCTCATATTGGGAGGAGGAGGCGACAACTGCACTCCTAAGCGTTCACACATAGGTCATGTTTGACCTATTTGCCTGTAGGGGGGGGAGGGGGAGCACAGGTTCGGGGGTGTGGGTAGGGGTTCAGGGGGAGGGGGGGGGGCAAGGAAAATACAGCTTTTTGGAGCACAGCATAGGATGTTATATCTCTGGTCTATTTTTTTTACTAATTGTTTTGATAAAAGTTAGTCATGGATAACGCTAATGTCGTGTAAAATAGCCTCAATTAATATTTGTGGCCTCAATGATGCCCAAAAAAGAATGCGAGTGTCGTCTTTATTGAAAGCTATGAAATTGGATTTAGTATGTCTCCAGGAGACACATATAGAGGGGACTAGGGGGTTTCTTCTGGAACAATTGGGGTTCTCCCTACTGGCTAATACTAAACAGGGGACTAAAACGAGGGGAGTAGCGGTTCTAGGCAGAAACAGAGATACAATATTAATCAGGAAAAAAGAAGATCAGTGGGGTAGGTGGGTATTATTAGAAGTTATATTTAAAGGGGAGAGGTTCACGTTGGCTTCAGTTTATGGCTCCACCGAAGATGACCCTGAAATGCTCCAGTTCTTGGATACAGAGTTGGCTTTGTGGCCTGTTCCAATTATTTGTTGTGGGGACTTTAATATTCACACTCAGGTCGGGGCTACGGGATACATTGGCAGAAAGAAAAGATCTTTTAGGGCCTTAGAGGATCTCTTAGTACACAATTCACTGATCGACGTGTGGGCCGCTACTCACCCCTTATTAGATGGTAGTACTTTTTTTTCTGCTCCCCATAGGGTTTTGGTAAGATTAGATTATTTTTTTATATCCAATTCTTTGCTGAATAGGTCACAAATAGTGAGACACCCTCGGATCATATCCGATCATAACCCTCTGATCCTAACTATTAAAATGGGATGTCAGCAGGGGAAGTTCTCCACTTGGACTTTCGAAAGGGCTCTTTTAAGGGAGGAAGCCTATATTCTTCATATGAATTCCTGGATTAAGAACTTCTGGAAAATTAATAGAGGGTCGGTGAATTCTGGGATTGAATGGGACACTTTTAAGGCGGGCATACGGGGAGAGACAATGAGCTATTCACTGCATAAACAGAAAAAGGAGAGGGCAATGTTTAATGAATTAACAATGGAAATAACTAAAGCGGAAGAAGAACTGTATTTAGCAATACAGGCCCAAAGATCTGTTGAGCAGCTGAGTGTAAAATTAATCTGTTTAAAGGCAAGGGTCTCTGAAAATATTGCTACTAAGGCAGCTGCTAGATACTTATTAAATAGAGAGAATGCCTACGAGATGAGTGAGAGAGTGGGGCACCTTTTGGCTATCCGCTCAAGACAAAAAGCCTCAGCGGCGGAGATCAAGAAGATGACAGATGCTCAGGGTAATATGATTACGGATTCAGACGGGGTAAGAGAAGTGTTTAGGCAGTTCTACGTAGATTTATATAGATCAGATAAGGTTTTAGATCTGGGTCAGGTCTTACACTATCTCGATAATATTCAGCCAACATTACTGTCTGAGGTAGATAAGGAGCAGCTAGAAGCCCCATTCAATTTGGAAGAAATTTTGGGTGCCCTCATAGATCTTCCACCTGGTAAAGCCACGGGTCCGGATTTAATCCCAGTTGAATTTTATAGAGTATTCAAGGACATATTAGGCGATATACTTCTATTTACTATGCTTCAGGCGCAGGAGGGGGCCTCTATCCCTAAGTCTTGGGGAGGGGCAGATATTATAGTCATTTTGAAAAAAGGCAAAAATCCTTTGGCAGCTTCATCTTATAGACCCATCACTCTAATGAATTCAGACGTTAAAATTTATTCGAAAGTGTTGGCAAAGAGATTGGCGACTATAATCGAGTCCCTTGTTAGCCCTATACAGCACGGCTTCATTCCAGGAAAGGGTACCACTCAACATATTAGGCAGGTGCTTACGCTATTTGATGCCGTGGAGATCCCAAGAGACCCTATGGCAGTGTTGTTTTTGGACGCCGAAAAGGCATTTGATAGGGTCTCTTGGGATTTCTTATGGTCTGTCTTGAGGTGGTTTGGGTTTGGCGAGGATTACATTAGAGCCATCCAGACATTATATAATAAACCCTATGCCAGAATTAGAGTTAACAGTGGCCACTCATCCATAGTTCAAATAGAAAGAGGGACCAGGCAAGGGTGTCCGTCTTCCCCTCTCTTATTTGCGTTGTATATGGACCCTCTTCTGCGTAGGCTTGTTGCCAACGTTAATATCCCACCGGTAATAGTCAATAATTTGCATTTCAAGGTGCAGGCATATGCGGACGACGTTGCAATCATTACAGCTAATCCTACTCTTGCTATGTGCGCAGTAGAATTAGAAGCGCGGGATTTTGGTCAGGTGTCAGGGTATAGCCTTAATAAAACGAAAACACAAATAGTTAAAAATTCATATGTTATATATAATGATTACAGGGTAAGTAGCTCGGCAGTCTACCTAGGTATAGAAATTTCGGCAGATTTAGAGAAGGTGGTTGAGCAGAATATAACTCCTTTAATGGCGAGACTAAAATTAGATCTCGATAGGATGAATAATCTGCACCTTTCCCTATTAGGATGTACAAACGTTATTAAAATGATTGTATTGCCTAAATTTTTATACCTGTTTCGTGCAATACCTCTATTTTTTGGTGCAAAATGGTTTCAGACCTTGGAATTGGTACTAAATAGATTTATTTGGGCTCACGGAAAGACTAGGAGAGCGTACAGATTTATGACTCTTCCAAGGGCCAGAGGTGGGTGGGGCGCTCCCGACTTTAGGCTATACTATCTGGCTACCGCACTGCAATATATGCAGGGATTAATTGGTGGAGGGGAGCATCCTAGAATCTCCAAAATGTCAACCGAAGTTTACTCTATTGTCCTGGGGGCGGAGGCGGAGAACTGTTTCCTAAATTGCACGGACTTTGCATATTTTAAAAGGACAAGGTTTAAGACAGTCATTGCTGCTGTTAACATCTGGACAGCTTTTTTGAAAAAATCTGGATTGGGTAGATACAACAGATATACCCGCTTGTTTAAGAATAGATCCTGGCCAGGAGATATATTTGCAGACTCAATGTTTGCATCCTGGGAACACAATGGGATCAGGAGGATCGGGGATATTGTTGGACTGGATGGTATTGTGCAATTTGCGGATTTAGTTACCAAATTTCACATTGATATAAGGACCTTTTTCAAATATCTACAGGTCAGAAGCTTTCTGATTACCAAGCGCGGAGGGATGACAGGGTTTAAAAGCAATGTAATTTTGGATATGATTGAGAAAGGGGGAGATTGCAATATACGTAGTTTTTATGCTTGTCTTCTTACTACTAAGAAAGATGATCTTGTTAAATATGCTACTAAGTGGGCCACGAAGTTAGGTATTGATGCGGCTTGGTTTCAGGAATCACTGGCTCTTGGCCACACGGTTTTATGTTCAGCACCATTACAATCACAGCACTATAAAACTATTTATTTTCTTTATTATACACCAGCTAGAATTGCGCAATGGGGTGGCACCTTAGGGACAGATTGTCCACGGTGTAACCACGCACAGGCGGATATAATTCACATCTTTGCCACTTGTTCTCAATTGGCTACTCTGATTAGGGAGGTAGAGGGATTTCTAGCGAGGCATTTAGGTTTTCAAATTAAGATTACACCTACGGTGGTTCTTTTGGGAATAGTAACAGATGGTCAGGCTACTTGTCAAGAGTTTGTCTTTATTGCTATGGCAGTTTTTCGGTTGTTAATAGCAAGAGCCTGGCGTGACAAAGTTGCCCCCACCATGAATCAATGGTTGGCCAACTTGTTGTTCGCCTATAATTTAGAAAAAGGGATTTACGAACGGAAAGGTCGAAGGGGGAAGCAACTAGGCCTGAGAATTTGGGATCCATTACGGAGATGGAAAGAACGGGTGATGTAAAATATGGTGGCTGAATATGATTTGATTGCTTGGATGTTATTCTTAAAAATGAAATTGTGATAATGGCTGTATTGAAGGTATATATTGTTTATAATTTATTGAATTGTACAGTTTCATTGATTAATTGTCGAACTCTATGCTGTGCTATATTGTTATATCTGGTTTGAAAATTTCTTTTAAATATAAATAAAAAAAAAATAAAAAAAAAAAAAAACAAAGTAGAATGACCAAAGACATGCAAAAAAAAGAAATTAAAAAAAAAATGCACCAAATGTCCCCTGCCTCGTAGTAAAATATGAATTTCACTTATGAAAATTACAGTTAAAAAAAAAAAAAAAAAAAGAAAGAGTGGGAATAGATATAGTGGGTCCCATGGATCCTCCCACTGCATCTGGGCACAGATTTATACTGGTGGTAGTGGATCATGCCACCAGGTATCCAGAGGCAATTCCCCTTAGGACCACTACAGCTCCTGTTGTGGCCAGGGCCCTGCTGGGAGTATTCTCCAGAGTGGGGTTTCCTAAGGAGGTGGTTTCTGACAGAGGTACCAACTTCATGTCAGGATACTTGACAGCTATGTGGAAGGAATGTGGTGTCAACTACAAGTTCACCACCCCTTATCACCCACAATGCAATGGGCTTGTTGAGAGATTCAGCAAGACCCTAAAGGGTATGATCAAAGGATTACCTGAAAAGCTCAGGCAAAGATGGGACATCCTTCTACCCTGCCTTCTGTTTGCTTACAGAGAGGTCCCACAAAAAGCAGTTGGCTACAGCTCCTTTGAATTGTTGTTTGGGCACCCTGTAAGAGGCCCACTGTGTTTAGTGAAGGAAGGATGGGAGTTACCTCTCAAAAAGCCTAAACAAGACATAGTGGACTATGTACTTGGTCTCCGCTCCAGGATGGCTGAGTATATGGAGAAGGCATCCAAAAACCTTGAGGCAAGCCAGGCCTTACAGAAAGCTTGGCATGACCAAAAGGTTGTCTTGGTTGAGTTTCAGCCAGGACAGAAGGTATGGGTGTTGGAGCCAGTGGCCCCAGCAGCACTCCAAGACAAATGGTCTGGACCCCATACAATCCTGGAAAAGAAGGGAGAGGTTACCTACTTGGTGGACCTAGGAACTCCCAGGAGTCCCCACAGGGTACTCCATGTTAACAGGTTAAAAGCATATGTTGACAGGGCAGACATGGGCTTGCTCATGGCTACAGATGAGGGACAGGAGGAAGAGAGTGACCCTCTCCCAGACCTGTTGTCTCAGAACCCTGAAGATGGTTCAGTTGAAGGAGTGACCCTTGGAGGCAACCTCACTGAGCATCAGCAGATTGAATGTAGACAGGTTCTACAATCATTTCAGCATATGTTTTCACTGATACCTAATCAAACTGACTGGTGTACCCATGTGGTGGACACTGGTGACAGTCTGCCTGTAAAGAACAAACTTTACAGACAACCTGACCACGTCGGGGACTGTATAAAGGCTGAGGTACACAAAATGCTGGAACTGTTGTGTCATTGAGCCCTCAGAGAGCCCCTGGGCTAGCCCAGTGGTTCTGGTCCCCAAACCTCACACCAATGATGGCAAGAGAGAGATGAGGTTCTGTGTGGATTACAGAGGACTCAATGCTGTCACTAGGACAGATGCACATCCTATTCCAAGGGCAGATGAGCTCATAGATAAACTGGCTTCTGCTAAGTTTTTGAGCACATTTGATTTTGACAGCTGGCTATTGGCAAATCAGGTTAGCTGAGGGGAGTGCAAGGCCAAAACAGCATTCTCAACCCCAGGTGGGCATTACCAATTTTTGGTGAAGCCCTTTGGTCTGAAGAATGCACCTGCCACCTTCCAAAGGTTGGTGAATCAAGTCCTTACTGGGTTGGATGACTTTTGTGCAGCATATCTTGATGACAATGCTGTCTTTAGCTCCACCTGGGAGGATCACCTGATCCACCTGAAGAAGGTACTTGATGCTCTGCACAAGGCAGGCCTCACTATCAAGGCCACTAAGTGCCAGATAGGGCAGAGTAAGGTTGTGTACTTGGGCCACCTTGTAGGTGGAGGCCAAGTTCAGCCACTGGAGAGTAAGATACAATCCATCAAGGACTGGTCCCCTCCAACCACCCAGACTCAAGTTCGAGCTTTCTTGGGCTTGACTGGGTACTACAGGAATTTTGTTAAGAACTATGGGTCCATTGTGACTCCTCTTAATGATCTGACATCCAAGAAGATGCCCAAAAAGGTTCAGTGGACAGTAAGCTGCACCTATCCTGAAAAGTCCTGACTACTCCAAAGAGTTTATTGTCCAAACAGATGCTTCTGAGTTGGGTGTGGGAGCTGTGCTGTCACAACTTAATGTAGATGGTCAAGACCAACCCATTGCTTTTATTAGCAGAAGGTTGACCCCCAGAGAGAAGAATTGGTCAGCTATTGAGAGGGAGGCCTTTGCTGTGGTGTGGGCCCTGAAGAAGCTGAGGCCATACTTGTTTGGCACTCACTTCAAGATTCAGACCGACCATAAGCCCCTCTTGTGGCTAAATCAGATGAAGGGTGAAAACCCCAAACTGCTTAGGTGGTCCATTTCCCTACAGGGGATGGACTTTACAGTGGAGCACCGGCCAGGTACAGACCATGGGAATGCAGATGGTCTCTCCAGGTACTTCCACTTAGGACATGAAGACGAGACTGGTCAAGGCTAGTTTAATGTCCCTGCGTTTGGGGGGGGGGGGGGGAGGGGTTGTGAAGGAGAGTAGGGTCTGCTATCCTATGGTCACCCCAAATTTTTGCTTCACTGGTTTTTGACATATTGAGGCTGTGGGCCTGCTAATCAGACCCCCAGCCTGCTGTTCTCTCTACTAAATTGACACTATGCACTATAGGTGCATAACCAATTGGAATTGGATCACCCTGTGAGCCCCTGTACCAGTGTACACTAGGTACCCAGGGCATTGGTGTATCTAAGGCCTACCAGGGGATGAAGCATGTATTATGCCACCCCTGGCCTGGCCTAGCAATTTGACACAACTGGCTGATCACTCAGCTGGGGTACGTTGGTGTAACCACCTCTTACTTAGGTGTAGTATACCTATACCTAACCTTAAATGGGACAACTGGTAACCTATAAGTCACTCCTATGGCAGGCCTTAACAATCCTGAAGGCAGAGTGCTTGGTTCCATGTGAGATGGTGCTCTGGCATGAGCTGAGCCTGTCTGCAGTGGGCGGAACAACTTCCTTCTACCGTTTCCAGATATCGTCATACCATATACTCTTAAGTGCATTATGAACCTCGCGGTTAAATGCTATCTTTGGTTTGGCTTTATCAAAACATGTCGAGTAAGGTGTCATACAAATTGGAATACTAACCCCTCGCCAATTCTGGCGACGGGGTTAGCATTCCACCCTTCTAGAGGGACACGACATGTACAGTACCTGAAACCCGGGTAAAATCAGACATAGCCTCAGCTCCACAAAATGGACGCTGCCACCACAGACACAAGTCTGCCCTCCTGCTGCTGGGAGTCCTTCCAGCTTGGGAGACGTGGACAAAGGGTTTCCTGCCAGGGGAGGTGCGTGCACCACCCCAGACAGGATTTTGTGTATTGGTCAGGTAGGGCTTGAATAGAATCAGACATGCCTGAGGCTCACAAGGAGCCTCGGTGCATATGCCAGTTCAAACCGGTCCTGGGGCACACCAGCCCCGGACCTGGGGCGAGCTGGACAAAGGATTGGGGGTGTAACCACCCCCCTTCCTGGTCCCACCCTTAGGGAGGGACCTAGCAGGTAGTCCGGCCCCTAGAATCCGCTTAAAGGTAGGAGCTGTGTCCTAAGACTTCAGACATCCTGGAATCAACTTAACTACAAGAAGAAGACGGGAACTTCGACGCTCTGCTGCACAGAGGACAGAAGGAAATCTCCCCTATGGTCAGGGAGTGACCATCTTGCTAACGCAAGCACCAACCAGCTACTCGACGTCTGCTTTGCCGCCGCCTCCTGCCGGAGCCCGAGCCCAGAGCCTGACAAGACCTGGACCTCCAGACCTCTCACAGCCCGATCCACAGTCCCTGCAAAGAAGGAACCCGTGGAGGCACCGAGACACGTGGAGCCAGCCATCTTGAAAGACCGACGACAAGCTGCAAGCGCGACAACAGAGGCTCCCTCCAAGTTGTGCTTTGGGTCCTGAGAAGCCCAACACCCGAGCAGCATCTGCACCAAAGGTGAGCCCTCCAGCATCTCCACGATCTGCGTGGGGCCCCTCTGCACTTTGCATCTCGACGCGCCTGCCCGGTCCCTGGCCCATTGGTTAGTGGCCATTTTAGCGACAAACCTTGAAAACTACGACGCTGGTCTGGTTGCTCCAGACTGGACCCTGCTTCCCTCCAAAGGAGCAGCCCCTCTGACCTTGCTGGTCAGAGTAATCAGCTTTCTTCATTCTTCACGACTTCTGCTTTTGCCAAGGCTTGTTTGCTTCCTTCGAGTCGCCGACACCGCCGACAGCGAGAGCCTGCGTGGGACAGCTCGTGAACCGACTCCTGGACGTCGTCGACCTTCAGGGACCACGTGGCTGCGGAGACAAGCTACACCTCATCACCTGTTTGCACCCGACATCGCCTGGTACCTACCTGGTGCCACGCCGGTCACTGGCTAGTGACTGTGAACACTGTCCCCTCTGCTTTCAGGTCTTCTACAACTCCGATCCATCCTTGGATCCACCGCATTTCTTCTGGACCGACCGCCTGCAGCATCTTTGTCATCAGGCTCCATTGAACAGATAGACGAAACCCGACGCACTTCGAGACCTATGTACCCGCTTCCTGTGGGTGAGGTAAAGCTGGCACTCCGGTGCCCAAGTGTAGAGAAACATCTCTAGTGTCTGTGTTTTAAGTCTTAAGTTCGTAGTCCATCCAGAAGACCCTTCTAGCAGTAACTTTTGAACTTTTACGCACCCATTGAAAACCTATGGGAGCCCGCGTGTAACTTTCCTCACTGCACACGCGACCCGTGGACCTCCTGGTCACTAACTGAAGTTAGCTCCTTGTAGGCCCAGCGATTCTAGAGGCCCTAGGCCTTTTCCCTTTCCTGTTCGTGGTACTTATACCACTATTTTAGTATATGGTTTGATCGGCCTCCAGGGCCTATCCATATAAAGTGCAACTTCTGTATATTGTAATACTTTCTTGTTTAACGATTTGTGCTCCTGTGCTCATAAAGAGTCTAGGGGATACTTTGAGTAATAAATACATATATATTTTGAATATATATCTGTGTGGTGTCCTTTCATTGGTATAAAGGGGGGTTACATATGGTAAAACGGCTTGCTTAACACTCGTTAACGAGTTTAGCCTCAAAGACTGCTTAGCCTACGCTACCACTAGGGCAGCTAGTCCGAAAAGGTTGACTTACAACCACACCATAAGGGTTGCTTGGCATGGTACAAGGTGGTCACTTTAACTAGTAAACAGCATATACCAGACCAACTTCTCACAGTGCACTATTGTTAAGTGCCATCCCTTCACGACGTTCTACGAACTTGTGCATTGGACCACGTGTGGTCCAAGCCTCCAACAGGATTTCCCTCGACAATCAGAGGCCTACCTTGTCCCGAGTGACCTTGGGCTCCTGTGAAGTGAATCCTCACGAGGCGTCTTTGCGATCCCTTGCCGGATGGCTTGTGGGTCCCCTAAAGACTTTTTCATCGAACCAAAGGGCTCCCCTGGTTGCTCCAGGCCTGCCCTGGCTTACCCTTGCTGGGTGAGTCCCTCAGACCTTGCTGGTCTGCACCGCTGACTTTCTTCACATTTCACGAGACTTGCTGTTGCCAAGGCTTGTTGGCTCCAATCCGGTTGCTGACACCTCAGTAAGCTACAGACTACGTGGGACGATCCGAATCCAGCTCCTGGTCGTCGTCGACGCCTCCTGGACCTCGTGGCTGAAGAGTCAAGACACCCGTGATCACCTGAAATCACCCGACGACTGTGAGCATCCATCTTCCCGTGACTTTGAACACGGTCTCCTCTGCTTTCAGGTCTTCTTTCTTCAGAATCCAGCCTTGGATTCCACCGGACACTTCTCCTGTCTTCACAAGCAGCAAGTCTTCTTTGGCTCCCATTGAAAACGACGCCGCGACCCGACACCAAAAGACACCTATGCACCCGGCTTCCCTGGGTGAGGTAACTCGTGCACTCCGGTGCTCCTGTGTGTGTTGGCCCTCGAACTACTTACCCTGTAAGTGACTTGCTTGTAGACTGCCCTGAAGTACGCTAAAACTTTAAAATTCCAACCGCGACTTGCTCCATTAAAGTCTATTGGGATCCGCGGCTGTGTTCTCACACTGCATGCGTCTCTCCTTTACGTAACTGCCTTGGGTGGATTAGTGAGGCCCCAGCGCTTCTGAAGACCATAGGCCTTCTCCCTTCTCAGGTCGTTCTTCTTATACCTCTTTTTTTAGGTCTCGGCTGCGCTTGCGCAGTCTCGCTCCGAGATTTAATGACTTGGAGAAGAGGGGCTTGAACCTGCCCCTCTTCTCCCCTGTTCTCCATTGGCTGGCCTCTTGAATGCTGGCCAGCCATTGGAGAAGAGGTCAGTCATTCCAAACAGGCCCCGTCCTTTTCGGATCGGGGGGCGTGTTTTTTGCGAGAAGTCTCAGGGAGGAGACAACAGCAAAACACGCCCCCGAATCCGAAAACGACGCTGCCTTTCTCCGAGGCATTTCTGCTCTGCCTCGGAGAAAGGCTGTGGTGTTCCTGGCCCTCACCTCGTTGATTTTTTTTAAATGATAGGTGCCGGTGCTCAAAGCGCTGCTTAGACACCCACGGCTGGCGCTATAAAATATCAGAGTGTGAATATAAAGGAGTCCGTTTTCTCTCTTGGTGGTGGATTTTTTGTGTAAAAGATTCTCACATTTCATTACTTTCAAAGTGCGCCCTCGAGCTGGTTTTCTGCTCCGTTCAAAAAGCGCTTCTTAGACACCCACGGCTGGCGCTATAAAATATCAGAGTGTGAATATAAAGGAGTCCGTTTTCTCTCTTGGTGGTGGATTTTTTGTGTAAAAGATTCTCACATTTCATTACTTTCAAAGTGCGCCCTCGAGCTGGTTTTCTGCTCCGTTCACCGTTGTATGTTTTACGCTAACTATTTTACTCGAGGAGTTTAGACGGGACAGCGTTTGTAAAATTGTGTAACTGTGCGTTCTCGCATACAAACAAATAGTTAGTGAATAGCATTTCTAGTAGGATCTGGGGAATGTGTATTCTTTTTTTAAAATCTTGTGTATTTAGCATAGCCATTTAATACCTTTGTATCAATAGGTGTTAGTGTTAAAATGGTGAGGTAACACTGCCACATCACATGCTGTGTAAGTCTCCATAATTTGCCTTTTGGTGCCGCATCATTACATCTCGCCACATAATTGGGTCCTCCGCTGCCTCATTAGGGCCAGAGGCCCTAGATACACCGTAACATTGTGTTGAACAGCTACTCAACCCCGCTTCTGTTGATATGTTCATCATTATCCACTGCATGTGAGAGGCTCAACGGTGAATGCTGGCAGACACTGGGTGTTGGAACTGTGTGGTGTACCCTAGTCGAACACAATCAGGTGTTGCCTTGGGTAGCAAATAGCACCCAATCAGATTGTTCTATTTCAAGCATTTGCCCGAGAGTTTTATAAAGTGGGACATGTGACCTTGGTCATCTCAAAACACTAGTGTAGATTCCCAAAGTTGATGAACAAGGTGGGCGCTGTCTACCACCGACAGAATGATCGTGGCTGTGATTTACGTGTCGTAAATGAGGATGTGAGTAACGAACAGCAATGGTTTCACACCTGTAACTGTCCTGGTACGTGTATGACATGACATGGCGTGCCCACTATTCCTACCTCCACCTCCGCACCCACCCTCCCCCCTCCTCCCTCTGCTGCTCGGATTGGGATCTTCCGCTCCAAGTTCGGCTGTCTCCCTCCCACCTTCCCACACATAGGCCTGTGACGCAGATCCTGCATGGGAGGGAGGCTGGGCATGGGCGACAGGCAGCAGCCTGGAAAACCTAACCCGGCGCTCGCACGCGCACCCGGGGGAGGGAGGGGGCAAAGGAGGGCAGGGCAGGCTACCAAAGGGAGGGAGAGCGGCGAGAGACTAGAGGTGGAAGTGAAGCATTTGCATGCTTGTATCGCGCATGTGTTATAGAGTCAGGCAAAAAAAGCCGTCAGCAGCGCAACATCAAACAAGCATTTACGATGCAACGGTCTCGGCATTATTAAAGTTAGAGCTATTGGCATTGCTCATGACAATGCCGTTTCTTTAAATGTTTTAAAAACAAAAACATAAACAAAAATAATGTCATGAGCAATGCCAATAGCTCTAACTTTACCAATGCCGAGACCATTGCATTGTAAATGCTTGTTTATTATATGGTCTGGTACGCCCCTAGGGCCCCAGCCATATAAGTGCTTAATTTGTTGTGAAACATTGATTTGTGCATATGTTCCTGACTTCTAATCTCATAAAGAGATTAGTAGAGTGTGTCTAGAAATAAATACATATATATTTTATATGCCAGAAGGGTTCCTACGATACGAAGAACCAGAGGAAACACAGCGGGATTTGAAGGTAAGAACTTTATTCCAGCATGGCATGACGCGTTTCGGACGTAATGCCTTTCTCAAATGCCTGCTGCAACATCGGCCCTTACAACCAGTCAGCTTTTGAATAGTTCATGTCGTTTGTCCCATTGGTGCAGTCCAGGTGAGTTGAAATACCGTGACCAACCACTGTGGCTGCATCGGCAAACCACAGGACCCAGAATGCACTCCCACTGCATCCTGGGTGAATGTCCAGTATTAACACACTAAATCTCTTCACGAGTCCTGGATATTTAAACGTGCTAAAGCTGAATGGCGACCCAGTTGCTGATGAAATAAAGTTCCCATCTGGGTCCCGCCTTACACCTCAACCGCTTAAGTCCATTTGCAAGTTTATGTTTGTGCATAACTTATTGTGAAACGTTGATATTTTAATGTGTTCCTGACTTCTAATCTCATAAAGAGATTAGTAGAGTGTGTCTAGAAATAAATACATATATATTTGATATATATACCTGTGTGGTGTCTTTCCATTTGGTAATTCAAGAGATTATAAGGTAAAACAAGCTGCTTTACATTCCTCAGAGACTTAGCCTGAAGGCTGCTCTCCACAGCTACCACTAGGATAGCTTTCTTTAAAAGGTTGTCTTAAACCTATCTACCATAAGAGTCAGCACAGCCAGCACAGGGGCATATCTGCTTATGCAGAAATGTATTCACATGTAATAAAATGCACCGCTTTTGGTCTATAAGGCCTTCTGTAGGAGTGACTTACATATATTACATGCAGTGAGTTTTGCACGGCACACAGTCAGTGTGCCATGTGTAGTATTCTAAATGGTTTGCACCATTTCATGCAGCATGTGATGGCAGTCTGCATGCAGTTTGGGTGTGGGTTGTTAAAGCAGCATAACACCGGCTACAGCCTCTAGTATTACCCATGCCCTAGGTACTAGGGGTACCGTTTACTTGGGCGTTACAGGGGTGCTAAAGTCCTTACCAGTTGGTGAACAATTAGACTTTACTTTGTTTTAGGGAAAGCGCACTGGCAATGGAGCCTGGTTAGCAGGCCTCAGTGCATTGTCAGAGTTGGAAACCAGCACCTAGTGGTTCTATTGGGGCAAACGGCAGGGGGACAACTGTAACAAAATTCCAACTTCCTAAAGAATGGCTGGACTGCAAGGTATCTTTGTAGTGGTGGTGAACCACCTGGCACCTATCTAGCAGATCACCACTACTCTAGTTACAGCTAGACATAACATGAGCTTCTTCCGCAAATGGGGAGGACCTTGGCTGAATCTGTTTGCTGCTGAGAACTCCCTATGTCAGCACTTTTACGCTTTGGAGTTTCCAAGGTGTCCTTGCTGTTGCTCAGGGATACATTTCACCTCAAAGTGAAATTGGGACTCCTGTATGCCTTTCTGCTGTTAACACTGCTGCCCCAAGTTGTCAAGAAGATCAGGACCGACTAGGCCCAAGTCATTCCATTGTCTAGTGGAGAGTATGGTATCCAAAACTCCTAGATTTGAGCATCTGTCCTGCAATCAGGATGCTTGAAATTGAGCGGCGACAGCTCTATACCTTCGACCTTCCTCTGGAGATGATTGGTCATCCTGGCACCTAGGCGTCTCTCAACAAAAACCGTATACACCTGTCGTTAGGGCAAATTTGTAGCTTGGTGCAGTATTTGGCAAATAGACCCCCTTCAAAGGTATCGGAAAGTTTGTTGTTTCTTTTGTCCCTAGCCTGGCAAGGCCTTGCTCTGGGTACAGTTTAAGGGTTCTTTTGGCTGTTTTGCTGGATCATCCATCTTTGTTGAAGTCTCTAGTTATGTGCTTTATGAAAGATTTGAAAGTTTTCTCCCCCTCCATTTGTAATGCCACTTTATGACCTTAACTTGGTCCTCACATTTAGGATGTGCACTCCCCTTAAGTCGCTTTACAGCTTTTCCTTGCAGCCCAAGACAGTGTTTCTCCTCACCATCAACTGGGTGCTACGAGTGAGTACATTTTAGTCTCTCTGTGTTAACCCGTCGTACACTACCTTCCAGACAAGTGGTTCTTTGGATGAGAACATTCTTACCAAAAGTTGTGGTGCTGATCCATTTCGGTCAAACCACCAGCTTGCCTCCCTTCAAGCTTCGCCTCACCCATCTGAGGAAGAAACACTCCTTTGCTTGGACCCCCGAAAGAGTGCTAAGGGTTTACATCAATCCTATCAAAGAACACTGGGTGAACGATCCACTCTTTGTGAGGTTTACTGGTGTGAAAAAGGTAAAGCAGCGCAGAAGAGGACCAGCTCCGGTTGGATCATACTCTGCACAAACATGTGCTATGCACCAGACAAAAATCGGCCTCCAGAAGTTCTGCAAGCCAATCCCACCAGAGCCAAAGCTGCACTACCACTGCATTGGCACTCGAAGTTTTTGTCTTGGACATCTGCCAAGGGGCTACATGTGTCGCTATGTACTTTCACAAAACACTACTGACTGGTTAGCTAGACTTGCTGAGGGCATTTCTTCCGCTCGTTCCTACAGAACTTCTTGGTTTGGGCCAATTCGGACCTAGCTCCTAATAGATACTACTCTATCACTAAGCACTTTATTTTGCTCTATCTGCGTGTATAACTAACAATCTGATCATGCTTATGGTCCTATTGTATTCTCTAGAGTGATTTGTTTATCAGTTACCATCCGTGTGTTTGAAGATATTTGGTTAAACCGGGTATGTCCCCGTGTGGATTGCATGTATTATATTTATATTTTTATCTTGTTCTTTTATGGGTTTTTTATATGAAACCGATTAAAGACTGATTGATTACTACTCTGGTATCTATTCAAAAGGTGAGAAATCTGTGGCTAGAACTCTTTATCAGAAGGGCAAGTTAAATACTTTGGTAATGCTCTTTCTGATCGAGACTCCTGTTATCCGCGGATTCTTCACCAATCCTCCCCCTTCTGTAAATTGGGCGCCACCCATTAATAAGATCCCAAGTCTAGGAATCGGTATGCTGGTTAAAGCCAATTTCCTGTTGGGGCTCTCCATCTGGGTATGCGGACAGTCTCTAAAGCAACTGATGCAAGCACGTGGGCATGCCGACTATATAGGCCCCCCACATCATCTCCTGACCAAAACAATATCAATGCGTAGTCACATGGTGCCACATACCCGCACGCCGAGGTACTGCTGTAAGGTTTCAAGGCCTGGGGAAGTTCAAAAGGTGATGAATCTGCGGTTCGATACTCTTATCTGAAAGAGCATTACCAAAGGTAAGTAACTTATTCTTCAAGATGGAATTGTAGAATTATCAGCCAAGTTCAAAATAAACAGAAGAGAAGTAAGTAGAGAAGTTTAATGCAGAAAAGCAAGATTTCTTATAAAAATATATGCGCATGCAAGTCAATTAGAGAAGGAACTTCGTAAGCAGAAGCGTAAGTAATGGAATGACTGACATGCCAAAGAGTCACAAACTGATGGCAAAGGAGAGTGAACTAGCTTTTCTGCTTATTCAAATCTTGACGATGATTTACTGACCATTGTATCTGGACAAACGCCCAGACAAGAGTATATTTTAGACCCATTCCACTGGGAGACCTTGTAAAATTCCAAGAATATTGAGGAGACTTAGCTGAATGATGTGCCCTTATTTTTACTTCGGTTTATCTGGAGATAGATTTCATTAGTGTGGTGCAGTATTTTGTTATTGTTGTATTTTTGTGTTTTTTTACTGTGCTTTGCAATTTAACTGCAGTGTAATCTAATAAGGGGGTATTGTACCTTTGATAGCCAGTTGTCTGGGCAATGTCAGAGGTGTAAAGAGAAAAGTAATAAATGGGCAAGTACACAAACCTGCTTCAGATGTGATGAGAGTAACTGACAGTAATTCCAACATGACTATTGTGTGTGTGTTGTTTTAATACAGGATTCCCCAGCCCCGTCAGTGGAACCTGGAATCCCCATCTCAGACAGGAAAACAACAGCTACGATTATCTTCTCGGAGGAAGTCTGCCTTGAAACCAGCCAACTAATAGCATTCATTTGTTTCAATTTGTACATACTTTTATCCTGTCCTTGTATTACACTTTTGTCATTTCTGAAATTTCAAAATTATGCCTCACGTTTGTACAGAATTTTATGATCATGTAATTAGCCTTCCCTCTATAGGAAAGTGCCAGGTGGTTTTATTGTATTAGTGTCAGCACAATAAAGTCATCATTCAACTGTTCACTTAAGCAGTTAACCATCTGAAACATTTCAATCCTTACTAATAACAAGCAAACACTTCAGGAGAGTTTGTCTATTTGGCATGAAGTTGTGGATTTGCATGGTGTGCAAATTATGTAACCACTTAATGGGTAATGCTTTACTGAGCTGAGTGCAGGGCAAGCCCTTGTTTGAGTCAGTAAATGATTGAGGTCTGACCTGCCCTGTGGTTTAATTTGTGTTATAAAGGCGCCGTACAGCACCTTACAAAACTCCTTAATAAATATGCCCTCCTGTTGTGCAGTATGTAATTTGTTTCATATGGCTCAGTGTTAGACTTGGGGGTCTCTAGTTGGCACAGGTATGCACTTGTGACAAATAGGGACCCTCTCCTCTAGTCAGGGTAAGGGGGTACACTCCTAAAATAACCCCTGCTCACCCCCTTGGTAGCTTGGCACGAGCAGACAGGCTTATCTCAGAGGCAGTGTGTAAAGCATTTGTGAACACATACAGTAATCAAGTGACAACACTACAAATGGACACCACACAGGTTTTATATCAAAAATAAGTATTCTTTATATAGATTTACCACAAGACCATTAAACGACAAAAACACACAATACTGTTACTTTTAAATGGTAGGATTTTGTTTAGTTCTCTTAAGTTCTTAAATGCGACACTTTAAGTCAATGTACCTTTTAGATGCGACACGCAGGGCAACAAAAGTGTTGCAACGATGGTGATGCGATGAAGTTTTTGGTGCAAAGAAATAAAGACGTGAAGATCTTCCAGATGCGTTGCGCTTCTCCGATGTTGAGAGAAGACTCGACGCATCAGCTGCAGCAGTGACACCCTTTACGCGATGCGACGACAGCGGCCTTGGCAGCAACACTCTTCTCCGACGTTGAGAGATGCTTCCGCTCGATGCGATGCTGCAGCGGCGACACCCCTCTACGCGATGCGACAACAGCAGCTCCAACGGCGGCACGCTTCTCCGTGGATGCAAGGCGCTTTACTTGATGCGGTGCAATGCGACGGCTGCGATGGCGACGTGCTTCTTCCTCGATGCGAGACTTTTCTCTTGATGCGGTGCAATGCGTCGGCTGCGATGGCGACACGCTTCTTCGGCGTTGCGAGACACTTCCTGGATGATGCGAGATGCTTACACTCGATGCGATGCTGCAGCGGCAACACACTTTACGAGATGCGACGACAACAGCTCCGATGGCGGCACGCTTCTCCTTCTTGAGTCGCGCTTCCAGCTCCTTGACGCACGCAGTCCCTCAGAAGGCCCAACAACAGCAGCAGGCACTTCCAAAGAACTCTGGGAAGCTGGGGGGTGAAGTCTGTTGTTCCTGAGACTTCAGCAGGAGGCAAGCTCTTTTCCAAGCCCTTGGAGATCCTTCACAAGTTGAGCAAAAGTACACACAAAGTTCCTTTCTCCTCTCTTTGGCAGTAAGGCAACCACTGCAGGCCAATCCCCCAGTTTCAGGGATAGTTTCCTCCTCAGATTCTTCTGGTTCCTCCCTCAGCAGAGGTTCTTCTTGTTTTCCCAAAGTGATCTAAATTCTTGGGATCAGGGTCCCAATATTTATACCCAGAAATCCTTTGTCTTCTGAAGGCAGAGGGGCCTTTGCCCAGTCCAAACCAGTTCCTGAGCACTCTGTTTACCAGACTTCTCCTTTCCTTTCACAGTGCAGGGCAGAAACATTAGACGCCCCACAGGAGGTGGAGCCAGCATTGTGGAAGGCAAGTACAGCCCTGGAGCACTTTGTTGACAGGATTCCTTCTCTTCATTCACTGTGCAGGGCAGAGACATCAACCGCTCCCCAGGGGGTGGAGCCAGCATTGTGGAAGGCAGGCACAGCCCTATTCAGGTCCCAGGTGCACCTCCTCCCACCCATCTAGATGCAGATCTCTCTATTCACCACTGGGACACCTCACCCTGTCTCCTGGAATTCCCCAGCCCTGTCACTTAAACTCCAGACAAAGGAATACACACAGCCTAGCAGAGGCAGGTTTGAATGGTTAGACAAGAAAATGCCTACTTTAAAAGTGGCATTTTCAAACACAGAATGTTATAACCAACTTTACTAAAAGATGTATTTTATCATCCTGAGTTCAGGCATACTAAATTCGAATTTCTACCATGTTCCCCGAGTCAGTTAGGATTATAAAATGTTATAACCAAACTGCCCAATCTGGCCTATGGAGAACATGTAGCCTTGCAATAGTGAGAAACGAAAATGGCTGTAATTCACTATTAGAACATGCCACACACACCAGGGCATGTCCTACCTTATCCTTACAATGCACCCTGCCCTTGGGCCTACCATAGGGGTGTCTGATATGAAGAAAAGGGAAGGTTTAGGGACTGGTAAGTGGGTGCACTTGCCCAGTCAGCATGACAGTACCAGACTGCACGCAGGCTCTGCAATGGCAGACCTTAGACACATGTTTACAGGCTGCTTCTGTGGGTGGCACAACCAGTGCTGCAGGCCCACCAGCAGCAATTGGATTTACAAGCCCTGGGCACTCCTGGTGCACTGTACTAGGGTCTGACAGGTAAACCAAACTAACCAATCGTGGAATCACAAATCATACATTAATTTACATAGGGGAGAGCATATGCACTTTAACACTGATCAGCAGTAGTAAAGTGCCCAGAGTCATAAAACAGCCAACAACAGGTCAGAAAAAATATAGGAGGAAGGCAAAAAAAAAAGTTCAGGGATGGCCCTGCAAAAAGGGCCAAGTCCAACACTCAGCATTGTGCTATTGTACATTGAACCTTAATGTTTCGGGGTTTTTTCTTTTTTCTTCAAGTGAAGCCTATCTGATAGAGAATAATAGCCGCAGATTCCTTATCGTAGAATTATCCCCAGGCGTGAGACTGGTCCCGGAAAATGTTCTTGTCCGAGCATCTCTGCGTGCTGGGGGGGCGGCACCACGTTACTCCACCCTGCCATCGTCCGTGGGCGTGACGTCAGCGAGGTCACATAAGCCCCACCCCGGCACGCTGACTTCAGTTTCCTTCTTTTCCACGTGCCACGCGGATCCAGATCGTGTCCGTGGCCTGTTTTCAGGCCTTCTTTTCACGCTTTGCATTTTCTTTTGGGAACAGTGTGTGAATGCCTTCGAGCTTCAAGACGTGCTCGTCTTGCGCGCGCCAGATGTCTGCGACGGACCCTCAGCCTATTTGTATGGGGTGTTTGGGTGAGCACCATGACTCCACGGACTGCGAGGCTTGTCAGCAGATGAAGTCGAAGTCCCGGCGGGAGCGCCGGATGAAACTCCTCTCGGCCCACATGTCCAGGTTGGCGTCATCACCACGTCCGTCCCTCGCGGAAGGGTTCAAGAACCGCCGCTCCCGTCTCCAACATCGTCCCGCTCCGAGGCCGCAAGTGCGTCGCTCGCCTGTTGGTAAGTGTCACAGCCTGTCCCAGAGGCCCGGTCCTCGCCCTGTGGGGGGGCGCGGGTTCTCCAAGGGTCGTGCGGCCTCGCGCGTCACCACCCTACCCACCGTTTCCCGGCGTAGGGGCGACCAGAGCCCAAATGGAGGCCTATGCTATGGCCCTGCAGGCCTCCTTGCCATGTGCGGGGCCTTCTGCGGCGTCGTCGCCGGCGGCTCCGGCGCCGACAGGTTCGGCTTCAGGTCTTGAAGATGTGGTGTCATCGGGGTGCGGCCCTACGGGGTTCCCCCCTTCGGACCACGGCACCTCTGCCTCGCGCAAACCCCGTGGGGGTCCCTGTGGTGTCGCGGGAGGTTGCCGGGACTCGTGGCTCGTCCTCGAGTCCCCCTCGGTCCTCTGGGCAGGCGGCAGCCTTGTCCCAGACCGAGCTGACGCCACTCAGGCGCCAGCGGCTGCTGGCCCTGGCAGCACCACAGGGGCTGTCTAGGGGCTGGGGTGCGTCCCCGGATCCCCCTAGTTTATCCATGCAGGCGGCTGCCTCGTTGGAGGTCGATTCGGCGCCTTTTCGGTGCCATTCTTTAGCCGCCCCGTTCTCCTGCTGTGCAGGTCGTGGCAGAGGTCGTCTCGGCGTCCCCTCCGGCGCCAGTCGACGTTGCGCTGGCGCCAGTGGCGGACTCCACGGCGTCATGCCGGCGTCGGGTCGTTGATTAGTCTTCGGAGGCCCCCTCTTCACCAGAGGTTCGGTAACTTTGTCTCTTCTTCCCCAGAGACGGGACACCGTGTCGTGGCTTTTTCCCCGGCGTCTTCCAAGGAGGGCTCTTCACCGTCCCCGCACCCACAGTCTTCCCCAGAGGCGCCTCAGGTTCCCCACTTGTCGGTCAACCTTCCCCTATTCTGAGCTTGGCGTTTTCTTCCTCCTGTTGGGCTGGGGGCCGGCCGGCTTAGCTTACAGCTGTCGCCCACGGAGGAATTGCTCTCCCCACCGCGTTGCCCCACGGAGGCGAGTGCTGCCTTCGCCTGGGCTGTCTCCACGGCCGCGGGGATTTTGCGCATGGGCGACCCGCCTGCCCATTTCCCCGCGGATCATTTGCTTGAGGTTCTCCATCAGGGCTCTGGTGGACGGGAGCTGCTTCTTCCCTTCGAAGCTTCGCTCCATAATTCTCTCTTGGGGGCCCGGGGGGCATCCTGCCACGGGGGACCCGGTGCCCCAGCCACTTGTGCACCACCACCGTTCTGCTCCGCATGATCCTGTCTGCCTTTCCTTCCACCCTTAACCAGGGGCCCTCTTCTGCAGACTGCCTTTCCCTCCTTGCCATCGGTGTTATCTCCGCCGTCACAGGAGGCCCGTGGTTAGATTCATGGGGGCGTTACATCTCCGCCTCCTCCAGTGCTGTCTTGCGGGCGCTCAACACGCTTTGTGCGTTGGCCAGAGCCACTTCCAGCTTGTGGGATTCTGCAGAGTCCCGTCTGTCTTGCGCTTCTCAGGAGGGTGCCTGCGCTAATCTGCGGCACCATGTGTTGGGTGGCCGGGAGCCGGCTGCGTTTATTCTTCATTCGGCTCTGGATGTCTCTGATGCGCTTGGTTGCACTATGGCTTCTTTGGTAGCCCTCCGTCGCCATGCTTGGCTGAGGGATCGTGTTTTCCCAGAGAATGTTAGGGAGCGTCTGGTTGACCTCCCTTTCGATGGCGCTCTTTTGTTTCACACCCCTGCGGTTTCTGCCATTCAGCGGTTCCTTGCGGGGCTTCCTCCTACTCCTCCTCCACCCCCCCTCAGTGAACCTGGATGTCGGTGCTCTGCTGTGTTCTGGGAAGTGTTCTCCCATTTTTTTCTGGGGTCTAGTATTCGGTAGCCCCGATTGTGTGTTCTGTGTGGTTGGTGTGCCTTCGGGGTCCTTCGGTTGGCCTTCGGTGCTGTTGGCTGCTGATTCAGCCCCCTTTTTTGACTTGTTGTTTTGGCTGTTGGTAAGCCAGTGTAGGTCCTGGGATTGGACGTTTTGTGCCTTCTTTATTGGCTGCTTGGCAAGCCGTCTGCGGTTTACCCGCAGGCCTTTCTGTTTGTCCTCTGCTGCGGAATGTTTTCCTAAGAGGTGTTCTTTTGTTTTCTTGGGATGTAACATACCCTATGTGGGGTACTTGTAGCTATTATATAGCTTTGTCATGTGCTGGGGAGGTGTGGTCACCTTTTCCGGGTTCCTTGCTCTCTTTGGCCTCACGGTATATCACTGGTGCGGTCCCTTTGCCAATTGTCTTGGCGCAGCTTGCGTTGCGCCCAGGTCTGTCCTTCTCCAGGTTCGCTACGTCGCTCGACCAGTCTGACCTGCTGGCTGCGGCGTGGTGTTGGGGCGATTCTGCCCTTCTGTCCGGCGTTTCGGCCTGGTCCTCTGTCTGGTGTTCCAGAGGGACTGGCTTTCCTTGGCTTTCTGTGCTCTGGTTGACGGCCTGGGCCCGTCCTCTGTGTCTTTCTATCTCTGTCTCTCTTTCTCTTCTGCCTGGTCCCACTTCTTTCGTGGGTCAGTGTGTGTTCGGGACCGGCCCCTCATTTAAGGTGTGTCCTGGCCCTCCCTGGCCTCTGCCTTCAGCTTGCGCCTCGCGTGTTCTGGGGGCCCTGCTCCATGGTGTTGCTGGCTGCGCAGGCCTGCGCATGCCTGCTTGTTCTGGTCCACCGTCGTTGCCTTTGATGTGTTCCCTTGTGCCCCTGCCTCTGGTTCTGCTGGGGCTTTGTGCATCTGTGCTTTCCTTCTTACGCCTGCGCTATTGGGGGTGGGGCTGTTCCTGCCTTGTCCGCTGCTTGCGGCCAAGGTGTGTTCAGCTGTTTCCTATCACTGTGCTTCTTACGGCGGGCCCTGCCTCCGGTTTTACCTCTTCTCCCTGGAGTTCGAGGTGGTTCTTTTGTTCCTTGAGGCCCTTCAGGCGCTGTCTGCCCCTGCGGGGTGTTGGGCGGTTCTCCCTTGGTTGGGCTTGGGATCTCCTGGCCTTCCCTTCTTGTTCCTGTGACGTGTTCCCTGCTGGGGCCCTGTGTCTCTCCCGCTGGGGAGGCTCTCTCGCAGGCCCTCCTCCCTTCTGGGTATGGCTCGGGTATCTATTCTACGTTAAGGAATCTGCGGCTAGTAGTCTCTATCAGATGTACAAGTTACTTACCTTCGGTAACGATGTATCTGTTGGAGACCATTCTAGCCGCAGATTCCTTCACGACCTGCCCTTCCTCCCCGTTCTGCGAGGACCCTCAGCTTGGTTTTCTGCACTTGCCTCCCCCTGGGTGGCTTGTCTTCTGTGGGTGTCCTCTTCGCTTTCTCCGGTCAGGCTGTCCGGTTCTGCTTGAATTGTTCCATTTCCCTTTTTTCTTTTGAGACCGGAACGGTTGGTTTCTGCGTGCCTTTGCTTCCCTCCACCTGGTTCCTCTCCAGTGTAGGGGCCTCCTTTTGCTCTTTCTTCCCTCTGTTTGTTTGGAGTTTCTGTTCCCCTTGCGGTCTTCTGCGTTGGGGATTCTTTGCCTGTCCTTTCGCCTCCTGCCCTTTTCAGGGGATATGGCCCTCCTTGACTGTGTAGTCTGGGGGTGGATTGCTGTTGCTCCTCTTTTCTGGGCTTGTGGCCCTTCACCGTGTGGTTTGTGGTTGCAGTCTCTCTCTGTTCCGGCGCTTTCACATACTTGTGCCTCCAGGATGGCGGTCACCTTGGCTTGCTCCGTTGTTCCTCGGAGTGGTGCTCTGCTCTTTCCCTGCTATGGTTTCGCTGCTATGGCCTTCGGGTACCTTGGTGCCAGCTGGTGATGTTCCTCACCCTTTGTTTCTCTCGGTTTTGTTTTTCTGTTTTTTTCGCACACTGTTCCCATGCTCTCCTCAGTTTTGTTGTGATGGCTCCGCATAGTGGCGCGGAAAAGTTCTTCGAAGCAAACTGACGTCAGTGCGCCGGGGTGGGGCTTATGTGACCTCGCTGACGTCACGCCCGCGGAAGATGGCGGGGCGGAGTTGCATGGTGCAGCCCCCTGGCACACAGAGATGCTGGGACAAGAACATTTTCCGGGTCCAGTCTCACGCCTGGGGATAATCCTACGTTAAGCAATCTGCGGCTAGAATAGTCTCTACTAGATACATCGTTACCAGAGGTAAGTAACTTGTACTCCAAGCTGCCACCATTCTTCTGCTCGAACCAGTATTCTCCCGGACGCGCACTACTAACCGGGGGTGGGGGGTGCGAGCTGCAGGGGGCCCCCTCAGCACATTAGGCCTGGGAGCTCCAGATTAAATCCGGAGAGGGGGGCCCCCTATGTACCTTGCAGGAAGGGGGGGGCTTTCAACACTCGTTACGCCACTTCACTGGGTGTATTCTTCCTTAATTTGTCATACTCCAATAATAATGGGGGGGTGAGGTTATGGGACGTGACCTTGTGTGGCCATCTTGTGTATCTCAACATAATCTTGCAGCGTTATTGGTGCTAGTACGAACATCAATGTTCGATCATGCATTGTAGCTAATATTCTTGATTCATTTTCTTTGAAACTAAAAGGCGCATATATTTTATCTTTTTCCTTGCATTTAAAGTACTTTTGATATTTTAACATTGAATTATTTTCCTTTTTTTCACAAATCTCTGCAGCATTATAGGAAGCTGGCTCTGTGTATATACTATACCAAAGTATGGTATAGTGTGCACAGAGTTCAGGGGATCCCCAGAGGTATAGCAGAGGCTAAATTAGATCATCACTAAGAGCTCTCTTTGTGGTAGGGTGGTCAAGCAGTTAAGCTTATCAGAAGGTTGTGTTAAGCCTTTCTTGTATTCACTCAGTCAAGACTAATTAGGTAAGTATAAAAAAGGTATACTTATTTTTTATTTATACAACCAAGCAGGACTTGGCACAGGTTAGTAAAATATACTTTCAAATGCAAAATGTTACAAAGAAATGCAGTTGTGTACGAAATTGCAATTGTTACAGGTTTTTATTGGATTTTAAAGCAACTTAAAATGCATAGAAATGACTTTGGAATACTTTTAGTTTACTTTTGGATTACATAGACTACTCAGGTGATATGCCTATATATCACACCGTGGATCCTACAATACAAAGGTAAGTAATACACTTTTTGTTTTAAAGCACAGCAACTTTGCTTTCATACAAAACACCAGTTCAACACAAATGTTTAGGAACAAAAACTCATGACATTGGTTCGATTGGAAAAAGGCAGTTATCGGTTTGCAGGTAAGTAAACCACCTGAAAGAATAGTTATTGGGGGTTAGAACCAGGGTTCCCAGTTAGGCACTCAAATTTCATCACTAGCGGTACTGGGGCGGCTGCGTGCAGAGTGCAGGGGCACAATGTTAGCCAATAGGGCTAGAGGGCCATCAGTTGGGGTCTTCTTACAAGCATGCAACTCTTATCTGGGAGCCAAGCACCTAGGGTTAAGTTCAGGGCAAAGGGGGTCCCAGGTTGGCACGACCACCATCGGCACAAGGGCGGCTGGGCGCAGAGTCTTACTTTGTAGTTTCTTTGGAACAAAGATGCTGTTCGCAGGAGATCCAGTCTTTGTGGAAGGCAGTCAGTTCTCCTGGAGGTCGCTGGCTGCTGGACAAGTCAACATTTGGTGCAGGATCCCTGGAAATTACAGATGGGCCGGTAGGGCTCAGGCCAAGTCACTTCTTCTCTACAGTCGCCTCTGCTGTGACTTCTTCCGTCCTCCTTCATAGGCTGCAGGGATCTAGGGAGTTGAGGTTCAGAGTCAGCCTGAATACTAAATGTAGGGTTGTTACAGCGGTGTGCAGGTTGGGACCAATAGGTCTCTACCTTTGAGTACAGCCCCTATTATGCCACCCTCCATTGGCAGGGGGGGCATGAGCCTCTCTATAATTGGCTGGGCCCCCTCATCTTCAAGATGGAGGGAACTGAGATGTGTGCTTCACCTTCCCTCCCCACCTGAGTGGTGGGTTGGCAAAGGTGGGCACACCTCTTCTCCTAACTTGGTTTTCGCGCAGATTCTCCCGTCCAAAGTGGGTGTCAGAACTGGTGGAAGCCAGTTGCTGGGAGCAACAAAAGGAAGGAACAGCTTACAAAGTTGGCAGGGCTTTGAAGCGTCCCAGTCATTGACCCAGCCCATCCTTTGGGAGGAGGTATGACACCTCTGCCCAGAATGGGCTTTGTTTCTGGACCCAGAAAGCGGAGGCCCTCGATCCCAGGATCCATAAACCTGCATGGTGGTGGCAAATGGCGGGCAGCTATTCAGGAACCACACCAGGCCTGGTATTTTTTCAGGGGACATCTCTAAGATGCCCTCTGAGTGCCTTTCACATTAAATCCCACACTGGCATCAGTGTGGGTTTAATGTGCTGAGAAGTTTGCGACCAAGCTTCCCAGGTTTCGGTAAAGCCATTATGGAACTGTGAAGTTTGTAATGACCAACTTCCAGACCATATACTCTTTATGGCTTTATTGCACTTAGAATGTCTATGAATTTGCTTAGACGCTGTAGCAGTACAGTGCTCATGCCACTGTACTCTTCCCTGACCACAGTGCCCTTGGTACCCATAGTACCTTTTACAAGGGGCTTACTTGTGGCTAGAAATGTGCAAATTGTGGGCACAAAGGTACAGTTTTGGGAAAGAACACTCTGGAACCTGGCTGGCAGGGACCCAGGGCACATCAAGTCAAACGTGCATCTAGTATCAGGCAAGAAATGGGGGTTACTGCAACAGAAACCCACTTTCCTACAAGCATTGTTCCTTTACTTTTCTAATTGTATGCTAAAGTGTGGACAGTGAACTAATCTACTTCCTCCACTGGTGAAGTGTGAAAATTGGACAATTCCACTAAGATATTGCCATGAAAAAGACAGTTTTCTTTCAGCGCCTCCCCAAGTCTTTTGGCCATCTTTATCTGAACCTCCTTTGTGGGTGGAAGGATTTTTTTTGAAATTGTATTGCTACTATTGATGTTCAGCAAAGCATGTAATTGGATCAACAGCAAAACATAAAATCTGATAGAGACATCTAGCCGCAGATTCCTTAACTTAGAATATCTCCAGGCGTCAGACTGGATCCGGAAAATTCTTTGCAGCAGCACCTCTGCGCGCCGGGGGACGGCGCCACACGAACCTGCCCTGACGTCATCCACGTACGTGACGTCAGCAAGGTCATATAAGTCCCTCCCGGCGCACTGACTACAGGTTCCTTCTTTTCCGCGTGCTGCACGGATCCGGAGTAAGCAGTTCCTCTGGCCTGTTCTCAGGCCCCTTTTGACGCTTTGCGTCTGGTACAGTGTGCGATGCCTTCGGGCTTTAAAACCTGTACTTCCTGTTCACAGCAAATGTCCGTGACAGACCCTCATCTTATTTGTATGTGGTGTTTAGGCGAACACCACGACTCGGCGGATTGAGACGCCTGCCAACAGACTCCTCATTGCCGGCACGCCCCTCTCGGCGTTGGTCGCCCTCTGGGGCCCGGGGACGCCGTTCACCCTTCCTTGGTAAGTCACGGCGCATGTCGCCGAGGTCTGCGACCTCCCTTCCGTCTGTTGGAGGGGGCGCTAGTTCCCAGAGTCCTCCGGACGTGCGCACCTGGTAGTCGTCCATCCCCTATCTGCCCTATTAGGGTGCGGTGGCGACTCGGACGCAAATGGAGGCCTATGCCGTGGCTCTGCAGGCCTCCCTTGGGTCCGCTCCTCTCCCTGGGGCATCCTCGGTGCCTCCGCTTCTTACAGGGTCCCCGACGGACTCGCCGGTGGATTCATCCCTGGCACCAATTCAGGCCTTGCATCCCAGGGACCTAGGAGCTATGGTGTCGTCTGAGTGCAGCCCGGCTGGGTCCCCTTCTGCAACCCATAGCACCCCTGCCGCGCGGCATAGTCACGTGGGGCTCCTTGTGGCATCGGAGGTGGTTGCTGGTGCTCAAAGCCTTGCTTCGAGCACACCTCGGACTTCTGGACAGGCGGCTGCCTGCCCGGAGCCGAGGTCGGCGCCGCTCCGGTTTCCGGCAACTTGTCGTCAGGGTGCGGCCTAGATGGGTCCCCTCTACGACCCATTGCATCCCTGCCACGCCGCATAGTTCCATGAGGCTCCCTGTGGTGTTGCAGGTGGTTGCTGGTGCTCCAAGCCTTGCTTTGAGCATGCCTCGGCCTTCCGGACAGGCTGCCGCCAGCCCGGAGCCGAGGTCGGCTCCGTTACGGCGCAGAAAACTCGCCTCCCCGGCTCCAACTCCACTTCTTACTTCAGAGTCGGAGCCCGCCTTGGTTGATGCTGAGTCGGCGCTGGTGCAGCTCCGGAGGCTTGCCTCCCTGGCTCTGGCGACATCCCCTTCTTCGGAAGCGGAACTTGTCATGGTGGATGTGGACTCTGCTGGATGGAGCAGAGTCGGCGCCAGACGAAGCTGGGTCGGAGCCGACCAACGTCATATCAGCGCCATGTCGGCACTGGGTTGTTGACTCTTCTCCGGAGGCTTCCGGGGAGAGTTTGGCGCCGACTTCCCGTCCCAATACGCCAGACCTATCCTTGCCTGTGCCCCCATTGGAATTTGTGGACCCTGCAAATTCCCCACCTCCTCAGGAGCCCCATCAGGACCCCCATTTCTCGATGGGGCTTGCTTCCTTTGGGCATTGGTCGCACCCCCAGTTTTGGAATGCTTAGTTTACAGCCTTCGCCTACTGATGAATTGCTGTCCCCTCCTCGGAGGGCTGCCGGTGCGGCGTTTCTTAGAGTGGTCTCCTTAGTTCCCCCCTTCGGTCCCCCTGCCTGTGGACCCGCTGCTTGATGTCCTGCATCAGGGGTCGGGGAATGTAGAATTGCTTCTGCCCTTTGAGGCTTCTCTTTATGACGCCATTTTGGGCACCTGGGTTCGCCCAGCTTCTGGTGATCCGGTGGCTCGTTCTGTGTTGCACCACCACCGGCCTGCCCCACATGATCCACTTTGCTTATTTGTACAACCAGACGTGCAGGGTTTTGTTTTGCAAACTGCCTTCCCTTCCTTGTCTCACTTAATGCTTCCTCCCTCCAGGGAGTCCAGATGGCTTGAGTCGTGGGGTCGTAACTTCTTCGCCTCCACTAGTGCTGCCCTTTGTTCACTGAATACAGTGTGTGTTTTGGCTAGGGCTACCTCTGCATTGTGGGACTCTGTGGAGTCTCTTTTTTCGGCAAACTCTGAAGGCGCTCATGTTGATCTTCTACGGGATGGCCGTGACCTTGCTGAATTCACGATCCGCTCGGCCTTCGAAACTGCCGATTTCTTAGGCCGCGCTATGGCTACTTCTGTTGCCTTGATGTGCCATGCATGGTTGCGCTATAGCGTTTTCCCGGAAAATATCCGGGAGCGACTTGTTGATCTACCCTTTGATGGGGTTTTATGGTTTGATGTCCACGCCGACTCTGCTATACGGCGCCTTTTTACGGGCTTTCACCCTTGCCTTAGGCTATATTTCCCAGATCTTTTTTTCACATGCTCCGAGGTGGTTACCCTTTCCAATCTAGCATCCTTTCGATGCCTTATGAGTTTTGATTTGGTGATAAGCTTACTGTGATCAGCTTACTGTGGCAGTGTTCCACAGATTGTTCTGTCTGGCCTCTGACTGTGCTTTGACCTAAGAGGTTTTCCCCGTTGTTTGGGGTGTTCATACTCCACGTGGGGTACTTGTATGCTATTATATAGCTCTGATTTATGTTATGCAAAACTAGTTCCTTTGGGGTCTATCCGCCACTGGTGCTCTTCTCTCGCCATTGTACGGTGTTCAATGTTGTGGCTTGGCGCAGTCTTCTATTCGTCATGGGTCGCCTTGCTTATATGCGTCATTCTCCTCCTTAGGAGATTTTCAATGTGCTTTTCCCCCTTGCAATGCGGTTACCACCGGTCATTAATGAACTAGGTATGCTAGTATACCACCCATGTTGCATAGTCGTGGTTCGTTTACCCATATATGCATATGTGTGTATATTTCACTCCACCTCTCTTGCTGCCGCGAGGTCGGCCTATATCTCCATGTGTCAGGGAGCCTTTCAGGGCTGCACTCTGAATTGTCCTTTGTTTATGCTGCAGGGTGTTTTTCAGTACACTTCAAGTGCACTTCCTTGCTTTTCCTACATCTTTAGCAATTTGGCCCCTTTTTGCATCGCAGTACCTGGGGTGGTTCCTCCGCTTTATACTGCTCCCTTTTTGGTGTGCAGAAACTAACCGGTATCACTCTTTCTAGACGCGGGTTACTTTTTACTCCCAATCAGAATATGTGGTCTAGGATTTTGTGATCCTTTTCAATAGGAATCATCCTATACTATGTGAGCTATGCCTGTAGGACAGCTCTTCTTAGGGTCTGCACCCTGAATATCGGCACTTCGTGAGTTGCTTCTCACCTTGGTCTTCAGGCTGCCTGGTTGGGCAGTCCTATACTTATTTTAGCTACGCTATTTGGTTGTCTTTGTGGCTGTAGGCTCTCTGTCTGTTTCAGTGGTGGCCCGCATCAACCTGGTTTGGGTTGTTGCTATTCGTCCATGTCCCACCTGGGGTGCCTGGGTGTGCCCTTAGCCTTCTTTCTGTGGGCTAGCCTGGTAGCTCTAGTTGCCTATCTTCATATTTTTTGCCCCAACCTTGGTTGGTGTCCACATAGTGCGCCATTCCGCTGAAAGTGGTCCCCTCGTTCGGGACTATCTCTCGCTCTCTCTCTTTCTATCTCTCTGTCTGGTATATGGCTAGTGCAGTTTCTACATCTCATACTTGTACAGGTATGGTGTAGTACCGTTCTGGCATTTTTTAGGACGCCTTGCCTCCCGTTATCTTGTCCTCTTCTGACCTAATTGGGTGGATGTCTGGCTTCCGCCGCAGTCCTCCCCATTGTCAGTCACTCTGTTGCCGGATCTGTGCTTGGGCACTTTTTGTTGTTCTGTCGCAGACCCGCCTCCCCTCTGGGGTATGGCTATGGTATCTATCCTAAGTTAAGGAATCTGCGGCTAGATGTCTATCAGATGTAGGAGTTACTTACCTTCGGTTACAATGAATTTGGTAGAGACGTTATCTAGCCGCAGATTCCTTAACGCCCACCCATCCTCCCCGTTCTGCGACCACCTTGCTGGGAGGACTTCTCCTCTTGCCTACTTTCAGTTGCCAGTAGTTTTCTTTAAGGGTGCTCACATAGTTGCGCCCCTTTATGTATTACCATATGCGGCTGCATTTCCCAAAGGGGGCTTTCCACTTCTTGCCGTCCTCAGGAGATTCTTCTTCTTCTCCTGCTGTCTTAACTCCCGCCCGCCTTCTCCATTAATTGAAGGCTCTTGTCTCCTATATAGTAGTCTTCTTTGACGATCTCTTCGGTTATGTTTCACACTTCCATTGTCATAAGGGAAGATACCTTATTTATGTACATTGCTGTTCTTTCTGTAACAATGATGCCTTCTTACAGTACATTGAAGTCTCTTCTGTGCTCCGTCCTTGTTGGACGGCACAGTTCTACATGGTAATGACAGTCACAGTTCTACATGGTCATAACAGTATATTCTTTTGTCTGTTGAGATATTCTTCCCTTGTTGCTCGCGCTTTCGGAAGGGTCTACGCTCCGCTATGCGGGGTTCTTTCTCACAGCAAAGTTCCGCCTTATTTCCTTTGCGGATTTTTCCATCCTTCGCACACTGTTCCCATACTTTCACAGTTTTGGTTGATGGCTCCGCATTGTGCCGCGGAAAAGTTTCTCCGAAGAAAACTGACGTCAGCGCGCCTGGAGGGATGTATATGACCGCGCTGACGTCATGTACGTGGACGACGTCAGGGCGGGGTCATGTGGCACCGTCCCCCGGCGCGCAGAAGTGCTGCTGCAAAGAATTTTCCGGATCCAGTCTGACGCCTGGGGATATTCTAAGTTAAGGAATCTGCGGCTAGACAACGTCTCTACCAGATACATTGTTACCGAAGGTAAGTAACTCGTACTTTACATCTTTTAGGACCTCAATTAAGGCCTAAAAAAATGTCCTCATATGCCAAGAAGCAGCCCTTGGTGGAGGGGGGATTAATATGTTTACAGCAGCTATTAGAGATATGGAAAACCATTTTGCTCATGAAGTTTGTAGATGTATTACCCGTTAAGAATGTTTTTAAAGGAAACAGAACAGGAATGAGTATGTTTTTGTGTATGTAAGCGAGTTGTATAAACTGACAACAGATTGCAAATTTGGTGTGCTACATTATCTGACTAGTGATCAGGTGGTAATGCATGCTTGTAATCCTGCAGTTCAGAAACGCTTGTGGGTGAATGGTGATGCTGATCTTGAAGATAATGTAGCCGTAGTGCAGAAAGCAGAAACTTCCCGTAGATGTGCCAGTGCATTAAATTCTGATGATAAAATGTTCGAAACGTTAAGTATAACCCTTGAAGTAAATTAAATTCTGGTAATCCTCGTAGAAGAGGGAAATCAGAAGATACTCCTAAATGTTAATGATGTAGCACTTAAGAAACTATGACTTCTGCAAAAACATGTCCTGCAAATAGTTGAGTATAATGTTTTTGGGATTATTGTTCATTATGCCAAAGTATGCCAGAAACAGTCAAGGAATGTGTAGTGTGTAGGAGTTTCAGAGATGGTGAATGATAAATCTTCAGATAGTGTGGATAGAGAGTGAGAGTATGATGAACCTTAAGGAAAATCTTATTTTGAATGATGTTTTGGAAACATCAATCCTGATTGTTCAATGAAAATAGATGAAATACATTTGAGCATATTTGCAGACTCAGGTTCTCTGTATACATTAAACTTTGAAGAGGTTTGGAAAAGCACATTTGTTAGTGAAGTGGGCTATAAATTGTTTTCTTGCTGACATTCAACTGGAAGGGTATAGCGGAGAAGAATAAATATGCTTGGGTTGCCTGGTTCGATTTAGCGTTTAACCCTTTCACTGCTAGGCCTTCCAAAGTGCCAAGCCTTTTTGTTTCGGCTATTTGGGGTAGTTCGCTCTTAGGCCCTTGTAACTTTTTGTCCACAAAAGGTATCCATGCGAAATATGCTTCCTTTTCTTCCAATATCATGGGGATTTTAAAGGTAGCCAGGGTTTGTGAATTCCCCTAGAGGGGACCCAGTAATTAGCCAAAATACAATTAAATTGTAGGTTTTTGTGGGGAAAAAATGGGTGCAAAGTGCTGCAGTAGAAAGCGTCTGTTTTTTTTCCATGCAAATGTTATCAACAAAGGGTTTGTGGTGCTGACATCGCCATCTTCCCAGCTTTCAGAGACTGGCAGACTTTTGTCAGAAAACCAAAATGTTTTACACAGTTTTGCCATTTTACTGGGACATATCCTATTTTTGCTACTTTGTGCTTTCAACCTCCTTCCACTTAGTGGTAGAAATGGCTGTGAAAACAATAATGGATCCCGGTAAGCTCTTCAAAATAGGGGTGCGCAGCTCAGAGTCCAATTGGTCAGATTTGATAGAAAAATAGCTTCTTTATACAAATTTTCTTTTTAAGATCATCAGATAGAAAAAAAGTCCAGCCAACGCGTTCATTCCCTTATAGGGAACTTCATCGGGGCAGCAAAAAATATATGCATCCTATGATAGGTACAGAATATTCAGATATCAACAATATGTATTCGTAGCTTTAGAGTGTATGGCTTATCATACGTGGCAATATATTCCAAATTAGTCTCTATTCCAACGTCGTATTTAGCACAGTCTCTAACAAAATATTTTAAACAATTCATACGGTCCAATATCTTGTACTGCGGTCTAATTCGATCACAAGACGATATAAGAATTCCTCTATTATTACTCCATATCATACATGGTTTCCACTGATTCTTTCGTTCACGTGTATTGCACTGTGGTCGAAATCGTTCCAGATAAGTATGACGGTTCCTCAACGTCACGATCGACAAATATTCCCCTCTTCCGTGTCCACCAATTTCGACCACAGTGCAATACACGTGACCAAAAGAATTGTTAGAGACTGTGCTAAATACGACGTTGGAATAGAGACTAATTTGGAATATATTGCCAAGTATGATAAGCCATACACTCTAAAGCTACGAATACATATTGTTGATATCTGAATATTCTGTACCTGTCATAGGATGCATATATTTTTTGCTGCCCTGATGAAGTTCCCTATAAGGGAATGAAACACGTTGGCTGGACTTTTTCTCTATCTGATGATCTTAAAAAGAACATTTGAATAAAGAAGCTATTTTTCAATCAAATCTGACCTATTGAACTCTTTGAGCTGAGCACCCCTATTTTGTAGAACATTTCTGATCTGGAGCACAGTGACGCCACTCAACGGCTGACGCAGGGGTTGTTTGCACAGCGAACTTACATATAGGAATTGCCACGAGGTGCGGCATAGGAGGTCCACCGTTGTTGTTGTTGGATAATTGGATCCTGGTAAGCTATACATTTCTGAAAAGTAAACAAATTTCTGAAAACAGTTGAAATTAAGAAAAATTAAAAATGAGTTGAAAAAACAATTTGTGCCAACCTTTTCACCTGTAACTTCTTTTAAGTAAGATATATTTTTTTACGCAATATACCCTTACATCCGCTGGACCCTTCTGGTTGTCGAAATATATAGGACTTGTAGGTTCACCACGAACCAGAGGAACCCAGAGCCAATAATTGAGCAGCATATTGCAATGGTTTTTCATTGTGTACCGGGTATATAGAAATTCTTTTGGTAAAATTTAAAGAGTGGAAAATATGTATCTGAAAGAGACACGTTAGTGATAGATTCCTTACCTTAGAATGTCCTCAGGCGTCAGACTAGATCTGGAAAGTTTTTCGTCAGCAGTACCCCTGCGCGTCAGTAGGCGTTGTTGTACAGCTCCACGTATGTTGCTGGCGTCGTAGTCATCGAGATGACGTCGCTGGAGCTACTTAGACATGCCCACGCGCACTGACGTCAGTTCTTTCTTTTTCTGCGACAGCTAGCGCAGATCGGGAGAAAGCGGTACCTCCCAGTAATTTTTTGACTGAGTTTTTGGGACTTTTTGTCTCTGTTTTCAAGTATATATCACTCTACAGGTGCATAGGGATGCCCGGTTTTAAGTCCTGTGCGGCCTGTCCCCACACGATGTCGTTAACGGACCCGCACGTGAGTGTCTCTACTGCCTGGGGCGCGACCACGACTCTGGGTCGTGCCCCCGCTGCCGGGCCATGGCTCTGAAAACCTTGCAGGAGCAGTCCTGAAAGTGGCTTGAGGCCCGCGCCGTTCAAGGTCCCAGTCCCGTGGGAGGTCGAGGGACCGGCCGCGGAGCCATCACCATCATTCAAGGTCTTCGCATTCGGAGTCAGGTAAGGTGAAGCAGCGTTGTCCCTCTACGCTTTCCCCTAGCCGGTCGCGCGAAGCGGCTAAGGGTGAAGGTGGCGCCGCTCCGGCAGAGCCTACGCAGTTGCCGATGGCCTACCCACCCTTTCCGGGTCCATCGGCGACTCCGGCCCATCTGCAGGAGCTCCTGTCAGCCATGGTGCGTGTCTTAAGACCGTCCGGCCTCGTCTGTGCACCTTCAGGCCCCGCGGGCCTGGCTGGGGGTCCTCGTTCTTAGACGTCCCCGGCCCGACGTCGTACTACGCAGGCCTCAAGGCTGAGGGACCCCCATAGATCCCCGTCCATGCCGGTTGGCCATGTACGACCTCCACCGGTCCCGGCCAACACCGTCCCTGGTTTCCTCCCCGGCGTGGAACCGGAAGGGTGTCTACCGACGCCGATTCCAACACCGTTTGGGAACATCTATCCCTATATCCACTGACGTCCATATGTTCCACCTGTTCAGCAGGCTGTGGAGGACTGGGAGTGGTCTGAGGACCCTCTTGCAGCTCAATGCAAGTTAGACCTGGACTGGGATGAGGATCCGGGGGATGCAGGTGACCAGGATTATGCTCCGGAACCTGGCGCACTGTCTCCTTCTACCGTGGCTACGGAGGAGGGTGGTTCATATTCTATGGTGTTGCGTAGGGCAGCTGAGGCTCTCCACCTCGAGCTCCCTACTGTGGCCATCAGGACTAACATCCTGACAGAGGTGCTTTGGCCAGCTTCTGCTTCTACGGAGCCGCTGCTGCCCTTTAACAATGCGCACTCCGACGTTCTTTTGGGCACCTGGTCCAGGCCCAACACGGGGGCTCCTGTGTACAAGAACGTGGCACAATGCCATCGCCCGGCCCGTGCGACCCAGTTTTCCTCTCCCAACACCCCATCCCGAGAGCTTGGTTGTCCAAGCCTCTGCATCTCCGAGCGCGTTCCTTTCCGCACCTCCGGACAGGGAATCCAAGAAACTGGAACAGTTCGGGAAGAATTTTTTTTCTTCCGCCAGTTCAGGCCTGCGGTCTGTGAACACCGCATGTCTCTTGGGCTGTTATTCCCATTCTGTGTGGGATAGGGTTGCGCAAGTGCTGCCTCAGTGCCCGGTGGAGGCTCCGACGATACTCTCCCAAGCTATTGCTGAGGGGAGAGACGCAGCCAAGTTCACTATCCGTTGTGGTCTTGACACTGCTGACTCGCTGGGCAGGGCGATTTCAACGACAGTGGCGCTATGCTGTCACACCTGGCTGAGGACGACTGGCTTTTCTGGGGATGTCCAGAACATGTTGATGGACATGCCCTTTGATGGTACTCGCCTGTTCGGTGATAAGGCAGATTGCGCGTTGGAACGTTTTAAGGACTCAAGGGCTACGGCCAAGTGCTTAGGCCTTTCAGTTACACACACTCCTTCCGCTTCTGCTTTACGCTCCTTTCGTGGCCAAGGAAGGGGCTCCCAAGCACGTTCGTTTCAAAGCCACATGCCTGCGAATCAACGGTCTCAGGCAGCCGCGGACGTGGGACCTGTAGAGGCGGGTCACGGGGTCAGCGTGCAGGCAGTCCACCACCACCCCTGCTGCCCCTGCCTCCAAACCTTCCTAGTCCGGTGTTTAAGGCCCACCAGACGCCAGTGGGTGGCAGGATTCGCCATCACCTCCACCACTGGCACACCAATACATCGGACAGGTGGGTTCTGCAGCTTGTCTGAAGGGGCTACTCCCTCCCCTCCGAGACCACCCCTCCAGCCATGCCACCTCAGTACCATTGCATGTCGGGGGATCACTTGGCACTTCTCTAGCAGGAAGTTACGGCCCTCTTGGCCAAGGGGGCCATAGAGTGCGTTCCGATGCCAGAAGTAGGTTGTGGTTGTTACTCCCACTACTTCTTGGTTCCAAAGAAGGACAAAGGCCTGCGTCCGATCTTGGACCTTCGGAATGTCAATCACTTCCTCCGGAAGGAGAAGTTCAAGATGCTCACTTGCTCAGGTCTTGTCTGCCCTCGACCCGCAAGACTTGTTGGTAGCGTTAGATCTGCAGGACGCTTATTTTCATATCCGCGTCCTGCCGGCCCACCGGCGTTACCTGCGATTCATGGTAGGGCAGGAGCATTTTCAGTTTACTGTGCTCCCCTTTGGCCTTACAAGCGCCCCTCGGGTGTTCACCAAAGTGATGGCGGTGGTCGCAGCTCATCAGCGCAGATTAGGGGTCCAGTCTTCCCCTACCTCGACGACTGATTGTTAAAGGCGGGCTCGCCCCAAACAGTCGTCTCCCACCTCCAGACTACGTCCGACCTCCTGCATTTGCTGGGATTCTCCATCAACGTCCCAAAATAGCACCGGATACCCTCTCAGAAGCTACTCTTCATTGGAGCGGTTCTGGACACAGCGCAGTTCCGGGTCTATCCTCCCGAACGACGAGTCCGGGACATTCGGGCTATGATTCCGATCTTAAAGCCCTTGTCCGGGGTTTCGGTCAGGACGACCTTGAGGCTGCTGGGCCTCATGGCCTCCTGCATCCTGCTCACCGACCATGCCAGATGGCATATGCGGGCTCTGCAGTGGGACCTGAAGTTCCAGTGGGCACAGCATCATGGGAACCTGTCCCGACAACGTCCATATCTCGGAGGGCACTGCACGACAATTGCAGTGGTGGCTCACGAATCAGCATTGGGTCAGCGTCAGATCCCTCTCCTTTCCCGAACCGGAGCACACAGTGGTCACGGATGCGTCCCTCCTGGGATGGGGCGGCCACATGGGAGAGGCAGAGATCAGAGGCCTCTGGTCTCCGGTGGAGTCCTGGCTCCATATCAACCTTCTGGAGCTTAGGGCGATCCTTCTTGCACTGAAGGCATTCCTTCCCTCTGTCAAAGGGAAGGTGGTGCAGGTGTTCACAGACAACACCACCGCCATGTGGTACTGCAACAAACAGGGCGGGGTGGGCTCGTGGACCCTGTGTCAAGAGGCTCTGCGCCTCTGGACATGGCTGGAACGTCAAGGCATTTCCTTGACGGTTCAACACCTGGCAGGTTCTTTGAACGCCAAGGCGGACGAGCTCAGCCGCAGGTGCATGATGGATCACGAATGGCGTCTTCACTCGGAAGTGGCGCAAGGTCTCTTTCAACAGTGGGGAAAGCCTTGGTTAGATATATTCGCCACTGAAGAGAACGCGCAATGTCATCACTTCTGCATGTTGGAATTTTCAAGGCGGCACTTGCTCGGCGACGCTTTTCTTCGCGAGTGAAGTTGCGGTCTGTTGTACGCTTTTCCGCCTATACCGCTTCTACCCAGTGTGCTGAAGATGATCAGGCACGACCGGACGGACCCAAGTCATTCTTGTGGCCCCAGACTGGGCTCGAAGTGTTTGGTATCCCGAGCTACTCAGTATAAACATGGATCACCCGATCCGACTGTTTAAACTGGAGATTAGTGGTATGTGATATAGGGATGGCGCAGCTGGAAATATTCTGAGTTCTGCCAATTATTACGGTGCTATAAGGAGGAGAGAACCACCAACCTCTCCTAATCAGCAGCCTAGCCTGCAAACAAAATCAACACACTTCCTTAGCACACGTGACTTGCCTCTGTTAATTAACAAAGTAAGGTAGTACACGAACAGTAGACATACAATGTGAATCAACAGCACAAAAACAAGTATCTTGAGATCTTCGTTCTTTAAATACTTTATTGATTCCTTAGTCAATCAATCTTGTGACTATTTGTGAGCCCAAAGGCAACATGTGTTTCGTCGCTTTTCGTTCTATAGACTTGCGACTTTCTCAATGCTATGTGAAAAATAGACCACAGTCACTATTTGGGTAATAGTTATGTAATATGTTTTTAGCTCTACGACATTACACCCATTGGCCGTCACCGGGACTTAAAGTGCATCCGAAAATGCGGTGCCAATTTCATTTGTTCATAGTATAACTAATAAACGAAACATATTTATCATGTTAAACCTCCACCGTGACTATTTATGCACCAGTGGAAAAGTTTCCATTGGAAAATAAACATTTTTCGTAAGTCAGTCAGTTTGATTCATTATTTATCTATAATTACAGGCATTTTAGTATTGGTAGAACAGTGAAAAGACCTCATTCTCTTTTCAGGTGTGTTATGTGTATGTTAATGTCTAATATGTATCTATTCACCAATATGGACGTGGGCCATGAAAGAATACAAAGAACCAACAACCCAAAACGAGAAATTAAGTGGACAGTCACCCACAGATTCGAAAAAGTAATAGTATAAAATACCACAGACGTTATTCTTTTCTTTTTGGACCGCTAGGTGTAGCAAAAAGGGGAGGAGACAGTCGCAATTAAAGCTTGCGCTAATGAAGTAGAATGGTTATTTAAGTAAGATAAAATTGTCTAGGAAATGCTAAAGTACCTACTTGAAGTGTGGTGTTAATTCCGACCCACACAGACCTCGGGCGTGGGTAAATGCTAGCGCGGCTGGTAATATTTCAAAGGCACTGAATCCAGAATCTTGTATCCAAGCTAAAATAGATTTAGGAGTGGTGGCTAGTATATATCCAATCTACAAATGCTTGCAGTCTATGTCTAAGATCTACAACATAGGTGCTCTAAATCATAGAGGTGTATAAAGAATTGTATTGTGGCCATATTTACATGGCCAATGTATAGAGAGCATTATTATAATAAGGAGCTGCCAACATGTAAACACGAGCAATGCAACAGATTGGCCAAGTGTACTCTCCGCTCATCAGTTCAATTGATATCAGCGCCTGCTCGTAATGCAACTGTCATATGGACTAAACACAAGTAGCGTCTGAGTTACGCAACCCTTAATGAATATCTGGTGAGGATACGTACGTCAAAAAAGCAAGCTATCGAATTATCGAAGCTGCTTCCGCATGTCACCTAAGGCTCATAGGGTGACAAAGTAGGTGCATCTAATCTAGACCGCGCATTAACGCATATGCTAACGGAGGGATGTAGACCAGTGATAAGTAACTTATCCATAAGAACACCGCTGCTAAAGTGCAAGTGTGACGGCGTACATAACCAGATCGGGCATGACACTCACCACAATAGTTCCGAAGTCGCCCGTAGTAGCCGCCCCTTCACGCAGTCTTCCTCGAGTATGAGGTAGGACGAGCATCATTTCCGTATTTTTAAATCTTCCCCGTACCACGTGATCGCACGTAAATCATGCGTCCCGTTAACACGGCTGTCAATGGGTGCCATCATTAAAGTCCCAGAGTTATATGTATTGTATAACTGAATATCATCTATATCGCAACAATTGAGCAGTAACCGTATCTATGATGATGTACGTAAAGTGAACTATATCCAGTGTGCTAATTAACAAATATCCATACCAGAATAAAGAAAATTCTATATTGCTTGAAAAGTATATATCTAGCCATCCGAATTGCCTTTTTAAGCTGTAGCTAGGTGCACAACTATAAGATATCACTCGAAACTCCTGATAAGTCCTCCCTTCCTACATTTAGTCATATGAAGGAATTACTCCTGTAGAATCTAAAAATGGGATCTCCATATTGTGATGGTCGGAATGTCCTTGTGAAACAATATTAACCTTATCGATCTAACCTACCTACCAAAAACGTGGTTCAGAAATCCCCATAAGGATGACTTGGTATACTGCAAACGGAGGGGATTCATTACTTACAATCAGCCCAGCGTAAAAGAGTGTAGCCAACCACAAATTCCACCCTTCACTATCAATTTTAGCTAATGGTGAGAGACATTCTGTGTATGTGCTCAACCTCCTAATTTTTGATAATTAATTAGTCAGTCTAGTGTCCCCCCAAATTGCATCGATATTTCACGGCATCATTAGTTAAGGCAATAACATCAAAATTAGTATACATTGCTATTATCAGTAAAATAAATTACAGACCATTAATTCTCACTATATCTCACGTTTCTAAAAAGTACATACAACAAATCAGTTTAAAATTTTAATGTTGTTATTTCTAATGTTTGCCCAGTTATGTAGAATAGAGACAGTATGCAGAGGGAATTCTCGCAACACCAGTTACATGTATATATTGGTACGATCAAGATTACGTTCTTATCTAGACCCCAGAAAATAATGTAGCTCCTGATCGATATTTAGACCTAGCTCAGTAGGTCTCAATCTCAAGATCCAGGTTGCTTCATTTCTCCTCAACGCTTTCCTGGTTGCCATCAACTCCGCTAGGCATGTGAGTGAGCTCCAGGCTCTTTCATGTAAGCCTCCTTTTCTGTTGGTTCATCCGGATAAGGTTGTGCTTCGTACTCGTCCTTCCTTCTTGCCAAAGGTTGTCACTGTCTTCCACATTAGGCAAACTATCACCTTGCCCACTTTCTTTCCGCCTCCGCACCCTTCCAGAGAGGTAGAGAGGCTCCACCGTCTGGACCCAAAACGTGCGCTTTCATTTTATTTGCATCGCACAAAACAGTACCGGGTGGATGACCAGCTCTTTGTTTGCTACGTAGGCGCCAAGAAAGGCCGGGCTGTACACAGGACCATCTCCCACTGGGTCGCCTTGTGTATCAAAGCCTGTTATTCTGTGGCTAAAAAGGAACCTACGATGGGGTTGCGCACCCATTCTACCAGGGCGACAGCAGCTACTACTGCAGTGGGACGTGGTGTCCCCCTGCAAGACATCTGTCAGGCAGCCATGTGGGCTTTGTTGCACACCTTTACTAAGCATTATTGCCTTAACAGTCAAGTCCGGAGAGACGGCTTCTTTGGCCGTTCTGGTCTCCGTGACTTTCTGGTGGGATCTTGGTTCGCAGACCCACCACCGGGGTTGGTATTGCTGGGGTATCTATTCTAAGGTAAGGAATCTATCACTAACGTGTCTCTTTCAGATGCACAAGTTACTTACTTGTGCAACAATATATCTGAAAGAGACATTGGGTAGTGATAGATTCCTTACAGCCTCATCCATCCTCCCCGTTCTGCGAACTGATTTCTAGGGTTAAAGTCATCCCTTTCAGGTCCCTGGTTTCAATGCACCAGTGGTCAGTATCTTGCGTGGCTCTGCGTTCCTGGCGCGGAAATTAGTGTACAGAACTGACGTCAGCGCGCATGGGCGCGTCTAAGTAGCTCCAGCGACGTCAGCTCGGCGACTATGATGTCAGTGATGTATGCAGAGCCGTACGACGACGCCTACCGACGCGCTGGGGTACTGCTGAAAAAAAACTTTCCGTATCCAGTCTGACGCCTGGGTATATTCTAAGGTAAGGAATCTATCACTAACTAATGTCTCTAACAGATATATCGTTACACAAGTAAGTAACTTGTGCATCAAAGACACCTGTGTATTTCCAAAATGGGAACAAAATATAGAGTTTAGAAACAGTGGCTATTTGCACATCTCCGAAATTGTGGGCACCGATACTGGCATGCGAGTTATAGGACATTTTTCAAAGTGACTTCTCTTTTACATGTTGTCTTACATTTAGAAGGCAGAATGCATCGAAAGTCAATAGGTAGTAACAGTTGCTCTACAATTCTGTTTTTCCCCAAGTCTCCTGATAAAAATGGTACCTCACGTGTGTGGGTAGGCCTAGTGCCCTTGACAGGAAACGGGGCAAAATGCTAATTTTTACAGTGAAAACAGACCCTCTTTTTTCAAAGTGCCTAGCTGTGGATTTTGAACCTTCGCTCTGCCGGCACCTAGGGAAACCTAGCAACCCTATACATTTTTTAGGTCTCGCCTGGCTATCTCGTAAGCGATCGCTCAGCGAGACTCTAGTAAGGGGCTCCCAAAAGTAGATTGCATGGCGAGCACACGCACAATCGCGTGCATCGTGCCGCCATGCACTCCGTTTGGCATCGTATTTCAAAGGGTCCGCTCCCCCGCCTGAAATGCGCTCCCCCGCCAAGCGCGCGCGCCACGCTCCACCGGGCTTGTCTTGTTTTTCTTGTTTTAATTGCAGCGCCGGCATGCCCAGGTGTATCTTAAACTTTGGAGGCGGCGCCTTGTTTGTTTAGCACGGCGCGGCTCGTAGTTGTCCATTTCTCCTCCTGCTCAGGGTCGAGCTTAAATTGTTTTTGTGTCATTTCGGAGAACTCTTTCTGTTTTTCTTTAATTGCAGCGCAGGCATGTCCAGCTGTATCTTAAACTGTTGCGGCCGCGCCTTCGTTTGTTTAGCATGGCGCGGCTCGTAGATGTCCATTCCTCCTCCAGCTCAGCGTCTCTGCTCCTCAAAGCCCTTCATCTTTCAAAGAGGTGAAGGGGGTGAAGAGGGGGTTAAGTTTGCACAGACGTCAGGAACGGGAATCGGACTCAGCTACTTGCACCACCTTCTCTGCTACTGCGTCGGGCTTGTTGTTCTTAGTGTTCGAGTTTGTTGCTCTTTCAGCCCCCACGCACTTCCTGCAGCAGCTGAGCCAAGAAATGAGGGGAGCCAGAGTCTCGCAGCATCCCTCCCTGCTCCACACGCCCAGACCCCCTCCTGGAAACGGAGCCTCTCGTATCCTGTGTCAGTCCCCAGGGACACTAAACTGCCATTGCTGCACCCCCCCACCTCCATAGTGCTTCTGTCCCCACAGATGGCGCTTCATACAAGGGTTATAAATCATACCGATTCTGCCCTTGTGTGGCGCTCTCTAGCTGTCTAGCTAGGTTCACGCTACACACGCTTCAGCACACTACATAAATTCTGAAGGTGTGCTACCATTGGATCCATTAAGACTCCTCGACTGCTTCTATTATATGTTGTCTCTGTGATCCTCCTTCCACTACCTAGCACGGGTACCAGTAATCGCAGGCTGTCTCTGGACGAGCGTCCCTGCAAAAAACCTACCTGTGGAATTGCTTCTTGAAGTCTCATCCCCATGCCCTAGCTGGAGTTTAGTAGAGGTGAGCTGTAACTGCAGCGCCCGCTGTCATCCGATATTAGGAACTCGTTTAGCTCTCCCTTTGTCTCCTCTTTCTATTATACCTGGAGAAACCCCACAACGAGGAGAGTGCCTCTCCCTTGCATTTCTTATACAATTCCCCTGGGTATCCATTATCCAATGTGATTCATTGGTGGACATTTCTTTGTGGCTCTGTTTATAACCATGTCTGTGCTCCCCTGCCTCTTAAGCAGTGTCACATTGATGGAAGCGAAGAAGCCTGCTTATTATTAAAGGCAGTATAGTGTCTATTTTAGTGCAAATAAGAATGTATGTTAGATTGTTTTTTGGTCAAAAAATACCCCAGCAGTAACATAAATCCACAAAGCAAGGAAGGGGTGCAATACCACATGCTGTTATTTGGTGTCCCTGTGGAGTTGTAAATGGGCCTCTATTATCTACATAAGATACTGCATCCTTAATGCAATTATAAAAAGAAAGATTGTAACTGAGAATACTGTAGGAAGGTGGATATCTGACTATGGTTACCCCCAACTTTTTGCCTAGTGTCTAGCTGGTTTTTCGACTTAGTTGGCCTGAGATCCTGCCATTCAGGGTCTCAGGCTGTCTGCTCTCTCTTTAAAATGGACTCCATGTACCCTAGGTACATAACCAATTGGTAAGGATCACCTTATTGGACCCTGTACAGTGTACCCTAGGTACCCAGGGCATAGGTGTACCCTAGGCCTCCCAGGGGCTGCAACATGTATTATGCCACCCCTGGTCTGGCCTTCCAATCAGACACAACTGGCTGATCACTCAGCTCGGGCAAGGTCGTGTAATCACCCCTTGCTTAGATATAGTATGCCTATATCTACCCTTATATATAGCCACGTGTACCTATCAGTCACTCCTATGGCAGGCCTTAACAATCCTGGAGGGTGAGTGCTTGGTAACATGTGAGATGGTGCTCTAGCATGAGCTGAGCCTGTCTGCAGCTTTCAGAACCATGTCCTTATAGCTGTTCTATGATATAGCCTACCATATACTCTTAAAGTGCCTTATAATCTTAAACGGTTATGGTAACTATGGTTTGGCTTTATCAAAACATGTCGTGTGAGGTGTCTAACACTTTGGAATAATACCCCCATACCATTTCTGGTGATGAGGATATTATTCCTCCCTTCTAGAGGGAGAGAAATGTTAAAATCCTACTTTGCTGTCTAACTCTAACCAAAGCCTCAGCATCACAAAATGGATGCTGCTGCCACAGACACGAGTCTGACCCCCTGCTGCTGGGAGTGATCCTGGCAAGGGAGGCTTGGACAATAGGTTTCCTGCTTGGGGAGGTGCTAGCACCCCCCCAGACAGACTTTAGTGTATTGGGTCAGGGTGGGCTGAAAGGAATGAGACATGCCTGGGGCACACAAGGTGTTCCTTGCATAGTCCAGTTCAAACCGGCGCTGGGGCACTCCAGCCCCAGCTCTGGCGCGAAACTGGACAAAGGGAAGTGGGTGTAACCACCCCCTCCCAGGTCCCACCCATAAGGCGTGACCTAGCAGGTATCCCAGCCCCCCAGATTAGTATAAGAGTGGGAGTTGGGCCTCAAGACTTTAGATTATCCTGAACCTGCAACTTGAACAGAAACTCTGGACCTCCGACATTCGACGAAAGAAGAAGACTGAAGAATCTCCCTTGTGGCCAAGGAGTGGCTACCCTGTGCAAACAGGCACCATCAAGAGACTACCCTTTGCTTTGCCCACGTTCTACGAGGAACCGACTGCAGAGCCCGACCAGAGCCTTGACTTCCAGACTTCTCCGACCCTGATCCACATCCACAGCAAAGCTGAGATCCGTGGAGGCGACGAGCGAAGTGGGACCGGCTACCTGGGAAAAGTGGCTAGTAACTTCAAGCGCAGCTTCTGAGGCACCCTCGAAGTTGTGCACCGGGGATTGAGAAGCCCCAACCCCAAGCACCATCTGCACCGAAGATCAGCCCCCCACACTCCACGAGTCCTGCGTGGGGCCCTTCTGCATTTTCCTGCTTGCCGCGTCTGTCCGGTTGCTTGCCCGCTGGCTAGTGGCCTTTGTGACGACGCACCCTGAAATCTTCTGCGCTGGTTTGGCTCCTCCAGACTGGCTCCCGCTTCTCTGCAAAGAAGAAGCACCCCAGACCTTCCTGGTCTGCACCAGAAGCAAGTCCTCCGTTCTTCGTGGGTTCCGCTTGCCAAGGCTTGGTGAGTCCTAGTCCAACTTCGACGCCGCCGACAGCAAGAGCCTTCGTGGGACAGCTCGCCTCCTGGTCCTGGTCGTCCTCGACGCTTCCTGGTCCTCCTGGCTGCAGCGACAAGCTTCACCTTCACCTGCAATCTTCACGACATCGCCTGGTTCCTTCCTGGTTCCACGTGGTCACTGGCTAGTGACCTTGACTCTGTCCCTTCTGCTTGCAGGTCTCCTCTCTTCTTGATCCCAGCCTTGGGATCCACCGGACACTCTTCACTGACTGCCTGTCAGCATCTTTCTTCAGGCATCCATAGGAGTCGACGACGAAAACCGACGCATCTTCACCCCTATGCACCTGCAGCCTGTGGGCTAGGTAACTTGGGTACTCCGGTGCTCATCAGGATAGTGACTATCCTAGTGCCTAGTTTTCCAGTCTCAACTTCCTAGCTACTCCGGAAGTGTCCTAAATCTATCGTTTTCTAAACGGTACTATTGCTAGTGACTTTTACGCATTACGCGTGAGTGTTTCCACTCTGCACACGAATCCCGTGGGCCTCCCACTTCCTAACTAACGCTAGTGTAGTGTAGCCCCAGCGATTCCCTAGGCCTAGGCCTATTCTATTTCCGTGACAGTGGTCCTTATACCACTTACTTAGTATATGGTTTGCGTGGCCCCTAGGGCCTAACTGTATTACTTACCTGTGTGACTTAATGTATGCTTAAATAAGACTGTGTTGTACTTACCTCTAATCTCATAAAGAGTGCTGAGTGTTTGACTAGAATAAATACACTTTATTTTATATATATATCTGTTGTGGTGTCCTTTCATTTGATATTCAAGGGATTATATATGGTATCACAGCTGGCTTCACATGCCATTCAGAGTTTAGCCTAAGACTGCTCTTGTCCATGCTACCACTAGGATAGCTGGTCTATAAGGTTGACTTTACAACCAATCACCATAAGGGTATTTGGACTGATAAGGTGTACACTAGAACTAGTGACATCATACATCAGGCCAACTTCTCACAAATACTTCCAATAAAAACAAATGGAAAAGTAGGCTCAGCTGCAAACTTTTTTTATTTTTATAATTGCATTAAGGGTGGAGTACCTTAAGTTGCTCATACAGGTCCCTTTACAACTCCACAGGGACACCTAGTAACAGCCTGTGGTAATGCACCCTTTCCTTGTTTTATAGATTTTATATTATTAGTAATGGTACTGCTGGAATATTTTTTGACAAAACAAAATCTAACAAACATTATCATTTGCAACGCCAATAGCTCAAAATTACCCTAATGCGAGACCTATTGCATTGCAAATGCTTGTTTTAAACTAGACACCCAGAGGAATCCAGGATGGGGTGACTTGAGTGGCTCTCACCAGGTTCTGTTACTCAGAATCCCTTGCAAATCTCAAACTTTGTCCCCCCAAAAAAATGTCCCCACTTTTCTTTGATGGAAAGTCCTGGAATCTTCGTGGGTCCACAAACCTCTACCCACCCTGCATTCTCCAAAGTCTCCCAATAAAAATGGTACCTCACTCATGTGGGTGGGTCAAGTACCTAGGAAAGGCAAGGGCCGAAAACGTATTGTGGAGACGTCAAAATTACCTATCACAAAACAACCTGTTTTTGCAAAAGGGGGGGGGGTCACCTTGGTTTTTGGCCCCGAGCTCGGCAGCCATTTAGGGAAACCTAACAAACCCACACATTTCTGAAAACTAGAGACACAGGGGAGTCCAGGGAGATATGGCTTGCATGGATCCCCCAATGTTTTCCTACTTAGAGTCCCCTGCAAATCTAAAATTTAGCAGAGAAAATAAAATTTGCCACATATTTTTTGCACGGGATCACCGTGCCACCACAAATGTTCTACCACATAGCATTCCTCTCAGTCTCCCGAGTAAAATACCTCACTTGTGTAGGTGTGGCAAGGGCCTGTGACTGGGCTGGGCCAAAAACATAGGCATTAATGGTATAGCACAACAAATTCTAAGCGCTAGACTTGTTTAAAAAAAAAAAAACGTTTTTAGCCAATTCCCTAAAATGCCGCTGAGCCCAGGAAACCCAGGTGACCCCCTCGAAAAAACAGGTTGATAGGTGGGCACCTGTGTTTTTGTTCCCGGGTTCGCAGACATCTAGGGGAACCTAAAAAACCGAGACATTTCTTAAAACTAAACACCCATGGGAGTCCATGGAGGTGTGGCTTGCGTTGATCTCCCAACATTTTCCTTCCAAGAATTCGCTGCAAACTTAAAACGTAGCTAAAACTTCACATTTTCCTTTAATATCTGTGTGGGAATGTTGTGGGATCACCGCATGGCACAAATTCAGCATTCCCCTCAGTCTCCCAATAAAAATAATACCTTACTTTTGTGCATGGGCCTTTGACGTGGATGGGCCTCTGACATGGAAGGCCCGAAAAAGTGTACAGATTGAGGGGGGCCCAAAGTAGGTCCAGAAGGGCAGTTTGTTATTACGTTTTTAGGCTGACGCTACTTTGGGCACCCACACAAGTGAGGTATCATTTTTTGCGGGAGACCAAGGGAAATGCTGGGTTTCTGATGGATACATCTGCCAGTGGATTCCTCACCTTGTGAATATCCCCTGCGTCAGCAACATTCGGTAAACTTTGTAGCAGTCCACGCCGATGAGGTCGAAGACGACGTCACAGAGAGACGGCTCCGCTCGCGACTCCGCTGACGTCACCGGCTCCATAAGAAGACCCCATCGGCGTGATGACGTCAGTTCCCTTTTTTCCGCGCCGTCTAGGCCAACGGATTTCGGGATTCTCTATCTGTAGCTTCACTGTTACTTTGTGTTTCTTTTGGATTTCTCTGTCCTTTTTTGTGAGAATGTCGACAAAGAAATCGGGGTTCAAGCCCTGTCGTGAATGTGAAAAACATATGTCGATCACGGATCCACATGACGACTGTGTATGGTGTTTATCTTCAGACCATGATGTGGATGGATGCTCTTGCTGTCGCATGATGAGCTCCAAAGCTCTCAAGGAAAGAGGCGAAACTCTTCATCACGAGGATGAAAAAAGAGAAGAGAGGAAGGAGGAAGTCGAGAACCAGGTCACGATCAAGGTCGGCGTCTAAGTCGACTTTGAGGCATGCTTCAAGATCCAAGAAGCACAAAAAGAGGAGACATTCTTCTCGACGTCACTCTTGACAAGAGTACGGCTCAGAAGTCGAAGTCACCTACTCGACGCCGTAAGGACTCTGTGTCTCCCTCACCCGTTCCGGATTCACCTGCTGGTCCTTCTTCTCCAGTGAATTCACCGGTTCATTCTCCGGCGCCGGCTCCATCTCTGACACCGGTTCCATCCCCAGCTCCGGCTTCGTCTCCGGCTCCAGTTGAGGAGCTTCCAGTACCGGGTGAGCCTTTGACGCCGCAAATTCCACTGTCGGCGCCGGTTGGCCCGAGTCCGGTGATGCCTGATCAGTACCCTGCGTTCCCTGGACCAGGTCAGGACCCCACGCATTATTTAAATGCAATGTACGGGGTATTTTCAAGAGCCATGTACTCCACTGGTGCACCTTCGGGTCCCATGGGTCCTATGGCGTTCAGTCTGGGAGTGCCTCAGGCATATCCGCAGGCCCCTTTCATGCCATTTTTCCCGGCTGCGCCGTCTTGGCATCTACCGGCGCCGAGGACATCGACGCCGCTTCCTTCTTCACCGGCGCCGACTCGACCTCGTTCGACGCCGGCTGCTCCTGTGGATCCACGTTCGACGCCGGCACCGGCGCCATCAGATTCGATCACGGTGCCGCCGACGCCGGTTGTACAAATCCGGTCTAGGAGGGAGGCTCAAAGGGTGCTTGATGAGCAAAGGTACCTTTTGGAAGAGGCAGAAGAAGGAGAGCTTGTAGAGTCTGATGAAGTTTTTGAAGAACTTAAGGAGACCAGTGGCTTGGATTTATCTCCTGAGTGGGAAATTACTCCACCATCTGATGAACCGTCAAGGGATGTGGCTCCATATCATGCAGTCATAAGGAAGGCAGCTGAGCTGTTGGATCTGCAGTTGCCTACAACTGAATTTAAATCAAACATTCTAACAGAGGTACTGCATTCTCCTACTACGGTTTCAGAACCATTGTTGCCTTTTAATGAGGCTATTATAGATCCTGTGATAGAGAGGTGGCGTAAGCCTTTTTCTGCTCCCGCAGTTTCCAAGACAGTTGCCAGAAGGTATAGGGCGGCTCCAGGGGACCCAGAGTTTTTAACTTCACATCCTTCGCCTGAGAGCCTGGTGATTCAGGCTGCTTGTTCAGGGAAATCTAAGGGTGCGTTTCTTCAGGTCTCGAGTGACAGGGAGGCTAAAAAACTAGATCAGTCGGCCAAGAAGGTCTTATCGGCCAGTATGGCCCTTAAATCTACAAATGCCACTTGCCTTTTGGGACGCTATATTCATGCGCTCATGGATTCTGCAAAGAAACTGGCTCCAAAGCTATCTGAGGAGGATATAGTTGGCTTTAATGAGGTTTTGACAGATGCCCAGGCAGCAGCACGCCAGGTGATACAGAGTGGTCTGGACACGGCGGATTCAGTGGCAAGAGTCATGGGGTCTTCTGTTGCCACTAGGAGGGGTGCGTGGCTTAAGTCTTCAGAGTTTTCCCCTGATGTGCAATCAACGTTGTTGGACTTGCCATTTGATGGCTCTGGATTATTTGGTAAAAAGGCAGATGCTGCTCTTGAACGTGTTAAAGAAAGCAAGGCTACGGCTAAGTCTTTGGGCCTTCAATCCCAGTCAAGGGGATCGTTTAAAAGATGTAGGGGTTTCGGAAGGGCAACCTTTCGTTCCTACAGGAAGACCCAGCAGCAACAACAGCAGAGCTCTCTGTATAAGGGATACAGAGGCAGAATCAGGGGTCGCATACGTGGCCGTCAGCTCTCCTCCTCCTCCACTTCCTCTTCCTCAGCCCCTCCCACCACCGCAAAGCAGCCCTAGATCCGCCATTCTGGATCATGCTGGTCCTGTGGGGGGCCGGCTTACCCATTTTCTACAAGATTGGGAATCTGTTACTACAGATCTTTGGGTTCTAGATCTTGTAGAAAATGGGTACGCCCTTCCCTTTCGGGAATTCCCTCCAAATTACCCTCCTTGTCAAGGGGCTTGCTCAGAGAGCCACCGTCTTCTCCTACAGGAGGAAGTCCTTAAGTTACTACAGAAAGGTGCGATCGAGGTGGTTCCAGAGCAGGAGAGGGGTCAGGGATGCTACTCCCGGTATTTCTTGATTCTGAAAAAGGACGGCAGATTGCGTCCGATATTGGACCTCAGGCTCTTGAATCTTTATCTGAAGCAAGAGAAGTTCAAGATGCTCACCCTTGCGCAGGTTCTTCAGGCGCTGAATCGGGAGGACTGGATGGTGTCGATCGACTTGCAGGATGCGTATTTCCACATCCCCATCCTGAAGTTGCACAGGAAGTATTTCCGGTTTACGGTAGGATCGCAACATTATCAGTTTGCGGTCCTTCCGTTTGGTCTTACTACTGCACCCTGAGTCTTCACGAAGGTGATGGCAGTGGTGGCAGCCCATCTTAGAAGGTCGGGGATTTCAGTTTTCCCCTATCTGGACGACTGGCTGATCAAAGCGGTGTCGCCAGAGAAGGTGCTACATCATCTGCAGGATACAACTCAGCTGTTGTTCAAATTGGGTTTCTCGATAAATGTGCCCAAATCTCACCTGGTGCCCTCTCAGCGCAACCTGTTCATAGGTGTGGTACTGGACACTACTGTGTGACGAGCATTCCCTCCTCCTCAAAGGATTCTCGACATACAGGAAATGATTCCTTTATTTTGCCATGGAGCGGTCGTTCCAGTCCTGAAGGTCCTTCGCCTGCTCGGTCTGGTTGCTTCCTGCATTCTGTTGGTCAACCATGCACGCTGGCACATGAGGGCGCTCCAGTGGTGCCTCCGCAGGCAGTGGTATCAGCACAAAGGAGGTCTCAGGGAGTCTGTGAGGATCTCCAGAGAAGCTGCGGCGGATCTGTCTTGGTGGAGCGTGGAGGGCAATCTGTCCCAAGTAAAGCCCTTCCATCTACCTCTATCGGTGGCCACAGTGATAACGGATGCATCCACTTTAGGGTGGGGTGCGCAGCTGGGGGATCTGGAGATCAAAGGTCTTTGGTCTCCAGAGGAAAGGTTGCTTCACATCAACCTTCTGGAATTGCAGGCGATTCGTTTGGCACTCAAGGCCTTCCTCCCTTCCCTTCGCGGTCAGTCTGTTCAAGTCCTGACGGACAACACTACCGCGATGTGGTATGTCAACAAGGAGTGGGGTCTCTTTGTCTCTGCCGAGAGGCTCTGCGTTTATGGTCCTGGGCTCAGGACCATCAGATTTGTCTGATGGCAAATCATCTGGCCGGGGTGCTGAACGTACGTGCGGACAGTCTCAGTCGGCAGTTCTCCGCCGACCACGAGTGGAGGCTCCATCCGGAGGTGGTTCATTACGTCTTTCGGACGTGGGGAACTCCTCGGATGGACCTATTTGCCACCCGCGAGAACGCTCACTGCCCGTCATTCTGCAGTCTCCAGTATCCGATGCAGGGAGCGTTGGGGGAAGCGTTTCAGTTGAGTTGGGGCTCACGACTCCTTTACGCGTTTCCTCCCATACCCTTGATTCCTCAGGTTCTGAGGAAGATTCGCCAAGACCGAGCCCAAGTTATATTGATCGCCCCGGATTGGCCAAGAAGGGTGTGATACACAGATCTTCTCCACCTCTCCTCGTGCCCTCCGCTCCGCCTCCCTCTGAGGGCAGACCTCCTCTCGCAATCGGAGGGGCAGGTTCTACACCCCCACCTCCAGAGCTTACACCTTCATGCCTGGAGATTGAACGGGGCAACCTGAATTCTTTTTCTCTCCCGCCTGATGTGGTAGATGTAATTTTGTCTGCCAGACGTCATTCCACCAAATCTATCTATTCCTATAGGTGGTCTAAATTTGTAATCTGGTGTGGAGAGAAGTCAGTTGATCCTTTGAGGGCTCGTTTATCTGACATTCTGCAGTTTGCCCTTTCTCTTGCTCAGCAAGGATTTGCTGTGGCTACTGTTAAGGGATATTTATCGACTTTGTCGGCTTTCCTTTGCTTGCCAGATCAGCCGTCATTGTTCAAATCACCTATTGTTCTACGATTTCTAAAGGGCCTTACAAACAGGTTTCCTCCTACTCCCTTTATTGTGCCTCAATGGGTCTTAAACCTTGTCTTGACTTATTTATGGGTTCGCCCTTCGAGCCCTTACACAAGTGTCCTTTGAGACTGTTGTGTTTTGATGGTTTTTCTCTTTGCAATCACCTCGGCAAGAAGGGTAAGTGAGCTTCAAGCTCTAAGTTCAAAACCCCCGTTTTTGACCATTCATGCTGAAAGAATGGTACTAAGGACCAGGGCTGCATTTCTGCCTAAGGTGGTAACTCCCTTCCATCTGGGGCAGTCCATTACCCTTCCTACCTTCTATCCTCCCCCTCACCCTTCCAAGGAGGAGGGGAGACTTCACCGCTTGGACCCTAAGAGGGCGGTGAGCTTCTACCTGGACAGGAAAAAAGACTTTAGAGTTGATGACCAGCTCTTCGTGAGCTTTGTTAGCTGCAGGAAAGGCAGAGCGGTGCACAAGCGCACACTTTCTAGATGGATTGTCTTGTGCATCAAGATATGCTACTCTTTGGCTGGTAAGGAACCTCCAGAGGGTTTAAGGGCCCATTCTACTAGAGCTAAGTCTTCCACTTCTGCTTTGACTAGGGGTGTTCCTGTGGAGGACATTTGTAGGGCGGCAACTTGGGCCTGCCTCCACACTTTCGCAAAACATTAATGCTTAGACACTGAGGTGAGGAGGGACGGACACTTTGCTCGTTCCGTCCTTCAGGACTTTCTGGTATAGAAGGGGGGACACCCTCCTCCTGGAGTGGGACTGCTGTGGGAATCTATTCACAAGGTGAGGAATCCACTGGCAGATGTATCCATCAGAAGAACAAGTTACTTACCTTCGGTCACGCTTTTTCTGATGGATACAGTATCTGCCTGTGGATTCCTCACTGACCCACCCGCCTCCCCGTTGTCCACCCTTGTATACCTTATGTATATGATGGTGTTTCAAAATGTATTTGTTGTTATCAAAGGCAGTGTGTTATTTCTTTTGCCTTTCTATTCTCCACACTGTGTGTGTTGCTTGTATATTATGTACTGTGTAAACTGTGTATATATTGATGTCAGTCCGTCCATATGCCTCGAAGGCACGGAAAAAAGGGCGGAACTGACGTCATCACGCCGACGAGGTCTTCTTATGGAGCCGGTGACGTCAGCGGAGTCGCGAGCGGAGCCGCGTCTCTGTGACTTCGTCTTCGACCTCATCGGCGTGGACTGCTACAAAAGTTTCCGAATGTTGCTGGCGCAGGGGATATTCACAAAGTGATGAATCCACAGGCAGATACTGTATCCACCAGAAAAAGCATTACCGAAGGTATGTAACTTGTTCAGTAGGACGTTTTAGCCTGTACAGTGATCCTACAACTTATCCACCCAGAAATGTTAGGAAAATGTGACTTAGTAAGTAAATTCAAGGTTTGTGGGGGATTCTTGTTAAGAAAACGCTGGGGGATCCATGCAAGCCACACTACCAGCCAAGAGTCAGTGAATGCACACCACCATTCATACACACTGCTAGCCAAGCGCCATCCACGCACACTACTAGCCAAGCGCCATTTACACACCGCCAGCCAAGCTCCATCCATGCACACTACCATCCAGGTGCCATCCATGTACACCGCCAGCCAAATAATATCAATGCACACAGCCAAGCAATATCCATGCACTCCGCCAGCCAAACGCCATCCCGCACACTTCCAGCCAAGCAGGGCCAGACTGGGAACAGCAACCAGCTCTGGCAGATTGTTGCTCGACTGGCCCTGGGAGGTAGGGGGCGTGCTAGTAAAAAGCACCGCTCCCGCTTGTGTTACCGGGTCCTGATATTGCAGCACTGCTGCAAATCCGACCTCCAGTGACAAAACAGCCCCCCACGGCCAGAACACCGACCCCAAACTGCCGGCCCACTGGGTAAACGTCCGGTGCCTGCTACTGCCAGTCCTGACCTGCAGACAAGCACCATCCATGCACACAGCCAGCCAAGCACCAATCCACGTACACCTTAGCCTAGCGCCACTCCACCCACACCCCCAGCCAAGCGCCAATCTACACACACGGTCATCAAGCGCAAGTCCACCCACACCTTCCCAAGTGCAGGTCCACACAAACTGCCAGCCAAAAGTCAGTACACGCAGAACGTCGGCCAAACTCCAATTTACACACACACTCTCTCCCTGGTTTCTAGTGGATTTCTGCCCCCACCTGGATGCAGATGAGAATAAAAATATCACTGAAACAGCAAAAATATGTGCCTAATAAAAAAGGGAGTGACCCTTGCCTATGGGGCTTCTCACTGGCATGCCCATAAAGCTATCCCTAGCGCCTAGTGAGATTTCTGCCCCCGCGGGGAGCAGATAGGGGCTATTGCTCCTATCTGCCTTTCGAGGGGGCAGAAAGCATTTTTTGGAAGTAGGGGCATTAGCATGCCCATTCTCGCTAGCCTCCATCCCTGCCTATAAAAAAAAAAAAATATCCTGGTGCCTAGAGGGCTTCTGCCTCCCCCGAACCCACCCACCCCCCTGGGGGCAGATTAGGGAGTATTACCCCCATCTGCCTCCCGGGGGAGGGGGGCAGGAAGGCTGTAGAAATGTTTTTGGGGGAGTGGGGGCATTGTAATTCCTATTTTGGGTAGCTCTCACCCTTATGTATTAAAAAGAAACAGTCCCTAGTGCCTAGTGGGCTATCTGGGCAGAAAGACAGTGGCATTTCTTTTGGGAGGGTGGGGGTATTGGCATGCCCATCTCAAGGGGGGTGGGGGTCACTCCTAAGTCCAATTAAAAAAAAATACCTCAGATCTAGTGGGCTACTGGCCCTATCTGCCACCCGGGGGGGGGGCAGAAAGACGGGAATTGTTCTGGGGGGGGGGGGATTGCCATGTCTATCTTGGGCAGCCTCCACCCCTACATCAGATTAAAAAAATCCCTAGCTTCTAGTGGGCTACTGCCCTCATCTGCACCCCCGGGGGGGCAGAAAGACTAGTTGTTGTCCCAAAATTTGGGGGGAGCAAAGGCTCTTGTCCAAGGGGCCACTCCTTCCTCCCTGGTGCCTAGTGGGTGGATCCCTGCTTGGGGATCGCCTTCCTGTGGAGATTCCCAAGCAGGGATCCTCTAGAGAGGGTACCATTGGAAAGGGGAGATTCTCCCCTTTCCAATGATACCTCTCCTGACTTTCTCGGGGGTGGGGGGCTTAGATAGGCTCATTTCAGTTTCACTTTCCAAGTGCTCAGGGGGCTATCGGCTCATTTCAGTTTCGTTTTCTGTGCAATTATGTCAGCGTGACGTGCCGCTGATAGTCTTGCACGGAAACCAAGCACAGAGCCTCGGGAGCTGGGGAAGCCTTTCCCCAAGCTCCTGAGACTGTTGGGGGCGGGGGGAAGGCAATCCATTTGGTGCCGTCCTCACATGAGCACTGGTGCGTCAGACAGCTCCCGGCTGTCCGACACACCAAAGGGATTAAAAATCGACAAGCGTATGGTGAATTAGATTTCTGATGCACTTCTAGCTGCATATTCCTCATTTTTTAATATTCCCCAGATTTTAGAATTGATCTCGAAGCCTTTCAGTAATCCCTCGGTATGCCAACAGGAGATGCTGTGCGGCTCTGCTCTAACGCTGTTTCGCTCCCTAATGATGTGCGGAGCCTAAGTACGTGCCACCACTGTGCTCTGAAAGAACAAGTTTGTTATCTTCGGTAACGATATATCTGTAAAAGACATAGATTAGTTACAGATTCCATACCTTAGAATTGCCCCCAGGCGTCAGACTGGGTCCGGAGAATTTTTTTCAGCAGTAGCTCTGCACGTCGAAAGGTGGCATCGGTCGGCTCAACGTTTGTCGTTGGCATCGTGGTGGCCGGGATAACGTTGCGGTAGCTACTTAGACGCCGCCCTCGCGAGTTTGTCAGTTGTTTTACACAACATTCTACACCAGAAGCACAGATCGATGCAAGACACTGACCACTGCTGCACAAAACTAGGGCCCTGAAAGGGATTCCCTGACCCTAGAAGTCAGTTTGCAGAACGGGGAGGATGGGTGGGGCGGTAATGAATCTATAATCTAGGTCTCTTACAGATATATCGTTACCGAAGGTAAGTAACTGGTTCATCTGAAAGAGACAATTAGTTATAGATTCCTTACCTTAGAATAGATACCCCAGCAAAATCAACCCCGGAGGTGGGTCTGCAGACCAAGTTCACACCAGAAAGTCCTGGAGAACAGAACAGTCAAAGAAAACGTCTTTCCAGACTTGGCTGTCCAGACAGTAGTGTTTTGTGAACGTGTGCAGAGATGCCCCCTTAACTGTCTGACAGATGTCTTTGAGGGGGGACTCCCCGTCCCAAAGCAGTGGTTGCTGCCGTCGCCCTGGTGGAATGGGCGCGCAGTCCCACTGGAGGCTCCTTCTTTTCCAAAGAGGAGCAAGCTTTGATACACAAAATGACCCACCTTTTTTGGCGCTCACGTAGCCAACAAAGAGCTAGTCATCTACCCGGAATTGTTTGGTGCAATCCAAACAAAATGAAAGCGCACATTTTGGATCCAGGCGGTGGAGCCTCTCTTCCTCCTCAGAAAGATGCAGAGGCAGAAAGAAGGTGGGCAAAGTGATGGTTTGACCAATATGGAAAGAAGTAACCACCTTGGGAAGAAAGGAAGGTCTGGTTCTGTGGACGACCTTGCTCGGATGAACAGCCAGAAAAAGAGGCTTGGAAGAAAGAGCTTGTAGCTCACTCACCCTTCGAGCAGAGGTGATGACAACCAAAAAAGCGGTCTTCAGAGTAAAGTCTGAGAGGACAGTTATGAAGCGGCTCAAGGGAGCACACATAAGGTATGTAAGAACCAAGTTCAAGTCCCACTAAGGCATTACAAAGGGAACAGGAGGAAAAATATGAGTAATGCGCTTAAAGCGATTTACAGCAGGGGACTTGAAAAGAGAAGGCTGATCAGGAAGCCTAAGAAAAGCTGAAATGGCTGAGAGAAAGGAGGAACAAGAGAACCTCAGAAAGGGGATCCACAGCCTTTGCTGTGCACCATGCCACAAATTTGTTCCATCTGCAGCGTATACCTTCTTAGTGGAGGGACGCCTGGCTGCCAAGACAACATCACAGACTTCGAGAGGAAAGTCAAAGGCTGTCAACTGTGCCCGCTTAATCTCCACGCAAAGAGGTGGAGACTGGACAGGTTCAGGTGGAGGAATGTTACCTGCTGCTGCGACAGAAGATCCTCCCGAAAAGGCAGTCGGATCAGAGGATCGATGGCCATGTGTAACAGCTCGGGATACCAGACTCTTCGTGCCTAATCCGGAGCCACAAGGATGACTTGGCCCGGTCGCGCTTGATCTTCTTCAGCACCCTAGGTAGAAGTGGTATCGGCGGAAAGGCATATAGAAGACCTCATCTCCACTCGCGACGAAAAGCGTCGCCTAGCGAGTGCCGCCTTGGAAATTCCAACGCGCAGAATTGCTGACATTGTGCGCTCTCTTCGGTGGCGAATAGATCTAACCAAGGCTCTCCCCACCGCTGAAAGAGACCTTGCGCCTCCTCCGAGGGAAGACGCCATTCGTGATCCATCATGCACCTGCGACTGTGTTCGTCCACCCTGGCGTTCAGTGAACCTGCCAGGTGTTTGAACCACCAGGGATATGCCCTGATGTTCCAGCCATGTCCAGAAACTAAGGGCCTCTTGACATAGGGTCCACATGGCGGTGGTGTTGTCCGTGAACATCTGCACTACTCTTCCCCGGACAGAGGGAAGGAATGCCTTAAGTGCAAGACGAATCACCCGGAGCTCCAGCAGGTTGATGTGGAGCTTGGACTCCGCCGGAGTACAGAGGCCTCTGATCTCTGCCTCTATCATGAGTGTTAGACCTGTCAGCCCTTTGGGTGGTCCCTCCTCATCATTATTTATTTTGTCCCACTTTTGCCTCAAACCCTGTTAGTATTTTTTCCTTTTTGGGAACCACCATACTTTTTAGTATTGATGCAGATTCAGGGAGCCATTTTATCTACCCCTGGAACTTCTGTCTGAGGGCCTGGAGCACAAAATGGTGGCCACCTGTGACATCATCAGAACCCACTGGAACCTACTAGAACCTTCTGCAACATTCTGGAACCCTGTGACAGTTGGAGGCGGTTTGGAATGTTGGGAAGCTAAGCCAGAGTTGACAGTTGGAGCTGGCAGTTGGCACCTGACTGGTGAAGAGAGAGGAGCACAGAACTGAAGGAGGAAGGAGTGAGGCAGCAGGGGTGGAAACTTGTGCCTGGAGTGGGGTCCATAAACCCACCCTTGATACTAGTCCCTACTGACTGAGCCCAGCCTGGAGCCCTGTGTGGGAAAAAGCAAGAAAAACCATCTTAAGGACCTGGACAGCAGGAACAGGCCTTAGAAGTAAAGAAAAGCAAGAATCTGACCTGTTTATTGGTTTCCCTGGAGTCCGACGTCGAGAAGCCTGAGACCTGGAGCCCGAGGTGGAGAAGCGGCGCTGACTGGAAAGCAGACGTCGTACCCGGAGCCGCCAGAGGTCGAGAGAGGGCGCCGACGGAGGTCGTGGAAAGTACCAGAGGTCGAGGAGGAAGTCACCCGAGGTCGAGTGAGCGGCGTCGACGGGGGAGTGTAGTCCGCCCTCCGGAGTCGCCGGAGACCGAGGTGAAGCGTGCCGGAGGTCGGGAGTGGAGATCGCACTCCGGAGTCGCCGGAACCTGAAGAGAATCGTGCCGGAGGTCGGGAGTGGAGGTCGCACTCCGGAGCCGACGGAAGTCGACATCGAGCCAAGACAGCCCGATGTCATCGAACCGGAGGCCGACATCGAGCAGAGGCCGCCGACATCGAACCGGAGCTGCCCGAAGTCGACATCGAGCCAAGACTGCCCGACGTCATCGAACCGGAGGTCGACATCGAGCCGAGGCCGCCGACATCGAACCGGAACCGCCTATTGACGTCGTCAAGAACTGACATTGCGCCGAGGCCGCCGACATCGAACCGGAGCCGCCTCACGGCGTCGACACGACTCCAGCGGCGTCGGAGCTTCATAAAAAGGGCAGTAAGTGGAATAGAGGGCGCCTAAGGCCCTGTGGAGCCCTGAGAGACTAACCTAGGGTGCTGAAACCAGCTTGATTGTGCCAGGGGTGAGCTGAGATTAATACAGAGGGGTTGTGTAGTGTGGGAGAGCCAGATCTCTAGATTCCCCCTTTATCTACCTCAGTTTAGGCCTCAGCCTTGTCCAAGCCAGGGAGTATACCCCTCAGGCCATCCAAATCTTTACAAGCTGGGATTGGGTCAAATCATCCCATAGTACCTCAGGAATGTGAACTGATTTACAAGTGTCACTGTTGGCTTTTATTATTTATTGAGAGCACTGTATTTATTGTATTTATCCTATTTATTGCCTCACAGTATTTATTGTTTCACAATATTTATTGTCGTACAGTATTTATTGCCTCATAATATTTAATTGCCTGTAATGTAATGCACTTATATTTATGCCTTGATTATTTATGATCTACCTTATTTATTGAATCGTTAAGACAGTATTTATTTGACGTACCCTTCCACAGAAAAAGCCTTGTGTACTGTGATTGTATTATTATTTATTTAATCAGCAACTAAGAGAAAAGAAGATAAAGAGATATATTTTCAGTATAATTTTTAAGGTGTAGTGTCGTTTTTGGAACGGATGCACGCATGGTTATTGTGTGGGTATAACGTATGCTTAACACGGTGCCTGACCCCTGACCACTCGAGCCAAGCTACCACAGTGTATGTCCGGGAAAATCCCATTACCACCGCCCTTTCCGGTGTGGGAGTGGGGTTTTTCTAACATAATTGGTGTTCAGCGGCGGGATTGAGCTGTGCCTACGTATACTCGACAATAACCGTGGGTAGTCCATAGGCCTACACCTGGAGTTTTCTCAAAGCGGCCTTCCTAATTTTGAGTTTTTGTTTTTTTCCAAATTTACTCTGGTGGTGGGAGGAGGTATTATATAAGGTACCCCCCTGCATAGCTTCTGCAAATAACTGTCCTCTGACCTGAGTGGGCAAAATGGAGTTTGTGCTAGAAGACCTGGAAACCTATACTGTGGCCCAACTCAGGGAGTTTTGTCAGCGGGAGGGGGTGTATTGTCCCCCAGGAGCAAAGAAGGGTGCACTCCAAACCAGCTTAAGGGCTTGGGGGGAGGCACGACGAGAAAGCAAGGCTGAGGAGGAGGACAGGGATAGAGAGCCCGACAGTGAGGGAGCTGGTTTGTACCAACCTGAGGTGGGGAACCTAGTAGCGGGGCCCAGAACCATTTCCAGGAAGGGCAGCAGTGCCTCTAGCGGTGGCTTGTCTGAAGTGGAGTTAACAGACCGGAGGGAGAAAAGACAGCTCACATGGGACTTAGCAAGGCTGGAGAAAGAGAAGGAGGAACATAGGATGGCTCACGAGTTAAGGCTGAAAGAGATAGATCTTCAGATCCTAAGAGTCGGGGCACACACTGTTCCTAATGGTGGCAGCAAAGACCAAGAAATCACCAGGGAACCCAAACCCTACCTGCCAAAGGACATAGTAGCTAGCTATGGAGCGGGTGACAATATCGCCAAGTGGCTAGCGGCCTATGAGGTCTCGTTAAGGGCCCATGGGGTTCCAGAGAAGTTCTGGGGAGCGGGATTGTACAAGTACATGCCTCCAGCTGGTAGGGATGCATTATTGGCCCTAGAGGAGGATGAGCAGACCCACTACCCCACCATGATGGTGGCGCTCCTAATAAAGTTTGGACTAACACCCGAAAAGTACAGACAGAAGTTCCGGGGTAGTCACAAACTGGGCACACAGAATTGGGTGGACTTCCTGGACTATGCAAAGAAGGCACTAGAGGGTTGGATTCAGGGCAGTGAAGTGAGGAACTACGAGGGGTTGTTTGATTTAGTACTGAAGGAACACCTGCTCGAAAAATGTTTCCCTGAACTGCGTCAACACCTGGTGGATAGCAAGCTGACCAATCCCCGGAAGCTTGCTGAGGAGGCGGACATTTGGGCTAGTACCCGGGTGTCCACAAGGGGGACTGGAGGGGATACTCAAAAGGCCGGACAGGGCGCCCCCCAGAAGAAAGAGGGAGGGGAAAAGAAGGAGTTCTCCAAAGGCCCCCAAAATAACTTCCAAGGGAAGGGAACAGGATACACCCCTAGGGCTAACCCACCCAGAAACCCTAATCCTGGCCAGAGTCAGCAGCCAAGGGTTGTCCATTGCTACGAGTGCGGTGGCGTTGGACACTATAAGGGAGATGCGAAGTGCCCGAAACGACCACCCCCTCCCATTGGAGGAAAGACCCCCGGAGTAGCTAGTGTAGTGCTCGGGGAGGAGATGCCTTTAATTAAGGGAAGGGAGTGGGCGGGTGTCACTTTAGTGTCCCTGGGAGAACGGGAGATGGTTCCTAAGATCCAGGTGCCTGCAAATACCGTAAAGTATGGGCAGTGGGTCACCATCAACGGCCAAAGAGGGGAGGCTCTGAGAGACACAGGAGCCAGTATGACTATGGTGCGTAGCCAACTGGTGTCTCCAGAGCAGGTAATTCCCGATGTACTCCACCCAGCCGCGATGGCTGACGGCAGAACAGGCCACTACCCGGTGGCCGAGGTTCCCTTTGAATGGGAGGGGGTTGCAGGTTCACTTCGAGTTGCCGTAAGCCCTGCCGTGCCAGTCGATTGTCTACTGGGGAATGACATGGAGCACAATGCTTGGAAGGAGGTGGAATACCGGACTCATACTGAGATGCTGGGTACACCTGACTGGGCCTGTGTGAGCACAAGGTCCGCGACTACCCGGAGAGGGAGTTCGTTCAGGCTGGAGCCTGGAACAAAGGCCCAGCCAGCTGCCAGTCAAGGGAAGAACCGAGGACAGGAGGAGCCTGCCTCGGCGTCCGCACCCCGTAGGACGGATAGGCCACCGGAGGTGGTGGACCAGGAGTCTGCGGTGGGGGATGTCACCGAACTGGAGGACCTGCCCATCCCGGCCGAGTGGCACGTGGAGGGAGGCCCGTCCAGGGAGGAATTCTGCCAGGGCCAGAGGGAGTGCCCTACCCTTGAGGGACTGAGGCGACAGGCCGAAGCCCAGGCAGCAGGGAACGTTGAAGGGAACTACAGTGTTTACTGGGAGGATGGCCTCCTCTACAGTGAACCCAAGGCACCCCTACATGGATCGTCACGAGCCTTGGTAGTCCCTCAACATTATCGAGCCTTCCTTCTGGAGTTGGCTCACGAGATCCCCTTGGCAGGACACCTGGGGCAAGACAAGACCTTCGCCCGTCTTGTCCCACACTTTTATTGGCCTCAAATGAAAGTGTCGTCCGATACCTACTGCCGGACATGTGTGTCTTGCCAAGCCAGTGGGAAAACAGGGGTGAAGCTGAAAGCTCCCCTGGAACCACTTCCTGTCGTTAGCACCCCCTTTGAAAGGGTGGGCATCGACATTGTGGGTCCGTTAGATCCGCCAACGTCAGCTGGTCACAGGTTTATCCTGGTTTTGGTGGATCATGCCACACGGTACCCAGAGGCAATACCTCTGAGGACCATAACAGCACCTGTTGTGGCTAGGGCCCTGATGGGAATCTTTACCCGAGTGGGTTTTCCCAAGGAAGTTGTGTCCGACAGGGGGACCAACTTCATGTCAGCGTACATGCGGGCCATGTGGAAGGAGTGTGGAGTGACCTACCGGTTCACCACTCCTTACCACCCTCAGACCAATGGTCTGGTGGAGAGGTTTAACAAAACCTTGAAAGGCATGATCAGAAGTCTGCCTGAAAGCCTGCGGAGGAAATGGGACGTCCTCCTACCCTGTCTACTCTTTTCTTACAGGGAAGTGCCACAGAAGGGAGTGGGCTTCAGCCCCTTCGAGCTTTTGTATGGGCACCCTGTACGTAGACCTCTCAACCTGGTGAGAGACGGATGGGAAAGAACTCCCAGAAAGCTTCCCCAGGACGTGGTGAGCTACATGCTGGCCTTCCGGAGCCAAATGGCTAAGTTGTGGAAGCAAGCTTCTGACAACTTGGAGGCCAGCCAAGCAGTAATGAAGGCGTGGTATGACCACAACGCTCACCCGGTGGAGTTGGAGCCTGGCCAGAAGGTGTGGGTGATCGAACCAGGAGAGCTTAGCGCCCTCCAGGATCGCTGGTCAGGACCCTTTGAGGTATTGGAGAAGAAGGGTAAGGCTACCTACTTGGTGGATCTTAAAACCCCTCGTCAGCCCCTACGGGTGCTGCATGCCAACCGCCTCAAACCCCACCACGAGAGGCCCGAAGTCATCTTGATGATGGTGACTGACGGAGCAGAGGACGCGGAAAGCGAGCCTCTCCCAGATTTGTTTGCGTCTCAAGAGAAGGATGGGTCGGTGGAGGGAGTGATTCTCTCCCCATCTCTAACTCCTGAACAGCAGGAGGACTGCCGCCAGGTCCTGGGACAGTACTCTTCGTTGTTCTCCCTTGTTCCGGGTAGGACTCACCTGTGCGTCCATGATGTGGACACAGGAGACAGCCCACCTGTGAAGTCCAAGATCTACCGGATGTCAGACAAGGTGAAGGCCAGCATTAACAGTGAAGTCACTAAGATGCTGGAGCTAGGAGTGATCGAACCTTCTAGCAGCCCCTGGTCCAGTCCGGTGGTACTAGTACCAAAAGCTGCACCACCGGGTGCCCAACCGGAACTGAGGTTCTGTGTGGACTACCGGGGACTGAATTCAGTAACCAAAACTGATGCTCATCCGATCCCTAGGGCGGATGAATTGATTGACCGGCTGGGAGCTGCCCAATATCTAAGTACCTTTGACCTTACTTCTGGGTACTGGCAGATCTCTTTGACTGATGGAGCAAGGGAAAGGTCAGCCTTCTCCACGCCCAATGGCCACTACCAGTTCTGTGTGATGCCTTTTGGGCTCAAGAACGCACCTGCCACGTTTCAGCGCCTGGTAAACCAGATCCTCACCGGAATGGAGAGTTTCTCTGCTGCTTATCTGGATGACATAGCCGTCTTCAGTAACAGCTGGGAGGATCACTTGCGTCACCTGCAAGCTGTTCTCCAGGCCCTGAGACAAGCTGGATTAACGATCAAGGCCAGCAAGTGCCAGATCGGGCAGGGGTCGGTAGTGTACCTTGGACACTTGGTGGGTAGGGGAGCGGTGCAACCCCTCCAGGCGAAGATCGAGGCCATCATGGCCTGGGAACCCCCCAAGACACAGACTGAGGTCCGAGCTTTTCTGGGTCTCACGGGATACTACCGCCGCTTCGTGAAGGGATACGGTACCATCGTGGCCCCCCTCACGGAGCTTACGTCCAAGAAACAACCTCGACGGGTAGTCTGGACGGAGGCTTGTCAGCAGGCCTTCGTGAAGCTGAAGAAAGCCATGTGCGAGGCCCGGTCTTAAGGGCCCCAGACTTTTCCAAGAAGTTCATTGTCCAGACAGATGCATCAGAACATGGCATTGGGGCAGTGTTATCGCAACTCAATGAAGAGGGTCTGGATCAACCCGTGGTCTTCCTATCCCGGAGACTACTTCCCAGGGAACAGAAGTGGAGTGCAATAGAGCGTGAAGCCTTTGCAGTGGTATGGGCTCTGAAGAAGTTGCGGCCATACCTGTTTGGCTCGCACTTCCTGGTTCAGACCGACCACAGACCCCTTCGTTGGCTGATGCAGATGAAGGGGGAGAATCCCAAGTTGTTGAGGTGGTCTATTTCCCTACAGGGAATGGACTTTCAGGTGGAACATCGGCCTGGAGTGGACCACGCCAATGCAGACGGTCTCTCAAGGTATTTCCGCCTTAGTGATGAGAACTCCCAAGGGGTTGGGTAGCTCTCCCCACTTTCAGCTGGGGGGGGACGCGTGTTAGACCTGTCAGCCCTTTGGGTGGTCCCTCCTCATCATCATTTATTTTGTCCCACTTTTGCCTCAAACCCTGTTAGTATTTTTTCCTTTTTGGGAACCACCAGACTTTTTAGTATTGATGCAGATTCAGGGAGCCATTTTATCTACCCCTGGAACTTCTGTCTGAGGGCCTGGAGCACAAAATGGTGGCCACCTGTGACATCATCAGAACCCACTGGAACCTACTAGAACCTTCTGCAACATTCTGGAACCCTGTGACAGTTGGAGGCGGTTTGGAATGTTGGGAAGCTAAGCCAGAGTTGACAGTTGGAGCTGGCAGTTGGCACCTGACTGGTGAAGAGAGAGGAGCACAGAACTGAAGGAGGAAGGAGTGAGGCAGCAGGGGTGGAAACTTGTGCCTGGAGTGGGGTCCATAAACCCACCCTTGATACTAGTCCCTACTGACTGAGCCCAGCCTGGAGCCCTGTGTGGGAAAAAGCAAGAAAAACCATCTTAAGGACCTGGACAGCAGGAACAGGCCTTAGAAGTAAAGAAAAGCAAGAATCTGACCTGTTTATTGGTTTCCCTGGAGTCCGACGTCGAGAAGCCTGAGACCTGGAGCCCGAGGTGGAGAAGCGGCGCTGACTGGAAAGCAGACGTCGTACCCGGAGCCGCCAGAGGTCGAGAGAGTATAAACACTACTTCATCTCTTGTGGCACATTATTATATACAGTGACAGATATATACATTTGTACAGTGACTTCGTGAAGTATCAAAAAATACAATTACAGTGAATTTGAAAATGTACAAAAGATAAATCAATTTTACATATGAAACAATCAAAAAATCAATTTTTCATTAATTGTATGTCCGAAATAGATTATCTGTAAGGACTTTTGGCTGGTTGGGTCCTGTAGTCCCGGCTATAGTTGCGGTCCTGAGCAGAGTCAATTTCAAGACTCAAAGAGTTTGTTGGGGCATACTTAAATTTATTTTAATGTGTATGCTCTGGGGGGCACTTTTATAAATTACTCTCCCCTTCTACTACTATTGATCTCTGCTTTTTTTCGCCGACGCGTTTCGACCTTTGACAGTGGGGACCTGTGTCTTGGTTCTGAGGTCGTCTTCAGGGCTGTTCTATAGATGGGGTTCGGACTAGTCTCGCTGAAAGGACAAGAGTATGTCTACTTTAGTTTGAATTTATGGCAGAGGTGTTCTTAAAACAAATTCAAGAACACCTCTGCCATAAATTCAAACTAAAGTAGACATACTCTTGTCCTTTCAGCGAGACTAGTCCGAACCCCATCTATAGAACAGCCCTGAAGACGACCTCAGAACCAAGACACAGGTCCCCACTGTCAAAGGTCGAAACGCGTCGGCGAAAAAAAGCAGAGATCAATAGTAGTAGAAGGGGAGAGTAATTTATAAAGCCAAAAGTCCTTACAGATAATCTATTTCGGACATACAATTAATGAAAAATTGATTTTTTGATTGTTTCATATGTAAAATTGATTTATCTTTTGTACATTTTCAAATTCACTGTAATTGTATTTTTTGATACTTCACGAAGTCACTGTACAAATGTATATATCTGTCACTGTATATAATAATGTGCCACAAGAGATGAAGTAGTGTTTATACTGTCTAAACAAATTAAGCAAATGAAACAAATGTCCCCAATCGCAGTCATTAAATAGACTAGCTGATACAAAAAACGTGTGATTAATGGTGTCAGAGGTATACGATTTATCGAAAAATTTAGTCCAGATTCCAGCCTCTGTCATTCCATATAGAATCTCCCCCAAATTTCTATCCAGAGGTCGAGAGAGGGCGCCGACGGAGGTCGTGGAGAGTACCAGAGGTCGAGGAGGAAGTCACCCAAGGTCGAGTGAGCGGCGTCGACGGGGGAGTGAAGTCCGCCCTCCGGAGTCGCCGGAGACCGAGGTGAAGCGTGCCGGAGGTCGGGAGTGGAGATCGCACTCCGGAGTCGCCGGAACCTGAAGAGAATCGTGCCGGAGGTCGAGAGTGGAGGTCGCACTCCGGAGCCGACGGAAGTCGACATCGAGCCAAGACAGCCCGACGTCATCGAACCGGAGGCCGACATCGAGCCGAGGCCGCCGACATCGAACCGGAGCTGCCCGAAGTCGACATCGAGCCAAGACTGCCCGACGTCATCGAACCGGAGGTCGACATCGAGCCGAGGCCGCCGACATCGAACCGGAACCGCCTATTGACGTCGTCAAGAACTGACATTGCGCCGAGGCCGCCGACATCGAACCGGAGCCGCCTCACGGCGTCGACACGACTCCAGCGGCGTCGGAGCTTCATAAAAAGGGTAGTAAGTGGAATAGAGGGCGCCTAAGGCCCTGTGGAGCCCTGAGAGACTAACCTAGGGTGCTGGAACCAGCTTGATTGTGCCAGGGGTGAGCTGAGACTAATACAGAGGGGTTGTGTAGTGTGGGAGAGCCAGATCTCTAGATTCCCCCTTTATCTACCTCAGTTTAGGCCTCAGCCTTGTCCAAGCCAGGGAGTATACCCCTCAGGCCATCCAAATCTTTACAAGCTGGGATTGGGTCAAATCATCCCATAGTACCTCAGGAATGTGAACTGATTTACAAGTGTCACTGTTGGCTTTTATTATTTATTGAGAGCACTGTATTTAGTGTATTTATCCTATTTATTGCCTCACAGTATTTATTGTTTCACAATATTTATTGTCGTACAGTATTTATTGCCTCATAATATTTAATTGCCTGTAATGCACTTATATTTATGCCTTGATTATTTATGATCTACCTTATTTATTGAATCGTTAAGACAGTATTTATTTGACGTACCCTTCCACAGAAAAAGCCTTGTGTACTGTGATTGTATTATTATTTATTTAATCAGCAACTAAGAGAAAAGAAGATAAAGAGATATATTTTCAGTATAATTTTTAAGGTGTAGTGTCGTTTTTGGAACGGATGCACGCATGGTTATTGTGTGGGTATAACGTATGCTTAACACGGTGCCTGACCACTCGAGCCAAGCTACCACAGTGTATGTCCGGGAAAATCCCATTACCACTGCCCTTTCCGGTGTGGGAGTGGGGTTTTTCTAACAATGAGGCTACCCCACCCTAGAAGTGAAGCATCCATCATCACCGTGTACTCCAGTTGGGGAAGGGAGAGGGATCTGCTGTTGACCCAATTCCGGTTCGTTAGCCACCACTGCAATTGGCGTGCAGTGCCCTAAAATAAAAAATAAATGTAAATCTGTATTTGTAAAGCGCAAACTACTCACCCTTACGGGTCTCAAGGCGCTGGGTGCCGTCATGGAAAATAAGTGAGCTATTGCCCAGAGTCACATGGTGCTGAGCTGACCTGCGGCCGGAGCCGGGGATCGAACCATGAACCCTGTTCTCCGAAGTCAGCTGCCCTGGTTTCTGCACCACACCTCTCCCCTCTGAGATCTGGACGCAATTGGACAGGTTCCTCTGATGCTGTGACCATTGGAACTTCAGGTCCCACTGCAGAGGCCGCATATGCTATCTGGCATGATCCACCAGCAGGAGGCCATCAGACCCAGCAGCCGCAGGGTCACCCTGACCGAAACCCGGGATAGAGGCTGAAAGATCGGAATCATTGCCTGAAAATCCCAGACTCGCTGCTCGGGAACTGCGTCATGTTCAGAACCCCTGAAATTAAGAGGAACTTCTGAGAGGGAGTCGGTGTGACTTCGGCACGTTGACAGAAAACCCCAGCGAATGCAGGAGGTCAGCCGTAGTCTGGAGGTGGGAGACGACAGCCTGTGGCGAACCCGCCTTCAACAGCCAGTCGTCGAGATAGGGGAAGACTAGAACCCCTGATCTGCGCAGATGAGCTGCGACCACCACCATCACTTTAGTGAACATCCGAGTGGCTCTGGTTAGGCCAAAGGGGAGCACAGTAAACTGAAAAGGCTTGTGGCCTACCGTGAACCGTAAGTAGCACGAGTGGGCCGACTGGACAGGGATGTGAAAGTAAGCGTCCCCAAGTCCAACGCTACCATCCAGTCTCCAGGGTCGAGAGCAGAAAGGACCTGAGCTAGCATCACCATTTTGAACTTCTCCTTCCGGAGGAAGCACTTGACGTTCCTGAGATCCAAGATAGGACGCAGGCCTTTGTCCTTCTTGGGCACTTGAAAGTAGTCGGAATAGCAACCACAACCTACTTCTGGGGCAGGAATGCGCTCGATGGCTGCCTTGGCCAAGAGCCGTAACTTCCTGTTGGAGACGGGCCCGACAATCCTCTGACATGCGATGGTACTGAGGTGGCATGGCTGGGGTGGGTAGTCTCGAAGGGGAGGAAGTAGCCCCTCGGACTATCTGCAAAACCCACCTGTCCAATGTGATGGTGCGCCAGTGGGGGAGGTGATGGCAAATCCTGCTGCCCAGTGGCGTTTGGTGGCCCTGAAAGGACGGATCGGAGGGTTTGGAGGCTGCTGCAGAGGGGGCTGTGGAGGACGGACCCACGTGCTGGCCCCCAGACCCACGACGTCAGTTCTCATGTCCCCGGCTGCGTAGGGGCTGAACAGCTTGCGCCAGCCTGTGGCCCTGGGTTGAATGTGGCGGGGCACCCTTTCCGTAGCCATGAAAGGTGCGATTGGCAGACAGTACAGTGGGGGTGGTGGAGAGGCCAAAGGACTTGGTCGTTGCCCGAGAGTCCTTAAAGCGCTCTAGCGCCTTGTCTGGCTTGCACCTACACACAACTATGCGCAGGAAAACAGCACCTAGGTGTATAGGGGTGTACCAACCTGTCACCTAAGTACCCAAAATACCAAAACCGACTAGCTATAGTGTGTCATTCCTTCTTCTCCAAACTCCGGAAGGTACAAATGATTAGACAACCCAGAACACAACACTGCAAACTCTCAGGAATTGCGGTAGTAAGACATACCCTTTCGCTCGCTCACTCGTACTTGTCCACAATAAGAACTGGCAGAGTCACTGTAATAGTTTAAAATAATTTTAACTGTCGTGCTCTATAGTGCAGTATACGAGCCACTACCAGCAGCAAAATGCATAAACTCGGAACAATTAGCATTGTTACAATTCCATAGAGTATAAAGGGGTATGTCATTCTATGAAGACTGTGGAAAAAGGACTATAAGGCCTACCTACCCTCCTCTTAATTGAAAAAGGGTATTATATAAACTAAGATCTCTGGGCTTTGTCAGCAGACCCCATACCTTAAAGCCTAGATGGAAGGTTTACATCATAGGAACAGCATAGCTCTCCATGGAAAGGGCTCTCTCCAACATGCATCCCTGTAATATCAAAGCACGAGTGTCCAGCAGTGCAGCTGTGTTTAGCACGTTTTTGTCTAGGTGCTAGGGACTGACCAGAACAGAATAACAAGGGGCATTGTTTATCGACCTTGCACATTGTGTTCAGACTAAACTCCAGGAACTTAGCAAAGAACGCAAAAAGCAGGCAGTTCTCATGTGAAAGGCATAAACAGAGTCTTGTAAAATAAAGTTATGTAGTAAGGTGCGCAAAAGCAGCATCATGGCAGCAAAGCTCATGCTAACTTAGCAATGTCCAGAATGACCCTAATGGCCATATAGCAAGACAAGATCATCTGAAAGAGACACATTAGTGATAGATTCCTTACCTTAGAATATCCCCAGGCGTCAGACTGAATTAGTTAAGTTTTCATCAGCAGTACCCCTGCGCGTCGCTAGGCATCGTCGTGCAGCTCCGCGTACGTCGCTGCCAGAGCTACTTAGACACGCCCATGCGCGCTGATGTCAGTTCTTTCTTTTTCCGTGCCAGAAAGCACAGATCCGAGAGAGAGCGGTACTCCTAGTATAACTTTAACTTGGTTTTTGAGAACTTGTTTCTCTTGTTCTGGCGAGTTCTCGCCTCCTGGTGCAGTAGGGATGCCCGGGTTTAAGTCCTGTAGGGACTGCTGTCGGAACATGTCAGTGGCGGACCCACACAACGTGTGTCTCTTCTGCATGGTGCACGCCCATGACCCCGAGGCGTGCCCCGATTGTCGGGCCATGGCGCCGAAAGATTTGTGTGAGCGTTTCCGAAAGTTGTCAGAGGCCCGGCAATCGGTTTCACACCGCTCGAGGTCCTGCTCCCATGGGAGGTTGAGGGACCGGTCGTGGGACAGACACCATCGCTCGTCGGACTCAGGGACAGGTAAGTTGAGGTGGCATAAAAAGTCGAAGAAGCAACGTCGCTCTTAGTCTACCCCTCACCGGTCATGGGACACAGTGAAGGGGGCAGGTGGTCACTCCCCCACGGCTCCGGTGGAGCCTCCGTCGTTGCCTGCAGCCTACCCACCTTTCCCGGGTCCTCACACGACGCAGGAAGAAATACAGGTATTCCCGTCGGCCATGCGCTGTTTGTTTCCCACGTCGGATCCCTCCGGAGTGCCTTCAGGCCCCGTGGACCTGTGGGGTGGTTCTGCCACCGTGCCATTGCCTTTGGCCCCGGCTATGCCGACACGATACCCTGCGGCGCCGCCTGCTCCGGCCTCGGCACCGGACTGCGTCGAACATTGATTGGTCTATTACCCCCCAATTCCTATTCCAGGTGGGGAGTTGATCCCATTTCCTCGGGCACCTCATCCTTACCAGCCTCTTCCATAGCTGGTGGACGAAGGGGAGTACTGGGATGGGTCTGAGGACCCTCTCTTAGCTCAATGCGAGGATGAGCCAGAGTGGGAGGGTGATATGGAAGGTCCAGGCGATCTGGATTTCTCTCCACACCCTGGCACACTCACCTTCTTCCGTGGCTACGGAGGAGGTTGGGACTTTTTTGGTGGTGTTGCATAAGGCGGCTGAGGCTCTTAACCTCGAGCTCCCTTCTGTGCCCATCAGGACCAATCTCCTGATTGAGGTGCTACTGCCAGCGTCGTCCTCCAGGGAGCCGCTGCTGTCCTTCAACGACGCACTTACTGACATCCTGTTGAGCACCTGGAACAAACCTAACACAGGGGTTCCTTTGGATAAGGGTGTGGCACGCCGCCATCGCCCGGTGCCAGGCGACCCCAGCTTTCTCACACAACACCAGACGCCTCAGAGTCTAGTTGTCCAGGCTTCTTCCTCGCCGAGCGCATTCCCATCTGCTCCTCCGGACAAGGAATCTAAGAAACTGGAGCAGTTTGGGGAAAAGATTTTCACTTCTGCCAGTTCCGGGTTGCGGGCGGTGAAACCTATTCACATTCTGTGTGGGACACACTTGGCACAGGTGCTCCCTCAGTGCCCTGTGGAAGCTCGGGCGATGCTCTCCCAGGCCATTACCGAGGGGAGAGATGCTGCTAAATTTACTATCTGTTGTGGACTTGACACGGCCGATTCCCTCGGCAGGGCACTTTCCACAACGGTGGTGGTCCGCCGTTATGCTTGGCTCAGGACTACGAGCTTCTTCGGGTATGCCCAGAACACTTCGTTGGACATGCCCTTTGATGGCACACGCCTCTTTGGTGACCAGGCGGATAGCACCCTGGAACGCTATAAGGACGCTGCGGCCCAGTCCTTAGGTCTCGCCACCACACGCACTCTCTCGGGGTCTGCTTTTCGCTCCTTTCGAGGTTGGGGTCAAGGCGCTCAAGCGCGTTCCTTTCAGAACCGTCGGACAGCGCAGCCGCAGTCTCAGCGCAGCCGCGGTCGTGGGACCTGCCTTGGTGGGTCCCGAGGCCAGGGGGCGGGTCAATCCACTGCCTCCACCACCTCAAGACCTTCCTAGTCCGGTGCTTCAGGCCCACCAGACGCCAGTGGCGGCAGGATTCGCCATCACCTCCCCCACTGGCGCACCATCACTTCGGACAGGTGGGTTCTGCAGCTAGTCCGAAGGGGCTACTCCCTCCTCTTCGAGTCTACCCCTCCAGCCATGACACCTCAGTACCACCGCATGTCGGGGGATCACTTGGCACTCCTCTAGCAGAAAGTTGCGGCCCTCTTGGCCAAGGGGGCCATCGAGCGCGTTCCTGGGCCAGAAGTAGGGTGGGGTTGTTATTCCCACTACTTTCTGGTCCCCAAGACGGACAAGGACCTGCGTCCTATCCTAGTCCTCTGGAACATCAATCGCTTCCTCCGGAAGGAGAAGTTCAAGATGCTGATGCTTGCTCAGGTCTTGTCTGCCCTAGACCCGCAAGACTGGCTGGCAGCGTTGTACTTGCAGGATGCTTATTTTCATATCCCCATCCTGCCAGCCCACAGGCGTTACCTACGGTTCACGGTGGGCCACGAGCACTTTCAGTTCACCGTGCTCCCTTTTGGCCTTACCAGCACCCCTCGGGTGTTGACGAAAGTGATGGCGGTGGTCGCAGCTTATCTGCGCAGGTCAGGTGTTTCAGTCTTCCCCTATCTTGACGACAGGCTGTTGAAGGCCGGCTCGCCCCAGGCAGTCGTCTTCCCACCTCCATACTACGGCCTACCTCCTCCATTTGCTGAGGTTTTCCATCAATGTGCCGTAGTCACACCTGATTCCCTCTCAGAAGCTCCTCTTCATCGGAGCGATTCTGGATACAGCGCAGTTTCGGGTTTATCCTCCCGAACAGCGAGTCCGGGACATTCGGGCTATGATTCCGATCTTTCGGCCCTGGTCCTGGGTTTTGGTCCGGAAGACCCTGAGGCTGCTGGACCTCATGGCCTCCTGCATCCTGCTGATCTGCAGTGGGACTTGAAGTTCCAGTGAACGCAGCATCTGGGGAACCTTTCCGACTACGACCAGATCTCGGAGAGCACTGCACAAGACTTGCACTGGTGGCTCACGGACCAGCGTTGGGTCAGCGGCAGATCACTCTCCCTTCTCCAACCGGAGCACACAGTAGTGACGGACGCGTCCCTCCTGGGATGGGGCGGCCACATGGGAGAGGCGGAGATCAGAGGCCTTTGGTGTCCGGTGGAGTCCAAGTTCCATATCATCCTTTTGGAGCACAGGGAGATCCTACTTGCACTGAAAGCATTCCTTCCCTCTGTCAAGGCGAGAGTAGTGCAGGTGTTCACAGACAACACCACCACCATGTGATACTGCAACAAGCAGGGTGGGTTGGGGCCGTGGACCCTATGTCAGGAGGCTCTACGTCTCTGGACGAGGCTGGAACGTCAAGGCATTTCCTTGGTGGTTCAACACCTGGCAGGTACCCTGAACGCCAGGGCGGCCGAACTCAGTCGCAGGTGCATGTTGGATCTGAATGGTGTCTTCACTCCGAGGTGGCACAGGGTCTCTTTCAGCAGAGGGGAGAACCTTGGTTAGATCTATTCGCCACCAAAGAGAACGCGCAATGTCAGCAGTTCTGTGCGTTGGAGTTTCCAAGGCGGCACTCACTCGGAGACGCCTTTCGTCGTAAGTGAAGTTGCGGTATATTGTATGCCTTTCCGCCTATACCACTTTTGTCAGAGTGCTGAAGAAGATCAGGCGCGACCAGGCCCAAGTCATTCTTGTGGCACCGGACTGGGCTCGAAGAGTTTGGTATCCCGAGCTACTCAGTATGAGCGTGGATCCCCTGATCCGACTGCCTCTTCGGGATGATCTCCTGTCGCAGCAACAGGGGACGATCCTCCACCCGAACCTGTCCAGCCTCCACCTCCTTGCGTGGAGATTGAGCAGCGACAGCTGATTCCATTTGACTTGCCTCCTGAAGTCTGTAATGTGATTCTGGCAGTCAGGTGTCCCTCCACTAAAACGGTATACCCCTGTCGGTGGAAATAATTTGTGGCATGGTGTACAGCGAAAGCTGTAGATCCTCTTTCTGCCCCTCTTTCTGAGGTCCTTTTGTTCCTTCTCTCTTTGGCCCAGCAGGGCTCTGCTCTTGGCACTATCAAGGGCTACCTTTCTGCTCTTTCTGCCTTTCTTAGGCTGTCTGATCAGCCCTCTCTTTTCAAGTCCCCAGTTGTCAATAGATTTCTCAAAGGCATTACTCACCTTTTCCCTCTTATTCCTTTTGTGATGCCTCAATTGGACTTGAACCTAGTTCTCACATACTTGATGTGCGCTCCCTTTGAGCCTCTTCATAACTGTCCTTTGCAGTTATTGACTTTAAAAACAGTCTTCCTGGTGGCCATCACCTCCGCTCGGCGTGTGAGTGAGCTCCAGGCTCTTTCTTGTAAACCTCCTTTCCTGGTCATTCATCTGGACACGGTTGTGCTTTGACCACGTGTGAGAAAGTGCCATCTTTCTTGCATGGTATGCCCCCACTTTTTGCTGAATGTACTTTGACTGAGTGTGCCCTGGACTCCTGCCAATCAGGTGCCCAGGGCCTATGTTCCTTCCCTAAAAATCTAAAACCCAAATTGGCAAACCCTGGCCACATGTCAGCCCCTGGTAAAAGGTACCCTAGGTACCCAGGGCCTTGTGACCAGGGAAGGCCTCTAAGGGCTGCAGCACTCATTGTGCCAACCTTAGAGGCCCTGTACCATAACACACACACACTGCCCTTGCAGGCTGAGTGTCTGGGTACAGGACAAAACAGTCTCGACATGGTACACATCCCTGTGTGCCATGCCCACCACCTACACTGCCCTGGCATACATCAGCCACCCCTCCAGCTGGGTGCCCTATGCCAGTGGTGTGGACACAGGAGCCGGAGCCCTGTGCCCCTACAGTACCCAGGTCCATTCCTGGGCACTGTAAGTGCAGTGCTGCCATTTAAGACTACATGGTGCTGAGAGCTCGTCAAACACGAACTCCACAGCACCATAATGGCAACACTGAAGACTGAGAAGTTTGGTATCAAACTTCTCAGCACATTAAACCCGCACTGATGCCAGTGTGGGATTTAATGTACCAAGCACTGTGAGAAGTTGGCCTGATATATGATGTCACTAGTTCTAGTGTACACCTTGTATCAGTCCAAACAACCCTTATGGTGATTGGTTGTAAAGTCAACCTTATAGACCAGCTATCCTAGTGGTAGCATGGACAAGAGCAGTCTTAGGCTAAACTCTGTATGGCATGTGAAGCCAGCTGTTATACCATTTGCAATCCCTTGAATACCAAATGAAAGGACACCACAACAGATATATATAAAAATAGAATGTATTTATTCTAGTCAAAATACCCTCAGCACTCTTTATGAGATTCGAGGTAAGTACAACACAGTCTTATTTAAGCATACATAAGTCACACAGGTAAGTAATACAGTTAGGCCCTAGGGGCCACGCAAACCATATACTAAGTAAGTGGTATAAGAACCACTGTCACGAACACAGGTTAGGCCTAGGGAATCGCTGGGGCTACACTATACTACCAGTTGCTAGGCAGTGGGAGGCCCACGGGATTCAGGTGCAGAGTGGAAACACTCACGCGTAATGGTCGATAGAAATAGTAATGTTTAGAAATTAAGAGTTTTAGGACACTTCGGAAGGAGCTAGGAGTTGGAGACTTGGAAACTAGACCCTAGGATAGTCAATACCCTTGTGAGCACCGGAGTACTCAAGTTACCTAGCCCACGGGCTGCGGGTGCATAGGTGTGAACTTGCGTCGGGTTTCGTCGTCGACTCCTATGGATGCCTGAAGAAAAGATGCTGACAGGCAGTCAGTGAAGAGTGTCCGGTGGATCTCAAGGATGGGATCAAGAAGGAAGGAACCTGCAAGCAGAAGGGACAGAATCTAGGTCACCAGCCAGGAGCCGGGAAGGAACCAGGCGATGTCGTGAAGATGCAGGTGAAGAGGTGAAGCTTGTCGCAGCAGCCACGGGTACCAGGAGGTGTTGAGGACGACCAGAACCAGGAGGCGAGCTGTCCCACGAGGACTCTTGCCGTCGGGGGCGTCGATGTCGAAGTCGGACCCAACAAGCCTTGGCAAGCGCAACCCACGCAGGATGAAGGATTCGCTTCTGTTGCAGACCAGGAAAGCATGAGGTGCTTCTCTTTCACAGGGAAGCAAGGGCCGGTCTGGAGGAGCTAAACCAGCGGTGGAAAGTTAAAGGTTCTTCGTCACAAAGGCTACTAGCCAACGGGCAAGCAACCGGACAGACGCGTCGAGCAGGAAAATGCAGAAGGGCCCCACGCAGAACTCGTGGAGTGTGGAGGGCTGATCTTTGGTGCAGATGGTGCTCGGGGTTGGGGCTTCTCAATCCCCAGAGCACAACTTAGAGGATGCCTCAGAAGCTGCGCTGAAAGCAAGTAGCCAATTTTCCCAGGTAGCCAGTCCCACGTCTCTCGTCGCCTCCACGGATCTCAGCTTTGCTGTAGATGTGGATCAGGGTCGGAGAAGTCTGGAAGTCAAGGCGCTGGTCGGGCTCTGCAGTAGGTTCCTCGTAGAACTTAGGCAAAGCAAACGGCAGGTCGCTTGATGGTGCCTGTTTGCACAGGGTGGCCACTCCTTGGCCACAAGGGAGATTCTTCAGTCTTCTTCCGTAGTCGAGTGTCGAAGGTCCAGAGTTTCTGTTCAAGTTTCAGTTTTCAGGATAATCTAAAGTCCTAGGGACACAGCTCCCACTCTTATACTAATCTGGGGGGCTGGGTTACCTGCTAGGACCCTCCTATGGGTGGGACCAGGGAGGGGGGTGGTTACACCCCCTTCCCTTTGTCCAGTTTCGCGCCAGGACTGGGGCTGGAGTGCCCCAGCACCGGTTTGAACCGGACTATGCATGGGACACCTTGTGTGCCCCAGGCAGTGTCTCGTTTCTTTCATCCCTCCCTGCCCCAATACACTAAGTCCTGACTTAGGTGGTGCTAGCACCTCCCAAGGCAGGAAACCTATTGTCCAAGCCTCCCTCGCTGGAAGGTCTCCCAGCAGCAGGAGGTCAGACTCGTGTCTGTGGCAGCAGCATCCATTTTGTGATGCTGGGGCTCTGGTTAACTTTAACCGGGTAGTAGGTCTTCAACATGTCTTCTCCCTCTAGAAGGGGGGAATACTATCCTCATCGCCAGAAATGGTGTGGGGGTAGTATTCCAAAGTGTTAGACACCTTACACGACATGTTTCGATAAAGCCAAACCATAGTTACCATAACTGCGAGGATTATAAGGCACTTTAGGAGTATATGGTAGGCGATATCATAGAACAGCTATAAGGACATGGTTCCGAAAGCTGCAGACAGGCTCAGCTCATGCTAGAGCACCATCTCACATGTTACCAAGCACTCTGCCTTCAGGATTGTTAAGGCCTGCCATAGGAGTGACTGATAGGTTACCCATGTGTCTATATATAAGGTAGGTGTAGGAATACTACACCTAAGCAAGGGGTGATTACACGACCTTGCCCCAGCTGAGTGATCAGCCAGTTGTGTCATGATGGAAGGCCAGCCAGGGGTTGCATAATACATGCTGCAGCCCCTGGTAGGCCTAGGGTACACCCATGCCCTGGGTACCTAAGGTGCACTGTACAGGGCCCTAGAGGGTGATCCTTACCAATTGGGTTATGTACCTAAAGTACATAGTATGAATTTAGAGAGAGAACAGCTGGGCTGTGGGTCTGATTAGCAGGCCCACAGCCACATCTAAGTCGAAAACCAGTGAAGCAAAAGCAAAAAGTGGGGGTGAACATAGAAAGCAGACCCTACTCTCCTACAAGCACCCCAGAGGGCATCTTAGAGTTGCCCCCTGAAACCTAACCTACAATCCACGTCTGGTCTGAGAGGCTGCCTAGGCTGCCACACAGCAGACATGTTGCTGGACCCCTGGGTAGGAGAGCCCCTGCTCTCCTGGGCCTGCAACAATGCACATCCTGGGTTAGTTGCTAAATCTCCTCCCCCAGGATGGGCAGGGGGAAGCTTCAAAGGCATGCCACCTCTGTGAGCTTCCCCAGGCCACTGCAACCCCCCACTCTGACGGGAAGCTTGGCCGGAAACCCCAAATAAGGACAGGGGATGTGCCAGCCTGCCAACCCCACCCCTCAGGTGGGGGAGGCGAGGTGAAGCACATCTCCGGGCTCTCGCCATCTTGAAGATGGGGAGCCCTGCCCAGGACTAGGCTACTGCCCCCCTCCCACAGGAGAGAGGCAGGAAAAGCACCCTGCACCCAGCCGCCCGAGTGGCCCTGGCAGTGTAATCTCTACACCTATCTACTTCCCCATTTGCCCTGAGCAAGTGACCAGGAGCCCAGCTCCCACAGCCGCGTGGCCTGCTAGTCAGCAGTCACCAACCAAGGCCCTCCTACCTCTCATAGGATAACATTGGGCCTAACTCTCTCTGCACCCGGCTGCCCCTGTGCCGCTGAGGGAGACACAACTGTACCTACCTGACACTGGGAGACCCCTGAGTCTATGCCCAGAACCTTAACTCTGCCAGTCGAGTACTTACCTTTAAACCGATAACTCAATTTTCTCCATAGGGTAACATTGACTGGTTTCTTCTGAAATTTCTTCTAAGTGTGGAGTTTTCAAAACTTAAAATATTCACCAAAAATCAGCCGAGTAACGAAAACAAAAATACTCACCTGCTATTAGGTGAGCTCCCAGTGCTGAATCTTGGTGCCCAGCACTGACTCTGAAATATTTACAACTGTACTTACCAGTAACCCAATTTTCTCCCATAGGAAATCATTGACTGTTTTTATGTGAAATTTGTGTCAATTTCTGAAAACTTTAAATATTTTTTAAAAATCGTATAATTTCTGAAAACGTAATTACTTACCTGTTTTGGATAAAGGTCCCAGTATTGAGTCTAGGGACCCAGTACTGAATTACAAAAGTAACAAGAACCTACTATACCTGCAACTTGAATTTTCTTCCATAGGGAATCATTGACTGTTTTCTAAGAAATTTCTTCTAAGTGTCAACTTTTAAAATAGTAAAATATTAGTTAAAAATCCTAGTAGTAACCAAGTCGACTTTTATCACTTGTTTCTAAGTACTGTCCCAGGACTGAATCTAGGATCCAGTCCTGGAATCCCAAAAGTAATCCTGAAAGTAATCTATTGCAAATAACTTGAAACTTCCATTGAACTCAATGCATTGTCGTGTTTAAAACTGTGTTGCCTATTGCAACAACTTGTAACTTTCTACAAAAGCCTATTGCAAAAGTATTTATATAAAGCATCTCATTCTGAGAAAGTATATTTTAATTCCTATTGTTGGTTCTAACATAAAACAGACGTATATTTTTTATATAAACCATTGGCCGAGAGTTCAGTTATTGAGTGTGTGAAATCATTTTGCTGACTGAGTGTGTACAACAAATGCTTTACACTGTCCTCTGATACTGCCTTACTGCTCGACCAAGCTACCACTTTAGAGAGTAAGGTTATATCTAACTTTAGCCTCTGCCAAACCTCTTGGGACTGTGGACTCTGTACACCCTGTACCTATTTGGCAACAGTATATACAGAGCCACTTTCTCACACCACGTCCCTCCTTTCTACCGAAAGTAGTCACTGCCTTTCATCTCGGGCAAACTCACTCTGCCCACTTTCTTTCCGCCTCTGCACCCTTCAAAAGAAGAGGAGAGGCTCCACCGCCTGGACCCAAAACGTGCGCTTTTGTTCTATCTCAACCACACACAACAGTTTCCGGGTGGTTGACCAGCTCTTGGTGGGCTACGTGGGCGCCAAGAAAGGCCGGGCTGTGCACAAGCGAACTATCTCCCGATGGGTTGTCTTGTGTATCTGAAAGAAACAAGTTAGTTAGATTCCTTACCTTAGAATATCCCCAGGCGTCAGGCTGGATCCGGAAAGATTTTTCGTCAGCAATACCCTTGAGCATCGCTAGGCGTAGTCTGCGGCTCCGCGTCCGGTGTCGTGATCGATGGGATGACGTTGTCGGAGTACTTAGACACCTCCCTCGCGCGCTGACGTCAGTTCTTCTTTTTTCTGCGCCAGTAAGCACAGATCTGGGAAGAGCATACCCTTTAGTCACTTTTTGACTAAACGTTTTGGACTTTTGTGGTTTATCTTTCGAGTCAACCTCGACTCCTGGTGCCGGTAGGGATGCCCCGTTTCAAGCCGTTTGACGCCTGTCACCGACTGATGTCGGTTACCTATCACCACCGTCTGTGTCTCTACTGCCTTGGGGCCGACCATGATGCCGAGTCGTGCCCCGACTGCCGAGCCTTGACCCCGAAGGCTAGGCGGGAGCGGTCTCGCAAGCTCCTCGAGGTCCGGCAGTGGGCTCCGCGCCGCTCGAGGTCCCGGTCGAGGAGGAAGTCGAGGGACCGGTCGCGGAGCCGCAGCCATCACCGCTCGTTGGGTTCGAAATCCTCGCATTCAGGTAAGTCGAGGCACAGTAAGAAGTCGTCGAAGAGGCGACATCGCTCTTCTGACTCCCCTTGCCAGTCGCGCGACTCAGCTGAGGGTTCGGGTGGCACCACCCGCGCGGCTCCGTCGGAGCCACAGGAGTCGCATCTGGCCCCATACCCTCCGGTCCCTGGGCCTAATGCGATTCCGGGCAAGATTCGGGACGTCCTCGTGGCCATGAGGGGTCTCGCTCCGCCGTCGAGGCCTCCCGGGCGCCTTCGTGCCCTGCATGTCCGACTGGGAGGCCTAGCAAGCCGGCGGCTTCGGCCCCGGCGCCGTCGTCGACTTCGGTCCCGACGCCGCAGCCCCCCGTGGGATCCAGGCCTGGATCCCGATCGACGCCGGTTGACCTTACGACCCCTTCGCCGGCGCCGACCCCTATGGTGCCGCCTCCGGCACCGTTTTTGGACGACATCGTCCCCAGTTTTTACCCCGGTCCGGGTCCAGCGTTCATCTACCGCCCAGCTCTGTCCTTTCAACCTGTCTACCAGGAATTGGATGACGGGGACGACTGGGAGGGGTCTGAGGACCCTCTGGCACAGCAGTGCCAGTTTGATCACGACTGGGCAGCAGAGCTGGGGGATGCCAGTGGTCCCGACACCTCCCCTGACACTGGCTTCATCTCTCCTCCCTCCGTGGCTACGGAGGAGGGTGCAACCTATCCTGGGGTGCTGCGTAGGGCTGCCGAAGCCCTTCATCTGGAGCTCCCTGCAGTGGCTGTGAGGACTAACCTCCTCACTGTAGTGCTTCAGCTGCCAGTAAGTTCTTCAGAGCCTCTACTGCAGTTCAATGAAGCACTGATTGACGTTCTGATGGGCACCTGGTCAAAGCCCTCCACAGTCATTCCTGTGGACCGGAACGTGGCCCGGCGCCACCGCCCTGCACCGGGCGACCCCAGCTTTTTATCGGTGCACCCCACCCCTGAGAGCATGGTTATCCAGGCCTCTACGTCCCAGACCGCCTTCCCGTCCACTCCTCCGGTTCGGGAATCCAAAAGGTTGGAACAGTTTGGGAAGAAGCTGTTTTCTTCCCTCAGTTTCTGGTTGCGGTCCATTTATACCGCATGCCTTTTGGTCCGTTACACCCACTCCTTGTGGGATACGGTGGCAGACGTGCTGCCCCAGTGTCCGGAGGTGGCCCGGACACGGCTCGCCGAGGCTCCTGCTGCAGGGCGGGATGCAGCATGGTACTCGATTCGATGTGGGCTTGACACCACGGACTCGCTAGGTAGGGCGATTGCTACGACGGTGGAGATTCGTTGCCACGCCTGGCTGAGACCCACGAATTTCTCGGGGGATGTCCAGAGCACCCTCATGAACATGCCCTTCGATGGCCGTCGCGTTTTGGCGACAAAGCGGATAGTGCACTGGAGAGCTTTAAGGACTTCAGGGCTACGGCCAAGTCCTTGGGCCTCTCGGCCCGTGCCCGCAAACTTCCGCTTTTTGCCCCTTTCGTGGCCAAGGAAGGGGCGCCCCCGCACGTCCGTCTAGCCACAGGCCGCAGAACCAGCCTCAACGTGGTCGCAGACGTGGATTCTGCCGAGGCGGAGCAGAGGGACAGAGAGCCGGTCAGCCCACATCTGCCCCCGCAGCATCTGCCTCAAAGCCTTCCAAGTCCGACCTTTCCGACCCATTCCACACCAGTGGAAGGTAGAGTTTACCATCACCTGCTCCACTGGCGTACCATCACGTCGGACAGGTGGGTGCTGCAAATCGTCCGAAGGGGCTACTCCCTCCCCTTCGAGGCGACCCCGCCAGCCATGCCTCTGCACTAACACCGCATGTCGGGGGATCACTTGCAACTTCTGCAGAAGGAAGTTACGGCCCTCTTGGCCAAGGGGGCAATTGAGTGTGTTCCTGGCCCAGAAGTAGGTTGGGGTTGTAACTCTCAATACTTTCTGGTTCCCAAGAAGGGCAAAGGGGGCCTACGCCCTATCTTGGACATCAGGAGCGTCAACGCCTTCCTCCGGAAGGAGAAGTTCAAGATGCTCACCTTAGCTCAGGTTCTGGCTGCCCTAGACCCTGGAGACTGGATGGTAGCGTTGGACTTGCAGGACGCTTATTTCCACATCCCCGTCCTGCAGGCCCACCGGCGGTTTACGGTAGGCCACGAGTACTCCCCTTGCTCCCCTTTGGCCTCACCAGTGCCCCTCAGGTGTTCACGAAAGTGGTGGCGGTGGTCGCAGCTCATCTGCACAGATTAGGGGTTCCAGTCTTCCCCTATCTTGACGACTGGTTGTTGAAGGCCGGCTCGCCCCAGGCAGTCGTCTCCCACCTCCAGACAACGGCCGACCTCCTGCATTTGCTGGGGTTCTCCATCAACGTGCCGAAGTCGCCTCTGAGTCCCTCCCAGAAGCTTCTTTTCATTGGAGCGGTTCTGGACTTGGCGCTGTTTCGGGTCTATCCTCCGGAACAGCGGATTCAGGATATTCAGGCTCTGATTCCGATCTGTCAGCCTTTATCCCGAGTTTCGGACAGGTTGGTGCTGCGGCTGCTGGGTCTGATGGCCTCCTGCATCCTGCTGGTACGTCACGCTAAGTGGCAGGTGCGGGCTCTGCAGTGGGACCTAAAGTTCCAGTGGGCTCAACATCGGGGCAACCTGTCCAACCTCGTCCTGATCTCGGAGGGTCAAGACATTTGCACTGGTGGCTCACGGACCGTGATTGGGTCAGTGGCAGATCCTTCTCCCTACCCCAACCGCAGCATGTGGTGGTGACGGATGCGTCCCTCCTGGGATGGGGTGGCCATATGGGAGAGGCGGAGATCAGAGGCCTCTGGTCTCCGGCGGAGTCTCGCCTCCACATCAACTTGTTGGAGCTGAGAGCGATCCGACTTGCACTGAAAGCCTTCCTTCCCTCTGTCCGGGGAAGTGTCGTGCAGGTGTTCACGGACAACACCACCGCCATGTGGTATTGCAACAAACAGGGCGGGGTGGGGTCATGGACCCTTTGTCAGGAGGCTCTGCGCCTCTGGACATGTTCTGGAACACCAGGGCATCACCCTGGTGGTTCAACATCTGGCGGGCTCTCTGAACACCAGAGCAGACGAACTCAGCCGCCGGGGCATGATGGATCACGAATGGCGTCTGAACTCCGAGGTGGCGCAAGGTCTCTTTCAGCAGTGGGGAGAGCCTTGGTTAGATCTATTCGCCACCGACGAGAACGCGCAATGTCAGCAGTTCTGCGCATTGGAATTTCCAAGGCGGCACTCGCTCGGTGACGCTTTTCGTCGCGAGTGGAGTTGCGGTCTGTTGTACGCCTTTCCGCCTATACCACTTCTGCCCAGAGTGCTGAAGAAGATCAGGCGCGACCGGGCCCAAGTCATCTTGGTGGCTCTGGATTGGGCACGAAGGTAATGGTATCCCGAGCTACTCAGTATGTTGACCGATCCTCCGATACGTCTGCCCCTTCGGGAGGATCTTCTGTCGCAGCAGCAGGGGACGGTCCTCCACCCGAACCTGTCCAGCCTCCACCTCCATGCATGGAGATTGAGCGGCGGCAGTTGATGCCATTTGACTTGCCTCCTGAATTCTGTGATATCATTCTGGCAGCCAGGCGTCCCTCCACAAAGACGGTATACGCCTGCCGGTGGAACAAATTTGTGGCATGGTGCACAGCAAAGGCTGTGGATCCCCTTTCCGCCCCTCTTTCTGAGGTTCTCCTCTTTCTTCTTTCTTTGGCCCAGCAGGGCTCTGCCCTGGGCACCTTGAAAGGTTATCTTGCTGCCATCTCTGCCTTCTTGCGGCTTCCTGATCAGCCCTCTCTTTTCAAGTCCCCTGTAGTGTCACGCTTTCTTAAAGGCATTACTCTCACGTTCCCTCCTGTCCCTTTCGTAATGCCTCAGTGGGACTTGAATCTTGTCTTAACATTTCTGATGTGCGCTCCCTTTGAGCCTCTTCACAATTGTCCTCTTCGTCTTCTGACTCTTAAGACTGCTTTCCTGGTAGCCATCACCTCGGCTAGACGGGTGAGCGAGCTCCAGGCTCTATCGTCCAAGCCTCCTTTTCTCTCTGTTCATCCGGACAAGGTTGTCCTTCAGCCTCGTCCTTCCTTTCTTCCGAAAGTGGTGACCCCCTTTCATCTTGGGCAATCTGTCACCTTGCCCACCTTCTTTCCGCCTCCGCATCCTTCCAAAGAGGAAGAGCGGCTCCACCGTCTGGACCCAAAATGTGCGCTCTCCTTTTATTTGGACCGCACGAAACAGTTCCGGGTGGACGACCAGCTTTTCGTTGGCTACGTGGGTGCTAAGAAGGGGAAAGCTGTGCACAAACGGACCATCTCCCGGTGGGTCGTTTTGTGTATAAAAACCTGTTATTCCTTGGCAAAAAAGGTCCCTCCTGTTGGGCTGTGAGCCCATTCTACTCGGGCCACAGCGGCTACTGCTGCTTTGGGACGGGGAGTCCCTTTGCAGGACATCTGTCAGGCGGCGACGTGGGCTTCGCTGCACACGTTTGCCAGGCACTATTGCCTAGACAGCCAAGTCCGGAGGGATGGCTTCTTTGGCCGTTCTGTCCTCCAGGACTTTCTGGTGTGATCTTGGTTCGCAGACCCACCACCGGGGTTGGTATTGCTTGGGTATCTATTCTAAGGTGAGGAATCTAACGTGTTTCTTTCAGATGAACAAGTAACTTACCTTCGGTAACGATGTATCTGTAAGAAACATTAGTTAGTTAGATTCCTCACCGACCCACCCATCCTCCCCGTTATGCGAACTGACATCTAGGGTTAAGACTATCCTTTTCAGGGCCCGAGATTTTTTGGCACCAGTGACGGTCTCTTGCATGGTTCTGCGTTCCTGGCGCGGAAAGCTATGTACAAGAACTGACGTCAGCGCGTGAGGGCTGCGTCTAAGGCTGACGACGTCATTCCGGCGCACGACGCCAACGACGGACGCGGAGCCGCAGACAACGCCTAGCGACGCGCAAGGGGTATTGCTACAAAAATCTTCCGGATCCAGTCTGACGCCTGGGGATATTCGAAGATGAGGAATCTAACTAACTAATATTTCTTACAGATACATCGTTACCGAAGGTAAGTAACTTGTTCTTCAAGTCCCCTGTTGTTGCTAGATTCTTTAAAGGCATTACTCACATGTTTCCTCCTGTCCCTTTCGTAATGCCTCAGTGGGACTTGAACCTGGTGTTAACCTATCTGATGTGTGCTTCTTTTGAGCCACTTCATAATTGTCCTCTTCGTCTTCTGACTCTTAAGACCGCTTTCCTGGTTGCCATCACCTCTGCCAGAAAAGTGAGTGAGCTCCAGGCTCTTTCTTCTAAACCTCCTTTCCTCTCTGCCCATCCAGACAAGGTTGTTCTCAGGACTCGTCCTTCCTTTCTCCCTAAGGTGGTTACTGCCTTTCACAACGGCAAGTCTGTTTCATTACCCACCTTCTTTCCGCCTCCGTATCCCTCGAAAGAGGAAGAGAAACTCCACCGTCCGGACCCAAAACGTGCGCTCTCCTTCTATCCGGACCGTACAAAACAGTTCTGGGTGGACGACCAACTCTTCGTTGGCTACGTGGGCGCTAAAAAGGGGCGGGTAGTGCACAAGCGGACCATCTCTCGGTGGGTCGTTTTGTGCATTAAGGCCTGTTATTCCTTGGCTAAGAAGGAACCTCCTGTGGGGCTGAGGGCCCATTCCACTCGGGCCACAGCGGCTACTACTGCCCTGGGACGGGGAGTCCCTCTGCAGGACATTTGTCAGGCAGCAACGTGGGCCTCTCTGCACACGTTTGCTAAGCATTACTGCCTGGGCAGCCAAGTCCGGAGAGATGGCTTCTTTGGCCGTTCCGTTCTCCAGGACTTCCTGGTGTGATCTTGGTTCGCAGACCCACCACCGGGGTTGGTATTGCTGGGGTATCTAATCTAAGGTAAGGAATCTAACTAACGTGTTTCTTTCAGATGAACAAGTTACTTACCTTCGGTAACGATATATCTGTAAGAAACAGTTAGTTAGATTCCTTACCGCCCCACCCATCCTCCCCGTTCTGCGAACTGACATCTAGGGTTAAGGTCATCCCTTTGAGGGCCCTAGATTCTTGGCACCAGTATCGGTTTCTTGCATGGCTCTGCGTTCCTGGCACGGAAAGATATGTACAAGAACTGACGTCAGCACGCGAGGGCGGCGTCTAAGTACTGCGACAATGTCATCCTGGCGATCACGACAACGGACGCGGAGCCGCAGACGACGCCTAGCGACGCGCAAGGGTATTGCAGGCGAAAAATCTTTCCGGATCCAGCCTGACGCCTGGGGATATTCTAAGGTAAGGAATCTAACTAACTAACGTTTCTTACAGATATATCGTTACCGAAGGTAAGTAACTTGTTCATTAAGGCCTGTTACTCTCTGATTAAAAAGGAACCTCCGGTTGGACTGTGTGCCCATTCGACCAGGGCGACAGCAGCTACTACAGCATTGAGACGTGGTGTCCCCCTGCAAATCATCTGTCAGGCAGCCACTTGGGCCTCGTTGCGTACTTTCACTATGCACTATTGCCTTGACAATCTGATAGAGACTACTAGCCGCAGATTCCTTCATGTAGAATTATCCCCAGGAGAGAGAGTGGATCCGGAAACTTTTTGCCACAGCATCCCTGCGTGCCGGGGGCGGGGCGACATCACGCGACTCCGCCCAGGCATCGTCCGCGTACGTGACGTCAGCGAGGTCACATAAGACCCGCCCCAGTGCGCCTATGACAGTTTTTTCCTTTTCCGCGTGCAACGTGGATCCGATCCTTGCTACGGGCCTGTTAGGCCCCTTTTTTCTTCCATTTTTTAGTGGAACAGTGTGCGAATGCCTTCGGGCTTTAAGACTTGCACGTCTTGTGGGCATCTTATGTCGGCGACGGACCCTCACCTCATTTGTATGTGGTGTTTGGGGGAGGATCACGGCACCACAGACAGTACTCAGTGCCAACAGTTGAAGCCGAAGTCGCGGCAGGAGTGCCGGATGAAACTTCTCTCGGTGCGTCTCTCCAGGTCAACGTCCTCCCCTCGGTGTGCTTCGAAAGATGGCTTCATGTAGGAGAGTAGGGTCTGCTTTCTATGTTTACCCCCACTTTTTGCTTTTGCTTTACTGGTTTTCGACTTAGATGTGGCTGTGGGCCTGCTAATCAGACCCACAGCCCTGCTGTTCTCTCTCTAAATTAATACTATGTACTATAGGTGCATAACCCAATTGGATAGGCTCACCTTATTGGCCCCTGTACAGTGTACCTTAGGTACCCAGGGCATAGGTGTACCCTAGGCCTACCAGGGGCTGCAGCATGTATTATGCCACCCCTGGCCTGGCCTTCCATTATGACACAACTGGCTGATCACTCAGCTGGGGCAAGGTCATGTAATCACCCCTTGCTTAGGTGTAGTATTCCTATACCTACCTTATATATAGACACATGTGTACCTATCAGCCACTCCTATGGCAGGCCTTAACAATCCTGGAGGCAGAGTGCTTGGTAACATGTGAGATAGTGCTCTAGCATGAGCTGAGCCTGTCTGCAGCTTTCGGAACCATGTCCTTATAGCTGTTCTATGATATAGCCTACCATATACTCTTAAAGTACCTTAAAATCTTAAACGGTTATGGTAACTATGGTTTGGCTTTATCAAAACATGTCGTGTAAGGTGTCTAACACTTTGGAATAATACCCCCATCCCATTTCTGGGGATGAGGATATTTTCCCTCCCTTCTAGAGGGAGAAGACATGTTGAAACCTACTTACCCGGTTAAAGTTAACCAGAGCCCCAGCATCACAAAATGGATGCTGCTGCCACGACACAAGTCTGACCTCCTGCTGCTGGGAGTGATCCCAGCATGGGAGGCTTGGACAATAGGTTTCCTGCCTTGGGAGGTGCGAGCACCACCCCAGACAGGCCTTAGTGTATTGGGGCAGGGAGGGATGAAAGAAACGAGACACTGCCTGTGGCACACAAGGTGTCCCATGCATAGTCCAGTTCAAACCGGTGCTGGGGCACTCCAGCCCCAGTCCTGGCGCGAAACTGGACAAAGGGAAGGGGGTGTAACCACCCCCCTCCCAGGTCCCACCCATAAGGCGTGACCTAGCAGGCAACCCAGCCCCCCAGATTAGTATAAGTGTGGTATCTGGGCCCCAGGAGATTAGATTATCCTGAACCTGCAACTTGAACAGAAACTCTGGACCTTCGACATTCGACGAAAGAAGAAGACTGAAGAATCTCCCTTGTGGCCAAGGAGTGGTCACCCTGTGCGAACAGGCACCATCAAGAGACTTACCCTTTGCTTTGCTGAAGTTCTACGAGGTACCGACGGCAGAGCCTTGACTTCCAGACTTCTCCGACCCTGATCCACATCCACAGCCGAGCTGAGATCCGTGGAGGCGACGAGAGATGTGGGACCGGCTACCTGGGAAAAGTGGCGAGTATCTTCCAGCGCAGCTTCTGAGGCACCCTCGAGGTTGTGCACCGGGGATTGAGAAGCCCCAACCACCATCTGCACCGAAGATCAGCCCCCCACACTCCACGAGTCCTGCGTTGGGCCCTTCTGCATTTTCCTGCTTGCCGCGTCTGTCCGGTTGCTTGCCCAATGGCTAGTAACCTTTGCGACGACACACCTTCAATTTTCCACTGCTGGTTTGGCTCCTCCAGACTGGCTCCTGCTCCTCTGTAAAAGAGAAGCACCCCAGACCTTCCTGGTCTGCACCAGAAGCAAGTCCTCCATTCTTCGTGGGTTCCGCTTGCCAAGGCTTGGTGAGTCCTAGTTCGACTTCGACGCCGCCGACAGCACGAGACTTCGTGGGACAGCTCGCCTCCTGGTCCTGGTCGTCCTCGACGTCTCCTGGTACCCGTGGCTGCTGCGACAAGCTTCACCTCTTCACCTGCAATCTCCAGACATCGCCTGGTTCCTTCCTGGTTCCACGTGGTCACTGGCTAGTGACCCAGACTCGGTCCCTTCTGCTTGCAGGTATCCTTCCTTCTTGATCCCGGCCTTGGGATCCACCGGACACTCTTCACTGACTGCTTGTCAGCAGCTTTCCTTCAGGCATCCATAGGAGTCGACGACGAAACCCAACGCAAGTTCACACCTATGCACCCGCAGCCCGTGGGCTAGGTAACTTGGGTACTCCGGGGCTCATCAGGGTATTGACTATCCTAGTGTCTAGTTCTCGAGTCTCGACTTCCTAGTTACTCCAGAAGTGTCCTAAATCTTATTTATTCAAAACTGTACTATTTCTATCGATTATACGCATTACGCGTGAGTGTTTCCACTCTGCACCTGAATCCCGTGGGCCTCCCACTTCCTAACTTTGGGTAGTATAGTGTAGCCCCAGCGATGGCCTAGGCCTAGGCCTATCCTGTGTTCGTGACAGTGGTTCTTATACCACTTACTTAGTATATGGTTTGCGTGGCCCCTAGGGCCTAACTGTATTACTTACCTGTGTGACTTAATGTATGCTTAAATAAGACTGTGTTGTACTTATCTCGAATCTCATAAAGAGTGCTGAGGGTTTGACTAGAATAAATACATTCTACTTTTTCTACTTTTATATATATATCTGTTGTGGTGTCCTTTCATTTGGTATTCAAGGGATTACATATGGTATAGCAGCTGGCTTCACATGCCATTCAGAGTTTAGCCTAAGACTGCTCTTGTCCATGCTACCACTAGGATAGCTGGTCTATAAGGTTGACTTTACAACCAATTACCATAAGGGTTGTTTGGACTGATACAAGGTGTACACTAGAATTAGTGACATCATATATCAGGCCAACTTCTCACACTTCCGACTCTGCCGTGGGCGTCATCCTCGCCTTTCTCCGATGTCACGTGAGCGTCGCTCCACGGTGGGTAAGTGTCGCAGTTTGTCCCCTGGGGCTGGTATCCGGCCTCCCGGGGGCGTGGACTCTCCGCGGGTGATGCGGCCCCGCGTGTCGTCCTAACCACCGTTTCCCGGTGTTGGGGCATTGAGAGTCCAAATGGAGACAGACGCGGCGGTTTTGCAGGCCTCGCTGGCGTCTCCTCCTCCTTCCCCACCTGGGGCGTTGGCGGATCCCTCGCTCTGCGCAGTGCCCTCTGTGGCGCCGCCGGTGCTCCGGCCCGATGATCCTGTGTTCTCCCTTGCTAGGCGTCGCCTACTCGGCCTTCCTGGTGCCTCGGGCTTTTCTTCTTGCTTCTGGCTTTGACTACCAGTACTGTTCTGGCTGGCAGGCTGCTTTCCATCTGGAGTGGGTTCGCCTTCTTTTCCCTAGTTTCCTTGGGTCCTCTAGGCTTCTTCTTCTTCTTCAGCTTTCTCGTCTTGGCATTGGGCGGAAGCTGTGTTGCCTTGTGAGGGGAGTGGGGGGATTCGGCCTCTGTCCTTGCCCTAGGTTCCTCTGCTGTGAGTGTACAGGCCTCTTCAGCCTTCTTTCCCTCCTACATCCCCTTGGGGCCGGTGGGATTCTGCTTGTGGGGGTTCCCTTGGCCTGCAGGGGCGAGATTCTACCTGGTCCACAGCTCTGGTCCCCTGTGGGGCCCTCTGTTCTGCATTGGCTGGTGGGGTCCTTTCACAGACCCTCATTCCCAGGGGTCTTGCACACGCAGCTTGGCATGTTTATTTTAGGGTCAAGCTTTTCACAACCCTATAAGAATTGAAATCTGGGGTGTGACATTGGCATCAGCATTGAAAATATGCAGCAACATTAAAAGAAGCTGACGGCAGTACGAGTAGGAGACACACTATCCCTACCAAATTTAGGACATAGAATCTACACTTGCATGAGATTAGATTGGTTCAAATGAGGTAAGAACCCCGTAGTACTATTATATAATAAATAGCTTGGATTACAATAAGGAATGACCTATACTGAAGAGCACCTGGTATATATTTCTCTCATTAGGTCTTGTCTGAGCCAGCGCGCATGCACTGTGAGACATTTAGTTGGCGCTTTTAAATTCCAAACACGCTCGTGTGTGTGCTTTTTTTAAATCACTTGCTATTGGGCTTTGCGTGCTGTCTTTCTAAGAAAGACAGCACGCAATTGGCCCAAGGGGGTGCATATCCCGCCTTCTGTGGCCTAGGGTCATCGTGAGCAAGCAGCAGCGTGGCCGGGTGCCAGCTGAATACCGCACATTCCTTTCGCGGTCGTGCTTGTTCCAATTATACTTTCTCGTTCTTTTCACTGCTCCCTGCCCTGTGAATGACGTGCGCGCACCCGCTTGTTATATCTTGCTGACTCAGACTCTTGTGAGTTTATTTCACTTTCCTGTAGAGGTGATCGGCTGTGAGATCATAAGAGCATCTGAAATTTACAAACAAAAGTAATCGTAACAATGAAGACATACTCGCTCCTGCATGTTGTCAGAGTGGCAAGTCCCTGCTTCCCTCAGGTTCTGACTACATAACATGCTTCCTGTTTACATTGTTTCTCTTAAAATTTGTGCGAGTAGGTGGTCTAACCCTCTGACCTTCGACTTCTTCACTTGTGAGCACATGCAGGAGGTTTCCACGGCACCTTAAGTGCTAGGAATGTCGGTCTTAGATCTTGCTTGTTGGCAGCTGCTCGTCATTTCCCAAGCCACTGTTGTCATTTTACAAAGCACTCTTCCTGACGGAGACCGGAAGCGACCCTGGCGGAACTGAGTAATTAGGCATTGTTTTCAGTTTCAAGTTGATACCAAGTTCTCAGAGTGGTAAGGTTAATGTTTAGGTCTCGCGCCTAGCGTTGCAGTGCGCAGCACTGCTCACGTAACGCGAGACATCTTGTACGGGGTTTAGAAAGCTACCCACATGCTCGTGCATGTGGTTTTGCTTTCCCTGTCTGGCATTGGCGTGCGCGTGCTTTTATTTAAAAAACCCGGCACGCGATTGGACAAAGGCAGGACAATGTCCCGCCTTTGAAATGCCCATTCCCGACGGTGGCTAGCACGCGCAGCAGCGCACGTTCACCTCGCTGCCGCGCTCCCTCCCCCGCTCCTCTGTGGTGCGCGTGCACCACTAGTTATGTGCGCTGCTCCTCCTGGGTTCCTGCACCTCGCAAATCTTGTTTGATTGTTCGTGCTCTATAAAAGTAATGTTAGTACAGTGTTCCAAAACCAAGCAGAAAATATCAACATAGTCAATTCATCCATTGTTTACAGCACTGGATGTTTATGTTCTCTACTACAAACAAGTAAGTCATTGATTTAAACTAAGGCAAACTAATACAACTATAAAACAGCATCTACAAATAAACTGATCGTGCAAATGTTAATTGACAATGAGATGTGAACTAGATACACATGAGAAGTGATTGCATACCAATGCGGACGTTTAACATATAATCTAAGAAAAGTATTGTTGGAAGTACTAAAAGACCGTTCAAAGATGTTGGATCCACTTAAATGAAAGCAGAGGAGCGTCGACATTGTAGTCCCTTGTTTGTTTAGATGGCCAGTAGTATTCAGCTACCACATCAGCTGTATCCGGGTTGCTTGCTCATTGGGTTGTTCTGTTTTCTGAAACGTGGCCGATTTTGAGTGTTGCTTCTGAAGGGAGTGATGTCATCTAAGAAAGGGAAGGGAAGAAGGTGCGTGTCTCTAATCCCGTGATGATAGAGCGGGTGGAGTCTTGCAGTCTAATTTAAGTCACAATAAGAATTATTTTACTGTCAGAAAAAGAGAACGAAGTTCCCAAAGAAAAGGGACACATTGCAGCAGTTCTGCGTCCATTCTTACCGGCTGCCCAGCACACATATTACAACACACAATTGCGGGTAAAGAGTCTTGCATTAATTGGAGGCGTGGGTGACTGACTTCTTTGTGGTGTGATCGGCTGGTCAGAGCGTGGCTGGTGTCTAAGATCCGCAGTGGAGTTTAGTGGTCCCTTAACCTGTCTCTCCTGTGAGGGTGCACAACTCACCCGGCTGGCAGTAGAGGCGGTGCTTCAGGGGTTAATCGTGCCTGGGAGGGGAAGGAATGTGCTCGGCACTGCCCCCCTGCTCCTCTCCCAGTCCACAGTATGGCACACCGCGCTCGAGGCTGCTGAGTAAAAGGTCCCAGTAGGGCCTGGCGAGCAGAAAATGTTGGTAATTTTTAAAGCACAGGTTGTATTCTCCTGAAGTATGTAATCACCAAATAATTGAATCCATTTTACTTCCCTGACATCTACTACTTGACTTTCATTGTACAGCGTTTCAGAATAGCAGCGTTCTAGGCATGAATCACAAACTTTCACGTAAATAAAAAGATGTAAGAATTTTTCAGATATTGATCCCCACAGGTGTTGGACAAGATGGGGGTCAGAGATGGCCTTATTCTAAATGATGCAAGAATATAATATTTTTATCTCTAATAATTGCAACACGCAAAACACATCCACTTAAAGAATTACACATACTTCATCAAGGCAAATTTGTGAAGTAAAACAAAAGAAAATTGGATGTTAACACAAAGCGATGCTGAATGTTAGTTACCCATGTCGGATAGTACTGACATCCCTCAGACAGACCATATGATATGTAGGTAGCCACAGTGTGGTTATTGAATTCTTCACACATTCTGAGCTCTTCTCTGTGATTATAAAAGGCAGTTTTCACTGCACTTTTCTCGAAGGAGTAACAGCCAACGGGGTTAGATCGGATTGATACAACAAACACTAATTGGCATAGCAAATAGGTCTCGACTTTGGGACGTATAAGTATTTAATTATGCAGCACAATATCCTTGGTGCAACATCAACTGCTGCATGGCTAAACACTTATAATGTCCCAAAGGCAAGACCTATTGGCTATGCCAATGCTTGTTTTTATCTTAGAATCACCAAAGGGTATTTGCAGGGTATGAATCAAGAATGTGGGCGAATTAAACAAAGCCTCAAACTTTACAACATTCTGCTTTATCTAGATTGAACACGTATCACCAAAAGTGGTGAGTGTTATATATTTTTTTCAGTGAAAATTAGAAAAAGTTTGAAAGTATGGTATGTGTGATCAGATGATAGAGGCTTGGGTAGCCCTAGACACTGAGTTAAGGGGTTATGTAACCACCAAATGAGATTTTGCATCGTGAAGGGGCTTTAGGAGTGTGTCGTATAATATAAAAGAATATAAAATTGGAACGTCTAGAGAGGAGCACTGGTCCATACAATATAGGAACTAAATATATATTTTTGTATGTTTTCACTCTCTATAGATTACATATGGTTAGTATCTCGAGGAGGGAGGAAAAATCCCTTATTTTACTGTCCTGAGGAAGGTGGTTTAAGTAGTTGTACCCACCGAAATGCGTTGACGCTGAGCACTGCTGAATCCGACCACAAGGAACTACTGGAATGAATGGATTTTCACATTCACCATTACACAAACTTGATGTGAACTGTTGACTCAGCTAATTGAACAGCTTTTTTGCTGTGCTAAAAGAGTTCCCTGTTAAGACATTGGTCATTTTTAGATATTTCAAAAAGTGTTTTTTATATACTGCACACATTGTTTTTAAACTGTATATTGCACGTCATATATGAACTTTATGAAATTGTAAATGTGTTGATTACAAGCAGTACAAAATGACAATTTGCTATAAAGTAAAAAGTTATTTTTAATAAAAAACAAAATTTATAAAAAAATACCCCTGGATGTTGGATCTTATAATTGGTGGTATACAAGCCTGGAGGGTGGGTTCCCTTGTAACTTTATGCTGAGTCTATCCACAGGAAATAGGTAAGTGAAGCGAGTTTGTGTATGAGTGTGTTTGTTATTGGATTTCCAAGGGAAGTTTTTGTTTTCTTCTCTTGGATTCTTCGCCAACAATGTACGGAATATATGCTTATACATGCGGCCCCCACTACAGCAATACCGAGACACAGCCAATGACCCCCACTGCAAACAATCTCTCTGCCTCAGCAGAGCAGAAAGGGTTGGTGTAGGCTGGCGCCACGAAGACAGTTGCAACTCTGTGGCGCTGCTGTCGGATTCCCTCTGTCTTTCCCGCTAGTGGCGAAAGCGCTACAACTCCATGCCAGGGCTGAAACTCAGCCAATGTGTGCTCGAAGGACGCAGCGCAGGGTTTGCCGGCAGAGGCATTCTCTCACAGGGTGTGGATGTCGCACCCTCCACATGTGTGAGGGGAGTTTACTGAATGCTGCTTCTATTCAGGCCCTCCAGTGCAGCACCTGGCTCGCTCAGCCTCATCCGCTTCCTTCAGTTATACCCGTTCTCACTGCCTTGTTCCGGGGTCCATGACGGATGCCACGTCTCACTTGCAGCAGCAGCGGAGCCACCTCCAGTCCACCCGCAATGCATCCCACCTCACGCCGATTCCGACCTCAGGGACCTCCGTCTCCTCTCTCGCACGCCACAGCTCAGCAGCTCACCTCCGCACTGCACGGTGATTGCGAGCAGGCCAGCGGCAGGCCCCCAGCGCACAAAATGAGTCTCCCGCAGTGGTGAGAAGGCCCAGCCCTACTTCGGCTTCCAGCTGGATCAGAGGACGCTAAAGGAGGCGAGGTGCCGATCCAGGGCAGCCCACCGTCCACCCTCAGGAGCTATCTGCTGAATCTGCAGTCTTCACAGTCCACCTCGATATGCGGGCCGCAGTCCTCTTTGATTTGGTGGACAGCACCTGATGCTAGGCCTGGGACAACAACGCAGGTGCATTAATTGCTTTTGACACTTGATTCCGTTCTGTTTCCTTTTTTTTCCCCCTAGCAATCGGAAGGACGATTCCTTCCTCTAGGAGTCTACCAAGTTTACAGCAATAAAATGCTACGATTCATGCAGGATTCTTGTGGATTGTTGGCTGGGTTACCGGAGCTTCGTACTTATGCACCCATCTTGGAGCTAGGCAAGATCTGCCCCCTGAAAAATACATAATTTGTTACTCCTTGGTTACATCTCTGGATTGCGATTAGATTACTATTCCTGGTCCTCTGGATTGGTTTGGTGACTGTCTTTTTCCTACGTCTGAATGGACACTATCTCCAAAAACACTCTGCAGTACAACTGGTCATCTTACTTCTGGAACCACATGCCTCATCGCACCTTGAACTAAGGGACTTGTCCCTTGTGAACATTACAGCAGTTCCAGTTCCGGAAGGAATAGTGGTATCGTATGATGTGTATGATCCTACTGAACTGCCACAAATACCATATTTGTTTAAAATTTCCTTAAATGATAACATCTCTAGAACTTTCTCTCATGATTGGGACATTGAAATTGCACACAATTTGCTTGCAGATCTAGATCAAATAGCTGTATTTTCTTCTGATGGATTGTATGATGAAACATTTAATTTTGGCAACATGTTTTGCTATCAACATCATGGTCACCATTTTTTACACAAAGCTAGTATCCCATGCGCTGTTTACAATTACACTCAATGAGAACACTGCCCAACACCGCCTAAAGGTAGTTCAAAAACATTTGCACAAAAGTCTGCTTATTTTTCTGGTTTTGACACATCAGACCCAGTCTCCTATTATTATAGGCTTGCACCTACACCTGCAAAGAAAAATATGCTAACAAACACCAATACTCTGCTTTCTTTTTCCAAACTGTCTTTTCAGGGTTTTGACCTTTGGAAAGACACCATAGACACAAAATCTGTCTGGGGACAAACGATTGGCAGGTTCAGGGAACTGAGGTCTTATTCAGAGCATGCCTCATACCACATCAAATAATTTTACTGAATAAAACAGTGCAACAGACTTCCTGTCTTGGAATAGCCAAGATTAAGGATTTGAACACACCTCGTATTCCCGCATTCTCACTCTTTGAGAACTGGCAGCATTTCACACAATACCATGATAAGAAATAGTTCTTTAAATTCATCAGACCCCAATTGGAATGGATGGCTGGTTTGGCCTGTGGACACAAATGGGTGTCAATCTAGATTCTTGGGCAACACCGAAGGGGTTAGGATCAATTGGCCTGATCAGCGATATGTACAGTCAGAACACTTGGTGGTGACAACATCATATAGTGTTGGGGAGTTTGCCTTGATTGGCTAAAAACCTCATCACTTTCTCAGGTGAAGCAACACTTGTCACTTCTTTAGGATGACATAGTTCTCAGGGATTTTCTATTAGGTCCCCCAAACTCACATCAAAAGCGCTTCTTGTATGCAATATGCAACGAGCTGTGCACAGTTTCTCAACAGGAAGCTGCTAAGAGATTGCTTGAGATTGACAGGGTTAATATAGAAAAAGGCTTTACCTGTGTTTGACAATAGTATTAACACATTAACATCCAGAATTGATAGTATTCCCCGCAATTGACCTAATACTGCAATATAGGTCTATTTTACAACATGGGCAATCACAATTGCGTTCCATTGTATTATTAAGCTGGTCGCTTTAAACATTACGTTCTGGTCTCGTGCTGTGGCGTTCTATCAAGAGCACAAGTCTGTTTTCTGCATTTGATTTTATGAAAGACAGAAATGGCACGAAGAAATGTGAAATATACCATGTTGCACATTGAAAAATTAGACCAATTACCTTTCACTATGGCTGAGACACCCTACACAGACTGGATGATCTATGGTTACATTACCCTACCAGTCATGACTTTCCAATTTCAATATTGTCTACAGTACCAACAAGTAGGCAGATATGAAGTGCTAGGGGAAGGTTATGTGCATGAGTACTGTGAATTACCATTCAGGTTTCTGTGCAGGAATGAGTACACAGAAGTTTTCCTTAGTGGTTCCGACTGTGAGGATGCTTTAAGTGGGTCCTTAGTTTGCAAGAAAATTTCACTTCATGGGGCATGCAAGGCTTCAGTTGTGAACTTGTCTTGTTAGCTGAAAGTTTCTCCAGCAGCCGTGATTCATCAGGTTTTCAAGCTGCTCTTGAATGGAAGCTATTTGATGCTGAATGATCAAGGTTGCCACGGAATGGAACTGGACATTGCTTATCTGGCAACAGTTAATTCCATAGTCACTTGTTGCACACAAGTACTGATTCCCCCTGCCCGCACAGTGAGGGAGGCAATGCTATGGCCTTCGATAAATGTTTCTAACATACGCTTTGATTTTCTGACCAAACTGAAAGCCATACGTTTTAAAAAAGATGTGGCCTAAACCTCAGCAAGAGAGACGTTGGATCTCCTGGTTGCAAGGTCCTCGTCTGAGATACATACACTACTCCACTCTAACTTGCCACTGCCATTTGGGGAGCTGGTCCACTGTATCTTTAATATGTCTGATACAAGAGGAAAAGTGCATTTTGTTAAAAGTATTGGCTCAGGACTGGTTAGCACCTTTCAGACGATTTTTGGAGTTAATCCATCATTCACACACTTCGTGTTGGGAAGCGTTTTTGGAGGTCATCTACTTGTCCTGCTACTTGTGGCGGGACTCCTGATTTTAATTTGTCTGCTCCACAATGGACGTCCCAGTTCAAACCAGAAAAGAAGACAGAACTGCTTGTGCTGCGATGCCGTGAGCGCATGATGCACTGCTTCGGCACACCTCCGCTTCGAGTACTGAATGAGCAATAGTTCCTGTCTTTCAGGTCTGTTTGGCTTCACTGTGTTCAACCTGTATTCCGCTGCCTGCGGTGCAGCCATGAATGCATATTGGATCTATGCCTCGGTTCACAATTGGTTGTGCCACAGGACATTGAAGTACTGATGGACCCCTGAAAGGCGCATGGGTATTGTTGTTCCCAGCGTATTCCATTGCTGATGAATGCATTCTTCGAGGTACCCTGGGATGCTTTGGCTCCTAGTGAAATGGACACCAGCTGTACTATACACTTACAGGATGCATTCCCTCCCTTAGCGGTTGCTGTGGGAACTGGATGGAATCACCTTTGCTCCATAAACCTGCTTCTAGGTGCGCCGCTGAAAACGTCGTCTGCGGTTGCGATGGACAGCAATGTTGCATCTACCACATGGAACACACAAATAATTTGCTTGTCCATATGGTAAGAACAATTTGGCCTATTTTCAACAAAAGATTCAAAACAGTTTTTTTTAATTATCTTTGTTCTAGGCACTATGGCTTTCTGATGCTTGGTAGTTCAAACCGTATAATGACTTTTAAAAGCTTTTATTAATATTTTAAAGGGGAGCTTGCTTTCAAATTATTTTAAAGGTGGTTTTAGACCTTTTTAGTTTTCATTGCATACAGCCTGCTGGCTTTTAGATGGCTTTTATATATCGACCCTTAGTATGAGGAGTAGGTATTATATGCCCAAGTTAGTCCCAAGTAACTGAGCTATACATTTTGCTTACATTGTCCTAATTTTGAACAATAACATTTCTAATGTGACCTTATGCACATATTTGCGTGCATGAAAATGTTGGATTCGTTTCTCTGAAACTTCTTTGTTTACAGAGCTAACTTCGCATAACATTATCACAATGCCTTGAACACCGTGTACAAGGCCTCTTAACGCACTATGTACAACTATCGTTCGTATCTTCATCCACGGTGCGACAGGGCTATCTACATATCCATAACATCACTAATCTATACGTACAACACAAGTATGCTTTCTATTCTAAATAATGAACATCTGTGAGAGGCTGGCTCAGTATATGATGTACACTCATGTAAGAGGACACCATGCACTGATCCAGGCAACCCTTATGGTTATTTCAGTGGTCTTAGACAACCTTTGAAAGTTCTCTAAGTGGTAGCTGTGAAAAGCAGCCTTCAGGCTTAGTCCAGAAGGAGTTTAAAGCAGCTTGTTTTACTAGAACATAATCTCATGGGTATAGATTAACTGAAAAAGAACCACACAGTGTATTTATATAAAAATATGTATTTATTATAAGACATAACACATTTAAATGTCTCCTGCCCGGAGATAGTCACAATACACACAATACTTTTCAATAGAAACAGGTGAGTAGCACACAACACACAGTGGTCACCAGGGAGGGACCAAACCATATACTAAAATAGTAGTATGCAAAACAGGACTCGAGTCAAGACAACAGTCAGAGAACGTAGAAGTGCTGGGGACCACAGGAACTATCCAAGGTGAGTATCTAGGAACCCCACATAGATTGTGTGCAGTGTAGGAAAATCACCGCGTTCTCTATACAAATCAATGTGTAAGCTGCAGTTGCAATTTTAAAGAAGACGGACCCTTCCTAGTGGACCCTGAAGAAACCAGTGGAAGACAGAAGGTTAGAGAGTCACCCCACCCATGGAAACCTTAGGAACCGGGATACCTGCCCCAGGGGAGCCGGGTGCATAGGTGTTAAGTGGTGTCGCAAACCACAGTCGAACCCAATGGAGGATTTCAGGAAAGTGCCGCTGCTGGAGAAGGTGAAAGTGTCCAGTGGAACCCAAAGGTGGATTTAAGTCGAGAAGTATCTGAAAGTAGAGGGGACAGAGTCTATGCCACTTGGAAGTGACCAGGAGGCACGGAAGATGAATGCCCACCGATGATGGGTGCTGTAATGCTAAAGAGTTGATGGTGCACTTGGAACTGCAGCTGTGAGGACCAGTTGATGCTGTGGAAGACCAGGAGCCATTCATGAGCTGTCCCACGTCGGATGTCGAAAGTTGAGGGGTCGGTGTCCGGCGGGAGCACCAACAAGCCTTGGCAACTGCAAACAATGTAGAGTAGAAGAAGGTGCAATGTCAGGAACAGCAAGGTCCAGGAGACTCACCACAAACAGGGGAGTCGGATCAGGCCCCCAGCAAGCAGGGGAGCCCAAAATAATTCAAATGTGACCCTCGACAGTGCCTTCGGGCACTGAAGTCGCAAGAGGACCTTGAGCAGGTACCAAAGATGCAGGCCCACGGTGCAAGCAATGCGGTGTTGTCGAAGATTCTGGTCACTGGAGATGCTTGAGGTTGGGGATAATTCGAGCTTGAAGATCTGGGTGGAAGGAAGCCAACAAGCCTTTGTCACTGCAAGTCGACGCAGTGCACAGGGGTTCCGTTCCTGCGGCTCCGACTAGGGATACTGGCTTCAAACTTTGTGAAAGGACAGGGCAGGCTTTAAGGGATGTGAAGAACCACCACCTGTGTGGCTGCGTCTTTTGGAGTCCGTAGGTGCTCAGGAGCAGCAGACCGGTCAGCTTAGGTGCGGTGCCTGCAGATGCAGGGACGTGACTGCTTCATTTCAAGGGAGATTTCTTCAGGTGTCTTGGATGTCCACAGACCCTGGATGGGTTCCTGTATGGAGCGCAGGCACGGATGTTGCAGCAGACAAGCAGGGTGAAGAGATCAGGAGCTGCAGGAGTCTTCCTGGTTGCAGCCTTGATATCCAGAGTGAAGTCGAGCTAAGTCCAGAGTGCCCAGATGGTCGAAGTTGAAGTGGTGTCTGAATTGTATTGTGTCCTTAGACAAATATAGGAACCCCACCACAGGTAAGCCTTTAAGTACCCCAAGGAAATGGTTGGGACGATACAGGGGTCCTTACCTAAAGAGGGGCTGGACAAGGGTGAGGATACTCCCCTGTCCTTTGTCCAGTTTTGTGCCTGAGCGGGAGCAAACGGCTCCCTGAAATGGTTTGAGCTTGACCGGGGATGGAGGGCATCAATGTGCCCTGCACGCAGACTATGTGGTACTGGCAAGGGCTCTCCCCCTGCCCCAATACACTAAACCCTGTCTGGGAGGTGGTCACACCTCCCTGTGACAGGATGCCTAAAGTGCTGCCTTCCCCTGCTCGAGCTTGGCTCAGCAGCAAGAGGGCAGAAAAAGACTGGTACCAGGAGCAATGAGGGCCTAACGGAGGGCCTTTAAAGTGCTTGGAATCATACCTCTTACACCGTTTATGATGTAAAGGTATGATTCCAACATGTTTGATACCAAACACGACAGGGTTCGTTACAGCCAGTTTCCAGATGGTCATTACCTAATGACGCGTTGCCCCTCTATATGTTATATGGCTGTCTCACTTACAACCTAGGAAAACTGACTCCGAAGACTTTAGTGGTATCCTGCTCATGCAGGGGCACCCTTACACTTAGAACCAAGAACCCTGCCTTCAGGGTTGCAAAGGCCTGGTGTAGGGGTGACTTATATGTTTTAAGTGCAGTGACCTTAGATATAGGGAAACCTATATCTTTTGTAAGTGGTGCTAACACCAGCTTACAAAGGCTGCAATGGCAGGCCTGTAGGGATAGTTTGAATGGTCTCCCATAGGTGGCATAATGCATGCTTTTGCTTATGGGTGACCTCTGGGGTACCTATACCCTGGGTGCCTTAGTACCATATACTAGGGACTGATCAGGGTACCCCAGTATCCAATCTGGGATGTACCTAAGTACTTACCATTACAATGTAGGAGATAAAGCAGAGACACTAGCGTCCTAATTAGCAGGATCCCAGTCAGACTAGTCATAAACAACGTCGCATTAAGCAAAAAGTGGGTTAACCATAAAAGCAGATCCTACTTTTCTACACAACCCCAAAAGATTAGTAGAGGAGGCACTTTAGATGACACCAAGGGTCCCTGCATGCTGAGACGTCACCACTCAGCAGTGTGACATTCTCTTCTGCTAGGTAATGAAGTTGGATCGTCCCTTCGGGGGGATTCTTGGCTTCACACCTACACACACTCAGAGTATGGTTTGCATAGTTGGAATACACCTGATTACTGTCTTGTTTATATGCCTGCATATATACACTGTTTCTTATGGATACATCTGCCTGTGGATTCCTCACCTTTTGAATTACCCATAACGCAGCATTCCACTAAAACCTTTCTTCAGAGCTCTCCCACGTCAACGAGGACGTCACAATAGAACGACTCCACTCTCTACATCATCGGAGCCATAAGAAGACCTCGTCCGCATGCTGACATCAGTTCCCTTTTTTCCACACCGTCGACGCGTAACGGTTTTTCAGGCACTCTCCATTTCTGAGTGTTTCATTGTTACAGGTTCATCTGTAGTTGTAGCAGTGCGATGGCTGCTCAGAAACAATCTGGTGTTAAACCTTGTAGGGAATGCGGGGGTCGTATGTCCATCACCAACTCCTATGATGATTGTCTTTGGTGCCTGTCATCTGACCACGATATTGAGGGATGTTCATCCTGCCGGCGTATGAATCCAAAGGCCTTCAAACAGTGGGAAGCCAAATTGTTCATGGCCAGGGTGAAACAACAGAAGAGGAACCGAAGAAGGACGAGAACGAAGTCCAAGTCATCCCACTCCGCCACCTCGAAGTTGTCGAGGAAGGACAAGAAGAAGCGGTGTCATAGCTCCAGACGTCGATCTTCTAAGGACAAGTTGCCAAAGTCAGGGTTTCCAGCTCTACGGCGTCACAGGAAGGATGAAGTCTCACCTTCCCCTTCACCTCCGTTGACTCCCACGCACTCGCCGGCACCCAGGGAAGCAACACCTTTGACTCCAACCACTCTGCCTCCAGTGTCTCCGGCATCGCAGCCAAAACTGGTAGTACAGCCTTGAGCTGTTCCTGAACAGGTGGTACCGGATTCATACCCACCCTTTCCGGCTCCAGGTACGTATCCTTTGCATTTCTTACATGCAATGTATGGAATGTTCGCCAGAGCGGCTAACCCTTCTAGTGCTCCTTTTGGCTCCATGGGACCGCTATCCTACAACTTGGGAGGCTTACCACCTCATTTTGCTCAGGCACCTTTCATGCCGTTCTTGCCAATGACCCGAGTTGGCCTCTCCCGACGCCCTCGACGCTGTTGCAATCCCAGGAGAGAAGTATAGAATATTTTCCCGCGCCATAGGGCTTCGGTCTGGCACCATCTTGACTTTGTGCGGCGCCTTCAACCATCCATGTAGAGCCTCCATCGACGCGAGCCCTGAAGTTTCCAGCGTTGTGTCTGGCGCCGCCAATGCAGATACCCAAGATGAGATCAAGAAGGGAGGCACAGGGACTTCTGGGGGAGGAAGAATTCCGGGAGCTGCAGGAAGAGGCAGAAGAAGGGGAGATTGTTGATCCCATGCATAAGTATGAGGGGCTTCAAGAAGCTAGTGGACTAGATACGTCTCCAGAGTGGGAACTCTCTCTTCCTAAGGGCCTTCCTTCACAGGAGGTCTCTTCTTACCATTCTATTATTAGAAAGGTGGCTGATCTCCTGGACTTGCAGTTGCCCACTGCGGACATTAAGTCAAACATCCTGACAGAGTTTCTTCATTCTCCTTCATCTGTGACGGAGCCTCTACTCCCATTCAATGAGGTTTTGACGGCGCCTATATTACAAGTATGGCAAAAGCCTATGTTCGCCCCTGCTGTGACCAGATTGGTGGCAAGACGGTACAAGGTTGCGCCTGGGGATCCGGCTTTTTTATCTACACATCCAACTCCTGAGAGCTTGCTGGTTCAGGCGTCATGCTCTAAACAATCTTCTGGCTCTTTTCCGTCCACTCCTTGTGGGAATCAAAAAAGATGGAACAATCAGCGAAGATGGTATTTTTGTCAGCCAGCATGGCTTTAAAATCGACTAATGCAACATGCCTACTGGGTAGCTACATTCATGCTTTGATGGATTCTGCTAAGGAGGTGATCCCTATACTTCCGGAGGATGTCCAGGGTCGCTTTGACGAGATGCTGTCAGACACTCAAGCTGCGGCCTGTCTGATTGTTCAGACTTGACATGACACAGCTGACTCAATTGCTAGAGTGATGGCTTCCTCAGTGGCAACTTGGCGGTATGCCTCGTTAAGAGGCCACCTTTTTGGATTTACCCATTGGTGGGTTCCGACACTTTGGAACCAAAGTGGACTCCGCGCTGCAGCACTTTAAAGACAGTAGGGCCACTGCTAGATTGTTAGGCCTGCAGTCCCATCCTAGAGGCTTTGGTCACTGTAGATTTTGGGGCTTTGGCAAGGCAACTCCATTTTGGGCCCGGCAGCAGCAGTAAGAACAACAGCAGGCGAATCCACTGTACAGGTCGTACGGAGAGGTGGAGGCCGCCTGCGAGACTCAGCTCACCAACAAGTCTCCTCCTCTCCTGTTCCCCCAACTGGCCCCACAGGGAAGCAGCTCTAGATACCACATCTTAGAGCATGTTGGTCCCATGGGAGGTCGGGTGTCCAATTTTCTTCAAAATTGGAGATCTGTTGCATCAGATCTCTGGGTGTTGGATCTCGTAGAAAATGGATATGCCCTTCCTTTCCGGGAGTTTCCCCCTCCTTTTGCCCTCACCAGGGCTGTTGTTTGGAGGACCATCTGTTGCTCCTGCAACAGGAGGTTCTGTCTTTGCTGTAGACAGGTGTGATACAGGTGGTTCCGGAGCAGGCAAGAGGTCAGGGATGCTACTCCTAGTATTTCCTGATCTTCAAAATGGATGGGCATTTCAGACTGATCCTAGACCTCAGTATCTTGAATTTTTCACCTTAAGCAGGAGAAGTTCAAGATGCTGACCCTGGCTCAGGTTCTTCTGGCGCTGCAGCAGGAAGAGTGGATGGTGTTGATCGATTTACAGGATGCGTATTTTCACATTCCCATCCTGAAGTCGCATCAGAAGTATCTCAGTTTTATGGTGGGATCTCAACACTACCAGTTTGCGGTCTTTCCGTTTAGTCTTACATCCGCGCCACAGGTCTTCACAAAGGTGATGGCGGTGGTAGCAGCACATCTCAGAGGGTCGGTGATTCCTGTTTTACCCTATCTAGACGATTGGCTGCTCAAAATCAAAGTTGCCAGAGATGGTGTTGCATCATCTGAAATGTAACAATTCGGCTGTTGTTCGACTTGGGTTTTTCGATAAATGTACCCATATCTCACCTGGTGCCCTCTCAGCACAACCTGTTCACAGGGACAGTACTGGACACTATTGTGAGAAGGGCTTTCCCACCTCCTCTGAGGATTCTAGACATCCAGGCTATGATTCCATTGTTTCAAATGGAGCAGCTGTTCCAGTCCTGAAGGTTCTGCGCCTGATCGGTCTGTTCGCTTTCTGCATATTGTTGGTCAACCATTCACGCTGCCACATGAGGGCAGTCCAGTGGTGTCTCCGCTGACAATGGTTTCAACACAACGGAGATCCCAGGGAGGTGGTAAGAATTTCCAGAGACGCTGCAGCAGAGCTGTTATGGTGGAGTGCTCCAGGCAACCTGTCTCAAGGTAAGCTATTTCATCCTCCTCCTACGGTGGCCACAGTGATAACAGATGCCTCCACTCCTGGGTGGGGAGCTCATCTGGGGGATCTGGAGGCCTTTGGTCTCCAGAGGAAAGATTGTTTCACATCAATCTTCTAGAATTGCAGATGATATTTTTGGCTCTTAAGGCCATTCTTCCCTCCCTTCGTGGTCAGTCAGTTCAGGTCCTGACGGACAACAGTACCGCAATGTGGTACATAAACAAGAGGAGGAGTAGGGTTGTATCGTCTCTGCAGAGAGGCTCTGCGACTCTGGTCCTGGCCTCAGGACCATCAGATTTGTGTAATTGCAAATCATCTGGCTCGGGTGAAAAATGTGCTTGCGGACAATCTCAGTCAGCAATACTCGGCCGATCCCGAGTGGCGTCTTCAGCCGAAGGTGGTCCATCACATTTTCAGGAGGTGGGGGTTTCCTCCGTTGGACCTGTTTGCCACCCACAAGCACATGCACTGTCCGTCGTTCTGCAGTCTCCAGTATCCGATGCGGGGTGCGTTGGGGGATGCGTTTCAGTTAGATCTTCTAGCTGCAGATTCCTTACCTTTGATTTTCCCAGGCATCAGGCTGGATCCGGAAACTTTTGCTGAGCAATACCCCTTGCGCGCGACGTCGGGTGGCTCCATTTGCCTCTGCGTGTCGTCAATGACGTTGCGGTGCCTACATAGGTGCCACCAAGGTGCGCGGACGTTAGTTCTTTTCTTTCCGTGCCAGTTAAGCACCGATCCGGGAAGAGCTAACCCTCTGCCGCTTTTTGGCAGGCTTTTTCTCGACATTTGTTTAAATTTTTGAAGACTTTGTGTGCGAGGGAGGTCGGGTAGGAAGACAGGTTTTAAACCATGCGGGACTTGTCCCCGCACGATGTCGGTTACCGATCCCCACCGCGTTTGTCTATGGTGTCTTGCACGCGACCACGATTCGCAGTCATATTCAGACTGCCGGGCGATGGCTCCGAAGACCTTGAGGGAGCGTCCATTGAAGTTACTCGCGGCCCGGCAGTCGACACCGTCGAACGAGACTCGGAGGAGGTCATTATCCCGTTTGAAGAAGAGGAGCTCGCGGGATCGCTCTCAGACCCCTAAGTCCTCTTCCTCCCAATCGCGGTCATCTGGACGCTCTGAGAAGAGGCACAAGAAAAAGAAGTCCAAGCGAACTTCGACTTCACCTCAACTGGCGTCTGGCGTCGCGAGAGGTAAGGAGCACCGACACTCTAGGCATGGTTCTGCGGAGCCAGAGTCAACTTCGCGCCTCCCTCCATTTCCAGGAGCCGGGGCGACTCCTGCTCAAATTAAGGAATTTTACGAGGCCATGCGCCGAGTATTTGAGAGGAACGACTCCGTTGGTGAGTCCTCGGGAACCGCAGGGTCAGATGGGGCCCCATTGGGTTCGACATCGTCAACTTCGACCACGGTGCCGGTGGGGCCTCAGCGGTCTGATCTCGGATCCGGTTTGATGCCGGTCGTACCAATGCGACCTTTCCCAACATCGAACCTAAAGTCTGCCAGCAGCGTCGCTGGCGGCTGTCGGTGGCACAACCCCATCCTCATCCCCGACCACACGGAGCTGGAACGGGGTTCTATGTTGTCGCCTGAGCACTTTGTGGATGTGCTAAGCTCAGGAGTGGAATGGGAGGAGTCTAGAGACCCTCTAGAGAACCAGGATGTCTCTGAGGAGACAATGAACTGGTATGGGGAACTTGGGGAAGCCAGTGGTCTGGATACTTCCCTAGACTCTGGCATGCTCTCTCCACCTACAGTGGCTACGGAGGAGGGGGCGTCAGGACTAATCTCCTGACCGAAGTGCTTCAACCTGGTGCTTCCACCTCTGAACCCCTTTTGCCCTTTAATGAGGCACTTACGGACGTCCTTCTAGGCACTTGGTCCAAACCTAGCACAGGGGCTCCTGTGAACAGGACGATTGCATGCCACCATCGCCCAGCAGCAGACGACTCAAAGTTCCTCAACCAACACCCCACCCCAGAAAGCTTGGTGGTGCAGGCCTCTTCTTCCCATTGCGCATTCCCTTCCACCCCTCCTGATAGGGAATCCAAGAGACTGGTGTAGGAAACTGGCTCTATATATATTACACCAAAATGAGGTATAGTGTGTATAGAGTCCAAGTGACCTCAGAGGTAGGAAGAGGTTAAATTTAGATAGAACCTTACTCTCTATTTGTGGTAGAGTGGTCGAGCAGTAAGGCAGTATCAGAGGACAGTGTTAAGCATTTGATGTACACACTCAGTCAGCAAATGAATTCACACACTCAAGAACTGAACTCTAGTTAAATTGTTTTTGTATAAAAAATATACAGTTGTTTTATTTTAGAACCAAGCAAGCCTGGCGCAGGTAAGCATAACATACTTTGCAATAATAAGTTGATGAATGTAGAACAGTTTAAAAATGTGATAGAAATTGTACCTTGTTTGATTTACAGGGGATACAGTAGGTTGCAACACTTAGCAAATACAGTACATTGAAATGAATAGCCTTTTTCAGTAAATTACAGTTAAGTTACTTTTTACGTTACTTTTCTAACTTAGTGCTGGATACCTTGATTCAGCACTGGGACATTTTCTGCATACAGGTAAGTAAATACGTTTTGGTTATTTGTGCGATTTTTAAAGAATATTTTTAGATTTCAAAACTCCTCACTGAAAATTGTCAATGTCATCCCAGGGAGGAAAAACAGGTGAACGGTTCACAGGTAAGTAATCGACTGTGGGAGTTAAGGTTCTGGGGTTAGACTCAGGAGTCCCCCAGGGTCAGTGATGCACTGTTGTTGCACCCTCAGCGGCACTAGGGCTGCCGGGTGCAGAGTGTTGAGGCCCAATGTTATCCTATGGAGGATAGGAGTTCTCCGGTTGGTGGCTGCTGGCAAGCAGGCCACTGGGTTGTGGGAGCACAACTCTAGGACTTTAGCTCAAGACAACTGGGGAAACAAATTAGCACCAAGGGTTCACCCTCAGTGGCACTAGGGCAGCCGGGTGCAGGGTGCTGTTTCGATGCCGGGTGCCCTGTTGTTTTCAATGGAGAGTCTCTGGCTAAAAGAAACACTGCAGGCTCGGGGACAAGGATCTTCTGCGTACAACCACCACTTCTAGGGGTAAGGTGGGATGTCTTGGGTTGGTTAGGCACCGTTGGTTTGGGCACACAAGGCCGTGGGGCGTTGGTTGCAGTGGTGCCTTGGGACATCCGAAAGTCTTACCTGCTCTTAGTCGCGGTAGAGGGGATCCTCTGGATTGAGGCTGCAGGCGTCAACTGCAGGATCTCGGGTCAGGATCACCGGGATGACCTCCTCGTGGTGTTTTTCCACTCAAGCTCGGGCCGGGTTCGGTAGGTGCAGTGTGGGTTGGATTTGCGATATCCAGCCAGATCCAGAAGCTGCAGTTTGAACAAATCCGGTGTTCATGGGAGAAGCAGTCTTTGGAAGTGAAGGCAGACAGGTCTTCCGGGGTTTTTGAGGTTGCTGGCTGCAGGACACACTGGGATTTCGCAGGAGCAGGTTCGAGGGGAGACAGGCCGGTAGGGCTGGGGCCAAGTCAGTGGGCGTCGTTCTCTTGTTAGCTGGCTGCATGGTCCTTCTTCTTTTCTTCTTTTTTTTTTTTCTTTGCAGAGTTTTATATAGCGCGAACTAGACCCAAATCCAATCAGGTATCAGAGCGCTTTACATAGCACCAGTTACGTTACATGAGGACACACATTCATTTATTTTTTTGTTAGGCACGGGGAGATTAAGTGATTTGCCCAGAATCACAGGATGTTCGGCGTCATTACCAAGACTCGAACCCAGTTCCCCAGGTCCGAGGTCGAGCGCCCTAGCCGTTAGGCCAACTCCTCTCCCCCTCTTCTTGTCGTTTCTCGATCTGAGGAAGCAAGGTTGAGGGTGTCCCCTAAATACTAGATTTATGGGCGTTACCGGTAGGTAAAGGGCAGGGACCAATGGGTCCCTTCCCTGGGGTGGGTACACCCCCTATTGTGGCACCCTCCATTGGGAAGGGGGCAGGAGCATGTCCCTGGTTGGCTAGGTCCCCCCATCCTCAAGATGGCGGGGACTCAAGAGTTGTGCTTCACCTCGCCTCCCCCACCTCAGGGGTGGAGTTGGCAGAGGTGGGCACACCTCTTTCCCTCACTTATTTTTCCCGCCGGTTCTCACGCCCAAAGTGGGGGGTAGAACCAGTGGGGACCAGTTGCTTGAAACAGCAAATGGTCTTGGGAGGCTCACAAAGGCGGCATGCCTTTGAAGCTTCCCCTTCGTGAACCCTGGCCATCCTGGGGGAGGAGGCTTGGCACCTCGTCCCAGGATGTGCATTGTTTCAGGCCCCCGAGAGCAGCAGGCTTTTGACCCAGGGGTCCAGAAACATGTCTGTTGGTGGCAGCCTAAGCAGCCTCTCAGTCAGGTCACTAGAAGTTGGTCGAGTTTCAGGGGACATCTCCAAGACTGGCATCCGTGTGGGTTTAATGTTCTGAGAAGTCTGATACCAAACTTCCCAGTCTTCAGTGTAGCCATTATGGTGTTGTGAAGTTCGTAATGACAAACTCACAGGACCATATACTCTTAATAGCAGCACTGCACTTACAATGCCCAGGAATGGACTTGGGCACTGTAGGGGTACAGGGCTCATGCACCTGTACCCTCACCACTGGCACAGGGCACCCAGCTAGAGGGGTGACTGATGTATGCCAGGGCAGTGGTTTGTGGGCATGGCACACAGGGATGTGTACCATGTCGACTCTTCACTTTTTTCTGCACCAGGACACGCAGCCTGCAAAGGCAGTGTGTGAGTGTCAGGTACAGGACCTCTAAGGGTGGCACTATAAGTGCTGCAGCCCTTAGAGGCCTTCTCAGGTCACAGTGCCCTTGGTACCTGTGGTACCATTTACCAGGGGCTGACATGTGGCCAGAGATGCCAATTGGGTTTAGGCTTCAATGCAATTTTAAGGATGGAACATAGGCCCTGGGTACCTGATTAGCAGGAGCCCAGGGCACACTCAGTCAAAGAACATCAGCAATTCAGCAAAAGGTGGGGGCCTACCATGCAAGAAAGAGGGCAATCTGAAAGAAACACATTAGTTAGATTCCTCACCTTAGAATATCCCCAGGCGTCAGGCTGGATCCGGAAAGATTTTTGTAGCAATACCCCATGCGCGTCGCTAGGCGTCGTCTGCGGCTCCGCGTCCGTCGTTGGCGTCGTGCGCCGGAATGACGTCGTCGGAGTACTTAGACGCCCCCTCGCGTGCTGACGTCAGTTCTTCTTTTTTCCATGCCAGACAGCGCCTATCCGGCAAGAGCTTACCCCTTAGTCAATTTTTGACTAAACTTTTTTGACTCTTTTTGGTCTTCTGTCGACTCGACTCTGGTGCCGGTAGGATGCCTGGGTTTAAAGCCTGTGACTCCTGTCATCGACTGATGTCGGTGACGGACCACCATCGCCGGTGCCTTTACTGCCTGGGGGCCGACCACGATGTGGAGTCGTGCCCCCATTGTCAGGCCTTGACCTCGAAGGCTAGGTGGGAGCGGTCCCGTAAGCTTCTCGAGCTTCGGTACTCGGCTCCACGCCGCTCACGGTCCCGGTCCAGGAGGAGGCCCAAGGACCTGTCGCGGAGCCGCAGTCACCATCATCGCTCGTCGGGCTCGAAGTCTTCGGGTAAGTCGAAGCGATCTAAGAAGTCCAAGAGGTGACACCGCTCTTCTGACTTCCCTCGCCGGTCGCGCGACTCGGCCGAAGGTCAGGGTGGTCCCACCCCCGCGGCTCCGTCGGAGCCGCAGGAGCCGCGTCCGTCCCCATACCCGCCGGTCCCTGGGACTGAGGCGACTCCGGCGGAGGTCAGTGCCTTCCTCTCGGCCATGAGGGGCCTGGCTCCGCCGTCGACGCCTGCCGGCGTGCCTTCCGGCCCCGCGGGCTCGACTGGGTGACCTCGCGTGCCGGCGGCTCCGGCCCCGGCACCGTCGAAGACTTCGGTCCCGACGCCGCAGGTCCCCGAGGGATCCAGGCCTGGATCTCTGCCGGCGCCGGTCGACCTCACAACGCCTCCTCCGCTGACGCCGACGCCGACACCGGTTCCTCCTCCGGCGCCGTCTCCGGACGACGCCGTTCCCCGGTTTAGCCCCTGTCCGGGCCCGGCGCTGGCGCGGCGCCGCTTGACGCCACACCCGACGCTGATGGATGAGCGTTTCATCAACCGCCCGGCTCCGATAATTCCTCCTGTTTATCAGGAATCGGATGACGGGGGCGACTGGGAGGGGTCTGAGGACCCTATGGCCATACAGGGCCAACTTTCACAGGACTGGGCAGACAAACTGGGGGATGCCAGTGGTCTGGACACTTCCCCAGACGCTGGTTTCATCTCTCCTCCGACTGTGGCCTCGGAGGAGGGTGCAGCTTTTTCAGTGGTGCTGCGCAAGGCGGCCAAAGCCCTGGGGCTCGAGTTGCCTGCTGTGGCCGTGAGGACTAACATCCTCACAGAGGTGCTTCAACCGTCAGCAAGCTCCACAGGGCCTCTGCTGCAGTTCAATGAGGCCATCATAGACGTTCTGCAGGGCACTTGGTCCAAGCCCTCCACAGTTCCTCCTGTGGATCGGAACGTGGCCCGGCGCCACCGTCCTGCTCCGGGAGACCCCAGTTTCCTGTCCCAACACCCCACCCCCGAGAGTCTGGTTATCCAGGCCTCCACTTCCCAATCCTCCTTCCCGTCCGCCCCTCCGGATCGGGAATTCAAGAGGCTGGAACAGTTCGGAAAGAAGCTGTTCTCTTCCCTGAGTTTTGGCCTGCGGTCTTTGAACACTGATTGCCTCTTGGACCGTTTCTCCCACTCTCTGTGGGATACGGTGGAGGACGTGCTGCCCCTGTGTCCGGAGGAGGCCCGGACTCGTCTCTCCCAGGCGCTTGCTGATGGGCGAGATGCAGCACGCTGGGTAGGGCGATTTCCACCACAGTGGCGCTCCGGCGCCACGCCTGGCTGCGGTCCACGTCTTTTTCGGGAGATGTCCAGAGTTCCCTCATGGATATGCCCTTTGATGGCACTCGCCTTTTTGGTGAGAAGGCGGATAGTGCGCTGGCTCGTTTTAAGGACTCCCGGGCTACGGCCAGGTCCTTGGGTCTCTCGGCCCCACGGCCACAAACTTCCACCTTTTGCCCCTTTTGTGGCCAAGGAGGGGGCGCCGCCTCACGTCCGCCTAGCCACCGGCTGCAGAACCAACCTGCACGTGGTCGCGGACGTGGATTCCGCCGTGGCGGTACTGGAGGACAACGTGCCGGTCAGTCCACATCCACCCCGGCAGCATCCGCCTCAAAGCCCTCCTAGTCCAAGCTTTCAGGCCCATTCCACGCCAGTGGGCGGCAGAGTTCGCCATCCTGGCGATCCATCACTTCGGACAGGTGGGTGCTGCAAATCATCCGAAGGGGCTACTCCCTCCCCTTCGAGACGACCCCTCCAGCCATGCCACCGCAGTGCCACCGTATATCGGAGGATCACTTGAATCTTCTGCGGGAGGAAGTTATGGCCCTCTTGGCCAAAGAGGCCGTTGAGCGCGTTCCTGGTCCAGATGTAGGCCGTGGTTGCTATTCCCACTACTTTCTGGTTCCCAAGAAGGGCAAAGGGGGCCTACGCCCTATCTTGGACCTCAGGAGCATCAACGCCTTCCTCCGGAAGGAACGGTTCAAGATGCTAACTTTAGCTCAGGTTCTGGCTGCCCTCGACCCTGGAGACTGGATGGTAGCGTTGGACTTGCAGGACGCCTATTTTCACATCCCCGTCCTGCTGGCCCACCGGCGTTACCTGCGGTTCACGGTGGGTCAGGAGCACTTTCAGTTCACCGTGCTCCCCTTCGGCCTCACCAGTGCCCCTTGGGTGTTCACGAAAGTGATGTCGGTGGTCGCAGCTCATCTGCGCAGATCGGGGGTTCCAGTCTTCCTCTATCATGACGACTGGCTGTTGAAGGTGGGCTTGCCCCAGCAAGTCGTCTCCCACCTCCAGACTACGGCCAACCTCCTGCATTTGCTGGGGTTTTCCATCAACGTGCCGAAGTCACACCTGAGACCCTCCCAGAAGCTCCTCTTCATCGGAGCGGTTCTCGTACGGCGCAGTTCCGGGCTTATCCTCCGGAACAGCGGGTCCGGGATATTCAGGCTCTGATTCCCATCTTTCGGCCTCTATCCTGGGTTTCGGTCAGGTTGGTGCTGCGGCTTCTGGGGCTGATGGCCTCCTGCATCCTGTTGGTGCATTACGCCAGGTGGCGAATGCGGGCTCTGCAGTGGGACCTGAAGTTTCAGTGGGCCCAGCACCGAGGCAACCTGTCCGACCATGTCTTGATCTCGGAGGGCACTGCGAAACAGTTGCAGTGGTGGCTCACGGACCGTGATTGGGTCAGGGGCAGATGCCTCTCCCTACCCCAACCGGAGCACGTAGTAGTGACGGACGCGTCCCTCCTGGGATGGGGGGGCCATATGGGAGAGGCGGAGATCAGAGGACTCTGGTCTCCGGCAGAAAGATAACCCTTAAGAGTTCCCAAAGCAGAGTCCTGCTGGGCAAGGGTCAGAATGAATAAAAGAACAGTAGAAAGAGAAGCAGAAAGAGGGTCAATAGACTTTTCTGTACAGTATAATAGAAATTTCTGCCAATGACAGGCGTATACCGACTTAGTGGAGGGTCACCTGGACGCCAGAATAACATTACAGACTTTGTGAGGAAGGTCAAAAGCCATCAACTACCACCGCTCAATCTCCACGCATGGAGGTGCAGAGTTGGTAGGTTAGGGTGGAGAACCCTCCCCTGCTGCTGCGACAGAAGATCCTCCCGTAGGGGCAGCCTGATCGGAGGATCGACACTCATGCTCAGAAGCTCTGGATACCTGACTCTCCTTGCCCAGTCCGGTGCCACAAATATGACTTTGGCCCAGTTGCTTCTGATCTTCTTCAGAACCCTGGGCAGGAGTGGTATGGGCGGAAAAGCGTACAACAGGCCTGAGCCACACTCGCGGCGAAGCGCCTTGCCAAACGTTAGCCCCCTTGGAAACTCCAGGGCGCAGTACTGCTGACATTGCGCGTTCTCTTTAGAGGCAAACAAATCTAACCAGGTTTCTCCCCACTGCTGAAACAGACCTTGCGCCACCTCCGACTGGAGACGCCATTTGTAATACGCTAGGCATCGACGGCTGGGATCATCTGCTCTGGCGTTCAGAGAACCCGCCAGGTGTTGAACCACAAGGGTTATGCCCTGATGTTCCAGCCACGTCCAGAGACGCAGGGCCTCTCAACAAAGGGTCCACGACCCCACCCCGCCTTGCTTGTTGCAGTACCACATGGCGGTGGTGTTGTCCGTGAACACCTGCACCAACTTCCCCTTGACAGAAGGAAGAAATGCTTTCAATGCCAAGCAAATCGCACGGAGCTCCAACACGTTTATGTGGATCCTCGTCTCCGCTGGAGACCAGTGACCCCTGATCTCCATCTCTCCCAAGTGGCTACCCAATCCCAGAAGTGACGCATCTGTCACAATTGTGAAATCCGGTTGGGGAAGGGAGAGTGGTCTGCCTTGGACCCAATCTCGGTTCGTTAACCACCACTGCAGATCCTTTGCAGTTCCTTCCGAGATCTGAACCAAGTCGGTGACATTTCCCAGATGCTGTGACCATTGGAACTTCAAGTCTCACTGCAGAGCCCGCATACGCCATCTCGCGTGTCTTACCAACAGGATGCAGGAGGCCATGAGGCCCAACAGCCTCAGAGTGAACTTCACTGAAAAGCAGGATAGAGGCTGAAATATTGGAATCATAACCTGAATATCCTGGACTCGTTGCTTGGGAGGATAAGCCCGAAACTGCACTGTGTCCAGAACAGATCCGATGAAAGGGAGCGTCTGAGAAGGAGTCAGGTGTGACTTCGGCACGTTTATAGAGAACCCTAGCAAATGCAGGAGGTCTGTTGTAGTCTGAAGGTGGGAGACGACTGCCTAGGATGAGGACGCCTTCCAACATCCAGTCGTCGAGGTAGGGGAAGACTGAAACCCCTAACCTGCGCAGATGAGCTGTGGCCACCACCATCACCTTGGTGAACACACAAGGGGCACTGGTAAGGCCAAAGGGGAGCACAGTAAACAAAGTGCTCATGGCCTACCTTGAACCATAGGTAACGTCTGTGGCCCGGCAGGATGGAAATATGAAAATAGGCATCCTGCAGGTTCAACACTACCATCCAGTTTCCTTGGTGCAGGGCAGACAAGACTTGAGCCAATGTGAGCATCCTGACTTTCTCCTTTTTGAGGAAGAGATTGACGGTCCGAATATCCAATCTGGGCCGAAGACCCTTGTTCTTCTTCGGAATCAGAAAGTAGCGGGAATTACAACCACTGCCTGCTTCTGAACTGGAACCCTTTCTGTAGCTCCTTTGGCCTAAAGAGCCGTAAATTCCTCTTGGAGCAATTTTAAGTCATCCTCCGCCAGCCGTTCCTGACTTGGCAGAATAGTAGGAGGAAAAGAAAGGAAAGGAAGAAAATAGCCCTCATGGACGATCTTTAAAACCCACTTGTCTGTTGTTATGGATCTCCAGCGGGGGAGATGATGACGAATTCTCCCACCCACTGGAGTAGTGTGGTCCTGCAGAATCAGCCTAGGAGTGCTTGGAGGATGCGGCTGCTGGGGGCAGTGTGGCGGACGACTTCTGACCTCCATTCCGAGGATGGAATGTACCGCGTCCACGCGCACTTTGGGAAGTCTGTGCGGTACGGAGGCTAGGATAGGGCTGATGCGTCTGGAAACCCCTTCTGTTGCCGCGAAAGGAAGATTGGCCACGAGCAGTAGAGGAGAGGCCCAAGGATCAGGTCGTAGCTCGAGAATCCTTGAACCTGACAAGGCCCGAATTAGCCTTTTCCCCAAAAAGGCGGGTTCCATCGAAGGGCATGTCCATCAAATTGGCTTGGACATCCCCGAGAAGCCAGTTGTAAAAAGACAGGCGTGGCGCCTCAAGGCCACTGTCAATAAAATAGACCTGCCCAGTGAATTGGTTGTATTCAAACCACACCGAATGGTGAATTTTGCTGCATCTCTCCCGTCCTTGACAGCCTGGGTGAGCCCAGCCCGGGCCTCCTCCACGGGACCTGTGGCAGCAGGTGCGCAACCGTCTCCCAGAGGGAATGGGGAAAACGGCCCAATAAGCATGCTGGACCATTCCCATGAGGCACAGGGTCAGACTGATTTGCATATGGCCATGTCTGAACTGGGGTGGCAGAGTGGGCTAAAGAACGGTGATGGATTAAATCCAGATCAGTTGACTGGGGGTGAGTGCTTGCAATGTTCAACACTCCGTCCATCATTTCCTTTGGTTTTGGTTTGTTCGCCATAAGTTGGCAGGGTATGCTCAGACGTGAGTCCCTTGCTCACTTTGCCACTGGATTCAAGCAAGCCTGGCTGAAGACGGCTGAAATGCCAGAAACCGGTCCTAGGAAGCTTGTTTCCGGTCCAGGGAAGACATGGATTGGCAGTTAGTGCTGGACTGTTCCCATGAGGCACAGGTTCAGACTGATTTGCATATGGCCATGTCTGAACTGGGGTGGCAGAGTGGGCTAAAGAACGGTGATGGATTAAACCCAGATCAGTTGACTGGGGGTGAGTGCTTGCAATGTTCAACACTCCGTCCATCATTTCCTTTGGTTTTGGTTTGTTCGCCATAAGTTGGCAGGGTATGCTCAGACGTGAGTCCCTTGCTCACTTTGCCACTGGATTCAAGCAAGCCTGGCTGAAGACGGCTGAAATGCCAGAAACCGGTCCTAGGAAGCTTGTTTCCTGTCCAGGGAAGACATGGCTTGGCAGTTCGTGCTGGACTGTTCCCATGAGGCACAGGGTCAGACTGATTTGCATATGGCCATGTCTGAGCTGGGGTGGCAGAGTGGGCTAAAGAACGGTGATGGATTAAACCCAGATCAGTTGACTGGGGGTGAGTGCTTGCAATGTTCAACACTCTGTCCATCATTTCCTTTGGTTTTGCCCTCATCATATATGTGACAGACATGTTAGGGGGTCTGGGTTCCATCCCTCGTATCGTTGCCGATTTTGAATTGATTTCAGGCTTGGCTACTAATGAATCCAAATCAAAGGCTTTCTTTTTTCACGACTGCTTGTGCCCAGATAGTATCATCTTTGGGAGACTTACACTGCCAACGGCCCCACACACCTTTAAATACCTGGGCATTAACGTCTACCGCTCACAGGCGGACCTACTGGAGGGTAACCTCAGTAAGTCTATTCGGGGTATACGATCTCAGGTAGCCTTTTGGATCACGCTCCTCTTGTCAGTTATAGGGCGGGTGGCACTGTCAAAAATGGTGGTGCTTCCTCGTCTTCTGTACTATTTTGCAAATCTGCCTTTACTGGTACCATCGAACATTTTTACTACACTGGACACTATACTGCTAGAGCTAATTTGGGGTACGGGTCAGCATAGAATAAGTTTGAAGAAATTGCAGATAGATACACGTAGGGGCGGCCTGGGTGCACCAGACTTTAGGGCGTATTATTACGCCTGCCAATTACAATGGTTATCTTACTGGACGGCAGGGCGAAACTTACAAGAAATTGGCTATACCACTAGACATATAGAGCAGGGAACTCTCCACACTTTACATATAGCAGACTTCCCTCGACTTTACCACCCCTATTGCACACTGCAGTGCAATGTTGGAAAAAAGCCCTGAAATACACTACCGATGGAGGGCGATATGCAGATAATATCCCATTACTAGGAATACCACTGGCGAGCGGCAGATTGACGTGACAGACGATTGGACCCTGGCTGGACGCGGGGATGGAGACTGTTGGGGCGTTATTCAAAGGTGGGATACTGATGGATCATGATGTCTTTACGAGATACACGGGAGCTCCAACCGCACTATACATGAAACATGCAGCCTTACTGCAATATATTAGGAGACAGTGGTCTCCACAACGAGAGGAACCCCAAGTGACTGAGCTAGTAAAGTATCTGTATTCGATGGGACACGGCAGTCATCTTATTAAGTGGTTATATAGCAGCGTCCACACGCATGCCAGACTCCCCCTAGATAACATCCGAGTGCAGTGGGCTACGGATATGGGGCGAGAGCTCACCGACAGGGAATGGAAACATTTAATAGAGTACCCAAGGCAAATACCCCGCAATGCTAAGTTCAAGTGTATTCAATGCATGATACTACATAGAGCCTATTGACCCCGCATAGGTTGCAGAAAATGTACTTTACATGCTATGGGCATGCCCCTGTCTTGCGGTGTTTTGGGGAGGGGTTACGAGATCACTCAAGGGGACTACTTATCTCTCCATAGGGGGCACAGCACTGGAGTGCTTATTAGGCATCCGTAGACGTACGAAAACACAGAAGGTCCAGCTACGGTTTTTGGACCTGTCGCTCATAGTTGCTAAAAGGGCATCACTATGCACTGGAAGTCAGCCAAAGCCCCTTCGTTGCACATGTGGCACAGCGAACTGTCCAGGTGGGCAGGGGCGGAAAGCGCGGCACTGCGCAGGGAGGAGGCCCGCGGCCTACGGAAGACATCAATATCCCTAGACTGGGACACAATGGTATAAGCACATAAAAGCACTGACCCTGAGGACACCCCTGACGTTCCGCACACATAACTATAGAGCAGTGGAGCTTTTCCGTTTTTCCACTTTCTTAGTTAGCTACTCATGGCTGGTTAGGAGTACAGCAATATGACCAGTTAATGTAACTAATGAAGTCCGTTTGGAGTGAGATATATCAGTAGGATAATATGTTTGGTAGCCAGAGCCTGGGGACGGGGGGGTGGGAGTTGACAGGATGGAGGGGGGGGGGTGGTTCATGGGTATCAATTGCACATAGTTATATGTGACGTGATCGATGCCATAGCACATGGGAAGGTGAGCTATGCGTGGCTTTATCTTCCCTTTTCTTTCACCTCACTGCTTCTGTTGTTTGACCTACTACTTCTTATATGACGATTATGCAAGTGGGACATGTATATTGTTGTGTAATCTGTGCCAATGGTGTGCTTAATATGTGGTGGAAGAATAAAAAACCCAATAAAGTTTGTTTAAAAAAAAAAAGGAATCTGCAGCTAGAAGTCTCTATCAGATGAACAAGTTACTTACCTTTGTTAATGCATTATCTGATAGAGACAATATCTAGCTGCAGATTCCTTACAGACCCTCCCATGCCTCCCCGCTCTGCTGACTTTTTTGTTAGGGATAGGGTTACTCTCTTTTTTCATGGCCCTAAGTTTGGCACTCACTGTCGTCAGTCACTTTCATGGCTCTGAGCTTCTGGCCTGGAAAAGTGGAAAGTACTGACGTCCACGCACTTGGGTGGCACTATATAGGTGACCATGACGTCATGACCAACCCTAATGACATCACACAGAGCCGAATGGAGCCACCTGATGGCACCCGCAAAGGGATATTGCTCAAGCAAAGGTTTCCAGATCTAGCCCGATGCCTGGTAAATCCGAAGGTAAGCAATCTGCGGCTAGATATTGTCTCTACCAGATAATGCGTCACCGAAGACAAGTAAATTGTTCTTCTTGTCCCAGCCTATTTATCTTTTGTCTCCCCATTGGAGCATAGCCTCTTTACCATCCACCTGAGTGGCTAGCTTAATTTTAGGGAACTACTTTTCTTTTTGAATCTTAAGCACTCCATGAGAGTCCATGTGTTTTCCAGCTCTTTCTCTTGTGTACTATTACACCCGCCCCGTCCCCCAGCCAAATACCTGCTCCATCACGCTTTGTGTTGTTGGCTCCCTTGTGTGCTTCTCCCTCTTCTTTGTGTGGTGCCTTTGTCCGCCCAACCGACTGTCTCTTGCTCCTGCCACCACTCACTTCTCCCTTGCTCTACAACTTGAGTTTTTAGAAAGACATGTAATATATTTTGCATTTGGAGAGGACCATCTAGCAAATTGCTGCCCGTCCTTCTGCACAAAGAAAAAACAGACCTTCATGCTAGTGGTTTTTCATGCTATAATTTCCAGATCCATCTCTGATCGGTTCCACTTTCACATCTCCAGGGCAACAGTAGTGTCTGGGGTTGGAAGACGTACTGCTGGCTGTGACTCCTGCACCACCAGGCTCAGCAAAAGGCATTAGGGAATGGGAGGCCAAGGTGTTTTTGTTGAAGTTCACAAGCAGACCTCCATGCTCACTTCCTGTTCAAAAACTGAATGACCAGGGGTCGTGGCTAGCTGCCAAGCAAGATGGCCGCAGCTTGAAGGAGCTCCGAGGGTGAGGCCGACTCCCGGTACATCCGCCCGCTAATCCGTGCTCAATTCTGTGCCCAAGGTCTTTGAGCGGGGAGCTGAGGCGAAGCGACCCCGCCTGATCCCATTTTCGGGTCTCTCCGTGGCCCAGAACAGTATTGGCGCCGCCTTGAGAGTTGCGGCCTACATCGGCGGCCTAGACCGGGGCCTCGATTTTGCGGAGTGTCCCGGGTGCCGCGAGGAAGGTCAGGGCCCGTTTGCGAGGCGCTCCGGAGGAGCTCGCAGCTCACTGCGGGCCTGGCGGTGACGTGTGTTGGCCGTGCCCTGCTCTGGTCGTCCCTGTTTGAACACTGCATCGGCGGGACTGAGGAGACGCGGGGCCTAGGTGACGCTGGGGGAGACGGCCCCGCAGAGGATTCAAAGAAGGGCCCGGTGGCCGCTGCCCTCCCCCGCTGGATGACACGAGCGGCAGGTGACGACTGAGGTGCGCTTCGGTGGAGATCCAATCGCCAGCACTGCCCCTGACTCAACGGGAGGCGGACGGGGAGCGGCTGGTGGTGTCGCCGGATGACGGTGCTGGGGACCCCCCGCGCTGCCTCTCTCTGATGATGCCAACGGGGTGAATTGTGGGCCTCAGGCGCGGTGCTGGGGCCCTGTGTTACTTTGGGATTTACGCCCGACTATCCGTGCTGCATCCGAGAGTGTAGCCCACAGCTGTGGGTGGTCACGGTGGACAACTCCTGTGCTGGCCTGGGAATAACTGCGCCCGAACGGGGCTTCCCGCTCCGCCAACTAGCTGGCGGTAGCTGTGGGGTACCTTTGGCTGCACCTCCCAATGCAACCATGAGTGGGAAAGGAGCCCGGGCGAGCCAGCAAAGCAAGTTGGACAAGTTCGCACACAATAAAGATCCTTCCTCACTGCCGGACCGCGGTGGACGCGTCAAGGGGGTAGCGGCAGAAGCTGGGACGCCTAAAGTGACGCTGGAGGATATTATGGCTGCCCTAACGCAAGTACAATCTACAGTGGGATCGATTTCCTCGGACGTGTCCCTCCTCAGAGCGGATTTTCAGAAAATGTCAGCCAGGGTCACAGACGTGGAGCAAGTGACAGCTACCTTAACGAAAGACTCTAGCTATCTCCTACAAAAAGTGTCGCAGTTGGAGGCGGAGAACAAGCGCATGGCAACAAAGCTGGACGATCAGGAGGGGCGCTCCCACCGCAATAACGTGCGCATTACTGGGATTCCCGAAAGTGAGGGTCACCCTGCCATGGATTTATATGTGGAGGACCTGATAAAGTCCAAGTTGCAGCCATGGGGTCTCTCGGCCTTTTTCTCGGTGGAGCGCGCCCATAGAGTACCTGGTGGCCGTCCGAAGGTTGGTGCGCCCCTCAGACCGGTCCTGGCTCGCATGTTCAATTTCCGCGACAGAGACGCCGTTCTCCAGGCGGCACAGGTGGCACCGCCCCTCCGTCTCCTGAACTCCACGATATCCTTCTTCCCGGATTACACGGCGGCGGTGGCGGCGCAGCGGAGGAGCTTTCTGGAAGTCAAGAAGAAGCTGAGAGCCTGTGAGCTTCCCTATGCTATGCTCTTCCCGGCGCGGCTACGTGTGGTGGTGGATGGGAAAACAAGGTTCTTTGACACGCCGGAGGAGGCTCATGACTGGCTTGAGGGATGGCAACAGGTTAAAGGTGTTGGGCAATCGGACCGGCGAAGACGACAGCCTGGGGGGTTGGAGGACCCTGATGGTCAAAACCGGCGAACGGAGGAAGCAGAGCGGTCGGAGGGGTCGGCCGGCTAGAGCTCTGACTGGCGCCTCTCCACGTATGATGACATGTAGTGTGCTCAGAGACCCGCCGAGACCGGAGTGGCCTACTTCACTCTACTTTCTTACACGAACCATGGGACCTTGGGACAGGGGATGTTTTGGTCTTCCTCGGACCTCCCGCTCCTTTGCACGCAAGTAATGTTCGGGGATAAGGGGTTTGAGCACTCTGCTGAGTTTGGGTGGCGGGCAGTTCAAGGTCCGCATGGCAGGGAGGCAGGGAGGGGGTTGGGGGGTCGTGTGTTGTTTCACTGTTCTTTTCAAATGTTTTGGTTCATGGTGGCAATGACACGTCAATCAAGCAGTACACGCCTTCATCACAGTATACATGTCCTACAGCAGTATATCCGTAACGTTTGTTGCCTTTTCCCCAACCACCGTAATGTCCGATTCATTGCACGGGACACCAACTAAGAACAATCTGACTCCGGTGCGGCCTCTCCCTCTACTCACGTGGAATGTGTGGGGCTTGTGGGACAAAATCAAACGGGGTCTGGTCCTGCAGGGCATTAAGAGGTGCGCCCCGGCGGTGGTCTTGCTACAGGAAACCCACCTTACTGGCACTGCTAGTAGTGCGATGGATAGATGGGGGTACAAGATGGTAGCACACTCCGAAATCACCTCCGGGTCTCGGGAGGTGGGCATAATGGTGCGCAGACAGTCCCATTTAATAGTGCACAACGTTAAAACTGATGGTTCGGGGCGATTTGCGGCGGTCCTCACCCAATGGGAGGGGCGGCCCCTAAATATAGTGTCTGTTTTATTCCGCCTGCACTACATGCCACGGCGCTCCCGGCGCTCAGCGCGTTTCTGCTGACTCTACCGGAGGGGGAGTTAATACTGGGCAGAGACTTTAATGCTGTTATGAACGACCTTAGTGACTGATGTCCTGCACGGGCAGGGGGCGGGGGAGTATCCCGCCTCAGGAGCTTTACAGAAGCACTCGGGCTCACAGATCTATGGCGGTTGCATCACCCAACGGTGCAACAATTCACATACCATTCAGGGGTACACAATAGTTTAACTCGAATAGACTACTTCCTGAGTTCGGCTGGCTGCCTCAAAAATGTTGACAGTGTAGAAATCAGACCCAGAGGTATATCTGACCACTCCCCGATACTCTTGCAGTACACACGCTACCACCTGATGAGACACCGCATCTACCCGATGCATCCCGGCTGCCTCCGGCTCCCTGGTATCCATAAATCAATAGCGAAGGCGACAAACCTTTACTACCAAGAAAATGCTGCCTCTGTTGACTCCCCTACTGTTCTTTGGGAGGCATACAAAACGGTCGTTAGGGGGCAGGCTATGACCTCCATTGCGGCATATAAGCGTGAAAAACACTCCGAGTTGCAGTCACTAGAGCTTGAGCTTCACGCGGCGGAGGTTCATCAGGCCCAAGATCCATCTCCTACAGCCTCCCACATCCTGCGATTGGCGCAGGCAAGGTACAGGGAGCACCTCGCGGAGCGCACCAGACAACGCTTGGAAGCCACGAAGCACAAAATTTATGACGTAGGTGATAAAACTGGAAAGTTGCTAGCGTGGCTTGATAGACGAGACAGTGGCGTTAGGTGGATTGCGCAACTTAGCACCGATGAGGGACAGAGGACGACCGACCCGCGCGCAATAGTGCGTGCCCTGGCAGGGCACTTTCGGGAGGTCTACTCTTCCACTTCCTCCATGACAGTGGAGGAGGCGCTGACATACATCAGAGACCTCGACATGCCCAAACTCTCCCCTGAGGCTCGGGAAACCCTGGAAGCCGAGCCCACGGTGGAGGAGATACAGGCGGCAATCGGCGCGTTGCAATCCGGTAAGGCTTTGGGGCCCAACGGCATACCGGTTGAGCTCTATAAGAGGATGTCTGGTACGCTTGCCCCACACTTACTAAATATGTTTACTCACAGTTTGCAGAGGGGCGAACTCCCGCTGGATCAACGCACGGCCACCATAGTGGTGATTCCGAAATTGGGTAAGCCAGCCGATCAATGTACCTCCTATCGTCCCATATCGCTGCTTAATGCGGAGGCCAAAATCCTCGTAAAACTGCTGGCAACCAGGCTGACACCGCACTTGTCCGAAATAGTGCATCCGGATCAGTCTGGCTTCATGCCCGGCAGAAGCACATCCCATAACTTGAGGCGACTGCACGGGGTGTTGGCCCGAGCGGACCGCTTGCGGGAGCCGGCGGTGCTTCTCTCTCTGGATGCGCGAATGGCGTTCGATATGGTTGAATGGCCCTTTCTTTTTGCGGTATTGTTACACCTGGGCTATGGGCCCAAATTCTGTGCCTGGGTCCGGCTCCTATACACCAATCCAGTGGCCCATGTCACGGCCAATAGACATATGTCGGAGGACTTCCCCTTGACGCATGGCACGCACCAGGGCTGTCCCTTATCTCCACTACTCCTCCACTACTCTTTGCCCTGGCCCATGATACGGGGCCTCAAGTGGTCTGACGGCTGGGAGGACCACGTCTCCCTTTACGCGGATGACGTGTTGCTGTATCTGTCCTCCCCTAGACGTTCTATATTAGCACTACTTAACATCTGTGAGGTCTTTGGCAGAGCGTCCGGCTACACGATTAACTGGTCCAAGTCGGTCCTGTTCGTACTGCATGGCCCTCCTCCACGGCTACCGGCGGACTGTCCGCTCCGAATGGCGGAAGGTTCGTTCAAATATCTAGGTATATATATCACAACAGATCAGGCGGAATTTTTCTGGCGAAATCTGCGGCCCCCAATGGACCGCCTCAAGCAGGATGTACGTCACTGGGGAGCGCTGCCGCTGCCCTGTTGGGGAGAGCGGCGCTCTTCAAAATGATGGCTTTGCCACGGTTCTTATACGTGCTGGAGAACACGCCGTATTCGGTACCGCCGGCTTACTTCCGTGCGATAGCAGCACAAGTCTCTAGCCTCCTATGGGGCAACGGACCGGCACGAATTGCGCAGTCTAAATTAATCCGCGGGTGGTATGACGGGGGAATTGCGCTCCCCGATATTCAACTCTATTACTGGGCGGCACAGCTGAAGGTAATTAATCAATGGCTCCACGCGCCACAGTCTGACCCAGCATTCAAGGCGGACAGAGACATATTGGGCGTGAGGGGTATGCTGTCGCCTTTATACGATGGTAGACTGGCCCCGAAGTTGATCGGCCCTTTGAGACAGACTGTGACCATCTGGCACGCGGCTCAGGCTAAACTGGGGTGGCGAGGGGTCTTGACCCAGCTCACGCCTCTTTGGGATGCAAAGCGATTGGGGCGGCTGAGGGATAGCAGGGGCTTCGATGATTGGGACAGCATCGGGATTTCGGTGATAGGCGATATGTGGCAGAAGGGGGCGGTGGTCCCGTTCTCACGCTTGCAACAACAATATGAACTGGCCCCCTCGGAATGGTTCCGGTACATCCAGATTAAGCATGCCCTGGTCGCGAGGCTGGCTCCCGGCGAGGAGGTTCCGGAGGCATCTCCGCTGGAGGACAGATTACTGACGGAATACATGCCTAAGAGGGCTACGTCCTTCACATATCGCAAGCTTATCAACAACCTGCCAGACCCAATGGGGCCCGTGCGGGAAAAATGGGCCGCTGAGGTCGGCGAATTTGATGACCCGGAATGGCGTGAGGTGTTGGCCTCACCACGCGAGGCGGGCATACCCTCGAGGCTACGGCTGGTACAGCTCCGAATTCTGCATCGCTCATACTACACCAGACACTTGTTACACAAAATGGGCGGAGCGCTGCACCCCTTCTGCCTGCGAGGCTGCGGGGAGGAGGGAACCTTTTTCCACACCATTTGGGATTGCCCCGTAATTCAAGACTTCTGGAGACGGGTGATGAGGACAATGTCACAAGCGTGCGGGGTGTCGTTGGTGCCAGAGCCCAGGCGCTGTTTGTTAAACGTGTGGGAATCTAATGATCTCAGCCGCCAGGCTCAGAGCTGGGCCACGTTGGGGGTAATGACAGCAAAGAGAAACATAGCCCAAAAATGGGGGGCGGTGGGGGTGGCTTCACTGTCCGCATGGGGAAGGGATATGGACGCAGCCATGCTTGATGAGCGATCGGCATTCATCAGGCGGGGTTGCCCCCGTAAATGGGACAAGGTATGGGGGGCATGGAACAAATTCAGGGGAGGAATATGTGACCCGCCACCAGTGCTGGAAGATGACGCCTCTGATTCAGACTGATGTAGTGGGTCCTGGGGCGGGAGTGTGGAGTGCTGATGCCAACTATGTAACACTGTGTAGAAATGGTTCTAATTACAGGGTTGTAGACTGGGGTGCTGTACTGTCAAATGCTACGTGTAAACTGCCTACTCAAGTGTCTTGCTGTTTTGTTTACAATGAAAACAATAAAAAAAAAAAATTTCAAAACTAAAAAAAGAAAAACTGAATGACCATTCAAGGAATGTTCTCCTAAGAGCTCTCCCTACATAAAACCATGGGATGTGTTATAATCGTTTATAATAGCTCACGACACACCCTAAGGTGTATCTCTGTGCTTAGCAACCAGAAACAGGCAAGTGCAAGTAAACAGTTATAGCAACCACGATTTTAAAAGTTTTCAGATCTAGCCCGATGCCAGGTAAATTCGAAGGTAAGGAATCTGCGGCTAGATATTGTCTCTACCAGATAATGCGTTACCGAAGGCAAGTAAATTGTTCTTCTTGTCCCAGCTTATTTATCTTTTGTTCCTCCGTTGGAGCATAGCCTCTTTACCATCCCTCTGAGTGGCTGGCTTACTTTTAGGAAACTACTTTTCTTTTCTTCAAAAAGTGAGTGACCTTTCAAGGAATGTTCTCCTAAGAGCTCTTCCTACATAAAACCATGGATTGTGTTATAATCGTTATAATAGCGCACGACTCACACCCTAAGGTGTATCTCTGTGCTTAGCAACCAGAAACAGGCAAGTGCAAGGAAACAGTTAAAACAACCACGATTTTAAACGTTTTTTTTACTTTTAGAGAAATCCTGTCCTATCCTGATTTGCAGAGTGAGTTTGTTCCAGTGAAGAAGAGTAAGATGAGAAACGGATGTACCTCCCCATCTAGAAGTGCAGATACAATGGGGTTGTGCTTGGTAATTTCATAGCTGTCGAACAGCCTCATGTCACGATAATGGTGTTTACCTGGTGCTGATAGTTGCCTTTCATCCAGTCTTGGTATTTCCGTGTGTTAATACTATTCTTTCTCCAGAAAGAGGTTATGCTCCACCAGGGCCGGCTTTAGCTGGTGGCACCCGGTGCAACAATCATTTTTGGGACCCCCACTCCCCATGACCGCCTCCTCAGATTCTATCACTACCACCAGGCAAAATTAGCCCCTCATTTCTCCAATCATAAGTTATCTCTAAAAACAGCGCCCACCCCCTGAGGTCAGCGCCCCCTCCACAGGCCAGTAACCAGTGCGGCTGCAACGGTCGCACTGCCCTAAATCCGGCCCTATGCTCCATATATTGTTTAGAGTCCAAATGTTGTTCACTGATACTGAACTGTTCCTAATATCAGGAACACCAGGTGCCTAAGAAGTGGATTCCAGAGACTCCCGGTCCATTGGCTGACCCTGCGCATGTCAAGGCCTTACATTTAACTCTGCTGTATTGTAGGACTTGGCCCTTTTTCCCTCATTTGTTTTTGTTTTTTTAGTGTTGCTGCAGATTCAGGGAGCCATTTTAGCTACCCCTGAAACTTCTGTCTGAGGGCCTGGAGCACAAAATGGTGGCCACCTGTGACATCACCAGCATCCACTGGAACCTACCAGCACCTTCCAGAACATTCCAGAACCCTGTGACAGTTGGAGGCGGTTTAGAATGTTGGGAAGCTAAGACAGAGAGTTGGCAGTTGGAGCTGGCAGTTGGCACCTGACTGGTGAAGAGAGAGCAGCAGAAACCTGAAGGAGGAAGGAGTGAGGCAGCAGGGGTGGAAACTTGTGCCTGGAGTGGGGTCCATAAACCCACCCTTGATACTAGTCCCTACTGACTGAGCCCAGCCTGGAGCCCTGTGTGGGAAGAAGCAAGAAAAACCATCTTAAGGACCTGGACAGCAGGAACAGGCCTTAGAAACCAAGAAAGCAAGTACCTGACCTGGATACTGGTTTCCCTGGAGCCGGACGTCGAGTAGCCTGGAGACCTGGAGCCCGAGGTGGAGAAGCGGCGCTGACTGGAAAAGCAGACGTTGTACCCGGAGCCGCCAGAGATCGAGAGAGGGCGCCGACGGAGGTCGTGAGGAGTCCCAGAGGTCGAGGAGGAAGTCACCCAAGGTCGAGTGAGCGGCGTCAACGGGGGAGTGAAGTCCGCCCTCCGGAGTCGCCGGAGACCGAGGTGAAGTGTGCTGGAGGTCGGGAGTGAGGATCGCACTCCGGAGTCGCCGGAACCTGAGAGAATCGTGCCGGAGGTCGGGAGTGGAGGTCGCACTCCGGAGTCGCCGGAAACCTGAGGAGAGGAGCACCGGAGGTCGGGAGTGAGGATCGCACTCCGAAGCCGCCGGAAGTCGACATCGAGTCAAGGCCGGCCGACGTCATCGAAGTTGAGGTCGCCATCGGACCGGAGCCGCCCGAAGTCGACATCGAGTAAAGACTGCCCGACGCCATCGAATCGGAGGTCGAGATCGAGCCGAGGCCGCAGACATCGAACCGGAGCCGCCTACCGGCGTCGTCAGGAACTGACATTGTGCCGAGGCCGCCGACGTCGAACCGGATCCGCCTCACGGCGTCGACACGACTCCAGCGGCGTCGGAACATCAGAAAAAGGGCAGTAAGTGGAATAGAGGGCGCCAAAGGCCCTGTGGAATCCTAAGAGACTACTCTAGGGGTTAGAGAGGTGCTGGAACCAGCTGGACTGTGCCAGGGGTGAGCTGGGACTAATCTGGAGGGGTTGTGTGGAGTGAGAGAGCCAGGTCTCTGGTATTCCCCCCCCTTGATCTACCTCAGTTTAGGCCTCAGCCTGTCCAAGCCAGGGAGTAGACACCCTCAAGCCTTCCACATCCCCACAAGCTGTGCCTGGGCCAAATCAGCCCTTAGGAATGCAAATGTGATCTGATTCTATGAGTGTCACTGTCAGCTTTTAATTATTTATTAGGGGCACTGTATTTATTGTATTTAACCCATTTATTGCTTCACTGTATTTATTGGTCCACAGTATTTATTGATGCACAATATTTATTGGTTTACAGTATTTATTGCCTCAGAATATTTAATTGCCTGTATGTATTGCACTTATATTTATGCCTTCATTATTTATGATCACCCCTATTTATTGAATCATTAAGCCAGTATTTATTTGACCTGCACTATTTAAAAAGTTTGTATATGGTGATTGTGTTATTATTTATCTAATCAGCAACTAAGAGAAAAAGAAGATAAAGAAAGATATTTTCATAATTTTTACGGTGTAGAGTCGTTTTTGGAACGGATGCACGCATGGTTATTGTATGGGTATGTCGTATGCTTAGCACGGTGCCTGATTCCTGACCACTCGAGCCAAGCTACCACTGTATGTTCTGGGGAGAACACCACCACCCTTCCAGTGTGGGAGTGTTTTTCTAACATGTATCATTTCGGGACAGCCTCAAAACGCTCTAGGACAACCCCCCTAGTATGGTCTATGCTCCTTGGCGCTTGGCGACTTTGGCGGCTCCTCTACAGGATTTGGACCTAGTGCTTAAAACAAATTTTAAATTGACCCAGGCTTTCTCCTCCCCCCACCTCTCCCATTCATGCAGGCCGACCTTGAAGTTCATGTTGAAGCTGGCTTTGGTGCCTTTCCAAGGAGTTGATATGGATAATGCCATCTACCTCTTAAGGAGAAAGCTCACGGCCAACTTCAGTGGTGAGCTACTTTGTGAGATTTTAGGTTCGAATTCATATTCCTTGGCTGTAGAGTATAAGGACTACAGACACACAGAAGATGATGGCTCAAACTGATTATGAGAAAATCCCTCTTTCTGATGGATGCTCCCAATGCCAGATTCCTCTCTTCATGAATATCCCAGAAGCTTGACTGGATCTCGAAACCTTCAAGAGCACTTACACACTGGAATGGGGGTTACTGGCTGTGTGCCTGCACCAGAAGTGATGCCATAGTAACGTCACTGGAGTCTTAAAGTGCCCATCCAAGCCCTCTGTTATCAGTTCCCTTTTTTCTGCGACCATCCGAACTTTACTCTAGAGAGTTCTATCACAAAATTCTCTTTGCAAATTGGTGCAGTGCTAGGGATGTCTCTCACAAAAATTCAGGGTTCTTGTAGGGAATGTTAAGGTTATATGTCTTTCATGGACCCCAAGACATTTGCTTGCGGTGCATGGGGAAGGAACACGACACAAGATGAGAGACTAAACACCTCTTGGCCCGTGCATATGATGATAAAAGTCAAGCGCTATTTCTGTCTCAGTCAAGGTCGGAGTGCCCATCTTCCCCTGGCGCATCCATCAAGACCCTCCTGACCCAAGCAATTGGGGTCCAATCCTGTCTCTCTCGCTTCAGTCCACCAGGCTGCCTTGGTCTCACTTTGAGTTCCCAGCTCTACGTGTGAGCAACCTTTCTCAAGACTGTTTGAGGTTTTCTGGCTGATAGCAGTCCCCACAGGAGCACCTTTGGGCCCATAGGACCTCCAGTGACCCTGATCGGATTCATGCTGATGGGTCCTTACCCAGCACCGCTCAGTCCCCTTTGCCCCTAATCTTCCAGCATCACCTAAAATAAATGCAGACACAGAGTCTCCCTTTTGGGTGAATCCTTGTCATCCGGAACCTCGCTTGAGGTACTCCGGTGCAAGAGTTAACCAGTACCACTAGGCCCATCTGGAGAACATCCTCTACCAACGTCCAAATAATCTGTGCAGAAGTCTAGGACAGAGGCTTAGAGTCTTATAGAAGAACATCAGTGCAGGAAAGAATAGCTAAAACAATATTGGTGAACGTTGCATGATATTTTTGGATCAGATTCTGACCCACTAATATGCTTGTGATTGTTCATCACGACCTAGATGACAGCAGTGAGGCAGCTAACACACTGCCTTCCCTGTCCTCTGGTATGGGTATTTGGCTCTAAGAGGTGCTTTTGGACTTGATTAGTCACCAGAGCCAGAGATGGAGTTTACTCTGGGACCAACCCTTCCTGAGGTAGCATCTTTCCATTCTATGATTCGTAAAGAAACAGACGTCCTGGAGGACATGTGGCCCAAAGTGGAGAACTCTTTAACCTGCCAACAAAGATGTTGCCGCCTTTCATGCAGACTTCTGAAGCTCTTATGTTTTTCAGTGAGGCACTCTTGGGCCCAATGATGACAGCCTAGGAGTCCCAATTACCTGCACTGGCCATCAACAGGGTGGTAGTGAGAAAAAGTACAGGCCATATCCCGGGTACCCTCCATCCTTTCTGTCTGTCGGTCTCCGGAGAGATTGGTAGCGTAAGCGGCATGTTGCCCAAATCCGATTTCCTGTGCAATACTTGCACCCCTATCAGGTGGCGAATCGAAGAAACTTGAAGCTTTGGGAAAAAGTGTCTGATCAGTGGTTAGTCTAGCCCTAAAGTCAAAAATTGACACATGCTTGCTGAGAGATACAGATACGTCTTGTAGAATATGCCCATGTGGTGCAAACACACCTATCCACCACCTCAGGGGTCATAGTCATAGTCATAGTTTATTGTATGATTAATTAAAATCTTTACAAATTTCCCAAAAAATAAAAGTATATCTTTACATTCATAATTAAAACCAGATAACATTGATGGGATCCCGTTGGTTATTTAGCTAAAGTGCAGGTGCTTAACCATCGGTATAAAATGTTATGAAATGCATTGTAGAGATATTTACTGAATACATCTTTTTCATTGCTAGAACCATGATAGTGCTTTAGACCTTACTGTTATATAGTCACTCCCACTCTAGTGAATGGTAAACATGAAAGACATACTATTGGTGAGTCAACACAATGTAAAACTAAAATATGTACTGCCTACGTCAACATTTTAAAAACAGTCAGCTGGATAATTAGAGAGCCCTGAAAAATAGCAGGTTCCTGGAAGAAAGTGCAGTTATATAGTAAAGTGTAATGGATTTTAAAAAACAACTTCTGTGGTCCTGCTAACTAAATAGTCTCTTAATACGTTTTACATTCAGTCCATTTATTACACAAATGAGTCAGCTAGGCCCATGCCGGGTCGCTCATACTTCTTTGTTTTCCTTCAAATTGGCTTGCCGTAAAAGTTTTCTTACCTCTGCCAGGTAGTATTTTACTCCCCGGCAGGCCAAGATTATAGAGGAGCCATCCCACCAGCATATCACGGCTTGCCTGCACGTGCGAATATTCAATTTGTAAAAATGGATTTTAAATACTGTCTCCTCAGGTCCATGACTACTGGGCAAACACATAGTAGGTGAGTTAAAGATTCCTTGTAAAAGCCACATAATCGACAATGCGCTGTTTGTTGGGTGTTTTTCCAAGAAGGCTGTAGGTCTTTTGAATCATGCAAGCCCATCCGATAGTCTATGTAGCTCTTTTTTGAACTGCAGGCTAAAATGAGCTGTTAAATATGCTTGCGGCTTTAAAGATTTAGAAGAGTTGATGACAGTCCACCCATGCCGACGTTTGGAAATTGCTTTTTTATCTTCCAGAAAAGATTTCTTTTTTGGTGCATCATTGACAGCTTTACTGATGCACCTCAGGGGTCATTTTGCTGGGTTGGTGCAGGATAGGCATGGTCTATCCACCCACATTATAAAAACCATTCTAGACATAGCTAACTTTGTCACAAAGGCTATAAAGTTTTCAGTGGACCTTTGTCGACCGCTCACCTGTTTGATATTATTGCGATTTTGAGTGATGTTCAGGCAACCTTGATGGATCCTCCCTTTGATCATGGCAAATTGTTTGGTGATAAAGCTGAATCTGTTGTAGAGGAATTTAATGAAGTGAACATAGCTACAGCATGTTCCCTTGGCTTTCAGGTCCAATAAAATAGCTACCGGTAATACCAGAAGTTTTGTTGTTTTCCAGAGGATTTAACTTTAAGCCATTCCTTTCTTTCTGCACCACCGGACTTGAATCCGGAGCTATTGCTTGCCTCTTTGAGACCCTTGCCTCAATCAAAAAATCCTTTCCCTTTACAAGGGACGAGTCACTTCCCAAAACAACAGGTTTTAAGCCTTTTAAGGCTTGTCGTAAACAAATCTTCTGACAGGTCCTCATCGGATTTGCCTGTGGTGCCTGAGGTCATGTCATGAATCTATGGCCTGCAGTGACTGCGTGTTGATGTACCCGAAGGCCATACGAGAACGCAAGGCTAAACTCTACATCACCAAGCACCGGAAGACTCTGCAACAAGACCGGTCAAAGTCAAAAGTTCAGTCCCGTTCGAGATTCAGAAGTAGCAGGAGTCATTCCAGAGGTCGATCTTTGGCTCAGTCAAAGTCTTTAGGTAATTTGAAGAAAAATCACAAGAAATATAAGTGGGACTCTGCCCCTTCCTGCATCTCACACTCCCCTAAGACGACGCGGGGTAGACGCTATACATCTCAATCTTGCTCATGAAATCATTAGACTTCGTGTCCAATCCTGCAACTTGTTCTGGCACAACCCAAGTTTCCAGGGTGATACGCTACTTCTAAACGGTTCGAAGAGTTTTGCAAGGCCATGCTCCGACTCTTTGGATCCTTGCCGACTTCCTCTGGTGTGCTTGTGGGCCTCACAGACCCAATAGGTTCACAACCCTAAGATTACTGCCAGCGGGTTCGCCCCCTGCGCAAACTGGACCCTCCAAGCAGGGCCGGCTTTAACACTGGTGGCGCCCTGTGCGACAATGTTTGTTGGCAGCCTCCCATGACCACCCCTGCCAAGGATTCCCTCACTAGCACCCTTTAACAGTGCCGCTCAAGTCTTCATAACCCCTGTCTCTCAGATTCATTTAGCTTTTTATAGCACCACTCATACCAGTGTAAGGGGTTAGAGCACTTTACATCACACACGCATTGCACAGAGACAATCATATCTATGTAAATCAGTGTAAAGCAGATGCAACATCAGACAGGACTACAAGGTGTAATGAAGGAGTGACGTCATTGATACTGGTAGGCAATATAGTTTAAGAGTCCTTATTCTGGAAAAGCATAAATTCTGAATTTAAAACATAACATCATTGTTAGGGGTTCTCTGTAATAATAAGAATTGTTTTCTACCCAAATGAACCCTTTTAGCAAGGTTAGGATAATGAAAGGCTGGGCAAAAAAACATATAGCTCTAACATATACCTTTCAGTTTGCATGCAGCTCTTTGATGACAGTTAATAGCTCAATGTTCTATATTAGGATTTTGACTTATAAACGACAAGTAACAAAAGGAGCTCTCTTACAGAAGCAGTAACCAACTGACCTATTTACATTATATGCACTTTGTTTTCTGCATGGTACATGTTCTTAGCAGCAGGCATTGTAACCCTCTGTGCTACCTTTGGATGAGTCAAAACTTTTACTAGACAAACCTCCGGTCATTTTCAAGGAAGACGATTAGTCACTGGAGTTATCTTGACATTTTAATTGATGCCTGAAAATTGCTTGAGGCACGGAACACCTATTACAAACTAATGGGGAAACCCAATCATTGTCAAAGGACCTGGGTATAGTATACTATGAAAAACAGAGGGTCCCAGACTAATTTAGAAAAACACAAAGGAAGAAGAATGTCTTAATTGTGGACTGCTTAAATAATCAACAGCTGAAAATCAATACTTATCGACCAAAAATCATTCAATGATTTGCACCCTAAAAGAAAAAGAAAAAAGAATACACCCACATTTTCTAGTACATATATTCATTTTTTATTTTTCAAAAAAGGCAAGGAAAAGGTAAAGACATTACCACATATGTTTGAGATAAATGGGTTGCTTAAGGGGAGAGGTGTAGAGAGAAGTGCTTGTGCTTGAGATAAAAAGAGGGGGAGATTACAGAGTAAAGGCTGTACAACGTCAAAGTCGTTTTTTCAGTTTGAGATCAATACTGGTTAATTAGTACAACATAAACCAGTACTATAAGGCCTGTCCACAACACAATTCTTAAAATAAATTTGTCATCCTTTTGTAAGTGTATAGATGCAACATCGGATAATGGGGCAGGGTGATATGATGTAATACAGGATCGACGTTTCGACCCGGCTTAATGCGCGGAGGGCAACTTTAAACCTCTGCTTGCTGGTCTTCTTCAGGACAGAGGGATAGTGTGAGGCAACCTAATCCTAGTGCCAGGAATTGGCATGCCAGGTCACTATTTCCTTTGGTGAATAGTCCGCCAGGGTTTGCGGAGTGTCACGCTAGGGGCATCCAACTTAATGAACTGTCCAAGAGGGTATCCAAAACCCATGCGCAAAATGAATAACCATCAGCAGTTGAGGTGCTGGTTGAAGTGGAATTAATCCATCATCCTTGTAAACTGTGTGCGCTACGAAATGGTAGCTCCTAATCCGTCGAATTCCGGAAGGGGAACGCAGCAGCAGGTGCTTTTAAAATGATATTATACTTGCAAAAATGACGCCCCCACCCCAAGTCAGCATCCGGTGTGGTGGCACTGATCTCCTCGCCATACAGCCGTCCCTGCCTCCAAGGCCCCACTACAGGGCGCTTCTGGCTTCAGTCACAATTCCGCCTCTAGCTCCATGGTCCGCGCCAGTTCCCGGTACTTCGATGCCGACGCCATCAATGTCTGAAGACGGGATCCCAACTGTTCTCTCTCACATGGAGTTGACTCTGGTTAGACCTCCACCTAGGGCCCTGCTTCCCCACTGGATCTGCTGCCACAAAGACGAGCGCGCACCCTACATTCACAGATTCCGAAAATGATTACAATGTGGGTGATGAGACTGGCCAAACTTATCATGAGGAGATTTGGTATGATGACCTGCAGAGGCTAGTAGCCTTGACACCTGCCCTGAGTTGTGGCTCCTCTTACCCCCTAGCTTTCCCACTCAGGAGAGTGCTTCTTTGGTCATAGTAATGCGCTGGGCAGCTGAAGTCTTTAACCTTCAGCTCCTCACCTTGGAGGACGAGACCAATGTTAAGAAGTCCTTCAGCTCCTTGTGTCTTTTAACAAAGCACTTTCAGATACTTTGTTGGGGGCAAACCTTGCTCTGGCCCCACTGTCAATCTCCACATTGCACGAAGCCACCCTCTGGCCCTAGGCAACCTTGCGTTTTTATCTCTACACCCCCTTTCCTGAAAACCGGGTGGTGCAGGCATCTGCAAGTAAGACTAACCCCAACACGTCCCCCCACCCTCCCCCTGCAACTCCCAATCGGTGACCTTTCTTTGCCTAGGCCATACAGGGTGGTCGTGATGCTGCCAAATGTACAATTCATTATGGCTTGGACGTCACCAATTCAATGGGGCAGGCCATTGGAACTAGTGTCGCCATTCGCCGCCACGCTTGGTGGTCCACTTGTTTTTCAGTTTAGTCATCCCTCATGGACATAGTGTTTGACGGGACTCACCTATTTGGGGACAAGGTAGACTCGGCTCTCGAGCAGTTCAAGGAGAACAAGGCCATGATACGCTCTCCAGGCTTATCTCCCACATCTTGCCAATCGAATCCGCCCTGTTGCTCCTTTCGTGGCTTTGGCAGGGATGTCGTACCAGCCAATCCAACCTCCACAAGGTACCCAGCCGTGTCATGGACAAGGCCGAGGTACCCACCTCTGTCAAGGTCAACGGGCCCCCCAGTCCACTACCCCTCTGCAGCCTCCTCCGCCAAACCACTTTAGCGTGCTCATAGCAAAGCACAGGCACCTCTTGGGAGGCAGGATCAGGTGATTCTTGCCAGGTTGGCAGGCCATAGCATTGGACAGGTGGGTCCTGCAAATTATTAAGGAGGGCTATGCCCTACCCTTACTTTTGATGCCGCTAACCCATCATCCATCCCTCCAGCGACTGACAGAGACCATCTCTCTGTTTTGCGGCAGGAAGTGCAATCCCTTTTGGCCAAAGGAGCTTTTGAAAGCATGCTCGCACCAGAAGTTGGATGTGGCGGCTGTTCCCACTGCTTTCTGGTGCCCAAAATAGAAAGACGCCTTCATCCTATTTTAGACTGACACCTTCTTAATGCCTTTCTTCAGAAGGATCACACAACAACATGCATGCCTATACTGATACCAATTAATCAACTCTCAACATGATCACACTGTTCACTCAATATGATCATACGTTTTTTTATTTTCATTTAAACATTTTATTATTGATATTTCATATTAGTTGGTCGAATTTGTCAAAATCTATTAATCATACAGTATAACATGATGCTGTAGATGCAGTGTGGCCAACAGGTGTCTTCCTAGTGCTACTCCTTGGTCCTTAGGCTTGGTGAGACGGCACTGGCCACCTAGATTAACATCCCCCAAAGTCCTCTCGTGTCTGGCAGAAGTCCATTCGCCAATGGGATACCAGTTGCCCAGTATTATGGTCACAGTGGAATTCTTCCTTGGGCGATAACTTTCCTTCTGGGCAAACCAAGCTCATTCCTCCCAGGTCCACTAGACTCAGGCAGCTTTTGAGTATTGGGTCCTGGTTCTTGGTGCTGCAAGGTTGCGTTCAACATTTGGGCTACCAACTAACCCCAGTAAGCTTCTTCAGCTGTTGTGGCCCTGTTCCGTGAAAAGGTCATGCAACTGACCCTTGGTGTCTTATACTTCGGCTGGGGTCAGCATTCTACTTTTCCACCTACAGGCACAGTCCCTTCTCCTTTGCAAGCCATCAGGTTTAGCAGCTGCAGTCATTTGCAGTGCAGATTTTTTTCACCGGGTCCTTTGTGCAGCAGGGCAGTCCTTCAGCGGTCCTCTTCTCCAATCCAAAGAGATCTGAGTTCTGGGTGCCAGGAGTACCCTTTTTATGCCCACAAGATGCTCTTGGGGTAGGATGGGGTTAGTAGCCAATGGGCTACTAGGTTCCCTCTCTCCTGATGACCACGTATTGCAAAGTGTGACATCTGCATGTCCCAGAATTCTCTATCCTACCTACTTTTGATCAAACCCCTCCCTTGGTGTGCAGAGCTCCCTAGCCCAACCGTGAGGTGTGGCTCTCAAGGGGGTAACAGGCTCTTGAAAAACACAGTTTGAAAACTGGCTTCCTTTCTCGGTCCCGAGTGTCCGCCTGTCTGCTAAAACAATAGAGCAGCCCCTCTCCCAAGTGTTTCCCATTTACCCTTCAATGGCACTTTTTGCTTTGAAAATCCCCTTTTGGTTTTGGGCCAACACCTGTGTGGCTTCCTGCCAGAGAAAGGTAACACAACTCCCCCTCGCAGGTTTCTATTTTGTACTTTCCTGGGAGCTGTTTGCATGTCTACCCAAGAGGGCAGAAAGCTGTCTCCGGGATAGACGCCATGTGCAACCATGAAGTGGCACAGGAGACATGGGGGAACAAAGTGGCAACATTGCAAAAGTTGCACACTGAACCATCCTGGTTCCGGCAGCAGGGTAGGTTGCTAGAGGAGCGTTCAATGAGCACTGGACACAAATTGGTGTCCTTTTATGACCGCTGGACACTGTTGAAGTAAACCTTAGATAACAGTTATGGTTAATACCTGAACATGTGGTAGGTAGTTTTCCCCTTACCACGTCGTGTAGATAGCATTTTTTCTGGTCCTGAAGAAGTGCCTTGATCCTCCTGACACCCATGGCACGAAACATGTTGACCGATTGAGAGCAGGGCGTACTTAGCCAGATACATAGCCTCTAGTTCCTCGCCACTCTCCATTTTTAATCAGGCAGTTTACCTTCTTGAATAAAATAACTTTTAGGACTAACTGATCTGTTTTAATTCACTTTTTCTCACATCTACACATACTATGCCCCTTACCCCCACTGCACCTAACGGCAGGAACAAAAGATCCCCGCTAAAGAGCCCCATACTGGGTGCCTGTCGGGTATTGCAGCTCCGACCTGACGAGGGGCAGGCTCAAATGATGAAGCATGACACCTAGCTCGCTAGGTGGGTGAAAGCCCTAGTTCTGAAGGGAGGAATTCCCCCCTTATCTTTAACACCATGGGACATTGTTGCCCATTTGATCCTACCAATTGTATCTCGTCTTTTCTGTTCACTTTGACTTAGAGGAACTTCATACCCATTTTTCTTACTGTACACTGAAGCAAGTTACATTAATTTTGACCTGAGTATCAAGTTCGGCGTAATGTAATGAGTTGTTTGACACCTTGGAGTATCAGCTTTGGTTGCACCATTCAGGAATTAGCACAGCTGAAGAGTCAGTGTTTGAATCCTGTATGCACCAATCAGGCTACCAAGTCCTTGCACAGTAAAAAAGTTAGTTTTGCATTTTTACTGTCAGAACAGGAAAAATACATGTTCTGCTCTAGAAACATGTTGCACTCTAGGCATACCATAGGGGTGACTTAAGCATGTTACAGAGGGAGGTTTAGGCTATGCTATTCTTTTAAATGGCAAAGATAGATTAGCAGGTAAAACTACTCTTCCAGTCTGCAGGGGCGGACTGGGAGCCACGTTTTACCTTTATCACACCTCGGGTGCCACAGCCAGTGTTGCAATCCCTTGGAGGATCCTCTAACTTTCATTCCCTGAGAACCATTTGCTAGAGACTTACAAGTAAGTTAGCTTATGCCAATTGGATGTAAGCCAATTTAATATACACACTTTAAGGTTGGGGCACAGGCACTGAGGTCTGGTTAGCAGGCCTCTGTGCACTCTCTTAGTCATTTCATTTCATTTCATTTTGCCTTTATTTTTGATAAAATTTCATCATAAAAGACATTTGCAAACATTTAAAAATACAATCAAAATAGATATTAGAAACATAACCAGAAAAACACGATAGTGGTCAATCAAAGACACAACATCGCACAAGTAGTCTATTGCCTCCTATTCCTGATTATCCATACCCAGCCTAAAAATTTGGCCACAGCAACAACAACACATTCGCCAGTATCAAATCTCAAGATGCTAAGGGCTGCAAACCCCTGTCTAGTTCCCAAATTACGGCATATGGGTTTGAGCCATTTGGCCCGGGGGGCGGCATAAGCCGGGCAGGCAAAGAATATGTGCCCTACCGAGTCAACACAGTCCGGGCACCAGCCACAAAACTCACAAGACCCGCCCTTCCATTTTTTAGTGAATGATTTAGTTGGTAAAGTGCCGACCCTAAATTGGTGATAAAGTTTCCTATCACTAGGCCTGGAGATAATGTCCCAGTTGGCTTCAAGGGAAGAAACTGTTTTATGTTCATAAAACCTGCCGGACAAAGACTCTACAGGAACTAGGGAGGATTGTTTTTGTAAAACCATTGACCAATAAAGATTTTTAAAGTCTTTTTTGGATGGGAAAGGGTTGGCACCTGGGTCAGTCCAAAGCAATCCCAAACCCATAGATTCCAATAGTAATCTAACTTGCCTGAACCATGTGATGTTATCAGAACCCAAAATAGAACGGACATCTAGAAATGCCTTGGCATAGGGACCTAATTCCGGTATCGTCCAAAGTCTCCTCCAAAAAGCCAAAGGTTTGAACCTTGCGATGTCATCGAAGGGATGGCATCCAAGGTCCAACAAGAGCGGTTTCAGTGGGGTAGAACAGGGGAGGCCCGTAAGCTTTCTAAAAAATGTGTATTGTGCTTTGACCAAGGAAGAAAGATCGGCAAAACCCCAGAGTTCGGCACCATAGAGAATGGCTGAGTTTATCCTAGCATTGTAGATTTTGATAGGAGGGCCTATCAATTTCATCTGGGATTGCCTCTGATCCTTAACCAAGCAACCAGAAAGTTGAGCAAATTTCAAAGAGAGAACGTCTATTTGTGGCCTCCAATTCAGCTTATTTTCAAACACTACCCCCAAATAGGTCATGATATTAGTTTGTTCAAGTGTATCATTGTTCATGAACACATGACCTTTCACATGTTTCCCTTTGTTAAAGACCATATATTTGGTTTTGGAAACATTAACTAGAAGGTCAAAATCAGAACAAAAATTGGCAAACACATTCAAAGCCGTCTGGGATAGAAGTAGGGTGTCGTCAGCAAACATGAGGAGGGGTATTTTGGAACCACCCAACGTGGGGGCGTCCGTAGAGATAGAAGAAAAATATTGCACAACTCTATTTATAAAAAGCAAAAATAGAGTGGGCGAAAGGACGCACCCTTGCCTGACACCCCTACTAACTTTGAATCTTTCTGTTACCTGGCCTTGATTTCCCCATCTAATTTGGGCAAAGTTGTTTTTGTGCAATCTAATAATGATGTTTAAAAGATCAACTGGCATCCCAAGCACCGCTAATGCTTCCCAGAGTTTGGTCCTGTTGACTAGGTCAAAAGCTGACCGAAGATCTACAAAAGCAGCATATATTGTTCCACCACAGAGATATACCGTTTTCCAGACGATCAGATTTAGTCAAAAAGCCAGGAGCATCAGTCCAAAACTTTGGGGGGTGACCATACAAAAAGAGGCGTTTCCTTAGTCATCCTGCAGCCCCATCATTGCTACCTGCAGTTCGTGGTGGGGCAGGAGCATTTGTAATTTCTCGCGCTCCCATTTGGCTCACCAGTGCCCCATGTGTGTTCACAAAAGTGTTGGCAGAGGTGGTAGCACACCTTTGGAGGTCAGAGATACCAGTATTTCCCTACCTCGACGACTGGCTGTTAAAGGCGGGCTTACCCCAGGCAGTAGTCAGCCACCTTCAGACTATGGCAAGCCTTTTGTCATTTTTGGGGTTCACTATCAACATGCCAAAGTCACACTTGACTCCTCAGCTGCTTCTTTTCATCCTAGCCATTCTTGATATGATTCAGTTTTGTGCCTTTCCCTTGTCGAAGAAAGTCCAGGACATTCAGGCTATGGTCCCGATGCTTTAGCCTTGGTCCTGGATTTCACTGAGGTCAACTCTGAGGCTCCTATATCCTGCTGGTTGAGCACTTAAGGTGGCATATGCAGCCTATGCAGTGGGATCAGAAGTTTCAGTAAGCCCACCCTCAAAGGGACCTCTCTGACCACGTTCAGATTTCACCTGAGACTACTAGTGATCTGCAGTGGTGGTTGTTGGATCGTGATTGGGATAGTGGTAGACCGCTCTCCTTTCCCCACTCAGAGCTGACAGTGGCAACTCATTTCTTGGTTGGGATGGCCATCTGGAAGAGGTGGAGTTCAGAGGCCTCTGGTGGAGTCCCAGCTCCATACTATCCTACTGGAGCTGAGGGCCATCTGCTTGCTGTTGAAAGCCTTCCTTCCATCAATCATGGAGAGGCTGGTACATGTGCTAACTGACACCACCACCGTCATGTGGTATTGCAACAAGCAGGGCAGGGTGGGGTCACGGATCCTGTGTCAGGAAGTCCGGCGCCTCTGGAACCGGCTAGACCAAGGAATTTTTTTGGAGGTGAAGCACCTGGCAAGATCATTGAACGCCAGGTCAGATAAGCTCAGCTGTCTGCGCTTAGCGGATCATGAGTGGCAGTTTCACCCGGAGGTGACGCAAGGTCTCTTCCACGAATGGAGAGAATCTTGGCTCAGTCTGTTCGCCACTGCAGAGAACGTGCAATGTCAGCACTTCTGCGAGTTGGAGTTTCCACAGTGTCTCTCACCCGGAGACCCTTTCTACTTCAAGTGGAGCTCGAACTCCTGTATGCCTTTCACCTGATACTACACCTGTCCTGAGTTCTGAAGAAAATAAGGAAAGACTGGGCCCACGTCATCCTAGTGCCTCTGAATTGGGCACTGAGTGTTTTAAATCCAACACATCTAGGATTGAGCATCTGTCTTCCAGTCTGGCTGCCCACTTCAGGGAGACCAGATGTCGCAGCAACAGGGCAAGGTTTTGAACCACAGCTTTCAGCAATCTATACCTTCATGCTTGGAGGTTGAGTGGTGACAGCTGAACACCTTCGACATTTCTCCGGAGGTGGTTGACATCACCTTGGCAGCCTGTTGTCCCTCAACAAAAACTGTATATGGCTGTCTTTGGGACGATTTGAGGCTTGATGCTTTACTCAGCAGATAGACGATCTCCAGGCAGTGTTAACTGATGTTTTGTCCCTAGTCTGGCAGTTAAAGGGTACCTTTCAGCTCTTGAAGTTATTTTGCGCTTGCCGGATTTAGCCCTCATTGTTTAAGTCTCTATTTGTTATGCGCTTTTTGAAAGATTAACAAAATGTGTTCCCTCTTTCTCCCTTTGTGATGCCACAATAGGGCCTTAACTTGGTCCTTACATTTCTGATGTACACTCCCTTCGAGCCCCTTCACAGCTGTTCCTTGACGTTTCTCATCAAGATGGTGTTTCCTGTTGTCATGAGATTGGTGCAATAGAGAGCCCCCTTGAGGGTGCCCGTCAGGCATTGCAGCGCCAGCCCAACGAGGAGCAATCCCGATGATGAAGCATGACACCCGCAAGGGTGTGTGAGGAACCCATTTGCAAAAAGGAACGACTCCTTTGTCCTTTGTCTCCTTTAGGAACAGTATACCTTTTTCCTTTGGGAATTAACACCAGAGCATGTCTGCTGGACCTTTAAGCGCTCTAGGTCCCCATTTTTATCTGATTGATTAATGTTTTATGAATCAAGTTACTTCACTTTAAATTCCTCCCATTTAAACACATGACTGTCGTTTTTGGTTTTAAATATAGCAATGTGTCTACGGGCCTTCTAACTAGCCTGGCTGATGAGTGGAATTGCTGCATAACTGGCACTATGATGTTTGTTTCTGGTCCAGGTAGGGCCTGGCCTGGCAGTTCAGGCTAGACTGTTCCCATGGTGATCAGGGTCAAGACTGATTTGCATATAGCTGGTTCCAAACTGGAATAGCGTTGTGAGCAAAAAACAATGGATTTAACCCAGATCTGTGACTGGTGGTGAATGTCTGATTTGTTCAGCATTCTGTCCATCATCTGTTCTTTTTACATTTGTTGCCCTAAGTGGAAAGGGTATGCCTAGACGTAAGTTCAGGGTTCGTTATGCCACCGGATTCAAGCTAGCCTGGCTGATGAGAGGTGATACCACAAAATTGGTCCCAGAATGCTTGTTTCCTGTCCAGGAAGGACCTGGCTTAGTAGCTTGGGCTGGACTCTTCCCATGGGGATCAGGGTTAAGACAAATTTGCAAATGGCTGGGTCCAAACTGGAATGATGTAGCGAGCAAAAAAACAATGGATGTAACCCAGATCTGTGACTGGTGGTGAATGTCTGATTTCTTCAGCATTCTGTCCATCATCTGTTCTTTTTACAGACCACCTGGAGCAAAATGCCTAGTGTTTGTAAATGTGATACTCGGAGGCATGGCCTGATAGGCCAAAATGGCAGTCACTCTGCTAGAGTTCCAACTGGCCATGCCAAACTCGGAGACATCTTGGTGCTGACAGGTGCGGTAGATTGGCTTGAGCCTGCCAGCAGCAACACCCCAGAGGGTGCCGCATGATTCCTGCACATGGCAGCATGAGAGTAGTCGATTGGAACTGGGAAGCCGTTGTGGCACTATGGGAGAAAGTGCCCCCAAGCTGGTGGCACCTCGATCCGGCCTTCAGCGTGGCAGCTGACTTCCTGTGAATTTGGCTGTGGGGACCCAGGGGATGCAGAGGACCTCCTTGCTGGCTCCCCAACCCTCATTGGGTGGCTTCCTACATCTGGGAGCAATGGATCAGGTCATGGTCTTCTGTAGTCGGCGCTATGGGAGGCGGTGCGGGGATCAATGCAAGGCCATGTGTGTCTCCTGTGGGCCCTGAGACTAGGGCAAAAGGTCTCCGATTGGTGTTGTGATGGGGGTGGCCCCTGGGACAATGGGGATGCCAAGATCCCCTGTGCTTTAACTCCTTTGTCCCCTTTTCTCCCGACCAGGAGACTGTGATTGGGAATGACCCCGGGGCAGGATAGGGGACCTGGAGGCTCAAGGTTCAGAGCGGCTGGGGCCCCTCCACCCCCACCCCCATTCAATCAATATATCAGTGTTCGTGTAAAGCACAACTACTCACCTGCAAGGGTCTAGAGCCAACGGGGGGAAGGGAGGGGTCTGCTGTTCAGTCAAAGAGCCAGGTCTTGAGGTCATTCCTGAATTGAGGCAGAGATGGAGATTGCCTGAGATGCAGCGGTAGGGAGTTCCAGATCTTTGCAGGTAGGAGAAAGATCTTCCTCCAGCAGTGGTCCTGTGGATCAACGGGATGGTGGCCAGGGCCTTATGGGCAGAGCGGAGATGTCTGGTGGGTGTGTGGAAGGAGAGGTGGTGGTTGAGGTATGCAGGACCAGCGTTGTGGAGGGCTTTGTAGGCATGTGTGAGCAGTTTGTAGGGGATTGACCAGGAGCCAGTGGAGGTCTCTCAGGTGGCTGGTGATGTGGCTGCGGCAGAGGATGTTCAAGGTGAGTGTGGCAGAGGCGTTTTGGATGTTTTGCAGCTTCTTTTGGTATTTTTGTATGGTGCCAGTGTAGAGTGCATTGCCATATTCGAGTCTTCTGCTTGCGAGTGCATGGGTGACTGTTTTCCGGGACTCTGTGGGGATCCACTTTAAGATTTTCCGAAGCAGACAGAGCGTGTGGAAGCAGGAGAATGAGACAGCCGTGATCTGGTGGTTCATTGAGAGTAAGTAGTCTAGGATGATGCTGATGTTTTGTGCGTGGTCCATGGATGCCGGGGGTTCCGGGTGCTGCGGTCCACCAGGAGTCGTCCCAGTCATCCTCATTGGACAGAGGTGCAGGCTGGGCCGTACAGAAGGCTGGTGGGCGCAGCTTCCTGGCACCTTTCATGGCAGGGAGCCTGGGGCAGCATGGAGTAATCGCAGTTTTGAGGTGGGCTCATCTGGCCCCTCTCCTCCTCACAGTTTGGCCCACATTGGCTGGTACTGGTCCCTGAGAAGTATGCAGGAGGTTGAGAGGAGGCACGCCTTTCAGTGGTGGTGCAGCTTAGATTTCTGGCTGATCAGAGGACAATTGGGACGTGCTGTGTGAGGTTATCCTCAACCCCCCCTTTTGATGGAATATGCTCTGGCTGCAAGTGCCGCCCACCTAAGCAAGGTGGTATAGGCAAGCCAGTTGCGGCACCCAGGCCGTGCCCAGGACTACGGTGGAGTGGGCAGCCAGGGCAGAGTGGCTGTCCAGGGACCATAAGATGCGACAAACCTGCTGGTGTCCAGGACCAGTCTAAGATTGACTGATTTATGGCCCCTTAGTCGGACACAAGGGGGGGGCTCAGTACCTGGTGGGTAACCAAGTCCCCCTCCTCAGCAGATGATTCCACAGCTATTTTGTCGGTAATCCAGGCCTGTAGGTTGGCACTGGAGACTAAGATTCGGGAGGTCGGGTTGGAGTATCCTGTAGGAAGCTGGCTTTTTATGTTGTGTACCAATGTAGGGCTACACCATGCAAAACATCCAGGCGACCCTCATTGGTTTACAGAGGCTTACTTTAACAATCCAAGTGTTCTATTTGTGGTAGTGTGGTCGAGCAGCTTAGGCGTATCAGAGGGGGGTGGCAAGCATTTGTTGCAAACACAGAGTCAATAAATAATACACACACTCAAGAAGAAATTTGAGACCAATTTACAAAAATAACACATATTTTTATATCATTTTAGATACCAAGATCATCAGAATCAGGTAAGTACTTTTGGAGATATAGATTTTACAGTAAATCAGTAAAAGGCTCAAAAATGTTTTTTGAGTGATGAGCCTTAAATGTGGTAATGTTATCCTATGGGAGAAACATTCACTGCATATATATTCTTGTGAATGGTTATTGAAGGTTCCTTTTAGGACTTAAGGTGCTTAGGGGCCAAGGTTCAAATAACAACCAGCAGTTTGGTTTTACCTGCCTTGGGGTGTCTGGGTTCAGAGGTGCTGGTCACGTTGGTAGCCTTGAGTGCTACACATTAAAGTCAATGGAAGGGTACCTGAAACAAAAAGGCTGCAAGTGGGGACAAGTTTAACAGAATCTAATGGGGGGCTCAGCTTGTGAGGGTTTCTGGAGCAAGGGGGCACAGTCGGTTTCTGTGGACCCAGGTTGGGGAGCTCAAGTGCGAGGTCTTTGGTCGGCAGATCACTTGCGCTTTAGGCTCTCACTGTTGTCTATGTTTTCCAGAGGAGGGGAAAACTGGACAGCTGGGTCACAGACGTCATGGGTCTCGCTGGCCTTGAAGTCCCTCAACATGCAGGTTGTTTTTTCTTGGTGGTGGTTTCTGGGCTGGACACAAACAAGCCTTGGTTGATGCAGGTATTCCGATACCCAGGGTATTGGTGCAGCGAGGCTCCTGGAGGGTCTAGCGTCTCGAAACTCGGGGAGAGACGTGGCTGACCTCCTAGAGCCACAAAGACCACCTTTTGATGTGCTGCTCCCTCTGTGGACCCGATATCGAACAACACGGTGTACTTTGGAAAATGCGGACAGGGTCTGCAGATGCAGGGAAGTGGCTCCTCCACTCCAAGGGAAATACTGCAAGGTTGTTGAAGCTCTGGACAGTCCTCCAAGTGTTTGGGTGGATCACAGATTTTGGACGAGTCAGGTCTTTGCAATTGTTGGGACAGCAGCAGCCAGGCAAGGTTTGGTGCCAATTTCGGAGCTGGTCCGTGGTTCTTGCAATTTCTGCTCATCTCTGTCCTTCTTCGGTTCACAGATAGACAAATCTGTTGACCTGGTATTGAGGGGTCCTCATAAATATGAATTTTGGGGCATTAAGGAGATGGTAGGGTAGTACCTAATGGGCTACTTATTGCTGGGGTGACTACACCCCTTTATATGACCACTTCCTGCAAGGAGTGGGTATAATCCTGACTCAGAGTTTCCAGTTTCACCAAAATCGAGATGGTGAACCTCTTCTTCGACTGTCCACTTCAGGTGGCCCACCTTATATGATCACCTGTCCATGCCTACTGGTATATATTGGAATGACCACTAGGAAGGTCAAACAAAGAATGATTGAACATCGGAGTGCGTTCCGATGTAAAAAAACTAACACCTGCATGACTAGACACTTTGTTGACAAGTTACACACGGAAGATGATTTTACATGGGTTATTATTGACAAACCAAAATACCATGTCAATATGGGTCCTTTGGAGAGAGTTCTGTTACTTAGGGAACAAAGGTGGGTGTTTCGCTTGAAAAGCCATATTAATGGTTTGAATGAAGACATACCGTGGAATACATTATAACTCTGAGATTTTGACAATCATTAGTCCTATCTAAAATGTTCCACATATTGCTGTTTCTTCACATGGCTGCGGTATATCCCATATATATTGCCCTTTTAAGTCTACATATCTCGATAATTTCCTGCCCCATAACACCTTTGTGAACCGTAGATTCATATGATAACTATGAAAAATATCTCCTTTTTGTGCCTTTTTGAGTCTAAGAAGTCTTCATATTAGATATGAGACGAGTAACTTCTCATTATATTTGCTTTGATGGCATGTGATCAGGCGATGCATTCTTCATGGAACAGATGTGTTTATACTGGTAGACAGAAAGTTAATCCTGAACGTGGGTCCTCCCCTTCTAATTACACAAATAGATGTAGTAATAAACCTGCTAACTTCATATCCCAGAATACATTTGATGCAGCTGAGCTGAGTACTATTTCCAGGTTTTGCTTCCCGAAAGTAGTTTTCTATTAATATAGAGGTATCAAGGCGAGCGCCTAAGTTTAGACAGAAGTATACATATACATGCACCTGTTAATTACGATGGTTGAATCAGTCCATTTCGTTTTGTGACGGCTATTCTGAACGAAGAGGCTCGTGCAACCGGAAGCAATTTGGTACACTTCCGGGTTACACGGCCGGGACCCAGGAAATCAATATTTAAGAGAAGGGCTTTACAGCAGACGTCGTCGGCTCCATTTGGGAGAAGTTGGCGGTGTAACCTGGTGAGCTATATGTTTATTTTTACAGACCCCTGTGTCAGAGATGGTGACCTCTGAGTTCACGATCTATTACACGAGTGTCTCATAGCCAGTAAAATGGGCTTAACACTCGGTTGTGGTTTGCTTAATTGTTTGGGGATTAACACTCGGCTGTGGTTCGCTTGTTTGTTTGGGGAGTAACAGAGTGGGGAACTATACACGTGAGAGGTGTATATGCCCTCTGTGTGACGATAAGAATTGCAGGAATATGTTAACATTTGTTGATTTAATGATCGCTTACAAAAGAGGGGAAACCAACTAAAATCGAAAAGAAAGAGGTGCTGTCTCTTTTGAGTGAACGAGAAGAGGATTTTTCACTCGTTTTGTTCTGTTGTGCTCCTCTATTCCTTGTATACTTTGGACAATGCCCATACTGGAAGTCATTTTGATTTTATGTGCAGTATGTTGCTATATTGAGTTGCCTCATTGGTAATATGCTGTGTTTGATCATGGTGATAAGTAGTATACTTTTGTGTTTCTTACACTTTTAGATACCCGCTTAACATAAGGACCAATAAAAGGTATTGGCAGGTATTGATCTGCTTTATGGTGAGAATTATATATATTTTTTTCATCATTGTTTGGTGTTTTGCGTCACTGGGGTGTTATTTGGCACTGATTCCACATACACTGGGTGAGAGACACGTTAGGTATATGATACAATTTAAGATATTAAAGTGTGTTTTTTCTTGTTACAGTAAGAAGACCAAACTGATGTTGGTCTCTCCACACCTACGAATTATAAGTATGGTTTTTACTTTTATCATTTTTAAGCAGAGTGACAAGACATTGGTCCTGATGAATGCCATGAATTCACCTCGGTTTGGCAGAAACATGTTGACCTGACCTAGTCAGATAGGAAACATCTTATCCCTATCGTCACACTCCTTATTTTAAGATCCATCCCTAAGGGAGAGCCAATAAATAATTTTTCGCCTTAGAGAGTTGGTTTTAAATCACTTTTGTTATTATTTGCACTCTGCCTCCCATTCACATACTCACATTGGAGTTTCAAAGCACCTCAGCTCCTCTCCTAAGGGAGAGTAGAAGCCCACACAGTGTACCTTGCGGACACTGTGTGCAAGAGGGGACCCAATGATGAAGCATGTCACCATCTTGGTGAGTGAGGGTTCTCGTCTTTAAAAACTAATATTTTTGAAGGTGTGTTTTTTGTGCTTTTTTTGTAACTAACCCTTTGATATCCTCCCCACTACGGTATATTTATGTGAGTCGAGTTATAGGAGTTATACCGTGTGTGGTTCAATTCTCCTCTTTGACCTTGTTGTGAGATACAAATTAGCACAGCTGTGGGCTGTAGGTCTAGTTTTAATTGGGTATTTAGAACAGAGTATACTATTTCACCTTGGTTTTTTCTATCGTTTTTTGAGTTTGATCACCTTTTGGTAGACAAGATGACAGAGAACACAGGTTTGGCGTTTGATGAGGAAATGGTCCAAGCTATACTACAAACACCTAGTATTTTAGATACACACATCTCACAGACCTTGTCCCATACAGAAGATTGGACTAAGCTCAGCAATGTGAAGAAACAGCAGGTTAGAACTATCTTACATGCTGCAATATTAACAGAGTATCTGAGAGGCAACATAGCTCCCCCAGGATTGGTGGTGACAAATGCCCCGAGACTTTTTCTAGACAACAAAACTTTTGTGACAAATTGGTCCAAAATAGCGTGGCGGTGCACCAGAGATTGGCTAGTTTTGATTATAAATACAGCTAAAGAAACGGCCGATCTCTTAGCCATTGAAATATTAGCACTGGAAAATCAATTGAAAGTGGGAATACAGGTTACTGTGTATAAAAAGAAATTAGAAGAAATCACTAAGAATCTCAATGAAATCAAAGACGATTTGGTCAAGTTCAAGGTCAATAAATTGAAGAAGGATCTTGATAGATTTACCTTAGAGAAAGTCTATCCATACACATCTGATGACTATCAAACCACTCTGAATAAGAAGAAAGGCAAACAAGGACCACGAGGATGGCGGAAAGACACAGACGAGTGGACCTCTAATTCAGATGAATGGAGTGACTCCAATGACTCAGATCCAGAATATACATCAGCTAATTACATGAGGCGTGGAAGAGGCCACCCACAAGCATATCCACAACAGACCCCCTGGTGGCCACCACAACCATGGCCTTATCCTCCTCCTCCCTTCCATTCAGGTCCACCATTTGGTGGCCCTAATTACCCCCCTTTTTTTGGCCAGGCCAGAGGAAGAAGAGGGCGGCGAAGAGGATACAACAGGGCGCGTGCGACGAGCACACAACAACAACAAGTGAGTTGGGATCCCTCGATAGAACAGAGAGTGACCCGGAGCATGACAGCGTCCATAAACGACCTGACAGCTTGATAGTCAATCTGAGTTCAAAGAATTTGACTGAACTTGAAAGTAAGGTTCTATCTAAGGGAATGGGTTTTGTTCCTACTAAGTTAGGTGACAAATTTTTGACTCATAAAGAGTTTTCGGACTTTTTTCGGAAAGTTAGATTACACTTCTTTTTTTCAGATAAAGATAAATCTGAGATGAGTCTTACACAGAACACAGGATTGAGAAATAAATCCACTTTTGTACCGTCTCTACAACAGATACCTTCTGAAGTACACACCTTTGAGAAGGCAGTTCTGAAGGAATATGAACTAAGTTTGCAATCTCCTAAAGTAACATTCTGCAATATATCTAATATAGAACGCAGGTGTATTCAAGAATTGAGCAATGATTTGAACATCACGATTAAACCAGCAGATAAGGGCGGAGCTACCGTCATTATGAACACGACTGATTATCGGAATGAATGCCTTCGACAGCTAGGTGATGCGAAGTTCTACACGCAAATTGGCCAAGACCCTACTTCCAGGTTGCAGACATGTATTGGTACTCTGGTGGAAGAAGGAAGGCAGGAGAATTGGATAACCAAGAATGAAGCTGAATTCTTGGTGCAGTCACATCCCAAGACTCCTGCGTTCTATATCCTTCCTAAAATACATAAGGTCCAGAGACCACCTCCTGGTAGACCGATAGTCTCGGGCATTGGCTCAGTTTTGGAGCCTTTGTCCAAATTTGTGGACTATTTTCTTCGCCCCATGGTAGCAGAGATGCCGTCCTATATACAGGACACTAAGCATGCTCTGTCTCTTCTGGACACAGTCTCTTTTGATCCGGCTACGTCTTTGATGGCATCGTATGACGTAGAGTCATTATATACAAACATTCCACAGGATGACACCTTACAAATCATTGCACTCCTGTTAGAGAGTCATCCACGTGATGATCAGACACCAAACACCTTTGTGATGCAGTGTGCCAGGCTGGCTCTGAAAGAGAATTTTTTCAGCTTTGAAGGGAAACTATATTGGCAAACGACTGGCACGTCTATGGGGAGTACCTGTGCTCCCAGTATGGCCAATCTTTATATGTATCATTTTGAGACCAGTACTATTTTTGATATTAACAATCCCTTTTCACACCAATTGAAATTGTGGAAACGATACATAGATGATATCCTGGTCATCTGGGAAGGTGACCAGGGTTCTCTAGATGCGTTTTCCATGTGGCTGAATACACGAGATCGCAATCTGAAATTCACTGGTGAATCCAGCAACAACACTCTTTCATTTCTGGATTTGCGACTATATCCCAAATATGGTAAAATCCAGACTGAACTGTATCAGAAACCTATGGCGCGAAATTCATTGTTGAGTTTTCATAGCTTTCATCCTCGTGCACTCCTGAATAATCTACCTGTAGGTCAATTCTTGAGATTACGAAGGAATTGTAGTGAAATAGCAAGATACAAACTACATGCTAAGAATTTGACTGATGAACTAATATCTCGTAACTATCCGAGTAAATTAGTACATGGTGCCAACAAGAGAGCACGTAATAATCATCGGGAGGCTCTGTTGGAATCCTATACTAGACCTGAGAACAAAAGGATGGTCTGTGTCACCACTTTTCATGATCAATCCAACAATGTCAAAAGAGCTGTCAATAAAGCTTGGCATATCTTGAATACAGGTAATTTGTCCCTGGAAAGACCTCTTTTTGCTTTCAAGCGGAGTAGCAATTTAAGAGATATGCTAGTACACACTAGACCCAGAACTGAAACACGAGATAAAAGTCAGCCGACCATATGGGGTGCAACACCAGTGGTAGGACATTTCCCGTGTGGCACATGTTCCGTTTGCCCTTTTACTCGTAAAGTGACACAGCTTGACCTAGGTCTTGAAACACCTTGGACATTACATACACATACCAACTGTAACACTAGTGGGGTCATTTATATGATCACCTGTCCATGCCTACTGGTATATATTGGAATGACCACTAGGAAGGTCAAACAAAGAATGATTGAACATCGGAGTGCGTTCCGATGTAAAAAAACTAACACCTGCATGACTAGACACTTTGTTGACAAGTTACACACGGAAGATGATTTTACATGGGTTATTATTGACAAACCAAAATACCATGTCAATATGGGTCCTTTGGAGAGAGTTCTGTTACTTAGGGAACAAAGGTGGGTGTTTCGCTTGAAAAGCCATATTAATGGTTTGAATGAAGACATACCGTGGAATACATTATAACTCTGAGATTTTGACAATCATTAGTCCTATCTAAAATGTTCCACATATTGCTGTTTCTTCACATGGCTGCGGTATATCCCATATATATTGCCCTTTTAAGTCTACATATCTCGATAATTTCCTGCCCCATAACACCTTTGTGAACCGTAGATTCATATGATAACTATGAAAAATATCTCCTTTTTGTGCCTTTTTGAGTCTAAGAAGTCTTCATATTAGATATGAGACGAGTAACTTCTCATTATATTTGCTTTGATGGCATGTGATCAGGCGATGCATTCTTCATGGAACAGATGTGTTTATACTGGTAGACAGAAAGTTAATCCTGAACGTGGGTCCTCCCCTTCTAATTACACAAATAGATGTAGTAATAAACCTGCTAACTTCATATCCCAGAATACATTTGATGCAGCTGAGCTGAGTACTATTTCCAGGTTTTGCTTCCCGAAAGTAGTTTTCTATTAATATAGAGGTATCAAGGCGAGCGCCTAAGTTTAGACAGAAGTATACATATACATGCACCTGTTAATTACGATGGTTGAATCAGTCCATTTCGTTTTGTGACGGCTATTCTGAACGAAGAGGCTCGTGCAACCGGAAGCAATTTGGTACACTTCCGGGTTACACGGCCGGGACCCAGGAAATCAATATTTAAGAGAAGGGCTTTACAGCAGACGTCGTCGGCTCCATTTGGGAGAAGTTGGCGGTGTAACCTGGTGAGCTATATGTTTATTTTTACAGACCCCTGTGTCAGAGATGGTGACCTCTGAGTTCACGATCTATTACACGAGTGTCTCATAGCCAGTAAAATGGGCTTAACACTCGGTTGTGGTTTGCTTATTTGTTTGGGGATTAACACTCGGCTGTGGTTCGCTTGTTTGTTTGGGGAGTAACAGAGTGGGGAACTATACACGTGAGAGGTGTATATGCCCTCTGTGTGACGATAAGAATTGCAGGAATATGTTAACATTTGTTGATTTAATGATCGCTTACAAAAGAGGGGAAACCAACTAAAATCGAAAAGAAAGAGGTGCTGTCTCTTTTGAGTGAACGAGAAGAGGATTTTTCACTCGTTTTGTTCTGTTGTGCTCCTCTATTCCTTGTATACTTTGGACAATGCCCATACTGGAAGTCATTTTGATTTTATGTGCAGTATGTTGCTATATTGAGTTGCCTCATTGGTAATATGCTGTGTTTGATCATGGTGATAAGTAGTATACTTTTGTGTTTCTTACACTTTTAGATACCCGCTTAACATAAGGACCAATAAAAGGTATTGGCAGGTATTGATCTGCTTTATGGTGAGAATTATATATATTTTTTTCATCATTGTTTGGTGTTTTGCGTCACTGGGGTGTTATTTGGCACTGATTCCACATACACTGGGTGAGAGACACGTTAGGTATATGATACAATTTAAGATATTAAAGTGTGTTTTTTCTTGTTACAGTAAGAAGACCAAACTGATGTTGGTCTCTCCACACCTACGAATTATAAGTATGGTTTTTACTTTTATCATTTTTAAGCAGAGTGACAAGACATTGGTCCTGATGAATGCCATGAATTCACCTCGGTTTGGCAGAAACATGTTGACCTGACCTAGTCAGATAGGAAACATCTTATCCCTATCGTCACACTCCTTATTTTAAGATCCATCCCTAAGGGAGAGCCAATAAATAATTTTTCGCCTTAGAGAGTTGGTTTTAAATCACTTTTGTTATTATTTGCACTCTGCCCCCCATTCACATACTCACATTGGAGTTTCAAAGCACCTCAGCTCCTCTCCTAAGGGAGAGTAGAAGCCCACACAGTGTACCTTGCGGACACTGTGTGCAAGAGGGGACCCAATGATGAAGCATGTCACCATCTTGGTGAGTGAGGGTTCTCGTCTTTAAAAACTAATATTTTTGAAGGTGTGTTTTTTGTGCTTTTTTTGTAACTAACCCTTTGATATCCTCCCCACTACGGTATATTTATGTGAGTCGAGTTATAGGAGTTATACCGTGTGTGGTTCAATTCTCCTCTTTGACCTTGTTGTGAGATACAAATTAGCACAGCTGTGGGCTGTAGGTCTAGTTTTAATTGGGTATTTAGAACAGAGTATACTATTTCACCTTGGTTTTTTCTATCGTTTTTTGAGTTTGATCACCTTTTGGTAGACAAGATGACAGAGAACACAGGTTTGGCGTTTGATGAGGAAATGGTCCAAGCTATACTACAAACACCTAGTATTTTAGATACACACATCTCACAGACCTTGTCCCATACAGAAGATTGGACTAAGCTCAGCAATGTGAAGAAACAGCAGGTTAGAACTATCTTACATGCTGCAATATTAACAGAGTATCTGAGAGGCAACATAGCTCCCCCAGGATTGGTGGTGACAAATGCCCCGAGACTTTTTCTAGACAACAAAACTTTTGTGACAAATTGGTCCAAAATAGCGTGGCGGTGCACCAGAGATTGGCTAGTTTTGATTATAAATACAGCTAAAGAAACGGCCGATCTCTTAGCCATTGAAATATTAGCACTGGAAAATCAATTGAAAGTGGGAATACAGGTTACTGTGTATAAAAAGAAATTAGAAGAAATCACTAAGAATCTCAATGAAATCAAAGACGATTTGGTCAAGTTCAAGGTCAATAAATTGAAGAAGGATCTTGATAGATTTACCTTAGAGAAAGTCTATCCATACACATCTGATGACTATCAAACCACTCTGAATAAGAAGAAAGGCAAACAAGGACCACGAGGATGGCGGAAAGACACAGACGAGTGGACCTCTAATTCAGATGAATGGAGTGACTCCAATGACTCAGATCCAGAATATACATCAGCTAATTACATGAGGCGTGGAAGAGGCCACCCACAAGCATATCCACAACAGACCCCCTGGTGGCCACCACAACCATGGCCTTATCCTCCTCCTCCCTTCCATTCAGGTCCACCATTTGGTGGCCCTAATTACCCCCCTTTTTTTGGCCAGGCCAGAGGAAGAAGAGGGCGGCGAAGAGGATACAACAGGGCGCGTGCGACGAGCACACAACAACAACAAGTGAGTTGGGATCCCTCGATAGAACAGAGAGTGACCCGGAGCATGACAGCGTCCATAAACGACCTGACAGCTTGATAGTCAATCTGAGTTCAAAGAATTTGACTGAACTTGAAAGTAAGGTTCTATCTAAGGGAATGGGTTTTGTTCCTACTAAGTTAGGTGACAAATTTTTGACTCATAAAGAGTTTTCGGACTTTTTTCGGAAAGTTAGATTACACTTCTTTTTTTCAGATAAAGATAAATCTGAGATGAGTCTTACACAGAACACAGGATTGAGAAATAAATCCACTTTTGTACCGTCTCTACAACAGATACCTTCTGAAGTACACACCTTTGAGAAGGCAGTTCTGAAGGAATATGAACTAAGTTTGCAATCTCCTAAAGTAACATTCTGCAATATATCTAATATAGAACGCAGGTGTATTCAAGAATTGAGCAATGATTTGAACATCACGATTAAACCAGCAGATAAGGGCGGAGCTACCGTCATTATGAACACGACTGATTATCGGAATGAATGCCTTCGACAGCTAGGTGATGCGAAGTTCTACACGCAAATTGGCCAAGACCCTACTTCCAGGTTGCAGACATGTATTGGTACTCTGGTGGAAGAAGGAAGGCAGGAGAATTGGATAACCAAGAATGAAGCTGAATTCTTGGTGCAGTCACATCCCAAGACTCCTGCGTTCTATATCCTTCCTAAAATACATAAGGTCCAGAGACCACCTCCTGGTAGACCGATAGTCTCGGGCATTGGCTCAGTTTTGGAGCCTTTGTCCAAATTTGTGGACTATTTTCTTCGCCCCATGGTAGCAGAGATGCCGTCCTATATACAGGACACTAAGCATGCTCTGTCTCTTCTGGACACAGTCTCTTTTGATCCGGCTACGTCTTTGATGGCATCGTATGACGTAGAGTCATTATATACAAACATTCCACAGGATGACACCTTACAAATCATTGCACTCCTGTTAGAGAGTCATCCACGTGATGATCAGACACCAAACACCTTTGTGATGCAGTGTGCCAGGCTGGCTCTGAAAGAGAATTTTTTCAGCTTTGAAGGGAAACTATATTGGCAAACGACTGGCACGTCTATGGGGAGTACCTGTGCTCCCAGTATGGCCAATCTTTATATGTATCATTTTGAGACCAGTACTATTTTTGATATTAACAATCCCTTTTCACACCAATTGAAATTGTGGAAACGATACATAGATGATATCCTGGTCATCTGGGAAGGTGACCAGGGTTCTCTAGATGCGTTTTCCATGTGGCTGAATACACGAGATCGCAATCTGAAATTCACTGGTGAATCCAGCAACAACACTCTTTCATTTCTGGATTTGCGACTATATCCCAAATATGGTAAAATCCAGACTGAACTGTATCAGAAACCTATGGCGCGAAATTCATTGTTGAGTTTTCATAGCTTTCATCCTCGTGCACTCCTGAATAATCTACCTGTAGGTCAATTCTTGAGATTACGAAGGAATTGTAGTGAAATAGCAAGATACAAACTACATGCTAAGAATTTGACTGATGAACTAATATCTCGTAACTATCCGAGTAAATTAGTACATGGTGCCAACAAGAGAGCACGTAATAATCATCGGGAGGCTCTGTTGGAATCCTATACTAGACCTGAGAACAAAAGGATGGTCTGTGTCACCACTTTTCATGATCAATCCAACAATGTCAAAAGAGCTGTCAATAAAGCTTGGCATATCTTGAATACAGGTAATTTGTCCCTGGAAAGACCTCTTTTTGCTTTCAAGCGGAGTAGCAATTTAAGAGATATGCTAGTACACACTAGACCCAGAACTGAAACACGAGATAAAAGTCAGCCGACCATATGGGGTGCAACACCAGTGGTAGGACATTTCCCGTGTGGCACATGTTCCGTTTGCCCTTTTACTCGTAAAGTGACACAGCTTGACCTAGGTCTTGAAACACCTTGGACATTACATACACATACCAACTGTAACACTAGTGGGGTCATTTATATGATCACCTGTCCATGCCTACTGGTATATATTGGAATGACCACTAGGAAGGTCAAACAAAGAATGATTGAACATCGGAGTGCGTTCCGATGTAAAAAAACTAACACCTGCATGACTAGACACTTTGTTGACAAGTTACACACGGAAGATGATTTTACATGGGTTATTATTGACAAACCAAAATACCATGTCAATATGGGTCCTTTGGAGAGAGTTCTGTTACTTAGGGAACAAAGGTGGGTGTTTCGCTTGAAAAGCCATATTAATGGTTTGAATGAAGACATACCGTGGAATACATTATAACTCTGAGATTTTGACAATCATTAGTCCTATCTAAAATGTTCCACATATTGCTGTTTCTTCACATGGCTGCGGTATATCCCATATATATTGCCCTTTTAAGTCTACATATCTCGATAATTTCCTGCCCCATAACACCTTTGTGAACCGTAGATTCATATGATAACTATGAAAAATATCTCCTTTTTGTGCCTTTTTGAGTCTAAGAAGTCTTCATATTAGATATGAGACGAGTAACTTCTCATTATATTTGCTTTGATGGCATGTGATCAGGCGATGCATTCTTCATGGAACAGATGTGTTTATACTGGTAGACAGAAAGTTAATCCTGAACGTGGGTCCTCCCCTTCTAATTACACAAATAGATGTAGTAATAAACCTGCTAACTTCATATCCCAGAATACATTTGATGCAGCTGAGCTGAGTACTATTTCCAGGTTTTGCTTCCCGAAAGTAGTTTTCTATTAATATAGAGGTATCAAGGCGAGCGCCTAAGTTTAGACAGAAGTATACATATACATGCACCTGTTAATTACGATGGTTGAATCAGTCCATTTCGTTTTGTGACGGCTATTCTGAACGAAGAGGCTCGTGCAACCGGAAGCAATTTGGTACACTTCCGGGTTACACGGCCGGGACCCAGGAAATCAATATTTAAGAGAAGGGCTTTACAGCAGACGTCGTCGGCTCCATTTGGGAGAAGTTGGCGGTGTAACCTGGTGAGCTATATGTTTATTTTTACAGACCCCTGTGTTAGAGATGGTGACCTCTGAGTTCACGATCTATTACACGAGTGTCTCATAGCCAGTAAAATGGGCTTAACACTCGGTTGTGGTTTGCTTAATTGTTTGGGGATTAACACTCGGCTGTGGTTCGCTTGTTTGTTTGGGGAGTAACAGAGTGGGGAACTATACACGTGAGAGGTGTATATGCCCTCTGTGTGACGATAAGAATTGCAGGAATATGTTAACATTTGTTGATTTAATGATCGCTTACAAAAGAGGGGAAACCAACTAAAATCGAAAAGAAAGAGGTGCTGTCTCTTTTGAGTGAACGAGAAGAGGATTTTTCACTCGTTTTGTTCTGTTGTGCTCCTCTATTCCTTGTATACTTTGGACAATGCCCATACTGGAAGTCATTTTGATTTTATGTGCAGTATGTTGCTATATTGAGTTGCCTCATTGGTAATATGCTGTGTTTGATCATGGTGATAAGTAGTATACTTTTGTGTTTCTTACACTTTTAGATACCCGCTTAACATAAGGACCAATAAAAGGTATTGGCAGGTATTGATCTGCTTTATGGTGAGAATTATATATATTTTTTTCATCATTGTTTGGTGTTTTGCGTCACTGGGGTGTTATTTGGCACTGATTCCACATACACTGGGTGAGAGACACGTTAGGTATATGATACAATTTAAGATATTAAAGTGTGTTTTTTCTTGTTACAGTAAGAAGACCAAACTGATGTTGGTCTCTCCACACCTACGAATTATAAGTATGGTTTTTACTTTTATCATTTTTAAGCAGAGTGACAAGACATTGGTCCTGATGAATGCCATGAATTCACCTCGGTTTGGCAGAAACATGTTGACCTGACCTAGTCAGATAGGAAACATCTTATCCCTATCGTCACACTCCTTATTTTAAGATCCATCCCTAAGGGAGAGCCAATAAATAATTTTTCGCCTTAGAGAGTTGGTTTTAAATCACTTTTGTTATTATTTGCACTCTGCCCCCCATTCACATACTCACATTGGAGTTTCAAAGCACCTCAGCTCCTCTCCTAAGGGAGAGTAGAAGCCCACACAGTGTACCTTGCGGACACTGTGTGCAAGAGGGGACCCAATGATGAAGCATGTCACCATCTTGGTGAGTGAGGGTTCTCGTCTTTAAAAACTAATATTTTTGAAGGTGTGTTTTTTGTGCTTTTTTTGTAACTAACCCTTTGATATCCTCCCCACTACGGTATATTTATGTGAGTCGAGTTGCCTGTAACTGTGACAGGCCTTCTGACTAGTGATTTTCCTGCCTGCTCTGGTGCCAAATGAACCCCAGAGTAGGAGGTGGCATTCCTCAGGTCTGGGGAAGCCTGGGTTGCATTTCAAAGGTGGCAGAGGCTTTGAAGCCTTTGGCCTTGTAATGCTAAATCACTAGTGTAGAAAGCTGTTTTTTTATGGTAGTGCCAATGTAAGGGCGCACCATGCAAAAAGTACAGATGACCCTTGGTTTACAGGGCTGAAATTATTAATCCCAAGTGCTCTATTTGTGGTAGTGTGGTCATGTAGCTTAGGACTATCAGATGGTAGTGTTAAGCATTTGTTTTACATACAGTGTGAATAAATGAGACTCACTCAAAAAGAAATCCGAGACCAATTTAGAAAAATAACACAGACTTTTATATACTTTCAGACACCAAGATCATCTGAATCAAGGAAAATACTTTTGTGGTTATGGAATTTTGTAGAAATAGAACATACGATTTAATAATTTTTTTGAGGTTTGAGCCTTGAACCCTGTAATGTTATCCGATGGGAGAAACATACACTGCATAGATATACCTGCAAAGATTTTCAGAATGCACCTTCCAGAACTTAAGGTGCTTTACCTGCCCTGGGGTGTTTGGGTGCAGAGATGCTGGTCGCATTGGTAGCCTTGAGCGCTACACGTCAAAGTCAATTGAAGAAGTACCTGCAAAAAAAGGCTGCAAGTGGGGGCTTGGGTACAAGGCAGGCAGAAACCAACGGGGGCTCGGCCCTTGAGGGTCTCTGGAGCACAAGGACACAGTCGGTTTTTGTGAACCCGGGCTGAGGGGTTCGGTGCAGAGGTGTTTTGTCCGGCGGTTCACTGTAGTTAGAGGCGCTCACTGGGCTTTGGTGGCCTGGAGAGGGAGAGAAAGCTGGGCAGCAGGGCTACTCTTGATTAAGGCCTCGTAATCCTGAAGTCCCTCAATGGCAGGTCGGTGTCGACATTGGTGGTGTCCGGACTGGATGTATAAGGCTGGCTTTGTATATGGTGCACACTTATTTAAGGGGTGCACCTTGCCCTAATCCAGAGAACCTTTATTGTGCTTTTAGTGGTCTTTGATAACCATAGACAGCTTTCAAAGTGGTAGCTGTGGAGAGCTGCCTTCAGGCTTATCCTGGGGGAGTGTTAAGCAGCTTGTTTTACCTGTTTAATCATATAGTGTAGGTTAAATGAAAAAGAACCACATAGTGTTAATATAAAAATACTTCTGATGGATACTTCTGCCTGTGGATTCCTCACCTTCTGAATATTCCCTGCGCCAGCATTCTGTGGAAATTCTTTCCTAGCTCTTCCACGTCGACGAGGACGTCATAATAGCACGGCTCCACTCGCGACTCTGTATGACGTTCCCTTTTTTCCGCACCGTCAACGCGTAACGGTTTTCCTTGGGACTCTCCATTTTCTATAGAGAAAACTTTGTATCCTCGAGGAGTTCTAATGGCTACTTCTAGGAAGTCCGAATTAAAAACCTGCAGGAAGTGTGGCGTTCACATGTCGATCACTGAGCCGCATGTTGATTGCCTTTGGTGCTTGTGTTCTGATCACGACGTCGATGAATGCCGAAGCTGCAGGAAGATGTATCCGAAGGCCATTAAGGAGCGTGAGGTTAAGCTGTTTATAGCCAGAGCCAAAAAGGAAAAGAGGTGTCATAAACTAACAAAGTCGTTGTCTTCTCACACTTCGAAGTCACGAAAACATAAGAAGTCTAAGAGGAGACATGGCTCTAGGCGCCGTCCTTCGCAGGTCAGGGCTTCGAAGTCGAGGTCACCTTCTCCAGCTAAGCAACTTCGAAGGCAGGACTTTGTATCTCCTTCTCCAACTCCATCTCCATGGGTGACGCCGGTCCCATCTCCGGCTCCGAGGTCGTCTGTGTCGAAGGGCTCTTCGGTGCCTGAAGGTTCTCCGGCTCCTGGTATGTCTCCGACGCCCAGGGTGTCGTCTCCAGGCCATGTGTCTTCACCTGTGCAGGCGCTCTCTACGGCTCTGCAGGCTCCAGTTCAGCCTCAGGTGGTTCCTGTTCAGGAAGGTACGGATCCATATCCTCCTTTTCCTGTTCCTGGATCAGACCCTACGCATATTCTTAATGCGATGTTTGGCATGTTTGCCAGGGCCTCTACTCCATCTGGTGCGCCTTCGGGCCCCGTGGGTCCTTTGGCCTTTAACTTGGGTGTGCCCCATCACTATGCTCAAGCACCCTTTGTACCATTCTTGCCGATGACTCGGACTTGGCATTTTCCGGCGCCGGGGTCTTCCACTCCGGCTCCTCGGACCCCTACTGCTGTTGAGTCGGCGCAGACTTGGATTCGATCGACGCAGAGATTTGAAGCTGAGGCTCCTCCATCAAAGCTGTTGATGTTCTCACCGGCACCGTGGTTGGCGCCGCCGACGCCGATTCTTAAACAGCGCTCTAGGAGAGAGGCGCAGTGGCTCCTTGAGGAGGAGGAATGTTCACAGGGGCACAAGGAAGGAGAGATTGTTGAATCTGTGGACGAGTTTGAGGGCTTACACGAGTCCAGTGGATTGGATACTTCTCCTGAGTATGATCTCTCATCTCCAAAGGCTGGAGTATTGCAAGACATTGATCCTTATCATGTGGTAATAAGACAGGCAGCTGAGTTGCTTGATCTGCAACTTTCTTCAGCGGAGGTAAAATCTAATATCCTGACTGAGGTTCTTAATACACCTTCTACAGCCTCTGAACCTCTGCTACACTTTAATGAGGCTTTGACGGAGCCTATTTTGGAGGATTGGCAGAAGCCATTGTCTGCTCCTACAGTTTCTCGTTCCATTTCAAGAAGGTACAGGCCTGCTCCTGGGGATCCGGCTTTTCTGTCTTCGCATCCGTCACCGGAAAGCTTGGTGGTCCAGGCTTCTTGTTCAAAGCAATCTTCTGGTTCTTTCCCTACCATACCCAGTGATAGGGATTCTAAAAAAATGGAGCAAGCGGCAAAGAAGGTATTTTCTTCTGCGAGTATGGCTCTTAAGTCCACTAATGCTACCTGTCTCCTTGGGAGGTATATCCATGCTCTGATGGACTCAGTCAAGCAGCTAGCTCCAAAGTTGCCTGAAGAGGTTTGGAATCATTTCTTCGAGGCCCTTTCTGATTCTCAAGCTGCGGCCCGTCAGGTGATACAATCGGGTCTGGACACTGCTGACTCTATGGCTCGTTTGATGGGGTCTTCTGTGGCGAAAAGAAGACAAGCTTGGCTTAGATCGTCCGGATTTTCTCCTGATGTTCAAGCAACTCTGCTGGATTTGCCCTTTGATGGGTCGAGACTGTTTGGAACTAAGGCTGACTCTGCCTTGCAGCGTTTTAGGGATAGCAAAGCAACTGCAAGGTCTCTAGGCCTTCAGACGCAGTCTAGGGCATACGGCTACAAGCGGTATTGTGGTTTTGGAAGGGCTGCTTCCTTTTGTAGCTGCCAACAGATGCAACAGAGCCAGCAGCAGCAGAATCCATTGTACAAATCGTACAGAGGGAAAAATAAAGGACGCCTTAGGGGAGCCACTCGGGAGCAATCCTCCTCCTTCTCCACTTCTCCTCCCGCCACCGTTGGTACTTCAGGAAAACAGTTCTAGATCCCCCCTCTTAGAACATGTTGGTCCGGTAGGGGGTTGGGTGTCCCACTTTCTACAAGATTTGAAAACGATCAATTCAGATCGTTGGGTTTTAAATCTTGTAGAGACTGGGTACATCCTACCTTTTTTAAAATGTCCTCCTCCTCGCCAGGGTTGGTGCTCAGGGGACCACTTACTGCTTTTACAGCAGGAATTTCTTACCTTGTTACAGAAAGATGCGATAAAGGTGGTTCCTGAGCAGGAAAGGGGCCAGGGATGCTACTCCCGGTATTTCCTGATCCCCAAAAAGGACGGTCGATTAAGGCCGATCTTGGACCTCATTTTGAATCTTTACCTCAGGCAGGAAAAGTTCAAAATGTTGACCTTGGCTCAGGTTTTTCTTATGGCGCTGTAACAGGAAGACTGGATGGTGTCCATCGATCTGCAGGATGCATATTTTCATCTTGCCATCCTGAAGTCGCATCAGAAGTATCTCCGGTTCACGGTAGAATCGCAACACTATCAGTTTGTGGTTCTTCGGTTTGGTCTCACTTCCGTTGAAAGCAGTCTCCGGAGTTAGTGATGTGCCATTTGCAAGCAACAACGCAGCTGTTGTTCAAGTTGGGTTTTTAAATAAATGTACCCAAATCTCATCTGGTGCCTTCTCAGCGCTGCCTGTTCATAGGGGCAATACTAGACACTACTGTGTGTCGGGCATTTCCGCCTCCGCAGAGTGTTCTCGACATTCAGGAGATGATTCCTTTGTTTCACGATGGAGCGGTTGTTCCAGTCCTAAAGGTTCTACGCCTGCTCAGTCTGTTCGCTTCCTGCATACTGCTGGTCACTCATGTGCGCTGGCACATGAGGGCACTCCAGTGGTGCCTCCGCAGGCAGTGGTATCAACATAATGGAGATCTCGTGGAGAAGGTCAGAATCTCCAGGGAAGCTGCAGCGGAGTTGACTTGGTGGGGTGTGCAGGGCAACCTGTCTCAAGGAAAGCCCTTTCAGCTTCCTCCACCTGGGGCCACAGTGATCACGGATGCCTCCACTCTAGGGTGGGTTGCTCATCTGGCGGATCTGGAGGTCAAAGGTCTTTAGTCTCCAGAGAAAAGGTTGCTTCACATCAACCCTTTGGAATTACGGTTGATACGTTTGCCACTAAAGGCTTTCCTTCCTTCCTTCGCAGTCAGTCGGTTCAGGTCCTGACGGACAACAATACCGCGATGTGGTAGATCAACAAAGAGGGAGGTGTAGGGTCGTATTGATGCAGCGTGGAAATGTCAAATCCTCCCTTCATTACAGACCAAATATCACACTAGAACATTTACTCAATACATTCATTGGTGTGGCCCATAACACCAACACTCACACTAACCTGATCTGTTCTTACGGGAGGGATAAGTTTTCCAATCGCTGACATGAAAGGAATACCTTTTCACCTAAAGAACCTAATTTACATGAATATGCATTAAATACCTTTATTAAACTTAGAACCTCAAGATATTCCCTTCATTTTGTCGATGGATCAGTTAGTTGTATTTGGATAATTGTTAACTCAATTCTTCTATTTATATTCAATCTCAATCTAATCTCTTCAAATTATCAGCTCAACACATTTGTCTGTAGATCAATGCTTTTTATCTAATTAATTGCAAAATTTAATAATTCATTAGTCAAACCACAGAACATCATATTTACCTAATCTGGCTATTAGTCGTCCTCTAAGTCAATCAAGTCGTGAAAATCTTTAATTCATCAAAGTCAGGCAGCGATTCAGTCTGTCAAGGATTCAGGGAAACAGCTGTCCAGCAGTGTCACCGTCCTCTCCGTCAGCATAACGTCAGGGAAATAGCAGCGAGAACTCCAACTCCTCTACATCTCTCTATTCTACCATCTTTTATAATGATTTTAATGTCAAAATGTAACAAAAATCAGTTTTAGGCAGTCCTGATTGGTGGGTTTGAGGTCATTCGGTAAAGTTCTCACATAGTCTATTTAGTTAGGTCATCACACTTGCTGGTTCCGGTTTTAAAGACAGTCCTTTGTTTAGTAGTCTTGGCAACTCTCCCAGTACGACCTTGATGGGTACATCTTGCATGGGTCAGGACGAGGCCACTGTTGCTTGCGGCGGCGCAGTCGCACTTCACCCGAAACCTCGTGAAATGGTAGCAGTCGCGTCGTGTGTCTCGGTCAGCCATCTTGTCTTAGGTCCAAATGGTCAACTTAAGCGAAACAAACATAAAACATAATTAAAACATGGAAATAGCTAATAAAATGTTAAACCCTCACTAACTCCCCTATGTGTATGTAATTATCTAGCATAATTGCGACATTCAAAGCGTTTATATTCACCCAGTGATGTCATCTGGTGCGACTTACAATTACATCACAAAAGCAACATATATCATGCAATATTCTAATTTTCTAACATTAGTATGCGTACGTATATTAGTTTACAAATTATTTTAGCCATGCAAAATGCAAATCCCACGTGTAATTCATACATTAGTAGGGTTGGTTAATTATCACTCCAAACACATTAATATTATTACAATTAATAGATTATTCTAATTAGTATGAACATGCAAAAATGGGGGGGGTATACAAAATTTTGTACTACCCGCTCCATCAATCCCCCCTTTGGTGATTATATCACCACACCATCAAAATTTTGTATCCCTTTTTATGGAATCTCAAAGTGATTTCTTGTTTTTGTTCATAATTCGGTATCCCCTGTCTCTTCTATTTTTGCTGACCTATACATACTCTCCTTGACTTCCTCTAATTCTATCTCTTCAAATTCTCTCTCTTGTTTCTTGACTTTTCTCCTTACATTTTCTCTTTTTAACTTTTTCTGATTTTTACAACAGATACATCTTAATCTTATTATTAATACTATGAAAATCACACATGTTAATAATAGTTTACCTAAGAAGGTACTACCTAAGTTCACTAAGACATCTTTAATAGCTGATACTTTCTTTCCAATCCTTTCCCAAACACGTTCAACCTCCAGTGGTGCAATTTCATCATGCAGTACTGTACTATTTTTAATATAAATTTCAAATCTTTACTTTCGTCAGGAATGTAAGTACAACAATGTTGAACTTTCAGCATTCCACAGACTCCACCCTCTTTTGACAATTATATACGAAGGGCAAGTCGATTTTGCATTACCATGGCACGCATGGCAACCATTTCAGTGTTTACCAATAAAAATCCTCCAGAGGTGCTTGTTGACAAGCGATCCACTACTGTGGAAAGTCTTCTAATTTTGTTTGCCTTCAGAGATATTCCCACTGCTGGTATCAATGCTCCAAAAATGTCACCTACTATTTCTAACTAAGATTCTCTCTTACTACGTGCTAAATAACTACCTAAACTATGTACACCATCTTCTTCTCTATCCATGTGAAAAATCTTTGGGAAAACCAGGCCTACATAACATGTGCCATACCAACGGTCTGGCAAACGATAATACGCCCTATTCACACAAATGAAATGTAACCCAGGAAAGACTGGGTCTTTTCCACCTTTAAATCCCCATCCACCCATGATTCGATATGTATCATGGCACTCACTATTACCTACAAAATAATTATCATATGCAGTTTTGTTCCTTCTAATACACAATTTCCCTTTCTGAGGCCAATCTAAAGCCATAGTTGGACTAGCTTCTACTTTCAAGTGTTTTTCCATTTCTACATCCCAGACTGTCTTCTCCACCTTTCCTTCAGATGCCTTTCTTTGCATTTTCAATCTCCTTTCTTCAACCATATCTAGAAATGTATTTTCCTCTTTCTTTAAACTGCAAGTCAAATTGTTTTTAAATATATACTCTAATGTTAGTTCTTTAGTTTCTAAGAAAAATTCACCTAATACCTTTGCCGGTTTGACTTTGTTTAGCTTGTTAATTGATGGTACTTGTGAAAATATACTATCTACATCTGAAAAATAATACTCTAATTTCCCTGTTTGATAAAATAAACTAGCTATTACACTACATGTTATTCCATATGTTACTGGAAGGTGGTGATAAGTCACTCCCTCCGATACAGTGGCAGGTAACTGCATACAAACGTAGCAGTCCCTTACATCCATTGTCTTTACATATTCATACAACAATTTTGAAAACACATTATTAGTAAAATCGGTTATAGACCTATCTTTGTGTCAATAGTTTCTATCTATTCTAGTTGGAACTACCTTTTGCTTCTTATATATATTAGTTTTGTTTTCACTATGTCCTTCTATTGTATCTATAGTAACCTTAACCCCTTCAGTGCCCATGACGAGATAGTCTCGTCATGGAGCGCGGTTGCGCTGTGCCCATGACGAGACTATCTCGTCATGAACCCCGCCCGCTAATGCAACGCCCGGCACAGGGCGTGGAAAGGGCGGGGCACTGAAGAGGTTAAATGAGATCATTAGGGCAAGTATACTCCACAGAAGCATTAGTAATCCTGTACAACAACAACACATTTTACACCATCTTTTCAAAAACATACATCTACCCTTTCTACTATCTTTGTTTGCCATTTTTGTTAAAATGAACAGTGTATTTTGACTTAGCCTCTTCTACTTCACAACTGGTTTTCTAACCCAAGGCTCTAAGCACCTACTTGGTTCTACCAGTTTTTGTCTTTTTCCGTAATTTATTGTCTTTCCATCAGTAATTTTCTTTTCTTATTCAGTTTGGCATTTCATTATCTTTCACCCCTCCTTCGAGATCTGAATACAGAATGTCCTGAACATCCGTTTCTTCTCCAATATCGGACAAGATAACTCTCAGGATTTCCGATTCTTCGTCCTCCTCAACCACTTCCGGTACAACCACCTCTGGATTTCCTTAGCTATCTGCCTCCTCTTTTATTTCAGGCAGGGCCACATACATCCATTCTGGTGATTTATACTTCTGGTTAGGTTTTCTTGTTCTTTTGCTTTCTTTAATTACAATGGTTTCTTCGTCTTTTGATTTCTCCTGACTCGTCACTTCATTCACCTGTTCAGCCCTAGGTGAATTCACTCGTGTCAGTCGATATCTTAATTTCTTTATTTTATTCGGCCAAACATCGTCCTTTGCAGCTCTTTTCAATTTACTTCCTTTATCGTTCTTTTCAGTTCTCCAAACTCTCTTTCTTAGAACTCGACCTTCAGGTACTTCATCTTCGCTTTCCTCTGACTCTGTTTCAACTTTCTTTTTACTCTCAACAGCTTCTTTTTCCACCACTTCTTTTGTTTTTCCTACTTCTGTCCCTCCTCGAATCTCCGACACGCAATCTTCCTGCTGACTACTTGTCCCTGCTTCTAACTGAATGTTGGATTTCCCTACAACTCCTCGGGGGTCTTCCGCGGTAATCTTTCCCTCTCTCTCTGTATCTGGCACCTGTCCATCTAAATGTGTTATTTCAGGTGGAATTTCTCTCAATCTTTCGTCTGGAACTTCTCTTTCATTCATTACTTTTATTGTCTCTTCACTGTCTTTTCCTTTGTTCTTTTCTTGTTTTTTCCTAGAACATTGTGCTCCTTGTTCAGTCTCCGAGTCTGAGCTGGTATCAGATATCTGTAATCTTCTCCTCAGGGAAATACTTCTGGGAACGAATGTTAGACTTTGTTCTGTTTCCCCCCTTTCAGGGTTTTCTTCTGTTTTTGGCTCTCCGTTATCCGATTCAGTACTGGATTCTGATTCATCAAAATACTCTTTTTCTGTGCTGTCCACTGGATTTGGAATTGTCAATGTATGGCTTGCATGGATCCAGTTTTTCAGTCCAGCACACTTTATGGCTGTTGTTGTGGTCAGGATGACTTGTCTTGGTTTTCCCCACCTTGGAACCAAACAGTTTCTTCTTCTGTGTACTTTTATCCTTACCCAGTCCCTTGGGCTCAGATCATGTGCTTGCTTCTTTTCAAGGGTGGTGGCATCCGTCCAACCTGATGAAACACAGAATGGACTGCGTCAGCCATGCTGTTACAGTATTCCAACACCATGTCATCAGTTATAGTCATCAGCTTGTTCACTGGTATAAACACGTGTCGCATTGGCTCGTCCCATGATGATATCATGGAGCCTTAACCCTGTAGTTCTGTCTGTAATTGATCTAATAGTCATGAGTACCAGAGGCAAGACATCAGGCCATTTCATAACTGTGGCTAAACACATTTTCCCTATCCTGTTTTTGATAGTACCATTCATCTGTTCCACCACACCAGAAGCTTCTGGTCGGTAGGCACAATGTAATTTTTGTTGTACATTCAATGCTTCACAAATCAATTGTATGATCTCATTATGGAAATGTCCTCCTCGGTCAGATTCAATAGTCACTGGGAACCCAAATCTAGGGATAAATTCCCTCTAAAGTAATTTTGTCCACTGTCATCCCATCATTTCATCTTGTTGGAAATGCCTCTACCTATCTAGAAAACAGACAGACCATAACCAAAACATACCTCAACCTGTTACAGGAAGGCATCTCAATGAAATCCACTTGCATTCTGGTAAACGGCCCTCCTTCTCGTCCAATTGTTCCTAGACTTACTACTGTTTTTCTTCCCAGATTGTATTGCTGACATATTAGGCATCTTTGACAAAGACTTTCTGCTACCAGTCTGAATTTTGCATTGTATCAGGTTTGTTTAAATGACCTGATCATGGCATCTCTCCCTATGTGTCCCTGACCATGATACATCCGTGCCATGGCAGACATCATGCTATCAGGCATAACTGGTCTTCCATGCCGATAGACCCACACATGATATTTCTCTCTGGGTGCACATCCTGCTTTTACCCACTGCTTCATTTCCTCTTCTCCTGCCTCTTCCTGCAATTGTCTTACTTCTTCCCATGTTCCCACAGTGTTAGTAAACATCAAGGAGCAAGAAATCACCTCTCTTTCCATAGCCTGATTAATGGAATTCTGATTTCATGCACAGTATTGTGCCATGTCATTTGCATATTTGTTTCCAGTGGCGATGTAATCCCCACTTTGACTATGAGCCGCACACTTCACAACAGCCAATTGTCTAGGCAGCTGTATCACCTCAAGCAATTTTCCAACCACTTCAGCATTCTTGATGGAGGTTCCACTCGATGTCAAAAATCCTCTCTGTATCCAATTTTGACCGAAGTCGTGTACAACTCCGAAGCCATACTGGCTATCAGTTATCACAGTCACTCTCACACTTTTCCCAATTTTGCATGCTCTCGTCAAAGCAACGAGTTCAGCAACTTGGGCCGATTTAACTCCTTTCAGATAGGATTCTTCCATCACTGCTGCAACCGTGCATACTGCATATGCTGCACTTAACACTCCATCTGTTCTCAAACAAGACCCATCTACGAACATGACGAAATCACTTTCTGGTAAGGGTACATCTTTTATGTCAGGTCGTGGTTTTGTACAGAAATCAAGTATATCCAAGCAGTCATGGTCTGCTTCATCTCTGACTTCCACATTCTCAGCATCAGGCAGCAATGTTGAAGGATTGACATTCAAACATCTCACAAGGCTTACATTCGTTGCACCTAGTATGACTTTCTCATACTTAGTCAGCTGACTATGTGTCATGTACTGAGTGCGACTCCTTGCTAAAAGGATTGCCACGTCATGAGGCACAAACACTTTCACAGGATATCCAATCACAATTCCTTCACTCTGTTTCAAACTCCGACATGTAGCAGCTACCGCTTTCAAACACCCAGGTAAGGCTACAGCTACTGGGTCCAGCATTGATGAAAAATATGCAATTGGTCTCCTCAGTTTTCCATGCTTCTGTATTAGAACAGAGAGTGCACACCCATTCCTCTCACTGCAGTACAACTCAAACTCTTTCTCATAATCAGGCATACCTAATGCAGGTGCTTCACACAACCCATCTCTCAATCGTTTAAAAGCTGCCAATTCTTCCTTGTTCAAATCAATGGGGTCTCTCACATCACTTCTTGTCAGTCGTACCAAAGGTTTTGCGATCAATGAAAAGTTGCTAATCCACTGACGACAATATCCAACCATTACAAGAAACATTCTCACCTCTCTTTGCGTCATGGGTGCTCTCATTCCTTTTATGATCCTGATTCTGTCTATTGTTATCTTCCTCAGTCCTTTTTTGATGTTGTGTCCTAAATATTGTACTTCTTTCATGCAAAATTGTAATTTTGATGGTGACACTTTAGTCCTCCATCTGCCAAATGATTCAGTAAGGCTATAGTGTCGAGCTCACATGCTTCACGGGTTTTCAACGCCACAAGAAGGTCGTCGATGTACTGAACTAACACTGAATTTTCGGGCATATTTAAGCTTTTCAAAGACTTCTTCAATAGCTGATTAAATATTGAGGGGCTTTCTGTATACCCCTGTGGAATTCGGCACCACGCCAAAATACGCTCGCTGAAACGAAACGCAAACATTTGCTGGCTGTCATGGTGCAATGGGATGGAAAAGAAAGCATGGCACAAATCAATCACTGTATACCATTCTGCATCATGAGGAATCTGATATAAAATCACAGATGGATTTGGTACAATGGGACAGCATGACACAACAATCTTGTTTATTTTTCTCAGATCTTGTACTATCTTGAACTTCCCATTAGGCTTTTTCAGTCCCATGATTGGTGAATTACATGGACTACTCATTATTTCTCTCAAAATACCTTGTTTTATCATTTTCTCAATCACAGGAGTTACTCCTTCAATTATTTCAGGTGTCAGTTTATATTGAGGGACATTTGGATAACTTACTCCTTCTTTTACTGTTATTTTAACTGGATCTACATTTCTCATTAATCCCACATCTTCTCCTGTGAAATCCCAAATTTCTGCCTTTACAGACTGTTTCAATTCTTTAGGTAATTCATCAGGATTAAATACAGCATAGGCTTCAGTAACCTCCTTCTGCCTGTTTGCCATTGTCATTTTATACAACACATCTTCATCCGGGGTCTCAAATGCTATCCCATCCGCGGTACAAAATATAGTGCAGTTCATTTTACACAACAAGTCCCTACCTAATAAATTCACAGGACTGGTATCGCACACGACAAATCGGTGCATTTCAGAAAGTTTCCCTATGCTAACTTTCACTGGCTCTGTAAGGTAAGTTTTAATCTGCCTGTTGGATACACCAACTACTTGGATCGTTTCATCCGAGAGAGGAAGGTTCTTAACATCAGCTGATCTGACAGTTGATCGAGTAGCACCAGTATCAACTAGGAAAGTAAAATGTTCATTATTAACCTTTCCATCTACAAATGGGCCTGACTGGTCTACTTCTAGAGTTGTGCCAAGTACGCACTCTTCTTCCTCCCTTCGGCACCGTCAATAACCCTCTTCTGAATCACTCTCATCGCGTTGTAGCCAATACTGCGAAACGGCGCTAGCGCGTGGCAGCTTATTTACCTGCTCTTCATTGTAGAATCCCGTTTCGTGACTAAATTTCTAAGAGTTTTTGCTCTGTGGTAAAGGCGGTTTTGGCACCTGATTCTGTTGTGTTACAACCTGCTGCTGTCGCTGCAGTTGTCCACTCACCTCATTCTGCACCTGTGGATTCAATGATGCATTTTCATTGTTAGTACTTGGGGGAAATTTACACTCGGATTTCCAATGTCCTATTCTACCGCAATTATGACATGGGAATTTCTTTTTAGTTTCCTCTATACTAAAATTTCCTTTACCTTTCCCAGGAATGAACATTTGTCTTGGTCCTGTATTATTTGCTTGTTCCACTAATTGGGCTTCCTGCCTTTCCGCTACCTTTACCTGTGCCCACATAGATTCTTCTTTTAATTTTCGCTGTTTTGCTTCAATCTCATCACTAAAATATTTGGCATGTCTCAATACTTCATCTATTTTCTTATTTTACCAATCTACGGTATGTTGTTTTATCATTTCACTAATTTCTGGACGTAGACCATATACAAATCTGTATACAAAATGACTTAAATCCTTTTCACTCAGATTCTCATCTCCACTAAACTGTTTAAAAGCCAAAATCAGCCTTTCATAATATGCATGTACTGACTCTTTGCTTTCCTGATGTGTTCTGTCAATTTTCACCCAATCTGTCTCTTTAGGTGGAACCTTGTTTTTCAGAAAGACAATAACCTGTTTGTATTTCTTCATTACCTCGGGGTCTGGAGCCCCTGTTTTTGGATCCCTAGGGTATTCTTGAGTTGGCCAATTAATCATAAGTTTGCACCCTGTCCATAAATCTGCTGGTACTATTATGTCAAACAGACTATTTAGGTCAATCCATAAAACTTTAGAGAATTTCACAAATCTGTCTGCCTGCCTATACCACTCGACAGGCTTTTCGCGTAGTCGAGGGAAATCATTTGTAAAGGACAATATATCCTGTCTTGTCCATCGAACATGCACATATCCTCCTCCTGGAATTTCTCTCATAGGGCATTCTGTTACTATTTTTTCCTTTTCTCTTACCGGGAATGTTGCAAATGTTTTATCTGAGGCATCATCTCGTTTTCGATACCATCTGCTTCTCCATTTATCCACATCTCCCCGTTTTCTCAATAAGATAATTATTTCCTTAATCTGACCTATCAGTCCTGTGGTGTTCAAGTTTTCAATATCTTTTTCAGTGAAATCTATCCGATATGGTTTTTGCAAAGCCTATACCTTCCCAATATCTATACCCATTTAATTTGCAACTTCTTCTAATCGTTCATGTAGAGTTTTCGCTCTCCATATCACACTTTTGCATAAAAATAGTAATTCCTCATCCTGGTAAGTTTCTGATTTCTCTGTGGGGATAGTTCCTACTATTAACTCCTCCAGTACCATTTGTAATTTGGCCACATCTATTGATTGGGATTCTTTGTCTTTTCTCTGTAAGCTTCTCAACCATTCACTTAATTCTTCTGTAGATGGTCCTATCGGCTTCTCTACATTACCTCGTTCCGAATCCTTTTGTGTTTCTATTATTGACTCCACTGTCGCTATACGTTTTTCTGCACAATTTTGGCCTATAAACGGATTATTTGAAACATTTGGTTCGATCATACTTATTGTCTGTCTCCATGGATTTTCATGTTGGCTCAGTTTTGGCTGTTTATTGCTTTTATAAGGAACCGTTAAACAATGTTCGTTATCTTTCTGTTTATCAAAAATAGGCATCACTGGGCCTATCGTCACTGGAACTGTTACGGCTTGCAGATTTTTAGTCAATTCACTTATCTTCTCAGTTAATTCTAAAGTTGTCTTTGCTAATTCTGCTGAATGTTCACTACCTATTTTATTTTCTGACTTCCTCTCTACTTCTCTAATGGAATTATTTTTCTCTAAATCTTGGAACACTGGTTCTGACTTAATGATTCGTAAAGTTTCTTTCATTGGGGCACTTGGTGTTAAGATTTCTGGTTCTGATCGATACGGAGTTGGATTTTTATAAAACATGTCATCAAGAACATCATCCTCTGATTCATTCTTTCCATACCCTCTTGATTCCACATTATGTCTTTTTTCTGTGCATTTTCTTCCTCCATTTTCTTCTGTAGTTCTTACAGGAAACAAACCTTCAGTCATACACACATTCCGCCACCTTCTCATTCGATCTTCGTGATTCTCATGTCCGTATGATCTACCAAACATATACCTATACCTTCCGCCACTCCTCTGTCTCTCTCGGTCATGCATCTCCTTTTCCCATTCTGTCAATGCTTCAAATTGTGTTGGTCTAGGTCTCGGTTCTAAATTCATCATTTTCTCTCTTAGATTTCTCAGAACTGCTAAATGAAAGGAACCATGTTCTGGGAAAGCCAAAACTCCGCCATTTTTAGTGTACTTTACCCAATTGTCTAACCAAATACAAGTGTGATATCCATATTTTGCAATCATAAAGGATGCTGGGGTTTTCGGTGGAGGAAGTAATTGTCCTTCCCTAGTCACAATCGGTTTGTCCTTTTTAAACCACTTCTTAATTCTGCCAAACCAGGACTTTTTCTCCTTTTCTGGTGGATCTTAATGCATTTTCTCTGTCTCTTCTTGTATTAATAGTCTATCTTCTCGACTGTACCGCTTATTCTGACCAATCGTAGCGCAACTCACACTAACGCACCAATCCGGAGCGTCTATGTCACTTTTGCAATTCTCCAATCCCAGCGCGACTCACGCTAACGCACTAATCAGGAATGTCTACGTCACCCTATGATTCTCCACTCCTAGTGCGACTCACACTAACGCACCAATCGGGAGCGTTTACGTTTCTAACTGACTAGCCAATCCCAGCGCGGTCTTCCTGACGTCAGCAGCCGCTGCCGCAGCTCCTGCTCCTGTCTACCCCTCCTTTACAAAAATCACTCGGTAAGTTTTGTTTCAAATTTTAAAAATCTGTTAGTAACAACACAAAAACACCACCATTGTCCGCTTCGCTAACCAAGGAATAGCAAAAGACCTTTCTCACAAGAATTCTGTCTTTCCCGAGAGCAAGTCTTACCTCTGCCCTACTACGGAATCGTTACTTCCATTGATAAAGCAGCACATCCCTCTACTTCACCCTTCTAACAAACACCAGCTAACCGCTTCTCCAGAATTAAGACACCTAGTTGGAGACCCAATGCTCCTGAGAAATAAAACTAGAGTTTCACAATTAACCTGAATGCCTTTACATTCACGCACTTTCACACGAGAAAATGTAGTACATTCACACAGAATTCTGTCTTTCCCGAGAACAGCGAACAGTCTGTCCTACTACAGAATTATAACATTCGTTAATAAAGTAGCACATCCCTCTACTTCACCCTTCTAACAAACACCAGCTAACCGCTTCTCCAGAATTAAGACACCTAGTTGGAGACCCAATGCTCCTGAGAAATAAAACTAGAGTTTCACAATTAACCTGAATGCCTTTACATTCACGCACTTTCACACGAGAAAATGTAGTACATTCACACAGAATTCTGTCTTTCCCGAGAACAGCGAACAGTCTGTCCTACTACAGAATTATAACATTCGTTAATAAAGTAGCACATCCCTCTACTTCACCCTTCTAACAAACACCAGCTAACCGCTTCTCCAGAATTAAGACACCTAGTTGGAGACCCAATGCTCCTGAGAAATAAAACTAGAGTTTCACAATTAACCTGAATGCCTTTACATTCACGCACTTTCACACGAGAAAATGTAGTACATTCACACAGAATTCTGTCTTTCCCGAGAACAGCGAACAGTCTGTCCTACTACAGAATTATAACATTCGTTAATAAAGTAGCACTTCCCTCTACTTTATCCTTCTAACAAGCTTAGAGAACACCTATTACCTTTCCAGTGATAAGCGTTATTAGAGTGCCATTTGGGCTCCTGGTACCTAAGACCAAAATTTCACAGGTAAACTTCGCTATCATACACACTTCTCTCATGCAGGAAAAAAATTTCTAGTGGCAACACACGACGATGCTACCGAATCGAACCCAGACAATGCGTCGCGCAACTTCAATCGTGACACGTTTCCCCTGTGTACCTCCAGGGCAACAACAATTCCGTCTTTCCCGAGAGCAGCGCTTACCTCTGCTCTACTACGGAACTGTTACAAACTTCCGACTTCCTACATCCGAGAAGCCGTGCAAACAACATAGAACTCAACGCGACTCAACATAGAGTGTTAATACATACATCAATACCAATCAATAATCAATAATACTTAAGCAATGTACAAGCAATAAATACCAAACCAAAACAATAACAACCATCCTCCTGCTACCAGAAAAACTGATGCAGCGTGGAAATGTCAAATCCTCCCTTCATTACAGACCAAATATCACACTAGCACATTCACTCAATACATTCATTGGTGGGACCCATAACACCAACACTCACACTAACCCGATCTGTTCTTACGGGAGGGATACGTTTTCCAATCGCTGACATGAAAGGAATACCTTTTCACCTAAAGAACCTAATTTACATGAATATGCATTAAATACCTTTATTAAACTTAGAACCTCAAGATATTCCCTTCATTTTGTCGATGGATCAGTTAGTTGTATTTGGATAATTGGTAACTCAATTCTTCTATTTATATTCAATCTCAATCTAATCTCTTCAAATAATCAGCTCAACACATTTGTCTGTAGATCAATGCTTTTTATCTAATTAATTGCAAAATTTAACAATTCATTAGTCAAACCACAGAACATCATATTTACCTAATCTGGCTATTAGTCGTCCTCTAAGTCAATCAAGTCGTGAAAATCTTTAATTCATCAAAGTCAGGCAGCGATTCAGTCTGTCAAAGATTCAGGGAAACAGCTGTCCAGCAGTGTCACCGTCCTCTCCGTCAGCATAACGTCAGGGAAATAGCAGTGAGAACTCCAACTGCTCTACATCTCTCTATTCTACCATCTTTTATAATGATTTTAATGTCAAAATGTAACAAAAATCAGTTTTAGGCAGTCCTGATTGGTGGGTTTGGGGTCATTCGGTAAAGTTCTCACATAGTCTATTTAGTTAGGTCATCACACTTGCTGGTTCCGGTTTTAAAGACAGTCCTTTGTTTAGTAGTCTTGGCAACTCTCCCAGTACGACCTTGATGGGTACATCTTGCATGGGTCAGGACGAGGCCACTGTTGCTTGCGGTGGCGCAGGCGCACTTCACCCGAAACCTCGTGAAATGGTAGCAGTCGCGTCGTGTGTCTCGGTCAGCCATCTTGTCTTAGGCCCAAATGGTCAACTTAAGCGAAACAAACATAAAACATAATTAAAACATGGAAATAGCTAATAAAATGTTAAACCCTCACTAACTCCCCTATGTGTATGTAATTATCTAGCATAATTGCGACATTCAAAGCGTTTATATTCACCCAGTGATGTCATCTGGTGCGACTTACAATTACATCACAAAAGCAACATATATCATGCAATATTCTAATTTTCTAGCATTAGTATGCGTATGTATATTAGTTTACAAATTATTTTAGCCATGCAAAATGCAAATCCCACGTGTAATTCATACATTAGTAGGGTTGGTTAATTATCACTCCAAACACATTAATATTATTACAATTAATAGATTCTTCTAATTAGTATCAACATGCAAAAATGGGGGGGTATACAAAATTTTGTACTACCCACTCCATCAGTATCATCTCAGTTGAGAGGCTCTGCGACTCTGGTCCTGGGCTCAGAACCATCAGATTTGTGTGTTTGCAAATCATCTAGCCGGTGTGCTGAATGTTCATGCGGACAGTCTTAGTCGGCATTACTCGGCCGATCACGAGTGGCGGCTTCATCCGGAGGTGGTCCATCACATCTTCCAGATGTGGGGGTCTCCTCGGTTGGACCTGTTTGCCACCCACGAGAACGCACACTGACCATTGTTATGCATTCTCCAGTTTCCGATGCAGGGAGAGCTGGGGGACGCGTTTCAATTGGATTGGAGCTCACAACTCCTTTACGCGTTTCCTCCCATACCCTTGATCCCTTGGGTTCTGAGGAAGATTTGCCAAGAACGGGCCCAAGTCATATTGACCGGGCCCAAGTCATATTGATCGCCCCGAATTGGCCAAGAAGGGTGTGGTACACAGATCTTCTTCACCTCTCATCGCACCCTCCGCTCCGTCGCCCTCTCAGGGCAGACCTCCTCTCGCAGTTGAAGGGGCAGGTTCTACACCCCCACCTCCAGAGCCTGCGCCTTCATGCCTGGAGATTGAACGGGGCAACCTGAGTTCCTTCTCTCTCCCTTCGGATGTGGTGGATGTTATTTTATTGTCCAGGCGACACTCCACCAAGTCTGTTTACTCTTCCAGATGGTCTAGATTTGTTAAATGATGTGGTGAGAGATCCATTGATCCTTTAAATGCCCACTTGTCGGATGTTATTCAGTTTTCGCTGTTCTTGGCCCAGCAGATTTGTGCTGTGGCCACTGTTAAGGGCTATTTGTCGGCTTTTCTATGTTTGCCAGACCAGCCATCTTTATTTAAGTCCCCATTGTTATGAGGTTCATTAAGAGCCTTACAAATAAGTTTCCTCCCACTCCTTTCATTATGCCTCAATCAACGGTTTTCTGTATTGCCATTACCTCAGCCAGGAGGGTAAGTGAGCTTCAGGCTCTTAGTTCTACACCTCCATTCTTGACCATTCATGCAGATAAGTTGGTTCTAAGGACCAGGGCTGCGTTCCTTCCCAAGGTGGTTACTCTTTTCCATATGGCACAGTCCATTACTTTACCTACCTTCGATCCTCCCCCTCACCCTTCCAAGGAAGAGGTGAGACTTCATTGTTTGGACCCTAAGACAGCTGTCAGCTTTTATTTGGACAGAACAAGAGATCTGAAACTGGACAATCAGCTCTTTGTGGGCTACAAAGGCATAGCTGTGCACTAGCAGACACTTTCAAGGTGGATCATCTTGTGCATTAAGATCTGCCACGCCTTGGCCAAGAAGGACCGTCCTGAAGGTATCAGAGCTCATTCCACCAGAGCTAAGTCTACTACTTCTGCTTTGGCTAGAGGTGTTCCCGTTATTGATATTTGTAAAGCAGTGACTTGGGCCTCCCTCCACACCTTTGCAAAGCATTACTGCTTGGATTTGGAGGTTAGGAGGGATGGTCATTTTGCTCGTTCTGTTTTGCAAGATTTTTTGGTCTAGTCAGGTGGACACCCTCCTCCGGGAGAGGTACGGCTTTGGGATTGTATTCAGAAGGTTAGGAATCCACAGGCAGAAGTATCCATCAGAAGAACAAGTTACTTATCTTTCGTAATGCTTTTTCTGGTGGATACAATAGCTGCCTGTGGATTCCTCCCTGTCACACTTGCCTCCCTGTTGTCCACCTGTTTCTACCAAAAAATGCTTTAACTGTTTGACATGAATGTTTTTAATATGTCTTAATCATGTTTATGTTTTAATAGTGGGAAATGCTTGGTCTGTTGCTATTTCTCCATGCCTTTATTGGTTATGCATTTGTATATATGTATATATTTAGAATACTATGTATACATGAGGAAATGTGTCGGTCCGCCCGTTTGCCTTGATGGCACGGAAAAAATGGGTGGCACTGACGTCAGCACACCGACGAGGTCCTCTTATGGCTCCGGTGACGTCATACGGAGTCGCGAGCGGAGCCGTGGTATTATGACGTCCTCGTCGACGTGGGAGAGCTAGGAAAGAATTTCCGCGGAATGCTGCGCAGGGGGTATTCAGAAGGTGAGGAATCCACAGGCAGATATTGTATCCACCAGAAGAAGCGTTACCGACAGTAAGTAACTTGTTCTTTTGTTTATTACGCAACAATCACTAACACATTGCTATATATCCTACCCGGAGATATCAACACAATATACGAAAATACTTCAGATGCAATAAGATAAGTAGCTCAAAATACAGTGATCTCCAAGGAGATCCCAAACCATACATTAAGAAAGTGGACTGCAAACTACAAAGGAGGGTGGGACTTAAACCAGAAGACCCAGTGGTGCCAGGGACACAAGGCTCACCCAAGGTAAGTACACAAGAATCCCACAGAGGCTGTGTGTAGAGTGGTAACACAGCTGCGTGACCAATGGAAGAATGGGGAAGTTGCAGTTTTGTTTGCAGAAGAAGAACCTTTCCCAGAGGACCCCGAAGAATTCCCTTGGAGGACGGAGGTTGGAGAGCCACTCCACCCATGGATGACCCAGGAACCAGGTTACCTACACCAGGAAAGCCAGGTGCATCGGGGTGAAGAGACGTTTGAAACCTCCATAGACGACAATGGAAGACTTGGAGTAAAGTGCCCTCGAAGAAGAAGGTGAAGAAGTCTGTTGGAATCCAAGGGTGACAAGCAAGTTTCTTTACGGTTGCAATATTAACACTTAATAGAATAAAAATTTAACCAACCATTCAATGTAATTTCATACCATTGATACATTTTTAGGCACTGGAATATTAAAACGACAATCTTCTAGTAAAACCAGTTAAAACCCAGAGGTAGGAAAAGTTCCTTACAGTCTAATATCAAAACTGATAATAGTGGCATTAATAAATGTCCTTAGTTCGCTGGGTTCTGCCAGAAGTAGGATAGGTTCCTTACAATCTAAAATCTGAATTAATGATAGTGGTATTAATAAATATCCTTTGTTCGCTAGGTGCAACAGTCACAGATTTATTCTCCCGCCGTGCTTGTCCATTGACCAACATTGTGTTGTGTGTTGTACAGGTTGTCTGGACTTCTTGCCAAGTTTCCATTATAGTGCAGGTGGTCTGTCCTTAGTGTAGTTTGACAAAGGCCTCTGCCCGTCTTAAGGACGACCTGCGGCGTCAGAGCATTGTGATTTATTTTTCAAGCTTACGGTATTTTGGAAATTTTTTGTTCTGCCAGTGTAAGAAATTTAAAAAATCTGCAATTATGTTTTCCGGGTTTAAACAGGCTAGCACTGCTTGTCTCCTGGTGTGGGTGCATTTCTGCTTGAGAGGTGCTTTTAGGTGCTGTTGCTGTTCTTGGTGCAGTTCCTTGCATGAGCAGATTAGACGTAAAATATCTCCTTGCTTGATGTTGCAAAGCCTACACGTATCTTGTACTGTTGTCCTCAGCCATGGTGGAAGATGCTGAGCACATGGAAAAATCCCCAGTCCATGCCTTAGAAAGTTCATTTTTATGGCTTTAGGGTATCCCTGGTTGAAGAATGATTGTGAGGCAAGTGATTTGTAGGAGTTCAAAGTCATCCAGGCATGAGATCTTTTTGAGAAGCTAGCCTTGTCCTCCACCAAGGAAATTTGTTTTATGGACATCCGGACTAGTTTTTTTTTTTTTTTTTTTTTATAAAAGTTTTTATTGAACAGTAAAAAGGATACAAGCATGGGCCTACAACCACCAGGGCCGGCCGCTAGAATCAAAAAGGATCACACAGTGTTAAAGTCATTAACCGGCCCATGGGGCCCAGCCCATTACAGAAGCTCCGGTTACATATAAAGGAATCAGGATACATACATTTAACATAAATAACAACTAAAAAAAAACAAAAGGCGAGGCGTAGTGACATGAAGTGGGCGTCAGACTACAGCAGGGGGACTTCACATCCAACCACCAGATGGCGGTCAAGGGGAAGGAGGACTAAGAGGTCAGTGGGGGTCCACGGGTGAGCCAGGTCTACACTCGGATATTCCAAATACGCAAGGAACCATCACGGGTCAGGGGGACAAGGCAACCTCGGAAGTGTCCACCAGGGGGGGAGCACAGATATTCCCCCGATACTCATTCCATTGCCCCCAGATTCTGCCCCATGCCCCCGGTTTACCACGAGCCAAATACACAGTCTTCTCCCTGAACATGCACCAGTCCATGTTCTCCATCCATACAGACAGGGTGGGAGGCCGCTGGGAACCCCAAAGCTGCGCTATATCTCTCTTGGCAATCATGTTCCCCAGGGCCGCCCACCGAGTCTGGGCCGCGTTATAATCATTGGGCTCCCACACATTCAGAACACAGCGACGCACCTCCGGCAACAGAGCAACCCCGGTGACTCGTCCCATAACCTCATGCACCCGGCGCCAGTATTCCGCCACCTCGCGGCACTCCCATAGGATGTGGAGAAAGGTGGCACTAAGCCCACAACCCCGCTTACAGAGCCCGTCGTCAGAAAATCCCATCGAAACCAAACGGGGACCCGTCACGTAAACCCGGTGGAGAATCTTAAGCTGGACCAGACGGAGACGGGCCGGGATGGCCACCTCCTTAGGGGACGACAGTGCGGATTGCCAGTCCTCGTCGTCCAACTCCACCCCATCTCCCGTCCATGCCTCCCGAAGACGCACCAAGAGGTCAGCCCGATTATTAATCAGTTTTTTATAAATTAGAGAGATAGTACTGTCGGGCACGTGACCATCGAGTACGCGGTCCTCGAGGGGCGAAGAAGCCGGGACCGTGGTCCCTTCCCCAAAGACAGAGAGCAGGGCATGCCGAACCTGGGCATAACGGAAGAACTCCCTTTCAGTAAGCTCGTATTCGCTCTGGAGCGCCGCGAAGGTTTTAACCGCGCCCTTAACCCATAAGTCTCCCACTCTGCTAATACCGATCGTGTCCCAGTGCTCAAAGCCTTTCGTTGTCCAGAGGCTACCCAATCGGTCGGAGGCGAATAAAGGAGTAGCACACGTTAAACGCTCACTCCAGCCCATGGCTACATTAGCTGCCTTCCAGATCCTTACCGCAATCTTAGTAGGGCCCGTAAGGGTCCTTCCAGCCAAGCGGGAGTAAAGCGCCCTATTATAGTTACCGCCGGGAAGCAGAAATTTATCCATCTCATACGCCGGGTTCAAGCCGGGCGCATACGTGGCATGGTTAATGGCCGATAGTTGGGAGGCCCAATAGTACCTTCTAATGTCGGGAAGCGCGATGCCCCCGTCGTACCAGGGGAGAGTGAGCTTTGCCAGAGCGATACGCGCCCGCCCGTCCCACACCAGTCTCCTCTGCAGGCTCTCCACCTCCCGAAAGTAGGTAACCGGAATGACATCGAAGGAGTTCTGAAGTGCATAAAGGAATCTGGGAAGGGACATCATTTTAAACAGAGCTGCGCGACCAAGCGGGGACAAGGGCAGTTTACACCACCGAGCCGTATCCTCCCTCAAACGCCGAAGTGGAAGCAGGAGGTTCTGCTCATAGCGAACCGCCGGGTCCAACGAAACGTACACCCCCAGGTATTTAAAGCCGGACAGAGATAGTTGGATCGGAAGCCGAGGCGGCAAGAGAGGAGGGCCACCAGAGATAGGATACACGCAAGATTTAGACCAGTTAATCATCAGACCCGAATTTCTCCCAAAGGAAGTAAGGACATCAAAGAGAACATTAAGCGACTGCCGCGGCGAGGTGAGATACAAAAGAATGTCATCCGCGTACAACGAGACCCGGTCCTCGAAGCCCGGGGCCCACCGGATCCCTCTGATCGAGGGCTCCCAGCGGAGCCAGGCCGCGAGCGGTTCCAAGGCGAGAGCAAAGAGCAGAGGGGACAACGGGCACCCCTGCCTCGTACCCCTACCGAGAGCGAAAGGCTGAGAGACCCGCCCATTGACGACCACCTGAGCCATTGATCCAGCGTAAAGAAGCTTCACCCAGCCAAGAAATCCCTCCCCAAAGCCGAATTTGGTCAGGACAGCCCAGAGGAATGGCCACTCGATGGTATCAAAGGCCATCGTGGCATCTAAAGAAACCAGTACGGCTGGTTCGGAGAGGTACTCCGCCCTAGCGAGGGCGCCGTGGAGACGCCGCAGGTTAAGAGCGGTATTACGATGAGGGATGAAGCCGCATTGATCCGGATGGATCAGATCACAGATAACGCTCAGCAAGCGAGTGGCGAGGACTTTAGCCAGTATCTTAGGCTCGGCATTTAATAGAGAAATAGGCCTGTAAGAGGCACAGCGGTCTCGTGGCTTACCATCCTTGGGGATCACGACTATAGTAGCCAGACGCTGGTCGGCGGGAAGGGAACCCGTTTCGAGGGACTCCTGGAACATACGACGGAGGAAAGGCGCGATTTTATCCGGGCGCAATTTATACAACTCAATAGGCAGGCCGTTGGGACCCATAGCCTTGCCAGAGCGAAGGGAGCGGATCGCAGTTGCAATTTCGTCAACAGACAAGGGGGCGTCCAGCTGTTCACGGTCCTCGACGGACAAGCCGGGCAGGGCAATATCCCGCAGCAGAAGGCGAGAGTCTTCCTCATCCCTATCAGTCACCGGGGAGTACACGGCCCGGAGGTGGTCAGCAAAACACTCCACAATCTCACCAGGCTCAGTCACACACGCTCCATCCGAGACCCGAAGCTCCGGGACCACACGATTCACTCTCTCCTTCCTGTCCAGCCAAGCAATCAATTTACCCGCCTTGTCTCCGGCGTCATACAATCTACCCTGCTGCTCCCTATACATAGTCTTGGCAGCATCGGTGACAAGAGACCTGTATTCAAACTGCTTCAAGCTGAGGGCATGGAGCCCATCCGGAGTGACACCCGCCTCCAAGGCCGACTCCAGCCCCGATATGTCAGTCTCCAGCTTCACCACTGCCTCATTCTTGAGCTTCTTAGCCACCACTATCTGGGAGAGGGCTTGTCCGCGGAGCACGGTTTTAAAGGCTTCCCACAGGGACATTGCGGACGACACCGACCCCTCGTTTTCAAGGAAATATTGGTCAATCGACTTGACCAAGCTGTCGCGAATAGTGGGGTCTCGCAGGTACCAAGGGTTAATGGGAGCGATCCGCCCTGCAGATCGCGACCCGGTGTCAAAGAGCAGCCACAGCGGGGAATGATCAGAGATACCCCGCGCCAGGTGCCTAACCTCTCGAATCCGGGCAGTCTGGGCCGCGGGCATAAGAAAATAGTCTAATCTGGAAAGACTCCCATGCGCCCCAGAGTGAAAGGTGTACTGACATTGTGTCGGATGCATTAATCTCCAACTATCTACCAGACCAAAGGTCTCCAAGAGTCCGCCAAGCCATGCCTGGGCAGCGGGGAGGGCCCTGGGCGGGTGACGATCCAGGTCACCCGAAACCACCGAATTGAAGTCCCCGCCCATAAGCAAAAGACTGTCCGGAAGTTCAAGCAGCATTCGACCCAAGTCCGAGAAGGTGGAGTTCTGGAGGCCCGGGGGAACGTAAACTGAGACCAAGGAAAGTGACTGCCCCTCCCATCTCCCAGTCAAAGCCACATAGCGCCCTCTATCATCCGGGACTACCCTGGTGATCTCTAACGGAAGTGAGGATCGCAGGAGAATGCCCACCCCTCTAGAACCAGTGGTGAAACCAGAATGGGCCACGAGGCGGTATCCCCCCCTGTTCATTGCATGACAAACATTACCAACCAGATGCGTCTCCTGTAAGAACACCACATCAGGAGCCAGACGACGCAAATACTGCAGCACAACACCCCGCTTGATACGGTCCCCCAACCCATTGACGTTCCATGACATCAATCTCAACCCGTCCCCCCCCATCCCCTCCAGTAGATCAAAGGTCCCCCAGCCAATAGCGCAGCACCCGAAACTGGACAAAAATCAGTACCTCGCCCTGAAAACAAAAAACACACATCAAAACAACCCCTCCCACCCCCCAACCCCCCCCCAACTCCAACTCCCCCCACCCTGCACCCCTGCGGGCCAAAAAACCACCCCAACTTGCAGTGTGCCTGTCGCCCTACAAACCCCATTCTACGAAAAGACCCCGGAGGAGGAAAGGGACCCGTCCCCGCCCGCCCCCCACACAGGTCATAGTGAGACAAAATGAACAAAAGAAGTAAAACCCAGCCGAACAGTGCAAAATGGCAAAGTCAAGGACCAAAAGTCACTCCAAAGGGGACCCGTCACCTTCGGGACCGGCAGAGGGCCCCGGCCGGTCACCCCTGTCCGGCAGCGAGTCCAGCCAGTCACTCACAGTCGCGGGAGAGTCAAAAAAGACAGTCCGTTCCTCGTGTTCCACTCGGAGTTTTGCGGGATAGAGCATAGAGTACTTAAGGCCCAGGTCACTGAGACGACGCTTCACCCCCTGGAAACCCATCCGCTGTTTCTGGACAAGTTGGGTGAAGTCCGGATAAAAGTTAATTGACGAGTTCTCATGACGAACCGGGCCGTGGACCCGTGAGGCCTGCAGAATCGCATCTCGGTCTCTGTAGTAGAAAAGTTTGGCTACAATAGGCCTCGGGGGGGCCCCCGGCCGCGGCCGACCGCCCGGAACTCGATGGGCCCGCTCCATGGCAAAGAACTTACTTAGGCCAGCGGGGGCCAGCTGTTGGAGGATGAGTTCCTCGACCAGGAGGTCAACCGGGCGGTTGTCGGAGGACTCCGGTACGCCTATGACACGGATGTTATTGCGTCGGGCTCGTCCCTCGAAGTCCTCCAGCCGCCGGGCCATCTGATCATTGGCCATCTTGATGTCGCCAAGAGTGGTCTGCAGGTCCGACACATCCGCACCGAGGGTGGAAGTCCGCACATCGAGCGCTTGAACCCTCTCGTTGGTTTTAGAGAGATCCGCCCGAATTAATGTGACATCGATAGCCACTGTGTCGATTTTACGGGCCAAGGCCTCGTACTGCGTGGCGATGGTCTCCCTGATGCCGTTAATGGCGCCCATGATGTCCTGCAGGGACAGCTCCGGAGAGACGGATGTGCCACCACCGGCGTTGTCTGGGGGGGCACCGGCCGCTCCAGGGGACCCTCTGCCATGAGTGTAGCGGTCCATGTTGTTAGCCTGGACCGGTCCCCCGCGGAGAGAAGCCTTAGTCTTACGCCCCTCGGGGCCCCCTTTGCCCCCCATGTGGGCCACGCTCACCGAAGGGGACCGTCGATCAAGGGTCGAATGGGCACCGGCACCGCAGACGGGTGCCTCAACAGAGTCCGCAGTATAGCGGTGCGAGGGGACCAAAGGCAATGGGTACACTAGTAGCAGGCGGAGACAAAGGCCTCACGCAGAGGCCAAGGAAGCACCCAGCCACTCCAAGCGATTCCGCTGTCCAGCCCCTTTGAAGTCCAAAAGTGAAACCGAAAATGTTGGAGCGGCCACTGGCACAGTTCTGCAGCCGCTGTTGTTCGATTACGCCCCGGCTCCACCGTTCACCCTCGCACCGGGCACCGCCGTCGGGTGGGTCTCAAAAGTTCAGACCACGATAAATCAGGATTCCCAGGTCCGATTCGATTTCTGAAAGGAGATCCGTGTTCAGCCAGCCTTCATCTTCCAGCTTCCGTAAACCATATCAGGATAAAGTCAGGATAAATTCCGAGGAGCAGCGAGGGTCCGGGGAGCCCTGTGCTCACGCGACCATCTTGGATGTGCGCTAGGCTCCTCCCCCGGACTAGTTTTTTGAAGGTTAAAATACAGAGTTGCATGTCCCAGAGTCCCATAAGTTGGGTAGTTTCCAGGGCCAGTTGAAGGTAATTTCTAGTTTGGGAGTGCTCCCTGTACTGTATGTCATGCCACAGCAGATGTTTAGCGTGTTTGTAGTGGCGCTTCTTATCTTATGCCAGCAGATAATGTAAGAGCCGTACCTGGCTAAGACTTGTTTTAGTAGATCGAACTCTAACCTTATTTGGGCAGGTGAATTATAGGGCGGGAGGTTGAACACAATTCTGTATGCTTTCACCTGTGTGTTGTCCAGATCCTTAGCGTCTCTTCCCCGCATTGCCTCGCTGCCATAGGCGATCGAGGGGAGAAATTTGGCCTGGACTACCTTCAGCAGCGGGGTCAAAGTCGGCCCCATCAATTTACTTGCAAGGTTTTTCATCGATAGGGCTATCAGCAGTCCTTTCCTTCTTATTTCCTCTTTCTGGCACTTAATCAACCCTTTCTTGTCGATTGTGACTCCTAGATACTTGTACACATGAGCTGTGTGAAGTTAAGTGCCACCCAGGAACCAGTACCTCTGCAGGTTTTTGTTGTTGTTGTTGTTTATTGACATTGTCTGAGTCTTACTCAGATTTATTTTTAAGTTGTTTTCTGTAGCATAGTTCTGCATATCCGTCAGTAAATGTTGTAGACCAACATAAGTGTGACTAAGCAGAACTACGTCGTCTGCATACATAAGATTGGTTAATGTTTTCCCTCCTATTTTGGGTGAATGGGAGTTGCAGGCATCGAGCGCCTTCGGGAGGTCGGCCATGAATAGATTGAACAGGGTTGGTGCGAGCACACAACCCTGTTTCAGTCCTTTTGTTGTGGGAACTTTCGAGGCGAGGTGGGTCCCACCACCTAGTTTCACCTGCACCCAGGTATCCGTTTGTAAAAGCGACAGAATGTTTAAAATGGGCTGTGATATGGCCAATTTCGCCAGTTTCCCCCACAGTCTGCCCCTCTCTACGTTGTTGAATGCAGCGCTAAAGTCAATATAACATAGGTGTAGAGGCAATTTAGAGGTTTTTGCTGCGCGTTGTTGATGTACAGGCCATTGTGTGAAAACCAGTTTGGTTCAGCGTTATTATATGATTTGCCTCAGCCCAGGATGTGAGCTCCTTTAGTATAATGTCCGCAAAGTATTTTGCTTCATTATCTATCAGAGCTACTAGGCGGTAGTTATTAGGCTCGGCCTTATCTCCTTTTTTGTGGATTGGCACAATTGTCGAGCCCTTCCAAGATTTCGGTATTCTGTTTAACAGCCTGACTTCCAAAAAGAGAGGTTGTAGAATATCATCCCAGTCCTCCAAATGTGCTTTGAACATTGCAGGTGGAATGCCATTCGGTCTCGAAGCCCCTTCTTTCCTCCCTTTGGCAATCTGCTTTTTAATTAGGAGTGGCAGGGAGCTGCTAGCTGAGCTTATGATATGTTTCCTGTATCTAGTAGCTTCTGCTCCTTCGTCTCAGTGGTGCATGCTCCAGCTTGTTCTTCTGGTGTCCAGCTGATAAGAGTTTCTGCTCCGGCGCGTCCCATTTGATTGTTAAAGTGAGTAAAAAGGAATTTTACCCAATGTGCTTCAGTGATGTGTGACGCAATGAACTCATGATGAGGGTTGATTATCCCGTTCACGGTTTTCCAGAAACGGGCGCTGTCGTTGCAATTTGTATTGTGTAGGAGTTTCTCGCAGGTTGCGTTCTCTTGGCCTCTGCTAATCTTCCATTTCAGTTTTTTCCGTGCTGCCCTTTGGTCCTTCAAGAGGAATCGTACGCTGTAATTTCCTGGAAGTCTTCTCAGCATACGCAGAGTTGTATTTATTGATTTTTGAGGGACTTAGGCTGTGTTCTTTGAACTTTCGGAATTCAATTTTTTTTTACATGATTTCTGCAAGTTTTCTTTTGTGGGGAATTCAACTGCATATTGCTCTAACAGTGTAGCAGTGAACTGTCCCCAATGGGCAATTTGATCTTCTTGACTCAAAGCTTGAGTTTGATAAAGTTGAATTGCAGCTTCGGCCTGAGAATTTATGTTGTTTATTGTACATTTGATCCTTCTTAGGATGGAGGTGAAAATAGGCCCCAAGGTTGAATCTGGCTTAATGGATCTAGGTGCAGTGGCTGTTAGCTGAATTTCTTGAGGGCGATGGTCACTGTTGCCCTTGTCTCCCATTCTGAACCCAAGGATGTGTGGGAACAGAGAGAGGCTTACAAAGGTGTAGTCCAGTATAGAACTTGTTGTTGCAGAGTAAAATGAATCGACTGGGGGTGAGTCATCTGGGAATCTTCCATTTACTGCTCGAAGGTTAAGATGCTCTAGGTCACCAAGAAGGCTGCTTTTTCAGCATTTGTTTCTTCCATGCAATGGGGCGCATTGTGTGGGAATATTGTAGATGCCATTATGAATAGATACCTCCTCACCTTAAGCTGATCCAGTAAGATATTGGTTTAGGTCCCCTGCCAGGATAAACATCGGTTTTTCCATCTCTATAGCATACGTTGCCACTTGCTCAGTGAGTATTTTTGAGTCTTTTGCTTTGCGTTTGGGATAAATGTACGAGTTGATTAGGCACACCTCCTTTTCTTCGCCCTTGAGGTAGATCATGATCGTGACTGCTATTGTTACAGTTGACATCAAACGCATGGGGGTTGATGAAGGTATGCTCATCGTGGAAACGTAAGTAGCCAGCCCCCCAGAGGGATGTCCAAATCTACCGGTCCTTGTTGCTGGTGTAGCAAAGCACATGTAACACTGAATGTGCTGAGCGTCCGTGAGCCAGGTTTCTTGCAGCAAGATTATGTCGAAGGTTCTAACATAACTCAGGAAATCTGGGTCATCTACATTTGTTGCTAAGCCATTGATATTCCACGAGCATGGACTAAGAGGGATCCCCTTTTCCCTGCTGTGGGCTTCATCCTGTAAGTAGCGTCAGTCATCCTCTGTGCGTATGATTATAGTGCGGGATATTGCTCCCCTATTAAAACCTTGGCTTATGGAGGCGGGTGCCCTCTGTGGTGTTTCTTCTTGATCCCTCTGACTGCTAACACTCGGTTGCCTGGATCTGCCCAGAGCACCTCTGAGTACACTGTTTAAGTGTACGTGGTGTATTGTTGGTCTGGGGCTTGCATTGCTTAATAGTGGAAATGGATAGGCTGGTTTTTGGTAGGGGGCGATGTCAATGCCCCAATTGTGAAATATGTCCAGATTTGCTAGGATTTGCTTGTAATCCACGTTGTCTTTGTGGCCTCTGGTCTTTGGGGGTTGGCGGTGTGTATGGACTCTATGGAGAGTAGATCCTCTGACCTGATGTTGGCTAGGTTTGGGATTGCCTTCATTAATCTTAATATATTACCTTGGTTTAGCGTATCCTGATGGCCCTTAGAAGTGTATAGGGGATAGAATACTAGAGCCTCTATTTCTTGCTGCCTGGTACTTGGTGTTTGTGTTGGCGGCTGATGTTGGTTTGCTGTGGCCGTCGGTGCAGGTTGGGGTATGAAGCTGGCTTCTTCTTTAGGCTGGGTTTTCACTAGGTAGCTCGATGCTTCTACCATAGATTGTCTTGGATTTGCCTTAGATGTTATCAACTTGGGGAATGTTTGTTTTGTGTCTTGAGCCCTGTCCTGAGTCCCTTTATCCGGGAACCTCCAGCTGGGACAATCATTAATTGATATAATAGGCCATTTAGGCTCTCTGAGCAGTGGCTCCTAGTTTGAGCTGTCTATCTTTCCAGTACCTTCTCATCTAGGCTCGTTGTTTGAGCTCATGTTGGTGACTTTTTTCTTTATTTCAGTCGGCCTTGGGGCCCCCGAGTTGCCCGCCTCTCCCCTTGGCTGGCAGATTTGTTGGATCGGGTCTTGGCAGTATGTTGGCTGTTGACTATGGCCTCTAGCTGGATTTGATATTAACAGGATGGTTGTAATACCTTGTCTTTTTTTCTTTTGTTGCATTCTGTGCTTGTACCAAGTCTGGATTCTTGTCCATTTTCTTCGCCAGTTTCCTCGTGTGCCAAAGCTGCAAGTGACTGTGTTAGGGCACTTCCTTGTTCCGGAGAGTTTTTTGAGATGGTTGGAGATGGTTGTGCTTGAGCCAGAGTGCTTGGGTCGCCTGAATTTATATCCCGTTTATTGTGGGAACTGGAGAAGATTGGGAAATAAACTGTTGCATTTGTGGGGGGCTTTTGATTACATCCTTTCCTTTTCTGTTGGCGGTGTTGCTTTGCATTAAGTTTTGGTGATCCTCCGTTGCCAGGCCCTCCTATCATGTCAATGTTCGCATTGGAGTTGCCTGTATGTGTCTTACTATTTGGCTGTCCGTTGGTTATTCCCTCTACTTTGATGGGATTGTCCTGGCCTTTTGTTGTAATTCCCGCTGTTGTGCCTTTGAAACCCGTTAACATGCTGCTTAACATTAAAGGCAAGGTGGATAACTTGTTGACAATTTGCTCGCAGTTGCAGCTAAGATGTGTGTCGGATTGCGCTCTTTTTATCAGGCCATTCAGGTTTCCCAATTTCTCGTCGATGCCTGCCCTGAAGACTGCCAACGTGTTCAATAATGTCAGCTGGATCTCCATCTTTTCTGACTGAAATTACAGTGCTTCAACGGCCAGTTGTATTATGTTTAATAAGGAAGTCCAAGTGCCAGCAATTTGTTCCTTTGTTTGCACACTCTCATTTGCATCATTTTTGGTCTGGTTTGAACGAAGTGGGTTCCGGAGAGGCTCATGGGTCGGGTGCTCCCTTTGTGCCTGATTTGGTGATTAGGTGGCGAGCATGTCTTCCCATTCTTGTGTGTTTAGGTAGGAAATAATTGCCCTCCCACCCTCTTTCTGATTTGGGTCCGAGATCCCTGCACTTGGTCCTCTATGTTGAGCCAGCGGGCTCCCTTGGGCAAAGAGTAGCGGGTTGTTGGAGATTTTATATTTGCTGAGAGGGTTGTTTGGATCGGGGTGCAGTGAATGCTGGTTGTTGTGTTCGTTGTAGGGTTAAGATTAGTTACTGTGATTTGTTCCCCGTTTCCTCTCTTTGTGGCTTCTATGTTCTTGCTCGCATCCTTAATTTTTCTGGTTGCACAGTCCCCATCCCTGACATCAGATTGTAGTAGTGGCGTGGAAGTTTTTTGGGTCTTGTATTCCGTGGTTGGAGTCCCCTGTGCGTAGCCCTCTTGGCTTGTTTTTATTGGTGAGACCCCTGAAAGCACGGGTGCTCCTGCGAGGACCACAGGGGTTGTGCTGCTTGCTACTTGTGCCCTCGTTGTGTGCGTTGGAGATTGAGGCTTGATTTGTGGTTCCTGGCCTAATTGTTGTACTGCCCTGGTGTCCAGTCTGCCTTTGTCTGAGGGCGATGTATTTGGGGTAGGTACTTGCGGCTGTAGGGGTAGCAGCGGAGATTGCAGGCTTTTGAGAGTTGCGTTGCTGGAATAAAGGACCGAGCCTGCATCCCTTAGGAAGTTGAACTTTGTATAAATTTTGGGTTGGTTGGAGCATGTGGCATTAGTGAGTCCTGTCCATGCTATTGTCTTACTTTGGTCCTGATCTGTTTGAATGAGTAATGATTCAGCACTGTGCTGAGCGCTGGGGTTCTGTTCAGGGCCGTTTCTAGGTGTTTTGCCACCCTAGACAAGAATTGAAAAATGCCGCCCCCTCCCTTTTACTACCACCTCTCTCTCCCCCTGTCAATCAGGCTAGAAGAATTAATGCATTAGATATTCCCAAACTCATGTTTTTTGCCGCCCTCCCCCTTTTGCCGCCCTAGGCGGCAGCCTAATCTTGCCTAATGGTAGAAACGGCCCTGGTTCTGTTTCTTTCCTTTTCTCCCCCCTGTCCTAGGTGGCATGGCCGTTCTGGTTCTTCCTGACCTCATTAAGCCTGATTGAGTTTGAGGGAGCAGATCAGCAACTGTGACCGACAGGACAGAGTAGTGTAATGGCTTGTCTGGTTGTTCTGCGTTGTTCACTCTCCTGTGCGTTGTCCCAATTCGTGTAGTAGCTTTTCTTGCTGTTTATACCTTATACTGTTGGGCGTTGTGCGCTCTCCTGCACGTTGTCCCTAGTGGCGTCCCACCTCGCTTCAGACTGCGTTTCGTTGTTTCCGGTTGTGGCCAACTCCTTACTGCAGAGATATGACCCCACTGCTGCGCTACAATAGCGCTTTAGTACATCCTCTGTTGTGCTGTGGCACGTCCTTTGTCGTTGGCCATTGCCCTGTCCCTGTCCTGTTCCTCTGGACACTGCTGGGCACTGCTGGAGGTTGGGTGTGCTATACGGTGGCCAGTGTCCCCTATGGAGCGGTGCGCACGGGGGGGCTGAGTAAGGGGGGGATGGCGAGTGGGCGCAGCAAGCAATGCAAGTGAATCGCAGGCAGCACTGGCTGTTTGGCTGACTGTGCCAGCACCCTGTGCGCCAAGGACTTGCTCCTCTATGGTATGCTATGCTTTCAGCCCACACCAGCACCCACCCCTGCACCCTGCCTTGATCCTGCTACCACTGCGTGCTCTGTACTCACTGCCACTCACTTCTGGCGAGGCTCTGGCTGGATCTGGTGGTCTGGTGGTCTTCAGCGGAGCTCCAGCAGGGCACCGAACGGCACTCCTGGCTCTCTAGCTCCAGCTCCAGCTCCTGCTTGGACCGCAGAGGGCGCCACACGGGGACTAGAGGAGAACTGAGAAGGAGCGGAGCTGCCTCACAGCTGATGCCTGCTCCTCACTGCTCCCTGGTGCCTGCTCCTCTCTGCTCCGTTGGCCTGGGCCCTGCAAATCCGCCTTCAGCTCAAAAAACAAGAATTGGCACGATGGTGGGATGGAGTTACACTCCAACAATATATAGACAATAAAAAGGTCCCAAGAGGACTGCGCATCTTAATTTTCCTACTTTTGAGGATCTAAGTGCAGACTTACTCAAAGAATGGGAAACGAATTTGGAAAATGCCTCATTAGTCATGATGCAAATTCTAATACGACATGCGATTGATAAAGGGGCAAAACTGCTATCAGAGATTCAAACAGTAGAGTTAGAAATTGAGACATTGGAAGCCAAAGACTTAACTGAGAAGAATTACGAAATTCTAAAAAAGGTAATTTTGAGTCATCAACAATATCTTAAAGATAAAAAAATGAGAAAGATTCGGCACGACGACTGCGACTACAAAGAAGGGAGAATCTACACTTTTGCTAAAAAGTATGATTCCGCACAGGTATCTGAAGACAGGAAAAGAGGAAGGGAAGAAGTTGAAGATACGCGATCACTGAGTAGAATCTCAGTATCTTCACGTAGTAGTGCTGCATCAGGTAGCAATCAGGGAGAGGCCCCTTTAGGGGAGGGTACCACATCATTTCAGAAAGAGTTGGCTACACTTCGGATCAGCAGCAATCAACGCAAAAAACAAATTCCAAAACGAGGAGAGGAGGGAGGAGAGGGAAAGGAAAAGGTAACAAAAGGCAGACAGACAGAGCAGGAGAAAATGACATTGAGACCCAAAAAACCATGAGTGCAATCCAAGAAAGAAATGATGATATCACAACTCCATCTGATGCTAATGTGGATAATACAAAGTTGGAAATTATCAATTTATAACAGATCTATTGATGTTGATGAGCACAGTTTGCTATGTAAAGGTCTTGGATTCTGTCCCACACAATCTGGAGATTTATCAGATGTACATGTTGATTTGTTCAAATTTATAAGAACTTTGAAATGAAAGGAGTACTTTAAAGATCGAAATTGTGGTGTATCTCTTGAGGGACGGAGTAGAGAACAGGTCACACATAGCATTGAGGATGTTCGCAATATACAATGTCTCCTTTCTATCGAGGCAGGGGAAGAAATGGAGATGGAATCCCTTTTGCAAGATCTAGATATCATAGAAAATGTTGATGTAGACAGTGGACTAAGACCTAAGTCCAAGTTTGTGCCTAATCTGGGCTACCATCCAAATATTGATAAATTCCAAGAAAAGGTGACTGAAGATTTGTACAAGTTAGAAAAATCTGAGAAATATCTGAACCAAGACAAACAGAATCTGACCAGAGGTGAAAGAGAGGCACTGACCAGGCTAGAAAACGATAGTAATATAGTCATCAGGAAAGCCGATAAAGGCAATAATGTCGTTATAATGAACAAAGCCGACTATATGGGTGAAATAGATCGACAGTTAAATGATAAGACCTGTTATGAAGTATGTAAGAATAATCCCATAGCCGAACTCACCTCGCAGATAAACCTCAGGTTGGGAGAATGGGAAGAAACATGCCTCCTAAATGACTTAGAATATAGATTCTTAAAAGTGAGCAATCCACGTTTCCCTTGTATCTATATACTTCCTAAAACACATAAGAAAGTCAAATTTCCACCAGGAAGACCGATAATTTCAGGAGTTGGATCACCTACTGAGAAAATGTCAGAGTTTGTGGACCAAAAACTACAAAGGTATATGTTTAATCTGCCATCTTTTTTAAAAGACAGCAAAGACGTACTGTCCAAACTGAAAGATTTTGCTTGGTCGGATGAGCTTTTATTTGTCACTTGGGATGTTGTTAGCCTTTACACGTGCATTGAGCATAAGTTTGGTCTCTTGGCAACACAGTCCTTCTTAGATAAAGACGGAGCTGACACCTTTGAACATAATAGGATGATCTTAAAAATGATGGAATTGATTCTCACAACAAATGTATTTCTCCACAATGGCAAGTGGTATCGTCAGCTGCACGGCACGGCAATGGGCACCAAATTTGCCCCTTCATACGCATGCCTATTTATGGGATGGTACGAGGGGCTCCATGCATGGGGCAGAGATGCCTCCCCTTGGACACAGAATATAGTGTTCTGGGGTAGGTTTATCGATGACATCATATGCCTCTGGTCTGGTTCTGAAACTTGTCTACATGACTATTTTCACTACCTCAATGATAATCCATACAATGTAACGTTAACAATGACCTACAACAGAGATAAAATTGATTTTCTAGATCTACATCTATACGTGAAAGATGGAATGATACAGAGTGCTTTGTATCGGAAAGAGACGTCCTGTAATGGAGTACTCCATGCTACCAGCGCTCATTCTAGATCTGTTATCAAAAATATCCCCTACGGAGAGCTAGTAAGGGTAAGAAGAAACTGCTCAGAAACAACAGTCTTTGAAAAGAATGTCTTAGAGACTGGAAGTAAATTTTTGGAAAGAGGATATGAAAAGAGTGATGTAAAATCAGCCATTTCCCGAGTGCATCAACTAAGTAGAGACTCCACTCTGGAGATCAACACTAAGAAGAGGAAGATTCATAATGATAAGCCTCGTTTTATAACTAGATACACCTCACACAGTCAAAGGATTTTTAGAATCTTGAAAAATAGCTGGCATATGTTATTGGAAATACCCGCCTTTAAAACGACTCTCACTAAAAATCCAAGTGTAACCTATAAGAAGGGGATAACACTAAAAGAAAGACTGTGCCCCAGCTATGTGACCTCATCACAGAGACCTTTAACATGGTTACCTACAAAACCGGCTGGTTTTTCCACATGTAGCTCCTGCAACATGTGTGCTTTTGGTAAAAACAAAACGAAGGAATTTGAGTATAACACTCAGAAACAGTACAAGATCAGAGAGTTCATTAATTGCAAAACTTGTTATGTGGTATACATATTGGGTTGTAAATGTAATCAAATATATGTAGGAAGTACAACGAGGAGCCTAAAACTAAGAATCCAGGAGCACAGAAGAGCCATAGTTACAAGGGACCCGAGGTGTCCTATGGCTGAGCATTATAAACAAGCTCATGCTAATGACCATACATTCTGGTTCTTTGGAATTGAACATGTGGCAGCATGCAATAGAGGAGGTGATAGAGCTCTCACCTTAAGACAACGTGAGTTTAAATGGATTTGTAGACTACAAGCAATCAAGTTTGGTCATAATACTGATAATGAATTTCATTATTTTCTGAACTAAGGCAGATATTAATGGATATAATCTTGTATTCAGTTGAGCCAAATGAAGCGGTTGAAAATTGTGGCATCTAAATGTATTATAAAATCTGTCCAGAAACTACTCAATCTATCAATGTTTATACTGGTGCTGTTGTACTTTTAGAATACATTAACAACCTGTACTAAGCGAAAGATAAAAAATGAACATGACGATGAAAGTATCTTTTGACTGTTGTCTGATCTGATAACAAGACAAGTTATGCAAGTTTTGGACTAACAAGGGACCTCTCCAAAACTCAAAATTTTATATCCCCCCCCCCCCCCCTTTATGGTTTTTTAAGATACAGCTAATACACCAGGTCTGTATATTTGTAAGATTCCGCTGTGGATTACTTTCTCATTTATTATATGGCAACAAGGGTTTTCTTTCCACAAATCTAAATCTTATATTCCCCCTTCTTTATCGTTTTTTAAGATACAGCCAATATACCAGGGCTGTATACTTGTAAGACTCCGCTGTGGATTACTTTCGCATTTATCATAAGGCATCTTTTTGAAGTGTCACGTTGCTATTTTTACATAATTTTTGAATAGATTACACAGTTAATGATTACACTTTCTGTTCTACTTAATTTCTTCTTTTTTTCCTTATTAAAGGATCTTATGACCAACCATAATATATTGTATGTTTTTGTATTAATAATAGTAGTATACTTATATTGCCGCTTTAGCACGATTCGTAATAGTATTAGATTTATAACTCATATCATTATATTAGTCATCATTATAGGCTCGTACCATTATCTTTTCATTTATATACATGGATAGTATAAGAACCAACTTAATGGATTTAGATACAACTGACATTTAAAGATGGCCGAAATTTTAGAGCATGAAAACGGTATCCTTTGCTTGGTTTCCTTTTTCATATTTCTACAGCTTTCGTCTTTCAGTATTTTCTTTGCCTTTTTATTAGAGGATAGCAAGGGTAATTATTTGAATTCTTGTGTGTCTCATGACAGCGAGAGAAACGTATTTATCAGTCGTTTCTGCCCGAGTCGTAATCATTGTTAGAATTACGATTTACATCGTCACTTTCTGATTTACTAAAGCACAGATTATTATTTCTTTGTTTGAAATCGGATATTTATCCAACGAGCGTTATATTCAGTATAATACAGTTGGAAACATTTATACTTTAGACACTTCAAAATGGCCGAACCGTTTGCGAGAGGCTTCCCACATACAAGGCTGCTCCAATGCGAGCATCGCGCATCTATGATGTCACTAATTACGCGTCTAATATTCAAGATCAGGTGTTTCTGATTTAGAGGACCCAAACATGGTATATAAGCGGCTGGAAACTACTATGGAGTTTGTCGGTGAATTGGAGAGAGAGCAGGAATCACGTATCAAGGTATTTCCATGGCAAATAGAACTCTGTAAACTTGTTTAGATAGTCAATATGAGGTTAATTTGGTGTCTTTTTAGATGTGACAAATAATGTATTAGTTTTGGTCAAAAATCTGAAACTTTAGTCTGTTTGTCTGTTGGAGCAATATTCAACTTGGTTGTCCAGCCTTATACATTTTAATTAGATAGAAGTATTCCCCAACCTCCCATGGCCTTCAGAATTTGCCTTCTTCTCCCCTTTTCCTCCCCCCTTCGCCCCCCTTTTTTTCTCCCGCCTTTTAAGTTCTTCATTAGGAATCAGAGACTATGGTTCTTAGTGTATCCTCATATATATGTCATGCATTGAAGCTACAGATAACATTTAGTATAGCTGTGAATGCCTAATATATGTATATAAAATAAATTGCGTTTTGTGATTCCTATGATTATCTGGTGGAACTATTGTTCATTTGGATTCTAAGTATTGATTACTTTTTTGAAGTATCCAGCAATTATATAAAGTATCGATTCCATTTTTTCAGAAACACAGGTTGAATATGTCTATGAAAAGCTTTAAACCTTCTTCATCCCAAAAATTTTTTTTAAGACACGAGTTATTCTTCTAGTTTCATATGTCCTAGTTTGAACGTATATACAGATATACAATTTTGTTGGTAAATATCAATCTGTTCACCAAAAATGTATTTATTTATATAAATATATATTTTTTATTAGGTGTTTGATCGATATTTTGCTGTTCAAAAATTGAGCGTCTACTTTTGTAAATTAAGACTTTCCGCCTTACACAACCATTTGAAGCTATCGTACAGGTGAGAACCGAGTCATTACTAGTAAGAAGTTCGATCTATCAACTACTAAATTGTTTATGGTTACGGTTTGTCTTCTGTTCTGATTTTCAAAATCGAAATCTCTGGTCTTGGTCTATTCCTCTTCCAATAACGGTGAACATTGTGGAGTCTCGTGTCTTTTATAAACGCCAGATTTTTATGTCATTAAGTAATGATTCTCACAACCTTTTGAAGTTATTGTACTGGCGAGAATATAGCCATTACTAGAAAGAGGTTCGATCTACAAACTACTAAATTGTTTATGGCCACGGTTTTGTCTTCTGTTCTGATTTTTTAAAATCGAAATCTCTGGTCTTGGTCTACTCCTCTTCTAGTGATGGTGAACACTGTGGAGTCTCGTGACTTTTATAAATGACAGATTCCTATTTCATGAAGCAATGATTTTCTATTTTGTCTCTCCATTATATTTGATTCAATACTGGTTTTTGTTTTTGCTTTAGATTTTTATTAAGAAATCTGATAGCCATCATTATATTGGACCTCCTCATCTTTAATATTGAATCACTGGCTCTCTAGACACATTTATACCTTCTGCGACCGACGAAGGTGAGATAAATGGTGCTATTCAACCCCCTCTCTTTGAAATCTCTTGTTATTAAGCTCAGGTTGTTCTAATATGGTTTCCTTTGTCTTAATTTTTTAGATTAATTCTGATATTTTGGATGTCCTGATGTGGGATTTGCTGTCTATTTCTTATTTACCAATCATCAAATAAAAAGCCTATACTTGGCTTGCTGTCATTTTGAGGTGAGATAATAGTTTTTACCTTTCGAGTCTTAGTTTTGGAATATATAAATTTAGAAATGAAATATTCTGTTGGATTTTTTAAAGAATTTGTCAATATGATCTTTGAACATAGTACAGTGATTAATTTGTCTATTTGAAGAAACATATATAAATAGGGTACTATAAAATATGTAAAAGAACGCCAACAAATAAATTTGTTTTTAGGGCATCTTATGTACATAATGACTCAATTTTTGTATCTTTATATAATTGTATAATCTAAAACAAAAAACTTTTTTAACGTTTGTAAATATGTGTACGTCCGTCAGTTTTAATGAGTGTTATAAAAATGTCTTTTCTATTCTGTTACAGCCCTGAAGAAGTTCCGTTAAAATTTGTCTTTAAAGGAACGAAACGCGTTGGCTGTTGTTGTGTTTTTATCAGCTATGAAATAAAAGTCAAACAAAGAAACAGAAAAACACTTTGGACTCTCTATTTTATGTTCAGTGCACCTCCATTTGTTGTGAATAAATTGTCAGAGATTCTCTTCTGAGGCACCACTAGGTGAATGGTGCTGGAGTTATTGTGCACTAACAGCCAGATAAGGCAGCAGCATTATTAAAAGTGAGGTGCTACTATTTAAGTCCATCACCTTTGGTTGTTTTTGATATCATTAAATCCGCCTTCAGCTCACAGTGGACTAGCCACACACCATGCACTAGCCACGCCCCAGCGTAAGCAGGTGCCGGCTGTGATTGTGGCTGTCCTTGCCGGCCGTGGCCGCCGGTTACTAGTTGCCAGTCCTCAGGGTCGCGATCGCATCGTGGATTACCGGCCTCGGACTGCTGGGCTCGGGAGCCCAAGGGTGGATTCTGGAAGTGAAGAACCTGCAAGCAGGGGGAACAGAGATTATGTAACTCAGGAGTGACCAGGATACTCAGAAGAGCAATGCCCACCCATGTCAAACGGTTCAGAGGAAGTGATGGTGACCTTGTCACTGCAGCTATGAGGACCAGGCGACACTGAGGAAGACCAGGAGCCTTGCACGAACTGTCCCACGTCGGATGTCGGTGACTAGGTGGTCGGTGTCTGGTGGGAGCACCAACAATCCTAGGTAGCCGCAACTGGCGTAGAGAACGAAGAAGGAGCAACGTGGGACCAGCAAGGTCCAAGAGACTCACCAACAGCAGGAGAGTCGGTGATGGCCCTAGCAAGCAGAGGAGTCCACTGGAGCAGGAGTAGACCCTCGGGAGGATTCACAGGCCAAATGCACAGGAGTTGCAAGAGGACCTCGTGCAGCTCAGAAAAGAGAGCCTATGGTGGAGAGGATGTGGTGAGTACGCTGTACTTGGCAGGGAGAGATGCTGGATGCTAGAACTTCTTGTAACCCGATTATCTCTGGAGTGCAGAGCCAGCAACCCTTGGTAACGGAAAGTCGACGCTGTTCACAGGGGTTTGGTCCCAGCGGTTTCAACGAGGGACACTGGCTTCAAACTTGTGGAGAGGACAGGTCAGGCCTTGAGGGAAGTCTACCATCTGTGTTGCTGGGCCTCGGGAAGTCCATAGGACGACAGAAGCAGCAGACCGGTCCACTTAGTTGTGGTGCCTGCAGATGCAGGGGAGTGACTCCTTCACTCCAAGGGCGATTACTTTAGGTGTTCCTGATGTCCACAGGTCTGGTGAAGACCCTGGAAGAAGCACAGACACAGATGACGAAGAAGACTTGCAGAACAGCGAGACCGGGAGCATCAGGAGTCTTCCTTGGTGCAGTCTCTGTTCCAGGCGAAGTCCAGCAAAGTCCAAGACAGTCGAAGAGTGACACGGTTTCAGGTTTGTCCCATGATGAATCTAAGGAACTACCCACAGGTAAGCCCTTGCGTACCCTAGAGAAAGGGTTGGAATGACTCTAGAGTCCCTACCAGAGGAGAGGCTGGACAGAGGGCAGGATACTCTTATGCCCTTTGTCCAGTTTCGCACAAAAGCAGGAGCCAAGGTCTCCCTGAACTGGCTCAAACTGGAGTTTGTAAGGAGGGAACCAAATGTGCCCATCAAAGCAGTCTGCTGGCGCTGGCAAGCACCCTCACCCCAGCCCAATACACTAAGTGCTGTCTGAGAGGTGGTCACACCTCCCTGCAACTGGAACCCTTTTGTTCTACCTTCCCCTGCTCGAGGGTAACTGCCTTAAGCACGCAACCTTAAACACAATTTAATTTAACCACGCAGTCTGAACAACGAGATTACCTGAACCTCGCCATGCATGAACCACGCATACATTTACAATGCGAGAGCCTGTACCACACATACTGGGTGAGTAGTAACCTTTTTTCAGTTTAAGTTTTTTATTAATTTAAGGGCTATGGGTGGGGAAGTGTTTTAATGCATGGGTATTAATTTTAATACCAGTGTATTAAATATTGTTTGTGCAATTATATTTAATTTACTATTATAATATAAATGAAAGTAATATACTAAAACATGTTTAATACACACTATTAGTGATGGGTTTGTGGCGATATAGGGGTTATGGGTTGAAAGGGTATTTATACTGAGGTATTAATTGACATTTCTGAGTATTAATTGTTATTGGAACATTTATATTTAAATGTAATTATTTAATGTAAATATTTATATACAGATCAATGAAACTTACCATTAAGGACGGGATGCAGGGGATTTAGGGGCGATAGGTGGGGGAGTGTTTTAATACCCTGGTATTAATTTTGATGCCTGAGTATTAAATATTGATTGTGCATCTATGTTAAATTAAATGATATAGTAAATAATAAAAAGAAACAAATTGTGATGGAATGCATGGAAAATATTGGCTATAGTTTGGAGAGTATTTTAATCATAGGATATTAATATTAATCCATGAGGTATAGTGAATTTAGGGGTTGTTTGAGGGAAAATTTAAAAAATCATATGTATTTATTTTAATGCTGGAAAAGTAATAATATGCAATTACGAATTTTATAGTAAATTTTAAAAAAGCATATTGTAATACCATTAGGGACGGTATGCAGGTATGCAGGGGATATAGGAGCTATGGATGGGATAGAGTACCTGAGTATTAATTATTATTGGCGCTTTTATATTTAAAGTTAATTATTTTATATATTTACATAAAGATTTGTTTAATTTACCACTAGGGATGTGATGCAGGGGATATAGGGCTATGGGTGGGGAAGTGTTTTAATTCTCTGGTATTCATTTTGATACCGGAGTATTAAATATGAATTGCGCAATTATGATTGATGTATTGTTTTTTTTAATAAAAATAGGAAAGAAAATAAACCTTATGATACAGATAACATTAGGTATGGAATGGTGGGGATTTAGGGGCAAGGGCTGGAAATATGTTTTAATAATCCGGTATAAAATAAAATACCTGAGTATTACTTAATATACAATGAAAAGTCTAAAAGTATGTTCAGTAAGTGTTAAAGAAAAAGAGTACAAACTGTTAGAGCAATGTTTTTTTTATGCATCACTACCTAATTTTTTTAAGCTATTAAAAAAACTTATATTTAATACTGAGACATTTTTTAATTTGAAAAATGTAACATATTAATAAAGTAATTTAAAAAAAATTTCATTCATTAATAGATTTCTTAGAAAATAATAAATAATATTTATTTAATCAAAATAATTTGGTTTCTGAAAATACATTCTTGCAATTATGAAAAATTTAATTCAACAGTTTCCCACATTTTCCCATTCAGTTCAATGGGAGAAAAACTCCTTTTTCTATTTTAGCAGTTGAAACTGACGTACGTCTCTTTTGCCAGGCGGTGAAGCGTCGCCTTCAAGGTCGGAAGGATGAAGATGTGTGTTCGGGTAAGCATGTTTTAACTTATGATTTTTAGTACTATGGAGGCTATCTCTAGTGTATAGTTAGAAGGGAGAGGCACGTAGATGAAATTGTGTATTGTAGCAAACATATGATGTTGTGTTAACCCAATTTTTAATCCAGTGCAAGTTACTTTCACGTTTCTCCTTGAGGATGTTTTTTTTTTGTAAATAGAAGCCAGATTGGAACTACTACTTTTTCCAATCTGTTTTGTGAAGCAATATTTTGGTAAGTGTTTTGCGTGTAGTTTTTTTAAGTAAATAGAAGTTGGCTACGAGGGACTTGTGGCGGTTTTAATAAAAGAAAACAATGGCTATGACATCGTAAATCGAGTGGTTTTTAATGCAGTTGAAAGTGGCACTTTGGAGAAAAACTGCATGGATTTTGTGCTTTATAAAGTTGCCTAGGAATACTGGATTTGCAATTGGAATGTTTTAAAGAAGAATATGCACCATAAGTGGATTAAGGCTAATGCAGTTGCCTTTTAAAAATGGACTTATACATTGCAAAGAGAACACTGCATCATTTAAAAAGAAGACGTCGTTTTTGAGGAGTAAGGCTAATGTAGTTGCCTTTGTGAAAAAAATGACTTTTGTGGAGAAGACATTTTTTTATGGAAAAATAATTTTCAAGTGTTTGGGATTAAGTGTAGTTGCCTGAAGAAATGTTTCGATGTATGTTTTTCAAAACGTGGAGTGACTTACATTTCCGGAAAAAAAGTCTTTCGGTGGAATATGGCTAATGCAGTTGCCTTAAGAAAATATTTGCTTTTTCGTTTAAAAAGAAAAGCTGGGGTTTTGTTTCATTGATAGAAAGCAACATTCTTTTGGTGGATTAAGGCTGATATAGTTGCCTTTTTTAAATTGTTTTCGTGGGAAAAGAGCCATTGGATGCTTTACTTTTTAATGGGATTCCCACCCCAAAATCAATTGGATGGACGAGTTAAGTAACAATGGTTCTTGCACGTTTTGGAGACTCATGGTGACAAGTGGCACGTAAAAAAGTTACCATGAGTTGAAAAAAGAAGACTTCAACAGGTAGGAGCCCCAACTTTCTATACATTTAGACTACATTTTTCTTCCAAATGAATTAGTGATTGTTTAAAAACTGAATAGTAATGTGGAGAAGGTGTTCGATAGTGTTCGAATTGTAATATGTACGCAATGCTGTCAAGGTGGTCAGAAGTCGCCATCAACGAAAATTGTTGAAGTTTTTCTAATAGTCTTTCAGACATTTCTTTACTTTAAGAAAAAAAATAGATTTGTGGATTCAGGCTACTAGACAGTGATTTTTCAGGTCTCATTTCCTGGAAACTTTGTTCCTTATTTAAAATTTCCAGAAAATGATGAAGATTAGGGTGATGCTTGGCTATTGATTTGTTGAAGGAATTGTGCCATCCCTCAATGGCATTTTGTTATGTTTGCAACACCATCTAAGCGGGTTGAATAGCAGTTCCTCCATTCTATGAGATGCCTTGGTTTCCTCCTGCGAATTGACCTGCTGAGAGGCCAATCCATGTATCCTCAAGGTAACTTAGTAGAGCGGATAATCTTTCTTTGTTTTGGATAAAATAGTCCGATTTGATCATGGAAGTGTAGAATTCATCTACACTGTTTGATGGTATGAAACATAACACAGTTAGTTTATTTAATTCAATTTTAGATTGTTGCTTGAAAATAGTCCTCAAACAAGGATGATTTTAGAATCTTTTGCCAATATGCCTGAGAAAAGTGGAGAAAAATAATCCTTGAATTTGGGTATCCAGGTATAATTTAGTTAATGTGTTAATCATTGACAATTTGAAATCAAGAATTACTTTTCCAGGACTTCTATTCAACGTTTTGGTTTTGATCACTGTTATAAATTCAGTGTATGTTCAGGAATGTTTTTCAGGGAGCAAAGCATACCTAAAGGTACAGTTGTGTCATTCCTGTTAGCATGAATAGTATACATTTGTGAAAATTGATGGGGTGTTGATTTAAATGTCCCATCCATCTTCTAAATTGGACTAATCTACAATGTTACAAGGTTATAGTTAGTGCTAAAAAAATGTATTCTTTTTTGAGGGTTTTCATTGTCATGCAGGGGGAAAGGTTCATTGGAGAAAGTCATAGTTACTGCACCTAATGGCAGGAACTAAAGATCCCCGCTAAGGAGCCCCATATTGGGTGCCCATCGGGTATTGCAGCGCAGACCTGACGAGGGGCAGGCTCATATGATGAAGCATGACACCTTGCTCGCTAGGTGTGTGAGAGCCTTAGTTCCGAAGGGAGGAATTGCCCCCTTATCTTTAACACTGTGGAACATTTTTGCCCATTTGATCCTACCAATTGTATCTCGTCTTTTCTGTTCACTTTGACTTAGAGGAACTACATACCCATTTTTCTTACTGTACACTGAAGCAGGATACATTAATTTTGACCCGAGTATCAAGTTTGGCGTAATGTAATGAGTTGTTTGACACCTTGAAGTATCAGCTTTGATCGCACCATTCAGGAATTAGCACAACTGAAGGGTCAGTGTTTGAATCCTGTATGCACCAATCAGGCTACCAAGTCGTTGCATAGTAAAAAAGTCAGTTTTGCATTTTTACTGTCAGAACAGGAAAAATACATGTTCTGCTCTACAAATATGTTGCACTCTAGGCATACCATAGGGGTGACTTAAGCATGTTACAGAGGGAGGTTTAGGATATGCTATTTTTTTAAATGGCAAAGATGGATTAGCAGGTAAAACTGCTCTTCCAGTCTGCAGGGGCGGACTGGGAGCCACGTTTTACCTTTATCACACCTCGGGTGGTGCAGCCAGTGCTGCATCCCTTGGGTGATCCTCCAACTTTCATTCCCCGAGAACCATTTGCTAGAGACTTACAAGTAAGTTAGCTTATGCCAGTTGGATGTAAGCCAATTCAATATACACACTTTAAGGTCGGGGCACAGGCACTGAGGTCTGGTTAGCAGGCCTCTGTGCACTCTCATAGTCAAAAAGCCAGGAGCATCAGTCCAAAACTTTGGGGGGTGACCATGCAAAAAGAGGCATTTCCTTAGTCATCCTGCAGCCCCATCATTGCTACCTGCAGTTTGTGGTGGGGCAGGAGGATTTTTAATTTCTCGCGCTCCCATTTGGCTCACCAGTGCCCCTAGTGTGTTCACAAAAGTGTTGGCAGAGGTGGTAGCACACCTTTGGAGGTCAGAGATACCAGTATTTCCCTACCTCGACGACTGGCTGTTAGAGGCGGGCTTACCCCAGGCAGTAGTCAGCCACCTTCAGACTATGGCAAGCCTTTTGTCATTTTTGGGGTTCACTATCAACATGCCAAAGTCACAGTTGACTCCTCAGCTGCTCCTTTTCATCCTAGCCATTCTTGATATGATTCGGTTTTGTGCCTTTCCCTTGTTGAAGAAAGTCCAGGACATTCAGGCTATGGTCCCGATACTTTAGTCTTGGTCCTGGATTTCAGTAAGGTCAACTCTGAGGCTCCTATATCCTGCTGGTTAAGCACTTAAGGTGGCATATGCAGTCTCTGCAGTGGGATCAGAAGTTTCAGTAGGCCCAGCCTCAAAGGGACCTCTCTGACCACATTCAGATTTCGTATGAGACTACTAAGGATCTGCAGTGGTAGTTGTTGGATCGTGATTGGGATAGTGGTAGACCGCTCTCCTTTCCCCACTCAGAGCTGACAGTGGCAACTAATTTCTGGGTTGGGATGGCCATCTGGAAGAGGTGGAGTTCAGAGGCCTCTGGTGGAGTCCCAGCTCCATATTATCCTACTGGAGCTGAGGGCCATCTGCTTGCTGTTGAAAGCCTTCCTTCCATCAATCAAGGGGAGGCTGGTACATGCGCTAACTGACAACACCACCGTCATGTGGTATTGCAACAAGCAGGGCAGGGTGGGGTCACGGATCCTGTGTCAGGAAGCCCTACGCCTCTGGAACCTGCTAGACCAAGACATTTTTCTGGAGGTGAAGCACCTGGCAAGATCACTGGACGCCAGGTCAGATAAGCTCAGCCATCTCCGCTTAGCTGATCATGAGTGGCAGTTTCACCCGGAGGTAACGCAAGGTCTCTTTCACGAATGGAGAGAATCTTGGCTCAGTATGTTCGCCACTGCAGAGAACGTGCAATGTCAGCACTTCTGTGAGTTGGAGTTTCCACAGTGTCTCTCACCCGGAGACCCTTTCTACTTCAAGTGGAGCTCGGACTCCTGTATGCCTTTTACCTGATACTACACCTGTCCCGAGTTCTGAAGAAGATAAGGAAAGACTGGGCCCACATCATCCTAGTGCCTCTGAATTGTGCACTGAGTGTTTTATATCCAACACATCTAGGATTGGGCATCTGTCCTCCAGTCTGGCTGCCCACTTCAGGAGGACCAGAAGTCGCAGCAACAGGGCAAGGTTTTGAAACACAGCTTTCAGCAATCTATACCTTCATGCTTGGAGGTTGAGTGGTGACAGCTGAACACCTTCTACCTTTCTCCGGAGGTGGTTGACATCACCATGGCAGCCTGTTGTCCCTCAACAAAAACTGTATATGCCTGTCTTTGGGACGATTTGAGTCTTGATGCCTTCCTCAGCAGATAGACGCTCTCCAGGCATTGTTAACTGATGTTTTGTCATTTGTTTTGTCCCGAGTCTGGCAGTTAAAGGGTACCTTTCAGCTATTGAAGTTTTTTTGTGCTTGCCAGATTTAGCCCTCATTGTTTAAGTCTCTATTTGTTATGCGCTTTTTGAAAGATTTGCAACATTTCTTCCCTCCTTCTCCTTTTGTGATGCCACCGTAGGGCCTTAACTTGGTCCTTACATTTCTGATGTTCACTCTCTTCAAGCCCCTTCACAGCTGTTCCTTGACGCTTCTCATCAAGATGGTGTTTCCTGTTGCCATGAGATTGGCGCAATATAGAGCCCCCTTGAGGGTGCCCGTCAGGCATTGCAGCGTCGGCCCGACTAGGAGCAATCCCGATGATGAAGCATGACACATGTAATTGTATGTGAGGGCCCCATTTGCAAAAAGGAATGGCTCCTTTGTCTCCTTTAGGAACAGCATACCTTTTTCCTTTGAGAATTAACAGTAGAGCATGTCTGCTGGACCTTTAAGCGCTCTAGGTCCCCAATTTTATCTGATTGATTAATGTTTTATGAATCAAGTTTCTTCACTTTAAATCCCTCCCATATAAACACATGACTGTCTTTTTTGGTTTTAAATATAGCACTGTGTCTACGGGCCTCCTAACTAGCCTGGCTGATGAGTGGAATTGCTGCAAAACTGGTCCTAGGATGCTTGTTTCTGGTCCAGGTAGGGCCTGGCCTGGCGGTTCAGGCTAGACTAATGGGGATCAGGGTCGAGACTAATTTGCATATGGCTGGTTCCAAACAGGAATGGCGTTGTGAGCAAAAAACAATGGATTTAACCCAGATCTGTGACTGAGGGAGAGTGTTTAATTTGTTCAGCATTCCATCTATCATTTGTTCTTTTTGCATTTGTTGCCCTAAGTGGAAAGGGTATGCCTAGACGTAAGTCCTGGGTTCGTTATGCCACCGGATTCAAGCTAGCCTGGCTGATGAGGGGTGATACCACTAAATTGGTCCCAGAATGCTTGTTTCCGGTCCAGGAAGGACCTGGCCTAGTAGTTTGGGCTGGACTCTTCCCATGGGAATCAGGGTTAAGACAAATTTGCAAATGGGTGGGTCCAAACTGGAATGATGTTGTGAGCAAAAAAACAATGGATGTAACCCAGATCTGTGATTGGTGGTGCATGTCTGATTTCTTTAGCATTCCGTCCATCATCTGTTTTACAGACCACCTGGAGCAAAATGCCTAGTGTTTGTAAATGTGATACTCGATAATGGATGAAAATTTAAGTGATGAATTTTATGGAATCCATATAAACAGAAAGTTTACTCGGAGGCATGGCCTGATTGGCCAAAATGGCACTCACTCTCTGCTGGAGTTCCAACTGGCCATGCCAAACCTGGAGACATCTTGGTGCTGACAGGTTCGGTAGGTTGGCCTGAGCCTGCCAGCAGGAACACCCCGGAGGGAGCCGCATGATTCCTGCGCATGGCAGTAGTCGATTGGAACTGGGAAGCCGTTGTGGCACTATAGGAGAAAGTGCCCCCAAGCTGGTGGTAGCTTGATCCGGCCTTCAGCGTGGCAGCTGACTTCCTGTGAATTTGGCTGTGGGGACCCCAGGGATGCAGAGGACCTCCTTGCTGGCTCCCCAACCCTCACTGGGTGGCTTCCTACATCTGGGAGCAATGGATCTGGTCATGGTCTTCTGCGGTCAGCACTACGGGAGGCGGTGCGGGGATCAATGCAAGGCCATGTGTGTCTCCTGTGGGCCCTGAAACTAGGGCAGAAGGTATCTGATTGGTGTTATGATGGGGGAGGCCCCTGGAACAATGGGGATGCCAAGTTCCCCTGTACTTTAACTCCTTTGTCCCCTTTTCCCCCGACGAGGAGACTGTGATTGGGGATGACCCCGGGGCAGGATAGGGGACCAGGAGGCTCAGGGATCAGAGCGGCTGGGGCCCCTCCAACCCCACCCCCATTCAATCAATCAATATATCAGTGTTCTTGTAAAGCACAACTACTCACCTGCAAGGGTCTAGAGCCAACGGGGAGGGAGGGAGGGGTCTGATGTTCAGTCAAAGAGCCAGGTCTTGAGGTCCTTTCTGAATTGAGGCAGAGATGGAGATTGCCTGAGATGCAGCGGTAGGGAGTTCTGGGTCTTTCCAGGTAGGAGAAAGATCTTCCTCCAGGAGTGTTCCTGTGGATCGGTGGGATGGTGGCCAGGGCCTGATGGGCAGAGCGGAGATGTCTGGTGGGTGTGTGGAAGGAGAGGTGGTGGTTGAGGTATGCAGAACCGGCGTTGTGGAGGGCTTTGTAGGCATGTGTGAGCAGTTTGTAGGGGATTGACAAGGAGCCAGTGGAGGTCTGTCAGGTGGCCGGTGATGTGGCTGCGGCAGAGGATGTTCAAGATGACTGTGGCAGAGGCGTTTTGGATGTTTTGCAGCTTCTTTTGGTGTTTTTGCATGGTGCCAGTGTAGAGTGCATTGCCATAGTCGGGTCTGCTGCTAACGAGTGAATGGGTGACTGTTTTCCGGGACTCTGTGGGGATCCACTTTAAGATTTTCCGAAGCAGACGGAGCGTGTGGAAGCTGGAGAACAAGACGGCCGTGATCTGGCGGTTCATTGAGAGTGAATAGTCTAGGATGATGCTGATGTTTCGTGCGTGGTCCATGGGAGCCAGGGGTTCCGGGCGCTGCACTCCTCCAGCAGTCGTCTCAGTCATCCTCATTGGACAGAGGTGCAGGCTGGGCCATACAGAGTGCTGGTGGGTGCAGATTCCTGGCGCCTTTCATGGCAGGGAGCCTGGGGCAGCACGGAGGAATCTCAGTTTTGAGGTGGGCTCATCTGGCCCTTCTCCTCCTCACAGTTCGGCCCACTTTGGCTGGTACTGGTCCTTGAGAAGTATGCAGGAGGTTGAGAGGAGGCACACCTTTCAGTTGTGGTGCAGCTTGGATTTCTGGCAGATCAGAGGACAATTGGGACCGTGCTGTGTGAGGTCATCCTCAACCCCCCCTTTTGATGGAATATACTCTGGCTGCACGTGCCGCCCACCTAAGCAAGGTGGTATAGTGAAGCCAGTTGTGGCACCCAGGCCGTGCCCAGGACTACAGTGGGCAGCTAGGGCAGAGTGGCTGTCATGGGACCATGAGGCGCGACAAACCTGCTGGTGTCCAGGGCCAGTCTAAGATTGGCTGATTTATGGCCCCTTAGTCAGACACAAGGGGGAGGGGGCTCAGTGCCTGGTGGCTAACCTAGTCCACCTCCTCAGCAGATGATTCCACAGCTATTTTGTCGGTAATCCAGGCCTGTAGGTTGGCACTGGAGACTAAGATTCGGGAGGTCGGGTTGGAGTATCCTGTAGGAAGCTGGCTTTTTATGTAGTGTACCAATGTAGGGCTACACCATGCAAAAAGTCCAGGCGACCCTTATTGGTTTACAGGGGCTAACTTTAACAATCCAAGTGCTCTATTTGTGGTAGTGTGGTTGAGCAGCTTAGGCTTATCAGAAGGGGGTGTCAAGCATTTGTTGCAATCACAGAGTCAATAAATAATACACACACTCAAGAAGAAATTTGAGACCAATTTAGAAAAATAACACATATTTGTATATCATTTTAGATACCAAGATCATCAGAATCAGGTAAGTACTTTTGGAGATATAGATTTTACAGTAAAACAGTAAAAGACTCAAAAATGTTTTTTGATGGATGAGCCTTGAATGTGGTAATGTTATGCTATGGGAGAAACATACACTGCATATATATTCTTGCGAATGGTTATTGAAGGTTCCTTTTAGGACTTAAGGTGCTTAGGGGCCAAGGTTCAAATAACCACCAGCAGTTTGGTTTTACCTGCCCTGGGGTGTCTGGGTGCAGAGGTGCTGGTCACGTTGGTAGCCTTGAGTGCTACACATTAAAGTCAATGGAAGGGTACCTGAAACAAAAAGGCTGCAAGTGGGGACCAGTCTAACAGAAACTAATGGGGGGCTCAGCTTGTGAGGGTCTGTGGAGCAAGGGGGCACAGTCGGTTTCTGTGGGCCCAGGCTGGGGAGCTCAAGTATGAAGTCTTTGGTCGGCAGATCACTTGCGCTTTAGGCTCTCACTGTTGTGTCGGTGTTCCAGAGGAGGGGAAACAGGACAGCTGGGTAACAGGCGTCATGTGTCTCGCTGGTCTTGAAGTCCATCAACATGCAGGTTGTATTTTCTTGGTGATGGTTTCTGGACTGGACACAAACAAGCCTTGGTTGATGCAGGTATTCCGATACCCAGGGTATTGTTGCAGCGGGGCTCCTGGAGGGTCTAGCATCTCGAAACTCGGGGAGAGACATGGCTGACTTCCTAGAGCCACAAAGACCTCCTTTTGATGTGCTGCTCCCTCTGTGGGCCCGATATCGAACAACACGGTGTACTTTGGAAAATGCGGACAGGATCTGCAGATGCAGGGAAGTGGCTCCTCCACTCCAAGGGAGATACTGCAAGGTTGTTGAAGCACTGGACAGTCCTCCAAGTGTTTGGGTGGATGCACAGATTTTGGACGAGTCAGGTCTTTGCAATTGTTGGGACAGCAGCAGCCTGGCAAGGTGTGGTGCCAATTTTGGAGCTGGTCCTCAGTTCTTGCAATTTCTGCTCTTCTCAGTCCTTCTTCGGTTCACAGTTAGACAAATCTGTTGACCTGCTATTGAGGGGCCCCATAATTATGAATTTTGGGGCATTAAGGAGATGGTAGGGTAGTAGCTAATGGGCTACTTATTGCTGGGGTGACTACACCCCTTTATATGACCACTTCCTGCAAGGAGTGGGTATAATCCTGACTCAGAGTTTCCAGTTTCACCAAAACCAAGATGGTGAACCCCTTCTTCGACTGGCCACTTCAGGTGGCCCACCTTATGGGTGTGCCTTGCCTGTAACTGTGGCATGCCTTCTGACTAGTTAATTTCCTGCACGCTCTGGTGCCAAATGAGCCCCAGAGTGGGAGGTGGCATTCCTCAGGTCTGGGGAAGTCTGGGTCGCATATCAAAGGTGACAGAGGCTTTGAAGCCTTTGGCCTTGTAATGCTAAATCACTAGTGTAGAAAGCTGGTTCTTTATGGTAGTGCCAATGTAAGGGCGCACCATGCAAAAAGTACAGATGACCCTTGGTTTACAGGGCTGAAATTAATAATCCCAAGTGCTCTATTTGTGGTAGTGTGGTCGAGTATTTTAGGATTATCAGATAATAGTGTTAAGCATTTGTTTTACATACAGAGTGAATAAATGAGACACACTCAAAAAGAAATCCGAGACCAATTTAGAAAAATAACACAGACTTTTATATAGTTTCAGACACCAAGATCATCTGAATCAAGGAAAATACTTTTCTGGTCATGGAATTTTGTAGAAATAGAACATACGATTGAATAATGGTTTTGAGGTTTGAGCCTTGATGGCAGTAATGTTATCCTATGAGAGAAACATACACTGCATAGATATACCTGCAAAGATTTTTGGAATGTGGCTTCCAGAACTTAAGCTGCTTTACCTGCCCTGGGGTGTTTGGGTGCAGAGATACTGGTCGCATTGGTAGCCTTGAGCGCTACACCTTAAAGTCAATTGAAGAAGTACCTGCAAAAGAAAGGCTGCAAGTGGGGGCTTGGGGAAAAGTCAGGCTGAACCCAAAGGGGGGCTTGGCCCTTGAGGGTCTCTGGAGCACAAGGACACAGACGGTTTGCGTGAACCCGGGCTGAGGGGCTCGTTGCAGAGGTGTTTTGTCTGGCAGTTCACTGTAGTTAGAGGTGCTCACTTCTCTTTGGTGGCCTCGAGAGGGAGAGAAAGCTGGGCAGCAGGGCTACTCTTGATTAAGGCCTTGTAATCCTGAAGTCCCTCAATGGCAGGTCGGTGTCGACATTGGTAGTGTCCGGACTGGATGTATAAGGCTGGCTATGTATTTGGTCTACACTTATTTAAGTGATTCACCTTGCACTAATACAGAGAATCCTTTATTGTGATTTTAGTGGTCTTTGATAACCATAGAAAGCTTTCAAAGTGGTAGCTGTGGAGAGCTGCCTTCAGGCTTATCCCGGAGGAGTGTTAGCAGCTTGTTTTACCAGTATAGTGTAGGTTAAATGAAAAAGAACCACATAGTGTTTTTATAAAAATACTTCTGATGGATACTTCTTCCTGTGGATTCCACACCTTCTGAATACCCCCTGCTCCAGCATTCCGCCGAAATTCTTTCCGAGCTCTCCCACATCGACGAGGATGTCATAATAGCACAGCTCCGCTCGCAACTCCGTATGACGTCACCGAAGCCATAAGAGGACCTTGTCGGCGTGCTGACGTCAGTTCTCTTTTTTCCGTGCCGACAGCGCGTAACGGTTTTTTTTGGGACTCTCCATTTTCTATAGAGAAAACTTTGTATTCTTAAGGATTTCTAATGGCTACTTCTAGGAAACCGAATTTAAACCCTGCAGGGAGTATGGCGTTCACTGTCGATCACTGACCCGCATGATGATTGCCTTTGGTGCTTGTCTTCGGATCACGACGTCGATGAATGTGTGTCTTTTGCTTTCTCGCCCTAAGTGCGCCAGGTATGCCCAGACGTGGATCCTGGGCTCACTGCGCCTCTGGAATCAAGCTATCCTGGCTGAAGAGGGGTGAAACCCCGAAACCATTCCTAGGATGATTGTTTCCGATCCAGGGAGGACGTGGCTTGGCAGTTCAGACTGGACTGCTCCCATGAGGCACAGGGTCAAGACTGATTTGCATATGGAAAAGTCTAGACTGGGGTGGCATGGTGAGCAAAAGAATGATGGATTTAACCCAGATCCCTTGACTGGGGGTGAATGTTTTGATTTATTCTGCATTCCGTCCATCAAATGTGTGTCTTTTGCTTTCTCGCCCTAAATGCGCCCGGTATGCCCAGAAGTGGGTCCTGGGCTCACTGTGCCACTGGAATCAAGCTATCCTGGCTGAAGAGGGGTGAAACCCCCGAAACCGGTCCTAGGATGCTTGTTTACGGTCCAGGGAGGACCTGGCTTGGCAGTTTGGGCTGGACTGTTCCCATGAGGCACAGGTTCAAGACTGATTTGCATATGGCCAACTCTAAACTGGGGTGGCATGGTCAGCAAAAGAATGATGGATTTAACCAAGATCCCTTGGCTCTGGGTGAATGTTTTGATTTGTTCTGCATTCCCGTCCATCAAATGTGTGTCTCTTGCGTCGATGAATGCTGAAGCTGCAGGAAGATGAATCCGAAGGCCATTAAGGAGCGTGAGGCTAAGCTGTTTATAGCCAGAGCCAAAAAGGAGAAGAGGGGTCATAAACTAACTTAGTCGTCGTCTTCGCACACTTCGAAGTCAAGAAATCATAAGAAGTCTAAGAGGAGACATGGCTCTTGGCGCCGTTCGTCAAAGGTCAGGGCTTCGAGGTCGAGGTCGCCTTTTCCAGCTAAGCGACTTAGAAGGCAGGACTTTGTATCTCCTTCTCCAACTCCATCTCCATGGGTGACGCCGGTTCCATCTTCGGTGCCTGAAGGTTCTCCGGCTCCTGGTATGTCTCCGACGCCCAGGGAGTTGTCTCCAGGCCATGTGGCTTCACCTGTGCGGGCACCGTCTCCAGCTCCGCAGGCTCCAGTTCAGCCTCAGGTGGTTCCTGTTCAGGAAGGTATGGATCCATATCCTCCTTTTCCTGTTCCTGGAACAGACCCTACGCATTTTCTTAATGCGATGTTTGGCATGTTTGCCAGGGCCTCTACTCCATCTGGTGCGCCTTCGGGCCCCGTGGGTCCTTTGGCCTTTAACTTGGGTGTGCCACATCACTATGCTCAAGCACCCTTTGTGCCATTCTTGCCGATGACTCGGACTTGGCATTTTCCGGCGCCGGGGTCTTCCACTCCGGCTCCTCGGACCCCTACTGCTGTTGAGTCGGCGCAGACTCGGATTCAATCGACGCTGAGATTTGAAGCTGAGCCTCCTCCATCAACGCCGTTGATGTCCTCACTGGTGCCGCGGTGGAGGAATATGCACAGGGCAGGAGGAAGGAGAGATTGTTGAATCTGTGGACGAGTTTGAGGGTTTACAGGAGGCCAGTGGATTGGATACTTCTCCTGAGTATGATCTCTCATCTCCAAAGGCTGGAGTATTGCAAGACATTGCTCCTTATCATGTGGTAATAAGGCAGGCAGCTGAGTTGCTTGATCTGCAACTTTCTTCAGTGGAGATAAAATCTAATATCCTGACTGAGGTTCTTAATACACCTTCTACAGCCTCTGAACCTCTGCTACACTTTAATGAGGCTTTGACGGAGCCTATTGTGGAGGTTTGGCAGAAGCCCTTGTCTGCTCCTGCAGTTTCTCAGTCCATTTCAAGAAGGTACAGGCCTGCTCCTGGGGATCCGGCTATTCTGTCTTCGCATCCGTCACCGGAAAGCTTAGTGGTCCAGGCATCTTGTTCGAAGCAATCTTCTAGTTCTTTCCCTACCATACCCAGTGATAGGGATTCTAAAAAAAAATGGAGCAAGCGGCAAAGAAGGTATTTTCTGATGCGAGTATGGCTCTAAAGTCCACTAATGCTACCTGTCTCCTTGGGAGGTATATCCATGCTCTGATGGACTCAGTCAAGCAGCTAGCTCCAAAGTTGCCTGAAGAGGATCGGAATCATTTCTTGGAGGCCCTTTCTGATTCTCAAGCTGCAGCCCGTCAGGTGATACAATCGAGTCTGGACACTGCTGACTCTGTGGCTCGTGTGATGGGGTCTTCTGTGGCGACAAGAAGACAAGCTTGGCTTAGATCGTCTGGATTTTCTCCTGATGTTCAAGCAACTCTGCTGGATTTGCCCTTTGATGGGTCGAGACTGTTTGGAACGAAGGCTGACTCTGCCTTGCAGCGTTTTAAGGATAGCAGAGCAACTGCAAGGTCTCTAGGCCTTCAGACGGAGTCTAGGGGATATGGCTACAAGCGGTATCGTGGTTTTGGAAGGGCTGCTTCCTTTCGTGGCCGCCAACAGAAACAACAGAGCCAGCAGCAGCAGAATCCATTGTACAAATCGTACAGAGGGAAAAATAAAGGACGTCTTAGGGGAGCCTCTCGGCAGCAATCCTCCTCATCCTCCACTTCACCTCCCGCCACCGCTGGTACTTCAGGAAAGCAGTTCTAGATCCCCCATCTTAGAGCATGTTGGTCCGGTAAGGGGTTGGGTGTCCCACTTTCTACAAGATTTGAAAACGATCACTTTAGATAGTTGGGTTTTAAATCTTGTAGAGAATGGGTACATCCTCCCTTTTTTTAAATTTCCTCCTCCTTACCCTCCTCGCCACGGTTGGTGCTCAGAGGACCACTTACTGCTTTTACAGCAGGATGTTCTTACCTTGTTACAGAAAGGTGCGATAAAGGTGGTTCCGGAGCAGGAAAGGGGTCAGGGATGCTACTCCCGGTATTTCCTGATCCCCAAAAAGGATGGTCGATTAAGGCCGATCCTGGACCGTAGAATTTTGAATCTTTACCTCAGGCATAAAAAGTTCAAAATATTGACCTTGGCTCAGGTTCTTCTTATGGCACTGCAACAGGAAGACTGGATGGTGTCTATCGATCTGCAGGATGCATATTTTCATCTTACCATCCTGAAGTCGCATCGGAAGTATCTCCAGTTCATGGTAGGATCGCAACACTATCAGTTTGTGGTTCTTCCGTTCGGTCTCACTTCCGCACCTCGAGTCTTTACGAAGGTGATGCCAGTGGTAGCAGCACATCTCAGAAGGTTAGGGTTTCCTGTTTTCTCCTACCTGGACAACTGGCTGTTGAAAGCAGAGTCTCCAGAGTTAGTGATGTGCCATTTGCAAGCAACAACGCAGCTGTTGTTCAAGTTGGGTTTTTCAATAAATGTACCCAAATCTCACTTGGTGCCTTCTCAGCGCTGCCTGTCCATAGGGGCAATACTGGACACTACTGTGTGTCGTGCATTTCCGCCTCCGCAGAGTGTTCTCGACATTCAGGAGATGATTCCTTTGTTTCACGATGGAGCGGTTGTTCCAGTCCTGAACGTTCTACGCCTGCTCGGTCTGTTCGCTTCCTACATACTGTGGGTTAGTCATGCGCACTGGCTCATGAGGGCACTCCAGTGGTGCCTCCGCAGGCAGTGGTATCAACACAATGGAGATCTCGGGAAGAAGGTCAGAATCTCCAGAGAATCTGCAGCGGAGTTGACTTGGTGGGGCAACCTGTTTCAAGGAAAGCCCTTTTAGCTTCCTCCACCTGGGACCACAGCGATCACGGATGCCTCCACTCTAGGGTGGGGCTCTCATCTGGGGGATCTGGAGGTCAAAGGTCTTTGGTCTCCAGAGGAAAGGTTGCTTCACATCAACCTTTTGGAATTGCGGGTGATACGTTTGGCACTAAAGGCTTTCCTTCCTTCCCTTCGCGATCAGTCAGTTCAGGTCCTGACAGACAACACTACCGCGATGTGGTACATCAACAAACAGGAAGGTGTAGGGTCGTATCGCCTCTGTATAGAGGCTCTGCGACTCTGGTCCTGGGCTCAGAACCATCAGATTTGTGTGTTTGCAAATCATCTAGCCGGTGTGCTGAATGTTCGTGCAGACAGTCTCAGTCGGCATTACTCGGCCGATCACGAGTGGCGGCTTCCATATGTGGGGGTCTCCTCGGTTGGATCCGTTTGCCACCCACGAGAACGCACATTGCCCATTGTTATGCAGTCTCCAGTTTCCGATGCAGGGAGTGCTGGGCGATGCGTTGGATTTGAGCTCACAACTCCTTTACGCGTTTCCTCCCATACCCTTGATCCCTCGGGTTCTGAGGAAGATTCACCACGATCGGGCCCAAGTCATACTGATCGCCCCGGATTGGCCAAGAAGGGTGTGATACACAGATCTTCTTCACCTCTCATCGCACCCTCCGCTCCGTCTCCCTCTCAGGGCAGACCTCCTCTCGCAGGGGCAGGTTCTACACCTCCACCTCCAAAGCCTGCACATTCATGCCTGGAGATTGAATGGGGCAACCTGAGTTCCTTCTCTCTCCCACCGGATGTTATGGATGTTATTTTATCGTCCAGGCGACACTCCACCAAGTCTGTTTACTCTTCCAGATGGTCTAGATTCGTTTAATGGTGTGGAGAGAGATCCATTGATCCTTTAAAGGCCCACTTGTTGGATGTTCTTCAGTTTTCGCTGTTCTTGGCCCAGCAGGGTTGTGCTTTGACCACTGTTAAGGGCTATTTGTCGGCTTTGTCGGCTTTTCTATGTTTGCCAGACCAGCCGTCTTTATTTAAGTACCCCATTGTCATGAGGTTCATTAAGGGCCTTACAAATAAGTTTCCTCCCACTGCCTCAATAAACGGTTTTCTTGATTGCCATTACCTCAGCCAGGAGGGTAAGTGAGCTTCAGGCTCTTTAGTTCTAAACCTTCATTCTTGACCATTCATGTAGATAAGTTGGTTCTAAGGACCAGGGCTGTGTTCCTTCCCAAGGTGGTTACTCCTTTTCATATGGGACAGTCCATTACTTTGCCTACCTTCTTTCCTCCACCTTCCAAGTAGGAGGAGAGACTTCATCGTTTGGACCCTAAGAGCTGCCAGCTTTTATTTGGACAGAACAAGAGATCTGAGACTGGACAATCAGCTCTTTGTGGGCTACATTGGACGAATAAAAGGTAGAGCTGTGCACTAGCGGACACTTTCAAGGTGGATCATCTTGTGCATTAAGATCTCCTACGCCTTGGCCAGGAAGGACCCTCCTGTAGGTATCAGATCTCATTCCACCAGAGCTAAGTCTACTTCTGCTGCTTTGGCTAGAGGTGTTCCTGTTATTGATATATGTAAAGCAGTGACTTGGGCCTCCCTCCACACCTTTGCAAAGCATTACTGCTTGGATTCGGAGGTTAGGAGGGATGGTCATTTTGCTCGTTCTGTTTTGCAAGATTTTTTTGTCTAGTCAGGTGGACACCCTCCTCCGGGAGAGGTACGGCTTTGGGATTCAATTGAGAAGGTGAAGAATCCACAGACAGAAGTATCCATCAGAAGAACAAGTTACTTACCTTCGGTAATGCTTTTTCTGGTGGATACAATATCTGCCTGTGGATTCCTCACGGTCTCACTCGCCTCCACCTGTTTCTACCAAAAAATGCTTTAACTGTTTGACATGAATTTTTTTAATATGTCTTAATCATGTTTATGTTTTAATAGTGGGAAATGCTTGGTCTGTTGCTATTTCTCCATGCCTTTATTGGTTATGCATTTGTATATATGTATATATTTAGTATACTATGTATACATGTAGAAATGTGTCGGTCCGCCCGTTTGCCTAGGTGGCACGGGAAAAATGGGTGGAACTGACGTTAGCACGCCGACGAGGTCCTCTTATGGCTCCGGTGACATCATACGGAGTCGCAGCCGAGCCCTGGTATTATGACGTCCTCGTCGACGTGGGAGAGCTAGGAAAGAATTTCCGCGGAATGGTGGCGCAGGGGTTATTCAGAAGGTGAGGGATCCACAGGCAGATAGTGTATCCACCAGAAAAAGCGTTACTGTGCCATCTTTCTTGCATGCCCCCTCTTTTTGCTGAATGTACTTCAACTGAGTGTGCCCTGGACTCCTGCCTATCTGGTGCCCAGGGCCTATGTTCCTTCCCTAAAACCTAAAGCCCAAATTGGCAAACCCTGGCCACATGCCAGCCCCTGGTAAATGGTACCCTAGGTACCCAGGGCCTTGTGACCAGGGAAGGCCTCTAAGGGCTGCAGCACTTATTGTGCCACCCTTAGAGGCCCTGTACCCTAACACAAACACACTGCCCTTGCAGGCTGAGTGTCTGGGTACAAGACAAAACAGAGAGTCGGCATGGCACACATCCCTGTGTGCCAGGCCCACAACCTACACTGCCCTGGCATACATCAGCCACCCCTCTAGCTGGGTGCCCTCTGCCAGTGGTGTGGGCACAGGAACATGAGCCCTGTGCCCTTACAGTACCCAGGTCCATTCCTGGTCACTGAAAGTGCAGTGCTGCCATTTAAGAGTATATGTTGCTGGGAGCTCGTCAAACACAAACTCCACAGCACCATGATGGCAACACTGAATACTGAGAAGTTTGGTATCAAACTTCTCAGCACATTAAACCCGCACTGATGCCAGTGTGGGATTTAATGTACAATGCACTACAGAGGGCTTCTTAGAGATGCCCCCTGAAACCTAACCTACAATCCACGTCTTGTCTGAGAGGCTGCCTAGGCTGCCACACAGCAGACATGTTGCTGGACCCCTGGACTCCCGCTCTCCTGGGCCTGCAACAATGCACTTCCTGGGCGAGGTGCTAGGTCTCCTCCCCCAGGATGAGCAGGGGGAAGCTTCAAAGGCATGCCGCCTTTGTGAGCTTCTCCAGGCCACTTGCTGTCCTCAGCAACTGGTCCCCACCGGTTCTGACCCCCACTCTGACGGGAAGAGTGGCCGGTAACTCCAAATAAGGACAAGGGATGTGCCCACCCTGCCAACCCCACCCCTCAGGCAGGGACATTTTAAGGATTTTGGGGGCCCTGGGCCAAACATATTTTGGGGGCCCCTGTTCAGAACAACTTAGAATTTATGTTCCAATTTGAGCCCCTGTTTCCCACGCAGTTTCCGCTTCCTCAGCTGTGTTAGTAATCCAGTTTTCATCATAGGCATTAGCCTATATATTCCCGATGCAAACAGACGCGCGCAGCTGACAGTGGTAGGATTTAGTGTTTCCTGCCATGCTAAGATGTTTTTAATACTTTTTAAATTGTATATGTGTGGCTTAATTACTCTTTTTTAATTGCTTTTTAACAATTTCTCCTACCTACGCGCACTTGCACTTTACTTGATTCTGCTTGCCTACACCTCCTTAGCTGCTTCGATTCACATCTTGCTTTTCCTCCAGTCCTGGTCCGCCGCGGCTGATACGCCGATTGTGCGGAGGGCTGGGGCTACTATCAGGCTCCACACTACTGCCCACTCAGTTTCCACTTCCTCAGCTGCGTTAGCGATCCAGTTTGCATCATTGGTATTAGCCTATATATTGCCGATGCAAACGAACGCGCCCAGCGGGCGCGCCGAATGCGCACCAAAGGCAAACCCGTCTGCCCCTGGAGGCGTTCCAGAGGCGCCCAGCGCCGGCCATGCTGCCCAGTTCCCCTCCGGTGAGTTTCTTCCACTATATTACAATAGGGAAAAACTGCTTAGCCTTAGGCGGCTACCATTATGTCAGTGTACAGCGGCTGATCCGCGCTTGGAGGTAGACTTTTGATGCAATAAGTGCAACTTGTCTCTCCTCCAGCCCAGGAAACTCACACCCAAGATCCTCCCACGCAACAATAAGTGTAAAAACAATATGAAAACCGAGGACTTCAAGGCCACCCTTTAAATTGTCGCTCTATGAAAAAGCATGAACCACACATTTATTGCCTACTTTTAGACGAACAGCCTGATCTTTTATTTCTCACTGAGACCTGGCTGTCTGAAGCCTCCAACCCTACTATCACCTCGGCCATCCCTACAGGTTATAAAATCCTTAGAAGGGACCGGCCGAGTGGGAAGGGTGTGGTGTCACCATAATTTTCAAAAACTAGACTGCTCTCCCATCCTGATGGAAAACATCGAGGGCGCAGAATCCTTAGGCTTCCGCTGTACTTTATCCCCCCATCATAGCTTAGCTGGTTTTCTAATTTACAGACCTCCCAGTGCCATTGGAAATTTTATTAGTACGCTTAATACAGCCACCACCTTCCTAGCCTTAAAATACAACAACTGCCTTATTCTGGGAGATTTCAATATACATATGGACAATAGAAAAGACCCCCAAACAATTTCCTTGTTGGAGACTCTGCAGGCCTGCAACATGTTTCCATCTATTTCTTCGGCCACCCATGAGAAGGGCCAAACCTTAGATCAAATCTTTCACAACTTTGACATATCAGTAAGCCTACCTCTTCCCATTATCTGTTCTGACCACCTCCTATTAAAATGTGTCATTCCCAACTCTGCCACAGCCCCTCGGGCTAACGCAGGGCAGAGGGTCCCAAATTACAGGACGTTCCATAAAATATCCATCCCGATGTTCGCGGACGCCCTCAGTCATTCCTCACCGGAACTGTCTGGCTGCCCTGACTCGGACGCCCTCTCAATAGATTCATGGCTCCGAACCAAGATTGATGCAGCGGTACTGATTGTTTTGCGCTCCTCAAAGAGTTTGGCCCCACCAGCTCCATGATTTAACGATTCCCTCAGATCCAGAAAAAGAAATTGTAGAAAAATGGAACGGAAATGGCGTAAATCCTATCTACCCGAGGACAGGAAGGTGTATAAAGATAACTTAAAAGCTAATTACATTCTCGTGAAGGCAGCCAAGAAAAACTTCTTTCAAACCAAGATAAAAAATGCCCAAAATAAGAGTAAGGAAATCTTTAGCATAGTCAAATCCTTTACCGCCCCGAAAGTCGGCACAAAGGAAGGGCCATGCAAGGAAGAATGGTCTAAGCAAATAGCTCAAATCTTCCACAAAAAGATGTCCGTGATCCAACAAGCCTTCACTAACATCTCAGAGGAAGAACTGACCTTCTACCTTAGTTCTAATAGAAAATTTCACCTCTTGGATCCTCCATCTTTACTAGCTTTCGCTGAGTTTCAGCTTGAAGAGTCACTGACCCTTCTCCAAAGCATTAAGTCTGGCTCTCCTACCGTCCCATGTCCAGCGAATATCCTGAACCTATTAGCTTCCACCATAAACCCCTTGGTAAACCAGCTCTTTAATGCTTCCCTCTCCTCAGGCAACATGCTGAAATCAATCAATCAATCAATCATAATACTTGTATAGCGCGCTACTCACCCGGAAGGGTCTCAAGGCGCTTGGGGGAGGGGGTCCGCTACTGCTCGAACAGCCAGGTCTTGAGTTGTCTCCTGAAGGCGAGGTGGTCCTGGGTCAGCCGAAGGTGGATGGGCAGGGAGTTCCATGTTTTGGCCGCCAGGTAGGAGAAGGACCGGCCTCCGGCGGTGGCTCTTCGGATGCGTGGTACGGCGGCGAGGGCGAGGCTAGTAGATCGTAGCTGGCGGGTGGGCGTGTAGAAGGTCAGGCGGTCGTTGAGGTACTTGGGGCCCAGGTCGTGGAGAGACTTGTGTGCGTGGGTGAGGAGCTTGAACGTGATCCTCTTGTTGACGGGGAGCCAGTGCAGGTCCCTCAGGTGACTGGAGATGTGGCTGCGTCGGGGGATGTCCAGGATGAGTCGGGCGGAGGCGTTCTGGATTCGTTGGAGTCTTTTCTGTAGCTTGGCTGTGGTCCCGGCGTAGAGGGTGTTTCCGTAGTCCAGACGGCTGGTGACGAGGGCCTGGGTGACCGACTTCCTGGTTTCGGTCGGGATCCATCGGAAGATCTTGCGAATGCTAAGATTCTTCCACTGTTAAAAAAAGGCAAACGCCAAACCGAAGGACCCTGCCAACTACAGGCCAATCTCTCTTTTTCCTGCCCTCTCCAAAGTATTAGAGAAGCATGTAAACAAGGCCCTCCAAAAACACATTGAAAATGGGAAGCTCCTTCATGAGTCCCAATCCGGTTTTAGGGCTAACTACAGTACGGAATCATCTCTGCTGGAAGTGACTGAATTTCTCAAGGGCAATCTGGACCAGGGAGGCAAGGACGTATTGATACTGCTCGATCTGTCGGCTGCCTTCGATACAGTCCCACATGAGAGGCTCCTGGAGAGACTTGCTAACATCGGCCTGGGGGGACTGCCTGAACATGGATGTCATCCTTCTTGGCAAATAGATCTCAGGACATCTGGCTCCCCCCTTTCTCATCCCCAGTTCCGGCCATGAATGTAGGTGTCCCTCAGGGCTCCATTCTCAGTCCTACCCTTTTTATTATATATCTATCCCCCTTGCAATTCTGGTAGAGGAAGAGGGTACCAAAATTGTTTCCTATGCTGATGACACTCAGCTGATTTTTATGTGTGAAAAAGGAACCGACTTTGACGGGGCAATGATTAGGTCTTGCCTCACAAAGGTTTTTAACTGGCTTAAGATCTATCAGCTGAAGTACAATCTGGACAAAACTGAAGTTGTTTTCTTTGGTAATCCAGAAACACCTGACAGGTGCTCTTGTTGGCCAAAAGATCTGCTGCCCCCATCCGCGGAAAAGGAGAAAGTCAAAAACGTACGAATTGTCATGGAAAAGACACTCTCCATACGCTTTCAAATCTAAAATCTAACTGGCGCTTGCTTTGGCATACTCTGGATGCTAAAAAAATTCCTGGCACTGTTACCGCTTGAGAGCAGAAAGATCGCGGTGCAGGCTCTGGTGACATCAAAGCTTGACTATGTCAACAGCTTGTACTTAGGTCTTCCCAAATCCCTTATCCAGCGCCTACATGTAGTACAAAACGCGGCGGCCAGACCCATCCTGAGACCTAAACCCAGATCTAGTATGACACCTATTCGTAAGTCTCTACACTGGCTCCGCATAAAAGAACGGATCGACTTCAAAGCGATGACCATCTTCTTTAAAGCTTTCCACAGCTTAGAAGCCGGCTACCTAAATAAGCGAGTTAATCGCTACACAACATCTAGAGCCCTAAGATCTTACAATGCCAACCTGGCCATCATGCCTAAAATATGCCCTGCCCGCACTTGAGGCAGATCCCTCTGCTTTCTAGGCGCAAAATTGTGGCATAGCCTCTTTGAGACTAACCACAGACCTACTCTCTTTTAGGAAGAACATTTACACACGTTTTCCTCCCGCTGTCATGTGCCAGGACACTCTAGTCTGAGTAGCTGCACTCTTTGATAAATACACTATTTCATTTCATTAGGTCCCTGACAGTGCAAAGGAACACTCGTTCAAATTCTAAGGGCCTTTTATGCCGCCGGTGCATCATGTTTTGTGACGCACCGGCAGCGTAAAAAAATGTGCCATGTTGCACCCTATTTACGAAGTAACGCATCTAGGCAGATGCGTCACTTTGTAAACCCCTGCACCACATTATACCTGCGCCAGGTATAATGTATGCAGGGTGGGTATTGCCCAGCAAAAAGCCTCGTAGAAGTGGCGCATTGAAATCTATGAGAACTCAGTGCGCCACTTCTAGGATGCCATTGTGTCAATATCTTACACCTGCCTCACAGCAGGTGTGAGACTGATGCGGGGCCTTTCACATGGGGCTTGCCCCATGTGAAAGGACACATTACTGGAGCTGCGTCTATTTTCAGACACACCCCAGCAATGCATCACTTCTCATAAATAAGGCCCTAAATGTGTTTACATTTAATACTCAGGGATAGTTATGTGTGTTTTCAATATTGTAACACAGCAGCAGCTCACCAATATTACTGCAAATAATCTCTGTGACGCCCTTGTTTTGATCTTAAAGAAAATTATTTTATGTATATTGCATGAACCATAAACACAACATTTCTCTGCAAAATGGCTGTACTAGACTCTCACACATCAGGTACATAAAAATAAATTAAAGGAAAATAGTATTTAAAACAATTTGTTTAAGAAATATTCAAGGTCATTGGGGCAAAACTCGGGGAACAACATTTACAACGCAACTTTTACAACGCACTACACTTACAACGCATTTTTTACAACGCAACATCCATTACAACGCATTCCATTACATAGCATGACACTACAACGCATTTTTAAAAACTACCTTTACAACGCATTCCATTACATCGCATACTACCTTTACAACGCATACCATTACAACGCATAATATTACACTACACTATCCAACACTTACCCTACTGTTGCACCCCCTGGAGTTAGAATAGTAATTTTTACCCCTATACTATCCAACACTTACCCTACTGTTGCACCCCCTGGAGTTAGAATAGTAATTTTTACCCCTATACTATCCAACACTTACCCTACTGTTGCACCCCCCGGAGTTAGAATAGTAATTTTTACCCCTATACTATCCAACACTTACCCTACTGTTGCACCCCCTGGAGTTAGAATAGTAATTTTTACCCCTATACTATCCAACACTTACCCTACTGTTGCACCCCCTGGAGTTAGAATAGTAATTTTTACCCCTATACTATCCAACACTTTCCCTACTGTTGCACCCCCTGGAGTTAGAATAGTAATGTTTACCCCTATACTATCCAACACTTACCCTACTGTTGCACCCCCTGGAGTTAGAATAGCAATTTTCACCCCTATACTATCCAACACTTACCCTACTGTTGCACCCCCTGGAGTTAGAATAGTAATTTTTACCCCTATACTATCCAACACTTACCCTACTGTTGCACCCCCTGGAGTTAGAATAGTAATTTTTACCCCTATACTATCCAACACTTACCTTACTGTTGCACCCCCTGGAGTTAGAAAAGTAATTTTTACCCCTATACTATCTAATACTTACCTTAAATGCAATTTAATATTATGTGTTGTAATGGTATGCGTTGTAAAGGTAGTATGCGATGTAATGGAATGCGTTGTAAAGGTAGTTTTTAAAAATGCGTTGTAGTGTCATGCTATGTAATGGAATGCGTTGTAATGGATGTTGCGTTGTAAAAAATGCGTTGTAAGTGCATGCGTTGTAAAAGTGTGCGTTGTAACGACATACATCCCAAAACTCTGGAGAACAGAGCTGACTCTGTCAGGGGGCCCCTGAAAGGCTGGGGCCCTGGGCCAGAGCCCACTTTGCCCATGCATTAAAACGTCTCTGCCCTCAGGTGGGGGAGGCGAGGTGAAGCACATCTCCGGGCCCTCGCCATCTTGCAGATGGGGAGCACTACCCAATCAGGACTAGGCCACTGCCCCCTCCCACAGGAGAGTGGCAGGATAGGGGGTGTACCCACCCCAGGACAGGGACCCAGTGGTCCCTGCCCTTTACCTACCTGTAACGCCCCCAAATTTAGTATTTAGGGGCACCCTGAACCTTCCTTCCTCAGATTTCAGATTCTAAAACAGCAAAGAAGATCAAGAAGAAAGAAGACCTGCCGTGCAGCTGCTAAGAAGAGGAAGACACCAACTGCTTTGGCCCCAGCCCTACCGGCCTGTCGACCCTCGAACCTGCTCCTGATAAATCCCGGCACCTCCTATGGCCAGCAACCTCACAAACCCCGGAGGACCTGGCTACCTTGTGACTCTGAGCACCTGGGACTTCCACGAGCAGTGGCTCTGCTCAAAGCAAGTATCTAACCCCTGGCACCAGCCCGGAACCGCAAACCCTGCACACTCTGCACCCGCCAAGCCTGGCCTGTGCTGGAGTGGACAAAGAACCCGGGGACGTTCTCCCGGCGACTGTGACCCCAAATCCGGCACCCAAGCACCCACCTCAACGCTCCTGACAACGCCTGCAGCCTCAGAACCAGGGACCCCCATACCGCGATCAACAGAGGGTAAGATTTCCCGACACCAAAAGGCACCCCTGCACCCGGCGCCGTGTGGCCCCCTGTGCCCAACTCCTGGGTACCTACCTATCCTCCAACTACACAACTTACCTCTCGAAGTGGTGGGCACACCTGAAGAATCTTCGTCCCCGAGCTTGCAGCCTTTGTTCGTCCTTGAGCTTTTCCATTGCAATCCATTGAGCGCCCGAAGGCTCAAAAGCACCCTGCACCCAGCCGCCCTGGCAGTGTAACTTCTACTCCTACCTACTTCCCCATTTGCCCTGAGCAAGTGACCAGAAGCCTAGCTCCCACAGCCACGTGGCCTGCTAGTCAGCAGCCACCAACCAAGGGACCCCTGCCTCCCATAGGATAACATTGGGCCTAACTCACTTTGAACCCGGCTGCCCCTGTGCCGCTAAGGGTGTAACAACTGTACGTACCTGACCCTGGGAGACCCCTGAGTCTATGCCCAGAACCTTAACTCTGCCAGTCGAGTACTTACCCAAAAGCCGATAACTCATTTTTCTTCCATAAGGTAACATTGACTGGTTTCTCTTGAAATTTCTTCTAAGTGTGGAGTTTCTAAACTTTAAAATATTCACCTAAAATCAACCGAGTAACGAAAACGGAACTACTCGCCTGCTATTAGGAGAGATCCCAGTGCTGGATCTTGGTGCCCAGCACTGACCCTGAAAAGTACTCCCAACTGTACTTACCACTAACTCAATTTTCTTCCATAGGAAACCATTGACTATTTTTCTGTGAAATTTCTTCTGTCGATTTTTGCAAACTACAAATATTCTTTAAAAATCGTACCAACTGTGAAAGTGTAATTACTTACCTGTATTAGATAGATGTCCCAGTACTGAGCCTAGGAGCCCAGCACTGGATTACAAAAGTAACGAGAATGTACTTTACCCGTAAGGTGAATTTTCTTCAATAGGAAACCATTGACTGTTTTTCTGTGAAATTTCTTCTAAGTGTCGATTTTGCAAACTTCTAAATATTCCTTAAAAATCGCCTGTATAACTTAAACGCAGTTTCTCAACTGCTTACAGGTGGTACACTAGTGCTGGATCCAGGATCCAACACTGACCTAGAACAAGTAACCATAACCCCACTTACCTGCTAAGAGAATTTCCTTCCTTAGGATAACATTGGTAATTTGATCGGAAAAAGTTTCTGTCAACCTTAAAAATAGCAAAATATTGCTTAAAAATCACAACAGTAACTAAAAAGTATTTACTCATTTGTTTCCAAGAACTGTCCCAGGACTGAATCTAGGATCCAGTCCTGGAGTTAGAAAAGTAATCCTGGAAGTAATCAATTGCATATAACTTAAAATTCCCATTGAGCTCAATGTATTATTGCGTTTTAAATTGTTTTGCCTATTGCAACAAACTGTAACTATTGCATTCCAAGTCACTTGTCTTTTGAAAAGTATTTAACTAAAGCATCTCCTTCTGAGAAAGTATATTTTGATACCTCTTGTTGGTTCTAAAATAAAAAAACATATATTTTTATATACAAACCATTGGCCTAGAGTTCAGTTATTGAGTTTGTGAGACCATTTGCTGACTGAGTGTGTACAACAAATGCTTTACACTGTCCTCTGATACTGCCTTACTGCTCGACCAAGCTACCACTTTAGAGAGTAAGGTCATATCTAACTTTAGCCTCTACCAAACCTCTGCGGACTGTGGAGTCTATACATACTGTAGCTATTTGGGAACAGTATATATAGAGTCACTTTCCTACATTGGTGGATCAGCGGTGGGATACAAACTTGCATTTGTTGGACCACTTGGTTACCATCTGATCACACGACAGAACTCTTAAAATTGCCTTTAGAATTCTGATTGGTCTTTTCCAAAATGCTAAAAGTCTCATCAGGGCCTTGCTTGAGTCGCATTAGAATTTTAGAAAACTAAAAGTCACTATAGTCAGGGTAGAGGATTAAAACTGTCAGGTTAGAATGACACAAACAAACCCAGCTATTTGTGAAAATAATACCATGCAGGACCTGCTGGAGGAGCTCGACCTCACACCTTACTTACACTTGTCTTTCAAGGAATTGAGGTCCCTATGCAAACTTAAAAATTTGCCAATGGGCCTGCATCCAACCAAACTAGGGCTCCAGGAGCTCTTGGCTGAGTGTGCTAAGGACCACCCTTCTGAACATGGCGATGGCCAGTCAGATGAGGAAAGGGGAGAGGAGGAGGAGGATAATAACCCCCCTACACTATTCCCTTGGGAGGAAAGGGCCCCCATATCCTTGAATCCAAGAATTAGCATCTGGGAACCTAGAGATCACACAGGTGAACCAGGTACCAGAGAGTTCACTAGGGGACCCACCAGTGAAGAGGACAGCTTTTTAGCAAAGCTGGCCAAAAGGTTGGACCTAGAGTCCAGGCTCCTGGTTCTAGAGAAAGAAAAGAGAGAGATGGGTTTAGCACCCATCAATGGTGGCAGCAATAATAAAAACAAGGATAGGGAGGAAACTTCTGATCCTAAAATCCCCGATGGGATTGTCCTTAAATTTGAGGAAGGTGATGACATCACCAAATGGTTCACAGCCTTTGAGAGGGCTTGTGAAATAAGAAGAGTAAAGAAACCTCTCTGGGGGGCACTCCTGTGGGAACTGTTCTCTGGTAACTGCAGAGACAGGCTTCTGACCCTCACTGGGCCAGAGGCAGAGTCCTATGACCTCATGAGGAAGGCTCTGAGGGATTTGGATATATACTACTGAGGAGTATAGAATTAGATTCAGGGGGGCTCACAAAACCCAGACCCAGTCCTGGATTGACTTTGTAGATTTCTCAGTAAAGACACTGGATGGTTGGTTAGCTGGACATGGTGTGAAGGATTTTAATGGATTGTACAATTTGTTAATGAAGGAACATATATTAAGTAATTGCACAAATGAAAAGTTGCATCAGCATTTGGTAGACCTAGGTCTAATTTCTCTCTAAGAATTGGGAAAGAAGGCAGACCACTGGGTCAAGACTAGGGTGACAAGGACAGCCACTGGGGGTGACCAGAAGAAGGTGGCCACAAAACCTCCCCAGGGGAAAGGTGGTGAGAATCCCCAAGATAAAAAGTCTGAGTCTTCCAAAGGGCCCCAAAAACCTGTTCATGGGGGTGGTTCCCAAACTACTCCCTATGTGCCTCAACCCTATAGGGGGAAGAACTCTGATCCCTTAAAGGCCTGGTGTAATAACTGTAAGAGGTCAGGACACCTAACTGTAGATAAATCTTACCCCCACAACAAAGCCCCTAAGGCACCGAGTACAGCTACTCCTGGGGCAGCAAGTCTACAGATGGGTTCAGAAGTGTGCCCTGAGCAAATCTGGGGACACACTGAGGCAAGTCTAGTCTCACTGGGGGAAGTGGAGTTTGCCACTGTAGCTGTGTGGCCACCCAACTTAAAGAAATATTTGCAATACCCCTGGGTGAATGGAACTAGGGTAGAAGCTCTGAGGGATACAGGTGCCAGTGTCACTATGGTGAAAGACACACTGGTTTCCCCTGAGCAATATTTGATTGGGAAAACTTACCCAGTCACCAATGCTAACATTGTCACCACTAGTCATCCCATGGCCATGGTGACATTTGGCTGGGAGGCGGGGGGTTACTGGCCTGAAACAGGTAGTGGTCTCTCCAAAGTTACCAGGTGCATGTCTGCTAGGAAATGATCTGGAAACCTCAGCCTGGGCTGAGGTTGAGCTAAAGGCCCATGCAACCATGCTGGGCATCCCTGAATTGGTGTGTGTGCAAACCAGAGCACAGAGCAAGAGGAAGGGTGAAAAAGTAGGTCTGGAGCCTGAAATAATGGCCCAACCAACCAAGAGAAAAGGTAAGAAGACTGGGGAACCAGCTTCTGTACAGCAGACCACTCAGGACCCCTCTCCACACGGAGAGGACTTGGATACCCCTGAGGGAACTGAGCCTATGGAGCTTGAGCCTTACCAGGTTGAACTCTTGGGCCCAGGGGGGCCCTCTAGGGAAGAGCTGTGCCATGGTCAGCAAGACTGTCCCACTCTTGAAAGCCTGAGGCAGCAAGCTGTTTCAGAAGCAAAGGGAGATGTCAGTGGTACCCACAGAGCGTATTGGAAAGAGGGATTACTGTATGCTGAGACAAGAGACCTCGCTCCTGGAACCACCAGGAGGGTGGTAGTGCCACAGAAGTACAGGGAGATCTTCCTAACTTTGGCTCAGGACATCCCCCTAGCTGGACATCTGGGGCAAACCAAAACTTGGGAAAGGTGAGTTAGTCACCTTTACTGGCCCCAGATGCACCAAAAGGTGAAGGAGTTTTTTAGCTCCTGTGTTACATGTCAAGCCAGTGGCAAACCAGGTGGCCACCCAGAGGCCCCCTAATCCCACTACCAGTGGTGGGGGTGCCCTTTGAAAAGGTAGGTGTGGACATTGTGGGTCCACTTGAACCTCCCACAGCCTCAGGGAACAAATTCATTCTAGTAGTAGTGGATCATGCTACTAGGTACCCTGAAGCAATTCCACTTAGGACTACTACTGCTCCTGCAGTAGCCAAGGCCCTCCTGGGTGTCTTCACCAGGGTAGGGTTTCCTAAGGAGGTGGTTTCAGACAGAGGTTCCAACTTCATGTCTGATTACCTGACACACATGTGGAAGGAGTGTGGAGTGCAGTTCAAGTTTACTACACCCTACCATCCACAAACCAATGGCCTTGTTGAGAGATTCAACAAAACATTGAAAGGCATGATCATGGAACTCCCTGAAAAACTCAAAAGGAGATGGGATGTTCTGTTGTCATGCCTGCTTTTCGCTTACAGAGAAGTGCCACAGAAGGGAGTAGGTTTCTCACCCGTTGAACTTCTGTTTGGTCATCCTGTGAGGAGACCACTTTGTCTGGTAAAAGAGGGCTGGGAGAGGCCTACCAAGAGCCCAAACAAGACATAGTGGACTATGTGGTTGGCCAAAAGTCCAGAATGGCTGAGTACATGGAAAAAGCATCCAAGAATTTTGAGGCCAGCCAGGAGCTTCAGAAGCACTGGTATGTACAAAAAGCTGCACTGGTTGAATTTCAACCTGGGCAACAGGTGTGGGTTTTGGAGCCAGTGGCACCAAGGGCCCTCCAAGATAGATGGAGTGGCCCTTACCCTATCCTAGAAAAAAAGAGTGAGGTCACCTACTTAGTTGACCTGGGCACTAGCAGGACACCCAAAAGGGTTATCCATGTGAACTGCCTTAAACTCTTAAATTTGAAATAGAAGCTGTGGAGGAAAGCGCAGAGAATCAGCTGCCAGTTTTCTCACTGCCTGTGAAGCACACCGAGGGCGAGGACCAGAGTTGGACTCCAGTTCCCAGCGTGCCAAGGGGCGCGCTTCCCAACAACGTCATCGCACTCGCCAGGAGGCGCTTAAGTACCGGCAAGGGCTCCCGCAGCGCGAGACGGGCGCGGGCGTGCCTGGGCCGTGCCCAGGCGAAGCCCGGTCCCGGGCGGGCCCGTCTGTGCCTGTCAGCGACAGGAGGAGACTGGGCTGGGCCGCCCCTGTTGGGTGTCACAAAGGATCTCCTGTAATATACTGGTAAGGAGTATTATAAATTGCATCATCATATACACCTGATCTCTTCACATAAACAGGATGGGCAAGAGGAAACAACCTCAAGTCAAGGGAAATACCCAATATGCTACTACACCTATAACCAAATATTTAAAGACAGCAGTGGGAATGATTGACAGCGAGATTGTTCTGGTGAAAGAACAGCTGGCAGCAACAAAAACTGCTCTAGATGCTGCCTCAATGGTACCGGACCCTGAGGATAAGCAAGAAACACTGATACCTGAAGTAACTGAGTTTGTATCGGAATCGGAAATAGCATTATCGGGTAGCAATATAAGTAAGGGGCTGGTGCCATGCAGAAGAGACAATCCATGTGTTTTATCAGCATCATTGGAGATATCAGAGTCAACAGACAGTTCAACAATAATTTCACCACCAGCAAAAAAAGTTAAGCAACCCCTAGAATGAAGAACAGTATTGATGAAGTTACCACGATAAAACCTAGTACAAAACAGAAGATAAAGAAAGGGGGCAAACTAGCAGGAACATCAAAAAGAGAGACCATTGTAACTGATAGTCAACTTGGGATGTCTAACTATGAGATTTATTTAAAAAACTGCATTCAAAACTGAATTGTATTGAACGTCGTCTTATGTCTGAAATAAAGCAAGTTCAAAGGGAGGTAACCTCATTAACTGACCTGGTATCAGGCCTCTAAGTATCTAAAAAGTCGAGTAAATCCAGCATAGCGGAGAATATATAAACTAGGTTAACGAATAGTGGTGGAGGTAGAGCCACTCATGAAACTAAACAAGTAGATGACTCTACTAAGCTTGCATTAGGGAGCCGTATGTCATTTACACAAAGCCAAAAACTGGCTTTAGAAAATAAAACAAGCTCTAGTGTAGTGGAAGAAACGGATAAAATAGGGACAATAAGCAGATTTAAGAATTACGAGAGTACCTGTGAGAATATGATAGATGTGCCCTTACATTTACCACCCCAAGCCACACCCTATGTTATTGTACTTAAAAACGTCCCTAGGTTACAAAATAAGCTCTTTGAACCATATGGGAAGCTAAAGAACCAGGTGATCCACTGGTTAAATATAAACACGAATATTGACACTACTGTTCTACAACAGAACATTATAATGTTGAGAAGAGTAAGTTGGGTAACTTTTTCGTAGTAGAAAATTGGTAGAAGATTTGTTGGAGATACTCATGAATAACAACATGGAAGGTAATTTTGTGAGGACTGAATATATTACTGCTATTTTTACAGGTCAAACAAGGTTCACTCGAAGTTTAATGGTGTTATCCCGCGTAAATCATTTTTAAATATCCCTATACACAATAGGTATGAACCGCTCAGATCATGCAGTGAGATTGATTGACATAAAAGAAACAGTGAGTGTGTTGTGGAGAGAATTGTTGATGATAATCCACCTATACGTAGGAGAGAAGGTAATAAAAAGTAAATGGACTGATTGAAAACACGAGTATGCAATCATCGTTCAAGGATTGCAGTAATATGGTAGAGCATGATATAGATAAAGGGCTACATTCCTATGCTAAAAAGATTTCTGGTAATCAATGCCCTCACTATTTGTGGGCATCACCATGAAAATTTAGATAATACCGGTGATATCATGGATTGTGATAGAGAAGTAATGGCAGCACAATGCTTAACTATTAAAGACTGTAAGACCCTGGCTATCACAACCTGGAATATAGCAGGAACTAAAAACAAGATAAATAATGATGCATGGCTTAAATCCCTAGAAAAGTTTAATATAATCATGATCCAGGAAACATGGAATGTGGAGCCCTTTATAGGTCTCGGCTGGCGTAGGCTGCGCGCATGCGCAATCTCGCTGGCGAGACTTAATGTTTAAGGGTATTTTTGGTAAAGGGCTGTAGTGTGTGCTCTAGTCCTCGCACGCTACGTGGCTACGTAGCGCGCGAGGGCAGAGCGCGCAATAAGGCAATGCGCATGCGCGAACGACGGAAACGATATAGAGCGGAGCCGCAGCAGCAAGTAGGATGTGCTTGGCCCGGCGCTCTCGCGTGTGTATCCAATAAAGTTTAATTATTGTTCCTGACACCCCTGGAGTCATGTGTTCCTTGAGGGAGGCACCAGCAACATTACAGTGGCGACGAGACTGGGATATAGTTGCAACCAGAGACAGCAGAGAAGCCCCGACCCACCGCTTGTGAGCACAGGCCAGAGCAGCAGTAGCCAGCCAAGGGGAAGACAGGAGGAAGACCACTCCCAGGAAGAAAACACACACAGAGAGCGTGGCAGAGGCAGCGAAGAAGGTACCGACCACGTGCAGAGACCAATAGAAGGCACGAAACCGCAAGAGGCAAACACAAGGCCTAGTCACAGTGAACCTGGCGGAAGCGGCAGCACGCGGCGACGGGGGGTCGGAAGAGGCGCAACAGGAGCAGGCGCAACCAGAGAGGGGAGACACGCCAGATAGTCCAAGAGGCCCAGGGGCGGCGCCAGGAAGACGGGGGGAGATGAGCACCCAAGGATCTTCGCTGACGGCGCTAATACCATTTCTGCCAAGACCAGGAGAACCCCAAATGAAGTGGGAGGATTGGCGGGAATATTTTAAGAACTACCTAGCGGCGCTTGAAGATGAAAATGGAGAAGCGTTCCCCAGCGCGAGGAAGAAAAGAATACTCCTGCACAATTTAGGCCCAGAGGGCATAAGGGTGTACCAGAACCTAGTACCGCAACCTCGGCAAAATGCGGACGATGACGTCTTTAAACACGCCATGGAGGACCTAGATGCCCACTACCGCCCAGCGGTGAGTGTTTCGATAGATAGGTACAACTTCCAACAGAGGAAACAAGAGCCGGGAGAAACCATTGATGAATATGTAGCGGCATTGAGGAAACTGGCAGTGACATGCAAATACGGAGCATTGCACGATGAGTTCATCAAGGACCAAATCGTCATGCATACTACAAACAAGAGCGTACAAGACAAGTTGTGGGCAAACAGTGAGGCGCCACTAAAAGAAGTGATCGCGATGGTGAAGAAAGCGGAGTTGACAAAAAGGTGCGCGGAAGCGGCAAAAAGGGAGGTGGTCCCGAAGACCATGGTGAACGGAGTGGATCATGCAGAATCGCAGGGAAGAAGCAAACCTCCGCCCCAGGAGAGTAAAGGACCTCCGAAATGGAAAGGGAAACAAGGACAAACATGGAAGCCGAATAGGGACAACAACGGAGCTTGCTACCGATGCGGCAGCCCAGCACATACAGCTCAGGACAAGAGATGCCCAGCGTTCCGTGCGAAGTGCATGTTCTGCGGCATAATGGGCCACTATGAGAAAGTCTGCCGAAGGAAGACGAAGAGGCCCATGGTGAAGTACGTGGAACAAGAGCAACGGGAGGAGGAAGAAGAGCAAGAGGAAGACGTGGAGGTACTTTGTGTCGATGACCAGGTGCTGGGGATAGACGGGAAGAGAACCCGCAAACCACAATGCGACATGAAGATAGGAGGGGTGAAAATCCAGATAGTAATAGACTCGAGATCCCCGTACACCATCATCCAGAAAGCAGTATGGAAGGAACAATTCGAACCCAAGTTGGGAACAAGAATAGAACCACCAAACATACGTCCAGTATCGTATACAGGGGAACCGATACCCATGGTGGGGTACAGGAAGTTAACCTTCGAATTCAGAGGTAGACAAGCCGACTGCAAATTGTACATAGCGGAGAAAGGCCCCTCCGTACTGGGATGGATGGACCAAGGGGATCTAGGGATCAAACTAGACCCGGGAGGCGACACACAAGTCCTTATGACAGCGCCAGGGAGCTGGCCGGTATTGGAAGCAATGAAGAACAAATTCCCGAAGGTGTTCGGATGGAAGGTGGGGAAGCTGGAGAAATTTACACACAAGATAGTACTCAAAGAAAACTCCAGACCAGTGTCCCACAGAGTCAGAAATATACCCCTAGCAGTGAAAGACGCGTTGCAGACGGAGCTACACAGACTGGAAAAGGCGGGGATAATAGAGCCGATCTACAGCGCAGAATGGCTCGCCCCCTTGGTAGTGGCGATGAAACCAAACGGGAAAGTCCGTTTGTGTGTGGACCTTCGGGAACTAAACAAGTGTCTTATAGTGGAAAAATTCCCGTTACCACGCATCGAAGAAATGCTGGCCAAGACCAAAGGGGTAAAGTGGTTCTCCACCATCGACCTAACGTCCGCCTATCACCAGATAGACCTACACGCGACAAGCCGGAAATTGACATCGTTTATCACACCCTTTGGGTGCTACCAATTCCGGAGAATGCCGTTCGGTCTCGCCTCAGCAGCGGCGGTGTTCCAAAAATTGATGCATCGCTTGTTTCTGGACATCGAGGGCGTCCAGTATTTTCAGGACGATATACTGGGGATGGGAACAGATAGAAAAAACCATGATGAGAGGCTGGAAAAGGTACTCAGAGTACTAGAGAACAAGGGGCTGACTGCGGAATGGGAGAAGTGCCGGCTGGGGATGACATCCGTCACGTATCTAGGTCACGAGATAGGAGGACACGGCATCACCCCTAAAAGAGCAAATGTGGAGGCGATATGCAAGGCGATGGCACCCAACAACAAAAAAGAAGTGAGGTCCTTCTTAGGGATGGCAGAGTATTACAGCAAGTTCGTGCCACACTTTGCCACCAAGACACATCACCTCAGACAACTAACGAGGGACAAAACGGCTTACAAATGGACGAAGGACACACAGAAGGAATTTGAAGCCCTGAAGAAAGACATCAGTCAAGCGGTGCCCTTGCAAGGTTATGATCCACTCGGCCGGTCAATACTGACGACAGATGCCAGTGAAAAAGGACTAGGGGCAGTACTCATGCAGGAAAGGAGTGATGGACTGGTGGAAACACTCAGCTTCACGTTCAGAACACTATCGCCCACTGAACAGAAATACAGTGTGATTGAGAAAGAGATGTTAGCTGTGGTGTGGGCGATGGGAAAATATCGCCAATTCTTATGGGGCACAAGATTCCTACTTAAGACGGACCACAAGCCCTTGGTCAAGGTGCTCACCTCTAGCGGGCACGCTGGCGCCACACCCTGCATAGCAAAAATGACTCTCAAACTGCTCGGGTACAGATACGACGTGGAGTACATTCCGGGAACGAGGAACAAGGTAGCAGATTACCTTAGCAGAGCAGCAGCCATGGAAGGAGCCCCGGACACGGCTACAGAGGAAGACGAGATGGTAGCAATAATGGAAGACCCAGAAAGGGTAATAAGCAAACAAGACTGGATACAGGCATATGGAGAAGATGAGGAAATTCGCAAAGTCAAAGAGCACATAATACGGGGATGGCCGGAGAAGAAACGTCTAGGAGAGGCACTCCGAAAATATTATGAAGTCCGAGAAGAATTATCAGTGGGGAACGAAGGAATATTCTTGTACAGGAGAGACAAAGTGGTTCCCCCGGCAGCAGTGGTCCCCCGATTAATTGCAATACTGCACGAAGGACACTTGAGAATAGTAAAATCCAAGGCGAGAGCGAAGCACATGTACGGGTGGCCAGGAATGGGCGCTCAGGTGGAAAGACAAGTGAGAGAGTGCAACCAGTGCCAAAGAGCAGACAAAACACTGGTTCCCCTACGGCCGGCACTAGGGAAATTCCCTCTACCAAGTGGGCCGTGGGAAGACGTGGCGGTGGACATCCTGGGACCGGTGCTGGACACCCACGGTACGCCCCAATACCTCTGTGTCCTGGTCGACAAGTATTCCAAATGGCCGGAAATACATATACAGGAAGAAATGGAAGCAGAGACAGTGACAGTGACCTCGGTGTTCCTAAGAGAAGGCATTCCTAGAACAATCTTGAGTGATAATGGACCCCAATTTAGATCCGAAAAATGGAACAAGTACGCGGAACGCAATGGGATTAAATTACTACATACCGCAGTGTACCACCCGTCGAGCAATGGACAGGTAGAACGTTTCAACAGGGTGCTAATGGGGTCCATCCAAGCAGCCATCATGATGGGGAAAGACTGGGAGAAAGGGATACAGAACACGATGTGGGCCTACCGCATCACCCCCACAGGAACAGGGTATAGCCCCTTCCAAATCCTAAGGGGGAGACACCCCTTCACCAAGGACAACGTAATGTGGAGGGAGAAGACGATCACCAGCAAATGGTCTCCAGCGGTAGTACAACACAACCTGGAGAAGGCCCAGAGAGTGTACACGGAGTACTACAACCAGAGACGGAAGGTCAAAGAAGCCACTCTGGAGAAAGGGGAGTGGGTGAGAGTCAAATTAGCGGTACGAAGGAAGAAGGGAGACAGCAAGTACAGTCCACCTCTACAGGTGAAAGAGGTGTATGAGAGAGCCGCCTTACTCAGCGATTGAACGTGTGGTCCCACGACCGCATGGCGAAATGCAACAAGATCCTAAAATGGCCAGAGGAAGAGAACGAGAAAATAACCCATGAAACATATACAAAAGACAATGAGGGGAGTAAACTTCCGGAAGGAAGAGACATACAGGAGAGAGAGTACAGTGAGGAGCAGGAAGATCCGGGGACGATGGAGTTGGAAGAGTTACCGATGGAGGAAGGTCGCAGCCCGGACAGAGTGGGGCGGGGTGACCCCCGAGGTATGGAGGGGAGCCCAGCTGGAAGCAGCGATCCTGGAAATTCCTGCACCCCGGTAAGGCGTACCCGAGCCGGCAGAGTGATTGTGAGGCCTAGCCGCTTCAAAGACTTTGAGCTAGATGGAGGGTGTATACCCTAGAGACTGTGAGGACTGCATGTTAATTGGGCCATGGAAAAGGAGGGAGATATGTAGTGTGCGCTCTAGTCCTCGCACGCTACGTGGCACGCGAGGGCAGAGCGCGCAATAAGGCAATGTGCATGCGCGAACGGCGGAAACGATATAGAGCGGAGCCGCGGCAGCGAGTAGGATGTGCTTGGCCCGGCACTCTCGCGTGTGTATCCAATAAAGTTTAATTACTGTTCCTGACACCCCTGGAGTCCTGTGTTCCTTGAGGGAGGCACCAGCAACATTACAAGGGCTTTAAGCCCCGCCCCTCTTTTCCATTGGCTGACGTCACCGTTTATGGTAAACGGTGGCCAGCCATTGGAATAGAGTTGGTGATGACGTATTTGCTTGGCTTTTTCTGCCGTCCCACTTGGACGGCCTCGCCTGCTTTCCTTCTGAAGTAAAAGGTTTCTTATCTTTATGGGGCCAAACACATGGCCCCATAAAGATAAGAAACCTTTTAGCAGGCGAGACCACGGCAGAAGAAGCCAAACGAAAACGTCATGGCGAGCGCTTGTTTTTTCAGAGATTCCAGGTCTGTTTTTGAATGCTGTGTGGTAGTGTGATCTATTCGAGCCCTGCGATGGCTCAACTTCTAAAACTGCTGTCAAGTCTATTTGGATGTAGTGCTAGTCATCCAGAAATGTTCACTCTTCACATGTCCAGTCATGCTCCTCAACCTGTTATGATCCAAAAACACTATTTTTGATCTATTATGAATACTTTCTCAACAGGGCACTCTTGGCAAACGAGTTTCCACTTGAGAACGTACCTTTACTCATTTTGGATGCAAGTGTCATTCGTTCTCACTTCCTGGATGTGTGTGTTTCGTCTCATCACGATGGTGTCTGACTCGTAAAACCTTAAGGAGACATTTCAGCTAGGTAAAGGGATGCTCTTGGGCACACACCGATTATCCCCAAACTTTTGAATGTTCCTAAAAATCGGAATGAGTGACGTGGAAGAACGTTTCTGCGAACGGGATAAACCTCTGAGGGGAAAGTGCACGGAAAACTACAGTGTTCGTCTTTTGATTTTGTTGTCCACTAGAGGGCACTGTAGTTACTGATATTTTTTTTTATAGCAGAAATAGTTTTCAAATGTTGTTTGTGTAAAGGGTAAAAGGGACATGTCGCCTGACCACGATTACAGAATATGGCCATCAGTCGCACATGTATGTTTAGCTTAAGGGTGTTAGAAGAGGTTTCATGACTGCATCCACTCTGCTAGTAGAAAGCCCCCTAAAACTCGAGGATTGTGCAGTTCTCTTTCTTGCCTTTGACAGCTGCCAACAATATTGTCTAAAAACAGTAATAAAAACTACAAAACCTCTCATCCAAACCTCCCTCACCCTATTTGATATGGAAGAGGAAAGTCAGACTTCACAACCACTCGCCGCAGATTCCTATTTGCCTAAATGACTCACGTCATTTGTGCCACCTTCACCCAGACATGGCTAGTTGGCCAAAAATAGCACTTTTCAAACTGTGTAGTTTTTTTTTTTTGTGTTTGAAAGCTTTATTAAAGAATTTGATAACAAAAGGGAGATATCAGCATACACTGAAACAATACAGAATCCAGTGAGAAAACTTAACACTGCTAATATCAATGTTAGAAACCCAAAAAGCATTTTTAAGAGAATTTTAACATTGAGGGAAACAAGAGAGGGGATAAGATAAGGAAGGAAAAGAGGGGGGAGGGGAGGGGAAGAGACAGAGATAATAATACAGATCATAAGTTATCAAATAATTACGGCATATATTCAAGCTATATAAATCAGCGATGCAAAATTACCATCATAAACAAACAGTAGTATTAAATAAACCTATATGAGATAACAAAAAGAGAGAGTTCAAGTCATTCAAGTGGGTTTAAAATTTTCTGCATTGAGACGAATAGGCTTCTTCGGGGCCAAGCAGTCCAGATACGTGGTGAGGGGTAACCAGAAAAGATCAACGTTACGAACAGGTTTACAAGTGGAGGCAAAGGAAACGTCCAGTCTGTGAAAATGGCATAAGGAATTCCACCAGCCTTGTAAGGAAATAGTAGCTAGAGATTTCCAGTTGGAAGAGATGTGTTGGAAGGCAAGAGCAAGCGTCAGGTCAAAGAGACCGTGTAGGTTCAGAGGTTCAGAAAGACTACCCAAAAAGAGAAAAGAATTTGTGAAAGAGGAAGGGAGAGGGAAGATACGAGAGAGGCATGACCACACTTTCCCCCAGAAGGTAGAGACAACTGGGCACAGAAAAAACATATGAAAAAGGTCAGCATCAGAAGAACCGCAAGTCCAGCATTTAGAATCAGAGGAGGGGGAAAAACGAGATAAAGAAAGAGGAGAGAGATAAAGTCTGTGATATAGATAAAATAAGGATTGAGTAAGAGAAGCAGAGCGAGAAATCTTTAAAGATCTGGACCACAGCTTATCCCAAAGAGTAATCGGCCAAGTACAACAAAAATCTGTTTCCCAAGAAAGCTCCACTTTAGTTTTGACACGATTTGGATTAGGAGATACAAAAGATTTATAGATGAGAGATGCTTTAGGGAGTGTAGCAAGAATATTGAGAAGAGGAGGAGGAGGTGGCGATGATGATGTAGAAGGGAGAGAATAATAGCGGTCAAGGATAATTGCCATGAGGGTTGTGAATTTCTGCAAAAAGGAACGAGGGCATCGAAATAAAAGTTGAAATTGGAGAAAAGAGCAAGGGGAAGTACCGTCAAAGAGTTGGTTGACCCACATTACGCCCTTCACCCTCCAAGATTTCCAAAAAATGGGTCTATTCTTTAGAAGAATAAGTGAATTATACCAGATAGGGGTATTTAAAAAGGACGTACGTGTAGCCATAGAGGGAAGAACCAAAGGACTTAAAAGAGAAAAAGTGTGTTTGAATAGGGGACAAAGAGAATAGGGATTTCTGGTAGAGAATCGTACCACCTCGGCAAAGGAGAAGGGTAATAATAAAGAGTGTTCAATGAGAAGCCAAAGAGGCGTGAAAGGAGAAAGAGTTGATGAGATCCATCTCGAGGCCTGCCATAAAGAAAAGGACCTATGGTAAAGACGGAAATCAGGGAAGTTAACCCCACCATTAGATTTGGGTTTACGGAGGGTGGCAAGAGAAATTCTGGATTTCTTATCTTTCCAGAGAAATCGCGAAAGAAGAGAATCGATTTTTTTAAAATAAAATGCAGGGATATGAACCGGCAACATAGAGAAGGTATAAATTAGAATAGGAGCTATCATCATTTCAATTGAATCCAATCGACCCCACCAGGAAAGAAAAAGGGGATTCCAGGCTGAGAGCGATTGATCAATCCTAGAAATAACTGCAGACATATTTAATTTAACCGAGGATGAGATGGAATTGGAAAACCAAATACCAAGATATTTAATCTTTGAGCTACTCCAAGCAAAACCAGTAGCGGAGAAAAGATGGGGGAGACAGGATGAGGTGAGAGGGAGAATTTCCGTTTTGTCCGAGTTGATCTTATAACCTGAAACCGAAGAGAAGGAATTAAACTCGGATAACAAGGGGGGTATGGAAGATTCAGGATCAGAAATAAACAATAAGATATCGTCAGCATAGGCAGAAAGTTTCAATTGATTAGTACCGTATGGGAAACCAGAAATGGAAGTGTTATTGCGAATGGAAGATACAAAGGGTTCAAGAGTCAAGACAAAGAGGAGTGGAGAGAGAGGACAACCTTGACGAACACCCCTCTGAAGGTTGAAAGATGGAGAAAGTTGTCCATTCACAAGTACCAAGGCCTTGGGGGCAGAATAAAGAAGAGAAATAAGGGATATAAATTTGATACCAAAGCCATGCCAACGCAATGAAACAAACAAAAAAGACCAATCGGCCGATAATTTTTACATAATTGATGATCGCGACCCTCTTTGGGGATCAGACAAATGGTAGCATCTTGAAAAGAGCCTTCTGCCTTGCCGGATGAGGAAAATGATTGAAAGAGGGTTAAAAGTTTAGGCAATAAAATGTCTGAAAAGTGCAGATAAAATTCCACAGGAAAGCTGTCAGGGCCAGGGGTTTTACCTTTAGTAAGAGAGGTCAAGGCTGTAGAGAGTTCATGTAATGAGAGATCAAGTTTAAGATCCGGAAAATTAAGATGAGAGTTAGACGGTTTAGGAAGATTCTCAAAATAATTCTGAATAAGAGAAGGAGTGGGAGGACACTCTGGGGTGTAAAGTTTCTGATAAAACAATTGAAATTGCTCAAGGATTTCCTTGTCTTTGTGGAGAAGAGTACCTGCAGAAGAATAAATAGAGTCAATAAGAGTGCGTTCCTTACGGGATTTAAGATAGTTAGCCAAGAGTTTACCAGATTTATTGCGACCTCCATAATACCTTGCACTACTGCGAAGAAGAACCGAAGAAGCATTGTCCGTAGTTAATTTATTGAATTCCAGCTTTGCTCGTAAGAGATCCGGTGACATAAATTTATCTGAAGAGGTGTAAAACTGATGCTCCAAAAATTTTATATGGGCCAGGGAGGATTTCCGCTTTTGAATAAACTGTTTCTTTTTCCGAGAGACGAAGTCAATAATGAATCCCCTTGCAGAGGCTTTAAAGGAATCCCAAAGAGTATGGGAAGAAATACTAGGATCAGAATTGAAAAGAAAGAATTCCTCAACAAAAGAGCGAAAAGAGGAAGAAAAGTTGGGATCAGTGAGAAGTGCGCTATTAAAGCGCCACCGGGAGGGTTTAGGATGCGGTGGGAGTAGGTCAAAATCCGTTACAATGGGAGCGTGGTCCGAGATGACAATAGATTCAATGGAAGAAGACAATACATTCTGAGATAAAGATTTAGAGAGAAAAATATAGTCAAGGCGAGAAAAAGATGAGTGAGGAGAAGAAAAGAAAGAATAGTCCAACGTGTCAGGGTGTGCAAGACGCCAAGAGTCAATAAGGTGTGATTGTGAAATGGTATTAAGAAATTTTTTGTGAGGTTTGTGTGGTGTGAAACGGACTGTGGATTTACGGTCAAGGAACGGGTCAACAATCTGGTTACAATCAACACCAAAAATAAATGATACATCCTTATATTGGATACATTTCTTTGTAATTAAAGGCCAAAAAGAACAATCTGCTTGTACAGGTCCATAGACATTGAAAACAGTTAAAGGAATAGAGTTCAGTAGTAATTTGGCTAATATCCAACGACCTTCAGTGTCCGTCTCCTGAGACAGAACTGTACATTTAAGCCTTTTGTGACAAAGGATAGCAACTCCATTCTTTTTGTTGTCAGAGGGTGAAAATAAAACTGTACCCACCCAACTTCTTTTTAACTTAAGAGATTCAACATCATTAAGGTGGGTTTCTTGCAAGAGAACTATATCTGGTTTATAGGAAGCTAAATGGGAAAGAACTCTCTGCCGCTTAATAGGATTAATGAAACCTTTTACATTCCAGGTAACAACTTTGAATTAACAAATAACATAGAATCAAATAGGACAGAAAAAGTGAAAAAGAGGGGGCATGCGCAAAAGACAAGCCGAAAAAGAGAAAAATCTGAGGAATATCGATAAAGTAGGTTGAAAAAGAGAAGTGAGGAGTAAAGAGAAATGAAGGAGAACCGGAATTGATCAACCAGTAAAGGGGAGAGAAAAGGAAAAAGGAAACAGGAAAAGAAAGAGATTACAAGGAGAGACAGCACATATCCCAAAGGGATGACTGAAGTAAACATACCTGAGGGGAGTATGAAATAGGACAACGGGGAAATGGCGACACTCAACGAGACAGATCCCCAAGACGGGAGACCAGGCCGGATCGCACCGGGACAAAGAACATAACCGAAGAACCAGGTGGAGAGGAAGTTGGTCCATCTAGATAAATAAATAAAGAATGAGTAACATTTGAGAACATGACGACATACTATGACGATCAAAGGGTGAGAATTCAAGAGCGACACATAATAGAAAGAAATGAGGAAGCGAAGAACAGAGAAGTCAAAAAGGATTGCTGAAGGACAAAAACTAGACACAATTATTAAACAAAGGATAGAAGGAGTTTGAAGTTAGATACAGGGGTATAAGAAAAATGTGTTTTACAATCTAATACGAAGAGACTAATAAATGGAAACAAAGATAGGGACAAAAATGGATGACCTGTAAGGGAAGCAAAAGTTAGACATATTCAAGTAATCTGCAGGCATAAGAAACAGTTAAACAATCAGCCACAGGAAGAGGAAGAGGTCTCCATAGCAGAATTAGAACGAATATGAATGAAGTTTTTGAGTTCAGCAGGATCCTGGAACGTCCATGTCTGATTTTGGTGCGTAACTTTGAAAGTGCATGGGTGGAACAAACCATATCTAGCACCAAGAGACCTCAAAGGAGCTCGTAGAGATAAAAATTCCTTCCGACGAGAGGCAGTAGCGTTTGAAACATCTTGAGAAAGATACACTCTCTGACCCAACCAGGAGACCTGACGCTTGGCCCTGGACACTGAGAGAACAGAGAGAAGATCTGTGAACTTCAAAAAAAGAATAATGACTCCCCTTGGCTTGGTTGATGTGGATGAGCGAGGACCAAGTCTATGGGCTCTCTGAATATTAAGAGAAGTGGTGGACGGCATATCCAAAAGCTTCGGAAGAAAGGAGGAGAAAAAGAGCACAGGGTCGTCCCCCTCCAAAGATTCCGGCAAATCATAAATACGAAGGTTATTCCTCCTATTTCTGTTTTCCAATTCCTCCGTATGCTGTTGAAGCGCCAAAACAGATTTTTCCAAAGAGGAGACCCGCTGGGATGTAGATTGAAGATCCGAAATCTGTTGCTCCACAGATGTCACTCTGTTATCCATGGACGACCATTTCTCTTCAAGAAACTGCATCTTACTGTTGGTCTCCACCACAAACGGCCGAAGAGCACGAATTTCCTTTAAAAGCATCTCCATGGAAATAGGGGATGGCGGCTTCTCTGATGAGGAGGAGTCTTGTTTGAGACGCTTAGAAGATGTTGACGGAGGCGAAGATTTGCTTAAAAGCGGCTGTGCTGAGGAGGAACGAGGGAGAGCTACTCCCGCCATTGGCGTTGCTTTGGGAGAAGAGTCCACTGTTGAATGAGGTAAAGACGTTGTCACAGGAGAGCTCCCCGAAGGAATAAAGACAAATTTTGGGTTGCGTAACTTGTCCATAGAAAGCCAATCACAAATAACCATGCAGCAAGCAAGAGGACGACTATAAAGGAAGACCAGAATGTGAAGGCATCCACTCACATATAATGCGACAGCAATAACCATAGGAGAGCCTGGGGAGTGATTAAAGAAACATTCCAAGAACAGTCCAGGATAACCACATAGGGGCGGGCAAGTGCAGGTCTATACGAAAATGAAGAGCGCAAAATCAGTGTCCAACCACTCCATGGACGCTCCCGTCAGAGGCAATGGTGAACGTAACCAAAGGGGAGGCAAAAACATAGTATGAAATCCACAGTTAGAGGATTACCTCATTCCAGTAATATGAAGCAGCACAAGCAATAAGGCAGTCATAGGGCAAGACAGTGTCCAAAAAGAGGATATATCAGCATCCAAGCAGCAAAGAACACCAAAAAAGGGCTATGTGGGGCAAATGAAGGCAAGCCGGCAATAAGTGCGAGCATCGCGCATCAAACAAAATGGCGGCCGCTCTCTGAGGAGAGAACGATCGCGGCAAAAAAAGAGGCAGTCCGGCCCTAAAAATGAGTCAAAAAGCGCTCACCAGAAGCGCGCTACATTCCCAAGGCAGGAACCGATGTCCGCAGTGCTTGTAATCCTCTTCGGAACGGAACCGGCATGAAAGAAAAGCTCCGGTGCGCCGGAGGTCCCGCGTCAGGCGGCCATCTTAATCGGCGTCGTGACCACGCCCCCCAAACTGTGTAGTTTTAAGCTCCTAAATTACCCGAAAAAGCGAAGCTACAGATCCCAGAATGCAACCTGCAGTTGACTAACCGAGCAGGAATACCTGAAGGCGGCATACATGGCTTGGCAGCTATGATGACCTCACTCTGTAAAATGAAGGTTAGGAGTGCCTGGCTTACAGCTCACCCCTTCACTCCTTTTTCGGGCCAAGCCCATAACCTAACTTCGTGTGAGACTAGTAATGTGAGCCTGAGTGACTCAATCATCACTCCTACCCAACAGTCTAGGGGTCTCTGCTGACCCTCCCCGGCTCTCCTTTTTTGAAACCTTCGGAGCCCATCGCCCTGCACTCCATCCAGTACCCCAGTGCTTTAAATGGGCCGGTACTCACCGGTACTGAGTACCGGCACTTCTTAAATTCATCACTCTGAGTACCGGCACTTCTCTACTTCCCAGGAGAGTACCGGTACTCACGAAAAGGTAGGCTCAAAGGCCGAGACTGCTAATGAGCAGGAGTGGAGCGTGTCTGGCAGCGAAGGCGCCGCTTTTGTATCCCCGATCTGAGCCCCAGCTGAGCTAGTCAGCAGGGCTCATTTGAATATGGTCCAGGTGCTCACCATCACGCTGTGCTTGACAGAGCAGGGTCCATTCAGGCCCTGTGCTGTCAACCACATTCACACTATCCTCTGCATTTGCGCAAACACAGGAATCATGGCAGTCCCCTTGCAGTGGCAATTAAAAAAGCCAAGGTGAAGAGTATAACATGGCTTTTAACATACTGGAGGCTTTTGTGTGTCTGCTTATGTTTGTGTGTTTGCCTGCATTTGTATGCCTGTTTTTTGTAAGAAAAAAGCGAGAGAGAGAATCAAGACACTCTCAGGAGGTATTTTAAAGAAAATGGGTGGCACTTGTTGTGTACATGGTTGCTCGGTGACAAAGGTTCATAAATAACATAGTAGGGAGGGTTGGTTGGTGGGTGGGTGAGTGAGTGAGTGGATGGATGAGTGAGCAAGGGTGGATGTATAGATGGATGAATGTATGGATGAGTGGATGGATGGATGAGTGAATGGATGGGTGAAAGAGGGTGGATGATTGGATAAAAGGGTGGATGATGGATGGATATGTGAAAGATTGGATGGATGGATGAATGAATGAATGGGAGGGAGGATGGATGAAAAGGTGGATGATGGATGAGTGAAAGGAGGGATTGAGTAAAAGGGTGGATGGAATGAAGGGTGGATGGTATAAAGGAGTGAAAGGGTTGACGGATAGATGGGCAAAAGGATTAATGGATGAGTGAAAGGGAGGATAAAGAGATGGATGAGTGAAAGGATGAATGGATAGGTTTAAAGATGGACAGATGGATATGTTTGAATATGAAGGGTGGACAGACGGAACGGTGAAAAACTGAATGATGGATGAAAAACTGAATAGACAACAGAATGCAAATGGTAAATGATGGACATTAGCAGGTAAATGGTAGGATGAAAGGATGAATGGATAGATTGATGGAAGAGACAAGAGACATCTTCTTGGGAGGGTCATGATGATTTGCTTCATTTGCTTGGTGCCATAAGAGCTTTGGTTCAAAGTGGGGGTATTTTCAGTCTCTTCCTACTCACATGCTCAAAAATATATAGTATTGTGCCAAACAACAGCAATTAACAGTATGGCATTAAGAAGGTGCAACTATTGCAAATAAAGGAAATGTTACCATATTTTCGCATTTCTCTTTCATTTTGTGTAATGAGTTAACCTGCTTTGTTTATATAAACACATTTATCATGTGTTTTGGTGTGCGCTGCAACTATTAAAGAAGTCGTTAAGTATCATCATGTCTTGCCCTTAGCCCCGCCCACTCACTACACTTCTAGCTCATTTTAATGAGTACCTGCTATTATTTTTTCTCATTTAAAGCACTGCACTACCCCTCCTCCTTCCGCCGGTGTCAGCGCACGTCGCTTGTATCCATACTGACCTTTGAACCTTCTTGGTCACTAGGCTTTGTAAACAGCGAATCTGGAGGAGACGAACAGCCGATACCACCTGAACACGGAGATTCCCGTCTACAGCTGGCGAGCTGTTTCCCTGCCCGACCCGGCGCAGAGCGCACCTCTGCCAGCAGGGCACCGGTCTCTCCTCTGCTCCGAGAGCTGTTCCTCTGTCACTGATTCCAGTCAGTGTCCCCCGCTCCCCATGCTGTCCCACCTGAAGTCATTCCTGCCCAGCCTGCCCTGGGACATCTGCAGTCCCTTGGACTCCTTCCTGCAAGGTGAGGCGCGAGCCCTGCTGTTCTCTAGGACAGGCGCGGTATAGAGGGGCGCGCAGACACGGCGGTGCTTTGAGGTTCACAGAGGAGGTAGGACCTCTATAATCATTGAACACTAAACACACCCTGGCCACCCCGTGGAGCGCACGGAACATAGAGCTGTCAGGCAGCCCAATGCCACGATTCCGGCCGGCAGCCAATAACACTGATTTACACTGAGCTGTTTTGGCCTACAAATCCCAGCATGCTCGTCTGTTCTGTTCGCAGCATAACATGGATTGAATGTAATTCTTTCGCTTCACAAGTTGCCAGCGGACATCTTAGTCCTGGCTGTCCTCAGTGGCATAAAGCTATAATGCCCCCTCCCCCTTTGAGGGCCCCATGTCTCACAGATATCCATTGGCCATGGGCTGAATGACTGAATGTACCTGAAGGGCTAGGGCAGGGATTGTGTGCTGCAGGCCTGGAACCCTGGTGCGGGGATTATCCAGGGTCTGACCTGGTTGCCCTCTAAGGTGCAGCGCACCTCGATGCATACACCCAGGTGCTGTTGGCCACAGTGGTAAACAGTTAGCGGTCCCAAGCTATAAGGGTGCCCTTCAGTCAGTTGCTGTATTTCAGTCTACAGCACTAAGCATCCTGCGGATTGTAGGCACCCTATGTCTTTAATACATCTCCATTCACTCCAAGGATAAACCACAGGATGGCAGTAACGAGACATGCCTGTGCCATTACCAAAATATTCCCCACATAGACTACATTCGCAACCCACACCCTTTCTACCAAACACGAGAATGTATTATAAGCTCATGTGTTCCATCCCACACTCGACTACCCACCTATGTGTATTACTTGCTTTGTCGGTACACCACTCTGCTCACTCACATTCCGAAACACGTCCCCATAGGCAACATTGCAATGCAACTCACTTCTAACCAACCACTCCCCCATGGTGTAATGTGCTACCTATCCTCTAATGTGCTTTAGCGCTTCGTAAGCGATATGAAGCACTATAGAAATGCTATACAATACCATACTTGTACAGTTAATCTGCTTGCTCTTCCGTGCTTGTTGCCCTAAATAGCAAAACACAAGACTGGCTGAAAGACAAGCCATAAATGTTTTGGACCAGTTGACATCTTTAGGTGAATAGGCCTGGCAGTCGGAGAACAGCAGGCTCTTAGATCTGTCTGAAGGTAATAAGGTAGCCAAATAAAATAGCTTTATGTTCTCCGGGGTGCACAGAGTACCGACGAGCAAAATGGCACAGTGAACGCTATGGGACAGTGAGGCCCAAATGGCAAAATTAAATTTTGCCTCGGGTTTTGAAGTCCGCAGCCCCAGAGTTGATGACAGCTGTGGAGCATCGACAGGTGCTCGAGGGGTTCCTGCTCTTGAATAGTTCCTTAGATAAATTGGCTTCCGGAATGTGGGCAGGCCAGAAGCCCCCCTTTGTTTTTTTTTTTTTTTTTTTTTTTTGAAACCGTTTATTGCAATCTCAAATAGTTACAAGTATGGGCCTACAACCGTCTGGCCGGCCGCTAGAGTGACAGTAGCATATGACATACATACAGAAAAATCTCTAGGCGGTGCAAAAAGGGTAAATCAGGAGATATCAGTAGTGCAGGCCACATAACTCCGAACCAACAATGCGGTTTCCTTTTGTCAAAACACAACAACACAAAAACAACCACACCCGCAAGGCAACCCGCAATCCCAAGTGACAGCACGCGCTCCGTAAGTGGGGGACCCTAACCAATCGCCAAACTCTGAAGAGGGGAATGAGGACAGATCAGGGACTGGGGAACCACGGGCCCGTGGCTGGGGGAGGGGGTCGGCTAGGGGGACGGAGCTGGTGAGGCAGCCGGTAGCAGTGGCGGCTCGCAAATACCCCCGCGATAGGCGTTCCAGGGGCCCCAGATTTTCACCCACGCCCCAGGCTTACCCCTCGCAACATACACCACCTTTTCACGAAACATACACCAGTCCATGTGTTCTTTCCAGGCCGACACCGCCGGAGGCCTCTGGGATCCCCACAATTGAGCAATGTCACGCTTAGCTATCATGTATCCCAGTGTCACCCACCGCGTCTGCGGAACCGAGTAGTCAGTTGGCTCCCACACATTCAGCAAGCATCTCCTCGCTTCAGGCAACAGCACGACACGCGTAACCACTCGCAGGACCTCGTGCACACCACGCCAGAATCGCTCCACCTTTGGGCATTCCCACAGAATATGCAAGAAAGTTGCCAAAGCACCACAGCCACGCTTACACAGTCCATCCTCAGCAAAGCCCATACGTAGAAGCCTTGGCCCCGTCACATAAACCCGGTGGAGGATCTTAAGTTGGACGAAGCGAAGGCGAGCCGGGATGGCCACCTCCTTCGGAGAGGCCACCGCGGACATCCAGTCCTCGTCGTCCAACTCCAGCCCATCGGCGACCCAGGCCTCGCGGAGGCCAGTCAGCAGGCCCGATCGGTCGTTGATCAGTTTTTTATATATAAGGGAGATCGTGCTGTCTGGGACATGGCCATCCAGCACTCTGTCCTCCAGGGGGGAAGACTCCGGAATGGATGCGACATCCGGGAATACGGAGCCCAGCGCGTGGCGGACTTGTAAGTACCGGAAGTACTCACTGCCTTGCAACTGAAACTCCGTCTGCAGCATCTCGAAAGTTTTGAATCCCCCCCTCGTCCAGAGATCTCCCACTGTGCTGATGCCGATCGTGTCCCACCTCTCGAAGCCCTTCGAGGTCCACAAGGAGCCCAACCTCGCCGATGCATATAGCGGTGACGCCCGGGTCAAACGGTCCTTCCACCCCATAGCTGCGTTAGCCGCGTGCCACACACGCACCATGACACGCGTCGGTCCCGTCAGGCGAGGGTCCGGCGCGCCAGAGTAGAGCGCCCGATTGTAGTCGCCACCGGGCAGGAGCATCTTGTCCATTTCAAATGCCGGGTTCAGGGCGGGCCCGTAAAGGCCATGATTAATCGCAGCTAGCTGGGAGGCCCAGTAATACCGTTTAATATCCGGGAGGGCAACCCCCCCATCGTACCACGGGAGCGTCAATTTAGCCAAGGCGATACGTGGCCTCCCGTCCCAGAACAGGCGACGCTGCAAACTCTCCACCTCTCGGAAGTAAGCCCCCCTTTGTTTTCTAAATGGGGGGCTCATGTGTTGGAGCTAATGTACCTTATCTTCCTGGTTAGTTCTCTTGCACCTTTGCCAAATTCTGTTTCTCGTTTCATGGAAGACATCTTTGTTGGAGCACTTATCAGAGCCACGTCTCAGTGATATGAGCGAATCAATGGCTTTGGTGAGTAATGTTTTGACTCTGGCAACAGCTGGTTCAGTGCCAAATCAAGCATCAGGACAGGCGCTGTGAGGGTCAGATTTCCTCAAAGATGGGCAGGGGTGTTATGATCTGAATATTTTACAGGGCTTATATTTAGTGGCAGAGGAAGTCAAAATAAGTTGGCAAAATGGTTACTCCTGCCAATTGTGTAGCGCTCCGCGAAGTGCCGGAGATCTGTTTCAGGAGGCGCAGTACCTGCAGGCTGGCAAGAAAAGATTCACTGGATCGGTCCGAGCTGGGCGCAAATAACGATTGGGCCCAACCAGCCATGGTACATCAACCATTCGAACCCCTCCACCCCCCACTCCCCCTCCCTTCCCCGAAACTACTCGGCAGAATCAGTGCATGGAAAATAAGCATTGAAAATGCAATAGGTCTCGCCTTTGATTAAGTTAAAGCCATTTGCTTTGCTAATGGTATTGTATAGCAAAGCAAAAGGCTTTATCTTAAAAAAAGACGAGATCTATTGCATTTTTAATGCTTGTTTGTAAATGGTTTTAAAGTAATTTGCACTAACGCTAAACCATTAAGAAGAGGGAGAGCTAAAGGTGGTCTAGCAACATTAGTGGCGCTTACTGCTCCGCTGTCGGTAAAAGTCATCAATACTAATTCACAATTCTATCAGTTGATACAGCTATATTCAGAAAGGAAACAAATAATCATTTTGATTAATTTTTATAATAATGTTTTTGATGGTACCAAATCAAAGGTGATCAGAGATTTAGAGGTTGATCTAGAGAACGTTGTGAGAGAACTGGATGGGTTATATATAATTTTGTTGGGGGGGGGGATTTTAATTCCGAAATTTGTGGTATTCCAATATGTGAACAATGTGGATTTATTGATAGTTTTGGGGATCGGATTCCCCATTTTCCTCATGAGTCGTATGGTGAAGCTATAAATATAGTTCACTTTATTATAACAGCAAATTGTAAAGGCTTGGTTGAGAATATCATAATTTGTGAAAATTTGTTTAGTGATCACCACCCTCTTAACCTGAAACTTAGAATTGGCTAAGGGCATCAACAAAGGGGTAAGCCCACACAAACAGACGTAACACTACAAGGAAATAATGGAGTGTCCATTAAATGGGCTGGTGTAGATCCAACACTATTTTTGGAAAATGTAAAAGGGAAAAATCAAAAGGATATTGATATCTGCCTAAATAACTCTACCTCAGATTTGCTTATTGTAAAAGCTTTTTACAGTATTACATCGGAAATAGCAAAAGATCTAACTAGTAAAAAGAAGAAAAAACTCTGCCATAAGAATCCTAGATGGTTTAATGAAAAATGTTCAAGGTTAAATAATGCTTTAAAAATGGCTCTTAAAGCTAAACCTAGGAATTGCAGTAAAATAAGAATACTGAGGAAAGAATATAAAATAACTTTAAGCCATAGGAAAAGCGAAATCCGAGAGGATGCCTGGGTGAGTCTTATCCAGGCCGCAGAGAGTAGAAACGTAAGTTTATTCTGGCATACTATTGATCATCCTTATTTTAAAGATAATAGAACACCGAAAATTGAAATTGTGGTCCCTCCGCACTAATGGACTACACACTTTGAGTCCATTTTTAATCCAAGTGCTTGTAAAGCTTCATTAACGCAAAATAGTACCCTTCTATTAGCAGAACCCATAGATTCGATACCCATCACATCGGCAGAAATTAAATTAGCCCTTTCGGAGAGTGCCAGCGGGAAAGCGGCTGGACCGGATGGTGTACTGATTGATGTTTTTAAAAGTAATATGGAATTTTGGTCCCCGAACTTAGTGAATGTTTTAAATGCTGCTATGGGAGAAGTCATACCTGCAACATGGTCCCAAAGCATTATTGTACCCATTTTTAAAAAGGGAGATAGAGGCAAGGCCAACTGTTACCGTCCAATATCTCTTCTGGACTCTACCCTAAAATGAATGGGAAGGATTCTCCTGGGGAGACTAGAAGACTGGGTGGACGAGAATAACAATCTCTCAGAAGCCCAGTTCGGGTTCAGAAGAGGTATTGGAACTGTGGAACAGTGCCTAAATTTGGAACTCCTTATTGGAAAGTATACATTGGCGAAGGAGGGGGTCCTTCACGTCTGCTTTGTGGACCCCACAAGCACGTGCGACTTTGTCAATCACGCGAAGTTGTGGCAAACTCTAAAAGAGTTAGGAGCTCCAAATGAAATTATCACATTCCTATCCCAAGTTTATACATTTTTAACCTCAAGAGTTCGTTTTGGGCATAAAGGAGAATGTACACAGGATTTTATGGTTACAAGAGGCGTACGCCAAGGATGCGTATTGGCTCCATTGTTGTTCTCCCTATATATTAATAATGTGGACTCTTTTTTGCAAAAGCAAAAAGCTGATTGCCCGAATGTAGGAAGTCGCACTACTCTATGCGGATGACGCTGTCCTTTTGTCAAGGACAGCGAATGGATTACAATGTTTAATCGAGAAGTTCGCTCAGCACATGACAGAAAAGGACTTGCAATTAAACCTCACTAAAACCTTTGTCATGACATGTGGTAAGACCAGAATGAAGAGTAGACTACACAGTGTGGGGGGAGTAGTTATAGGTAGAGTGCCAAACTTTGTCTACCTGGGCCTCTGTTTTAATAGAATGGGCAGTTGGAGACCACATATTGATACCAGTAATTTGAAATTTTTAAGAGTAGTTGAGGGCATTTTTAGATTTTCATCGAAAATGGGTAACAAGCCCGTCAGGGAGATACTTTGTATAGAACAAAGTGTGTGAATGGGGCCTGCTATGGAGCTGAAATATGGTGAAGAGCAAGTACTGACTCTCTACAAATACAAGAAAATACATTTTTTAAAAGAGTGCTGGCAGTACCTAGCTCCACAGTCAACTATATTGTATATAGGGAATTGGCCGTACTATACATAAGTGACACTATTAGAATAGCTGGTATTACTTTCTGGCGAAGGCTGTGGGCAAAGGATGAGGCAAAATTTATGACTGATATAATAAAAGACCATTGGAAAAAAATCCCATGGTTTGAGTACATCCAAAATTTACTGAGGGATTGCAAGATAGATTTTAACAAAGGGGATTTAATGTCCATAGGATATATTAGTAAAAATGATTTGAAGTTGAGATATATCTCGATTATGGATCATGTTAGAACTGATGAAGCTAAACACAAAAATAGTGTTACTACCTATCGCCAAATTTCCTCTGTGCCGGGTATACAAAGATACCTTATAATGATAGCAAATGCCCAGCACAGATTCTATTTGACTAGGTTAAGAATTGGTACTGTACATTATCTTGTAGCTTTTCGTGACAGGGAAAAAGGTTTTCATAAGCTACCAAATTGCCCCTGTAATGGGAAAACCCCTCAGTCTACGCTACATTTTATATTATTTTGCACACTGTATAGTGATATAAGGAAATTCATTATAAAACCCCTCTTTCTTGCTAATAGATTGCATAATTATAAAAATGCTTTTAATTATCTATGTAGCTTGGATAATATGAAGACCATGTGCACCGTTGTATATTTTATCATATGTGCAATTAGGAAACGAAAGGAATTGGTGCATTTAGACTCATTATTATATGAATGCACTGTTGAGGACAATTCGAGCGGTTATAACGTATGTGGGTAGATTGTATTTTACAGTGATTTTATTTATATACGATTTTTGCACATTATGCATTTGAGATGCGCAAGATTTACCATACTACATAATTATTACATTCTTGTAAAAATTTATAATATGAAATCAGATTGATTGAAAATATGAAACATAGACTTTCACAATTCTCTAGATTAACATATTGTATATAGAATTGTTTTAATACACAACGATAATGCTTGTACTTAATAAGGTTTTAAGAAAAGTAGTAATTTAATTTTTGTAATTTGTTTCCCGTTTATCTTGATTATTGATCATGTGGTTTCTTTGTAAATACTAATGGGAATTGTCTGAATTTTTAAAATTACATATTGTACTTTGGATCAACTCAATTATGGTTTGTTTTAGAATGCTTTTATGGATGTATATTATACTCCGAATAAAGCTGTTTTGAACTTGAACTTGACAGGGCTGACATCACCATGCTGATGGTGACTGATGAGGAACAGGAAGCAGAGAGTGAACCTCTCCCTGATCTCCTCTCCTACAGCCCACAAGATGGGTCAGTAGATGGCGTAGTCTTTTCAGACACCCTCTCTACCCAACAGAAGACTGACTGCAAGCAAGTCTTGCAACAGGATGCTAGCCTCTTTTCCCTGACCCATGGTTTGACAAACTGGTGTACCCATGATGTGGATACTGGTGACAGTGCACCTGTCAAAAACAAAATCTATCGTCAGTCAGACCAAGTCAAGGAAAGCATCAAAGCTGAAGTCAGCAAGATGCTGGAGTTAGGGGTTATTGAACCCTCTGAGAGCCCCTGGGCTAGCCCAGTGGTTCTGTTCCCCAAGCCTCATCAACAGGATGGAAAGAGAGAGATGAGGTTTTGTGTGGACTACAGAGGGCTCAACTCTGTCACCAAGATAGATGTTCACCCTATTCCAAGAGCAGATGAACTAATAGATAAATTGGGGGCAGCCAAATTCCTCAGTACCTTTGACTTAACTGCAGGGTACTGGCAGATTGGCATGGCCCCAGGAGCAACAGAGAAAACAGCATTCTCCACACCTGATGGGCATTATCAGTTTACTATGATGCCTTTTGGGTTGAAGAATGCTCCTGCCACCTTCCAAAGGTTGGTGAACCATGTCATGGCTGGGTTGGAATCCTTTAGTGCAGCTTATCTTGATGATATTGCCTTTAGCTCCACCTGGCAGGATCGCCTGATCCACCTTGGGAAGGCTTTAGAGGCTCTGCAGAATGCAGGCCTCACTATCAAGGCATCCAAATGCCAGATAGGGCAGGGCACTGTAGTATACTTGGGCCACCTTGTAGGTGGAGGCCAGGCACAACCCTTACAACCCAAGATCCAGGCCATCCTGGTCTGGGTAGCTCCAACAACCCAGACCCAAGTCAGGGCCTTCCTTGGCTTGACTGGGTACTACAGGAGGTTTGTGAAGGGATATGGGTCCATTGTGACTCCCCTCACAGAACTCACCTCCAAGGAGATGCCCAAGAAGGTTAACTGGACAGTTAGTTGCCAAAAGGCTTTTGACACCCTGAAAGAAACAATGTGCTCAGCACCAATTCTAAAAGCTCCAGATTATGCTAAGCAGTTCATAGTGCAGACTGATACCTCTGAGCTAGGGATAGGAGCAGTCCTATCCCAGACCAATGATGAAGGCCAAGACCAACCTGTTGCTTTTATAAGCAGGAGGCTACTCCCCAGAGAGCAGCGTTGGAGTGCCATTAAGAGGAAGGCCTTTGCTGTGGTTTGGTCCCTGAAGACGTTGAGACCATACTTGTTTGGTACTCACTTCCTGGTTCAAACTGACCACTGACCACAGACCTCTCAGATGGCTAATGCAGATGAAAGGGGAAAATTCAAAACTACTAAGGTGGTACATCTCCCTACAGGGAATGGACTTTGAAGTGGAACACAGACCAGGGACTGCGCATGCCAATGCAGATGGACTTTCCAGGTTCTTCCACTTAGACAATGAAGACTCCATAGGGCAAGGTTAGTCTCAACACCTTTCGTTTGGGGGGGTTTGTGTGAGAAAGTGTCATTTTTCTTGCATGGTATGCCCCCACGTTTTGCTGAATTGCTGAATGTACTTTGACTGAGTGTGCCCTGGACTCCTGCCAATCAGGTGCCCAGGGCCTATGTTCCTTCCCTATAACCTAAAACCCAAATTGGCAAACCCTGGCCACCTGTCAGCCCCTGGTAAATGGTACCCTAGGTACCCAGGGCGTTGTAACCAGGGAAGGCCTCTAAGGGCTGCAGCACTTATTGTGCCACCCTTAGAGGCCCTGTACCCTAACACAAACACACTGCCCTTGCAGGCTGAGTGTCTGGGTACAAGACAAAACAGGGAGTCAGACGGGTATGCTCAGACGTGATTCCCGTGCTCTCCATGCCACCGGAATCAGGCTATCCTGGCTGAAGAGGGGTGAAACCCCGAAACCGGTCCTGGGATGCTTGTTTCCAGTCCAGGGAGGACCTGGCTTTCCAGTTCGGGTTGCACTGTTCCCATGAGGCACAGCGTCAAGACTGATTTGCATATGGCTGGGTTCAAACTGGAATGGCATGGTGAGCAAAAAAACGATGGATTTAGGCCCAGATCTCTGTACTGGGGTGAATGTATGACATTGTTATGCATTCTGTCCATCAACTGTTGTTTTTGCATTTGGATCCAGGATCCAACACTGACCTAGAATAAGTAACCATAACCCCACTTACCTGCTAAGTGAATTTCCTTCCTTAGGATAACATTGATAATTTGATCAGAAAAAGTTTCTAAGTGTCAACTTTTAAAATAGCAAAACAGTGACTAAAAAGTATTTACTCACTTGTTTCCAAGAACTGTCCCAGGACTGAATCTAGGATCCAGTCCTGGAGTTAGAAAAGTAATCCTGAAAGTAATCAATTGCATATAACTTAAAATTCCTATTGAGCTCAATGTATTATTGTGTTTGAAATTGTGTTGCCTAATGCAACAAACAGTAACTATTGCATTCCAAGTCAATTGTCTTTTGCAAAGTATTTAACTAAAGCATCTCCTTCTGAGAAAGTATATTTTGATACCTCTTGTTGGTTCTAAAATAAAACAACCACATATTTGTATATTTGGGTATATTTGGCCTAGAGTTCAGTTCTTGAGTGTGTGAGACCATTTGCTGACTGAGTGTGTACAACAAATGCTTTACACTGTCCTCTGATACTGCCTTACTGCTCGACCAAGCTACCACTTTAGAGAGTAAGGTTATATCTAACTTTAGCCTCTGCCAAACTTCTGGGGACTGTGGACTCTATACACACTGTACCTATTTGGGAACAGTATATATAGAGCCACTTTCCTACAGTTACCAAAGGTAAGTAACTTGTTCTTTTGTTTATTACACAACACTCACTAACACATTGCTATATATCCTACCCGGAGATATCAACACAATACACGAAAATACTTCAGATGCAATAAGATAAGCAGCTCAAAATACAGTGGTCTCTAAGGAGATCCCAAACCATACATTAAGAAAGTGGGCTGCAAACTACAAAGGAGGATGGTACTTAAACCAGAAGACCCAGAGGTGCCAGGGACACAAGGACTCACCCAAGGTAAGTGATGGAGCAGGTAAAACTACATTTTGTATACCTCCTCTATTTTGCATGAAAATACTAATCACTTAATCGACTTATATTATAATTTAATTAACTGTTTGCTGTGTTATACTAACAAACCTTTTGCAAATTTAGGTAAACTCAAATTACACGCGGGACTTATTGCTATTTGCATGGCAGAATAACCCTAATAACTAACTGTGGTACGCCTATTAATAGTAGTACGTGTGGTGATAGGATATTGCATGATTTATGTTGCTTTGGTGACGTTTGCATTCCTGTTTTGGACCGAATGGTGAGTTTTATTGCTTTAAATGTCGCTAAAAGCTAGGAAAATACTAATGCATAAAGGGATTAGTGAGGGTTTAACATTAGAATCTTCATTTCTGTGTATTAATTACTCTTTTGTGTTTGTTTTGCTTAAGTTGGCATTTGGGCCTACCAAACATCCAAAATGGAGTTCAGAAGTGGCCACCGTCTCGTGAGCGCGATGTCTACTGCGCAGACTCGGATGGCTCCATAGACCTCCAGGCAACCTCAAGTCAGAGCACAGTGTTCCTGGTCAAGGATAGGAACATGGAGGACTGCCAAACTTCAGTTAGTAAAAACCAATACAAGAACAATGAATATCCACATCCAGGAGAAATACAATGTTTCATGGACATGACCCGGACCAAGGAAGTAGACTTAACACTTCTATGAGAACCAAAAGTATGGGAAAGTAGGATGATGTTAAAATTTCCTTCAAATGGACCAATCGGATTATAGGATTGTTAAAAGAATGTTTCATGTTACCCAGGATTTTATTATAAAAGGGATAGTAGAATAGGAAGGAGTTAGATCGACACCCCACACACCCCTACCGACCCTACAGGCGATGACAGACGAGCTAGATGCTTGCACGATTCCTGGTCCTTTGAAGATCTTTGGGACTATGACGTGCTGAGCAAAGAACTTTTCTGGACTTTGAGTCTTGGCCTGCTTATTGAGACAATTGAGCAGAGAAATTCGGTTTATGCAGAGCCAATTTGAATTAGAAAAGCCCAATAGCAAGGATAGGTAAATATAAAATGTCATGCGATTTGTGTTATTTGACTAAATTTCAACCTTGATTGACCAAAATGCTAATTATATAATTGCAAACAAGATTTAGATAAACAAATAATTGATTAACAGAAATTTTGAGTTTGTGATTTTTCCAATAGGGGATTAGAGGATTCTGAAGCTTAAATGTGTTTTAGCTGGTTCTAAATCACCATCAACCAGTCCAACTAATTGGTCCGTCGACCAAGTGGTGGAGTGCCTTGATGCTAAGGTTAGGATCCTATAGGTGGTGATGCAAATGTATATTCTGTAATATAAATTGTCTTCCCTATAGGTAATAAGGTACCCCCCCACATGTCCCGCGCATCGTTCCTCCTGTGTGCAGACTCGTGAGAGAACGTATGAGTGTTGGTGTTATGGGCCCCACCAATGAATGCGTGTGTGAATGAGTTAGCGTGACGACGGGTCTGCGATGCAGGGAGGATTTGTAAATTTGCCCCCCCCTAGTTTCGCGCTGGATCAGTTTTTCTGGTAGCAGAGTTATGGTTTTATTGCATTGGTTTGGTGATTATTGGTTCTTGATTTTTGATATCTGATTATTGATTGCGGATGTTTGGATGAGTATTGATTTATGTACTAACATTCTATGTTGAGTCGCGACGCGTTCTATGTAGTTTTGAAGACTTCTGGGATGTAGGAAGTCGGATGCCCTGTGGCAAGTGAAGTCACATGGTGCATTGTTTGTCGCCCTGTAGGTACACGGGGAAAACGTGTGACGATTGGAGTCGCACAACGCATTGTCTGGGTTCGAATTGGTAACATTGTCGTGTGTTATCGTTAGGGACATTTCTGTTTGAAAGAGGTGTATGGATAGCGAAGGCCACCTGTGAAATTTTGGTCTTAAGTAACAGGAGTCAATTGTGAGCTCTGATTACGCTTATCACTGGAAAGGTAATAGGTGTTCCCTAAGCTTGATAGAAGGGTAAAGTAGAGGGAAGTGCTACTTTATCAACAAATGAAATAATTCTGCGGAAGGGCAGAGGTAAGCGCTGCTCTCGAGAAATACAGGGTTCTTGTGTAAATGAATTACATTTTCCGTATGAATGTGTGTAAGTGAAATAGCATTCGGCTTAATTGTGAAACTCTGGTCTTAATTGTCAGGAGCAGTGTAGTCTCCAACAGGTGTTTTATCTCCAGAGAAACGGTTAGCTAATGCTTGCTAGAAGGGTAAGGTAGAGGAAAGTGCTACTTTATCAGCGAGTGAAATAGTTCCGTGGTAGGGCAGAGGTAAGCGCTGTTCTCGAGAAATACGGAATTCATGTGAAAAAGGTCAAAAACGATCTCTTTGTTAGCGAAACAGACAATGGTGGTGTTTTTATGTCGTTACTAACAGATTTGGAGTAAAAGAGAGTGTAAGAGAAATTGTGCCGATAAATTTTGTAAAGGAGGGGTCAGCAGAAGCAGGAGTAGCGAGAAAAGTTGACGTCAGAAAAGACCGCGCTGGGATTGGCCAGCCATTACGAGACGTAGACGCTCCAGATTGGTGCGTTAGTGTACATCGCGCTAGGAGTGGAGAATTACAGAGTGATGTAGACGCTCCGGATTGATGCGTTAGTGTGAGTCGCGCTGCGATTGGAGAATTGCAAAGGTGACATAGACACCCCTGATTGGTGCGTTAGTGTGAGTCGCACTGCAATTGGATAAGACAACAGAATAATCATAGAAGAAATTTAGCGATACTGAGAAGAGAAAATGATGTATTACGATCCACCAGAAAAGGAGAAAAAGTCCTGGTTCGGAAAGATCAAGAAATTATTTAAAAAGGATAAACCGATTGTGACTAGAGAAGGACAGTTGCTTCCTCCACCAAAATCACCCGCATCCTTCATGGTTGCGAAATATGGGTATCATACATGTATTTTGCTAGACAATTGGGCAAAGTATACAAAAGATGATGGAGTTTTAGCATTTCCAGAACATGGTTCATTTAATTTAGCGGTATTAAGGAATTTAAGAGAAAGAATGATGAGATTAGAACCGAGACCTAGACCTACTCAGTTTGAAGCATTGACAGAATGGGAAGATGAGATGTATGAAAGAGAGCGACAGCGAAGTGGCAGAAGGTATAAATACATGTGTGGTAGACCGTGTGGACAAGAGAATCATGATGACAGGATGAGGAGATGGCGAAGTGCAAATATGACCGATGGGATGTTCCCTGTGAGAAATGCTGAAGAGACTGGTGGTAGAAAATGTACAGAGAAGAAAAACAATACAGGGTCAGAAGGTATGGTGTGCATAAGTCGGAGGATGATGTACTTGAGGACATGTTTTATAAAAATCCTCCCCCGTATCAACCAAATTCTACGTTGTTGACACCAAGTGCCCCAGTAAAAGAGACACCACAAAATATAAAATGTGAGTCAATACCACCTGAGGTAGGGAGAAATAACCCTTTTAGAGAATCAGAAAATACACAACCTGGCAAAATGACAAATGAAAATTCAGCTGAATTAGCCAGAACTACTTTAGAGTTAGCTGAAAAAATTAGGAAATTGACTAAAAATATGGAAGCTGTAACTGTTCCTGTAACAATAGGACCAGTAATGCCTATTTTTGATAAGCAAAAGGATAGTGAACATTGTCTGACGATCCTTTACAACGGTAATAAACAAACCGAAATGGAAAAAAGAGATTTAAGAGAAAATCCATGGGGACAAGTGGTAGGAACTTCTGGATTAAGTACTCCTAAAAATTTGACAGTGAATCAGAGCCTAGCAAATAAAGCAATAATGATGACAGAATCAGTACCAGGGACACCAAAAACTTTAGAACAAACAAGAAATTAACCAAATTTTGTAGGTCCTACTTCAGAAGAACTAAGTGAATGGTCGAGGAGCTTACAGCAAAAAGATGCTGAACCTCGACCTTTAGATGTGGCAAAATTAAAGATAGTTTTAGAAGAATTAATAGTAGGAACTATTCCCACAGAAAAATTAAAAGCATATCAGGATGAAGAACTAATGTTTCTATGTAAAAGTATAACATGGAGAGCGAGAAAATTACATGAAAAATTGGCAGAAGTAGCAAGTGAAATGGGTATCGACTTTGAAAAAATAAAATCATTACAAAAACCATACAGAGTAGACTTTGCTGAAAAAGACATTGAGAATCTGAATACAGCAGGAAGAATAACTCAAATAAAAGAGCTAATTGTTTGACTGAGAAAATGGAGTGACATAGATAAATGGAAAGGTAGGTGGTTTAGAAAACGGGACTATGCAACAGACAAAACGTTCGCAGCTTTCCCAGTAAGAGAAAAAGAAAAGGTGGTAACTGAGTCTCCCATGAGGGAAATTCCAGGAGGGGCTATGTGCATGTCCCCTGGACTAGACAGGACATTTTATCATTCACAAATGATTTTCAAGAAGCCAGTCGAGTGGTACAGGCAGGTAGACAGGTTTGTCAAATTATCAAAAGTACTATGGATTGATTTGAACAGTTTATTTGATATAATTGTGCCAGCAGATCTATGGGCAGAATGTAAAATTACAATAGGTTGGCCTACTCAAGAATACCCTAGGGATCCAAAAACAGGTGCCCCTGATCCGGAAGTAATGAGAAAATATGAGCAGGTAGTTACCTTCCTGAAAAATAAAGTGGCTCCAAAAGAAACGGATTGGGTAAAGATTGATAGAACTCACCAAGAAGTAAAAGAATCTGTACATGCCTATTATGAAAGATTGCTATTGGATTTTAAACAATACACTGGTGATGAAAATTTGAGTGAAGAAGATTTGAGTCATTTTGTATATCGATTTGTGTATGTGTTGCGTCCTGAAGTAAGTGAAATGATTAAACAGCACACAGTGGATTGGCAAAATACAAAGATAGATGAAGTATTGAGGCGTGCAAAATATTTTAGCGATGAGATTCAAGCCAAGCAACGTAAGTTAAAGGAAAAAGCCATGTGGGCTCAAGTAAAAGTAGCAGAAAGACGGGAAGCCCAACTGATTGAACAGGCAAATGGCATGAGCATGAAACAAAAACCCAATATTGGGAAAGGAAAATGACAGATTAGTATAGAAGAAGCCAAAAAGAAGTGGCCATGTCATAACTGCAGAAGGATAGGGCATTGGAAAACCAAGTGTAAATTTCCCGCAAGTGCTAATAGCGATAATGCATCATTGAATCCAGAGGTGCAGAATGAGGTGAGTTGTCAACCTCAGCGACAGCAGCAGGTTGTTGCCCAACAGTGTCAGGTGCCAAAACCGCCTTTTCCACAGAGCGTAAATCCTCAAAGATACAGTAATGAGACAGGATTCTATAACGAAGAACAGGTAGCTAAGCTGCCGCGCTCTAGTGCTGTTTCGCAGTATTGGCTACAACGCGATGAGAGTGAGTCAGAAGAAAGTTATTGATGGTGCCGAGGAGAGGAAGAAGAGTGCGTACTTGGCGCAACTCTAGAAGTAGACCAGACAGGCCCTTTTGTGGATGGAAAGATACATGACGAAAACATTACTTTCCTAGTAGATACTGGTGCTACTCGTTCAACTGTTAGATCAGCTGATGTCAAAAATCTTCCTCTCTTGGATGAAACAATCCAAGTAGTTGGAGTATCCAACAGACAGATAAAAACATATCTTACTGAACCAGTTAAGGTCAAAATAGGGAAATTTTCTGAAATGCACCATTTTGTAGTGTGCGATACCAGCCCTGTAAATTTGTTAGGAAGGGACTTGCTGTGCAAAATGAACTGCACAATTTTCTGTACTCCTGATGGCATACCTTTTGAGACTCCTGATGAGGATGTGCTGTACAAAATGACTATAGCTAATATGGAACCTGAAATTACTGAGGCATTTGCTGTATTTGACCCCGAAGAATTGCCTCAGGAATTGAAGAAGATAGTGAAAACGGAGGTATGGGAATTCACGGGAGGAGACGTGAGTTTAATGAAAAATGTAGAGCCCGTAAAAATTTCTGTAAAAGGAGTAAGTTACCCAAATATTCCACAATACAAATTGACACCCGAGATAATTGCAGGAGTTACTCCTATAATAGACAGAATGATTGAACAAGGTATTTTAAGGGAAATAATGAGCAGTCCATGTAATTCACCAATTATGGGTCTGAAAAAGCCTAACGGAACTTTCAGGCTAGTACAAGACCTGAGAAAAGTGAATAAGATTGTTGTACCGTGTTGTCCCATTGTACCAAATCCTTCTGGGATTTTATATGAGATTCCTCATGATGCAGAATGGTACACAGTGATTGATTTGTGTCATGCTTTCTCTTCCATTCCATTGCACCCTAATAGCCAACACAGTGTTGCGTTTCGGTTTGGCGAACGTACTTTGGCATGGTGCCGAATCCCACAGGGATATACAGAAAGTCCATCGATATTTAATCAAATTTTGAAGAAATCCCTAGAAGATTTAAAAATGCCCAAAAACTCAGTACTAGTCCAGTATATCGATGACCTATTGGTGGCATCGAGGACTCGAGAAGCTTGTGTAGTGGATACTGTTGCATTGCTAAATCATTTAGCAGATGGAGGACTTAAAGTATCCCCATCAAAATTACAGTTCTGTCAAAAGGAAGTACAGTATTTAGGCCATAAGATTGAAAAAGGGCTAAGAAAAGTGACTGCAGATAGACTCAGTATAATCAAAGGAGTGAGAGCCCCAAATACTCAGAGAGAGGTGAGAATGTTTCTTGAAATGGTTGGATATTGCCGTCAGTGGATTAGTAATTTTTCATTGATTGGGAAACCTCTGGTACGCTTAACAAAGAGTGATGTAAAAGACCCCATTGAATTAAATAAAGAAGAGTTGAAGGCTTTTAAACAATTGAGAGATGGTTTGTGTGAAGCCCCAGCTCTTGGCATGCCTGACTATGAGAAAGAATTTGAACTCTATTGCAGCGAAAGAAATGGATGTGCACTTTCCGTACTAATACAGAAACATGGAAAATTAAGAAGACCAATTGCATATTTTTCAGCTATGCTAGATCCTGTAGCTGTGGCATTGCCTGGTTGTTTGAAAGCTGTAGCAGCCACTTGTAAGAGTCTGGAACAGAGTGAAGGAATTGTGATGGGATATCCTGTGAGAGTGTTTGTGCCTCATGATGTGGTGATCCTTTTAACTAGGAGCTGCACTCAGTTTATGACACATAGTCGTTTAACTAAATATGAGAAATTCATATTGGGTACAACAAATGTGAGCCTTGTGAGGTGTCTGAATGTGAACCCTTCAACACTGTTACCTGATGCTGAGAATGTGGATGTCAGGGATGATGTGGATCATGACTGTTTGGAAATGCTTGATTTTTGTACCAAGCCACGCCCTGATATAAAAGATGTACCTTTGACAGAAAGTGACTATGTGATGTTTGTGGATGGATCATGCTTGAGAACAGACGAGGGAATTTTGAGTGCAGCACTATTTGCATTAACAAGGGCATGCAAGTTGGGAAAGAATCTTGAGAGTGACTGTGATTACTGATAGTCAGTATGGCTTTGGTGTGGTGCATGACTTTGGGCAAATTTGGTCCCAAAGAGGATTTTTGACATCAAGTGGAACTCCTATAAGGAATGCTGAAGTGGTTGGAAAGTTGATTGAGGCGATACAGCTGCTTAAGCAATTGGCAGTAGTGAAATGTGCTGCACACTCGAAGTCTGCTGATTATATATCAGCGGGGAACGAGTTTGCTAATGACATGGCACAATATTGTGCACGAAATCAGAACTCTGTGAATCGTGGTAGGGAAAAAGAAATGAATTCATGTCTCTTGCTGTTTACTAACACTGTGAATACATGGGCAGAAGTGAGGCAGTTGCAGGAAGAAGCAGGAGATGAGGAAATAAGACCATGGGTAAAAGCAGGATGTGCGCCATGGGAGACAGATCACGTGTGGGTTTATCGGGGATGGAAGACCAGTCATGCCTGATAGCATGGTTTCTACCATGGCACGGATGTATCATGGACAAGTACATGTAGGAAGAGACGCTATGATCAGACTTTTCAAACAGACATGGTATAATGCCAAATTTAGACCTGTAGCTGAAAGCCTATGCCAAAAATGCCTTATATGTCAGCAATACAATCCTGGAAGAAAAACAGTGGTAAGTCTAGGAACGATAGGACGAGAAGGAGGACCTTTTACAAGAATGCAGATTGACTTCATTGAAATGCCCCCTGCAATAGGTTGAGGTATGTTCTAGTGGTAGTTTGTTTGTTTTCTCGATGGGTGGAAGCATACCCAACTAGAAGAAGTGATGGAATTACTGTAGCAAAGCTACTATTGAGAGAGTTCATTCCCAGATTTGGTTTTTCAGTCACAATTGAATCAGCACTTTCATAATGAAATCATGAAACTGATTTGTGAAGCATTGAATGTACAACAGAAACTGCATTGTGCTTATCGCTCAGAGGCTTCTGGTGTGGTGGAACAAGTAAATGGCACCATTAAAAACAGATTGGGAAAAATGTGTTTAGCCACAGGTTTGAAATGGCCTGATGTCTTGCCTCTAGTGCACACGACTATTATATCTATTCCTGCTAGAAATACTGGATTGAGTCCCCATGAGATAGTGATGGGGAGGGCAATGAGACATGTTTTCATTCCTGTCAACAAACTATTGCCTATATCTGATGACTTGGTGTTGGATTATTGCAAGGGATTGGCTGATTCCGTTCATTCTGTGTTTCATCAGGTTGGATCGGATGCAACCACTCTTGAAAAGAAGCCAGCTCATGATTAGGGCTCCCGGTTTTATGGTATTTATTTTTTTGCCATTTCCGTCTGTATTTATCCATATTTATTTTTTGCTAATTTTATCTGTATTTATCCATATTTATTTTGGGTTTCGTGGAAAAATTACGCTGAAATTAGTATATTTCTACATTTATTTAACCCATAAATATGCGCTTATGCTTGAATGTCTGCCAGGTTTCCGTGCTGTGGGCACCCACAGAAGATAAATCAGTGCATTATATGTTTCAGTATCAACATTGTGCATATCTACTACTGTTAAAGCCTCTTTGCTAAAATTCCTTTCTTTTTTAACCCCTTTATCTATCAATCCACACATCTATTGGCCTGGCTGTCATGGCAAACATTGTTTAGAATTACTCAAAAGGCACCCCAATTTCCGTTTTTATCCACATTTAAAAATAAATGCATACAAAAAAATAATTGTTTTCTGTCTGTATTTATCTGTAAAAATCAGTAAAAACGGAAAACAGGGAGCCTTACTCATGATCTAAGCCCAGGTGACTGGGTGAGAATAAAAGTGCATAGATGAAGAAATTGTCTGGTCCCAAGGTGGGGTAAACCAGGTCAGGTGATCCTAACCACGACGACAGCTGTGAAATGTGCAGGAGTAAAGAATTGGATTCATGCTAGCCATACCTTGCGAATTCCAAATCCAGTGGATAACAGTGAAGAAGAATACTTTGAAGAATCCGAAACCAGTTCTGAGTCAGATACAGAAGAAACAAGAGCAAGACCAACTCCTGAAAGGGGAGAGTCAGAACCAAGTCCAGTTATCGCACCAGAGAATCTACCATTAAGAAGGAGATTGCAAATTTCTGATACTAGCTCAGAGTCAGACACTGAACCAGTACAAGTACATGAGAGTGCAAACGAAAACAGTTAAGAAACTGTTAAAGGAATTCTTGACAAAGAAGCTCCGCATGAAAAAACAAGAGAAATTCCACCTGAAATCACAGAGGTAGATGGTGAGGTACCAGATACAGAGAGAGAGGGAAAGATTGTTATGGAAGACCCCCAAGGAGGTGTAGGGAAACCATACATCCAGGTAGAAGAAGGGACAGTTAGTCAGCAGGAAAATTGTGTGGAAGAAACACGAGGAGGGACAAAAGTAGATAAGAAAAAGGAAGTGGTGGAAAGAAAGACTACTGAAAGTAAGAGTCAAGGTGGAATTGAATCTGAGGACAGTGATGACGAAGTACAAGAAGGTCGAGTTCTGAGAAAAAAGCATGGAGAACTGAGAGAAGTAAAAAAGGAAATAAGTTCAAAAAGCCAGCAAAGGAAGAAGTTTGGCCAAACAAGATAAAGAGATTGAGATACCGATTAACACGAGTAAAATCATCCAAAGCTGAACAAGTGAAAGAGGTGTCTAGCCAAGAGAAATCAAAAGACTTTGAACAGACTCCATCAGAGGAAAGGAAATGAACTAGAAAGCCTAACCAGAAGTATAAGTCACCAGAATGGTCATATGTGGCACTTCCTGAAGTACAAGAGGAAGCAGACAGCCAAGGGGATCTAGGGGTGACTATACCAGAAGTGGTTGAAGAAGACGAAGAATCGGAAATCCTGAGAGTTATCTTGTCCGACATCGGAGAAGAGGCGGATGTTCAGGAAATTCTGAATCAGGAATTGTGAAAGCAAAGTGAAAGACGATCAAATGCCAAATTGAGGAGACAAAAGTGCTCCAGAAGAGAAATTTTGAAAATTACCGAAAAAGAGACATATCTGAAAAAAAAACAAGTAGGCGTCTAGAGCCTTGGGTTTAGACGAAACTAGTTGTGTGTAGACGAGGCTAAGTCAAAAGACACTGATCATTTTCTGAAATGGCAAACACAGAAAGTAGAAAATCTACATGTGTGTTCCTTCGAAGATGGTGCAAGGTGTGTTGCTGTTGTACAGGATTACTAATGCTTCTGTGGAGTGCGTTAGCTTTAATAGTATCATTTAAAGTAACATTTGAGACAATAGAAGGTCATACTGAAAATAAATCTGGTGTAAAGAAGATTCATGATATTAATCCAACTAGAGGAATAGATAGAACTTATTTACATAAAGATAGGTCCATAACTGATTTTCTAACAATGTTTTTTCAAAATTATTGTATGAATATGTAAAAACGATGGATGTGAGAGATTGCTATGTATGCATGCAGTTGCCTGCATCAGTGTCTGAGGGAGTGACGTACCATCACCTTCCAGTAACATATGGAATAACATGTAGTATATTAGCAAGTTTGTTTTATAAAACCAGGAAACTAGAATATTATTTTTCTCATGTAGATAACATTTTTTCACAAGTACCCGTAGTTCCTGAACTAAATAGAGTAAAACCTGGTAAAGTTTTAGGTGAATTTTTCCTAGAAACTAGAGAATTAACTTTAGAATCAGTATTTAGAAATAATCTCACTTGTAGTTTGCAGAAGGAAGAAAATACTTTTCTAGATATGGTAGAAGAAAGGAGAATAAAAATGAAAAAGAAGATACCTGAGAGAAAAGAAGAAAAGACAGTCTGGGATGTTGAAAAAGAAAAACATTTTAAAGGAGAAACAAGTCCAGCTATGGCTTTAGATTGGCCTCAGAAAGGGAAATTGTGTATTAGAAGAAATCAAACTGTGTATGATAATTACTTCATAGGAGCGAGTGACTGTCATGATACTTAGAAAATCATGGGTGGATGGGGATTTAAAGGAGGAAATGATCCAGTATTCCCTGGATTATATTTTATCTGCGGGAACAAAGCTTTCGATTACCGGATCATTGGTATGGCACATGTTATCTAGGCCTGGTTTTCCTGAAGATATTTCATGTGGGAATGGGAAAAGATGATGCGCATGAGATAGGTAGACAACTAACACGTAGAAGGAGAGAATCTTGGGCAGAAATTGTAGTGGATATTTTTGGAGCACTGATACCAGCCGTTGGAATATCTCTGAATGCACACAAAATTAGAAAATTGTCTACAGTAGTGGATCGCTTGTCAACAAGCACTGCTGGAGGATTTTTATTGGTAAATACAGAGATGGTTGCCATGCGAGCCATGGTGATGCAAAATCGACTTGCTCTTGATCTTATTTTGGCCAAAGAGGGTGGAGTCTGTGGAATGCTGAAAGTTCAACATTGTTGTACTTATATTCCTGACGAAAGTCAAGATTTGAAGACATACATAAAGAATATAACTGATTTGCACGAGGAGATTGTTCCACTGGAGGTTGAAGGTGTTTGGGAAAAGATTGGAAAAGGGTTTTCTACTATTAAGAACTTTTTACTAAAACTAGGTAGTACATTTATTGGTAACATTTTAATTCCAGTAACATGTGTGATATTTTTAGTATTAATTCTGAGATTAAGGTGCTTATGTAGTAAAAGGAGAAAATTACAAAAACATATAAAAAGAGAAGCTACTAAGAAAAGAGAGAAAGAAAGAAAGAAAGAAAGGAAAGGGAAATGGAAGATATAGAATTAGAAGAATGGAAAGAATGTGTATAAAAAGACAAGAGAGGAAGAGACAGGGGAAACAATCATGTGACCTAACAAAACTTAAGAGAACTGAATTCATTTCTATTGCAACTTTTATCAAAATGTAAGGGAATTTGTGGTGATATTAAAAATCACCAAAGGGGATTGATGGAGCAGGTAAAACTAAATTTTGTACACCTCCTCTATTTTGCATGAAAATACTAATCACGTAATCGACTTGTATTATAATTTGAATTAACTGTTTGCTGTGTTATACTAACCAACCTTTTGCAAATTTAGGTAAACACAAATTACACGCGGGACTTATTGCTATTTGCATGGCAGAATAACCCTAATACCTAACTGTGGTACGCCTATTAATAGTAGTAGATGTGGTGATAGGATATTGCATGATTTATGTTGCTTTGGTGACGTTTGCGTTCCCGTTTTGGACCGAATGGTGAGTTTTATTGCTTTAAATGTCGCTAAAAGCTAGGAAAATACTAATACATAAAGGGATTAGTGCGGTTTTAACATTAGAATCTTCTTTTCTGTGTATTAATTACTCGTTTGTGTTTGTTTTGCTTATGTTGGCATTTGTGCCTACCAAACCATGACATCCAAAATGGAGTTCAGAAGTGGCCACCGTCTCGTGAGCGCGATGTCTACTGCGCAGACCCGGATGGCTCCGTAGACCTCCAGGCAACCTCAAGTCAGAGCACAGTGTTCCTGGTCAAGGATAGGAACATGGAGGACTGCCAAACTTCAGTCAGTAAAAACCAATACAAGAACAATGAATATCCACAACCAGGAGAAATACAATGTTTCATGGACATGACCCGGACCAAGGAAGTAGACTTAACACTTCTATGAGAACCAAAAGTATGGGAAAGTAGGATGATGTTAAAATTTCCTTCAAATGGACCAATCGGATTATAGGATTGTTAAAAGAATGTTTCATGTTACCCAGGATTTTATTATGAAAGGGGTAGTAGAATAGGGAGGAGTTAGATCGACACCCCGCACACCCCTACCGACACTACAGACGATGAAAGACAAGCTAGATGCTTGCACGATTCCTTGTCCTTTGGAGATCTTTGGGACTGTGACGTGCTGAGCAAAGAACTTTTCTGAACTTTGAGTCTTGGCCTGCTTATTGGGACGAGAGCAGAGAAATGTAGTTTATGCAGAGCCAATTTGAATTAGAAAAGCCCAATAGAAAGGATAGGTAAACATAAAATGTCATGCGATTTGTGTTATTTGACCAAATTTCAACCTTGATTGACCAAAAATGCTAATTATATAATTGCAAACAAGATTTAGATAAACAAATAATTGATTAACAGAAATTTTGAGTTTGTGATTTTTCCAATGGGGATTAGAGGATTCTGAAGTTTAAATGCGTTTTAGCTGGTTCTAAATCACCATCAACCAGTCCAACTAATTGGTCCGTCGACCAAGTGGTGGAGTGCCTTGATGCTAAGGTTAGGATCCTATAGGTGGTGATGCAAATGTATATTCTGTAATATACATTTTCTTCCCTATAGGTAAGAAGGTACCCCCCCACATGTCCAGCGCATCGTTCCTCCTGTGTGCAGACTCGTGAGAGAACGTATGAGTGTTGGTGTTATGGGCCCCACCAATGAATGCGTGTGTGAATGAGTTAGCGTGACGACGGGTCTGCGACGCAGGGAGGATTTGTAAATTTTGCCCTCCCTAGTTTTGCGCTGGATCATAAGTACCCAGGAACCCCACAGAGGCTGTGTGCAGAGTGGTAACACAGCTGTGTGACCAATGGAAGAATGGGGAAGTTGCAGTTTTGTTTGCAGAAGAAGAACCTTTCCCAGAGGACCCCAAAGAATTCCCTTAGAGGACGGAAGGTTGGAGAGCCACTCCACCCGTGGATGACCCAGGAACCAAGTTACCTACACCAGGGAAGCCAGGTGCATAGGGGTGAAGAGACGTTGGAAACCTCCATAGACGACAATGGAAGACTTGGAGTAAAGTGCCCCCAAAGAAGAAGGTGAAGAAGTCCGTTGGAATCCAAGGGTGACAGGCAAGTTTCTTTACCGTTGCAATATTAACACTTAAAAGAATACAAATTTAACCAAACATTCAATGTAATTTCATACCATTGCTACCTTTTTAGGCACTGGAATTATAAAACGACAATCTTCTAGTAAAACCAGTTAAAACCCAGAGGTAGGAAAAGTTCCTTACAGTCTAAAATCAAAACTGATAATAGTGGTATTAATAAATGTCCTTAGTTCGCTGGGTTCTGCCAGAAGTAGGATAGATTGCTTACAATCTAAAATCTGAATTAATGATAGTGGTATTAATAAATGTCCTTTGTTTGCTAGATGCAACAGTCACAGATTTATTCTCCCGCCGTGCTTGTCCATTGACCAAAATCATGCTATGTGTGTTGTACAGGTTGTCTGGACCTCTTGCCAAGTTTCCATTATAGTGCAGGTGGTCTGTCCTTAGTGTAGTCTGACAAAGGACTCTGCCCGTCTTAAGGACGACCTGCGGCGTCAGAGCATTGTGATTTATTTTTCAAGCTTACGGTATTTTGGAAATTTTTTGTTCTGCCAGTGTAAAAAATTTAAAAAATCTGCAATTCAGTTGTATGTTTTCCAGGTTTAAACAGGCTAGCACTGCTTGTCTCCTGGTGCAGGTGCCTTTCTGCTTGAGAGATGCTTTTAGGAGCTGTTGCTGTTCTTGGTGCAGTTCCTTGCATGAGCAGATTAGACATAAAATATCTCCTTGCTTGATGTTGCACAGCCTACACGTATCTTGTACTGTTGTCCTCAGCCATGGTGGAAGATGCTGAGCACATGGAAAAATCCCTAGTCCATGCCTTAGAAAGTTCATTTTTATGGCTTTAGGGTATCCCTGGTTGAAGAATGATTGTGAGGCAAGTGATTTGTAGGAGTTCAAAGTCATCCAGGCATGAGATCTTTTTGAGAAGCTAGCCTTGTCCTCCACCAAGGAAATTTGTTTTATGGACTTCCAGACTAGTTTTTTGAAGGTTAAATTACAGAGTTGTATGTTCCAGAGTCCCATAAGTTGGGTAGTTTCCAAGGCCAGCTGAAGGTAATTTCTAACTGGGGAGTGCTCCCTGTACTGTATGTCATGCCACAGCAGATGATTTAGCGTGTTTGTAGTGGCGCTTCTTATCTTATGCCAGCAGATAATGTAAGAGCCGTACCTGGCTAAGACTTGTTGTAGTAGACCGAACTCTAACCTTATTTGGGCAGGTGATGTATAGGTTGAACATTAGTCTGTATGCTTTGACCTGTGTGTTGTCCAGATCCTTAGCGTCTCTTCCTCGCATTGCCTCACTGCCATAGGCGATCGAGGGGAGAAGTTTGGCCTGGACTACCTTCAGCAGCGGGGTCAAAGTTGGCCCCATCAATTTTCTTGCAAAGTTTTTCATCGATAGGCCTATCAGCAGTCCTTTCCTTCTTATTTCCTCTTTCTGGCGCTTAAACGACCCTTCCTTGTCGATTGTGACTCATAGATACTTGTACACATGAGCTGGGTCACGTTTAGTGCCACCCAGGAACCAGTACCACTGCAGGTTTTTTGTTGTTGTCTATTGACATTGTCCGAGTCTTACTCAGATTTATTTTTAAGTTGTTTTTTGTAGCATAGTTCTGCATTTCCGTCAGTAAATGTTGGAGACCAACATAAGTGTGACTAAGCAGAACTACGTTGTCTGCATACATAAGATTGGTTAATGTTTTCCCTCCTATTTTGGGTGAATGGGAGTTGCAGGCATCGATCGCCTTCAGTAGGTTGGCCATGAATAGATTGAACAGGGTTGGTGTGAGCACACAGCCCTGTTTCATTCCTTTTGTTGTGGGAACTTTCGAGGAGAGGTGGGTGCCACCACCTAGTTTCACCTGCACCCAGGTAGGTATCCGTATGTAAAAGCGACAGAATGTTTAAAATGGGCTGTGATATGCCCAATTTCGCCAGTTTCTCCCACAGTCTGCCCCTCTCTACCTTGTCGAATGCAGCGCTAAAGTAAATATAGCATAGGTGTAGAGGCAATTTAGAGGTTTTTGCTGCTTGTTTGTTTAAGTACAGGCCATTTTGCAAAAACCAGTTTGGTTCAGCGGTATTATATGATTCGCCTCAGCCCAGGATGTGAGCTCCTCTAGTATAATGCCCGCAAAGTATTTTGCTTCATTATCTATCAGAGCTACTAGGCGGTAGTTATTAGTCTCGGCCTTATCTCCTTTTTTGTGGATTGGCACAATTGTCGAGCCCTTCCACGATTCCGGTATTCTGTTTAGCAGCCTGACTTCCAAAAAGGGAGGTTGTAGAATATCAGTCCAGTCCTCCGACTGTGCTTTGAACATTGCAGGTGGAATGCCATTCGGTCCCGGAGCCCCTTCTTTCCTCCCTTTGGCAATCTGCTTTTTAATTAGGAGTGGCAGGGGGCTGCTAGCTGCACTTGATGATAGCTAGTAGCTTCTGCTCCCTCGTCTCAGTGGTGCATGCTCCAGCTTGTTCTTCTAGTGTCCAGCTGATAAGAGTTTCTGCTCCGGCGCTTCCCATTTGATTGGGTAAAATTCCTTTTTACTCACTTTAACAATGTGCTTCAGTGATGTGTGACGCGATGCCTTCATGATGAGGGTTGATTATCCCGTTCACGGTTTTCCAGAAACGGGCACTGTCATTGCAATTTGTATCGTGTAGGAGTTTCGCCCAGGTTGCGTTCTCTTGGCCTCTGCTAATCTTCCATTTCAGTTTTTTCCGTGCTGCCCTTTGGTCCTTCAAGAGGAATCGTACGCTGTAATTTCCTGGAAGTCTTCTCAGCATACGCAGAGTTGTATTTATTGATTTTTTGAGGGACTTAGGCTGTGTTCTTTGATCTTTCGGAATTCTAATTTTTTTGACATGATTTCTGGAAGTTTTCTTTTGTGGGGAATTTAACTGCATATTGTTCTAATAGTGTAGCAATGAACTGTCCCCAATGGGCAATTTGATCTTCTTGACTGAAAGCTTCAGTTTTATATTGTTTATTGTACATTTGATCCTTCTTAGGATGGAGGTAAAAATAGTCCCCAAGGTTGAATCTGGCCTAATCGATCTAGGTGCAGTGGCTGTTAGCTGAATTTCTTGAGGGCGATGGTCACTGTCGCCCTTGTCCCCCATTCTGAACCCAAGGATGTGTAGTCTAGTATAGAACTTGTTGTTGCAGAGTAAAATTAATCGATTGGGGGTGAGTCATCCGGGAATCTTCCATTTACTGCTCGAAGGTTAAGATGCTCTAGGTCACCGAGAAGGCCGCTTTTGCAGCATTTTTTTCTTCCATGCAATGGGGTTTATTGTGTGGGAATATTGTAGATGCCATTATGAATAGATACCTTCTCACCTTCAGCTGATCCAGTAAGATATTGGTTTAGGTCCCCTGCCAGGATAAACATCGGTCTTTCCATCTCTGTAGCTTATGTTGCCACTTGATCAGTGAGTATTTTTGAGTCTTTTGCTTTGCGTTTGGGATGAACGTATGAGTTGATTAGGCACTCCTCGGTTTCTTCGCCCTTGAGATAGATAATGATTGTGACTGCTATTGTTAGAGGTGACATCGAACACATGGGGGTTGCTGAAGGTATGCTCGTCGTGGAAACGTAAGTAGCCAGCCCCCCAGAGGGATGTCCAAATCTACCGGTTCTTGTTGCTGGTGTAGCAAAGCACATGTAGCCCTGAATGTACTGAGCATCTGTGAGCCAGGTTTCTTGCAGCAAGATTATGTCCAAGGTTCTAACATAACTTAGGAAATCTGGGTCATCTATTTTGTTGCTAAGCCATTGATATTCCACAAGCATGGATTAAGAGGGATCCCCTTTGCCCTGCTATGGGCTTCATCCTATAAGTCATCCTCTGTGCGTAGGGTTATAGTGCGGGATATTGCTCCCCTATTAAAATCTTGGCTTATGGAGGCGGATACCCTCCGTGGTGTTTCTTCTTGATCCCTCTGACTGCTAACACTCGGTTGCCGGGATCTGCCCGAGTACCTCTGAGTACACTGTTTAAGTGTACGTGGTGTATTGTTGGTCTGGGGTTTGCATTGCTTAACCCCTACGATGCTCATGACGAGCTGGACTCGTCATGGCACACAGTGGTCGTGTGCTCATGACAAGTCCAGCTCGTCATAAAACATCACATGGGAAATCCCTCTGGTGCGGGCACCAGAGGGATTCCCTTTAATCTAAAATAGCCTCGGGAGCTAGGGGAAGAGCTTCCCCAGCTCCCAAGGCTCCCCCCCACCCCCTGGTTTCCCTGAAATGACGATCAGTGCGCTCGTCGCGCTGACGTAATTTCAGTGAGGCTCATTTAGGTTTCAGTTTCTACGTGCTCAGGGGACTATCTCAGCCCCCCTGAGCACGTAGAAACTCAGGAGAAGTATCGTTGGAAACGGGAGAATCTCCCCTTTCCAATCGTACTCCTCCCTAGTGTATCCCTGCTTGGGGATCGTCCCAGGAGGGCGATCCCCAAGCAGGGATCCACCCACTAGGCACCAGGGAGGGAGGAGCGGCCCCTTGGGCAAGGGCCTTTGCTCCCCCCCATACATTTTTTGGTCACCATTAGTCTTTCTGCCCCCCTGGGTGGTAGATGGGGCCAGTAGCCCCCAATCTGCACCCCCGGGGGGTATAAAGCCCACTAGACACCAGGGATTTTATAATAATGTATTCATTAGGGGTGGGGGCTGCCCAAAACGGGCATGCCGATGCCACCCCCAGGCACCTAATTAGTCTTTCTGCTCCCCCTGGGGGGCAGATGGGGCAGTATCCCCCAATCTGCACCCCCGGGGGGGCAGAAAGCCCACTAAACGCCAGGGATTTTGTTTTTGCCCCATTTTTTGGGGGGGGATGGGGGCTGCCTGAATAGGGCACGCCAATGCCCCCACCCCACCACCATTATAGCCTTTCTGCCCCCGGGGGGTAGATGGGGGCATTAGCCCCAATCTGCCCCCCCGGGGGTAAAAAGCCCACTAGACACCAGGGATTTTCTTATGGGGTATTAATTAGGGGTGGGGGCTACCCAAAACGGGCATGCTGATGCCCCCACCCCCAAAATTAGTCTTTCTGTTCCCCCTGGGGGGCAAATGGGGCATTAGCCCCCAATCTGCCCCCCCGGGGGGGGCAGAAAGGCCACTAAACGCCAGGGATTTTGTTTTTGCACCTTTTGTTTTTTAGTGTGGGGGCTGCCTGAAATGGGCATGCCAATGCCCCTACCCCCACCACCATTACAGCCTTTCTGCCCCCCCCGGGGAGCAGATGGGGGCAGTAGCCCCCAATCTGCCCCCCTCGGGGGGGGGGGGAAAGCCCACTTGACGCCAGGGATTTATTTTCGTGCAATTCTTTTTAGGGTGGGCCTGCCCGAAACAGGCACGTCAATGCCAACACACCCCCACCACCATTACTCACTTTCTGCCCCCCCGGGGGGTAAAAAGCCCACTAGACGCCAGGGTTAGTTTAGGGCAAATTGGAATTAGGGTGGGGGCTGCCCAAAATGGGCATGCCCCCACCCCCTCCCCCACACAAATTACAGCCTTCCTGCCCCCCCTGGGGGCAGATGGGGCAGTAGCCCCCAATCTGCCCCTAGGGGGGGGGCAAAAAGCCCACTAGACACCAGGGATTTTTTTGGGCAAATTTTTATTAGGATGGGGGCATTGGCATTCCTGTTTTTGGCAACCCCCACCCTAATTAAAATTTGCCCAAAAAACTCCCTGGCGTCTAGTGGACTTTTAGCCTTCCCTGGGGGGCATAAAGCCCTCTAGATGCCAGGGCTTTTTTTGAAGCAAATTTGAATTAGAATGGGGCAGCCCAAAATGGGCATGCCCATGCCCCCACTCCCGCCCCTGCAATAACTTACAGCCTTCCTGCCCCCCCTGGGGTGCAGATGGGGCAGTAGCCCCCAATCTGCCCCCCGGGGGGGCAAAAAGCCCACTAGACGCCAGGGATTTTTTGGGGCAAATTTTTATTATGGTGGGGGCATTGGCATGCCTGTTTTATGCAAACCCCACCCTAATTAAAATTTGCCCAAAAAACTCCCTGGCGTCTAGTGGACTTTTAGCCCTCCCTGGGGGGCATAAAGCCCTCTAGATGCCAGGGCTTTTTTTGAAGCAAATTTGAATTAGAATGAGGCAGCCCAAAACGGGCATGCCCATGCCCCCACTCCCGCCCCTGCAAAAACTTACAGCCTTCCTGCCCCCCCTGGGGGGCAGATGGGGCAGTAGCACCCAATCTGCCCCCGGGGGGGCAAAAAGCCCACTAGACGCCAGGGATTTTTGGGGCAAATTTTAATTAGGGCAGGGGCATTGGCATGCCCGTTTTGGGCAGCCCCCACCCTAATTAAAATTTTCTCAAAAAACTCCCTGGCGTCTAGTGGACTTTTAGCCCTCCCCGGGGGTTAGATGGGGGCATTAGCCCACAATCTGCCCCACCGTGGGGGCAAAAAGCCCTCTAGATGCCAGGTTTTTTTTGGGGGCATATTTAAATTAGAGTGGGGCAGCCCAAAACGGCAATGCCCATGCCCCCACCCCCTCCCCCGCAAAAATCACAGCCTTCCTGCCCCACCCGTGGGGCAGATGGGGCAGTAGCTCCAATCTGCCCCACGGGGGGGGGGCAAAAAGCCCACTAGACGCCAGGGATTTTTTGGGGCAAATTTTTATTAGGGTGATGGCATTGGCATGCCCGTTTTGGGCAGCCCCCACCCTAATTAAAATTTGCCCAAAAAACTCCCTGGCGTCTAGTGGTCTTTAAGCCCTCCCCGGGGGTCAGATGGGGGCATTAGCCCCCAATCTGCCCCGCCGGGAGGGCAAAAAGCCCTCTAGATGCCAGGTTTTTTTTGGGGGCAAATTTAAATTAGAGTGGGGCAGCCCAAAATGGGCATGCCCATGCCCCCACCCCCTTCCCCGCAAAAATTACAGCCTTCCTGCCCCCCCGGGGAGCAGGTGGGGCAGCAGCCCCCAATCTGCCCCCCTGGGAGGGGCAAAAAGCCCACTAGACGCCAGGGATTTTTTGGGGCAAATTTTTATTAGGGCGGGGGCAAGTGGCATGCCTGTTTTTGCCAACCCCCACCCTAATTAAAATTTGCCCAAAAAAATCCCTGGCGTCTAGTGGGCTTTTTGCCCCCCGGGGGGGCAGATTGGGGGTTACTGCCCCATCTGCCCCCCAGGGGGGGCAGGAAGGCTATCATTTTTGCGGGAGTGGGTGCATGGGCATGCCTGTTTTGGGCTGCCTCATTCTAATTCAAATTTGCTGGAAAAAAAAAAAAACTGGCATCTAGAGGGCTTTATGCCCCCCCAGGCGGGGCAGATTGGTGCATTAGCCCCCAATCTGCACCCCGGGGAGGCGAAAAGCCCACTAGTCGCCATGTTTTTTTTTAGGGCAAATTTGAATTAGAGCGGGCAGCCCAAAACAGGCATGTCCATGCCCCCTCCCCCGCAAAAATTGCAGCCTTCCTGCCCCCCCTGGGGGGCAGATGGGGCAGTAGCCCCCAATCTGTCCCCCGGGGGGGCAAAAAGCCCACTAGACGCCAGGGATTTTTTGGGGCAAATTTTTATTATGGTGGGGGCATTGGCATGCCTGTTTTATGCAAACCCCACCCTAATTAAAATTTGCTCTAAAAAATCCCCAGTGTCTTGTATGCTTTCTGCTCCCCCTGGGGGGCAGATGGGGCATTAGCCCACAATCTGCCCCGGCGGGGCGGGGCAAAAAGCCCTCTAGTCGCCAGGGATATTTTTGGGGCAAATTTGAATTAGGGTAGGGGCTGCCCAAAACAGGCATGCTCATGCCCCCACCCCTCCCCTGCAAAAATTACAGCCTTCCTGTCCCCCCGGGCGGCAGATGGGGGCATTAGCTGCCAATCTGCCCCCCGGGGGGGCAAAATGCCCAGTAGATGCCAGGGATTTTTTGGGCAAATTTTAATTAGGGCAGGGGCATTGGCATGCCCGTTTTGGGCAGCCCCACCCTAATTAAAATTTTCCCAAAAAACTCCCTGGCATCTAGTGGACTTGTAGCCCTCCCTGGGGGTCAGATAGGGGCATTAGCCCCCAATCTGCCCCGCCGGGGGGTGCAAAAAGCCCTCTAGATGCCAGGGTTTTTTTGGGGGCAAATTTAAATTAGAGTGGGGCAGCCCAAAACGGGCATGCCCATGCCACAGTGTTTCTGCCCCCCTTGGGAGCATATGAGGGCAACCCCACCCCCGATATCTCCCCCAGCACGGGGCCAAAAACCCAGGTGACACCCCCCTTGCAAAACCAGGTGGATTTGAGATAGGCAATTTTGATGTCGCCTCACTACGTTTTGGGCCCTTGCCTGTCGCGGGTACTTGAGCCTCCCACACAAGTGAGGCACCATTTTTATCGGGAGACCTGGGGGAACGCTGGGTGGTGGGAAATTTGTGTGAGCCCGGTGATGCCACAACTTTCCCACACTAAAATGTGTGAAAAAGTGATTTTTTCAGCTAAAATTGAGGTTTGCTGGGGATTCTGGGTAAGGAAACGTTGGGGGATCTACGCAAGCCATATCTCCCTGGAAACCCCCGGTTGTCTAGTTTTCAGAAATGTGTGGGTTTGATAGGTTTCCCTAGATGGCCGCCAAGCACACGGCTAAAAACCCAGGTGACCACCCTTGCAAAACCAGGTGTTTTTGAGATAGGCAATTTTGATATCGCCTCACTACGTTTTGGGTCCTTGCCTGTCACAGATACTAGGGCCTCCCTCACAAGTGAGTCACCATTTTTATCGGGAGACCTGGGGGAACGCTGGATGATGGGAAATTTGTGTGAGCTCGGTGATGGCACAACTTTCCCACACAAAAATGTGTGAAAAAAGTGATTTTTTCAGCTAAAATTGAGGTTTGCAGGGGATTCTGGGTAAGGAAACTTTGGGGGATCCACGCAAGCCATACCTCCCTAGAAGCCCCCTGGTGTCTAGTTTTCAGAAATGTGTGTGTTTGGTAGGTTTCCCTAGGTGCCAGCAGAGCTAGGGTTCACAAACTACAGCTAGGCACTTTGCCAAAAAAGGCTAATTTTTCACTGCGAAATTGGGGTGTGACCACGTTGCGTTTTGCGCCGTTTCCTGTAGCGGGCACTAGGCCAACCCACACAAGTGAGGTACCATTTTTCTTGTAAGACTTTGGGGAACGCGGGGTGGGTAGAAATTTGTGGATCCACGCAGATTCCAGAACTTTCCACCACAGAAATGTGGGGATAATGTGTTGTTTTTGGACAATTTTTTAGGTTTGCAAGGGATTCTGGGTAACAGAACCTGGTGGGAGGCAGCTAAGTCACCCCATCCTGGATTCCCCTGGGTGTATATTTTTTTGTAAATGTATAGGTTTGCTAGGTTTGCCTAGTTGCCGGCAGACCTATGGTTCAAAAACTACAGCTAGGCACTTTGCCAAAAAAGGGTCATTTTTCATTGCGAAATTGAGGTGTGACCACGTTGCGTTTTGCACTGTTTCCTGTTGCGAACACTAGGCCGACCCACACAAGTGAGGTACTATTTTTCTCGTAAGACTTGGGGGAACGCAGGGTGGGTGGAAATTTGTGGATCCACGCAGATTCAAGAACTTTCCACCACAGAAATGTGGGGGAAATGTGTTTTTTTTGACAATTTGTTAGGTTTACAAGGGATTGTGGGTAACAGAACCCTGGTGGGAGGCAGTCAAGTCACCCGATCGTGTATTCCCCTGGGTGTCTAGTTTTCAATAATGTATAGGTTTGCTAGGTTTCCCTAGGTGCCTGCAGAGCTAGGGTTCAAAAACGACAGCTAGGCACTTTGCCAATAAAGGGTCATTTTTCACTGCGAAATTGAGGTGTGACCACGTTGCATTTTGCACCGTTTCCTGTCGCCGGCACTAGGCCGACCCACACAAGTGAGGTACCATTTTTCTCGTAAGACTTTGGGGAAAGCGGGGTGGGTGGAAATTTGTGGATCCACATAGAATCCAGAACTGTCCACCACAGAAATGTGGGGAAAATGTGTTTTTTTTTTTACACTTTTTTAGGTTTGCAAGGGATTGTGGGTAACAGACCCTGGTGGGAGGCAGTCATGTCACCCCATCCTGATTTACACTGGGTGTCTAGTTTTAAAAAATGTATAGGTTTGCTAGGTTTCCCTATATGCCGGCAAAGCTAGGGTTCACAAACTACAGCTAGGCACTTTGCCAAAAAAGGGTCATTTTTCACTGCAAAATTAAGGTGTGACCACGTTGCGTTTTGCGCTGTTAACTGTCGTGGGCACTAGGCCGACCCGCACAAGTGAGGTACCATTTTTCTCGTAAGACTTTGGGGAACGCGGGGTGGGTGGAAATTTATGGATCCACGCAGATTCCAGAACTTTCCACCACAGAAATATGGGGAAAATGTGTTTTTTTGACAATTTGTTAGCTTTGCAAGGGATTCTGGGTAACAGACGTTGGTGGGAGGCAGTCAAGTCACCCCATACTGGATTCCCCTGGGTGTCTAGTTTTCAAAAATGTATAGGTCTGCTAGGTTTCCCTACGTGCCGGCAGAGCTAGGGTTCGCAAACTACAGCTAGGCACGTTGCCAAAAAAGGGTAATTTTTCACTTTGAATTTGAGGTGTGACCACGTTGCGTTTTGCGCCGTTTCCTGTCGCGGGCACTAGGCCGACCCACACAAGTGAGGTGCCATTTTTCTCGTAAGACTTTGGGGAACGCGGGGTGGGTGGAAATTCATGGATCCACACAGAATCCAGAACTGCCCACCACAGCAATGTTGGGAAAATGTGGTTTTTTTGACAATTTGTTAGGTTTGCAAGGGATTCTGGGTAATAGACCCTGGTGGGCGGCCGTCAAGTCACCCCATCCTGGATTCCCCTGGGTGTCTAGTTTCCAAAAATTTATAGGTTTGCTAGGTTTCCCGAGGTGCCGGCAGAGCTAGGGTTCAAAAACGACAGCTAGGCACTTTGCCAAAAAAGGGTCATTTTTCACTCTGAAATTGAGTTGTGACCACGTTGTGTTTTGCGCCGTTTCCTGTCGCGGGCACTAGGCCGACCCACACAAGTGAGGTACCATTTTTCTCGGAAGGCTTTGGGGAACGTGGGGTGGGTGGAAATTTGTGGATCCATGCATATTCCAGAACTTTCCACCACAGAAATGTGAGGAATATTTGCTTTGTTTGACAATTTTTTAGGTTTGCGAGGGATTGTGGGTAACAGACCCTGGTGGGAGGCAGTCATGTCACCCCATCTTGATTTACACTGGGTGTCTAGATTTAAAAAATGTATAGGTTTGCTAGGTTTCCCTATATGCCGGCAAAGCTAGGGTTCACAAACTACAGCTAGGCACTTTGCCAAAAAAGGGTCATTTTTCACTGCGAAATTAAGGTGTGACCACGTTGCATTTTGCGCCGTTTCCTATCGTGGGCACTAGGCCGACCCGAACAAGTGAGGTACCATTTTTCTCGTAAGACTTTGGGGATCGCGGGGTGGGTGGAAATTTGTGGATCCACGCAGATTCCAGAACTTTCCACCACAGAAATGTGGGGAAAATGTGTTTTTTTGACAATTTGTTAGGTTTGCGAGGGATTCTGGGTAACAGAACCTGGTGGGAGGCAGTCAAGACACCCCATCCTAGATTCCCCCGGAGTGTCTAGTTTTAAAAAATGTATAGGTTTGCTAGGTTTCCCAAGGTGCCGGCAGAGCTAGGGTTAAAAAACTACAGCTAGGCACTTTGCCAAAAAAGGGTAATTTTTCACTGCGAAATTGAGGTGTGACCATGTTGCGTTTTGCGCCGTTTCCTGTCGCGGATACTAGGCCGACCCACACAAGTGAGGTACCATTTTTCTTGTAAGACTTTGGGTAACACGGGTGGGTGGAAATTTGTGGATCCATGCAGATTCCAGAACTTTCCACCACAGAAATGTGGGGAAAATTTCTTTTATTTTGTTGTCAATTGTTTAGGTTTGCAAGGTATTCTGGGTAACAGAACCTGGTGGGAGGCAGTCAAGTCGCCACATCCTGGATTCTCCTGGGTGTCTAGCTTTCAAAAATGTATAGGTTTGGTAGGTTTCCCTAGGTGCCGGCAGAGCTAGGGTTAAAAAACTGCAGTTAAGCAGTTTGCCAAAAAAGGTCATTTTTCACTGCGAAATTGAGGTGTGTCCACGTTGCGTTTTGTGCCGTTTCCTGTCGCGCGCACTAGGCCAACCCACACAAGTGAGGTACCATTTTTTTGGAAGACTTTGGGGAATGCTGGGTGGGTGGAAATTTGTGGATCCACGCAGATTCCAGAACTTTCCACCACAGAAATGTGGGGAAAATGTGTTTTTTGACAATTGTTTAGGTTTGCAAAGGATTCTGGGTAACAGACGTTGGTGGGAGGCAGTCAAGTCACCCCGTCCTGGATTCCCCTGGGTGTCTAATTTTCAGAAATGTATAGCTTTGCTAGGTTTTCCCAAGGTGCCGGCAGTGCTAGGGTTCAAAAACTACAGCTAGGCACTTTGCCAAAAAAGGGTCATTTTTCACTGTGAAATTGAGGTGTGACCACGTTGTGTTTTGTGCTGTTTCCTGTCGCGGGCACTAGGCCAACCCGCACAAGTGAGGTACCATTTTTCTCCTGACTTTGGGGAACGCGGGGTGGGTGGAAATTTGTGGATCCACGCATATTCCAGAACTTTCCATCACAGAAATGTGGGGAAAATGTGTTTTTGTTTGACAATTTTTTAGGTTTGCGAGGGATTGTGGGTAACAGACCCTGGTGGGAGGCAGTCATGTCACCCCATCCTGGATTCCACTGGGTGTCTAGTTTTCAAAAATCTATAGGTTTGCTAGGTTTCCCTATGTGCCGGCAGATCTAGGGTTCACAAACTACAGCTAGGCACTTTGCCAAAAAACTGTCATTTTTCACTGCGAAATTGAGGTATGACCACGTTGTGTTTTGTGCCGTTTCCTGTCGCGGGCAATAGGCCGACTCACACAAGTGAGGTACCATTTTTCTTGTAAGACTTTGGGGAACGTGGGGTGGGTGGAAATTTATGGATCCACGCAGATTCCAGAACTTTTCACCACAGAAATGTAGGGAAAATGTGTTTTTTTGGACAATTTTTTAGGTTTGCAAGGGATTCTGGGTAATAGACCCTGGTGGGAGGCAGTCAAGTCACCTCATCCTGGATTTCTCTGGGTGTCTAGTTTTCAAAAATGTATAGGTTTGCTAGGTTTCCCTAGGTGCCGGCAGAGCTAGGGTTCAAAAACTACAGCTAGGCACTTTGCCAAAAAAGGGTCATTTTTCACTGCAAAATTGAGGTGTGGCCACATTGCGTTTTGCACCGTTTCATGTTGCGGACACTAGGCTGACCCGCACAAGTGAGGCACCTTTTTTCTCGTTAGACTTTGGGGAATGCGGGGTGGGTGGAAATTTGTGGATCCACACAGATTCCAGAACTTTCCACCACAGAAATGTGGGGAAATTGTGTTTTTTTGGACAATTTTTTAGGTTTGCGAGGGATTCTGGTTAACAGACCCTGGTGGGAGGCAGTCAAGTTACCCCATCCTGGATTTCTCTGGGTGTCTAGTTTTCAAAAATGTATAGGTTTGCTAGGTTTCCCTAGGTGCCGGCAGAGCTAGGGTTAAAAAACCACAGCTCGGTACTTTGCCAAAAAAGGGTCATTTTTCACTGCGAAATTGAGGTGTGACCACGTTTCGTTTTGCGAAGTTTCCTGTCGCGGGCACTAGGCCGACCCACACAAGTGAGGTACCATTTTTCTCGGAAGACTTTGAGGAACGCGGGGTGGATGGAAATTTGTGGATCCACGCAGATTCCAGAACTTTCCACCACAGAAATGTGGTGAATATTTGGTTTGTTTGACAATGTTTTAGGTTTGCGAGGGCTTCTGGGTAACAGACCCTGGTGGGAGGCAGTCAAGTCTCCTCTTCCTGGATTCCCCTGGGTGTCTAGTTTTAAAAAATGTATAGGTTTGCTAGGTTTCCCTAGGTCCCGGCAGACCTATGGTTCAAAAACGACAGCTAGGCACTTTTCCAAAAAAGGGTAATTTTTCACTGCGAAATTGAGGTGTGACCATGTTGCGTTTTGCGCTGTTTCCTGTCGCGGATACTAGGCCGACCCACACAAGTGAGGTACCATTTTTCTTGTAAGACTTTGGGGAACGCGGGTGGGTGGAAATTTGTGGATCCATGCAGATTCCAGAACTTTCCACCACAGAAATGTGGGGGAAATTTCTTTTTTTTTGTTGTCCATTGTTTAGGTTTGCAAGGTATTCTGGGTAACAGAACCTGGTGGGAGGCAGTCAAGTCGCCACATCCTGGATTCTCCTGGGTGTCTAGCTTTCAAAAATGTATAGGTTTGGTAAGTTTCCCTAGGTGCCGGCAGAGCTAGGGTTAAAAAACTACAGCTATGCAGTTTGCCAAAAAAGGGTCATTTTTCACTGCGAAATTGAGGTGTGTCCACGTTGCGTTTTGTGCCGTTTCCTGTCGCGCGCACTAGGCCAACCCACACAAGTGAGGTACCATTTTTGTTGTAAGACTTTGGGGAACGCGGGGTGGGTAGAAATTTGTGGATCCACGCAGATTCCAGAACTTTCCACTACAGAAATGTGGGGAAAATGTGTTTTTTGACAATTGTTTAGGTTTGCAAAGGATTCTGGGTAACAGACGTTGGTGGGAGGCAGTCATGTCACCCCATCCTGGATTCCACTGGGTGTCTAGTTTTCAAAAATGTATAGGTTTGCTAGGTTTCCCTATGTGCCGGCAGATCTAGGGTTCACAAACTACAGCTAGGCACTTTGCCAAAAAACTGTCATTTTTCACTGCGAAATTGAGGTATGACCACGTTGTGTTTTGTGCCGTTTCCGGTCGCGGGCAATAGGCCGACCCACACAAGTGAGGTACCATTTTTCTCGTAAGACTTTGGGGAACGTGGGGTGGGTGGAAATTTATGGATCCACGCAGATTCCAGAACTTTTCACCACAGAAATATAGGGAAAATGTGTTTTTTTGGACAATTGTTTAGGTTTGCAAGGGATTCTGGGTAATAGACCCTGGTGGGAGGCAGTCAAGTCACCTCATCCTGGATTTCCCTGGGTGTCTAGTTTTCAAAAATGTATAGGTTTGCTAGGTTTCCCTAGGTGCCGGCAGAGCTAGGGTTCAAAAACTACAGCTAGGCACTTTGCCAAAAAAGGGTCATTTTTCACTGCAAAATTGAGGTGTGACCACATTGCGTTTTGCGCCGTTTCATGTTGCGGACACTAGGCTGACCCGCACAAGTGAGGCACCATTTTTCTCGTTAGACTTTGGGGAATGCGGGGTGGGTGGAAATTTGTGGATCCACACAGATTCCAGAACTTTCCACCACAGAAATGTGGGGAAATTGTGTTTTTTTGGACAATTTTTTAGGTTTGCGAGGGATTCTGGTTAACAGACCCTGGTGGGAGGCAGTCAAGTTACCCCATCCTGGATTTCTCTGGGTGTCTAGTTTTCAAAAATGTATAGGTTTGCTAGGTTTCCCTAGGTGCCGGCAGAGCTAGGGTTAAAAAACCACAGCTCGGTACTTTGCCAAAAAAGGGTCATTTTTCACTGCGAAATTGAGGTGTGACCACGTTTCGTTTTGTGAAGTTTCCTGTCGCGGGCACTAGGCCGACCCACACAAGTGAGGCACCATTTTTCTCGGAAGACTTTGAGGAACGCGGGGTGGATGGAAATTTGTGGATCCACGCAGATTCCAGAACTTTCCACCACAGAAATGTGGGGAATATTTGGTTTGTTTGACAATGTTTTAGGTTTGCGAGGGCTTCTGGGTAACAGACCCTGGTGGGAGGCAGTCAAGTCTCCCCTTCCTGGATTCCCCTGGGTGTCTAGTTTTAAAAAATGTATAGGTTTGCTAGGTTTCCCTAGGTCCCGGCAGACCTATGGTTCAAAAACCACAGCTAGGCACTTTGCCAAAAAAGGGTAATTTTTCACTGCGAAATTGAGGTGTGACCATGTTGCGTTTTGCGCCGTTTCCTGTCGCAGATACTAGGCCGACCCACACAAGTGAGGTACCATTTTTCTTGTAAGACTTTGGGGAACGCTGGGTGGGTGGAAATTTGTGGATCCATGCAGATTCCAGAACTTTCTACCACAGAAATGTGGGGAAAATTTCTTTTTGTTTGTTGTCAATTGTTTAGGTTTGCAAGGTATTCTGGGTAACAGAACCTGGTGGGAGGCAGTCAAGTCGCCACATCCTGGATTCTCCTGGGTGTCTAGTTTTCAAAAATGTATAGGTTTGGTAGGTTTCCCTAGGTGCCGGCAGAGCTAGGGTTAAAAAACTACAGCTAAGCAGTTTGCCAAAAAAGGGTCATATTTCACTGCGAAATTGAGGTGTGTCCACGTTGCGTTTTGTGCCGTTTCCTGTCGCGGGCACTAGGCTAACCCACACAAGTGAGGTACCATTTTTGTTGTAAGACTTTGGGGAACGCGGGGTGGGTAGAAATTTGTGGATCCACGCAGATTCCAGAACTTTCCACCACAGAAATGTGGGGAAAATGTGTTGTTTTTGGACAACTTTTTAGGTTTGCAAGGGATTCTGGGTAACAGAACCTGGTGGGAGGCAGCTAAGTCACCCCATCCTGGATTCCCCTGGGTGTCTATTTTTTTGTAAATGTATAGGTTTGCTAGGTTTGCCTAGGTGCCGGCAGACCTATGGTTCAAAAACTACAGCTAGGCACTTTGCCAAAAAAGGGTCATTTTTCATTGCGAAATTGAGGTGTGACCACGTTGCGTTTTGTGCCGTTTCCTGTCGCGGGCACTAGGCCAACCCACGCAAGTGAGGTACCATTTTCGTTGTAAAACTTTGGGGAAGGCGGGGTGGGTAGAAATTTGTGGATCCACGCAGATTCCAGAACCTTCCACCACAGAAATGTGGGGAAAATGTGTTGTTTTTGGACAACTTTTTAGGTTTGCAAGGGATTCTGGGTAACAGAACCTGGTGGGAGGCAGCTAAGTCACCCCATCCTGGATTCCCCTGGGTGTCTATTTTTTTGTAAATGTATAGGTTTGCTAGGTTTGCCTACGTGCCGGCAGACCTATGGTTCAAAAACTACAGCTAGGCACTTTGCCAAAAAAGGGTCATTTTTCATTGCGAAATTGAGGTGTGACCACGTTGCGTTTTGCACTGTTTCCTGTTGCGAGCACTAGACCGACCCACACAAGTGAGGTACTGTTTTTCTCGTAAGACTTTGGGGAACGCGGGGTGGGTGGAAATTTCTGGATCCACGCAGATTCCAGTACTTTCCACCACAGAAATGTGGGGAAAATGTGTTTTTTTGGACAATTTGTTAGGTTTACAAGGGATTCTGGGTAACAGAACTTGGTGGGAGGCAGTCAAGTCACCCGATCCTGTATTCCCCTGGGTGTCTAGTTTTCAATAATGTATAGGTTTGCTAGGTTTCCCTAGGTGCCTGCAGAGCTAGGGTCCAAAAACGACAGCTAGGCACTTTGCCAAAAAAGGGTCATTTTTCACTGCGAAATTGAGGTGTGACCACGTTGCATTTTGCACCGTTTCCTGTCGCGGGCACTAGGCCGACCCACACAAGTGAGGTACCATTTTTCTCGTAAGCCTTTGGGGAAAGCGGGGTGGGTGGAAATTTGTTGATCCACATAGAATCCAGAACTGTCCACCACAGAAATGTGGGGAAAATTTGTTTTTTTTTACACTTTTTTAGGTTTGCAAGGGATTCTGAATAATAGACCCTGGTGGGAGGTAGTCAAGTCACCCCATCCTTGATTCCCCTGGGTGTCTAGTTTTCAAACATGTATAGGTTTGCTAGGTTTCCCTATGTGCCGGTGCTGGAGCAGGGTTTTCTGTTTAAACTCAAACTTCAGTTTATATTTTTATATGTCATAATTAAAATTACTAAGAACTAATTATTAAGTATTAATTTTTGTTGAGTGTTTTGACTAATCAACCTTACTAATGAAAGAATTACACGTGGGAATGCGATTGCATGGCTTAATTAATACATGAACTAAGTTGGTGAGCAAATTAATTAAATATGTGTGGCTAAAGTGCTATTTGTTATGTGTTTGCGCTTTAAAATAATATGCTTTAATGCTTCTTTATGTCGCAAATGGCTAGATAAATACATACACATAAGGGTATTAGTGGGAATTAACACTATATAATCAATACGATGTAGTAACGTTGTTTTGTGTTTCTTTTAATTAAGATTGTCCATTTTGGCCTATTGAGAAATGGCCGACATCTACAGCCTGCATTTGAGTAGATGAAATATGAAGAGAGGCCTCGCTGAATATGGTTGAATGACCTCGGCCTCTGTCTGAGCTAAAAGTTATGAAAGGACAGCAGCTCTGGGCTTGTCGCCAGATATCCTTGGAGGAGAACAATTGTCACAAATGAACATTTTGATAAACTGGCGGTGGCTTCACTATAATTCCGGAGAAGAGCATCCATGGATGTTGCGGATTTAGTTTGTGCTTCCTTTTTCCGTGTTTTATTTTTGAGATATTCGAGAGCGGAGATTTTTCTAAATGTTGCGAGCCAACATCCTTTCCTGCTCGCTCTGCTCAACGGACGCTTAGAGCTTGTTTGTAACTTTTAATGTGTACGTTTTGGTATAAATATTGTTAGACTAGAGAGGGTCTAAGGCCACTTCTTCCTGAACTTATGCTCAAGAGGATCGATGCTGATTGAGAGGACGGCGACTCGGAAGACTTTACTGAGAGACCTGTCCTGACCTAAATACGACATTTAGCTAGAATAGGTAAATATGTGAATAATGATTTTGCAATTGAATAACTTTTCATTTGAACTAATTTAGATAAAATAATTTCTTGTTTGAATTTCAGTGTCGGTGGTTATTTCTTTGTCATTTTATTGAGATCTCAAATGTGTTTAAATCATGACTCGAGACAAATCAATTAGGTTGCATTGACCTCAGATTAGATGCAGATTGATTTAGGAGTTCTCTCATATATTCAGTGTGGATAGGGTAATAGAACGAATGTTGGTGTGATGGGCCCCAGCGTATGATGAGTGTATGTGCGTATGACTGTGAAATTACTCTGTCCGTGGAAGTAGGGAGAATTTATAAGCTCTGATCTGCAGCAGTTTCCTGGTAGCAGTATGATGGTTTTGATTATTGTCTTGATCTGATAGATTGCTTGTACATAGGCTTTTTGGATTTATTGATTGATGTTGATACATGTACTAACATTAAATGTTGAAGTCGTCGTATTGAGTTATATGTAGTGTGTACGGCTTCTGGGACGTAGGGAGTCGGTGACGGTTCCGTAGTAGGGCAGAGGGAAGTGAGTGCTGCTCTCGGGAAAGACGGGATTGTTGGCCCTGTACGAATGCAGGGAAAAGCGTGTGACAATTGAAGTTGCGCATCGCATTGTCTGGGTTCGGATTCAGTGACATCGCCGTGTGTTACTACTGGAGATATATTTTCTGTATAAGAGGAGTGTGTATGGTAGCGAAAGATATCTGTGAAACTCTGGTCTTAAGTCCCAGGGATCCGTAAGGTTCGCCGTTAAAGCTTATCGCTGGAGAAGTAGTAGGTATTCTCTGAGCTTGTTTGAAGGACTGAGCAGAGGAAAGCGCTGCTTGGTTAACGTATGTTATAATTCTGTAGTAGGACAGACTGTTTGCTGTTCTCGGGGAAGGCAGGATTCTGTGTAAATGTGCTACATTTTCTGGTGTGAAAGTGCGTGAATGTATGAGCATTTAGTTAATTGTGAAACTCTTAGGAACATTCCGGGAGGAAACAGTTAATGGATGCATGTTAGAAGGGCAGAGTAGAGGGATGTGCTACTGTGTCAACGAAAGTATTAATTCCGTAGTAGAGCAGAGGTAAGCGCTGTTCTAGAGAGAAGCGGGATTCTCGTGGGAAAGGTCTTTTACTATTCTGTGGTTAGCGGAGCAGACAATGGAGATGTTTATATGTTGTAACTAATAGATTTGTAGAATCTGAAAGAGTCTACCGAGAAGGTTTTATAAAGGAGGGGTAGACGAGGGACAGGAGACAGGAGTAGAAGCGACTGCAGCGACTACTGACGTCAGAAAGACCGCGCTGTGATTGGACAGTGGGTTAGAACAGCGAAAGCGTTGTGATTGGTGCGTTGGTGGGAGCCGCGCAGGGATTGGAAGAAGTACAGGGTGACGTAGACGCTCCGGGATTGGTGCGTTAGTGTGAGTCGCGCTGTTATTGGATAAAAGATCGTACAGTTGCGGAAAGGACTAGAGGGTTGCGGTAAACGCGAAAATGTATTACCAAACAGAGGAAAAGAACAAAAAATCCTTGTTCAGTAGAATTAAAAAGTGGTTTGACAAGGATAAGGACATAATAACTAGAGAGGGTGAGTTACTACCTCCGACAAGGACTCCTGCATCCTTCATGGTTGCGAAATATGGGTATCATACTTGTATCTGGTTAGACAATTGGGCTAAGTACACTAAAGAAGATGGTGTTCTAGCGTTCCCGGAACATGGTTCATTTAATCTGGCCGTGTTGAGAAATTTATGGGGAAAAATGATGTGTCTAGAGCCTAGACCAAGGCCAACGCAGTTCGAGGCATTGGTAGAATGGGAAGATGAGGTGCATGAGCAAGAAAAGCAGAGGAGTGGAGGTAACTATAGGTATATCTTCGGGAGGAAATATGATCGTGAAACTCATCATGATCGAATGAGGAGATGGCGTGATGCTAGTATGTCAGAGGGACTGTATCCTATGAGAACTGTTGAAGAAACAGAAGGGAGGAAAGGTACGGAAAAGGTACATGATGCAGAATTGAGAAGGTATGGGGCTAATGATTATGAGGATGAAGTCTTGGATGACATGATCTATAAGAGACCACCTCCATATAGACCAGAACCAGAAGTGAGAACACCAGTTGTTACTCCAATAAGAGATACTTTGCAGATCATTAAAACAGAAGTTGCGACACCTGATTTGAAAGGTGGTAGCTCTTTCACGGAAAGGGAAAGAGAGAGAGAGCGAGAGAGAGAGAATGCAATCGGGGATGAGAAAACAAGAGAATTAGCAAGAACCACATCTGAGTTGACAGAGAAAATTCGAGAATTGACCAAGAATCTAGAAGCTGTTACAGTGCCTGTAACCATAGGTCCGGTTATGCCTATTTTTGATAAGCAAAGAATGGGTGAAAATGGTTTGACAGTTCCGTATGTAGGAAATGGTTTGGTTGGTTCTCCGGGAGAGTCAGGAATGAGGACAGGAGAAAATCATTTGAGACAGTTGAGACATGACACATGTAGTGGAGAGTCAGATGTACAGCCTAATTCAGGATTGAATACTGGTTGTGTAGGAAGAAATGTTATGATGGGAGGATCAATTTTGGAACCACAGAGGATGGCAGAACAAGTGAGTACAGTGAAAAGGTCTACAGAAATAACGGCTGAGGATTTGAATGATCGGTTGAAGGTTCTCCAGAAGAAAGATAAAGATTCTCAGGCAATTGATGTAGCCAGGTTGCGCATAGAATTGGAGGAACTTATAGCAGGAACAATTCCTACAGAAATGTTGAAAAATCATCATGATGGAGAGTTGTTATTCATGTGCAAGAGTATCACCTGGAGGGCTAAGAGTACACATGACAGGTTAAAAGGAATAGCGAGTGAGATGGGAGTTGACATGGACAAGGTGAAAGCTTTGCAGAAGCCTTACAGGGTGGATTTTTCTGACAAGGACATTGAGAATCTAAATGATGTTGGCAGAACAGGGCAGATTAAGGAAATGATTTCCTTATTGCGAAAATGGGGTGATGTGGAAAAGTGGAAGGATAGGTGGTACAAGAAAAGAGAAGATTCAGTGGACAGGACTTACTCAGCATTTCCCATGAGAGAAAAGGAAAAAACAGTGGAAGCTTATCCTATGAGAGAGTTTCCTGGAGGAGGATATGTACATGTCCCATGGACTAGACAGGATATTTTGTCATTTACAAATGATTTCCCTCGACTGAGAGAAAAGCCCGTCGAGTGGTATAGGCAGGTAGATAGGTTTGTGAAATTGTCAAAAGTGCTGTGGATTGACCTGAATAGTCTGTTTGATATAATTGTTCCAGCAGACTTGTGGGCAGAGTGTAAAATAGTTGTAGATTGGCCTGCTAAAGAATACCCGAGAGAACAGGAGCTCCAGACCCGGAGGTTATGAGAAAATATGAGCAGGTTATTGTGTTCCTGAAGAATAAGGTACCCCCTAAAGAGACAGATTGGGTTAAGATAGATCGAACACATCAGGAAGTAAAAGAATCAGTTCATGCTTTTTATGAAAGGTTGATACTGGCTTTTAAACAGTTCAGTGGAGATGAACACCTGGGTGATAAGGATTTGAGTCATTTTGTATATAGATTTGTATATGGCTTAAGACCTGAAATCAGTGAAATGATTCGAGAGCACACAGTTGATTGGCAGAGTAAGAAGATTGATGAGATCTTGAGACATGCGAAATACTTCAGTGATGAAATTGAGGCGAAACAAAGAAAGCTGAAGGAGTAAGCAATGTGGGCACAGGTGAAAGTTGCAGAAAGACAAGAAGCACAGCTGGTTGAACAAACAAATAATCCAGGAAATAGGCCTAGATATGGTACAGGAAAAGGAAAGGGGAACATCGAAGAGGCGAAGAAGAAATTTCCGTGTCACAACTGTGGAAAATTAGGGCATTGGAGATCCGAGTGTACAAATCCACCATTAGTGAGTAATGAGAATAAATCCTTGAATCAACAGGTGCAGAACGAAGGGTGTAATCATCAGCAGCAACAGCAGAAGGTTGTCAAGCAGCAGAATCAAGAGCCAAAACCGCCCTTGCCACAGAACAGAGGGTCCCAGAAATATAACCAGGACTCAGGATTCTACAATGATGAACAGGTAAACAAACCGAGACGTACAAACCCGGTACAACAGTACTGGTTAAAGAATGAGGGGAGTGAGTCTGAAGGGGACTACTGACGGTGCCAAAGAGAGGAGGAAGAGTGCATACTTGGAGCAACTCTAGAAATAGACCAGGCAGGACCATTTGTAGACGGGAAAATAAATGGGGAAAGTGTTACTTTTCTAGTAGACACAGGAGCGACGAGATCAACTGTCAGGTCAGCAGATATAAGAAATCTTCCTCTCTCGGATGAAGCAATCCAAGTGGTTGGTGTAGCTAATACACAGATTAAGACTCGCCTTACTGAACCAGTAAGGGTAAGAATAGGGAAATTTTCGGACATGCACAGATTTGTAGTGTGCGACACTAGTCCAGTGAACTTGTTAGGTAGGGATTTATTGTGTAAAATGAATTGCACAATTTTTTGTACTCCGGATGGAATAGCCTTTGAGACACCGGATGAGGATGTCTTATACAGGGTGACTCTGGATAACACAGAAAATGAGATTGTTGGAACATATGCTGTATTTAATCCAGATGACTTTCCTCAAGAATTGAGAAACACAGTAAAGGCAGCAGTTTGGGATTTTACTGGAGAGGATGTGGGATTGATGAATAATGTAGATCCAGTAAAGATTACAGTGAAAGAGGGAATCTCTTATCCTAATATCCCACAATACAGATTGACACCAGAGATAATTGAAGGAATAACACCTATAATTGACAAAATGATTCAGCAAGGTGTTTTGAGAGAGTTACTGAGTAGCCCATGTAATTCACCGATAATGGGGCTGAAGAAACCTAATGGGAAGTTCAGGATTGTACAATATTTGAGAAAAGTTAACAAAATTGTGGTATCATGCTGTCCCATTGTGCCAAATCCATCAGTGATTTTATATCAGATTCCTCATGATGCTGAATGGTACACAGTAATTGATTTGTGCCATGCTTTCTTTTCAATTCCATTGCATCATGACAGCCAACCGATTTTTGCATTTCGGTTTGGACAGCGTATTTTGGCATGGTGCCGAATCCCACAGGGGTATACAGAGAGTCCTTCGATATTCAATCAGTTGCTGAAAAAGTCATTGGAGAGTCTGACAATGCCTGAAAGCTCAGTACTAGTACAGTATATCGATGACCTACTTGTGGCATCGAAGACACGTGAAGCTTGTGAAGTAGATACCATAGCTTTACTGAATCATCTGGCAGATGGAGGGTTAAAGGTATCTCCAGCCAAATTGCAATTTTGCAAGAAAGAAGTACATTATCTTGGTCACAATATTGAAAAAGGACTAAGAAAAGTGACCATTGATAGGATCAAAATTATCAGAGGAATGAGAGCCCCAATGACCCAGAGAGAGGTAAGAATGTTTCTGGGAATGGTGGGTTATTGTCATCAGTGGATAAGTAATTTCTCCCTGATAGCAAAGCCACTGATTAAATTGACCAAAAGTGATGTGAAAGACCCATTGGAACTGAATGCAGAACAAATGGCAGCATTTGAAGAGTTAAAGAGCAGATTATGTGAAGCTCCTGCTCTAGGAATGCCAGACTATGAGAAGGAGTTTGAACTGTACTGTAGTGAGAGGAATGGATGTGCACTTTCAGTGTTAATCCAGAAACATGGACGTCTGAGGAGGCCAATTGCGTACTTCTCATCAACACTTGACCCAGTAGCTGTGGGTTTACCAGGTTGCCTGAAAGCAGTAGCTGCTACATGCAGAAGCTTAGAACAGAGTGAGGGTATAATAATGGGATATCCTGTACGGGTATTCGTACCTCATGATGTGGCAATTCTTTTGACAAGAAGCAGAACTCAATATATGTCACATAGTCGGCTGACTAAATATGAGAAAATCATTCTGGGAGCATCAAATGTGACTCTTGAGAGATGTGTGAATGTGAATCCAGCGACACTGTTGCCAGATGCTGAAATGTGAGTGTGAGAGATGATGTTGATCATGATTGCTTGGATGTGCTTGATTACTGTACAAAACCGAGACCAGACATAAGAGATATGCCACTACCTGAGAGTGATCATGTGCTGTTTGTGGATGGATCATGTCTGAGAACAGAAGAGGGTGTGCTGAGTGCAGCATATGCGGTGTGTAAAGTTTCAGAAGTTATGGAAGCTTCACCTTTGAAAGGAGTTAAGTCTGCTCAAGTAGCTGAATTGGTGGCACTGACAAAAGCATGCAAGATTGGGAAAAATGTGAGAGTGACTGTAATGACTGATAGTCAGTACGGATTTGGAGTGGTTCATGACTTTGGCCAGCTTTGGCTACAGAGAGGTTTCTTGACTTCGAGTGGAACTCCCATAAAGAATGCTGAAGTGATTGGGAAATTGCTTGAGGCGATACAGCTGCCTAAAGAACTAGCAGTTGTAAAATGTGCTGCTCATGGACAGGGAAATGATTTTGTTACCCTTGGTAATCGGTTCGCAAATGACATAGCACAGTATTGTGCAAAGAACAATCATTCTATTAACCGGGGAAAAGAGAAGGAGATGTATTTTTGTTCTGTAATGTTTACTAATGTTCTGGAAACATGGGATGAGGTGAGGCAGTTGCAGGATGAAGCAGGAGATGAGGAAATGAGAGATTGGATCAAAGCAGGTTGTGCACCAAGAGAAAAAGATCATGTTTGGATCTATAGGGATGGAAGACCAGTCATGCCAAATTCTATGTTGTCAACAATGGCAAGAATGTATCATGGCCAGGGACATCTGGGGAGAGATGCTATGATTAGGTCCTTTAAACAGACCTGGTATAATGCAAAGTTCAGGCTGATTGCAGAGAGCATCTGTCAAAGATGTTTGATTTGTCAGCAGTTCAATACTGGAAAGAAAACAGTGGTGAGCCTAGGAACAATAGGCAGAGAAGGAGGTCCTTTTACCAGAATGCAAATAGATTTCATTGAAATGCCCCAAGTGAATAGATTGAGGTATGTTCTAGTGGTAGTCTGTTTGTTCTCAAGGTGGGTGGAAGCATATCCGACTAGGAGAAATGATGGAATAACAGTGGCCAAGTTGCTGTTAAGAGAATTGATTCCTAGGTACGGGTTCCCAGTAACAATTGAGTCAGACAGAGGGGGACACTTCTACAATGAGCTGATGAGTTTAATTTGTAAAGCATTGAGCATACAGCAGAAGCTACATTGTGCATACAGGCCAGAGGCTTCTGGCGTTGTTGAACAGATGAATGGCACAATCAAAAACAGAATTGGTAAGATGTGCTTAGCCACTGGAATGAAATGGCCTGATGTCTTGCCTCTAGTGCTAATGACTATTAGATCTACTCCAGACAGAACTACAGGGTTGAGTCCGCATAAAATATTAATGGGACGTGCAATGAGACATGCATTCGTGCCTGTCAACAAGTTGATGACTATAACTGATGACATGATTTTGGATTACTGTAAAGGCCTGGCTGACGCAGTTCATTCTGTGTTTCACCAGGTTGGAGAAGACGCCACTACACTTGAAAAGAAGCAAGCCCATGATCTGAGCCCAGGGGACTGGGTGAGAATAAAAGTGCACAGAAGAAGAAATTGCTTGGTTCCAAGGTGGGGAAGGCCAAGACAAGTAATTCTGACTACGACGACTGCTGTGAAGTGTGCTGGAGTGAAGAACTGGGTTCATGCAAGTCATACTCTGAGAGTTCCGAATCCAAAGGATGGGACTGGGAAAGAGTACTTTGAAGAGTCAGATTCCAGTGATGATGCAGACACTGAAACAGTGAGAAGAAAAAAGAATCCTGAAAGGGGGGAAGGAGAGTCAGAAAGAGAGTCAGGTGATTCTTTTTTCTTACCAAGAGAGACTTCAAGAGGAACATTGAGAACCTCGGAAGAGAGTACAGATTCTGGAAAAGTGCCTGAAGTTCCAACGGGCAGTGAAAAAGAAAAAGAGAAAGAAAGAAGGGAAAAGAGTAATTCCACAGAGACTACACCTGAGCCAGATGAGGAGATTGAGAATCCACCTGAGATAACTTCTGAAGAAGTAGGGTCAGAAGAAGAAAGAGAGGGACAGATTGCGGAAGACCCCCGAGGAGGTGTAGGGAACATTCCTGATAAGCTAGGTGAAGGGACAAGTAGACAGCAAGAAGATTGCGTGTCGGAGACCCGAGGAGGGACAGTAGTAGGGAAATCTCAATCGGTGGAGAAGAAGACTGTGGAAAAAGAGAAAATTGTTGATGAACAAGAGGCAAATGAGACAGAATCGGATGAGAGTGGGAATGAGATACCAGAGGGTCGAGTTCTGAGAAATAGAACTTGGATTGGAGAAAGAAACAACAGAGAGGTGAAACAGAAAAGAAGTGTAAAAGGGGATCTTTGGCCTAACAAGATAAAGAGGCTGAGATATCGATTGACACGAGTGAATTCATCAAAAGCTGAACAGGTGAACGAGGTGTCGAGTCAGAATCAAGCAAAAGGAGAAGAACAAAAAGAACCAAAGGAACCAGAAGAGATCAAGAGAATCAGAAAACCCAACCAGAAGTATAGGTCACCGGAATGGACGTATGTGGCACTGTCTGAAGAAGAAGAAGAGGCAGAAAGTCAAGGAAATCCAGAGGGGACCTTACGGAGAGTGGTTGAGGAAGAGAAAACTGTTGGAATCCTGAAAGTTATCCTGTCTGATATTGGAGAAGAGACAGATGTTCAGGATCTGATACAATTTGATCTTGCTGAAGAAGAAGTAAAAAGTGATGAAAATCCAAATTGAGTGAACTAGAGAAGTCATTTGGAGAAGAGTGAAGAAGAAGAAACTAAAAATTAACTAGAGATTTAGTAGTGGAGTAGTAGAGGCTAAGTCAAAAGACACTGCCAAATTAATAAGATGGCTAACACAGAAAATAATCAAAGTAGATGTACCTTCTTGAAAAGATGGTGCAGAATGTGCTGCTGCTGTACAGGATTATTGATGCTACTATGGAGTGTGCTTGCTTTATTAGTTACTTTTAGAGTTACAATAGACACTGTGGGAATACATACTGAGAATATGACGAATATAGGGAAAAGTTCACAGAAAGTAGTACCAACTAGAATTAGTAATATATACATACATAAGGATAGGTCAATTAATGATTTTTCTAGTAATGTTTTTTCAAAATTATTGTATGAATATATGAAGACGATGGAAGTAAGGGATTGCTACGTCTGTATGCAGTTACCAGCATCTGTTTCAGAGGGAGTTACTTATCATCTTCCAGCTACATATGGAATTTCATGTAGTGTGTTGATTAGTATTTTTTATCTATTAGGGAAAATAGATTATGATATGTCTAATAAGGATAACATTTTTGGGCAATTGCCTATGAATAAAAAACTGAATCCTGCTAAAGAAGCTAACATTTTTGGTGAGATTTTTATTGAAACAGAAGAATTAACATTCGATTACATTTTTAGAAATAATTTAACTTGTAGTTTGAAGGAAGAAGAAAAAGCTTTCCTAGACATGGTAGAGAAAAGGAGAATGAGCAGGCATGAAAAGGCAGGAGGATATAAAATGAGTGAGACAGTGTGGGACATTGAGATGGGAAAAGAGTTGAAGAATGGGGCCAGTCCAACTTTGGCTTTAGATGCACCACAGAAGGGTAAACTATGCATTACCAGAAGGAAATCCCAATATGATAATTATTTTGTTGGGACTAGTGAGTGCCATGATACATACTTTATTGCAACAGGATGGGGATTCAAGGGAGGAGAAGATCCAGTTTTCCCGGGAGTGTATTATATTTGTGGGAATAAGGCTTATTACAGGTTGCCTGACCATTGGTATGGCACATGTTATGTTGGCCTGGTCTTTCCAAAGATTTTTCTTATGGATAGAATAGAAGATGCAGAACAAATTAATCTACTAACACGCTTTAGAAGAGAAACTTGGTCAGAAATTGTAGGAGATATTTTTTGAGCTTTGATACCAGCAGTGGGAATTTCACTAAATGCATATGGAATTCGGAAGCTGTCAACAGTGGTGGATCGCTTATCGACAAGCACCGCTGGAGGGTTTCTATTGGTGAATACAGAGATGGTTGCCTTACGCGCCATGTCTATGCAAAATCGACTTGCCCTTGATATTCTATTGGCAAAGGAGGGTGGAGTCTGTGGAATGCTGAAAGTTCAACATTGTTGCACTTACATTCCTGACGAAAGCAAAGATCTAAAGGTCTATATCAAAAATATTACTGATTTGCATGAAAAATTAGTACCACTGGAAGCTGAAAGTATCTGGACTAAAATGGCTAATAAGATGATTGCTATTAAGAATTTTATTGCTAAGATAGGTAGTACCATTTTTGGTAAAATATTATTTCCTTTGACATGTGTGATTGTTGCTTTATTGATTCTTAGATTGGGGTGTTTACGTTGTAAAAATAGGAGGAATAAAAAGAAAATAATGAGAGAAAATACTGAAAAGAGACAAAAGAGGTCAAAAAGAGACCCACAAGAAATAGAATTAGAAGAATTTAGAGAGAGTATGTATTTAGAAACTAAAAGAGATGATGAAAAAGAAACCGGTGTTTAGTAAAAGCAAAAAGACATTTTGAATTTCTCCTAAGAAATGGGGACTACGTTTTTGGGTTGGATTTTTGTGGTGATGATATATCACCAAAGGGGGGATTGCTGGAGCAGGGTTTTCTGTTTAAACTCAAACTTCAGTTTATATTTTTATATATCATAATTAAAATTACTAAGAACTAATTTTTAAGTATTAATTTTTGTTGATTGTTTTGACTAATCAACCTTACTAATGAAAGAATTACACGTGGGAATGCGATTGCATGGCTTAATTAATACGTGAACTAAGTTGGTGAGCAAATTAATTAAATATGTGTGGCTAAAGTGCTATTTGTTATGTGTTTGCGCTTTAAAATAATATGCTTTAATGCTTCTTTATGTCGCAAATGGCTAGATAAATACATACACATAAGGGTATTAGTGGGAATTAACACTGTATAATCAATACGATGTAGTAACTTTGTTTTGTGTTTCTTTTAATTAAGATTGTCTATTTTGGCCTATAGAGAAATGGCCGACATCTACAGCCTGCATTTGAGTAGATGAAATATGAAGAGAGGCCTCGCTGAATATGGTTGAATGACCTCGGCCTCTGTCTGAGCTAAAAGTTATGAAAGGACAGCAGCTCTGGGCTTGTCGCCAGATATCCTTGGAGGAGAACAATTGTCACAAATGAACATTTTGATAAACTGGTGGTGGCTTCACTATAATTCCGGAGAAGAGCATCCATGGATGTTGCGGATTTAGTTTGTGCTTCCTTTTTCCGTGTTTTATTTTTGAGATATTCGAGAGCGGAGATTTTTCTAAATGTTGCGAGCCAACATCCTTTCCTGCTCGCTCTGCTCAACGGACGCTTAGAGCTTGTTTGTAACTTTTAATGTGTAAGTTTTGGTATAAATATTGTTAGACTAGAGAGGGTCTAAGGCCACTTCTTCCTGAACTTATGCTCAAGAGGATCGATGCTGATTGAGAGGACGGCGACTCGGGAGACTTTACTGAGAGACCTGTCCTGACCTAAATACGACATTTAGCTAGAATAGGTAAATATGAGAATAATGATTTTGCAATTGAATAACTTTTCATTTGAACTAATTTAGATAAAATAATTTCTTGTTTGAATTTCAGTGTCGGGTGGTTATTTCTTTGTCATTTTATTGAGATCTCAAATGTGTTTAAACTGTTTAAATCATGACTCGAGACAAATCAATTAGGTTGCATTGACCTCAGATTAGATGCAGATTGATTTAGGAGTTCTCTCGTATATTCAGTGTGGATAGGGTAATAGAATGAATGTTGGTGTGATGGGCCCCAGCGTATGATGAGTGTATGTGCGTATGACTGTGAAACTACTCTGTCCGTGGAAGAAGGGAGAATTTATAAGCTCTGATCTGCAGCACCGTCAGAGCTAGGGTTCACAAACTACTGCTAGGCACTTTGCCAAAAAAGGGTCCTTTTTCACTGCGAAATTGAGGTGTGACCACGTTGCGTTTTGCACCGTTTCCTGTCGCGGGCAATAGGCCGACCCACACAAGTGAGGTACCATTTTTCTCGTAAGACTTTGGGGAACGCGGGGTGGGTGGAAATTTATGGATCCACGCAGATTCCAGAACTTTCCACCACAGAAATGTGGGGAAAATGTGTTTTTTTGACAATTTTTTAGGTTTGCAAGGGATTCTGGGTAACAAACGTTGGTGGGAGGCAGTCAAGTCACCCCATACTGGATTCCCCTGGGTGTCTAGTTTTCAATAATGTATAGGTCTGCTAGGTTTCCCTAGGTGTGCCGGCAGAGCTAGGGTTCACAAACTACAGCTAGGCACGTTGCCAAAAAAGGGTAATTTTTCACTTCGAATTTGAGGTGTGACCACGTTGCGTTTTGCGCCGTTTCCTGTCACGGGCAATAGGCCGACCCACACAAGTGAGGTGCCATTTTTCTCGTAAGACTTTGAGGAACGCGGGGTGGGTGGAAATTTATGGATCCACACAGAATCCAGAACTGTCCACCACAGCAATGTGGGGAAAATGTGTTTTTTTGGACAATTTGTTAGATTTGCAAGGGATTCTGGGTAATAGACCCTGGTGGGCGGCAGTCAAGTCACCCCATCCTGGATTCCCCTGGGTGTCTAGTTTCCAAAAATGTATAGGTTTGCTAGGTTTCCCGAGGTGCCGGCAGAGCTAGGGTTCAAAAATGACAGCTAGGCACTTTGCCAAAAAAGGGTCATTTTTCACTGTGAAATTGAGGTGTGACCACGTTGTGTTTTGCGCCGTTTCCTGTCGCGGGCACTAGGCCGACCCACACAAGTGAGGTACCATTTTTCTCGGAAGACTTTGGGGAACGTGGGGTGGGTGGAAATTTGTGGATCCACGCATATTCCAGAACTTTCCACCACACAAATGTGGGAAATATTTGGTTTGTTTGACAATTTTTTAGGTTTGCGAGGGATTGTGGGTAACATACCATGGTGGGAGGCAGTCATGTCACCCCATCCTGATTTACACTGGGTGTCTAGTTTTAAAAAATGTATAGGTTTGCTAGGTTTCCCTATATGCCGGCAAAGCTAGGGTTCACAAACTACAACTAGGCACTTTGCCAAAAAACAGTCATTTTTCACTGCGAAATTGAGGTGTGACCACGTTGTGGTTTGCGCCGTTTCCTGTCGCGGGCAATAGGCCGACCCACACAAGTGAGGTACCATTTTTCTCGTAAGACTTTGGGGAACGCGGGGTGGGTGGAAATTTATGGATCCACGCAGATTCCAGAACTTTCCACCACAGAAATGTGGGCAAAATGTGGTTTTTTGGACAATTGTTTAGGTGTGCAAGGGATTCTGGGTAATAGACCCTGGTGGGAGGCAGTCAAGTCACCCCATCCTGGATTCACCTGGGTGGCTAGTTTTAAAAAATGTATAGGTTTGCTAGGTTTCCCAAGGTGCCGGCAGAGCTAGGGTTAAAGAACTACATCTAGGCACTTTGCCAAAAAAGGGTCATTTTTCACTGCGAAATTAAGGTGTGACCACGTTGCGTTTTGTGCCGTTTCCTGTCGTGGGCACTAGGCCGACCCGCACAAGTGAGGTACCATTTTTCTCGTAAGACTTTGGGGAATGTGGGGTGGGTGGAAATTTATGGATCCACGCAGATTCCAGAACTTTCCACCACAGAAATGTGGGCAAAATGTGTTTTTTTGGACAATTTTTTAGGTTTGCAAGGGATTCTGGGTAATAGACCCTGGTGGGAGGCAGTCAAGTCACCTCATCCTGGATTCCCCTGGGTGTCTAGTTTTCAAAAATGTATAGGTTTGCTAGGTTTCCCTAGGTGCCGGCAGAGCTAGGGTTAAAAAACTACAGCTAGACACTTCGCAAAAAAAAGGGTGCATTTTCATTGTGAAAATGTGGTGTGTTCACGTTGGGTTTTGAGCCATTTCCTGTCGTGGGCACTATGCCTACCCACACAAGTGAGGTACCATTTTTATTGGGAGACTTAGGGTAATTCAGATATATAAAGCAACTGTTATTACCTATTGATTTTTGATGCATTTCTGCTTTCCAAATGAAAGACATTGTGTAATAAAGAAGTCATTTTGAAAAATGACCGATAATTCTCATGCTAGTATGAGTATTCCCAATTTCGAAAATGTGCAAATATGTAATTTTTCTAAACTCTATAATTTGTTCCCATTTCAGAAATACATAGGTGTCTTTCATACCGATTTTTCCATGTATACATTTTCCCACAATAATTGCTATATACCCGGAACATAATAAAAAACCATTGCAAATTGCTGCTCAGTTTTTGACTCGGGGTTCGTCAGGTTCTTGGTGAACCTACAAGTCCTATTTATCCCCACAACCAGGAAGGTCCAACGGATGTAACGGTATATTGCTTTCAAAGAGCTGTCATAATTAGAAGAAGTTACAGGTGAAAACATTGACACATAAGGCTGTTTTTTTCAACTAATTTTCAATGTTTCCTATATTTAACTGTTAGTTTCTATAAAGAAATCTTGATGGATCTACACAAATGACCCCTTACTGAATTCAGAATTTTATCTACTTTTCTAAAATGTATAGCTTTCCAGGATCCATTATTGCTTTCACACCCATTTCTACCATTAACTGGAAGGAGGTTGAAAGCACAAAAAATAGCAAAAATAGGCAATGTCCCAGAAAAATGTTAAAAATGTTGGCTTTCTGACAAAAATCTGTCATTCCCTAAAAGCTGGGAAAGTGGTGATTTCATCCCCACAAACCCTTTTTTTATACCATTTGCAGAGAAAAACCCAGACGCTTTCATTTGCAGCCCATTTTTCCCCCAAAAACTAAATTTTGCTGTATTTTGGCTAATTTCTGGGACCCCTCCAGGGGAATCCACAAACCCTGGGTACCTTTACAATCCCCATGATGTTGGAAGAAAAGGACGCTAATTTGGCGTGGATACCTTATGTGGTCAAAAAGTTACAGGGGTCTAAGCGTGCACTACCCCAAATAGCCAAAAAAAGGCTTAGCATGGGGGGGGAAGGCCTAGCAGCGAAGGCGTTAATAGTGGAAATGGATAGGCTGGTTTTTGGTAGGGGGCGATGTCAATGCCCCATTCGTGAAATATGTCCAGATTTGCTAGGATTGACTCTGCAGTTTTGCTTGTTATCCACGTCTTTGTGGCCTCTGGTCTTTGGGCATTGGCGGTGTGTATGAACTCTATGGAGAGTAGATCCTTTGACCTGATGTTGGCAAGGTTTGGGATTGCCTTCATTAATCTTAATATATTACCTCGGTTTAGCGTATCCTGGTGGCTCTTAGAAGTGTATAGGGGATAGAATACCAGAGCCTATATTTCTTGCTGCCTGGTACTTGGTGTTTGTGTTGGCGTCTGATGTTGGTTTGCTTTGGCCGTCGGTGCAGGTTGAGGTATGAAGCTGGTTTCTTCTTTAGGCTGGGTTTTCACTAGGTTGTTTGATGCTTCTACCATAGATTTTCTTGGATTTGCCTTAGATGTTATTAACTTGGGGAATATTTGTTTTGTGTCTTGAGCCCCGCCCTTTAGCCGGGAACCTCCAGCTGGGGCAATCATTAATTGATATAATAGGCCATTTAGGCTCACTGAGCAGTGGCTCCTAGTTTGAGCTGTCTATCTTTCCAGTACCTTCTCATCTGGGCCCGTTGTTTGAGCTCATGTTGGTGACTTTTTTCTTTATTTCAGTCGGCCTTGGGGCCCCCGAGTTGCCCGCCTCTCCCCTTGGCTGTTGAAGGTATGCAGATTTTTTGGATCGGGTCTTGGCAGTATGTTGGCTGTTGACTATGGCCTCCAGCTGGATTTGATATTAACAAGATGGTTGCAATACCTTGTCTGTTTTCTTTTGTGTATTCTGTGCTTGCCCCAAGTCGGGATTCTTGTCCATTTTCTTCTCCAGTTTCCACGTGTGCCAAAGCTGCAAGTGACTGTGTTGGGGCACTTCCTTGTTCCGGAGAGTTTTTTGAGATGGTTGGAGATAGTTGTGCTTGATCTAGAGTGCTTGGGTCACCTGAATTTATATCCCGTTTATTGTGGGAACCGGAGAAGATTGGGAAATAAGCTGTTGCATTTGTGTTTTTTTTTTTATTACGTCCTTTCCTTTTCTGTTGGCGGTGTTGCTTTGCATTTAGTTTTGGTGATCCTCCGTTGCCAGGCCCTCCTATCATGTCAATGTTCGCAGTGAAGTTGCCTGTATGTGTCTTACTATTTGGCTGTCCGTTGGTTATTCCCTCCACTTTGTTGGGATTGTCCTGGCCTTTTGTTGTAATTCCCGCAGTTGTGCTTTTGAAATCCTTTAACATGCTGCTTAACATTAAAGGCAAGGTGGATAACTTGTCAACGATTTGCTCGCAGTTGCAGCTAAGATGTGTGTTGGATTGCGCTCTTTTTATCAGGCCATTCAGGTTTCCCAATTTCTCGTCGATGCCTGCCGTAAAGACTGCCAACTTGTTCAATAATGTCAGCTGGATCTCTATCTTTTCTGACTGAAATTGCAGTGCTTCAACGGCCAGTTGTATTATGTTTAATAAGGAAGTCCAAGTGCCAGCAATTTGTTCCTTTGTTTGCACGCTCTCCTTTGCATAATTTTTGGTCTGGTTTATACGAAGTGGGTTCCGGAGAGGCTCATGGGTCGGGTGCTCCCTTTGTGCCTGATCTGGTGAGTAGGTGGTGAGCATGTCTTCTCATTCTTGTGTGTTTAGGTAGGAAATAATTGCCCTCCCATCCTCTTTCTGATTTGGGTCTGAGATCCCTGCACTTGGTCGTCTTTGTTGAGCCAGCGGGCTCCCTTGGGCAAAGAGTAGCAGGTTGTTGGAGATTTTATATTTGATGAGAGGGTTGTTTGGATCGGGGTGCTGTGAATGCTGGTTGTCGTGTTTGTTGTGGGGCTAAGATTAGTTACTGTGATTTGTTCCCTGTTACCTCTCCTTGAGGCTTCTATGTTCTCGCTCTCATCCTTGATTTTTCTGGTTGCACAGTCCCCATCCCAGATGCCAGATTGTAGTAGTGGCGCAGAGGTTTTTTGGGTCTTGTATTCCATGGTCGGAGTCCCCTGTGTGTAGCCCTCTTGGCTTGTTTTTATTGGTGAGAGCCCTGAAAGCACGGGTGCTCCTGCGAGTACCACAGAGGATGTGCTGCCTGCTGGCGCCCTCGTTGTGTGCGTTGGAGATTGAGGCTTGATTTGTAGTTGCTAGCCTTGTTGTTGTACTGCCCTGGTGTCCAGTCTGCCTTTGTCTGAGGGCGATGTACTTGGAGCAGGTACTTGCGGCTGTAGGGGTAGCAGTGGAGATTGAAGGCCTGTGAGAGTTGAGTTACTGGAATAAAGGACTGAGCCTGCATCCCTTAGGAAGTTAAACTTTGTATAAATTTTGGGTTGGTTGGAGCATGTGGCATTAGTGAGTCCTATCCGTGCTATTGTCTCACTTTGGTCCTGATCTGTTTCAATGAGTAATGATTCAGCACTGTGCTGAGCGCTGGGGTTCTGTTTCTTTCCTTTTCTCCCTCCTGTCCTAGGTGGCATGGCCATTCTGGTTCTTCCTGACCTCATTAAGCCTGATTGAGGGAGCAGATCAGCAACTGTGGCCGACAGTACAGAGTAGTAAATGGCTTGTCTGGTTGTTCTGCGTTGTTCACTCTCCTGTGCGTTGTCCCAAGTCGTGTAGTAGCTTTTCTTGCTGTTTATACCTTATACTGTTGGGCATTGTGCGCTCTCCTGTACGTTGTCCCGAGTGGCATCCCGCCTCGCTTCAGACTGCGTTTCGTTGTTTCCGGTTGTGGCCAACTCCTTACTGCAGTGATATGACCCCACTGCTGCGCTTCAATAGCGCTTTAGTAGGTCCTCTGTTGCACTGTGGCACGTCCTTTGTCGTTGGCCGTTGCCCTATCCCTGTCCTGTTCCTGTGGACACTGCTGGGCACTGCTGGAGGTTGGGTGTACTATAGGGTGGCCAGTGTCCCCTATGAAACGGTGCGCATGGGGGGCTGAGTAAGGGGGGATGGCGAGTGGGTTCAGCAAGCAACGCAAGCGAATCGTTGGCTGCACTGGCTTTTTGGCTGACTGTGCCACCACCCTGTGCGCCAAGGACTTGCTCCGCTATGGTATGCTATACGTTCAGAGCAAAAACCAAAGGAAATGATGGACGGAGTGTTGAACATTGCAAGCACTCATCCCCAGTCAAATGATCTGGGTTTAATCCATCACCGTTCTTTAGCCCACTCTGCCACCCCAGTTCAGACATAGCCATATGCAAATCAGTCTGACCCTGTGCCTCATGGGAACAGTCCAGCCCGAACTGCCAAGCCATGTCTTCCCTGGACCGGAAACAAGCTTCCTAGGACCGGTTTCTGGCATTTCAGCCGTCTTCATCCAGGCTTGCTTGAATCCAGTGGCAAAGTGAGCAAGGGACTCACGTCTGAGCATACCCTGCCAACTTATGGCAAACAAAGCAAAAACCAAAGGAAATGATGGACGGAGTGTTGAACATTGCAAGCATTCACCCCCAGTCAAATGATCTGGGTTTAATCCATCACCGTTCTTTAGCCCACTCTGCCACCCCAGTTCAGACATAGCCATATGCAAATCAGTCTGACCCTGTGCCTCATGGGAACAGTCCAGCCCGAACTGCCAAGCCATGTCTTCCCTGGACCGGAAACAAGCTTCCTAGGACCGGTTTCTGGCATTTCAGCCGTCTTCAGCCAGGCTTGCTTGAATCCAGTGGCAAAGTGACCAAGGGACTCACGTCTGAGCATACCCTGCCAACTTATGGCGAACAAAGCAAAAACCAAAGGAAATGATGGACGGAGTGTTGAACATTGCAAGCACTCACCCCCAGTCAAATGATCTGGGTTTAATCCATCACCGTTCTTTAGCCCACTCTGCCACCCCAGTTCAGACATAGCCATATGCAAATCAGTCTGACCCTGTGCCTCATGGGAACAGTCCAGCCCGAACTGCCAAGCACTCACCCCCAGCCCACACCAGCACCCACCCCTGCACCCTGCCCCTACCCTTACCCCTGCTGCGTACTCTCTACTCACTGCCACTCACTTCTGGCGCGGCTCTGCCTGGATCTCGTGGTCCGGTGGTCTTCAGCAGAGCTCCGGCAGGGCACCGAACCACACTCCTGGCTCTCTAGCTCCAGCTTGGACTGCAGAGGGCACCACACGTGGACTAGAGGAGCACTGAGATGGTGCGGAGCTGCCTCGCAGCTGATGCCTGCTCCTCACTGCTCCCTGGTGCCTGCTCCTCTCTGCTCCGCTGCCCTGGGCCCTGCAAATCCACCCTCAGCGCACTGTGCACCAGCAACGCACCATGCACCATGCACCAGCCACACCCCAGCTAAAACAGGCTCGGTGCTCAGGTGCACAAGAGGAGCTGAAGGAATAGTGGAGCAACGGTGTTAGCAGCACTGGGTGGGTGGGCAGGCAAGCTGTTAGGAGTGTGAAAGGGCCGCGGGAGACCGCAGAGGTCGCTGAAGCGGGTGCCGGCTGTGATTGTGGCTGTCCTTGCCGGCCGTGGCCGCCGGTTACTAGTTGCCGGTCCTCAGGGTCGTGATCGCATCGTGGATTACCAGCGTCGGATTGCTGGCCTCGGGAGCCCAAGGGTGGATTCTGGAAGTGAAGAACCTGCAAGAAGGGGGAACAGAGCTTATGTCACTCAGGAGTGACCAGGAGACCCAGAAGAGCATTGCCCACCCATGTCGAACGGTTCAGAGGAAGTGATGGTGACCTTGTCACTGCAGCTATGAGGACCACGCGACGCTGAGAAAGACCAGGAGCCTTGCACGAGCTGTCCCACATCGGATGTCGGTGACTAGGTGATCGCTGTCTGGTGGGAGCACCAACAATCCTAGGTAGCCGCAACTGGCGTAGAGAACGAAGAAGGAGCAACGTTGGGACCAGCAAGGTACAAGAGACTCACCAACAGCAGGAGAGTCGGTGCAGGCCCTAGCAAGCAGACAAGTCCACTGGAGCAGGAATAGACCCTCAGGAGGATTCACAGGCCAAAGACACAGGAGTTTCAAGAGGACCTCGAGCAGCTCAGCAAAGAGGGCCTAAGGTGGAGAGGATGTGGTGAGGACGCTGTACTTGGCAGGAAGAGATGCTGGACGCTAGAGCTTCTTTTAACCCGATTATCTCTGGAGTGCAGAGCCAGCAACCCTTGGTAACGGAAATTCAACGCTGTGCACAGGGGTTTGGTCCCAGCGGTTCCAACAAGGAACACTGGCCTCAAAATTGTAGAGAGGAGAAGTCAGGCCTTGAGGGAGTTGCAGAACCACCATCTGTGTTGCTGGGCCTCGGGAAGTCCATAGGACGACAGTAGCAGCAGACCGGTCCACTTCGCTGTGGTGCCTGCAGATGCTTTGACAAACTGCATTGCGCCCCTTTTTGTTAGCCTGTAGCTGTGGGTGCATTCTTTGAGCCAGCAACCTTTTGCCCGCCGGTCCCGCTGTCATCGCAACTGCCCGCACTTTAACACCTGGTCTCCCCCTGCCGCCAAAGCTCGTTTCCAGCAGAGCACGGCCGCAGTTAGGGAGGGGACCACAAGTGCCAGGAGCCTTTGCGGCCGGAAGCCGCCTACGAGGGATCCGCGCCATTTGGTGCATAAATCACAGCGCGTCCCCGGGAGAGCGGGGGACGCTTTGACAAACTGCATTGTGCACCTTTTGGTTAGCCTGTAGCTGTGGGTGCATTCTTTGATCCAGCAACCTTTTGCCCGCCAGTCCCGCTGTCATCGCCACTGCCCGCACTTTAACACTTGGTCTCCCCCTGCCGCCGAAGCTCGTTTCCAGCAGAGCACGGCCGCAGTTAGGGAGGGGACCACAAGTGCCAGGAGCCTGGCGGACGGTAGCCGCCTACGAGGGATCCGCGCCATTTGGTGCATAAATCACAGCGCGTCCCCCGTGTCGTGGGATCGCGCGCGGGACGCGCCGTGCGAAGCCCGGGACAAGGGCGGGCCCGTCTAAGCCCATCAGAGACTGACTGAGACTGGACTGGGCCCCCCCCTTTATGTTTTCAATTCTAGTAAGACTTTATTCATATATATTTAATATCTCATTTTAATTCATTTGTATGATATTTTATATTTAGCTACCCGATTCTGGTTAAACAAACAGACATCACAAACATGGCATCGAAAACCAAAACATCTATTATGGGTGTTGGAGGTGGACTAGCTGGTACCATAGATGCTTTCTTTACTAAGGCAGTCACCGCTCTGGAGAAAGAGATAGCCTCAACTGAACGTCGATTATCCCTTGATCCTGTTTTTATGAGGAAATCATCATTGGGGAAAATTGCCACAGTACCGTCCCTTGAACAAATACTGACCCAGATTGTTCAAATACCATGTCAACAACGTGAACTCTCAACTATATTTGATATAAGTGGCATTGACGCAAGCCTAGACTCCTATATGGCCTATCCAATAGCGGAGCCGGGCGGCGGCAAAGCCTCCTGCTAACTAGTAGCGAGCCACCATTAGATCGTATCCATTCTGATTCAGCAGAGGGTAATGCCCTTACTTTAAAACGCAAACGTGGTGGAAAGCAGCATAAAGGCTCGCGTACTAAGAAGAGTAAAAGTGCTTTCCCTATGCGTCAAGATAAGGGGGTCACGTACAGGAACAAAACACCAACACAGGTAGAAAATACTGGCTCAAAACACATAAGTCCTATCGTTGACATAACGGAAAGCCCGCCTACACATGGTAGAAGCACCGTATGCTCATTGGATAATATTGAGCACTTAATTAGGTCCTTAATTCTTCCATTGTTGGAACGTACAAGTAGGATAGGCATACAGCTAGAAACACTGGAGAAAATTACACGGGATAATTCAGCCCTGTTGAAAAAACTGGGGGACATAAAACCTACAATAAATAACTCACTCGCATCATCTCAAAATACACAAAAGCCATTAGCTAGTGCTAAACTAGGACAAGGCAGTAAAAATCCGTCAAACCAAGAAGGTGGAAAGATAAAAGCTAATGATTCCCAGCAGGATGGTAAGGCTGGTAAAGAAACCAAATTAGATAGCCTCAAAACAAGCACAACCAAGATCCCAGATAACCTGGCACTAGAATCAGATAAAATAGTGGAATCCAGAAGCAAAGGACACAGAAAGAGAGTTGATCTCCCCCGGACTCCTATCCCTATGTAATTGTGCTCGCAGGGGTACCGGAGTGGAAAAACAACAGGGATGAAACTTTGCACGAATTAAAGAACAAGGTCATGTACTGGCTAGGGAAAAATAGACCCCTTAGACCTGACTTGTGTGGGGAAATTATTAACGTTCGTAGAGCGAACTGGCTGGGACCTAAAGCAAAAGACATTAGTGGAGACTGTATCATCGTAAATTTTAGAGATCCAAGAGTAGTGCAATTTATTAGCGGTTTTCCAAACTATGAAAACTCTGGCGGAATTTTCTCTCTGGACTTAAGCTATTTCAATCCACCGGCCCCATTTGTTGTTGTTGGTAGCCAGAGGTCACATAATACACGATACGAAGAAAGGCACCCACATACCGGAAGCCGATTTAACGCCCTTAGGGCACCCATGATGCATGGAGGTTTCATGCCGTATAACCCTCATGCTTACCAACATACAGGGAACCTATTTAATGTCCTAACCTATAATAGATTTGACTCTTTGTCAGGTTTGGGGGGGGTGGATTGACCAGCACGGGAACAGGCATTTGATACCTGTGTAGAAAATATTGACTCCCCTCTAGTAAAGGCCAGTCTAGTAAAGGTGGATCCCCAAGATGGAGAAGGACAGACCCTGGCCAGGATAGAACATATACATATAGAAAGGTTGGAAGTTGCACAAAAGGGGGACCAAAATGTGAGAAAGGGAAAAACAGATAATAACATAGTAAAGACCATTAATTCAAGACACGCCATATATGATAGGATTAAGGATAACTGGACTATCACTTTTTGGAATATTGCCGGATTTAGGGCCAAGCTGGATAACCCGCTTTGGTTTAAATTAATTGAAGGTCATGATGTCATATGCCTGCAAGAAACGTGGGCAAAAGATGTGTATTATTTGAATGGTTTTAAAACAGTTTTTACCCCGGCAATAGGCTCATTACATGGCAGAGCCAAGGGCGGGCTCTGCACATATGTTTCTAATTGTTTTAAATGCAAAAGTATTGAGGTTTTTTATAATAACTGCTATTACCATATTGTCGGTCTACATATGAATAATACTCCCTGCATTCTGATTATTAATTTATACAACAATGTTCCCTCGGCTGATTTAGCTTCAGTATTTAAAAAGCTAAGCTCTGAAATTAACTCTATAATTTGCAATGAACGAAAGGAGTTCGTTGCCATATGGGGGGGGGTGATTTTAATTGCTCAATCTGCAATAGAGTTGGAAAAGGAAACTGGATTAACCTTGGACAGGGAGTCCATATCGACACACTTCGAACATAATGGGAAGGGCGACGCCCTGAATGAGATCCTCTTTATGAATGACTTAGGGTTTGCAAACAAATAATGCCAACCAGAGGTCCCGTTCTCTGCAACTTTTTGTGGTAGAGAGTTCTCGTCTGTAATCGACTATGTTTTGATTTCCTCGTGTTTTAGGGGGAAGTGTTGGTAATTATAGTGTATTAGAAATATCCCTTAGCGATCATTTCCCCATCAGGGTGGAAATTATAGACCCTCGTGCCATCTCTGATAGCATTACCAGGTTGCAGTCAAGAGATATCACTATCTCTAGGCAGAACGGATACGCCCTAAAGTGGTCTAAAATTGTACCTGCCGAGTTTCTTTGCAATCTAATTAAGGCCTGTAATACATGTTTTAATACTTGTCTGGACATGGTGTCCAAGGACATCGAAGTATTTAATAACTTCAAATCAATTATAACACATATAAAGGAAAGTTTGTGGATCCGTCTGAAAAAACATAATAATAGTAAAAAGAAGGGATGGTTTGATCAAGAGTGCACTAAGGCACACTCTAAACTCAAACAGGCATGTAACGGGCATGTTAAAGACCAGAAACAGATCAGGGAGCTTCAGAAATCCTATAAATTGGCCATCAAGAATAGGAGGGCTAAAATAAAGAAGGAAGCATGGGAGGATCTATTAGGAGCTACTGAACGGAGGGACATGACAGCATTTTGGAGGGCAGTCAACGCACCATACTTTAAGGATGATACTAAGGCGCGGGTTGAGATTGCCATTGCCGAGGATGAATGGGTGAGTCATTTTGAGTCCCTTTATAGTCCTGTAGACCCCCTGAGGGAACCGATCGAGCAGGATACGCCCAAAGTACCTACAAATACTAAAGGTTTGAACCTCTCTTTTACATTGGGTGAGGTGACTAAGGGCATTAGTTCGAGTCAGGGGGGCAAGGCACCGGGCCCAGATGGTGTACCGGTAGATGTTTTAAAAAATAACGTAACATTATGGGAACCATTACTAGCAAGATTCCTTAATGCAGCTTGCACGGTGGGCCTCCCTAACACTTGGTACGAATCAATTATAGTACGCATTTTTAAAAAGGGCGATAGGGCAAGCTGCAAGTGCTATAGCCCTATATCCCTGCTCGATTCAACTGTTAAAATTGTGGGTAGGGTTATCTTAGACAGGCTGCAGTCATGGGCAGATGAGCATAAGATCATTAGTGACCTGCAATATGGTTTTAGAGAAGGGGTAGGGACAGTAGACCAAGGACTTAATTTATTCATTTTACTGGAAAAGTATACCAAGGCAAAGGGTGGGAGTTTGTTTTTAACCTTTGCGGACTTAACTTCCGCCTTTGACTGTGTTAACCACAGTAAATTATGGTCAATTTTAATACGATTGGGAGTAGAGGATAACATCATTTGTTTTTTACGGGAGCTGTACAATGGGGCTAGGGTAACAATCAGATATGGCTTAAATGGAGAGTGCACTAGAATGTTTAACATTGCGAGGGGAGTAAGACAAGGATGTGTCCTTGCCCCGTTTTTATTCTTAATCTATATCAACGAGTTAGAGGATATCTTGTTGAGGGATTGTATAGATATGCCTACGGCATCACAACATCATATACCGGCACTAATCTACGCTGATGATGCCGTTCTGATGGCAAGGGCCCCCGTAGCAATGCAATCCATGATCACTTCCTTTTCCACCTTCATGACCGGTGTGGATCTGAAGGTGAATTGTACCAAAACCTTTGCTATGACCTGTGGCACTAAAACAAAATAGAGGAAAAAAAATCATGTTTATAGATTCTAATCCATTAGATTACATCTCTACCTTTCCTTATTTAGGAATCCTGTTTGACTGCACAGGCCAGTGGAATACTGCAGTCAAGGGGAGAAATATGTTGTTCACCAAGTCTATAATGGCCCTTAAACTTTTTAGCAAAAAGATGTGAAAGAAACCAGTTAATGAGCTTTTGCGCATCTACAAAACTAGTTGTGTGGCAGTGACAACCTATGGTGCGGGAATTTTGGGCATTTCAAATGTAACTAGTTTACAGTTGACAGAGAATAGCTTTTTGAAATATCTCCTAACCACGCCTGAGAGTACATCCACCCACAACTGCCACGCTGAACTTGGTATGTTATATATTGAGGATATCATTAGAATCCAGCCGGTTCTTTTGTGGCACAGGGTTTGGATCACAAATGAGTGTCATTTGAACCGTCTCATACTGGGGGACGCCCTAAAATTGGAGGGTGCTCATCGAATGAAATGGCTGAGATACATCAAAAGCTTTTGTGGTTATATTAATCACCCCGAATTTTATGATGATCCCGAGTCAATGGTGAAGATCCCGAGAAAGGAATTGAAAAGACTATGTATCATGTATCTTGTGAATTTAGGAGATCAAACTGAGTTGACTAAAAAAACAGTGATGTCTCATCAACTGACCTTAACCTCGCAGGCTATTCAAACATACCTAACCCTGCGGTTGACGGAACATGAAAGGTTTTTGCTGGTACGTTTTAGATTTGGGATTCTTTTTAGAACACTGAGTTTTCCTGTTAACAATGACTGGTCAGCCGGAATAAGCAAATGCCCCTGTGACGATATATCCACCCAATCGGATATTCATATTTTATTCTTTTGTAAATATTATTCAGTACCCAGGGAAAGGTGGATCAAGCCAATTTTAAAGTATATGAATTTTATACAATGCCGCCCTGCCTTTTTGGCAATCTGCACACTTGAAGACATATTCACGGTAGCATCTGTCTCTGTATTTCTTAGAAACGTCTTTTATTCAAGGAAATCGACAATGTTTTAAAGGTATTGAGTCTATGAGTTTTAATAACCTTTACATACCTCACCTGTTTTTACATTGTGTCAATTGTGCCTAATATGTGTCTTATGTACTTTTTTGGTTATCAATGTTTTATAACCGAATAAAGTCTTTGAACTGAACTGACTCCTTCACTCCAAGGGCGATTACTTTAGGTGTCCTTGATGCCCACAGGTCTGGTGAAGACCCTGGAAGAAGCACAGACACAGATGACAAAGAAGACTTGCAGAACAGCGAGACCGGGAGGATCAGGAGTCTTCCTTGGTGCAGTCTTGGTTCCAGGCGAAGTCCAGCAAAGTCCAAGACAGTTGAAGAGTGACACGGTTTCAGGCGTGTCCCATGACGAATCTAAGGAACTACCTACAGGTAAGCCCTTACGTACCTTAGAGAAAGGGTTGGAATGACTCTAGAGTCCCTACCAGAGGAGAGGCTGGACAGAGGGGAGGATACTCTTATGTCCTTTGTCCAGTTTCGCACAAGAGCAGGAGCCAAGGGCTCCCTGAACTGGATCAAACTGGAGTTTATAAGGAGGGAACCAAATGTGCCCTTCAAAGCAGTCTGCTGGCAAGCACCCTCACCCCAGCCCAATACACTAAGTCCTGTCTGAGAGGTGGTCACACCTCCCTGCGCCTGGAACCCTATTGTTCTACCTTCCCCTGCTCGAGGGAAACTGCCTGAAGCAGGCATCCTTAACTACACTTTAATTTAACCACGCAGTCTGAACGACGAGATTACCTGAACCATACCATGCATGAACCACGCATACATTTACAACGCGAGGACCTGTACCACGCATACTGGGTGAGTAGTAACCTTTTTTTCAGTTTAGGTTTTTTATTAATTTAAGGGCTATGGGTGGGGAAGTGTTTTAATGCATGAGTATTAATTTTAATACCAGTGTATTAAATATTGTTTGTGCAATTTTATTTAATTTACTATTATAATATAAATGAAAGTAATATACTAAAACATGTTTAATACACACTATTAGTGATGGGTTGGTGGCGATATAGGGGTTATGGGTTGAAAGGGTATTTATACTGAGGTATTAATTGACATTTCTTAGTATTAATTGTTATTGGAGCATTTATATTTAAATGTAATTAGTTAATTTAAATATTTATATACAAATCTATGAAGCTTACCATTAAGGATGGGATGCAGGGGATTTAGGGGCGATGGGTGGGGGGAGTGTTTTAATACCCTGGTATTAGTTTTGATGCCTGAGTATTAAATATTGATTGTGCAACTATGTTAAATTAAATGATATAGTAAATATTAAAAAGAAATAAATTGTGACGGAATCCATGGAAAATATTAGCTATGGTTTGGAACGTATTTTAATCATAGGATATTAATATTAACCCATGGGGTATAGTGAGTGTAGGGGTTGTTTGAGGGAAAATGTAAAATTCATATGTATTTATTTTAATGCTGGAGAAGTAATAATATGTAATTAAGAATTTCATAGTAATAGAAAAAAAAGCATATTGTAATACCATTTGGATGGTATGCAGGTATGCAGGGGATATAGGAGCTATGGATGAGATAGTGTTTTAATACTATGCTATTAATTTTGATACCTGATTATTAAATATTGATTGTGCAATTCTATATAATTGAATCCTATATTATACAAGAAAGTATTATACTTAAATGTTTTATAACACGCACCAATAGGGTGGGATGGTAGGGATATAATGGATATTGTTGGGAAGTGTATTGATACTGAGGTATTAAATGAAATACCTGAGAATTAATTATTATTGGAGCTTTTATATTTAAAGTTAATTATTTTATATATTTAAATAAAGATTTGTTATATTTACCACTAGGGATGTGATGCAGGGGATATAGGGCTATGGGTGGGGAAGTGTTTTAATGCTCAGGTATTAATTGTGATACCTGAGTATTAAATCTTAATTGCGCAATTATGATTGATGTATTGTTTTTTTTTATAAAAATGGTAAAGAAAATAAACATTATGATACAGATAACATTAGGTATGGGATGTTGGGGATTTAGGGGCAAGGGATGGAAATATGTTTTAATACTCCGGTATAAAATAAAATACCTGAGTATTACTTAATATACAATTAAAAGTCTAAAAATTTTAAGCTATTAAAAAAACGGAGACCTTTTTTAATTTGAAAAATTTAACACAGTAATAAAATCATTAAAAAAATATTTCATTCATTAATAGATTTCCTAGAAAATAATAAATAATATTTATTTAATCAAAATAATTTGGTTTCTGAAAATACATTTTTGCAATTATGAAAAATGTAATTCAACAGTTTCCCACATTTTCCCCTTTCAGTTCAATGGGAGAAAAAGTCCTTTTTCTATTTTAGCAGTTGAAGCTGACGTACGTGGTTGTATGTCTCTTTTGTCAGTCTGTGACGCATCCCCTTTAAGGTCGGAAGGAGGAAGATCTGTGTTCGGGTAAGCATGTTTTAACTTATAATTTTTAGTACTATGGAGGCTATCTCTAGTGTACAGTTAGAAGGGAGAGGCATGTAGATGAAATTGTGTATTGTAGCAAACATATGATGTTGTATTAACCCAATTTTTATTCCAGTGCAAGTTACTTTCACGTTCCTCATTGAGGATGTTTTTTTTTTGTAAATAAGAGCCAGATTGGAACTACTACTTTTTCCAATCTGTTTTGTGAAGCAATATATTAGTAATTGTTTTGCGTGTCGTGTTTTTAAGTAAACAGAAGTTGGCTACGAGGGACTTGTGGCGGTTTTAATAAAAGAAAACAATGGCTATGACATTGTCAATCAAGTGGTTTTGAATGCAGTTGAAAGTGGCACTTTAAAGTGCTTTATAAAGTTGCCTAGGAATACTGGATTTAGAATTGGAATGTTTTAAAGAAGAATATGCACCATAAGTGGATTAAGGCTAATGCAGTTGCCTTTTAAAAATGGACTTATACATTGCATAGAGAACACTGCATCATTTAAAAAGAAGACGTCGTTTTTGAGGAGTAAGGCTAATGTAGTTGCCTTTGTAAAAAAAATGGCTTTTGTGGCGAAGACATTTTTTTTAGGAAAACTAATTTTCGAGTGCTTGGGATTGAGGCTAATGTAGTTGCCTGAAGAAATGTTCTGATGTATGTTTTAAAAAACGTGGAGTGACTTACATTTCCAGGAAAAAAAAGTCTTTTGGTGGAATATGGCTAATGCAGTTGCCTTAAGAAATGATTTGCTTCTTTGTTTAAAAAAAAAAAAACTGGGGTTTTGTTTCATTAATAGAAAGCAACATTCTTTTGGTGGATTAAGGCTGATATAGTTGCCTTTTTTAAATGGTTTTCTTGGGAAGAGAGCCTTTGGATACTTTCCTCTTTAATGGGATTCCCCCCCCCCCCCCAAACAATTTGGAAGGACGAGTTAAGTAGCAATGGTTCTTGCACGTTTTGGAGACTCATGGTGACAAGTGGCTCATAAAAAAGTTACCATGAGTTGAAAAAAGAAGACTTCAACAGGTAGGAGCCCCAACTTTCTAGAAATTTAGTCTGCATTTTTCTTTTTCAAAATGTCCAAATGAATTAGTGATTGTTTAAAAACTGAATAGTAATGTGGAGAAGGTGTTAGATAGTGTTAGAAATGTAATATGTACGCAATACTGTCAAGGTAGTCAGAAGTCGCCATCAACGAAAATTGTTGAAGTTTTTCTAATAGTCTTTCAGACATTTCTTAACTTTTTTTTTTTTTAATGATGTGTGGATTCAGGCTACTAGACAGTGATTTTGCAGGTCTCATTTCCTGGAAACTTTGTTCCTTCTTTAAAATTTCCAGAAAATGATAAAGATTAGGGTGATGCTTGGCTATTGATTTGTTGAAGGAATTGTGCCATCCCTCAATGGCATTTTGTTACGTTTGCACCACTATCTAAGCAGGTTGAATTGCAGTTCCTCCATTCTATGAGATGCCTTGGTTTCCTCCTGCGAACTGACCTGCTGAGATGGCCAATCCATGTATCCTCAAAGTAATTTAGTAGAGCGGCCAATTTTTCTTTGTTTTGGGTAAATTAGTCAGATTTCATAATGGAAGTGTAGAATTCATCTACACTGCTTGGTGGTACGAAACATAACGCAGTCAGTTTATGCAATTCAATTTTAGATTGCTGCTTGACAAATAGTCCTCAACCGAGGATGATTTTAGAATCTTTTGCCAATATGCCTGAGAAAAGTGGAGAAAAATAATCCTTGAATTTGGGTATCCGGGTATAATTTAGTTAATGTGTTAGTCATTAACAATTTGCAATCAAGAATGACTTTTCCAGGACTTCTATTCAATGTTTTGGTTTTGATCACTGTTATAAATTCAGTGTATGTTCAGGAATGTTTTTCAGGGAGCAAAGCATACACTAAAAAAACAGTTGTGTCATTCCTGTTAGCATGAATAGTATACATTTGTGAAAATGGATGGGGTGTTGATTTAAATGTCCCATCCATCATCCAAATTGGACTCAATGTTACAAGGTTATGGTGAGTGCTAAAAAGTGTAATTCTTTTTTGAGGGTTTTCATTGTCATGCATGAGGAAAAGTTCATTGGAGAAAGTTACAGTTAGATGAGGAGGGATGTTAATGTCTTCGAAGGTTCGGGGTGTTACACGGTGGGGATTACTTGACAGTTTTTGCCTCTGAACCATCCTCCTAAGGTTGGGGACAGAGGGCATGCTACTGGCAACGTGCACTGGAATGTTTTGGGCTACCTCCCGTACAATGGTACCACAGGATTCATTGGAGGTGTGTGCGAGAAGCTTTATTTGTTGAACATTTTCTTGTACTTCTATTTCCATTGCAGAGGCAGAGTGGTTATGTTCTGTGGTCCTAACAACAGTATCTTCCAGAGTAACCGCCCTGCCTGTGCAATGGGAAGAGACATATTGCACACACCTCTAATGACTCCTAGGTTCCGTAAATCTGTCTTTGCAATAGAGAGAGCCACCATATTCTAAAAGTTTGTTGCCAGTTCTGGATTTGGCATTATTGGCTTGTCTAGATGATGCCCTTGTGATACATTTTGTGGGAGAAAGAAGAAAAATTAGGTTGCAGTATTTATTTTGACATTTTTTTTCTTGGTTTTATTTATGTTATTATGCTTAGGAAGAAAAACAGATGTTATTTGGCATGTTCTCTGAAGGGAGGAAGTTTTACACATTTGCTGTGTTAAAAATTTTAAAGTAAAGTAAATTAGTTTTCTTGTTGTTGTCACAGTGTGCATAGGGTTTTCAAATAAAGGTATAAGTTACCTGAGGTTAATCTTCTTTTGGTTTGGTGGATAGCACTTGAGTTGGATTTGAGTTGCCGAAAATGTGTTTTCTAGTTGATTGTTTCTGGATTTATACTTTTGTTCTTTTTCTGCTTGGGAAAGGTTTGTTAATTCTTGTGAATGTATAGTATTATGGGGTTCTTTGTTTTCAATCACACACAAATTTAATATGCAAGAATTTATTGAATATAATTCACTATTTTTGTTTTAAGAACGCCTATTTCATATAATAAAAAATATTAGTTTGTTTGGAGAAGTTGAATAAATAATCAAATTAGTAATCATTTTTACCTTATTTATTTTGGAGCTGGAATATTATTTTTTGAACTCCAAATCACTATTCAACACCTGCCTTAAGGTAAGTACAAGGAGAGTTGGATTAGTAATTAAACCCCCAAGTCACTGACCAGCACCTGGCCTGAGGTAAGTACCTGGTGGGGTTGGAATAGTAATTTGGATCTTACTGTCCAGCGCTTGCGTTAACGTAAGTACCTGGTGAAGTTGGAATAGTAATTAGACCCCCAAATCACTGACCAGTTTGTGCCCTGAGGTTAGTTATTGGCGAAATTGGAATAGTAATTAGACCCCAAATCACTGACCAACATCTGTCCTGAGGTTAATACCCTGTGGAGCTGGAATAGTAATTTGGATCCACAAGCCACTCTCTAACACTTGCCCCGAGGTAAATACCCGGCAGAGTTGGAGTATTAATTTGAACCCCAAGTCGCTGACTAGTACCTGCCCTGAGGTTAGAAGCTGGCAGAGTTGGAATATTAATCTAGATCCCAAGTTATTGCTCAGCACCTACCCTGAGGTAAGTACCCGGCAGAGTTGAAATATTAATTTGGACCCCCCCCAAGACACTGCCCAGCACCTGCCATGCGGTATGTTACAGATGGATTAGGAATAGTAAATCTGACTCCCAATTCACTTTCCAGCACATGCTCAGAGGTAAAGTACCAAATTGAAATTAGTTTGGGTTCTTTACAGATTTTAAAACAGATTGGAGATTTATGGTTAAAACATTTTAAATTTATACAAAAATATGCTACTTACATTGCAGTAAGAGTAAAATATGTAAGGCAGAGGTTGATTATGTAGAAATGTGTACTGGCTCCCACATTGTTCAGTTTATACGTAAATGGTCTGATTAATGAATTAAATAATCTTAAGGATAGTGATGCACCGTTTGTGGCTTCTAGTAGGCTGCCCGCTCTGATGTTCGCGGACGACACATTGCTGTTGTCGCGGACATCAACGGGTATCCAGCAGGTCTTGGATGGTTTTATGATCTTCTGTGCCTCGAGGGGACTGAAGATTAATTTGGGGAAAACTAAGTTTATGATCTTCAGTCCCCCTAGGCACACCCGTCCGAACCCTACATTAGCTGGGGTCCCCCTAGAAAGAGTTAAGACCTTTATTTATTTGGGAGTCACCCTAACTGAGCACTTTGTATGGGATGCCCACGTAGCTAAATCTTCCCTGAGGCTTTCGCAGATAGCGGGAGGAATTGGAAGATCTCATAGAATCTCCATATTTTTTTTTTTTTTTTTTTTTCATAAACCTTTATTGAGCATGAAGAAATAGTACACAGCTATACGCCTACATCCTGAATGATCAGGCCGGCAGCGACAACATGCAGTGGGGGCATCGATAAGCATAGTTTGAAAAGCAGCCACTGGTTTACACAGCATGTCGTCTACAACCCTGACGGGCCGGCCGCGTAGCATAGGAATTAGAACTGTTTTAAGCATGTAGTAGTGAGCAATCAGAGCAACATGAGGTGATCGAGCATGAGGAACATGAGGTTTCATTCAACTTTAATAACGGAACCAAACAAGTGCTACACAAGCTGTGCCCTTCCAGCAGAGATCCACCACACCCAGTACGAGGCCTTTATGGCAGTGTGGCATCTGGCTGTGCGGGACGAGTATCACGCTATGGGGTGCAGGCAGTAACCCGGGCGTTGACGTCCCACGCCCCAAGGCACAGTCAAGAGATCTGGGAGGGTGTGGCAATGGCCCTAGTAGAGAACATGACAGGATGCTACTTCCTGTAGTGTCGTGCATGTTATGCCGTAGTGGGGTGGGGGAGGGGGGGGACAGTAAGTTCGCAGCTACCTCCCGCCCATGGATCCTGTAGATGTTAGGTGATCCCGCGGGACGTGTGAAGCCCAGCCGAGTGTGACGAGAGCGCAGGCCCAGCATGTATGGGGAACTAAAGGAGTGCGGGAGGGGAGGGGGCTAAATCAGTGTCGGCTGGCAGTGGATTAGGTGCTGGTGCCGACGAGGTGGACAGGCCCACCACTGTCTCTTCCCCATTCGCACCTGTCGTGGGAGCGTCTGTGAACTGCGTCTTTAGAAGATACGCAGTGAGGGGACCCCAAAGGTCCCTGGGGCGCGATTTGTGAGGTAAAAGGTCCGAATAGTTGTGTAGTTGTTCCTGCCAAGTTGTCATCGTATCCAGCCAAGTTTTGAATTTAGGCGCCCGCCCTCGCCCCCACCTGCATGCGACGTGGCGTTTTGCCAACAGAAGGCCCATCGCGAAGAATTTCCGGTGCGCCTTAACAGCGGGGTTAGAGAGGCCCAGCAGGGCAATCTTAGGACAAGGAGCAATGTTTACCCCAATCATTTCAGTGAGAGCTGCAAACACCGCCACCCAATAGGCGGCGACGGCCTGGCAAGACCACGCCAGGTGCATGAAGTCCGCCCCTGGTCTTCTGCAGCGTAGGCAGCAATCGTTGTCCCGGAGTCCGAAACGGTGTAGTTTAGCGGGTGTAAAGTAGAGGCGATGCAGAAATTTAAAGTGAACCAGTCGAAGGCGGGCATTTCCTGTCACCGCGCTGGTATGGGAGCAACTCTCCTCCCACTGAGCGTCCGACAGTGGCTCCCCCAAATCGCAGTCCCAGTCTTTACGCGCTCGAAGAGGGGGGGGGGACGGGGCCGCTTGCGCGTGGGTATACAACATGGAGACCACATGTGTCGGCGTTCCTTTCTGCAACAGGGCATGGAGGGGCGCCACGGTATCAGGCTCGCACGGAAAGTCGGGCGTGACCGCCTTGATATTTTGCCGGAGCCGAATGTAAAGAAAGGTATCCATAACGGAAGGGGTGGTATCCCCGAAGAAGTGCGTCGCCGTGCGGAAGGTCCCCTGGTGGTATAGATCTCCCCAGGTGTGGATCGCAAGCTTTGCGAGCATTTTACGGCCAATTTCCTCACGGGCCACGCTCATCCTTGGATCATGTGCCAGCGCCATGCGAGGGGAGTATAGGAGTTTAACTTCCATGTGTTCCGCCAGTCGTTTCCAGGCACTGACAGTGCAGTCGACCGTGGTGGGATCTCTATGGTCTATGCGGGCTGACGTGTACAAGTATCCGGAGGGTTGTTCCGGCCTCGTATATCCATCTTCGACTGCCAGGTGCGCCATAAAGGGGGGGGGGGGGTGAAGCCAATAGGCGGCGAAGTGGCCCTGTGCGCAATCATAGTATCGCTGGAAATTGGGGACATCAAACCCCCCTTGGTGGTGAGGTAGCATAAGGGTCCGCAGCCCGAGTCGGGCCTGCTTGCCTCCCCAGATGAGTCGCGACAACTGGGAGTTGAGAGCACGGAAGAAGTATGCGCCAGGGCTGTATGGTATGTTTGTAAAGAGATACAGCAGCTTGGGGAGGACCACCATTTTGATCAATGAGATCCGACCCGCCATTGACAATGGGAGGCGAATCCATTGGGTAACTTTGTCCGTGATTTTATCCACAACAGTCCCGTAATTGGCTCTAATCAGGGCTTCCCGATTTCTGGTCACCTGGATGCCCAGGTACTTGATCTCCTCTTGCTCCCACACCAGGGGGTAATCGAGGGGGAACTGCGTAGTTTTGTCAGTCAAGGGGAACAAGGCAGACTTCGTCCAGTTTATCTGAATCCCCGAGATGGCACCGAATTTAGTGACTTCCCGCAGCAGAGGGTTCAAGTTTTCACGCGGCTTATGCACACAAAGAGTCATGTCATCCGCATATAATGCAATGAGCAGTTGGCGCTCAGGGTAGATGAGAGATCGGTGATTGTGATGCTGCCGAAGTTTGGCCGCTAAGGGCTCTATGGCAAGTGCGAACAGCACCGGGGAGAGGGGACATCCTTGTCGGGTACCCCTGTGAATCGCGAAGGGGGGGGAGCGGGCACCATTAAGCAGCACCATAGCTCGGGGCCGACAGTACAGCAGTCGGATCCAATCCAGGAAATTGAAAGGCATGCCCATCCGTTCCAGCAAGGCCAGGAGGTAATCCCATTCAAGGGAATCGAACGCCTTTGTGGCGTCGAGAAAGACCGCGGCAGCCTCGCTCGTCGGGTCAATATCCTGTAATACCGCCTGAAGAGTGCGTAAGTTATGAGAAGTTGCACGGTTGGGAACAAACCCGGCCTGGTCTGGGAGCACGAGGCGCTCCATCAAGAGGTTAAGGCGCGTAGCCAGGACCTTCGCTAATATTTTAACGTCCGTATTTAATAGCGAAAGGGGCCTGTAGGAGTCGCAATATTCCGGCGCTTTACCAGGTTTTAACAAAGACGTTATGAGGGCCTCGCGCATCGTGGCTGGCAGGGAACCCTCCTCCAATGAAGAGTAGTACACCTGCTGTAGAACGGGGGCCAGCACATGCTTGAAGGCTTTGTAGAAGTCAATCGGTAATCCGTCCGACCCCGGCGCCTTTCCCGACTTCATGGACATAATTGCATCCGTTATTTCATCTAGTTCTAGTGTATGATGGAGGAACCGCTGCTGTGTGGGGCCCAGCCATGCAAGCGCAGTGTCATCGAGGTATTCATGCAATACAATCGGTGCGGTCCTGTGGGAGGTGTATAGCCTACTGTAGTGATCCGTGAGGACTTTGAGTTGGTCAGCAAGATCCCGCTGCGGGGTGCCATGCTCATCCAGCAAGGTAGCAACGTAGTTACTATATCTAGGGGAGCGAGTTGCGGTGGCCAATGCCCTGCCAGGTCTGTCACCCTCGCCATACACTCGAGAGACATAGGGGCGCCCCAGAAACTTACTCTCTTTGGCTGCGGCTTCCGTGTATTCATTTAGCTTCTCTCGCAACTGCGCCGCAGTGCCAGGCTCTCGCCCATTACGCCCCATCTCACCCTCCAACTTACGAAGTTCAGCCTCGAGCCTGCGTAAATCTCCGCGCAGAAACTTAAGGACACCACCTCCCTTAGCTATGCACCAACCTCTCATGGTAACTTTGAACGCCTCCCAGACAGTAGTAAGGCTGGATACGGAGTCTATATTGCGCTCGAAAAAGTCCTTTATGTCTTGCTCAAGTTCCGCTTGAAACACTGAATCTGTGAGGTGTGCAGGATTTAGTCGCCAACTCAGGTGTGGGGAGATCGTGAGTGGAACACGCAGGGACAGCAGGATCGGGGAGTGGTCAGAGAATGTGCGAGCCAGATGGAGAGCTCCACCCAGCCACGGGGAGAGGCCGGGTGAAAGAAATACGTAATCAATACGCGCCCAGGTGGAGTGTACTGCGGAGTGGTGGGTGCCCTGCCGGAGCGTGGGGTGGAAGTGCCTCCAAGCGTCAATTAAGCGGTGCTCGTCCACTATGTTCAACAACGCGCGCTGTGTGTGCGTGTAGTGCGACGCCTGTGGGTGCGATCTGTCCATCCCAGGCTTGAGTGCAGTGTTGAAATCTCCACCCAGTATAATGTGGGAGATACCTAGGGACTGAATCTTACCCCACAGTGCGAGGAGCGCGGAAGGGTCATCCGTGTTGGGGCCATAGTAACATGCAAACAGTATCGTATGTGAGTGTAATGTCCCCCAAACCATGCAGTACCGCCCTCCAGAGTCTACTTCAGTTCCCGCCAGTGTAAACCCCATCCCACGTCTCACTAGAATGGTCACTCCTCTCGCGTAATTCGAGTAAGACGAGAACACCCTATTCGCAGCCCATCGTGACGCAAATGGGGGGGCCATCCCCGGTTGTAGGTGCGTCTCCTGGAGCATGGCCACGGTCACACCTTTCCGAGTGAGGTAGCTCAGGACTTGCCTCTTCTTCCTCGGGTTGTTTAACCCGCGCACGTTCCATGAGAGCAACTGAAAGTTCTGCGCAGGGCGCTTGTCAGCTAAGTCCCCCATTCCCCCGCGTAAAGGCATAAGTGGCATGTTCTCGCAGCTTGCAATTGCTCGTAGCTCTCAGTAACAAATTTCATAACAAAACCCCAGTGAACTACCCCCCCCACCCGTCCTCCCGCATCCTGTACTGAGGAGACAGATAACCCAGATGCAGATCGGAGTATTCGACCCCCCACGCCGGCGTCCCCAACTGGCCGGGTATACATTACCCACCCATCCCCACCCTCCCCTAACAAACCCAACCTAACAAACAGAAAAAATACAGTAACTACCCCTGCCTTGATGAGGAAAGGGGTGCATTGGGGTGCGCCCATTGGGGGATCGTACTCTAGGGGCGCCAGACCTGCCATCCACCTCCCTACTTGCACCCACGGGAACCCAGAGTTACACTAGGCCCTCATTGTGGGACGGAGGTGGGCGACCGGGCACAAAATGGAACAAAGACCAAGCCTAGTGTCATTGACATGAAACAAAGAGAGGTACCTCACCAGGAGTGACGTTGATCCATTCGGGCAAGTGCAGTCCCAACAGGAGCGTGAGTCAGGGGGGGGGGGGGCAGCCCCCCGGTGTGTTCAGTCCTGTTGCTCCATCGGCGAGGGCGACCGAGAGGGCCGCGGCCCAGCAGTCCCCCCGCCCGAGTCCCCACGATGTCGCCTGAGGAAGTCCTCCACCTGCTGTGGCTGCTGAAAAAACAATTGTTTGCCTTGGTGTGAGACCTTCAGTTTAGCGGGGTATAGCATTGCATACGGAATCTCCCGGGCCTGCAGTTTCTTTTTTACCCCAGCAAATTTCCGACGGGCCTCCTGTACAGATGCAGTGAAATCGGGGAAGAAGGACAGCGTAGTGTTGCAGTAGAGCACTGTTCCCATCTCACGCGCACGTCTGAGCACCACATCCCGGTCTCGATAGTTAAGGAAGCGTGCAATTATGGGCCGTGGCTGGCCGCCAGGGGGAGGGTGGGCAGCGAGGGACCTGTGGGCTCTCTCCACGATGAAGTGTGGGGAGAAGGATTCCCGCCCGAACAGGTCGGCCAGCAGGTTCTCGACGAAGACCTCCATTTTTCCGGTGTTGGTGGTCTCCGCAAGGCCCAGGATGCGGACGTTGTTGCGACGGGACCTCGCTTCTAGGTCCTCATTCTTGTCCGCAATTATCTTGAGGAGACGGTCCATTTGGGTAACATGTCGGTCTGTAGAGGTGGCGCCGTCCTCCAGTGTGGAGATCCTGTCCTCCGTCTCTTTGATGCGGGTATCGTGCCGCTCCAGTTTGGCCACTACACCATCCAGCCTGGTAGTGATGGTGTCAATTTTAGAATCTATGGTCGTTAGGCTTTGTTTCAATCCCAACAGGAGAGATTTCCAGTCCTCGTCAGGAGGGCCAGCGGCGGAAGGGCCAGGCTCGGACGCCGGCGCGGGGGTCTTCTTGGCGTCAAACGGTAACTTGGACTGTCGCGCATCGTTGCGCCCCATGGTGCCCGCCAGTAGAACTCGCCAAGTCCACCTCGCCGGCAGTCCAGGTGAGGCGGGTGGGACCCGTACAGGCCAAGCCACAGCCCCGCGAGTGGATAGGGGTGGTGCGGCTCCTCAAATCAGGCCACGAGGATCTTGGAAGCGGGGGAGACGGCCGGTCCGGGGGCAGCCCCACACGTCCAGGGAGGGCAGGGCGGGGGCGACTCCACCGTAAGTGAGTAAGCACGGCAATGCCCCCTGCGGCCCAGATGCAGGGGGGGGAGGCGATCCAGATGAGGCTGCCCTCACAGGACAGTAGGGAGTGGGGGGGGGGGCGTCCGGCCCCAGCCCGCCCGGCACAGGCAACCCCCCAGGGAGGCCAGCAGTAGCAGCTAGGCGTGGTCGGCGTGGTCGGTGGTCCGCCGGTCCGGGCGCGGCCCCCGCAGTATAGAGCAGGCAAAGGGCTCCAGGCAGTCACCGTCCCGGGAGCCGCAGATCCAGCCACCAAGGCGGGGGGGGCAGTAGGCGTCGCGGCCTCCCAGAACGCACCGCCGGTCAATGTGGGTCAGCGGGCGCCATCCAGGCAGCACTCCTCAATCTCCCCTGGTGCGATCCAGCAGCAAAGCCCCGGGGAAGGGTCTCTCCTCCAGAGGATGCGTGAGGGGGGAGGGGGAGGGATAGGATGGCCCCCAAGCTCGAGCCCGGATACCTAAGCGAGGGCAGCGGCAGCCTGCGAGTGTAGGTCCCGGGTGCAGGCCTCAAACAGAGGAGGGCGAGCGAGCGGATGGCCCACCAGTGCAATCCAGCCTCGGAGATGTTTTCGCCTACCCTCCGCAGAGCTCCCGTCCCGGGCAGGAATGATCGCCGATTCTCCGGCGTCAATCGTAGCTCCACCAGTCCAGCGTCGCGAAGGCCTCGGAGCACCGGGCTCCCGTGGAGCGCGTCCCCCACAGCGCGCCGGCCGCAGACGAGCCCTCGCTCACGGCCGGGGGAACTCCAGCGAATAACTCAGCACCTCGGCGGGCTCCAGAGACATGGCGGGTATCGGGGCGTCACGCAGGTCACAGCGGATGCAGCCGTGGAGGTGAGGTGAAGGATAGCCTGGTCAGGATGGGTGAAAGGATCGTGAAAGCGCCCGGTCTGGCGGGAGCCTCACTCTTGTGCGGCCATCTTGGTTTGGCGCCCTCTAGCGCCCCCTAGAATCTCCATATTTAAACCAGTTACTCCTGCACTGGAAATTTATAAAATTCAGGTGAGGTCAGCTGCCTTATATGCCGCTGAATTGTGGGGCCGCACAAACACATCCAACTTGCAGAAGATAGAACATGCTTTTATGCGCGGGTTGGTTGGCCTCCCCCAGAGCACCCCCCTAAAACCATTACATTTGGATATGGACCTAGAATCCGTAAGTGACCTGGCGGCTCTACGACCACTACTTTTTTGGAAAAGGCTGTGGTCCGTCCCCGAACTTGCAACTTTTAGAGGGGAATTTATTGCAGTTTGGAGACAGTTAAATTATAAGAAAATACCATGGCTTCTCCATATTAAGACTTCCCTGTACCTAGTTGGCCTGTCCCATCTTTGGGATACCCCGGCTATAAGTTGCGTGAGGACTCAGAAGTCAGAGATACGGGCGGCTGTAAGATCTTACAATTCTAAAAATGTATGCTGCTCGACCTCTTTGGGGAGGCTGACTTCTGAGTTCTTAATGGTGAAAACTGATTTTGCCTTTGAGGTATTCTTGGATCTATTTCAGCCTCCTTTAGCCAGAAAATTATACATTCAGTTGAGGCATGGTTCCTTGCCAATTGGGGCACTAACATCTAGATGGGATAAAACAAAGGAGGGTATCTGCCCAGCCTGTAAAATCTGTAACGAAGACATTATCCATATCATGTTCTTCTGCCCAGCCTATAGTATGATCCGGAAATGTTGGCTTGTCCCTCTGTGCAAAAATCTGGGCCTTAGACAGTGTGCACAAGCATGTAGAGCCCTGATGTATGACACTAATCCTCTCATTGTTTATGCTGTTTCCCGCTTTCTACATGGCATGTGGCGGAGAAGGATGAGTTTTAACTGATGAAATGTTTGTTTTAGTTTTTCAGTGATAACTCAATGTTTAATAACTGTCTTAAATCAGTTTCCCTATTTATGGTCTTATTCTTGTACTTGTATATATTTTATTGTACTTTTATGGTCTGATGACCGAAATAAAGTTATCCTGACTGACTGAGAAATGAATTTCTCTCAAAATCAGAATTAAAATAAACATATTTATATATTGTCAATGCATTTGAGGGTGGTTAAAAAAGTTATATTCATTTCAAATTTACCTTTTGAAGGCCCTAAGGTTCACTAAGTTATGTGGGTTGTGTAGAGCAGCTGTAAACGAAGCATGTGCCTAAGTACCACTGGCTACAAAATGGTGTTCGGCTGTTTTTATGTGTGTTTTGTGAGGTGTTCTTTTTTTTTTAAACTAAATATTTTCTTGTTCTGAAAAGAGTCTAAATTGAAACGTTTAGTTATGTGAGAAAGTGTATTTATTTTTCCTGTTAAATAAATGCATTTTGAAAAATTCTAGTGTTTGATTCTATTTGCTGATATGTGTAAAAAATAGGCGAAGGACTACATTTTCCTAGCTTCACCTCAGATCGTCATCAGTATGCTGTTTTTTTGTATTTTAATTTCATTAACCACTTCAGTGCGTTGGACGGCCGGGGGCCGTCGGACGCACCAGTGTTTATGTGCGTCGGACGGTCCCCGGCTGTCCGATCACATGGCACAGGGAATCCCTTTGGTGCGCACCAGAGGGATTCCTTTCCCCCCCCAACAGCCTCGGGAGCTGGGGAAGAGCTTCATTTTGTTCCCCTGGAATAACGATCAGTGTGCACGTCCCGCTGATGTCATTTAAGTGAAACCAAAACTGAAATGAGGCAAGAGGCTAATTTCAGTTTTGCTTTCTACGTCCTCAGGGGGCTATCTCAGCCCAATGAATATGTAGAAAGTCAGGAGAGGTATCGTTGGAAAGGGGAGAATCTCCTGGATCTCCCTGAATCTCCAGGAGGGCCATTCCCAAGCAGGAATCCACCCACTAGGCACTCGGGGAGGGCGGGCAGAAAGCCCACTAGATGCCAGGTTTTTCCCCCCCTGTTGAATTTAGGGGTGGAGGCTGCCCAAGATGGGCATGCCAATGCCTCATCCCCCCCCATGAAATTCCAGTAAAAAATAAACGTCTACATTCAGTATATAACGATTACACACTCTTTGTTCCCTGCTTTTCACTATGCTCACCTGACCTCATTTGTTGACCTCCATGCACAGATGCTGACAAGTCTACAACAGCTATGTCACAAAACTCTGTGGAATGGACTCATGAGGCCTTGACTAGATCGGAAGTTTCATAGGTTGAGGAAAATTAAAGCGTAGTCTATTTAAGTTTTTTTTTATAGCAACCTCTTTTACTAGCTATAGTACTATCTGAAGCTTGCTATCTAAGCTGGCAAGACACCACAGGTAATTAGACGGTCAAAGACTATCATTTTCCCACCAAAGTTCTAACTTTGTATGCTGGAGTCGACTGATGTTTATCTTGATCACCAGCCATGTTTAGGATTGGTTCAAAGAAAAGTAGTACAGATCGACTATGCCAATACCACAGTCTTAATATACAAAACTCCTGTTCAACTAATTTAGTTAGGCCTTTATGTTAAGGTGAAATAAGTATACTTTATAAAGTATCCATGTTACAGCACCATTTTGGTTAGTAATTCAGTTGTCTTCTGACAAGAGACTCACCGCCTACGCTACGAATGGAGGACTACATTGCAGCTGGGAAAACATCAAATAATGTTGTAAAAAGCAAACAGAAACAAATTAAACTATAAAAACAATTTTAAACCTGACATATATAAGGACCTTTGGAGGCGAAGGGAGCAAGCAATATGTTTGCCGCCATGAAAGACCTATTACAGCTGTTTTGTAAAATCTCTCAGCGACAACTATAGTGGCAACAATACTGATGTCTCCTCCCACCCAAAACACACATACACAGCTACAGCTGTGTATTCTTCTACAAATAACTTAAAAAAAATATACAAGATATTTACATTTAAATAGAAATTTGCCCTCTGAAGTTATCAAAATATACCTTTGCAAAAATGTAGAACCAGAAAATATTGATGGGCATGTATGAGATTTGAAGCAGGTTTTGAATGCACAAAGTGACTTAGATGAAAGATCGAAATATGTGGATATATACTGACTCCAGAGAACAGTCTTTTAAATACTGATGGATTTCACGTGTTTGCCACCTTTCTGCAGGTTTTCGCTCGTGAAGAAAATTTGCCAGTGGCCAGCTTTTTGCCTTCATGCTCAGAAACTAAATTGAAAACAGTGTTCCAAAGATGAAGTAATCACACACGTAATCTTGGATGGATACATTTCAAAATACAGTAAGTGCTGAAGGTGCTCTGGCAATAAAACTTAGCCACACGTCTGAAGCAATACTCACAGACGAGCACTTTAGAGTCTCATATAATGCTGACACCCAAAATTCAAGGCGTGTGTTGATTTGGAATTAAAATTGCTCCTAGGTCATCACTCTCAGTGTACCCGAGAGGACAAGGATGCTGTAATGTCTACTTTGGCAAATGAGATATTATGAAAATGTTTACAAATTCACTTCTTTACTTCCAAGCCCGTATTCAGTGTTTCCGGCTCATTTTGAGTTCCTGGTGAAGATGTCTCCCGTTGATACATATTGGCTTGCAAGTTCCACTCTGCTTCTCAGATAACAAACGAGGATTTGTGTCTGAAGTCTCCCTAAAATAAAGACAAGTCTGTTAGCAAATTGGCGGTTTCAAAGAAAACGTGAACGCCTTAAGACAGTAAATTATATCCTGTTTTTTTGACTCGGAATGGTAATGACATGATTGACAAATAACTTTTACATCAACAGTAATATACCCAGGTAGCACAGGATTTGGAGGTAGCTCACCTTATGTGAGCCAGCGGACCTGTTTGCGTTGGGATTCTTTCTTTTATTACATTGAAAACACTGTTTCCAGCATTTTGCATAGGCAACCCAAAGCAGCATTTAGAATGGAGCGAGTAGTGTAGCATTAAAACAGTTGACACATATGCTTGATGGGGGTTTGCAGATAAGAACATGTGTGAGTGTCTCACTTTGACAATTTATCAGCAGTCCTTTTGCTCTTCAGGCAGTGGTAGGGCACATTGCATCTCCAGTGGTAGCCTTCAACCACAGACAGGAGGCCACCACTCGGGTGTTAGAGTACTCAGGTGCTATTATGTCTCTGTCACATGAGAACGGAAACAGGAGTAAACTCGTTAACCCAGCTGAGACCGGGTAAGCTTTATAACAAAAAGAACAATGTCTCAACCGGTATGTCATTCAGTGGGGACTGTTCGTAGAAGCTGTTGCAATCACACAGGAGGGGGGGGGGTGGAAGGGGGCGAGGGAGACCAAGGTAGAGTTGAAGGGTTGTTATTTGCACATAGTTATAGCAGCACTACGATACAACTAGATTGCAGTAACCATGACAACCGATTGTGCACTTGAAGTGTTGGTGTGAGTGAAAGGCGCAGTGACACAAGTGATTAGAGAACAACGTGTGGCGGCGAAAAACCAGTAAAAAACAATAATTTGCAGGGGTCAAACAAATGATTTTAATAAATGTAAGTACAGTTTCATTTTTTGCAAATGACCCTCTAACGGCCGCAAATAGAGTTGTGGAGTCGACGGCGTTTCGACCTATTCAATTAAAGGTCATCATCAGTACGATGGTTACTTATTTGGGTATTACTAGAGAGATTAGAAAATCTAAAGAAAAAACAGATTCAAACCGATCTGCATGCTCACTGAATACCTCACATCCAACACCATACCCTTAGGACTACAAATACGTAACGTTCCAGCTATTTTCACCCAGGATCCCAAATTTCGCAACGGCTTTAGTCATCTGGCCACAACCTGTTCCAGGCTCTGGATGGTGCTTGGCATCAACACAGTGATAGAGCACAGTAAGAAAGAACTGGAGGAGATAGCAGAGCTAGAAAAACTTATCCTAGCTGACACTACCATCACCGATGCAAAAGGTCTCCTAGACAAAGTAAACGCCACTATCGCAACCTTGAACAAAACAAGAAAATAAATAAAATTCAGAAAGATATTAAGAATTACAACAGGGATCAGACCTACCCATACTTACTTGACGCATTCTACAATACCCCCTACCAGCCACCTAGAAACAAGAATTGGGGCAGATACCGTAACAACCAGCTCATTACCTTCTCTGACTCCTTTAACACATCCATCGAGGACTCGAACAGAGGCGACGGTCCGAGCTCGGGCCCACACAACCGACCCCATCCACCACCACTCCTACTGACTTTTTTTTAGGAGTAGACCGCAGACGCGGTCGGGGTCGCCGAAAACAGAACTACCAATACCAATACACAGGCGAGAGACCAACTCGCCACAAATTTTACCAATGGGGGCCCCAGCAATGATAACTAAGCCTCCTCAAGTCATTTCCTCACACGTCTCACCCAGGGACACTCCTATGACTTCCAACATCATTATTGAAAATAGGGTCCTGCCTCCCGTCCCCATGCCATCCATGACAACCCCCACATGGCCTTTACAACCCAATATAAACAATGAGGTAGCACCAAATACGCCACATTTACCACAAAATACACCAACATACCCATTTTCAATTTATCTACCCATCCTCTATCCTCTGATGAAATTTCTCTGCTCAGTAAAGGACGTCCCCACTGAACACAGTAACAAGAAGATTTACTTCTGTTTTTCAGACGTGTCCGTCTCAAACAATTTTTCTCAGATAAACCTGACACCAATAGGCCCTTTGAGAAACAATTTAAACCAGCTTCCACCTTTTCGCCACCTACCTCGATGATGCCACCTGAAATCTTAACTTTCGAAAAACTTGTTTTACACGAGGTTAAAGAATTACAACATCAGTCTGAATTTGTCCCCTACAATCTGCCACTGACAGAAAATCTTGCCATAAACAGCCTAAGCGACAACAAAAATATAGTCATAAAACCCGCTGACAAAGGCGGATGTATAGTTGTCATGGATCAAGACAAATATGATGGCGAGATCCTACGCCAATTAAATAACACTATACACTACCGTGTTTTAACATCAGACCCCCTCACAACTATCCGGGACAAAATATCTACAGTTACTACTCAGGCACTCCACGCTGACATCATTTGCAAAAAAGAACACGCTTTCCTTAATAATCCACATCCCAGAACACCTGTGATTTATATACTGCCCAAAGTCCACAAGAACCCTTCTGAACCACCGGGCCGCCCAATAGTATCTGGTTGTGGTTCCATCCTGGAACCAGTGGGCAAGTACATTGACGCCACCCTAAAAGAGTTTGTTCAACTCACCAACACATTTGTTAAGGATAGCACTCATTTGATTAATATCATGAAGATCTCCCATTCAACGCTGAGACTGACCTTATGGCTGGTCTCAACATAGAATCGTTGTATACAAACATCTCCCAGATCGAGGGTCTGGCAGTGATAAAACATCTGTTGGAAACACGATCGAGACCCATGCGCATTCCTACTGACTTCATAATCGAACTCCTTCACATTGCACTGACCAATAATTACTTTCTGTACAAGGACACTTATTATCTCCAGATAAAAGGAGTCTCTATGGGCGCTTGCTTCGCCCCCAATGTTGCTGTTCTTTATGTCCATCACTTGGAAACCACACTCATCTTATCCAACCAAAACCCCTTTTTGAACAACATTACGTTATGGCGTCGCTACATAGACGACATCCTTCTCTTGTGGCATGGCCAACAAGAAGACCTATCTTCCTTTGTCTCTTGGCTCAACGACAACCAACCCCACCTCACCTTTACCTCAGACATCAGAAAAAATGACTTACCCTTCCTAGACCTCACATTACACGTGGAGGACAGTACCATTGGCACTACACTGTACCGAAAACCCATGGAGCGCAATACCCTTTTACTGTACTCTAGTTATCAACCCCGCGGTTTACGTGATGGCCTACCATTTGGACAATTCCTCCGTATCAGGAGGAATTGCAAGTTGCGCAAGGACTATTTTCGTGAGGCAGCCATCTTGTCTGAGAAATTGACCAACAGACGCTACCCAAAGCATCTTGTCAGGAAGGCCCTCAAGCGTGCATGGTACAGCCGTAGAGATACTTCTGACACCATCTACCAAACGCCAAAATGTACGCATTCCATTTGTCTCTACTTACAGCACAAAAGAGGTAACAACCTCTCGGACAAACTTGTCCACCCCATCACGTGGCCACAAAAAGAAAAGAACAGCCAATCAGTGTGAGAAGTTGGCCTGATATATGATGTCACTAGTTCTAGTGTACACCCTGTATCAGTCCAAACAACCCTTATGGTGATTGGTTGTAAAGTCAACCTTATAGACCAGCTATCCTAGTGGACAAGAGCAGTCTTAGGCTAAACTCTGAATGGCATGTGAAGCCAGCTGTTATACCATATGTAATCCCTTGAATACCAAATGAAAGGACACCACAACAGATGTATATAAAAATAGAATGTATTTATTCTAGTCAAACCCTCAGCACTCTTTATGAGATTCGAGGTAAGTACAACACAGTCTTAATTATGCATACATTAAATCACACAGGTAAGTAATACAGTTAGAAATAAGCAGTTTTAGGACACTTCTGGTATAGCTAGAAAGTCGAGACTCGGAAACTAGACCCTAGGATAGTCAATACCCTTGTGAGCACCGAAGTACCCAAGTTACCTAGCCCACGGGCTGCGGGTGAATAGGTGGGAACTTGCGTCGGGTTTCGTCGTGGACTTCTATGGATGCCTGAGGGAAAGTTGCTGACAGGCAGTCAGTGAAGAGTGTCCGGTGGATCCCAAGGTGGGGATCAAGAAGGAAGGAACCTGCAAGCAGAAGGGACAGAGTCTAGGTCACCAGCCAGGAGCCGGGAAGGAACCAGGAAGGAACCAGGCGATGTCGTGAAGATGCAGGTGAAGAGGTGAAGCTTGTTGCAGCAGCCACGGGTACCAGGAGACGTCAAGGACGACCAGGACCAGGAGGTGAGCTGTCCCACGAAGGCTCTTGCAGTCAGCGGCGTCGAAGTCGAGTCAGGACCCAACAAGCCTTGGCAAGCGGAACCCACGCAGGATGGAGGACTTGCTTCTGGGGCAGACCAGGAAGGTCTGGGGTGCTTCTCTTTCACAGAGGAGCGGGTGCTAGTCTGGAGGAGCCGGACCAGCAAGGTGAAATTAAAGGTTCGTTGTCGCAGAGGGTGCTAGCCAACGGGCCAGCAACCGGACAACACGTCGAGCAACACAGGTGCAGAAGGGCCCCACGCAGAACACGTGAAGTGTGGGGAGCTGGTCTTCTTTGCAGATGGTGCTCGGGAGTGGGGATTCTCAATTCCCCAAGCACAGCCTCGAGGGAGCCTCGGAAGTCGCGCTAGTCAGTTACTAGCCACTTTTCCCAAGTCGCCGGTCTCACGTCCCTCGTCGCCTCCACGGGTCTCAGCTTCGCTGGAGATGTGGATCTGGGTCAGAGGTGTCTGGAAGTCTCGGCGCTGGTCAGTCTCTGCAGTTGTCCCTCGTAGGATTCAGTCGCAAAGCAAGCAGCGGTCACTGGATGGTGCCTGGTTGCCCAGGGTGGTCACTCCTTGGCCACAAGGGAGATTTCTTCAGTCTTCTTCCTGAGGTCGAATGTCGAAGGTCCAGAGTTTCTGTTCAAGTTGCAGATTCAGGTTAATCTAATTTAGCAGGGCCCAACTAGCTACTAATATACTGGGCTAGTGGGCTGGGCTACCTGCAAGGTCCCTCCTATGGGTGGGACCAGGAAGGGGAGTGGCTACACCCCCTTTCCTTTGTCCAGTTTCGCACCAGAGCTGGGGCTGGAGTGCCCCAGCACCGGTTTGAACTGGAGTATGCATGGGACACCTTGTGTGCCCCAGGCAGTGTCTTGTTTCATTCAACCCTCCCTGCCCCAATACACTAAATCCTGTCTAGGGTGGTGCTCGCACCTCCCGAGGCAGGAAACCTTTTGTCCAAGCCTCCCTCGCTGGAAGGACTCCCAGCAGCAGGAGGTCAGACTTGTGTCTGTGGCAGCAGCATCCATTTTGTGATGCTGGGGCTCTGGTTAAGTTTAACCGGGTAAGTAGGTTACAACATGTCTTCTCCCTCTAGAAGGGAGGGATAATATCCTCATATCCAGAAATGGGATGGGGGTATTATTCCAAAGTGTTAGACACCTTACACGACATGTTTCGATAAATCCAAACCATCGTTACCATAACAGTTTAAGATTATACGGCACTTTAAGAGTATATGGTAGGCTATATCATAGAACAGCCATAAGGACATGGTTCCGAAAGCTGCAGGCAGGCTCAGCTCATGCTAGAGCACCATCTCACATGTTACCAAGCACTCTGCCTCCAGGATTGTTAAGGCCTGCCATAGGAGTGGCTGATAGGTACACATGTGTCTATATATAAGATAGGTATAGGAATACTACACCTAAGCAAGGGGTGATTACACGACCTTGCCCCAGCTGAGTGATCAGCCAGTTGTGTCATAATGGAAGGCCAGGCCAGGGGTGGCATAATACATGCATAGGGTACACCTATGCCCTGGGTACCTAAGGTACACTGTACAGGGGCCAATAAGGTGATCCTATCCAAATGGGTTATGCACCTAAAGTACATAGTATCACTTTAGAGAGAGAACAGCACACCGCCAGTGCCGGCGGAATCAAGGGTATATATTCCTAAAGATGTGGTTAAGAAGTTTTTTAAGAATGATGACATAGGACAGTGGTTCAGAGCCTACGAGGTAGCCATGTCTTCCCACCGGGTCCCTGAGAGAGATTGGGGAGCGGGGTTGTGGGGACGGTTCCTGAGTGAGGTGCGGGACACACTGTTAGATTTGCCTTCAGACGTTTATAATTCTTATCCCCATATGAAAGAAGCATTGATGACTAGGTATGAGTTGACTCCTGAGTTATATAGGCAAAGGTTCAGGGCTTGCACAAAGATTCCTAACAGTACGTATGTTGAATATGTGACTTTTTTTTGCAGAGCATTGGATGGTTGGGTAAAAGGTAGCAAGGTAAATGATTATCAAGGGCTTCTTGATTTAATGGCATGGGATCACTTGTCCAGTAATTGTTTTCCTGAGCTACGCCAGCACCTGATTGATACTAGGCTGACTAACCCTAGGAAGCTTGCTGAGGAGGCGGACCGCTGGGTCAGTACCAGGGTCCACAAGGGTCCCGTGGGAGATTCCGCCAAAGTAATCCCCAAGGGAACCAAGGGAAAGGTTCTCAGCCTCCCCCACCCCCGAGACCGACCGGGGCCCCGACAGGTCATCCTGTTCAGAAGGGGCCCCTAAAATGTTACAAGTGTGGTAACATGGGGCATTTTGCCTCTGATGTAAAGAGTCCTTTGTATGGTAAACCAGCACCCACTGGTGCTCCACCCCGGCAGATGGCTAGTGTAGCCTTGGGGGAGGAGATGGCAGTCCAAGGTGGGTGGGGTCCCGCAGAGATGTCCCTTGTCTCATTAGGAGACTGTGAGATGGACCCCCAAACCCAGCTGCCTGATAACACTAAGAAATACAGGCAGTGGGTGACCATCAATGGCCGTAGGGTGGAAGCTCTGAGAGATACAGGAGCCAGTGTGATAGCTGTCAAGTGTCACCTGGTGTCTCAAGAGCAGGTGGTCCCAGGAGCATTCTATCCAGTTGTTGCCGCTGACAACACAGAGAGTCACTGCAAGGTGGCTCAGGTTCCCTTTGAGTGGGGGGGGGGGGTCTCTGGTACTCTTCAGGTAGCTGTGAGGCCCGCCATGCCTGTAGACTGTCTGTTAGGGAACGATTTGGAGAGCTCACCTTGGGCTAAGGTGGAGCGGAGTGCTCACCTGGAGATGTTGGGTATGCCGGATGTGAGAAGTTGGCCTGATGTATGATGTCACTAGTTCTAGTGTACACCTTATATCAGTCCAAACAACCCTTATGGTGATTGGTTGTAAAGTCAACCTTATAGACCAGCTATCCTAGTGGTAGCATGGACAAGAGCAGTCTTAGGCTAAACTCTGAATGGCATGTGAAGCCAGCTGTGATACCATATATAATCCCTTGAATACCAAATGAAGGGACACCACAACAGATATATATATAAATTAAAGTGTGTTTATTCTAGTCAAACCCTCAGCACTCTTTATGAGATTCGAGGTAAGTACAACACAGTCTTATTTAAGCATACATTAAGTCACACAGGTAAGTAATACAGTTAGGCCCTAGGGGCCACGCAAACCATATACTAAAGAAGTGGAATAAGGACCACTGTCACGGAAATAGGATAGGCCTAGGCCTAGGGAATCGCTGGGGCTACACTACACTAGCAACAGTTAGGAAGTGGGAGGCCAACGGGATTCAGGTGCAGAGTGGAAACACTCACGCGTAATGCGTATAGTCGATAGAAATAGTACAGTTTTGAAATAAGCAGTTTAAGGACACTTCTGAAGCAGCTAGAGAGTCGAGACTCGGAAACTAGACCCTAGGATAGTCACTACCCTTGTGAGCACCGAAGTACCCAAGTTGCCTAGCCCACGGGCTGCGGGTGCATAGGTGTGAACTTGCGTCGGGTTTCGTCGTGGACTTCTATGGATGCCTGAAAGAAAGTTGCTGACAGGCAGTCAGTGAAGAGTGTCCGGTGGATCCCAAGGCCGGGATCAAGAAGGAAGGGTACCTGCAAGCAGAAGGGACAGAGTCCAGGTCACTAGCCAGTGACCACGTGGAACCAGGAAGGAACCAGGCAATGTCGTGAAGATTGCAGGTGAAGGGTGAAGCTTGTTGCTGCAGCCACGGGTACCAGGAGACGTCGAGGGCGACCAGGACCAGGAGGCGAGCTGTCCCACGAAGGCTCTTGCTGTCGGCGGCGTCGAAGTCGAACTAGGACTCACCAAGCCTTGGCAAGCGGAACCCACGAAGAACGGAGGACTTGCTTCTGGTGCAGACCAGGAAGGTCTGGGGTGCTTCTCTTTTGCAAGGAAGCGGGAGCCAGTCTGGAGGAGCCAAACCAGCAGTGAAGATTTCAAGGTGTGTCGTCACAGAGGCCGCTAGCCAACGAACAAGCAACCGGACAGACGCGGCAAGCAGGAAAATGCAGAAGGGCCCCACGCAGGACTTGTGGAGTGTGGGGTGCTGATCTTCGGTGCAGATAGTGCTTGGGGTTGGGGCTTCTCAATCCCCGGTGCACAACTTCGAGGGTGCCTCAGAAGCTGCGCTGGAAGATACTCGCCACTTTTCCCAGGTAGCCAGTCCCACGTCTCTCGTCGCCTCCACGGATCTCAGCTCGGCTGTGGATGTGGATCAGGGTCGGAGAAGTCTGGAAGTCAAGGCTCTGGTCGGGCTCTGCAGTCGGTCCCTCGTAGAACTTTAGCAAAGCAAAGGGTAGTCTCTTGATGGTGCCTGTATGCACAGGGTAGCCACTCCTTGGCCACAAGGGAGATTCTTCAGTCTTCTTCTTTCGTCGAATGTCGAAGGTCCAGAGTTTCTGTTCAAGTTGCATGTTCAGGATAATCTAATCTCCTGGGGCCCAGCTACCACTCTTATACTAATCTGGGGGGCTGGGTTACCTGCTAGGTCACGCCTTATGGGTGGGACCTGGGAGGGGGGTGGTTACACCCCCTTCCCTTTGTCCAGTTTCGCGCCAGGACTGGGGCTGGTGTGCCCCAGCACCGGTTTGAACTGGACTATGCATGGGACACCTTGTGTGCCCCAGGCAGTGTCTCGTTTCATTCATCCCTCCCTGCCCCAATACACTAAGGCCTGTCTGGGGTGGTGCTCGCACCTCCCAAGGCAGGAAACCTATTGTCCAAGCCTCCATTGCCGGGATCACTCCCAGCAGCAGGAGGTCAGACCTGTGTCGTGGCAGCAGCATCCATTTTGTGATGCTGGGGCTCTGGTTAAGTTTAACCGGGTAAGTAGGTTACAACATGTCTTCTCCCTCTAGAAGGAAGGGATAATATCCTCATCCCCAGAAATGGGATGGGGGTATTATTCCAAAGTGTTAGACACCTTACACGACATGTTTCGATAAAGCCAAACCATCGTTACCATAACCGTTTAAGATTATAAGGCACTTTAAGAGTATATGGTAGGCTATATCATAGAACAGCCATAAGGACATGGTTCCGAAAGCTGCAGACAGGCTCAGCTCATGCTAGAGCACCATCTCACATGTTACCAAGCACTCTGCCTCCAGGATTGTTAAGGCCTGCCATAGGAGTGGCTGATAGGTACACATGTGTCTATATAGAAGATAGTTATAGGAATACTACACCTAAGCAAGGGGTGATTACACGACCTTGCCCCAGCTGAGTGATCAGCCAGTTGTGTCATAATGGAAGGCCAGGCCAGGGGTGGCATAATACATGCTGCAGCCCCTGGTAGGCCTAGGGTACACCTATGCCCTGGGTACCTAAGGTACACTGTACAGGGGCCAATAAGGTGATCCTATCCAAATGGGTTATGCACCTAAAGTACATAGTATCAATTTAGAGAGAGAACAGCAGGGCTGTGGGTCTGGTTAGCAGGCCCACAGCCACATCTAAGTCGAAAACCAGTAAAGCAAAAGCAAAAAGTGGGGGTGAACATAGAAAGCAGACCCTACTCTCCTACACCGGATTGGGCGTGTCACCACACGGTCCATGGCAGCAAGTAGAGGTGCTCAAGAGGTCTTGGAGCCTGAGAGGGAGGCCCAGGAACCGGCCTTAGAGAGAAGGAGCCGGTGGCGCGGGAAACCGGCCCCTGAAGTTCCCACGGTCCAGGAGGAAGCAGACCTTGAGGGGGATGCCCTGGAGCCTACAGGGGAACAGATCGCTGAACTGGGGGACCTGCCTGAGCTGACTAATTGGCAGCAGGAAGGAGGCCCCTCCAGGGAGGAATTTTGTAAGGCGCAGAAAGAATGCCCTTCTCTCGTAGGTGTGCGGCAGCAGGCTGCAGACCAGGCCGCAGGTGATCAGTCTGGGTCACATTTCATTTACTGGGAGAACGACCTCCTATATACAGAGCCAAAGGTTGCTGAGCCTGGGTCAGCCCGTGCGCTGGTGGTACCCCAGGACTTCAGAGCCTTCCTACTGGGGCTGGCTCACGATGTGCCATTGGCAGGGCATTTGGGGCAGGACAAGACCTTTGAAAGGCTTGTCACCCACTTTTATTAGCCTCAAATGCGCAGGAGTTCAGACACCCACTGCAGGACATGCCAGACTTGCCAGGCAAGCGGAAAAAGTGGAAGGAAGCAGAAGGCTCCACTCCAGCCATTCCCTGTGGTCGGTACCCCATTCCAGCGAGTGGGGATTGACATTGTGGGGCCACCGGACCCCAGGACAGCCATGGGCAACAGGTTTATCCTGGTCCTGGTGGACCATGCCACCCGGTACCCGGAAGCCATCCCTCTGAGGACAGTGACGGCCCCCGTGGTGGGACGTGCACTGATGGGAATTTTCTCCAGAGTGGGATTCCCTCTAGAGGTGGTGTCTGACCGGGGTACCAATTTCATATCCAAATATATGAAATCCCTTTGGCAAGAGTGTGGTGTAACCTACAAGTTCACCACACCTTACCACCCCCAAGGAAACAGGTTGGTTGAGAGATTCCACTGTACCCTCAAGGGCATGATAATGGGTCTGGAAGAAACCATGAGGCGTAAGTGGGACGTCCTCTTGCCATGCCTTCTCTTTGCCTACCGTGAGGTGCCACAGAAGTCTCTAGGGTTCAGCCCCTTTGAGCTCCTGTATGGCCACCCAGTGAGAGGACCTCTAAGTCTGATCAAGGAAGGCTGGGAGCAATCTCCCAGGAAACCTCCCCAGAATGTATATAGCTACATGCTGGCCTTCCGGAATCAGACTAGGCGATTCAGGCAACTTGTTGAGGCAAATCTGGAAGCCAGCCAGGAGGAGATGAAGCGGTGGTACGACCAGAATGCCACTCTGGTAGAGCTTCAGCCTGGACAAAAGGTATGGGTCTTGGCCCCAGTGGAGCCCTGTGCGCTCCAGGATAAGTGGACCGGTCCCTTTGAGGTGGTGGAGCGCAAGAGTCCTGTTACCTATTTGGTTGACTTGCGGTCTCCAAGGAATCCCTTAAGGGTCCTTCATGTCAACCGCCTCAAGCCCCGCTTGGAGAGGTCCCAAGTGGGCATGCTCTTGGCGACAGATGCTGGGATGGAAGAGGAGACCGAGCCTCTTCCTGACCTCCTGTCAGCCCAAGAGCAAGATGGGTCAGTGGATGGTGTCATCCTCTCTTCCGCCCTGACCCCTGAGCAACAGAAAGATTGTCGCCAATTGCTGGGGTAATTTTCTGATCTGTTTTCCCTGGTTCCCGGTGTCACTGATTGGTGCGTCCATGATGTGGACACTGGGGATAGTCCACCTGTGAGGCACAAGGCCTACAGGGTGACTGACAGGGTGAGGGCATGCATCAAGGAGGAGGTCTCCAAGATGTTTGCACTCGGGGTGATTGAGTCCTCCAGCAGTCCCTGGGCCAGCCCAGTGGCCTTGGTCCCAAAGGCTGCAGTGCCGGGAGCCACACCCGAACTCTGGCTCTGTGTGGACTACAGAGGACTCAATTCGGTCACCAGGACTGACGCACACCCCATCCCCAGAGCTGATGAGCTCATAGATCGGCTAGGGGCTGCCAACTACCTCAGCACGTTTGATTTAACATCTGGGTACTGGCAGATCGCCTTGACCGATGGGGCCAAAGAGAGGTCAGCATTTTCCACCCCAGACGGGCACTACCAGTTCCGGGTTATGCCCTTTGGGATGAAGAATGCCCCTGCCACCTTCCAGAGGTTGGTCAACCAGGTGTTGGCTGGACTGGATTCGTTCAGTGCTGCCTACCTGGATGACATCGCAGTGTTCAGCTCCACTTGGGAAGAACACCTGCGCCACCTCTGGGAAGTGTTGATGGCGCTGCGGAGGGCAGGCCTCACGATCAAGGCGAGTAAGTGCCAGATCGGGCAGGGTTCCGTGGTGTACTTGGGGCACCAGGTTGGGAGCGGCCAGGTGGCGCCCCTTCAACCCAAGATAGAAACCATCCTGAATTGGGAGTCGCCCAAAACCCAGACAGAGGTGAGAGCCTTCCTAGGTCTCACCGGGTACTACAGGAGATTTGTCAAGGGGTATGGCAACATTGTTGCCCCCTTGACTGCGCTGACTTCTAGGAAGCAGCCCAGGAAAGTGATTTGGACTGACACCTGTCAGAAAGCTTTTGAGGCCCTGAAAGCTGCTATGTGCACGGCGCCCGTGCTCTTGGCTCCCAACTTCTCCAAAGAATTTATCGTTCAGACAGACGCTTCAGAGCATGGTGTGGGGGCTGTTCTTTCACAGATTAATGAAGAGGGCCTAGATCAACCTATAGCCTTCCTTAGCAGGAGGTTCCTGCCACGGGAACAGAGATGAAGTGCTATTGAGCGTGAGGCATTTGCTGTGGTCTGGGTGCTGAAGAAGCTAAGACCCTACCTGTTTGGGTCTCACTTCCGGGTTCAGACAGACCACAGGCCCCTCAGATGGTTGATGCATATGAGGGGTGAGAATCCAAAGCTGTTGAGGTGGTCCATTTCCCTACAGGGTATGGATTTCACGGTGGAACATCGCCCTGGTACAGATCACGCCAATGCTGACTGTCTGTCCAGATTTTTCCGCCTTAGTGATGAGGAACTCCCTGGGGTAGGGTAGTTCTCCCCACTTTTCAGCTGGAGGGGACACGTGTTAGACCTGGCACTTTGGCGTGAGTCTTCCTTCCACTTTTTGTCGCTGTGCCTCATGTGTTTTTATGGTGTTGGCCGCTCAGAGCACTGTGCCACTGCCAACCAGTGCCACAGTGCAAGTGCTCCCTATGTAAAATGTATATGTTGGTTGGATTCCATAATTGGCTTATTTGGTTTACTGTCAGACCCCAGTAAAGGGCACCAGGAGTGCCAGGGCGTGTAAATACAAATGCCGCTGGTGGGCTTGCAGCACTGGTTGTGCCACCCACAGAATCGGCCTGGTAAATGTCTCTAGGTCTGCCATTGTAGAACCTGCGTGCAGTCTGGTACTGACATGCTGACTGGCAAGTGCACCCACTTGCCAGTCCCTAAACCTTCCCTTAACTTCATGTTAGTCACCCCTATGGTAGGCCCAAGGGCAGGGTGCATTGTAGCATAAGGTAGGACAAGCCCTGATATGTGTGGCATGTCCTAATAGTGAATTACAGCCATTTTCGTTTTTCACTATTGTAAGGCTACCCTGTTCTCATAGGCCAGCAGGGCTGTTAAGATTGTTACATCCTATGATCCTAACAGACCCAGGGAACATGGTAGAAAATCGAGTTTAGTATGCCTGAACTCAGAATAATAAGGTACAAGGTTTATTTTAATATTCTGCGTTTGCAAATGCCACTTTTAGAAAGTTGGCCTTTGCTTGCCTAACCATTCCAACCCGCCTCTGCGTGATGTGTATCTGCTGTCTGGCTTGTGTGAGTGACAGGGCTGGGGAAACCCAGATGGGCAGGGCTAGGTAGCCTGGTGGTGAATAGAAAGATTGACCTGTAGATGGGTCGCAGAAGTACACCTGGACTCTGAATAGGGCTGTGCTCTGCCACCACAATGCTGGCTCCTCCCCCTGTGGAGCGTCTGATGGCTCTGCCCTGCACCCTGAAAGAAGAAGTCTGCATCGCATCAACAAAGTGCTCCAGAACTGGACTGAACTAGGCAAGGGCCCCCCTGGCCTGGAAGTACAAAAGAAATGGTGTATAAAAGAAGGAGCCCTGCTCCTAAGAAATCAGATCTGCTTTGAACCAAGAAGAATCTCTGCCTGAGGAGGAGGCACCAGGAAAGCTGTACGGAGGAAGACTGTCCCTATCCTGGGGGACTGGCCTGCAGTGGTGACCTTGCTGCCAAAGGAGAGAAAAAGAACCCTTTACTAAGACTTGCTCCATTTTTATTTCAAAAACCTTGTACTTTCAAAACAATCTCCAAGGGCCTGGAAGCGAGCTTGCCCCCTGAACTGAGCCCCAGGACCATTGGGCTCATCCTGACCTTCACCCGCCTACTGCGGGACTGTGGTGTGCCTTCCCTCGCCGGAGCCGTGACTCGGGTGCTCTTCAGCCCCTCCTTGGGCCGTGACCGGGCTGCTTGGCCGCCCCTGCCTTGAGAAGAGCCTCGCTCGATCCGAGCCGCTCTCTCTATGCCGTGCTGGGCTGCCCCCGTCACCTCGCCCGCTGGAGGCCCGCTGTGCACCTTCACCCCTCCCGCTGGAATCGGCGCTGTGAGCATTCCCAAAGCCTCGGACGGCCCGGACATGGGAAACGTACCCGGCTGCCCCGCTCTGCTCACCTGCCCACCTAGACACCCCACTCCCCCTGTAAGCCTGAAGGACCAGATCCCCCGTAAAGCTTGGAAGCCCCGGACGCCGCCTCGCCCTTCTGAAGAGCCGCTGGACGCCCCGCACCCGCCTTTACAAAGAAACAAGGTAATGTGACACATGAACTCGACCGCGAGCTCGCATCGGATCCAGGGTCCGCAACGTTTGTTTTCCCTGTCGTCCTACACGTTCCACCAGGTCGCCGCGCCAGCGCGAAGCGCGCCAGGACCCACAGATCACCTTGTTGCCCCGCACTAAAGAACTTTCCGCAATACTAGATATCATGGCCCAACCTTTCAAACGTTACTGGGTCGTGTAATAAGCCTACATAAAAGATATATATAAAAGCCTTATTTTTACATAAAACCTGCCGGGGGCCGTTTGTGGTGCATGCGATGTATTTGCTGTGTGTATAATTGCAAATGCTTAACTGTGTACGCCCTGAAGTTTAGCCTTGATTGCTCGCGCCACGCACCTAGAGGGTGAGCAGGGGTTATTCTAAAGAGCCATCCTTCGCCCTGACTAGAAGTAAAGGGTCCCTGCTTGTCGCTGGTACTTACCTGCGAAAACCAGAGCCCCCTGATTTCTAACACCCCTGAACCGGTTTGAGGCGGTGTATGCAGACGTAGGTACTGGAGAAGCCTACGTGCAAGTCTGAAAGACATCCTATGGTGCACCCACCCAGTTCCAATCCACATAGTCTGTCTGGGGAGGTGGGAGCACCTCCCTGCAACAAGATCCCTATTGTCCAGCTGCTGTGGCTGGAGTTCTGCCCAGCAACAGGCAGCCAGAGTCGTGTGGATGGCGGGTAGCATCCATTTTGTACTACGTGTGCACTTTTAAATTGGTGTCTAAAATCTGCCGCTTTTACCATATCACCCCTCTAGCAGGGGGTAATCATGCCCTCATTCCCATGGTTGGATTGGGGGTATGATTCTTACATATTTGACACCAAACACGACATGGTTCTGTGCAGCCACTCTCAAGTTATCACGCTATCGCGATTACTTATAATGCGGTTAAGAGTATATGGTATGGCTGCACTACAAACAACCCAGTAATAGTTTTACGAAGGTTGCAGAGGGGCCCTACTCAGGTAGGGGTTCCCACTCACACATATCTCAGCACCCTGCCTTGTAGGATTAGCAAGGCCTGCCTTTGGGGTGACCTATGAGGATATATGTGTTGTATTAAGTGGGATACAGGATACCTATATCCCTGTAAGGGGTGCAAGCACCACCTTACCCAGACTACAGTAGTGGTCTGGTGGGGTCAGTGTGTATGGCTGTCCCAGTGGTGGCACAATAAGTGCTGCAGCCTCTGGTAGGCCTCTGAGGGACCCATGCCCTGGGTACCTGGGGTACCATCTACAAGGGGCTGACAGGGTGTCCTCAGTATCCAATTGGGATGTACCTAGGGAACTCACATCAGTTTAGAGAGGAAGCAGATAGGCTGGGGTCCTGGATAGCAGGGCCACAGCCTGGCTAGAGTTATAAAACAATCAAAACAACAGCAAACAGTTGGGGGCAACTATGCAGTCGATGCCACTCTCCTACATAACCCCCCCCCCCCAAATGCAGGGACATTAAACTAACCTTGACCAGTTGAGTCTTCATGTTCTAAGTGGAAATATCTGGAGAGGCCATCTGCATTGGCATGGTTGCTCCCAGGTCTATGTTCCACTGTATAGTCCATCCCCTGTAGGGAAATGGACCACTTGAGTAGTTTGGAGTTTTCACCCTTCATCTGTTTTCGCCATAGGAGGGGCTTATGGTCGGTTTGAACAATGAAGTGAGTGCCAAACAAGTATGGCCTCAGCTTCTTCAAGGTCCAGACCACAGCAAAGGCCTCCCTCTCTATAGCTGACCAACGTTTCTCTCTGGGGGTCAACCTTCTGCTAATAAAAGCTACTGGTTGATACTGGCCCTCTTCATTCAGTTGTGATAATACAGCACCTACCCCGACCTCAGAAGCATCAGTTTGAACTATGAATTCTTTGGAGTAGTTGGGGCTTTGGAGCACTGGAGCAGAGCACATTGCCTGTTTTAGGTCATCAAAAGCTTTCTGACAGCTGACAGTCCACTGAACTTTCTTGGGTATCCTCTTAGAGGTTAAGTCATTTAAGGGGGCCACAATGGATCCATATCCCTTCACAAATCTTCTGTAATAACCAGTCAGGCCTAAGAAAGCTCGGACCTGAGTCTGGGTGGTTGGAGCAACCCAGTCCATGATGGTCTGGATTTTGCTCTGTAGTGGTTGAACCTGGCCTCCACCTACAAGGTGGCCCAGGTACACAACCTGACTCTGCCCTATCTGGCACTTAGTAGCCTTGATAGTGAGTCCTGCTTTTTGCAGGGCTTCCAATATTTTCCTCAGGTGGATCAGGTGATCTTCCCAGGTGGAGCTGAAGACAACAATATCATCTAGATATGCTGCACTAAAGTCATCCAGGCCTTAGAGGACTTGGTTCACCAACCTTTGAAAAGTGGCAGGTGCATTTTTCAAACCAAAGGGCATTACAATAAATTGATAGTGCCCACCAGGGGTAGAAAATGCAGTTTTGGCTTTTGCAGATTCAGCTAACCTTATCTGCCAGTAGCCAGCTGTCAGATCGAATGTGCTCAGATATTTGGCTGAGGCCAATTTATCTATGAGCTCATCTGCTCTGGGAATGGGATGTGCATCAGTCCTAGTGACTGCATTGAGTCCTCTGTAGTCTACACAGAACCTCATCTCTCTCTTGCCATCTTGGGTGTGAGGTTTGGGTACCAGGACTACTGGGCTAGCCCAAGGGCTGTCTGAGGGCTCAATGACTCCCAATTCCAACATCTTTTGGACTTCTGTCCTTATGCAGTCCCTGACATGGTCAGGTTGCCTGTAGATCTTATTCTTCACAGGCAGACTGTCCCCAGTGTCCACTTCATGAGTGCACCAGGTGGTCTGACTTGGAGTCAGTGAAAACATATGCCTGAATGACTGGAGAACTTGTCTGCAGTCAGACTGTTGCTGGGCAGTGAGGGTTGTGAGAGAGCAGGTCTGGGAGAGGGTCACTCTCCTCCTCCAGTCCCTCATCCGTTGCCATGAGCAAGCCCATGTCAGCCCTGTCCACATATGGTTTCAGTCTGTTTACATGAAGTACCCTGTGGGGACTTCTGGGAGTGCCAAGGTCCACCAAGTAAGTGACCTCTCCCTTCTTTTCCAATATGGTATGGGGTCCACTCCATTTGTCTTGGAGGGCTGCTGGGGCCCCTGGCTCCAACACCCATACCTTCTGTCCTGGCTGGTACACCACCAGTACAGCCTTGTGGTCATGCCAGGCTTTTTGCAATTCCTGACTTGCCTCAAGGTGTTTTGTCGCCTTCTTCATATACTTAGCCATCCGGGAGCGGAGACCAAGTACATGGGGGGGGGGGTTTGAGAGGTAACTCCCATCCCTCCTTCACTAGACAGAGTGGCCCTCTGACAGGGTGACCAAACCAAAGTTTAAAAGGGCTGTAACCAACCTCCTTCTGTGGCACCTCCCTGTATGTAAAGAGAAGGCAGGGCAGAAGAACATCCCATTTTCGCCTAAGCTTTTCTGGGAGCCCTTTGATCATACCCTTTAGGGTCTTGTTAAATCTCTCAACAAGCCCATTGCATTGAGGATGATAAGGGGTGGTGAACCTGTAGTTGACACCACACTCCTTCCACATTGCTTTGCGGTAGCTACTCATAAAGTTTGTACCTCGGTCAGACAAAACCTCCTTAGGGAAACCCACCCTGGAAAAGATTCCCAGGAGGGCCCTTGCCACTACAGGTGCTGTGATGGTCCTAAGGGGAATAGCTTCTGGGTATCTGGTGGCATGATCCACTACCACCAGAATAAACCTGTGCCCAGATGCTGTTGGTGGGTCAAGGGGACCAACAATGTCAATCCCTACCCGTTCAAAGGGATCCCCCACCACAGGTAGTGGTATCAGGGGGGCCTTTGTGGATTTACCTGCCTTGCCCCTGGCCTGGCAGGTAATGCAAGAGCTACAAAAACTCTTACAGTCCTCACTCATCTGAGGCCAATGAAAGTGAGGGACAACTCTGTCCCAGGTCTTATTTTGGCCTAGGTGTCCTGCTAAGGGAATATCATGGGCCAGTGTGAGTAGAAAACCCCTAAATTTCTGAGGTATGACCAACCTCCTGGCTGCACCAGGCTTGGAGTCTCGACCCTCAGAGTAAAGGAGTCTATCATCCCAATATATCTTATGTGTTCCACTAGCATTCCCAGCAGCCTCAGCAGCAGCGTGCTATCTGAGGGGTTCAAGAGTGGGGCAGCTCTGCTGCTCCAGCCTCAAGTCTGCCCTAGAAGGTCCCCCTGTCCCCAGGAACTCAACCTGATCAGGCTCAAGTTTATCAGGGACAGTTCCTTCTTCAGGTGACAGATCCTCTTCTGCTATAGTAGTCTCTTCAGACTGATCCTGGGGGGAAGGCACTGCCTTACCCCTGCTACACTTCTGCAGGGATACCCAGCATCGCTGCATGGGTAGTCCGCTCCACCTCAGCCCATGTTGAGGTCTCCAAATCATTCCCTAGCAAAAATTCTACTGGTAGGTCTGCACTCACCACAACCTTCTTTAGCCTAGTTACCCCTCCCCAAGAGAAGTTAACAACTGCCAGAGCATGGTTAGTACTGACATTGCCTGCATTGGTCCCTTGGTAAGTTTCCCCAAGTATGATCTGGCTAGGGTCCACAAGGTCCTTAGTCACCATGGTGACACTAGCCCTGTGTCCCTGTAAGCTAGAGACTCCCTTTCATTTATTCTAGGCTGTTGCTTGTATTTGCCCAGACCACTGGGACTCACAAATAGGGACAGGTCCCCATCACAAACCAATACAGCCTGAGTGGGCATTCTGACTAGGCCAGAGTCCTCTCCAGATCCCAGGGTCAACCCTACTATACCCTTGTTCTGTGTACCACCACCTATAGCTGGACTAGGGGGAACAGATGCCTTAGGGGCAGGTATAGTGGTACTTGTGGAGTCTTTGGCCTTATTACAGTCTGACGTCCAATGGGTTTTCTGTTTACAGATTTTACACCATGGCTTCCTTGGCTGTTTAGCTTTGTTGGATTGGCAATTATCAGATGCTGCTTTTTGGGGGCCTGTTGAAGACTGCTGGTCTTTTCCCTTTTCCCCACCCTTCTCAGAGTTTTTGGCATCTTCCTTTTTAGTTGCACCCCCCAAGGGCTGGACCTTTTGCTTGATCCTGGTTCTGACCCACTTGTCTGCCTTCTTTCCCAATTCTTGGGGAGAGGTCAGATATGAGTCCACCAGGTGCTGATGCAATAGCTGATTCTGACAATTATTAAGGATCTGCTCCCTCATGATGAGATTGTATAATCCTTGGTAATCATGTACTTTACTGCCAGTTAACCAACCTTCCAGAGCCTTATAGCACAATCTACAAAGTCTACCCAATCTTGATTCTGTGCTTTTTGGGTATCTCTGAACTCTAACCTGTATTGATCAGTGGTTAGACCAAACCCATCTATCAAAGCATCTCTCAAGATATAATAATCATCTGCATCCTCTTCCCTAACAGAGAGGAGCTTGTCTCTTCCTTTGTCTGCAAAGGAGAGCCATAAGATTGCTGCCCACCGCTCTACTGGGACCCTCTGAACTTTACAGGCCCTCTCAAGTGCAGTGATCCACTTATGGATGTCATCCCCTGTCTGATAGGGGGGGCACAATCTTATGCAGGTTCCTATTGTCAGGAGCTTTCTCTCTAACTCTAGGGGTATTATTACTGCCACCAGGGGTCTCTAGACCCCATTTACTTGAAGCTTTCTGCAGCTCCAGGGACTCCCTGTCTAATGCTAACTGTTCTCTTCTGAGCTGAAGCTTGGCTTGCTCAAACTGGATCAATCTACATTTCCTCTCTTGGGAGGATTCTCTTCTCTGAGAAGAGGCAGAGGTCCTTTTGGATCTCCCAGAATGGTTAGACTCCTCTGAGGGGGATCTGTTCCTTCTGTTTGGATCCACCACTCTCCCATTAGGGATGGAGGGAGTGCCTCTTGGGCCATCACCTCCATGTTGTGAGTGGTCTGGTTCATCCAGGTCAAGTTCAACTTCCTCTTCCTGGTCCTCATCAGAGTTCACTATCTGAGTGTCCTCTTCTGTGGGATGCCCACCCAACCTCTCTGCCCCCTCAGACACTAGAGTCTGCTTGAAGTCTGCAATGAGCAGGATTTCCCTGAGACGTTGAGTATTGGCACCTTTGGTTGTCTTCAGTTGTCTAGTAGTGCACATCTCCCTAAGCTCAGCAAAAGAGAGGTTGTCATACTTGTTGACTGGGACCCTTTGTGGTCCTTCCAGGGCCTTATGGGCTCCTGAACCTAAAGACATTTCTAGTGTAGTGGTACTGGTGTATCTACCTACACTAGGTGTGGCCTACTGAACCCTTTCTTGAGTTGTAGTCAAGGTGTGCTAAGCCCTCTACACACAACTCCTAAGTTCAGTTGAACTTATTGTATTCTAAGCTTAAATTTATATGTACCTTTAGTACCAAGTGGCTTTCACTTTAGAAATTCAATTTGTTATCTGGTAAAACAATGGCAAGCTTGAATCCAACCGCTGCACACCAATGTGAGAAGTTGGCCTGGCATATGCTGTCCACTAGTTATAGGGGACACCTTATACCAGTCCAATTCGACTCTTATGGTGATAGGTTAAAAGACAACCTTTAAAGAAAGCTATCCTAGTGGTAGCTGTGGAGAGCAGCCTTCAGGCTAAGTCTTGAAGGAGTGTTAAGCTTATTATTTTACCATAGATAACCTCTTGAATAACCAAATGAAAGAGTAGTCCACACAGGCATATATATAAAATATATGTATTTATTCTAAGAATAATCCCACTAGTCTCTTTATGAGGCTGGAGGTTAAGATACAATTCAAACAAGCATTGATAGTTACAATAAATAGCACTGGAATCATAGGGCCCCTGGGGAGGACCAAACCATATATCAAAAAAGTGGTATAAGAACTACGACAATTCTACAGACAATGCCTAGGGCATTTAGGGCCGCTGGCCCCTTGTGAAACCACCCAAGGTAGTGAGGAAGGGGACCCACGGGAGACGCGTGCAGTGGTGTAAGCTACTGTCGGGATCTCTATTAAAGCCTATGGAGAATGTCGCGGTTGAATTTTACAAGATTAAAAACACTTCTAGCAGGAGTTCAAGTTCAAGAGTTTAGAGTTAAGCTTTTGAAGGGCCCACACCCACGAGAGTACCGAGGTACCACTGTTACCTGCCCCAAGGAAGCCGGATGCATAGGTCGTTTTCGATGTCGGGTCGCGGGCTGATTTTCAATGGCAAAACGTGAAGAACTGCTGCTAGCAAGAAGCGTTGTCGATGTCGTGACAATTGAAGATGTAGATCTTGAAGAGAAGGACCTGAAAGCAGAGGTGACAGAGTCTGGGTCACGGCACAGTGACCAGGGGGCTCAGGAGAAAGAGCCCTTCAATGTCGGGTGCTTCCAGGTGGAAGATGGGTAACTTGGATCATCAGCCACTGGGTCCAGGAGGCGTCAAGGAAGGCCAGCTTCTGGAGGCCAACTGTCCCACAAAGGATGAGGGTCGCTGCGGTGTTAGTGTCTGGATTGGATCCACTAAGCCTTGGCAACTGCAACCCACACAAGAATCACAAAACAGCTACTGGTGCAGACCCACGAGGTTTGAGCAGGGTCTCCAGCAAGGAGACTGTAGAGCAGGCCTGGAGCATCTAGGGGAGCCCTTTAAAGTGAAGATTGACCTCTGCTAGGGCCCACCAGTTGAGATACAAAGGACCGTGGGAGGCAGCAATTTGGCGTGCGTAAAGATGCACCCACGGGTCGCCGGAGCGGGCTAGGGTGACGATCTTTGGCACAGATGATGCTGAGAGGTTGGCTCAATAATGGGCCAAAGCACAACTTCCCCACTTGTTGGGGTTGTGTGCTGTGCAAGAGGTGGCCGGTGTCTTGGGGTATTGGGGATCTCGGCACCCACGGGGTCCACGGAGCTGAGCTTTGCTGTACACACTTACTGGCCTCTGGGATGCTTGGAAACCCACCTCAAGGTAGGAAAGAGTCATCGATGTCCGTAGGAGCAGCAAAGTTCCAACCGGGTCACTTGCAGTGTTTCAGGTGCCTGCCAAGCAGGGGGGGGTAACTCCTTTACCCCAAGGGAGATTTCTTCATTCAGCTGTGCGGCAGCAAGTCGAAGTTCAAGTCTTTAATTTTTTTTTTTTTTAAAACATGTTTTTATTGCAGAATTATAAACAAAACATCCAGTAGGGCAACCGGTACCCGCTTATAATCTCAAATCACTCCCATCGTTATAACAATGCACACAGCCATTCAGCCCACATCCCGGGGGCCGGGCGGCATGTTAAGACAGTGATTCATATTATTATGACGATCACCTCATGGCGAAGCCCGGTCCATGTCCTATTATAGTATCTGCATTTATTCCCATCAGACTCCCTCCCCAAAACCAAATACCGCCAGTCAGAAGCAACCCCTCGAAGTGGTTGACACTAGTATTATCCGTGTCCACAGCCTCCGTCCCCATCGGCGCCCACCCCTGTTAGCAGTGCCTAAGGCCTATCACTCATCACCTTCTAGGTGCCCAAGGAGAGCTGCCCATGCACCCCGTTCCCCGGTGGTCAGCAATCAGGGATTAGTTCAAGTCTTTAAAGTCCAAGAAAAATCTGAGGCTCTGGGGACCCTGTATTCACCTTTATCCAAAGAGTAGGGGAGTGTCCAGATCAGAGCCCACCAATGAGAGTTCAGGCGGGAAAGGGTGGCTACACCTTCTCCCCTTTGTGTGGTTTCCCACCTAGCAAGGGGACAGGATGCCGCTGAACCGGTTTGAGGCGGTGTATGCAGAAGTAGGCACTGGAGAAGCCTACGTGCAAGTCTGAAAGACATCCTATGGTGCACCCACCCAGTTCCAATCCACATAGTCTGTTTGGGGAGGTGGGAGCACCACCCTGCAACAAGATCCCTATTGTCCAGCTGCCGTGGCTGGAGTTCTGCCCAGCAACAGGCAGCCAGAGTCATGTGGGTGGCGGGTAGCATCCATTTTGTACTACGTGTGCACTTTTAAATTGGTGTCTAAAATCTGCCGCTTTTACCATATCGCCCCTCTAGCAGGGGGAAATCATGCCCTCATTCCCATGGTTGGATTGGGGGTATGATCCCTACATGTTTGACACCAAACACGACATGGTTCTTTTCAGCCACTCTCAAGTTATCACACTATTGCGATTACTTATAATGCGGTTAAGAGTATATGGTATGGCTGCACTACAAACAACGCAGTAATAGTTTTACGAAGGTTGCAGAGGGGCCCTACTCAGGTAGGGATTCCCCTCACACATATCTCAGCATCCTGCCTTGTAGGATTAGCAAGGCCTGCCTTAGGGGTGACCTATGAGGATATATGTGTTGTATTAAGTGGGATACAGGATACCTATATACCTGCAAGGGGTGCAAGCACCACCTTACCCAGACTACAGTAGTGGTCTGGTGGTGTCAGTTTGTATGGCTGTCCCAGGGGTGGCACAATAAGGGCTGCAGCCCCTGGTAGGCCTCTGAGGGACCCATGCCCTGGGTACCTGGGGTACCATCTACAAGGGGCAGACAGGGTGTCCTCAGTATCCAATTGGGATGTACCTAGGTTACTCACATCAGTTTAGAGAGGAAGCAGATAGGCTGGGGTCCTGGATAGCAGGGCCACAGCCTGGCTAGAGTCATAAAACAGTCAAAACATCAGCAAAAAGTTGGGGGCAACTATGCAGTCGATGCCACTCTTCTACACAGACCAATTGGCACATATTGTTTGAACCACCATTTTCCATTTCCTCAAACAGAGATACCAAATTGCCGGTTTTCTTTCCCATCCTTGTTGGCTAATTCGAATTCCATGATGTTCATGTACATATTTTTGCGCCTTGTTAATTTATTACTAATTCACGTTTGTATGCATGCCTATCTAATGCATACCAGTTGGTACATACCCTTTGAACCACCGTTTCTCCAATTCCTCTTACAGAGATACCAATTGTCGCCATTGATTGTGTTTTGTTCATGCCGCCTAAATTCTGCGTGCCAAATTGAATTTCCAATTTAATGTGGCTAAATATGCATTACAATCGGTTTAGTTTGCCGCAATGGTGTATTTAATATTAATTCCAATTACGTGTTATTTATGCCATTCTTGCATAAGTTATACAGGCCAGTCATTACTCATTGTTTTAATCAATGTTTTTCCAATTGTTTAACAGAGATACCAATGTGTCGCCATTGTTTCCGTTGTATCTCTATGTTGTAACGTATGATGTCACACTATCTCGGTGTCTATACCCTGACAGCCATCTTGCTTCTGCCGTGTTTTCCTTTCCCGGTCCCCCCTGGGTTTGCGGTACGTCGTCCCACAAGTACTAGCTCCTAAATGCCTCCACTTGCACGTGACCGGCCTGCTTGCCGGCACTTACACCGGACATGCCCCTCGTACTGGTTTAGACGCTTTACTCGTCCCTCCGGACTCAGCCTGGCTTCCTTGATCACAACTTGACCGGTTGTGCTAACCCCAAAGCACTAATCGGTCCACCAGCCACGGACTTCATTTCCCCTCCGGTCCGTGACTTCTGCATGCCGAGGTAAGACTGCCATGCTGATGGTTCTTGTCCGAACTTTCACTGGCTTATCGCCCCTTCCTGTCATTAACCCTTGCTCGTGTCCCCTTCCTTCCTTTCTTTTAGACCGCAACTCCCACCCCCGGCCTATATTCAATTGACGTCCTGCAGGTACCTCCCAAGCCGACACCTGCTCTGTATCTAGAGCCATCGCACATCCTCAATCGAATTACCCTGACCACTTGTCCCCTCTGTTTGTACAGCGGTTCCTGCAAAGCGGATTCTTTTCCCTGGATTCTTCCTTTCTCATAGTGCCACAGGTATCCTCTAATCACTTACCTAGCGCCTACTCTCCTTTACTCATCTCTTTTGGGGCCAACTCATTTTTGATTATTCCTTATTTCCTTTTGTTAGACTTGGGGGTCTCTAGTTGGCACGGGTATGCACTTGTGACAAATAGGGACTGTCGCCTCTAGTCAGGGTAAGAGGGTACACTCCTAAAATAACCCCTGCTCACCCCCTTGGTAGCTTGGCACGAGCAGACAGGCTTATCTCAGAGGCAGTGTGTAAAGCATTTGTGAACACATACAGTAATCAAGGGACAACACTACAGATGGACACCACACAGGTTTTATATAAAAAAATAAGTATTCTTTATATAGATTTACCACAAGACCATAAACGACAAAAATCCAAAATACTGTTACTTTAAGATGGTAGAATTTAGTTTAGTTCTTTTTAGTTCTTAAATGGGACACTTTAAGTCAATGTAGATGCGACACGCAGGGCAACGAAAGTGTTGCAACGATGTTGATGCGATGAAAGTTTGGGGCAAAGAAATAAAGACGTGAAGATCTTCCAGATGCGGCACGCTTCTCCGATGTTGCGAGAAGACTCGATTCGATGCGTCAGCTGCAGCGGCGACACCCCTTTACGCGATGCAACAACAGCGGCTTTGGCAGCGACACTCTTCTCCTTCTTGAGTCGCGCTTCTAACTCCTTGCGACACACAGTCCCTCAGAAGGCCCCAAAACACCAGCAGGCACTTTCAAAGAACTCTGGGGAGCTGGTGGTTGAAGTCTGTTGTTCCTGAGACTTCAGCAGGAGGCAAGCTCTTTTCCAAGCCCTTGGAGATCCTTCACAAGTTGAGCAAAAGTACACACACAGTTCCTTTTTCCTCCCTTTGGCAGTAAGGCAACCACTGCAGACCAATCCCCCAGTGTCAGGGATAGTTTCTCCTCAGCTTCTTCTTGGTTCCTCTCCTCAGCAGAGTTTTCTTCTTGTTTCTCAAAGTGATCTAAATTCTTGGGATCAGGGTCCCAAAACTTATACCCCAAACTCCTTTGTCCTCTGGGGGCAGAGGTGCCTTTGCCTTGTTCAAACCGGTTCTGGTCAGTCCTGGAGCACTTTGTTTACCTGACTCCTTCTTTCCTTTCAGAGTGCAGGGCAGAGACATCAGACGCACCACAGGAGGTGGAGCCAGAATTGTGGAGGGAAGGCATAGCCCTATTCAGGTCCCAGGTGCAACTCCTCCCACCTCTGTCTCCTGGAATTTCCCAGCCCTGTCACTCAAACTCCAGACAAGGAATACACAGCCTAGCAGAGGCAGGATTGAATGGTTAGACAAGAAAATACCTACTTTCTAAAAGTGGTATTTTCAAACACAGAATATTAAAACCAACTTCACTAAAAGATGTATTTTATCATTCTGAGTTCAGGCATACTAAATTCGAATTTCTACCATGTTCCCTGAGTCAGTTAGGATTATAAAATGTAAAAATCAAACTGCCCATTCTGGCCTATGGAGAATAGGTAGCCTTGCAATAGTGAAACACGAAAATGGCTGTAATTCACTATTAGAACATGCCACACACACCAGGGCATGTCCTACCTTATCCTTACAATGCACCCTGCCCTTGGGCCTACCATAGGGGTGTCTGATATGAAGAAAAGGGCAGGTTTAGGGACTGGCAAGTGGGTGCACTTGCCCAGTCAGCATGACAGTACTAGACTGCACGCAGGCTCTGCAATGGCAGACCTTAGGCACACTTTTACAGGCTGCTTCTGTGGGTGGCACAACCAGTGCTGCAAGCCCACCAGCAGTATTTGGATTTCCAAGCCCTGGGCACTCCTGGTGCACTGTACTAGGGTCTGACAGGTAAACCAACCCAACCAATCATGGAATCACAAATTCATACATCAATTTACAATAGGGAGCACTTGCACTGTGGCACTGGACAGCAGTGGCACAGTGCCCTGAGCATCTAACACCAGCAAAAACACATGAGGCAAACAATGGAAGGGAGACCCACACCAAGGTGCCAGGTCTAACACATGTCCCCTCCAGCTGAAATGTGGGGATAACTACCCTACCTCCTGGGAGTTCTCATCACTAAGACTGGACAGACCATCAGCATTGGCGTGTTCTGTACCAGGACGATGTTCCACCGTTAAATCTATCCCCTGTAGGGAAATGGACCACCTCAACAGCTTTGGATTCTCACCCCTCATCTGCATCCACCATCTGAGGGGCCTGTGGTCTGTCTGAACCCGGAAGTGAGTCCCAAACAGGTATGGTCTCAGCTTCTTCAGTGCCCAGACCACAGCAAATGCCTCACACTCAATAGCACTCCACCTCTGTTAACGTGGAAGTAACCTCCTACTGATGAAGGCTACGGGTTGATCTAGGCCCTCCTCATTCATCTGTGCCAGAACAGCCCCCACACCATGCTCTAAAGCGTCGGTTTGTACTATGAACTCTCTGGAGAAGTTGGGTACCAAGAGCACGGGTGCCGTGCACATAGCAGTTTTTAGGGCCTCAAAAGCTTTCTGACAGGTGTCAGTCCAAATCACTCTCTTTGGCTGCTTCCTGGAAGTCAGCTCTGTCAAGGGGGCAACAATGTTGCCATACCCCTTGACAAACCTTCTTTAGTAACCTGTGAGTCCTAAAAAGGCTTTGACCTCTGTCTGGGTTTTGGGCGGCTCCCAAGCCAGGATGGTTTCAATCTTGGGCTGCAGGGGCACCACCTGGCTGCTCCCCTCTTGGTGTCCCAAGTACACCATGGAACCCTGCCCGATCTGGCACTTACTCGCCTTGATCGTGAGGCCTGCCCTCCGCAGCGCCATCAACACTTCCCAGAGGTGGGGCAGATGTTCTTCCCAATTGGCGCTGAACACTGTGATGTCATCCAGGTAGGCGGCGCTGAACGAGTCCAGTCCAGCCAACACCTGGTTGACCAACCTCTGAAAGGTGGCAGGGGCATTCTTCATCCCAAAGGGCATAACACGGAACTGTTAGTGACCATCTGGTGTGGAGAATGCTGACCTCTCCTTCGCCCCATCGGTCAAGGTGATCTGCCAGTACCCAGACGTTAAGTCAAATGTGCTGAGGTACCGTGCAGCCCCTAGCCGATCTATGAGCTCATCAGCTCTGGGGATGGGGTGCGCGTCAGTCCTGGTGACTGAATTGAGCCCTCGGTAGTCCACACAGAACCTAAGTTCTGGTGTGGCACCCGGTGCGGCAGCCTTTAGGACCAAGACCAGTGGGCTGGCCCAAGGACTGCTGGAGGACTCAATCACCCCTAATGCAAACTCTTGGACACCTCCTCCTTGATGCAAGCTCTCACCCTGTCAGTCACATGGTAGGATTTGTGCCTCACAGGTGTACTATCCCCAGTGTCCACATCATGGATGCACCAATCAGTGACACCGGGAACCAGGGAGAACAGATCAGAAAACTGTCCCATCAACTGGCAGCAGTCATTCTGTTGCTCAGGGGTCAGGGTGGAAGAGAGGTTAACACCATCCACTGACCCATCTTGCTCTGTCGCTGACAGGAGGTCTGGAAGAGGCTCGGTCTCCTACTCCATCCCACCATCTGTCGCTAAGAGCATGCCCACTTGGGACCTCGCCAAGTGTGGCTTCAGGCGGTTGACATACAGGACCCTTAAGGGGTTCCTGGGAGACCACAAGTCCACCAAGTAGGTAACCGGACTTTTGCGCTCCACAACCTCAAATGGTCCTGTCCACTTATCCGGGAGCGCACAGGGCTCCACTGGGGCCATGACCCACACCTTTTGACCAGGCTGAAGCTCTACCAGAGTGGCATGCTGGTCGTACCACCGCTTCATCTCCTCCTGGCTGGCTTCCAGATTCACCTCAGCGAGTTGCCTGAAATGCCGGGTTTGGTTCCTAAAGGCCAGCATGTAGCTATATACATCCTGGGGAGGTTTCCTGGGAGATTGCTCCCAGCCTTCTTTAACCAAACTCAGAGGTCCTCTCACTGGGTGTCCATAGAGAAAATCAAAGGGACTGAACCCTAGAGATTTCTGTGGCGCACCTCACGGTATGCAAGAAGCAGGCATGGTAAGAGAACATCCCACTTACGCCTCATAGGTTCCTCAAGACCCATAATCATGCCTTTTAGGGTTCGGTTGAATCTTTCAACCAATCCATTTCCTTGGGGGTGGTAAGGAGTGGTAAACTTATAGGTTACACCACACTCCTGCCACAGGGACTTCATATACCTGGAAATGAAGTTGGTTCCCCAGTCAGACACTACCTCACGAGGGAATCCCACTCAGGAGAAAATTCCCATCAGTGCTCGTCCCACCACGGGGTCGTCACTGTTCTCAGAGGTATGGCTTCCTGGTACCCGGTGGCATGGTCCACCAAGACCAGGATGAACCTGTTGCCCATGGTTGTCTTGGGGTCCAGTGGCCCCACAATGTCAATACCCACCCGTTCAAAGGGGGTGCTGACTACAGGGAATGGCTGGAGAGGAGCCTTGTGCTTCCTCCCACTCTTTCCACTTGCCTGGCAAGTCTGACATGTCCTGCAGTGAGTGTCTGAACTCCTGCACATTTGGGGCCAATAAAAGTGGGTGACAAGCCTTTCAAAGGTCTTGTCCTGCCCCAAATGTCCTGCCAATGGAACATCATGAGCCAGCCCCAGTAGGAAGGCTCTGAAGCGCTGGTGTACCACCAGCACACGGGCTGACCCAGGCTCAGCAACCTCAGGCTCTGTATACAGGAGGTCATTCTGGCAGTAGATCCAATGTGACCCAGACTGATCACCTGCTGCCTGGTCTGCAGCCTGTTGCCGCAGACCAACAAGAGAAGGGCATTCTTTCTGCTCCTTGCAGAATTCCTCCCTGGAGGGTCCTCCTTCTTGCTGCCAATGGGTCAGCTCAGGCAGGTCCCCCAGTTCAGCTACCTGTTCCCCTGTAGGCTCCAGGGCATCCCCCTCAGGGTCTGCTCCATCCTGGACTGTGGGATCTTCGAGGGCCAGTTTCCCGCACCCCCTGCCTCTACTCTTGACTGCAGGTACCTGGGCCTCCCTTTCAGGTTCCAGGTCCTCTTGAGCACCTTTACTCGCTGCCATTGACCGGGTGGTCATACACGTCCAGTCAGGCAAACCCAACATTTCTAAATGAGCACTCCGCTCCACCTTCGCCCAAGGGGAGCTCTCCAGGTCGTTCCCCAACAAACAGTCAACAGGTATGGCGGGCCTCACAGCTACCTGAAGAGTACCAAAGACCCCCCCACTCAAAGGGAACCTGAGCCACATCGCAGTGACTCTGTGTTGTCAGCGGCAACAACTGGGTAGAATGCCCCAGGGACAACCTGCTCTTTAGACACCAGGTGACACTTGACAGCTGTCACACTGGCTCCTGTATCTCTAAGAGCCTCCACTCTATGGCCATTGATGGTTACCCACTGCCTGTATTTTTTAGTTTTATCAGGCAGCTGGGTCCTGGGGACCATCTCACAATCTCCTAATGAGACAAGGGACATCTTTGCGGGACCCCACCCACCTTGGGCACCCATCTCCTCACCCAGGGCTACACTAGCCATCTGCCGGGGGCTGCACCAGGGGGTGCTGGTTTTCCAAACAGGTGACACTTGGGATCATTGGCAAAATGACCCAGGTCTCCACATTTGTATCATTTTGGGGGCCCTCTTTGAACAGGTGGACCTGTCGGGCCCCTGACGGTTTCTGGGGGGGCGGGAGTCTGAGAACCTTTCCCTTGGGGACTACTTTAGGGCCTTCTATAGAACTCCCTCTGTTTACCCTTGTCCCCCTTACTCTTTTGCTGGGGACCTTGCCCACTCTTGGCTGAGTCTCCCACGTGACCCTTGTGGACCCTGGTACTGACCCAGCGGTCCGCCTCCTCAGCAAGCTTCCTAGGATTAGTCAGCCTACTATCAATCAGGTGCTGGAGTAGCGCAGGAAAATAGTTACTTGACAAGTGCTCCCATTCAATTAAATCAAGAAGTCCCTGAAAATCATCAACTTTGCTACCCTTCACCCAACCATCCAATGCTCTGAAGAAAAAAGTGACATATTTAACATAGGTACTGTTCGCTATCTTTGTGCAACCCCTGAACCCTCTGTCTGTACATTTCAGGAGTTAAACCAATCTAGACATTAATGCATCTTTCATGTGGGGATAGGAATTATAGACATCAGAAGGCAAGTCTAGCAGTGTGTCCCACCCCTCACTAAGGAACCGCCCCCACAACCCCGCTCCCCAATCCTACTTAGGGACCCGGTGGGAAGACATGGCTACCTCATAGGCCTTGAACCACTGCCCAATATCATTATTCTTAAAAAATTCCTTCACCACATCTTTAGGGATATACACTCTAGATTCCACAGGCATTGACGGTGTGCTGCCACCAGAGGGAGTAATCTCTAAGCTCTTGTCTTTCAACTCCCTCAAAACCTTTTCATGTTCAAACTGCATTTTCTTCTCTTATAGGGCTAACTTTCTAGTTTGCATTTCAAATTCTAACTGCCCACTTAACTTGAGCTTGGTCAGCTCCATTTCGTGCATACTACACTCTTTTCTATCTGCCAACTCCTCTGGAGACAGACTCTTAACAGAAACACTGCTACCGGCAGAGGAAGGGGTTGTCCTTCCTCTTAGGCCCACTGGCTCTTCCAGCTGCTCCTCTGCATTATCATCATCAGTGGCATTCCTTGCTTCTACCCAGGCCCTCAGCGCCTTGTAGAACTCTGCCTTATTTTTACATCAAGTAGTGGAAACATTGAATTTCTTGCAGAAGAACTTCAGCTGTGTTACTTTGTAGCTTTCCAGTTTCTCTTCTTCCCACTCCCACTCATTATCAACAGAGACTACAGATTCTGCTCTCTCCATCATGATCAAACTTGGCAGTACTCAAAAAATAGAAAGTCCCAAAAAGAAACCTACCAACAAGTATGTGGTCGCGTCTTGGTCTGCACTCACTAGTAGTGTTCACCAATCACTGTACATGAGTCACAAATGCAAGTACAGAAACCTCACCGCTGACCACTAATGTTAGACTTGGGGGTCTCTAGTTGGCACAAGTATGCACTTGTGACAAATAGGGACCCTCGCCTCTAGTCAGAGTAAGGGGGTACACTCCTAAAATAACCCCTGCTCACCCCCTTGGTAGCTTGGTGCGAGCAGACAGGCTAATAATCAAGGGACAAAAATAAGTATTCTTTATATAGATTTACCACAAGACCATAAACGACAAAAATCCACAATACTGTTACTTTAAGATGGTAGTATTTAGCTTAGTTCTCATTAGTTCTTAAATGCAACACTTTAAGTCAATGTACCTTTGGATGCGACACGCAGGGCAACAAAAGTGTTGCAACGATGTTGATGCGATGAAAGTTTGGTGCAAAGAAATAAAGACGTGAAGATCTTCCAGATGCGGCACGCTTCTCTGATGTTACGAGAAGACTCGATTCGATGCGTCAGCTACAGCGGCGACACACCTTTCCGCGATGCGATGACAGTGACTTTGGCGGTGACACTCTTCTCCAACGTTGCGAGACGCTTATGCTCGAAGCGACAACTGCAGCGGCGACACCCTTTACACAATGCGACGACAAGAGCTCCGATGGTGGCACGCTTCTCCGTGGAAGCGAGACTCTTCTCCTGATGCGGTGCAATGCGTCAGCTACGATGGCTGTGATGGCGATACGCTTCTTTGGCGTTGCAAGACACTTCTTCGATGATGCAAGACACTTCCGCTCGATGCGACAACTGCAGCGGCGACACCCGTTTACGCGATGTGACGACAACAGCTCAGACGGCGGCGCTTCCAACTCCTTGCGACACACAGTCCCTCAGAAGGCCCCAAAACAGCAGCAGGCACTTTCAAAGAACTCTGGGGAGCTGGTGGTTGAAGTCTGTTGTTCCTGAGACTTCAGCAGGAGGCAAGCTCTTTTCCAAGCCCTTGGAGATCCTTCACAAGTTGAGCAAAAGTACACACACAGTTCCTTTTTCCTCCCTTTGGCAGTAAGGCAACCACTGCAGGACAATCGCCCAGTTTTAGAAATAGTTTCTCCTCTGCTTCTTCTTGGTTCCTCTCCTCAGCAGAGATTTCTTCTTGTTTCCCAAACTGATCTAAATTCTTGGAATCAGGGTCCCAATACTTATACCCCAAAATCCTTTGTCCTCTGGGGGCAGAGGGGCCTTTGCCCTGTTCTGGTCAGTCCTGGAGCACTTTGTTTACCTGACTCCTTCTTTCCTTCCAGAGTGCCGGGCTGAGACATCAGACACACCACAGGAGGTGGAGCCAGCATTGTGGAGGGAAGGCACAGCCCTATTCAGGTCCCAGGTGCAACTCCTCCCACCCATCTAGAGGCAGATCTCTCTATTCACCACTGGGCTACCTCACCCTGTCACTCAAACTCCAGACAAGGAATACACAGCCTAGCAGAGGCAGGTTTGACTGGTTAGACAAGAAAATACCTACTTTCTAAAAGTGGTATTTTCAAACACAGAATGTTAAAACCAACTTCACTAAAAGATGTATTTTATCATTCTGAGTTCAGGCTTACTAAATTCGAATTTCTACCATGTTCCCTAAGTCAGTTAGGATTATAAAATGTAATAATCAAACTGCCCATTCTGGCCTATGGAGAACCGATAGCCTTGCAATAGTGAAACACGAAAATGGCTGTAATTCACTATTAGAACATGCCACACACACCAGGACATGTCCTACCTTATACTTACAATGCACCCTGCCCTTGGGCCTACCATAGGGATGTCTGATATGAAGAAAAGGAAAGGTTTAGCGACTGGCAAGTGGGTGCACTTGCCCAGTCAGCATGACAGTACTAGACTGCACGCAGGCTCTGCAATGGAAGACCTTAGAAACACTTTTACAGGCTGCTTCTGTGGGTGGCACAACCAGTGCTGCAAGCCCACCAGCAGTATTTGGATTTACAAGCCCTGGGCACTCCTGGTGCACTAGGGTCTGACAGGTAAACCAACCCAACCAATCATGGAATCACAGATTCATACATCAATTTACAATAGGGAGCACTTGCACTGTGGCACTGGACAGCAGTGGCACAGTGCCCTGAGCATCTAACACCAGCAAAAACACATGAGGCAAAAAATGGAAGGGAGACCCACGCCAAGGTGCTAGGTCCAACAGCTTTCTAATCCTATACAGCACGTTTTAAATAAATAAATAACCATCATCCTGATGATGACCTTTAATTGAATAGGTTGAAACGCCGTTGACTTCACAACGCCATTCGCAGTCGTTAGAGGGTCATTTGCAAAAAATGAAACTGTACTTACATTTGTTAAAATCATTTGTTTGACCCCTACAAATTATTGTTTTTTACTGGTTTTTCGCCGCCACACGTTGTTCTCCAATCACTTGTGTCACTGCGCCGCTCTCTCACACCAACACTTCCAGTGCACAATTGGTTGTCATGGTTACTGCAATCTGTTGTATCGTAGTGCTGCTAGATCTATGTGCAAATAACAACCCTTCAACTCTACCTTGGTGTCCCTCGCCCCCTTCCCCCCCTGTGTGATTGCAACACCTTCTACGAACAGTCCCCCCTGAATGACATACCGGTTGAGACATTGTTCTTTTTGTTATTATGTCTCTGTCAGCAAGCCTGGAGAGCTAGTTGTCTATTATTATAAGGGTATATGCAAGATTCCCTCTGGAACGATTTCCTCTTGCCCTATCATGTCCCACAACTACATTTGGTCCATGGTATGAAGCAAGGATAAGATACCATCTTGTGCACAAGCCTTCACTGAGAAACCTTAGAGCACATGAACAATGGTAAACCGATCTTTTTAGTTACCTTCCTCATATCTCCGCCAGCCTTTGTATCTGCTTCTATCCTGCGCAGAGCAGCCCCTGGCCTTTAATTCAGGCTATCGTTTTGTGATCAGGATACAAGTGTGTTTGTGTTCTCTCTTGTTCTCTCTCGTTTTCTCCTTCTCGCTCTCGTTCTCTCTCCTTCTTGTTCTCTCATTCTCTCTTGTTCTCTCTCTCTCGTTCTTTCTCTCTCGTTTTCTTGCTCTCTCATTCTCTTATGTTCTCTCATTCTCTTGTTCTTTCTCTCTTGTTTTCTTTCTTGTTCTCTCTCTCTCTCGTTCTCTCTCTCTCGTTCTTTCTCTTTCATTCTCTCGCATACTCTTTCCCTCGTTCTCTCTCTTGTTCTTTCGTTCTCTCTCATTCTTTTTGTTGTTCACTTGTTCTCTCTCTCATTTGTTCTCTTACTCTCTGGTTTTCTCTCTCTCGTGTTCTCTCTTGTTCCCTCTCTCATTCTTTCTCTCTATCGTTCTCTCTCTCATTCTCTCATACTTTCTCTCTCTCGTTCTCACTCTCTCGTGTTCTCATTTTCTCTCTCTCGTTCTTTTTCTCCCTTGCTCTTTCTCTCTCTCCCCCCTCTCTTGTTCTTTCTATTTCTCCCCCTTTCTCTTTTGTTTTCTCTCTCCCTCTCTTCCTCTTTGAATCTCTATCTCTCCCCCTCTCTCGTTCCCCCCCTCTCTCATTCTCTCTCTCCACCTCGCTATCTCTAGTTCGCACTCTCTCTCTCTCCCCCTTGTTCTCTCTCCCTCGCTCTCCCCTTCTCTCTTTCGTTCTCTCGCTCTCGCTCTCTCCCTCCATTCTCTATCTCTCTCCCTCTCATTCTCTCTTTCTCATTCCCCCTCTCTCCCTTGTTTGTTCTCTCTCTCCCCCTCGTTCTCTCTCCCTTTCTCTCCCTTTCTCTTTTATTCTCTAGCTCTCGTTCTCCCTCTCTCTCTCTAGTTCTCCCTTATTCTCTCTCTCCCTCGTTCTCCCTCTCTCTCTCCCTCTCTCCCTCATTCTCTCTAGTTCTCTCTCCTGTTCTCTCCTATATCTCTTGTTCACTCTCTCTCTCTCATTCTCTCTCTCGGTCTCTGCTTCTCTCTCTCTCTCCCTCTCTGGTTCTCACTTTCTCTCTCTCCCTCTCTAGTTCCCCCTCTCTCTCGTTATCTTGCTCTCCCTCTCTCGTTCTCTCATTTCCCCTCTTTCTCTCCCCCTTCTCCCTCACTCATTCTCTCTCCCTCTTTCGTTTTCTCTCTCCCACTCTCTCTCCCCCTTGTTCCCTCTCCCTTTCATTTTCTTTCTATCCCTCTCTTTCATTTCCTCCCTCTCGTTCTCTCTCCCTCCTTGTGGTCTCTTTCCCCCTCTCTCCACCTCTCTCATTCTCTCTCTCTCTCGTTCCCCATCTCTCTCATTCTCTCTCTTTTGTTTTCTTTTTCTCCTCTCGTTCTCTATCCCTCTCTCTCCCGTTCTCATGCTCTCTTTCTCTCTCTCTCCACCTCTCTTGTTCTCTCTCTCTCGTACCCATCTCTCACTCTTGTTCCCCCTTTCTCTTCCCTCGCTCTCTCTCCCGCTCTCTTGTTCTTTCTTTCTCATTCTCTCGTTCTCTCTCTCTCATTCTCTCGTTCTCTCTCTCTCATTCTCTTGTTCTCTCTCTCATTCTCTCGTTCTCTCTCTCTCGCTCTCTCTTGTTCTCTCACTCTCTCATTCTCTCTTGTTCTCTCTCTCGTTTTCTCTCTCTCATTCTCTTGTTCTCTCTCTCGTTCTCACTCTCGTTCTCTCCCTCGCTCTCCCTCTCTCATTCTCTCGTGCCCTTTCGTTCTCATTCTCTCGCCCCTCTCTTGTTCCCTCTCTCTCCCCCTCATCCCCCCTCTCTCTCTCCCTCCTCTCTCTCCCTTCTCTCTCCCCCTCTCTCTCATTCCCCTTTTGTTCTCTCTCGTTCCTACTCTCCCTCTCTCGTTCCCCCTCTCTCGTTCGCTCTCTCTCTTTTGTTCTCTCTCGTTCTCTCTTCTCTCTCTCTCTCTCTCTCGTTCTCTCTTCTCTCACTCTTGTTCTCTCTCTCTCTCGTTTTCATTCTTTCTCTCTCTCCCTCTCTCTTGTTCTCTCTCCTTCTCTCACTCTTGTTCTCTCTCTCCCCCTCTCTCGTTCTCTCTCTCTCGTTCTCTCCCTCGTTCTTTCTCTCTCTCATTCTCTTTTGTTCTCTCTCTCTTTCCTCTCGCTTTCTCACTCTTGTTCTTTCCCTCGTTCTCTCCTTCTCTTCCCCTCTTTCTCATTCTCTCTCTCTTTCCCTCTCTCTCCACCCCTCTCATTCTTTCTCTCTTGTTCTCTCTCCCTCTCTTGTTCTCTCTCCATCTCTCGTTCTCTCTTGTTCTCTGTTGTTCTCTCTCTCCCTCTTTCGTGCTCTCTCGTTCCCCCTCCTCTCTCCCTATCTCGTTCCCCCTCCTCTCTCCCTCATTCGTTCTCTCTCTCTCATTCTCATTCTCATTCTCTCTCTCTCGTTCTCATTCTCTTTTGTTCTCTAGTTCTCGTTCTCTCTCTCCCCTCTCTCTCGTTCTCTCTTCCCTCTCTCTTGTTCTCTCTCTCTCTCCCTCGTTCTCTCTCCCCTGTTCTCCATTTATATCTCTCATTCGCTCGCTCTCTCGTTCTCTCTCCTGTTCTCTCTTCATCTGTCTCTCTCCCTCTATCTCTCATGCTCTCTCTCTCTAGTTCCCCCTCTCTCGTTATCTCACTCCCCTTCTCTCTTGTATCCCCTCTCTCTCCCTCTCTTGTGCTCTCTTTCCTACTCTCTTTCCCTCTCGTTCTCCCTCTCTCGTTCCGTCTCCCTCTTTTGTTTTCTCTCTCTCCCACACCCTCCCCTCTCTCGCTCTCTGTCCATCTCTCCCTCTCTCCCATTCTCATTCTCACTCTCTTTCATTCTCTCACTCTTGTGCCCCCTCCCTCTCTCACTCTCGTGCCCCCTCCCTCTCTTGTCGTACCTTTCTCTCTCACTCTTGTTCTCTCTCTCCCCCTCTCGTTCTCTCGCCCTCTCTTCCCCTCTCATTCTCATTCTCTCTCTTTTTCCCTCTCCACCTCTCTCGTTCTTTCTCTCTTGTTCTCTCTCCCTCTCTCGTTATTTCTCTCTTGTTACCTCTCTTGTTCTCTCTCCCTCTCTCGTTCTCTCTTGTTCTCTGTTGTTTTCTCTCTCCCTCTTTCGTGCTCTCTCGTCCCCCCTCCACTCTCCCTATCTCGTTCCCCCTCCTCTCTCCCTCATTCGTTCTCTCTCTCTCGTTCTCATTCTCACTCTCACTCTCTCGTTCTCATTCTCATTCTCTTTCTCTCATTCTCATTCTCTTTAGTTCTCTAGTTCTCGTTCTCTCTTTCCCCTCTCCCCTCTCTCTCGTTCTCTCTTCCCTCTCTCTTGTTCTCTCTCTCTCCCTCTACCTCGTTCTCTCTCCCCTGTTCTCCATTTATATCTCTCATTCGCTCGCTCTCTCGTTCTCTCTCCTGTTCTCTCTTCATCTGTCTCTCTCCCTCTATCTCTCATTCTTTCTCTCTCTAGTTCCCCCTCTCTCGTTATCTCACTCTCCTTCTCTCTTGTATCCCCTCTCTCTCCCTCTCTTGTGCTCTCTTTCCTACTCTCTTTCCCTCTCGTTCTCCCTCTCTCGTTCTCTCTCCCTCTTTTGTTTTCTCTCTCTCCCACACCCTCCCCTCTCTCGCTCTCTGTCCATCTCTCCCTCTCTCATTCTCATTCTCTCTCTCTCTTTCGTTCTCTCACTCTTGTTCCCCCTCCCTCTCTCACTCTTGTTCCCCCTCCCTCTCTCTCCCGTCGTACCTTGCTCTCTCACTCTTGTTCTCTCTCTCCCCCTCTCGCTCTCTCCCGTTCTCATTCTCGTGCTCTCGTTCTCTATCTCGTTTTCTCTGTCTTCTCTCATTCCCCCTCCCTCTCTCGTTGTACCTCACTCTCTCTCGTTCACTCTCACCTCCTCTCATTCTCTCTCTCTCATTCTCTATGTCCCTCTCTCGTTCTCTCTCTCCCGTTCTCTCTCTCTCTCATTCTCTTGTTTCCAATCTCGCTCGTTCTCTCTTTTTTGTTTTCTCTCTCTTGTTCTCGTTCTCTCACTCTCATTCCCCCTCCCTCTCCCCTCTTCCCTCTCTCGTTGTACCTCACTCTCTCTCTCCCTCTCTCATTCTCTCTCGTTCTCTCTCTCATTCTCTCTTGTTCTCTCTCTTTCTCGCTTTCTCGCTCGCTCTCTTTCTCGTTCTCTCCCTCTCTTTCTCATTTTCTCTCTCTCTCTTCCCCCTCTCTTGTTCTCCTCTCTCATTCTATATCTCCCTCCCCCTCTTGTTCCCCCTCTCTCTTTCCCCCTCTCTTGCTCTCCTTCCTGCTCTTCCCTTCTCGTTTGCCCTCTCGCTCCCTTGTTCTCTCTCGTTTGCTCTCTCTCTCCCTTGTTCTCTCTCGTTTGCTCTCGTTCTATCCTCTCCCTCTCGTTCTCCCTCGCTCTCCTTCTCACTCTTGTTCTCTCTCTCATTCTCTCTTTCCTTCTCTCTCTCCCTCTCTTGTTCTCTCCCCTCCCTCTTTCCCTCCCCTCTCTCATTCTCGTTCTCTTTCTTTCTCTCTCGTTCTTTCTCTCTCTCCCTCTCTCGTTCTCTCTCATTCTCCTACCTCGCTTTCCCTCGTTTGTTCTATCTCTCCCCCTCGTTCGTTCTCTCTCTCTCTCTCTCCCCCTCATTCTGTCTCCCTCGTTCTCATTCTCTTTCGTTCTTGTGCTCTCTCTATCTCACTCTCTCCCTCTCTATCTCTCTTTCCCCCTCCCTCTCCCCCTCTCTTGTTCTCTCTCTTGTTCTCATTCTCTCACTCCCCCTCTCATTCTCTCTCTCTCCCCCTCTCTCCCATTCTCTATTCATCTCTCTCGTTCTCCCTCTATCTCTGGTTATCTCTCTCCCTCTCTGGTTCTCTCTCTCTCATTTTCTCTCTCCCTCTCTAGTTCACCTTCTCTCTCGTTATCATGCTCTCTCTCTCACTCTCTCTTTCTCCCCCTCTCTCTCCCACTCTCTCCTGCTCTTTCCCTCTTTCGTTCTCTTTCATTTTCGCTCTCTCACTCTTGTTCTCTCTCTCGTTCTCTCCCCCTCTCTCCCGTTCTCATTCTCTCTTTCATTCTTGTGCTCTCTTTCCCTCTCCACTTCTCTCTTTTGTTTTCTCTCTTGTTCCCACTCTCTTTCCCTCCCTCTCTTGTTGTACCTCACTCTCTCGTTGTACCTCGCTCTCTCTCGTTCCCCATCTCTCTCATTCTTTCTCTTTCATTTTCAATCTCTTGTTCTCGTACTCTCTCTCGTTCTCTCTCTCTCGTTCTCTTTCATTTTTTCTCTTGTTCTCGTTCTCTCACTCCCCCTCCCTCCCGTTCGCTCTCCTTCTCTCTCTCCCGTTCTGTCTCTCTCGTTCTCTCTCTCTTGTTCTCTCTCTCACTTGTTCTTTCTCTCTCTCTCGTTCGTTCTCTTTCTCTCTCTATCGTTCTTTCTATCTCTCTCTCGTTTTCTCACTCTCGTTCTTTCTTTCTCATTCGTTCTCTTTCTCGTTCTTTCTTTCTCTCATCTCTCTTGTTCTTTCTCTCTCTCTTTCTCTTTCTCTCACTCTCTATCTCTTGTTCTCTTTCTCTTGTTGTCTCTCTAGTTCTTCTCTCTCTCGTTCTTTCTCTCGCTCTCGTGTTCTTTTACTCTCTAGCTCTCGTTCTCTCATCTCTCTCTCGTTCTTTCTCTCTCTCTTGCTCGTTCTCTCTCTCTCATTCTTTCTCTCTTTTGTTCTTTTTCTCTCTTGTTCTTTCTCTCTCGTTTGCTCTCATTTTCTCAATCTTATTCTCTCTTGCTCGTTCTTTCGCTCTCGCTCATTCTTTCGCACTCGTTATTTTTTTCTTTCTCTCGTGCTCTCTCTTGTCTTTTATTTTTCTCTCTCGTTCTCTCCTTCTTTCGTTCTCTCTCTCTTTAGTTCTCTCTTTCTCTCTCCCTCGATTTCTCTTGTTTTCTCAATCTCTCTCGTTCTCTCTCTTGTTCTTTTTCTCTCTGTCTTCGTTCTCTCTTACTCTCTCTCGTTCTCTGTCTTGTTCGTTCCCTCTTTCTCTCGCTCTCTATCTCTCGTTCTTTCTCTCTCTCTCGTTAATTCTCTTTCTCTCTGTCGTTCTCGTTCTTTCTCTTGTCCTTTCTCTCGTTTGTTCTTTCATTTTCTCAATCTTGTTCTCTCTCTTGCTCATAATTTTTATCTTTCTCTTGCTCTCTCTCTTGTCCTTTCTCTCACTATCATGTTCTTTCTCTCTGTCGTTCTCGTTCTCTCTCATTCTTTTTCTTGCTCGCTCGTTCTTTCTATCTCACTCGTTTTCTTACTCTTGTTTTCTTGCTCTTTCTCGTTCTTTTACTCTCTCTCTCTCTCGTTCGTTTTCTCTCTCTCTCTTTTTCTCGTTTTCTCACATTCTTTCTCTCTTGTTCTTTCTCTCTCGCTCTTTCTTTCCTTCCCTCGTTCATTCGTTCTCTCGTTCGTTCTCTCATTTTTTCTCTTTCATTCTTTCTTTCTCGTTCATTCTCTTACTCTCTCTCATTCTTTCTATCTCTCTCGTTTTCTCACTCAGTTGTTTTTTCTCTCTCTCTCGTTCTCTCTCATCTCTTTTGTATTTTCTCTCTTGTTCTTTTTCTCTCTCGTGTTCTCGTTCTCTCTTGTTCGTTCTTTCTATTTCTCTCTCTTGTTTGTTCTCTCTTTCTCTCGTTCTTTCTCTCTCTCTTGTCCTTTATTTTACTCTCTCACTCTCTCTTTCTTTTTCTCTCTTGTTTTCTCAATCTTGTTCTCTCTTGCTCGTTCTTTCGCTCTCGTTATTTTTTCTTTCTCTTGTTCTCTCTTCTTCTCTCTTGTCCTTTATTTTTCTCTCTCATTCTCTCTTTCTTTCATTCTCTTTCTCTCTTGTTTTCTCAATCTCTCATTCCTCTCTTGTTCTCTCTTGTTCTCTTTCATTCTTTCTCTCGTTCTCTCTCACTCTTTCTCTTGTTCTTTTTCTCACTCTCTTGTTCTTTCTCTCTCGTTCTTTCTCTCTCGTTCTTTCTCTCTCTGTCATTCTCTGTCTTGTTCTTTGTCTCTTACTCTCCCATTCTTTCTATCTCTCTCGCATTCTCGTTCTCTATCTGTCGTTCATTCGTTCTCTCATTCTTTCTCTTTCCCTCTGTTGTTCTTTCTATCTCTCTTGTTTTTTCTATCTCTCGCATTCTTTCTTTCTCTCGTTCTTTCTCTCTTGTTCTTTCTCTCTCTCGTTCTCTCACATTCTTTCCCTCTCTTTCTCTCATTCTGGTTCTCTCTTTCTCTCTTGTTCTTTCGTTCTTACACTGTCGTTTTTTCTCTCTCTCTCTTGTTTTTTCTCTCTCTCTCTCATTCTTTTTTCTCTCTCTCTCTCATTCTTTTTCTTGTTCTCGCTTGTTCTTTCACTCTCTTCCTCTTGTGTTCTTTCTTGTTCTCTCGTTCTTTCTTGTTCTTTCTCTCTCTTCCTCTCTCTTGTTCTTTCTCTTTCTCTCTCTCGTTCTTCCTCTCTCGTTCTCTCACAATCTTTTTCTCTCGTTCTCTCACATTCTTTTTCTCTCGTTCTCTCATTCTTTTTCTCTCGTTCTTTCTCTTGTTTGCGCAGTCTCTCGTTCTAGTTCTTTTTCTCGTTTATTCTCTTTTTCTCTTGTTCTTTCTCTCGTTCTTTCTCTCTCTCGTTCTTTCAATCTCTCTGTCGTTCTTCCTCTGTCCTTCTTTCCCTCTTGTTTTCTCACTCTTGTTCTTTCTTTCTCTCGTTCTTTCTCTCTTATGCTTTATTTTTCTGTCTCTCTCCTTCTTTCGTTCTCTCATTCTTTTTCTTGTTCTTTCACTCTCTTCCTCTCGTGTTCTTTCTCTTTCTCTCTCGTTCTTTAGTTCTCTCTCTCGTTCTCTCTTTCATTTGTTCTTTCGTTCTCTCATTTGTTCTATCTCTCTTTCGTTCTTTCTCTGTTGTTCTCTCAGTCTTCCTCTCTCTTGTTCTTTCTCTTTCTCTCATTCCTTCTCTCTCTCTCTCTTGTTCTTTCATTCTTTCTCTCTTTCTCTCGTTCCTTCTCTCTCTCGTTCTTTCTTTCTTGTGTTTTTGCTTTCATTTTCTCACTCTTGCTCACTCTCGTTCTTTTCTCTTTCTATCTCTTGTTCTTTCTCTCTGTCGTTCTCTCTTACTCTCTTTCTCACTCACTCTCACTCTCGTTCTTTCTTTCTCTCATTCTTTTTCTTGTTATCTCGTTCTTTCACTCTCTTCTTCTCTCCTTCTTTTTCTCGTTCCTTCTCTCTCGTTCTTTCTCTCATCTTTCGTTCTCTGTCATTCTCTCACTCTCTTCCTCTCTCTTGTTCTTTCTCTTTCTCTTGTTCCTTCTCTCTCTCTCTTGTTCTTTCATTCTCTTTCGTTCTTTCTCTCTCTCTCGTCATTTCTTTCTTGTGTTTTCTCTTTCCTTTGCTTGCTCTCTTACTCCTTCACTCACTCTCATTCTTTTTCTTGTTCTCTCTCGTTCTTTCACTCTCTTCCTCTCTCTTGTTCTTTCTCTTGTTCCTTCTCTCATCTTTCATTATTTCTCTCTCTCTCTAGTTTTCTCTTTTGTTCTCTTGTTCTTTCTCTCTTTCATTTTCTCACTCTTGCTTGTTCTTTCGCTTTCCGTCGTTTTTCTTTCTCTCGCTCTCTCTCTTTTTTCCTTTCATTTGTTCTCTTTCTTTCTATATCTCGCGTTTGTTCTTTCTCTTGTTCTCTCTTTCGTTATTTCTGTAATTCGCTCTCTCGTTCTCTCACTCTTGTTGCCCTCTCTCTCGTTCTTTCTGTTGTTCCTTTTCTCTCTCTTGCTCATTCTCTCATTCTTTTGCTCTCTCGTCCTTTATTTTTCTCTCACTCTCTCCTTTCCCTCATCTCTCTCGTTCGGTCTTTCATTCTTTCTCTCTTTCTTTTTCTGTCTTTCTGTCTTTTGTTCTCTTGTTCTCTCTCTCGTTTTCTCACTCTCTTTTTCTCTCAATCTCTCTCGTTCTTCTCTTGTTTTCTTTCATTCTTTTTCTCCCTCTCTCTCGTTTTCTCTCTTGTTTTCTCTCTTGTTCTCTCTCTTGCTCGTTCTTGCCCTCTATCTCCCTCGTTTGTTGTTTCTTTTTCGTTCTTTCTCTCGTTATCTCTCGTTCCTTTTCTCTCTCTCTCGTTTTCTCTTTCACTCTCTTGCTCGTTCTCTCATTCTTTTGCTCTCTTGTCCTTTATTTTTCTCTCTCTCTCCTTTCTCTCTCTCTTGTTTGTTCTCTCTCTTACTCTCACTCTTGTTCTTTCGCTCTCTCTTTCTCGTTCTTTCACTCTCTCTTTGTCGTTCTTTTTCTCTCTGTTCTCGTTCTCTCTCTCTCTCGTTATCTCTCTCGTTCTCTCTCTCATTCCTTTTTTCTTTCACTCTCTTGCTCGTTCTCTCATTCTTTTGCTCTCACCTTTCCCTCTCGCGTTCTTTCTTCCTTTCTTTTGTTCTCTCTCTTTTTAGTTTTCTCTTGTTCTCTCTCGTTTTTTCATTCTTTCTCTTGTTCTTTCTTTCTTTCATTCTTTCTTTCTTGTTCTCTCGTTCTTTCTCTCTATTGTTTTCTCTTTCATTTTATCACTCTTGTTCATTCTTTTGCTCTCTCTTGTTCTCTCACTCCCTTTCTTTCTCTATCGCTCGTTCTCTCTCTTGTACTTTCTTTTTCTCTCTCATTCTCTCCCTCGTTTTCTCTCTTGTTTTTTTGTTCTCTCGTTCACTTTCTCGCTGTCGTTCTCATTCTTTCTCTTGTTCTTTCCCTCTCGTTCTTTCTCTCATCCCTCATTCTTTCTCTCTGTCATTCCTACTCTCGTTCTTTCTCTCTTGTTCTTTCTCTCATCTTTCGCTCTTTCTCATTCGTTCTCGTTTGATTTCTCTCGTTCTTTCTCTCTCGTTCTTTTTTCTTTTTCTCGTTCTCTCTCTCATGTCCATTATTTTTCTCTCTTGTTCTCTCCTTCTTTCGTTCTCTCTCGTTCTCTCTCTTTTTCTCTCTTGTTTTCTCAATCGTTCTTTCTCTCTCTGTCTTGTTTGTTCTCTCTTCCTCTCTCTCGTTCTCTCACATTCTTTCCCTCTCTCTCTCTTGTTCTTTCTCTTACTCTCTCTTTTACTTTCTCTCTCGTTCTTTCTATCTCTATCTCTCTCTCGTTTTCTCACTCTTGTTTTTTCTCTCTCTCGTTCTTTCTTTCTCATTCTTTTTCTTGTTCTCTCTCGTTCTTTCGTTCTCTCTCTCTCGTTCTCACATTCTTTTTCTCTTGTTCTTTCTCTTGTTTTGCGCAGTCTCTTGTTCTTTCTCTTGTTTGCGCAGTCTCTCGTTCTTTCTCTCGTTCGTGCAGTCTCTCGTTCCTTTTCTCTCTGTCGTTCTAGTTCTTTGTCTCGTTTGTTCTCTTTTTCTCTTGTTCTTTCTCTCTCTTGTTCTTTCAATCTCGTTCTTTTTTTTCTCTCTTGTCCTTTATTTTTCTTCTTTCGTTCTCTCTCGTTCTTTTACTCTTTTCCTCTCATGTTCTTTTTCTTTCTTTCTCTTGTTCTCTCACTTACTTTTTCTCTCGTTATCTTTTTCATTTTCGCTCTCTCACTCTTGTTCTCTCTCTCGTTCTCTCCCCCTCTCTTCTGTTCTCGTGCTCTCTTTTCCTCTCCACCTCTCTTTTGTTTTCTCTCTTGTTCTTTCTCTTTCATTTTTAATCTCGTTCTTTCTCTTTGGTTTGTTCTCTCTTGCTCCCTCTGTCCACCTCTCTTGCTTGTTCCCTTTCGTTCTCTCTCTCTCTTTTGTTTTCTTGTTCGTTCTCGTTCTTTCTCTCTCTATTCTTTTTTTCTCTCTCGTACTTTCTCTCATCTTTCTTTCTTTCTCTCGTTCTCTCATCTCTCTCTCGTTTTCTCTCTCTCGTTCTTTCTCGCTCTCGTTCTTTCATTCTTTCTCTCGTTCTTTCCCTCTCTCTCTTGTTCTTTCTTTTTTCTCTATCGTTCTCTCACATTCTTTCTCTCTCTCGTTCTCTCTCTTTCTCTCTCTCGTTTTTTCACTCTCATTATTTCTCTCTCGTTCTTTCTTGTGTTCTCTCTCTTCCTTTCTTGTTCTGTCTCACATTCTTTCTCTCTCTCGTTCTCTCTCTTGTTTTTTCACTCTCTCGTTATCTCTCGCGTTCTCTTGTTCTTTCTCTCTCGTTCTTTCTCTCTTTATTTCTCTCTCATTTTCTCACTCTTGTTCTTTCTTTCTCTCGTTCTCTCTCATTCTTTCACAGTCTATCTCTCGTTCTCTCATCTCTCTTGTTCTTTCTCGCTCTCTCGTTCTCTATCATTCATTCTTTCTCTATCGTGTTCTTTCTCTGTCTCGTTCTTTATTTTTCTCTCTGGTTCTTTCTCTCGCTCTCTCTTGTGTTACCTCTCGTTCTTTCTTTCTCTCTTTCTTTTGTTCTCTCTCTCATTCTTTCTCTTGCTCTCTTTTTCTCTCTCGTTCTTTTGTTATCTCTCGCGTTCTCTTGTTATCTCTCGCGTTCTCTTGTTCTTTCTCTCTCGTTCTTTCTTTCTCTCATCTCGTTCTTTCTTTTTCTCTCTCATATTCTTTCTCTCGTTCTTTTTCTCCCTCTCTTGTTTTCTCTCTTCTCTTAATCTCTTTTGTTCTTTCTCGTTCTCTCTCTCGTTTTCTCAATCTCTCTTTCCTCTCTTGTCGTTTTCGCTCTGATTCTCTCGTTCTTTCTCGTTCTTTCACTCTATCGTTCTTTTTCTCTCTGTTCTCGTTCTTTCTCTCATTCCTTTTCTCTTTCACTCTCTTTCTTCTCTCTCCCCTCTCTCTTTTTAGTTTTCTCTTGTTCTCTCTCGTTTTCTCACTTGTTCTCTTTCGTTCTTTCTCATTCTTTCTCTTTCCTCTCTTGTTCTTTCTCTCTGTCGTTCTTTTGCTTTCATTCTTTGTCTTTCTTGTTCTCTCTCGTTTTCTCTTTCATTTTCTCACTCTTGTTTCTTTCTCTTGGTCTTTCTTTTTCTCTCATTCTCTCCCCCTCGTTTTCTCTCGTTTTCTTGTTCTCTCGTTCACTTTCTCTCTGTCGTTCTCATTCTTTCTCTTGTTCTTTCACTCTCGTTCTTTGTCTCGCTCATTCCTACTCTCATATGTCGTTCTCTTTCTCGTTTGATTTCTCTCTCTCATTCCTCTCTTGTTCTCTCTCTTTCGTTCTCTCTGTCTTGTTCGTTCTCTCTTACTCTCTTGTTTTTTCATTCTTTTGTTCTTTCTTTCTCTCGTGCTCTCATTCTTTTTCTTGTTCTCTCTCGTTCTTTCACTCTCTTCCTCTCATGTTCTTTCTCTCTCTTGTTCTTTTTGTCTTGTTCTCTCTTTTGTTCTTTCTCACTCTCTCTCTTACTCTCGTTCTTTTACATTCTTTCTCTTGTTTGCGCAGTCTCTCGTTCTTTTTCTCTATGTCGTGCTAGTTCTTTCTCTCATTCTTTCTGTTCTTCCTCTGTCGTACTCTCTCGTTTTCTCTCTCTCGTTCTTTCGCTCTAGTTCTTTTTCTATCTCTCGTTTTTTTCTCTCCTTCTTTCGTTCTCTTTCTTTTTCTTGTTCTCGCTTGTTCTTTCACTCTCTTCCTCTCGTGTTCTTTCTCTTTCTTTCTCTCTCGTTCTTTTGTTCTCTCGTTCTTTCTCTCATTCTCCCTCTCTCTCTCATTCTCTCACTTTCTTTTTCTCTTGTTCTCTTTTTCTCTCTTGTTTTCTCAATCTCTCGTTCTTTCTCTTTCCCTCTCTCGTTCTCTCACTCTTGTTCTCTCTCGTGCTCTCTTGCCCTCTCCACCTCTCTCTTTTGTTTTCTCTCTTGTTCCCCCTCTCTTTCTCTCCCTCTCTCGTTGTACCTCACTCTTTCTTTCAATTTCAATCTCTCGTTCTCTCTCTCTGGTTCGTTCTCTTGCTCCCTCTCGCCACCTCTCTTGCTTGTTCCCGTTCGTTCTCTCTTTTGTTTTCTCACTCTTGTTCTCTCTCCCGTTCTCTCTCTCGTTCATTCTCTCTATCTCTCTCGTTTTCTTTTTCTCTCTCGTACTTTCTTTCTTTCGTTCTATCTCTCGTTCTCTCTCTAGTTCTTTCTCTCTCTCACGTTCTCTCATCTCTCTTGTTCTTTCTCTCGCTCTCTCGTTCTCTCTCATTCATTCTTTCTCTCTTTCTTTCCCTCTCTCTCTCGTTCTCACATTCTTTCTCTCTATTCTTTCTTTTTCTCTCTCATTCTCTACTCTCTCATCTCTTTCTCGTTATCTCTCGTGTTCTCTTGTTCTTTCTTTCTTTCTCTCATCTCATTCTTTTGTTCTCTCTTCTTCTCTTGATCTTTTTCTCTCACGTTCTTTTGTTCTCTCTCTTGTTCTTTCTTGTTCTTTCTATCTCTCCTTTTTTCACTCTCTCGTTATCTCTCGCGTTCTCTTGTTCTTTCTCTCTCGTTCTTTCCCTCTCTCTTCTTCTTTCTCTCTCTAGCTCTGGTTCTCTCTTCTTTCTCTCTCTCTTGTTCTTTCTCTCACTCGCTCATCTCTTTTTCTCTCATTCATTCTTCCCTTCTCTCTCACGTTCTCTCTCTCATTCTCTCTCTCTCGTTCCTTTGTTCTGTCTCTCTTCCTCTCTCGTTCTTTCTCTCTCTCACATTCTTTCTCTCTCTCTCGTTCCCTCTCATTCATTCTTTCTCTTTCTTTCTCTCTCGTTCTTTCCCTCTCTCTCTCGTTCTCACATTCTTTCTCTCGTTCTTTGTCTCTCTCATTCTCTCCTCTCATCTCTCTCTCGTTATCTCTCGCGTTCTCTTGTTCTTTCTTTCTCTCATTCATTCTTTCCTTCTCTCTTGCGTTCTCTCTCTCTCATTCTCTCGCTCTCTCTTGTTCTTTCGTTCGCTCATTTTTTCACTCTCTCGTTATCTCTCGCATTCTCTTGTTCTTTCTCTCTCTCTTGTTCTTTCTCTCACATTCTTTCTCTCGGTCTCGTTCTTTCTCTTTCTCTCGCTCTCTCTTGTTCTTTCTTTCTTTCTCTCATCTCATTCTTTTGTTCTCTCTCTCTTCCTCTCTCTTGTTCTTTCTCTTTCTCTCTCACATTCTTTCTCTCATTCTTTCTGTCTCTCGTTCTCTCCCATTCTTTCACATTCTCTTCTCTCTCATCTCTCTTTTGTTCCTCTCTCGTTCTTTCTCCCTCTCTCATTCTTACTCATTCATTCTTTCTCTCTCATTCACCCTCTCTCTCATTCTTTCTCTCTCATTTTCTCACTCTTTATCTCTTGTTCGTTCTCATTCTCTTGTTCTTTCTTTCTTTCTCTCTCGTTCTTTCTCCTCGTTCTTTCTTTCCCTCTCTATATCGCGTTTTGTTTCTCATTCTTTCTTTCTCGTTTTTTTTTTCTCGTTCTCTCTCATTCTTTCCCTCTCTTGTTCTTCCTCTTTCATTTTCTCACTCTTGCTCATTATTTCTCTCTCGTTCTCTCTCTCGTCTTCCTTCTTTCTCACTCTTGTTCGTTCTCTCTCATTTTGTCACTCTCGTTTTCTTGTTCTTTCCCTCTCTCTCGTTTTCTTGTTCTTTCTCTCTCTCTCGTTCTCTCTGTCGTTTGATTTCTCTCTCTCTCGTTCTTTCAATCTCTCATTTTCTCAATCTTCTTCTCTCTCTTGCTCGTTCTTTCTCTCTTCTTCTTTCTCTCGTTCTCTTTCATGCTTTCATACTATCTCTCGTTCTCTCCTCTCTCCTCTCTCTCGCGTTCTCTTGTTCTTTCTTTCTCTCATCTCTTGTTCTTTCTTTCCCTCTCTATATCGCGTTTTGTTTCTCTTTCTCTCTTGTCCTTTCTTTCTCGCTCTCATGCTTTTTCTCGTTCTCTCTCATCTTTCATTCTTTCTCGTTCGTTCTCTGTCGTTTGATTTCTCTCTCTTTCTCTTGCTCGTTCTTTCGCTCTCGTTCTTTTTTTCTCTCTTGTCCTTTATTTTTCTCTCTCATTCTCTCCTTCTTTCATTCTATCTCTCTTTCTCTCTTGTTTTCTCAATCTCTCTCATTCCTCTCTTGTTCTTTCTCTTGTTCGTTCTCTCTCTCTCGTTCGCTCTTGTTTGTTCTAGTTCTTTCGTTCTTACTCTCTCTAGTTTTTTTCCCTCTTGTTCCCTCTCGTTCTTTCACTCTCTTCCTCTTGTGTTCTTTCTCTCCTTTGTTCTTTCTTTCTCGTTTTTCCTCTCATTCTCTCTTGTTCGTGCAGTCTCATTCTTTTTCTCATTTGTTCTCTTTTTCTCTCTCTCATTCTTTCAATCTATGTTGTTTTTTCCGGCTCGTTTTTTCACTCTTGCTCTTTGTTTCTCTTTCTTCTGCTCGTTCTTCCGTTCTCTCTCTTCCGTTCTCTCGTTCTCTCTTTTTCTCTCTCTCGTTCTCTTTCATTTTCAATCTCTCGTTCTCGTTCTCTCTCTCTGGTTCGTTCTCTCTTGCTCCCTCTCTCCACCTCTCTTGCTTGTTCTCTTTCGTTCTCTCTTTTGTTTTCTCTCTCTCGTTCTTTCTTTGTCGTTCTCTCTCTAGTTCTTTCTCTCTCTCTCACGTTCTTTCACTCTCTAGCTCTCGTTCTTTCATCTCTCTTTCTTGTTCTCTCTTGTTCTTTCTCTCTCGTTCTTTCCCTCTCACATTCTTTCTCTCTCGTTCTTTCTTTCTCTCATCTCTCTCGTTTTTTCTCTCTCATCTCGTTCTTTTGTTCTCGTTCTTTCCCTCTCTCTTCTTTTCTCTTGTTCTTTCTCACATTCTCTCTCATTCTTTCGTTCTCTCTCTTGTTCACTCTCTCGTTATCTCGCTCTTTCTTTCACTCTCTAGCTCCCGTTCTTTCTCTATTTCTCTCGTCCTTTCTTTCTCTCATTCTCTCAGCTCTCTCGTTCTTTCCCTCTCTCTATTGCGTTCTTTCTTTTTCTCTCTCGTTTGTTCTCTCCTCTCTCTCTCGTTCTTTCATTCGTTCTCTCTCGCTCGTTCTTTCATTCTTTTTCTGTCGTTCTCTCACTCTCTTCCTCTCGTTCTTTCATTCTCTTGCTCTCGTTATTTTTTGTCGTGTTTTCTTTCATTTTCTCACTCTTGCTCGTTTATTTTTCTTTCGTGTCCTTTATTTTTTGCTCTCTCTTTCATTCGTTCTCTTTCTTTCTAAATCTCTTGTTTGTTCTTTCTCGTGCTCTCTCTCGTTCTGTCACTCTTGTTTCCCTCTGTCGTTCCTTTTCTCTCTCTTGCTCATTCTTTTGCTCTCTCTCGTCCTTTATTTTTCTCTCACTCTTGTTCTCTCTTTCTTCTCTTGTTCTCTCTTTCGTTTTCTCACTCTCTCTTTTTCTCTCTTCTTCTCCTCGTTTTCTCAATCTCTCTTTGTTTTCTCTCTTGTTCTCTCTTGCCATCTCTCTCGTTTGTTCCTTCTCTCGTTCCTTTTCTCTCTCTCTCATTTTCTTTCACTCTCTTGCTTGTTCTTTCTCATTCTTTTGCTTTCTTGTCGTTTATTTTTCTCTCACTCTCTCCTTCTTTCCATCTCTCTCGTTCTCTCTTGTTTTTTCTCTCTCGTTCTCTCAATCTTTCTCTTTCCTCTTGTTCTTTGTCGTTCGTTCTGTCGTTTTCGCTCTCATTCTCTCTCTTGTTCTCTCTCTCTGTTCTCGTTCTTTCTCTCATTCCTTTTCTCTTTCACTCTTGCTCGTTCTCTCATTCTTTTGCTCTCTCTATTCCCCGTTCTTCTCTTGTTCTCTTTCATTCTTTCTCATTCTTTCTCTGTCGTTCTTTCTCTTTCATTCTTTGTCTTTCTTGTTCTCTCTCTTGTTTTCTCTTTCATTTTCTCACTCTTGTTCGTTCTTTCGCTCTCTCTCTTGTTCTCTCTCCCTCTCTTTCTCTCTCTCTTGTTCTTTCTTTTTCTCTCATTCTCTCTACATTTTCTCCCTTGTTCTCTTTCTCTGTCGTTCTCATTCTTTCTCAGTCGTTCTTTCTCTCTCTCGTTCCTTCTCTCATCTTTCGCTCTTTCTCGTTTGATTTCTCTCTCTCTCGTTCTTTCGCTCATTTTTTTCTTTCTCTCGCCTTTATTTTTCTCTCTTGTTCTCTCCTTTCGTTCTCTCTCTTTCTCTCTCTCTTTCATTCTTTCTTTCTCTCATTGTGTTCTTTCTCATTCTCTCTGGTTTTTCTTCTCTCTCTCGTTCTTACATTCTTTCTCTCGTTCTTTCTCTTGTTTGCGCAGTCTGTCGTTCTTTCTCTGTCGTTCTTTCTCTTGTCCTTTAATTTTGTTCTCCTTTTCTCATTCTTTCTCTTTCGTTCTCTTTCATTTTCGCTCTCTCACTCTTGTTCTCTCTCCCGTTCTCGTGCTCTTTCCCTCTCCATCTCTTTTGTTCCCTCTCTCATTGTACCCCGCTCTCTCCCATTCCCCATCTCTCTCGTTCTTTCTCTCTTCTCTATTTCTCTCTCGTTTTCTCACTCTCGTTCTCTCTCTTGTTCTCTCGTTCTCTCTCATTCTTTCACACTATCTCTCGTTCTTTCGTCCCTCTCTTGTTCTTTCTCTCGCTCTCTCATTCATTCTCTCTTTTGTTCTTTCTCTCTCATTCTTTCTCTTGTTCTTTCTTTCCCTCTTTATATTGCGTTCTCTCTCTCTTCCTCTCTCATTGTTTCTCTTTCTCTCTCTCGTTCTTTCCCTCTCTCTTGTTCATTTTCTCTTTCATTTCTCACTCTGGCTCATTCTTTCACTATCTCGCTTTCTTTCTCGTTCTCTTTCTTGCTCTTTCTCTGTCGTTCTCACTCTCTTCCTCTCTCTCATTCCCTCCCTTGTTCTCTCATTCTCTTTCGTTCTTTCTTTCTCATGTTTTCTCTTTCATGCTAGATCCCGTTCTTTTTTTCTTTCTCTGTCGTTCTCTTACTCTCTCACTCTCTTTCTCTCATTCTTCCTCTCTCGTTCCTTCTCTCATCTTTCTTTCTTTCTCTGTCGTTTTCGCTTTTGTTCTTGTTTTTTCTCTTTCATTTTCTCACTCTTGCTCAATCTTTCGCTCTCGTTCGTTTTTTTCTCTCGTGTCCTTTATTTTTTCTCTCTTACATTCTTTCTCGTTCTTTCTATATCTCTTGTTTTTTCTTTCTCTCTCTTGTTCTCTCACTCTTATTGTCCTCTCTCGTTTTTTCTTTTGCTCTCTCTCGTCCTTTATTTTTCTCACTTACTCTCTCCTTTCTCTCTTCTTTCTCTCATCTCTCTCGTTCGTTCTTCTCTTGTTCTCTTTCTCGTTTTCTCTATCTCTCTCGTTTGTTCTTTCTCTCTCGTTCATTCTTTCTCTCGTTCCTTTTCTCTCACTCGTTCTCTTATTCTTTTGCTCTCTTGTCCTTTATTTTTCTCTCTTCTTTCCCTCTCTCGTTCTTTTTCTCCCTCTCTTGTTCTTTCGTTCTCTCTTTCTCTTATTCTTTCACTCTCGTTCTTTCTGTCATTCTTTTCCTCCCTGTTCTCGTTCTTTCTCATTCCTTTTCTCTTTCACTCTCTCCCTTTTCTCTTGTTCTCTCTCGTTCTTCTCTTTTTCTTTCCTCTCTTGTTCTTTCTCTTTCATTCTTTGTCTTTCTTTCTCTCTCTCATTTTCTTGTTCGTTTTTTCGCTCTTTTGTTCTCTCACTCCCTCTCATTCTCTCCCCCTCCTTTCTCTCATTCACTTTCTCTCTGTCGTTCTCATTCTTTCTCTTGTTCTTTCTCTCTCATGTCCTTTATTTTTCTCTCTCATTCCTCTCTCGTTCTTTCTCATTCCTTTTCTCTTGTGTTCTTTCTATCTCTCGTTTTCTTGTTCTTTCTCTCTCTTTCGTTCATCTCACATTCTTGTTCTCTCTCGTTCTCACATTCTTATGTTCTCGTTCTTTCCCTCTTTTCTTTTCTCACATTCTCTCTCTCGTTCTTTCTCTCGCGTTCTTTCACTCTTGTTCTTTCTTTCTCTCGTTTTTTCTCTCAGCTCTCATTCTTTCCCTCTATCTTGTTTTCTCTCATTCTTTCTTTTCCTCTCTCGTTCGTTCTCTCCCGCTCTCGTTCTTTTTCTGTCATTCTCTCTCGTTCTCTCACTCTCTTCCTCTCTCGTTCTTTTATTCTCTTTCTCTCGTTATTTATTTCTCGTGTTTTCTCTTTCATTTTCTCACTCCCTCTCTCGGTCGTTTTCTCGTTTCTCTTGTTCTTTCTCTCTTTCATTTTCTCACTCTTGCTCGTTCATTTTTCTTTCGTGGCCTTTATTTTTTGCTCTCTTTCTTTCTATATCTCTTGTTTGTTCTTTTTCTTGCTCTCTCTCGTTCTCTCACTCTTGTTGCCCTCTCTGTCGTTCCTTTTCTCTCTTGATCATTCTTCTGCTCTCTCTCGTCCTTTATTTTTCACTCTCTCCTTTCACTCTCTTGTTCTTTCTCTCATCTCTCTTGTTCTTTCTCTTTCTTCTCTTGTTCTCTCTCAATCTCTCTCGTTCTTCTCTTTCGTTCTTTTTCTCGTTTTCTCACTCTCTTCTTTGTCTCATTTTCTCTCTTGTTCTCTCTCGTTCCTTTTCTCTCTCTCTCTTTTTCTCTTTCACTCTCTTGCTTGTTTTCTCATTCTTTTGCTCTTTTGTCCTTTATTTTTCTCTCTCCTTTCCCTCTCTCGTTCTCTCTATCTCAATCTCTCTTTCCTCTTGTTCTTTGTCGTTTTCGCTCTAATTCTTGTTCCTTCTCTCATTCCTTTTCTTTCACTCTCTTGCTTGTTCTCTCATTCTTTTGCTTTCTCCTTTCCCCGTTCTTCTCTTGTTCTCTTTCCGCTCTTGTTCTTTCTCTCTGTCGTTCTTTCTCTTTCATTCTTTGTCTTTCTTGTTCTCTCTCATTTTCTCACTCGTTCGTTCTTTCGCTCTCTCTCGTTCTCTCACCCTTGTTTTATCTTTTTCTCTCATTCTCTCCCCCTCGTTTTCTCTCTTGTTCACTCTCTGTCGTTCTCATTCTTTCTCTTGTTCTTTCACTCTGTCGTTCTTTCTCTCATCTTTCGCTCTCTCGTTTGATTTCTCTCTCGTTCATGTCTTTTATTTTTCTCTCTCGTTCTCTACTTCTTTCATTCTCTCTCTCAATCTCTCTCATTCCTCTCTTGTTCTCTCTCTCGTTCTTTCTGTCTTGTTCGTACTCTCTCTTGTTTTTTCACTCTCCCGTTCTTTCACTCTCTTTCTCTTGTGTTCTTTCTCTCTTGTTTTCTCATTCTCTTGTTTCTTCTCTTTCGTTCTCTCATTCTTTCACTTTCTTCCTCATGTTCTTTCTCATTCTCTCTCTTGTTTTTCCTCTCGTTCGCTCACATTTTTTCTCTTGTTCTTTCTCTTATTTGCGCAGTCTGTCATTTTTTCTCTCGTTTGTTCTCTCTCGTTATCTCTCTTGTTTGTTCGTTATCTCTCGCTCTCTCATTCGTTCTTTCTCTCTTGTTCTTTCTTTCCCTCTTTATATTGCGTTCTCTCTCTTCCTCTCTTTGTTTCTCTTTCTCCCGTTCTTTCCCTCTCTTGTTCTCTCATTTTCTCACTCTTGCTCGTTCTTTTTTTCGTTCTCTCTCTCTTTGTCTCGTTCCTTCTCTCATCTTTCGTTCTTTCTCTGTCGTTTTCTCTTTTGTTCTCTTGTTCTTTCTCTTTCATTTTCTCACTCTTGCTCGATCTTTCACTCTCGTTCGTTTTTCTTTCTCTCGTGTCCTTTATTTTTTCTTTCTCTTACATTCATTCTCTTTCGTTCTTTCTATATCTCTTGTTTGTTCTTTCTCTCTCTCTTATTGCTCTCTCGTTTTTTCTGTCGTTCTTTCTCATTCTTTTGCTCTCTCTCGTCCTTTATTTTTCTCACTTACTATCTCCTTTCCCTCTCGTTCTTTCTCTCTCTCTCTCGTTCGTTCTTTCTTCTCTTGATCTCTCTCGTTCTTCTCTTGTTCTCTATCGTTCTTGCCCTCTATCTCTCTCGTTTGTTCTTTTATTCTCATTCATTCTCTCTCTCGTTCCTTTTCACTCTCATTATTTTGCTCTCTTGTCCTTTATTTTTCTCTCTCCTTCTTTCCCTCCTTTCTTGTTCTTTTTCTCCCTCTTTTGTTCTTTCTCACTCTTGTTCTTTCACTCTCTCGTTCTTTGTCGTTCTTTTTCTTTCTCATTCCTTTTCTCTTTTGCTCTCTCTTTTAAGTTCTCTCTCTCATTCTTCTCTTGTTTCTCTTTCATTCTCTCTCTTTCTCGTTTTCTTTCATTTTCTCACTCCCTTTCTTTCTCTCTTGTTCTCTTTTTCTCTCTCATTCTCTCTTTCTCTCTCATTCTCTCCCCCTCGTTTTCTTGTTCTCTCGTTCACTTTCTCTGTTGTCCTCTCGCTCCTACTCTCATATTTCTCGTTCTTCCGCTCTCGTGTCCTTTATTTTTCTCTCATTCCTCTCTTGTTCTCTGTTACTCTCTCGCGTTCTTTCTCTCTTTCTCTCATTCTTTTTCTCGTGTTCTTTCTATCTCTCGTTTTCTTGTTCTTTCTCTCTTTTGTTCATCTACCATTCTTTTTCTTGTTCTCTCTCGTTTGCGCAGTCTCTCGTTCTAGTTCTTTCTCTCTCGTTTTCTCACTCGCTCTTTCTCTCTTGTCCTTTATTTTTCTCTCTCGTTCTTTCACTCTCTTCCTCTCGTGTTCTTTCTCCTTCTTTCTCTCTCTTTCCCTCTCCACCTCTCTTTTGTTTTCTCTCTTGTTCCCCCTCTTTCCCTCCCTCTCTCGTTGTACCTCGCTCGCTCTCGTTCTTTCAATTTCAATCTCTCGTTCTCGTCTTCTCTTGCTTGTTCTCTTTCGTTCTTTTTTTCTCACTCTTCTGTCATCTCTCTCGTTCTCTCATGTTCGTTCTCATTTTTTCTCTCATTATCTCATTCTTTCATCTTCCCTCTTGTTCTTTCTCTCACATTCTTTCTCTCTCGTTCTCTCATTCATTCTTTCTCTCGTTCTTTCTTTCCCTCTCTTCCTATCGCGTTCTTTCTCTTGTTCTTTCTCTTTCACACTCGTTCTCTCATCTCTTTCGTTCTCTCGTTTTTTCTTTTTCTCGTTATCGCTTGCGTTCTCTTGTTCTTTCTCTTTCTTTTGTTCTCATTTTCTCTTTCATTTTCTCACTCTTGCTCTCGTTAGTTTTTATTTCTCTCGCTGTCTTTTTCTCATTCTTTCTCTCATTCCTTCTCTCATTTTCGTTCTTTCTCTGTCGTTTTCTCTTTTGTTCTTTCTCTTTCATTTGCTCGATCTTTCGCTCTCGTTAGTTTTTCTTTTTCATTCATGTTTTCTATTTCTCTTGTTTGTTCTTTCTCTTGTTCTCTCACTCTTGTTGCCCTCTCTGTCGTTCCTTTTCTCTTTTGCTCTCTCGTTCTTCTCTTGTTCTCTTTTGTTCTTTTTCTCGATCTCTCTTGCTCGTTCTTGCCCTCTATCTCTCTCATTTTCTCTTGCTCGTTCTCTCATTCTTTTGCTCTTGTCCTTTATTTTTCTCTCTCTCCTTCTCTCTCATTTTCTCAATCTGTCGTTTTCGCTCTCATTCTCACTCTTGTTCTTTCACTCTAGTTCTTTTTCTCTCTGTTCTCGTTCTTTCTCTCATTCCTTTTCAATTTCACTCTCTCCCCTCTCTTTCTCACTCTTTCTCTGTTGTTCTTTCTCTTTCATTCTTTGTCTTTCTTGTTCTCTCTCTCTCGTTCTTTCTCTCTCGTTTTCTGTTCTCTCACTCGTTTCTACTCTCATATTTCGTTCTCTCGCTCTCGTTCTCTCTCATGTCCTTTATTTTTCTCTCTTGTTTTTTCAATCTCTCATTCCTCTCTTGTTCTCTGTCAATCTCTCTTGTTTTTCACTCTCGTTCTTTTTCTCTGTCCTAGTACTTTCTCTCTCGTTCTCTCACTCTTTCATTTTTGTTCTCTCTTCCCCCTCGTTCTCGTGCTCTTTCCCTCTCCACCTCTCTCTTTTGTTTTATAACTCGTTCTCTCTAGCTCTCGTTCTTTCCCTCTTGTTCTTTCTTTTTCTCTCTCCTCTCTCGCGTTCTCTTGTTCTTTCTTTCATCTCGTTCTTTTGCTTTCTCTCACATTCTTTTGTTCTCTCGTTTTTTCACTCTTTATCTCTCACGTTCTCTTGTTCTTTCTTTCATCTTGTTCTCTCGTTCTTTCTCTTAGTCATTCTTTTGTTCTCACATTCTTTCTCTATCATTCTTTCACATTCTCTCATTTATTATTTTCTCTCGTTCTTTCTTTCCCTCTCTATATCGCGTTCTCTCTTGTCCTTTATTTTGTTCTCCCTTGTTCTTTCCCTCTCTTGTTCTTTCTCACCCCATCTCTCATCTTTCGCTCTCTCGTTCTTTCTCTCTAATTTGCTCTTTCATTTTCTCAATCTTGTTCTTTCGCTCTCGTTATTTCTTCTTTCTCTCTCTTGTCCTTTATTTTTATCTCTTTCTCTCAGTTCTCTATTACTCTTGTTCTTTCTCTTTCTCTCGCTCATCTTTCGTTCTTTCTTTTGCTCTCTCGTTCTTTCTCTTTCATATTCTCTCTTTCGTGTCCTTTATTTTTTTCTCGCTCTCTCTCTTTCTGTCATTCTGTCTCTCGTTCTCTCACTCTTGTTGCCCTCTCTCTCTCGTTTTTTCTGTCATTCCTTTTCTCTCTCATTCTTTTGCTCTGCTCTCTCTCTCCTTTCCCTCTTGTTCTTTCTCTCTCTATTTCGTTCTTTCTTCCTCTTTTGTTCTCTCTCGTTCTTGCCCTCTATCTCTCTCGCTTGTTCCTTCTCATTCTTTTGCTCTCTTGTCCTTTATTTTTCTCTCACTCTTTCTTGTTCTTTTTCTCCCTCTCTTTCGTGTTCTGTCTCTCGTTTTCTCAATCTTTCTTTCCTCTTGTTCTCTCTGTCGTTTGTTCTCTCTCATTCCTTTTCTTTCACTCTTACTCTTCTTTCCCTCTCTCGTTCTTCTCTTTCATTCTGTCTCTCTCGTTCTGTCTCTCTCCCTCGTTCTCTCTTGTTCTTTCTTTTTCACTCATTCTCTTCCTCTCGTTCACTTTCTCTCGCATTCTTTCTTGTTTTTTCACTCTCTCGTTCTCGTATTCTTACACTGTCTTCCTCGTTCTTTCAATCAGTCGTTCTTCCTCTCTCGTTTTTTATTTTTCTCTCGCTCCTTTTTCCTGTTCTCTCTCTTGTTTTCTCACTCGTTATCTCTCGCGTTCTTTAGCTCTCGTTCTCTCTCTCTCATTCTTTCTCTCGTTCTCTCACATTCTTTCTTTCCTTCTCTATCGCGTTCTTTCTCACATTCTTTATCTTGCTCTCGTTCTTTTGTTCTCTCTCTCGTTCGTTCTTTCTTCTCTTGATCTCCCTCGTTCTTCTCTTGTTCTCTCTCGTTCTTGCCCTCTATCTCTCTCGTTTGTTCTTTTATTCTCGTTCGTTCTTTCCCTCTCTCTTCCTCTCTTGTTCTCTCTCACATTCTTTCACACTCTCTCCTCTTTCGTTCCTCTCTCGTTCTTTCTTTCCCTCTCTATATCGCTCTCTCTCGCTCATTCTCATTCTTTCCCTCTCATTTTCTTGCTCGTTCTCGCTCTTTTTCTCATTCTCTTTATCTTTCGTTCTCATTCCTTCTCTCGTTCTTGCTCGTGTTGTCTCTTTCATTTGCTCGCTCTCATTCTTTTTTCTTCTTACTCTCTCTCACGTTCTTTCTCTCTCTCGTTCTTTCACTCTCTTCCTCTCTTGTTCTTTCGCTCTCGTTCCATTTTCTTTCTCTTGCTCTCTTTTTCTCTTTCATTCGTTCTCTCACTCTTGTTGCTCTTTCTGTCATTTCTTTTCCCTCTTGTTTGTTCTCTCATTCTTTTGCTCTCTCTCTCTCCTTTCCCTCTCTCGTTCTTTCTCTTTCGTTCTTCTTCTCATTTTCTCTCTCATTTTCTCAGTCTCTCTCCTTGTTTTCTCTCGTTTTCTCTTTCAGTCTCTTGCTCTCATTCTTTTGCTCTCTTGTTTATTTTTCTCACTCTCTCCTTCTTTCCCTCTCTCTTTTTCTTTCATTCTTTGTCGTTTTCGCTCTCATTCTCTTTCTTTCACTTTCTGTCGTTCTATTAGTCTTTCACTCCCTCTCTCTTTTTAGTTTTCTCTTGTTCTCTCTTGTTTTCTCACTCTTTCTCTCATTCGTCTTTCTCGTTTTCTATTTTATTTTCTCACTCTTGTTCGTTCTTTCGCTCTCGCTTTTCTCTTTTGTTCTTTCTCATTCTCTCCCCCGTTTTCTCTCTTGTTCTCTTTCTCTGCCGTTCTCTCACTCGTTCTCTCTCATGTCCTTTATTTTTCTCTCTTATTTTCTCAATCTCTCTTATTCCTCTCTTGTTTTTTCTATCTCTCCTTTTCCCATTCTTTCCGTTCTCTCTCTCGTTATTTCACTGTCTTCCACTCGTGTTTTTTCTCTCGTTCGCGCAGTCTGTTCTTTTTCACATTCTTTTTCTTACTCGCTCTCTCGTTTTTTCACTCCCTCGTTATCTCTTGTTCTTTCTTTCTTTCTCTCATCTCGTTCTTTTGTTCTCTTTCCCTCTCTCTTCCTCTTGTTCTTTCACTCTAGCTCTCATTCCTTCACTCTCATTCTCTCATCTCTCATTTTTTCACTCTTGTTCTTTCACATTCTCATCTCTCTTGTTTTCTCACTCTCTCATTCTCGCGTTCTCTTGTTCCTTCTTTTTCTCCCTCTCTCTCGTTCTTTCTTTCCCTCTCTATATCGCGTTTTCTTATTCTCATTGTTTCTCTTGTTCTTTCTCTCTATCTTCCTCTCTCATTGTTTCTCTTTCTCTCGCTTATTTTCGCGCTCTTGTCCTTTTTGTTCTCTCTCGTTCTCTCTTGCTCGTTCTTTCGCTCTTGTTCGTTTTTCTTTTACTCATTCTTTCTCTCATTCGCTCTCTCACTCTTGTTCTTTCTCTCTTTTTTCATTTTCTCACTCTTGCTCGCTCTCGTTCTTTTTTCTCTGTTTGTTCTCTGTCGTTCTCCCTCACTCTCTTCCTTTTGTTCTTTCTCTCGCTCATTCTTTCATTTTCTCACTCTGCGCGTTCTTTCGCTCTCGTTCGTTTTTCTTTCTATCGTGTCCATTATTTTTTCTCTCTCGCTCTTTCATTCATTTTCTCTCTCGTTCTTTCTATATCTCTTGTTTGTTTTTCTCTTGTTCTCACACTCTTGTGGCTCTCTGTCGTTCTTTTTCTCTCTTGCTCGTTCTTTTGCTCTCTCGTCCTTTATTTTTCTCTCACTCTTTCGTTCTTGCCCTCTATCTCTCATTTTCTTTCACTCTCTTGCTCGTTCTTTCTCATTCTTTTGCTCTCTTGTCCTTTGTTTCTCACTCTTGTTCTTTCTCTCATTCCTTTGCCCTCTCCTTTCTCTCTTTTGTTCTCCACTCTCTTTTTAGTTCACTTGTTTTCTTTCGTTCTCTCATTCTTCCTCTCGCTTTCTCTCATTTTCTCACTCTTGTTCGTTCTTTCGCTCTCTCCCTCGTTCTCTCTTGTTCTTTCTTTTTCTCTCATTCTCGTTTTCTTGTTCTCTTTCACTCTGTCGTTCTCATTCTTTCTCTAGTTCTTTCTCTCATCCCTCGTTCCAACTCATAATTCGTTCTCTCGTTCTTTCTCAATCTTGTTCTCTCTCTTGCTCGTTCTTTTGCTCTAGTTATTTTTTTCTCTCCTCATTCTGTCTTGTTCGTTCTCGTTCTTTCACTCTCTTCCTCTCGTGTTCTTTCTCGTTTTCTCGTTCTCTCACACTTTCCATCTCTCTCGTTTTCTCACTCTTGCTCATTCTTTTCCTTTCTCTCTTGTCCTTTCTTTTTCTCTCTCGTTCTTTTGTTCTCTCTCATTCTTTCTCTCTGGTTTTTTCGTTCTCTCTCTCTCTTGTTCTCTTTCTCTCTCACATTCGTTCTTTCTCTCGTTCTTTTCTTCTCTCGTTCTTTCATTTTCTCAATCTTGGTCTCTCTCCCTCGTTCTCTCACTATTTTGTTTTTTCTCTCTCTCGTTCTTTCTTTTTCTCTCTCTGTTCTGTTTTCTCGTTCTCACATTCTTCTCTCGTTTTCATTTTCTCACTCGTTCTTTTGCTCTCGTTCTCTCCCTCTCTCTCTAGTGTTCTTTCTCTCGTTTTCTCCTTTATTTCTCTTGTTTTGTCAATCTCTCGTTCCTCTCCTCGTTTTCTTTCTGTCATTTTCTCTCGTTCTCTTATTCTTTTTCATTCGTTCTTTATCTCTCGTTCTTTCTCTTTCTGTTGCTCTTTCTTTTGCTCTCTCTCGTTCTTTCACTCTCGTTCTTTCTTTTTCACTCTGTTCTCGTTTGTGCTTGCTTTCTCGTTCCTTCTCATTCATTTGCTCTCTCTCTTGTCCTTTATTTTTCTCTCTCGATCTTTCAATCTGTCGTTCTTTCTCTTTCTGTCATTTTCTTTCACTCTTGCTCGTTTTCTCATTCTTTTGCGCTCTCATTCTTTCCCACTCTTTTGGTCTTTCTCTTTCCTCTTTAATTTTCTCACTCTTGTTCTCTCTTGTTCTCGTTCTTCCTTTCCCGTTTGTTCTCTCCTTCATTTTCTCACTCTCTCTCTTGCTCGTTCTTTTGCTCTCGTTCTCTCTCTTGTCCTTCATTTTTCTCTTGTTCTTTCCCTGTCATTTTCTCTTTCATTGTCTCACTCTTGTCCTTTATTTCTATTGTTCGTTCTCGCTCTTTCGTTTTTTCTTTCTCGTTTTCTCTCACCTTCTCTATTTCTCTTGTTCTTTCATTCGTTCTTTCCCTCATTCCCTTTAGTTTTCTTTTTCTTTTTTTACTCTTGTTCTTTCTTTCGCTCTCGTTCTCTCTTGTCCTTTATTTTTCTCTCTTCTTTTCCCGTTCGCTCTCGTTCTTTCTCTTTCACTGTCATGTTCGTTCGCTCTTACTCTCTTGTTTTCTCACTCTTCTTTCGTTCTCTGTTTTCTCAACCTCTCTTGTTCCTCTAGTTCTTTCTTTCATGCTCTTGCTCGTTCTTTCTCTCACCCTCTCCTTTTGTTCTCTCGTTATTTCAATCTCTCTCGCTCTATCTTTCCCTCATTCTTTGTTTTTCTTGTACTTGTTCTTTTTCTCTCTCCTTTTTCCCCGTTCTTTCCTCTCTTGTTCTTTCCCTCTCTTTCAATCTGTTTTTTTCTCTTTCGTTCTGTCTTTTATTTTTCGTTCTCTCTTGTTCTTTCACTGTCATTTTCTTCTCGTTCTCTCTCGTTTTGTCAACCTATCGTTTTCTCTTTCATTTTCTCACTATTGCTCGTTCTTTCTCTCAATCTCGTTCTCTCCCTCTCTCTCTCTCGTTCTTTCTCTCGTTCTCGTTTTCTTTCTCTCTCTCATTTTCTCACTCTTGTTCTCTCTCTCGTTCTTTCTCACTCTCTCTCTCGTTATTTCCGTCGTTCTCGTTTGTTTTCTCTCTAATTCTTGTCCTTTATTTTGCTTTTTCTCTTTCATATTTCACTCTTGCTCGTTCTTTCGCTCTCTCGTTCTCTCTTGTCCTTTATTTTTCTCTCCTTTCTCATTCTTTCTCTCTATCTCTCGTTCATTCTTGCTATCTTTTTTCTCATTCTTTCATTTTCTTGCTCTTGTACTTTCTTTTTCTCATTCTCTCTCATTCTCTCTCCTTTTCTCGTTCTTTCTTTCTCTCCTTTCGTTCTGTCGTTCTCACTCTCGTTCATTCTCTTGTTCTTTCATTCTCTCTCATTCTTTTTCTCTTTCATCTTTTCACTCTTGCTCATTCTTTCACTCTCGTTCTCTCTTTTGTTCTCTTGCTCTTTTTTCTTTTCCCATTCTCTCCCCCTTACACTTTTTCTCTCTTGTTCTTTCTCTCTTTATGTTCTCTCTCATTCTTTCACTCTCTCTCCTTTCATTCTCGTTCTCTCTTGTATGTTCTTTATCTCTCTCATTCTTGTTTGTTTTCTCGTTCCTTCTCTCACCCAATCTCTTTCTTTTCCCATTCTCTTTCTTTCTCACTCTTTCTTCCTTTTCTGTTCTCTCACATTCTCTCTCTTGTTCTCTCTCTGTTCTTTCTTCTTTTCCTGTTCTCTCTTGTTTTCACTAGTTCTCTCTTTTTCTCTTTCTTTCATTTTCTCACTCTTCTCTCTTGCTCGTTCTCTCTCGTTTTCTTGCTCGTTCCTTCTCTTGTTTTCTTTCATTTTCCCTCTCTCGCTCGTTCGCGCTCTCTCTCATTGTTACCCTCTCTCGTTCTTTCACTCTCTATCCCTTGTTCTGTCAGTCACTCGTTCTTTCTTTCTCGCTCGTTCTACCTCTTTTGTTTTCTTTCTTATTTTCTCAATCTCTCTTGTTCTCATTCTTTCTCTGTCTTGTTCGTTCCCTCGTACTCTCTCGTTTTCTCACTCTCATTCTGTCGTTCTTGTTCGTTCTTTCTCCCTCGTTTTCTCGGTCGTTCACTCTTTAATTTTCTAGCTCGTTTTTTACTCTCGTCCTTTTTTGTTCTCTCTCTCTCCCACTCTCTCATTCTTTCTTTATCTCTCTCGTTCTTTCTCTATTTCTTTCCCGCTCTCATTCTTTCACTCTTTTATTTTCTTGTTTGCTCTCGTTGTCAATCTCTCGCTCTCTTGTTCTCTCTCTCCCTTGTTTTCATTCGTTCTCTTCGTCGTTCTTTCAATCTCTCTCGTTTTCTCTATTTTCTCACGTTCGTTCGCTCGTTTTCAATCATTTTCTCCCTCTTATTTATTTTTCTCTCACTTGTTCTGTCATTTTCTCTTTCATTTTCTGTCTTGTTCGTTCTCTTACTATCTCGTCTTTCACTCACACTTTTTCACGTTTTCTCACTCTCTCTCGTTCTCATCTCTTGTTCTTTCTCTCTGCAGTTTTCTCACTATTATTCTCTCTTTCGCTCTTGTCCTTTGTCTCTCATTCTTTTTCATTTGTTCTCATTCGTTCTTTCTCTGTCGTTCTTTCTCTCTAGTGTTCTCTCTTGTCCTTTATTTTTCTCGTTCTTGCTCTCGTTCTCTTATTTGTTATCTCGTTCGTTCTCACCCTCTTTTCTTTCTCACTCATTCTTTTTTCTCTCGTTCTTTGTCGTTTTCTCACTCTTTTTCTCTCTCGTTCACTCTCATCTCATTCTTTCACACTCTCTTCCTCGTTCTTTTTCTTTTCCCGTTACATCTCTCGATTTCATTCTCTCTCTCTGGTTCTTTCTTTCTCTCTCATTCTCTCTTGTCCTTTATTTTTTGTTCTCTCTCGTTCCCTCTCTCTCGTTTTTTCTCGTTTTCTCACTCTTGTTCTCTTTCCCTCACGTTCTTTCTTGCTCTCTCGTGCTCTCTCACGTCCTTTCACTCTCGTTCTTTCACTCTTGTTCTCTTTCTTTATATCCCCGTTAGCTCTCTCCCTATCATTCTTGTTCTTGCTCTCATTCTTTCTTTCTTTCTCCCAATCTCATCTCTCGTTCTCTCTCGTCCATCAAGGTGTTCTGGACATCCCCCGAAAAGCCAGTCAACCTGATCCAGGTGTAGCGACAAAGGGCTACTGACGTGGCAATCGTCCTGCCTAGAGAGTCGGCGGTATCCAGCCCACAACGGATGGTAAACTTGGCCGCATCCCTACCGGCGACGACAGCCTGGGAGAGCACTGTCTGGGCCTCCTCCGGACAGTGGGGCAGCACCTGCACAACCGTATCCCACACAGTGGGAATAACGGCCCAATAGACATGCAGTGTTTACCGACTGCAGTCCCAAACTGGCGGAGAACATTTTCTTCGCTAGATAGTCCAGCTTCTTGGATTCCCTTTCCGGGGGAGCGGTAGGGAATGCGCTCTTGGAAGTGGAGGCTTGGACCACCAAGTTCTCCGGGGTGGGGTGTTGGGAGAGGAAAGTGGGGTCGCCGGGAAGTGGTGTTGGGCAATCATCCTATCCACGGGTGCCCCCATATTGGGCCTGGACCACGTACCCAAAAGGACGTTGGTAAAGGGTTTCATTAGAGGTCAACAGGGGCTTCGAAGAGATCGCCGCCACTGTAGAAGCTCAAGGTTGAGGGACTCGGCCGCTCTACACAACACCACTGCGTATGACGGTCCCTCCTCCGTAGGCACGGTAGGACAACATGCCAAGGTCAGGAGAGGTGTCAAGACCACTGGCATCCCCGAGTTCCATTCTCCAGTCCTGCTCAGATTCCATCTGATCAGTTAAAGGGTCTCCTGGCCCCTCCCAGTCCTCCTCCTCTTCCTCAGATTGCCAATCTGGCCGAAAAGGAACCCCAAGAGTGAATAGCGGCACAAAAACCCCACTCAGCGCCAGATCCGTCAGGATGGAGGCCAGGGTCGACGCCGGCCGGGGAAACGACTGGTGTCGGTTGCGGTGCCGGAGGAAGCGGCGCCGGTGGAGGTGTCATCAGGTCTGCCAATCCGTATCCAGGCCTGGATCCATGGGGCCCTGTCGGCACCGGAGCCGACGGCAGAGAAAGCCTAGGTCCCCCAACCGAGTCCGAGGGACCCGAAAGCGCATTGGCGGGCTCAAGACGCCCAAAGATGGCATGTATCGCTTCATAGAATGTAGAAGATGGGTGTAAGTCGCTCGGGCCACGGGAAGGGAGGGAAGCCCAGAGTCGACTCCTCGGGCTCCACGCACAGAGCTGCGGGAGGAGCACTGCACGCATCCCTCGTCGCGTCAGCTTCTTCGACTTCCTTTTGTGCTTCGACTTACCCGAGAGTGCGAAGACTTCGATGAGTGGTGATGGCTGGTCCCTCGACCTCCCTCGCATGGCATGGAGCAGACTGCTGGTGCCATTGCCACCACTCACGCAAAGCCTTGGGTGCCATCGACCGGCAGCCGGAGCACGACTTTGGGTCGTGGTCGCGCTTCAGGCACGGATCCGTAACCAACATCAGTTGGGTACAGGAACTGCAAGCCTTGAAGCTGGGCATCCCTACATGCACCAGGAATCGATAGACTCAGAAAAGAAGTCGACAAAAGTCTGGAAACAGTCAGTCAAAATGTGACTGGAGGTACCGCTCTCTTCGGATCTGTGCTGGCCAGCGCAGAAAAAGAAAGAACTGACGTCAGCGCGCGAGGGTGGCGTCTACGTAGCTGTCGTAACGTCATCCTGGCGACCACGTGGAGCCAACCGACGCCACCTTCCAACGCGCAGAGGTACTGCTGATGAAAAAACTTTCCAGATCCAGTCTGATGCCTGGGAGTAATTCTAAGGTAAGGAATCTATAACTAACGTGTTTCTTTCAGATAGCCAAGACAGTGAGCCCTGTGAGAAGGAGGACAGCATTGGAGGGAGAGTGTTCCTGTGGGAGCCCTACCAAGAGGTCTCCAGGTGCAAAGTGTGAGGAGATAGCTGTGCACTGATCGGGTTGTTGCACCTGCGCAGGAGTGATTTGGTGACCTCTGTATGCCTGGAGAGGGCCGCTGTGGACTGATCCATGCATTGGAGTGTTGTGTAGGGTGTGCAAAGGCTGTACCACCTCATGTGGTGACTACATATGCCAGGGAGCGGGTGGGGAACCACCGTAGAAGTGACTGTGCTGACAAAGCACCAAGACTTGTGTGAGCATTAATGGTGACCCAGTATGCCAGGAGGGACCCCCATGGTATCTGTGATTACACAGGAGCGGTCTATTCCTTCCAGCAAGTACAGAGGCAACCTTGTATGTCAGGAAGAGCTGACAATACAGAGTTTTACCAACTTTGGGCAATCACCTGGGAAAATTTAGGCTGCAACCTGCGGGTCGAAATAGTGCATCAAGACCTTCCCCTGACCGACCCCGGAGGACTTCACTCTGACACTGGGCTCCGATCAGGAGACAAAGATGAACCAAGTCCCCCCTGTGTGGGGAAAACTGAACTTATTGTACCGAAGGAAGCTAGGAGCACCTCTGAATGCTGTTGAGGTCGGCAGTGCCATTTGGGAGAGAGCCTGAACCTGCCGGGTACTGCCTCATGTACCACAAGCAGTCTGACTCCTCCAAACATGACCAGAGCCTCTGCAGTCAAGGCTCCCACTAAAATGCTCAATGCTTCTGTGCTGCTGGAGTGGATATGAGTAGAAATGGCCCTGGTCGGCCCCTGCGGAGTTGCTGCTGAAATTGCTACATCACCATTGACTTGTTAGGAAATATTCAAAAGTGTCTGGGGATTCTTGAGTAAGGCCCACTAGTGAGCATTCGCTGGATGGGGCCACCAGTGAATGAAGAACAACCCCGACCACACTGCAAGAAGGAGGATGGGACAGGGATTTGCCAGATAAACACTAGAGCCCCGACCTCAAGGGAATTGTGTTGTTGTTTATGAATGTCATCATTTCTTTGATTGTGTAAATTTATAAATGAAATACTTTTTTTCAATTAAAGCAATTATTTAACTGGGCATTGATTTATTGACATTTCTGGGTGCCCTTTGAGTTATGGGTTGTGTTCTCTAACCTGTATCTACACTCCACTAACGTGTGGACAGAGGATGAAATCAAGAAGAGGGGGACAAGGAGGATTGAGAGCCTGAGGAGTATGTCCTATCAAATATGTAACTAAAATGAATAGTTCCAGCTAGGTAATGGTAAAGTACAACGAGTAGAGAAACCTAACATCTTTGCTTGGAAACCCTAACCTACTCGGAGGTGATTTGCTTCCATTGTTTTTCTCCCTGCACATTTCTCTTATATTTTTCCTATATCCTGACACCCACATCCATTTTCCTTGATCTCCTCTCCTTTGAGACTGGACAAAAACATCAACAGCTCCCCTCTACGAAGGTAGCCCACACCGACACACACCCATGGTGTTGATGTGAGGAGGGGTCCTGTCATGAAGCATACACCTCAGGATGGGTGAGAGATTCTGTCCTTTACTAGCCAAGATGTAAAGTTTCCTTACTCATTGTACTCAGATTACCCCTAACCAACTGGGGATCGGTGTGGTTATATGTGGGGAGAGATAAGTCACTTTAGTTTCACCACTTGTGACACATTTTTGTCTTATTGTCCATTGTTTAAACAGTACTGTCACTCAGATTTCATCATTTTCAATATGATCATCTATATGTAGAAGTGGGCCAAGATATTTTCATTTTGTTTAAAAAACAACAACACTCAAAGACCAATGTTAAAACATTATACTTTACTGAAAATAACACTTGCAATCAAAGACCGAGTTCATGAAATGTTAAGACAAAATACAGAAGAAAATGTATCTGAAATCTAGTTATGATACATAAATACAGTTTAACCAGCTCAGAATATTTCTGTTACCCCCAGACTGCTTGGCCAAAACAGAAAGGACCATTCTTTTTATCGCAGAGATTTTGGCTTGCATGTTTTTATCTGTAGTTACTTGAGTGGTGGAGGTAGTAGCATTGAACTCCGTGTTAGTGCTTGTATCAGGAGGTTCAGGCAGGGAATAAAGGGTAAAAGTCCATTGAGGTAAAAAAACACCTTCTACAAACAGGACATGTTGGACTAGAGGCTTGTGAAAGCATGGATGATGCATTAAAGCCCTTCCCCGAAGTGGTGGTAGTATAGTAGTCCATTTACAAAATCCACAACTTCGGTATCTAGTTGGAATTCACCTTACTAGGTGTGTACTGTATTTCTTGTGGCCAGTCAGCTGTCTGGTTTGAATCTATTATGGAACATCAGCACCAAGCTTTTTTTTTCCTTAGTATGGCACATGGATATATCTGGAGAATTCAGCAAGGTAGAATGTAAGATTGAATGGAATAGTGTCTTTTATCCTCATGTACTTTTAATTGTCTCCCCTTTTGTTCATGGCTGCACAAGATACAGAACTATGTTGTTCCTGCAAACTACAACCAACCAGTTAAAATGTTAGTCTTTTTATGGTGATTTTAGAAAGCACTGCCTTATTCTTACCAGCCATCCCAAGGAGAACATGGCAGTTGTATTACTAATGTCAACAGGCAGGTACATTTACATACATATATATTTTAGGGTTTACTCACACTAAATGATATCCTTTGTTATTAACAAGAACAATGTTTAACTATATTAAATCTATAAGTCAAAGAGGGAAATGGGAATTAGTTCAAGAGTTATAAATGCTACTAGGTAAGGTTTTGTATTCTGAAGGTAAATGTGATCTTAATTTTTGTTGGTAACAATGTGAACCATCTACCTGACAAAAAAATATGGACAATCGAGGCGGTCGGGCAGAATTCAGGTTTTTCCAAAGTTTACTGATATGTGCTTGCTGGTTGCGGTTTGGTAGCACCCTGCCATCCATTTTTCAGTGCAATTACGTCAGGGCTGCTTAGTTTCGCATTGGCTCATAAGAATATGGTATTCTGTTAATCTACACTTCACTATTTCGGAGAAGGAATGCATCTGCAACATTTCATACGTCAACCCTAATTCTTACTGTGCTTGTCCTTTCAAACCATTGGAAATCATTACGCCCTTCAGACAGCCCTCTGATCAATGACATTGGTTGCCTCACACCTCCTGGGTAACTAGTGTTGTTCTCCTAATATGACCCCCTCACTTTGTGACAGGCTTGCTTATGTTTTCATTGCGAAAATCAAATATGGAGAACACTGGATGTGACTGCTAAATGGATTGCTCCTGTAACTCAGTACTCCTTTATCAGAGGCATACCCGCTCAAAAACCAGAGGCAGTTTGCCTAAGGGAAGTGCTTAAGGAGGATATGAACATTCTTGGCCAACATTGATTCCTAGTTGACTGCAAGATCTTGCTAAACTTTCTTTCTTGAAACCACGCTATTCTCCTTTTGCTCATTTTATTCACTCTCTTGTTAATATATTCACCCAGGAAACACATGCCCCAAATTTCTGAAGGGAGGCCTTATGATTCTTCATCAAGAAGTTTCTGTCCCAACCCCAACCGCCCGCCCCCCCCCCCCCCCCCCCCCCGCTGCCTGTGTTTTCCAAAATTGTGGCAAAAACTGAGAACTAGCAATTATAACATTGGCAGCCTAATCCATCCTATCCCCCCCCCGCCCCTCATGTTTTACAGTTTACTACCAAGGCATTTGACTAAAACTGCTTTACTGGGCCTTTGGCATGACACAGTGTGCTTCCCTAATGAGGAAGCAGCTTGCTGGTAATCATAAATCTTGGTTCCTTCCTATCTGAGAATTGCAGACCAGACTGCGGAATACCACAGAGTTCCATGTGATCGCCCTTCCTGCTTCAGATACAAGATTCAAGATACAGTCTTCAAACTTTTTTGGGGATGACAGGTACAGGTACATTTGTATGTCAGCAATACTTATTTACCTAAGGTTTTCTCCTTTATCAGGAAAATACCTTGAATAACCGATTGGCGAAATTTTAACCTGGAGAGACTCGAATCTCTAACTCAATAGTACCAAAGAGTCCCCATTTTTGGGTACAAAGAGTAGTCCTTCACTGCTTTCCCTTAATCCATCTAATATCTTTGTCCTCACCTGATGGCAGGTAGACTAATTCAAGAACTTGGGAGTCTTGTTTAATGTTGAGGCATGCCTCAGACACAAAGTTTATGCTGCCGATAAAAACTGCTTTTATCGACTGAGCAAATTAACATCCATGTCTTCCCAAATGGCACAGAAAAACTGAGGAATTTCCGGAAATGCAACTCTTCTTTGAACTACTACAAGATGGTCTACTTTGAATCCTTAAAACTCAGTTACAAGACCCCAGAGGTCGCAGTATGTAGCTATTCAGGCCTTAACATGTAGGCCGAAAGGACCAGATATCCAAAGCATGGGTAACATTCAATTGGTTCCCTTTTTCCGAGTACGTGTCAAGCTTTTACGGATTACTTTCAAATGTCTATCTAGCATCTTAGCTGTTGAGATTATGCGTTATCTGCAAAACTGGGACTTGGTAGTAAAGATCAGGCTCTGCTGTGAGGACCTAAATTCTGTCTCTCTAACTTGAGGTGGATGCTCTTTTTCTGTGCTAGCCCCCACGATTTGGAATTCATTAAAATCCACTCTCTGACTCTACAGTTCACTGCCAAACTTTAGCAAAAGGCCAGAGTCTGAGTAATTTGAATAGGTGGCTTCTTGTGACTAGTTCCAAGAAACTCTGCAGCTAGAATACGCTACAGAAGTTCAGTCAGACCATAATATATTTACCCTGAAGCTAGTATTGCTGATTTCTTTCAGCATTGCATCTTCAAGTTGTGCCAGGCAGCAGAGATGGTCTGCCACACCACTAAGTTTGGTTAGTGGTAGTCATAAAGCACTGGCAAGATGACTTACTTTCATTTGTCAGTACCTTCTTTTGCTGTTCAAGGTGAGTCTCATCTGTTCCTCAGCCTTTTGGTTTCTTTTTTCATGTCTAGTGGCTCTAAACCCTTTTTTTAAATTTTACTGTCATCTTTTTTTGCTACGCCAGCCATCTTTCCTCTACCACTAGATTGTGTTCTGGGCAGTCTTTCTACAATGTGAGCAAAAGCAAAACTCTAACATTTGAAATAAAATTTTTCATTAATTTATTTTGAACCCAGTCTGTGAAATAAATGACTGGTCATGTAGAAAAGGGAAAAAGAATGATGAGCCGGAACTCTGACTTCTCATTGCCTCGAAGCAAGAAAAGAGGGACTTAACAGTGATGCCGCTGAGGTAATAAAAAATAAACGTCTACATTCAGTATCCAACGATGACACACTCTTTGTTCCCTGCTTTTTACTATGCTCCCCTGCCCTCATTTGTTGACCTCCATGCACAGATGCTGACAAGTCTACAACAGCTATGTCACAAAGCTCTGTGGAATGGACTCATGGGGCCTTGACTTGATTGGAAGTATCATAGGTTGAGGAAAATTAAAGCGTAGTCTATTTAAGGTATTTTTTTATAGGAACCTCTTTTACTAGCTATAGTACTATCTGAAGCTTCCTATTTAAGCTGGCAAGACACCACAGGTAATTAGAAGGTCAAAGACTATCATTTTCCCACCAAAGTTCTAACTTTGTATACTGGAGTCGACTGATGTTTGTCTTGATCACCAGCCATGTTTAGGATTGGTTCAAAGAAAAGTAGTACAGATCGACTATGCCAATACCACAGTCTTAATATACAAAACTCCTGTTCAACTAATTTAGTTAGGCCTTTATGTTAAGATGAAATAAGTATACTTTATAAAGTATCCATGTTACAGCACCATTTTGGTAAGTAATTCAGTTGTCTTCTGACATGAGCCTCACGGCCTACGAATGGAGGACTACATTGCAGCTGGGAAAACATCAAATAATGTAAAAAGCAAACAGAAAAAAATTAAACTATAAAAACAATTTTAAACCTGACATTTGTAACGACCTTTGGAGGCGAAGGGAGCAAGCAATATGTTTGCAGCCATGAAAGATCTATTACAGCTGTTTTGTAAAATCTCTCAGCGACAACTATAGTGGCAATAATACTGATGTCTCCTCCCACCCAAAACACACATACACAGCTACAGCTGTGTATTCTTCTACAAATAACTTTAAAAAAATATACAAGATATTTACATTTAAATAGAAATTTGCCCTCTGAAGTTATCAAAATATACCTTTGCAAAAATGTAGAACCAGAAAATATTGATGGGCATGTATGAGATTTGAAGCAGGTTTTGAATGCACAAAGTGACTTAGTATATATCCACATATTTCGATATTTCATCTGACTCCAGAGAACAGTCTTTTTAATACTGATGGATTTAATGTGTTTGTCACCTTTCTTCAGGTCTTCGCTTGTGAAGAAAATTTGCCAGCTGACCAGCTTTTGCCTTCATGCTCAGAAACCAATTTGAAAACAGTGTTCCAAAGATGAAGTAATCACACACGTAATCTTGGATGGATACATTTCCAAATACAGTAAGTGCTGAAGGTGCTCTGGCAATAAAACTTAGCCACACGTCTGAAGCAATACTCACAGTCGAGCACTTTAGAGTCTCATATAATGCTGACACCCAAAATTCAAGGTGTGTGTTGATTTGGAATTAAAATTGTTCCTAGGTCATCGCTCTCAGTGTACCCGAGAGGACAAGGATGCTGCAATGTCTACTTTGGCAAATGAGATATTATGGAAATGTTTACAAATTCACTTCTTTACTTCCAAGCCCGTATTCAGTGTTTCCGGCTCATTTTGAGTTCCTGGTGAAGATGTCTCCCGTTGATACATATTGGCTTGCAAGTTCCACTCTGCTTCTCAGATAACAAACGAGGATTTGTGTCTGAAGTCTCCCTAAAATAAAGACAAGTCTGTTAGCAAATTGGCGGTTTCAAAGAAAACGTGAACGCCTTAAGACAGTAAATTATATCCCGTTTTTTTTACTCGGAATGGTAATGACATGATTGACAAAGAACTTTTACATCAATAGTAATATGGTAGCACAGGATTTGGAGGTAGCTCACCTTATGTGAGCCAGCGGACCCGTTTGCGTTGGGATTCAGTCTTATTACATCGAACACATAGTTTCCAGCATTTTGCATAGGCAACCCAAAGCTGCATTTAGAGTGGAGCGAGGAGTGTAGCATTAAGAACATGTATGAGTGTCTCACATTGACAATATACCAGCAGTCCTTTTGCTCTTCAGGCAGTGGTAGGGCACACTGCCTCTCCAGTGGTGGCCTCCAACCACAGACGGGAGGGTACCACTCAGGTGTTAGAGTACTCAGGTGCTATTATGTCTCTGTCAGCAAGCCTGGAGAGCTAGTTGTCTATTATTATTAGGGTATATGCAAGATTCCCTCTGGAACTATTTCCTACTGCCCTATCATGTCCCTCAACTACGTCTGGTCCATGGCATGAAGCAAGGATAAGATACCATCTTGTCCACAAGCCTTCACTGAGAAATCTTAGAGCACATGCACAATGGTAGACCAATCTTTTTAGTTACTTTCCTCACAACTCCGCCACCCTTTTGTATCTGCTTCTATCCTGCACAGAGCAGCCCCTGGCCTTTAATTCATTCTATCATTTTGTGATCAGGATACAAGTGTGTTTGTGTTCTTTCTCTCTCTCTGTCTCTCTCGTTCTCTATCTCTCATGTTTTCTCTCTTGTTCTCTGTCACTTATTTTCTCTCTCCCTTTCTCTCTTTATCTCTCTCGTTCGCTCGCTCTCGCCCCCTCTCTCCCGTTCTCTCTCTCTCATTCTCTCTCTCCCTCTAGTTCCCCCTCTCTCATTATCTTGCTCTCGTTCTCCTATTTCCCCTCTCTCTCGTTCTCTCTCCTTTTGTTTTCTCTCCCCCCCTTGTTCCCCCTCTCTCTCCTCTCGTTCTCTCTCATTTTCTTTCTCTCCCTCTCGTTCTCTCTCCCGTTCTTGTGCTCTTTCCCTCTCTCCACCTCTCGTTCACTCTCTCCTGTTCTCGTGCTCTTTCCCTCTACCTCTCTCGTTCCCCCTCCCCTTCTCTCTTTCCCTTGCTCATTCTCTCTCTCCTTCTTTCTTGTTCTCTCTTCCCCCTCGTTTCCCCTACCCCTTGTTCTCTCTCCCTCCCTCTCATTCCCCCTCTCGTTCCCCTCCTCTCTCCCTCGTTCATTCTCTCTCTCTCTCCGTCTCTCTCCCATTCGCTCGCTCTCTCACTCTCGTTTTCTCTCGTTTCCCCTCTCCCCCTCTTGTTTTCTCTCTCCCCCTCACTCTTGTTCTCGTGCTCTCTCTTTCGTTCTCGTTCCCCCTCTCCCCCTCACTTTCGTTTTCGTGCTCTCTTTCCCTCTCCTTCTCTCTCCCTCTTTCTCTCCTCTAACTCTCTTGTCCTCGTTCTTGCTCTCCTTCTTGCTCTCGCGTTCTTTCTCTATCTTTTTATCTCTCTCTCTCCTTGTTCGTTCTCTATCTTGTTCTTTCTTCCTCCCTCGTTCTCTCTCTTTCCTTCTCTCTCTCGTTCTTTTTCTTTCCCTCTCATTCTTGCTCTATCTTGTTCTCCCTTTCTCTCTCATCTCTCGCTTATTTCTCTCAACTCATTCTTTCTCTCGCTCTAGTTCATTCTCTCTCGTTCGCTGTCTTGTTGTTTCTCATTCTTTCTCTCTCTCCGTCATGCTCTCTTGTTCTCGTTCTTTTTTAATCTCTCGCTCTTTTTCTCTTGTGCTCTCATTGTTTCTTTCTCTCTCGTTTCCCCTCTCGCACTCGTTTTCATTCTCTTTCGTACTCTTGTTCTCTCTTGTCCTCGTTCTCTTTCTCTCTTGTTGTTTCCCATTCTTTCTCTCTCTATCGTTCTCTCTCTCTCTCTCGTGTTCTCTGTCCCTCTTCTGCTCTCATTCTTTCTCTCTCATTCCCCCTCTTTATTTCGTGCTCTCTTTCTTTCCCCCTCTCCCATTCTCTCTCTTTCACTCTCCCTCTCTCTCTCGTGCTCTCTCCCCCAATAAGAATATCTCTTTATTTTGCTTATTTTGAGGCAGGGGAAGGTTGTTAAAGACAGGATGCGTGTGTCTGTGTATGCACAGAGCACTGAGTTGGATAGTAATAAGCATCTGATATCAGCAAGTTGTGCTGTAAAACATCCCACCTGTCCTGTTTAGAAAAGGTAGTGAGAACATGGATAGTTTCTTACAATAGGCCAAACTGATGTGCCTTCTTAGCTGTACTTGTTGGCAACAAATTGTAGAGGCTTGTGCAGTGGCTTGTGTGCATTTTCTTTCAAGGTATAATATGTTTAAAGCATGGTTTTGGACTTTCTTTACGGATAGTGTCCTGGCCATTAGTAGCCAGAGTGTGGGTGGTATTAAGTAATATTGGGAAATGTTACTTCCCTGGCATTCAAAAATATCATCTTGTGAAGTATGCAGTCACATGCTACCAATTATCCTGCTATCTAGTGTTGGATTCGGAATATTAGAAGTTGTTTAATTAATTAACTTCTGATTTCAAGAATGGCTCAATACCATGTAGCCGAAACCCACAACACATCAGCCTTAGATGATTTAGTACCTCCATCTAATAAAGTATGCATGCAAGGTACAAGTTACTTACCTTTTTTGGTAGATACTCTAGCTAATCGCAGGTTCCTGACGTTGTAAATTTGCCAAGGTGCCAGACTAGATCCGGAAACATTTGCAGCAATTCCCTTACACTTCGGTATGTGGCTCTGCGTCGGGTCCGTCCCTCCTCAGAAGTGACATCAGGGCAACTATATTGGCTCCACCGTCATGCTCTGACATCAATTTCTTCCTGATCTCCTTCAGCGCAGAAAGACTCAGAGCGTATAGAAATCAGAATGTGTCAGTGTGCAAACTTCCTGACTGGGGTCTTACTGATAGAATGCATGATTCCATTCCACAGAATGGGGAGCAGGGTGGATTGGGCTGGAATCTGCTGTTAAGAGTCTCTACCAGAAAAGATGTTTCCGAAGTGAAGTAAATTGTTCTTATGATAGAAACTCCTAACCACAGTTTCCGCACCTGGTGAATAGATACAAAAGCAGTACACCTCCTGCCATGGTGGGTCAGTGGAATGAGTCAGACCAGGAAATCCAGTGAGACAGATCAAGCAAAGTGCCCATCTCTCCAGACCTGGTTATCAAGATAGTAGAACTTTGTGAACGTGTAAAGGTAGTCTACATAGCTGCCTGGTACATTGCGCTCAATTGCAGTTGTAGCAGCCTAAATTCTAGTGCAAGGAGTGTGAAAGCCTTCTGTGTTTGCTTTTTAGCCAGACCACAGCCGATCTTAATGCATAACAGAATCCATTGGGAGATGGTTCTCTTTTGCACTTTTGCCTTTTTTTTGCTTTAGAGAAACTGACAAAAAGTTGGTCATCTTGTCTGTAATCTCTGGTTCGATCAAGATAGATGCTGAGGCGCTCTAAGGCCGTGATGATGGAGTTATTCTTCTTTGGAGGGATAAGCCAGTGCATAGAAAGTTGGCAAGATGGGGGATTGCCATATAGGGAACGGTGAGACTACTTTGGGTAGAAATGCAGTCTTTGGCCAAAGAACTAATTTGTCCTGGAAGAAAGATGTCCATGGGTGGTATGACGGCCAGTGACTGGAGCTCACTCACTCGCCTGGCTGACGTTGTGATAATGATAAATACAGCCTTCATGATTACTAAGCAAAAACGGTGTTGATAGGAGCATGTGGATCAGCCCTCCCAAAAAATGCATTGCAAAAAATGACTTAAAGAAGGATGGCTGAGCAAGTAAATGTATGAAGGCCGAAAGATAACATTTAACCGTTGCTACTGCAAGACCTTGCTGAACCAATAACAAACAGAACAAAAGAACATCTGCTAAGTGTGCATTCAGGGGTAGCATGTTTTGAGAGGAACACCAGACATCTCACTTTTCCCAGTTTCCTGCTTAGAACAGATTTGGTGAATGGATGCCTGGTTGCTAGGAGGATACCGATCACTGAGAGGAAGATCAAAAGCTAGCAACTGTGCTATTCAAACTCGTTGGATGGAGGTGTAGATTGAGTAGGCTCAGGCGGAAGATCCAGCCCTGCTATTGTGATAGGAGGTCCTCACGAAGGGGCAGCTGTATTGGAAGGCATGTGCTCCTGGCCAGGAATTCTATCCTTACTCAGTGAGGAGCCACTTGAATGATTTGGACCTAGTCTTGTTTTTGTCTTTTGCAGCACTACGGGCAGCTGAGGGAGGTGCAGAAAGGCGACAGGAGCCCCGATCTCCAATGCAGACGGAACTCGCATCCAAGGAAGAACTGACTTGGGAGCTCAAACACGCAAAAGCTTTGACAATGCATGTTCTCTGTGGTAGTAAATCGATCAAGCCAGGGATCTCCCCATTATTGGAAGATGCACTGAGCCACCTCTGAGTGGAACAAATGTACTCGACCGCTCGCAAATGCGAGTTTTGTGAAGGGCGAGCCAGTTTTCAGGCCTACTTGACCGGCCTGGCGAGTGCTATTTGCCACTGCAGTAGCAGGTGAAAGGCTCTAGGGGGCAGCATACACCACTTAGCATAGTGGTGGTGTGCGGTGAAGGGTCTAGGGGGCAGCAGGGTACGACGCCAATCAAGTGGTGGTGCGGTGAAGGCTCTAGGCGGCAGCAGGGTGCACGCACCACCTAACATAGTGGTGGTGGTGTGGTGCGCTGCCTATCGTTTTGTAGGTCCCAGGGCCGTCAATCGTGTAGCGCGCGAAAAGCGCTACCAATGACGGCCCAAGACATCATTTTGGCCTGCCCCCGCGCTGTGCTGCTTAAAGTGCAGCAGTGACGCAGCACGCCACCACGCGCTCTCTTCAGTGGAGTCGGGAGTGCAGGGCGATTTGGCTTGCCGTCTAGGAGAGGTGAGTCGCAGTTTTTTCCATTAATGTATGATTATGGTGATGTTGGGGGATATAACGCAGATGGCATAGGAATTGAATGTTCATGAAATTAGATAGAGGTCTGAAACCAGCATCTTAGAGTCTACCCTAAAACAAATACCAGCTATGTGAAGGGCACAGCAGTGGAAACTGATTTTTCTAAAGTTTGGATACCTACGAAGCCCAAAGGCTTCTACATGTGAAGAATATGCATTATGTAACGATCATCATTGTCCATGGTAAAGACGATGGATACATTGCTGTTGCTCAAATATTACTAAAAGTTAAACAAGTTAAACAATCACATGCTGCACATGCTGAGATGTAATTGTATAATTATTGATCTATTATTAGTGTCCCAGGCTTCAAAGGTTTATTTTCCGCACAAATCCTTTGTGCCCTTTCCAAACCGCGTTGTAAAAGCATTCTATCTCGGGACACAAACCGAAGAGATACTGTAAATGTGGGGGCACACATACATTTTAAATCCCTTAATACATTGCTGGTATAGTGCCATTTAAACCCATTTCTAAAATACAGCGTCGTTGTGTGGTATCTTTTAAGCTGTAATACAAATAATTCAAAAACCTTGTTTTTAAAGTAGATTTCGGTGGCTAAAGCCTACATATGCTTAATTGCATCGGGGTTTGAATAACAATATTTTAGTGCTTATCTTTTACACTTTGTAGAATTTTAAAAATAGTTTAATTTCCAAAGATAGCTGGGCTAAAAACCTGGTATTTGTACATCGGAGCTATAAAGTTATTCACTATTACTTGTTACCATGCTCAATTTGAGTGTTTGTCTTTCATTTAAGCCCACTCGACAACTGCAAGTAAATATTGTCACTTAATGGCTGGAGTAAGGTCCAGCACGATTCTTCTCACCATTTTGCATTATTTCTTTATGGTTCTCTGCTCTGCATTTTTAACTACATAGGGTACTATGGAAGTACAGACACCACAATTTATCTTTCTGTTTCGCGCTGCTGAAGTACTTTTAATGAGGGGCCTAGAATTCCTCCCTTACTCAAAGTAAACTCTTTAGCGTTACAGTCATTCTTTAAACACCGGATCTCAACGAATGCGCGCAACATCCTGTGATTCTGGGCAAATCATTTCATCTCCATCATGTGCCTATCAAAAATGAATGCATCCTCATGTTATGTTATGTTACATACATTTGTAATGCGCACTGCTGCCCCAGCTAAGGGGCGTCCAGGCGCATGGCAGGTAAAAATGCAACACCACAGGAAACACAACGGAGGGAGAAAAGTGAATGTATTAAAACAAAAAGGTTTTTAAGGCTTTACGAAAGACTAAAAGATCATCTAGCAGTCGCAACTCTACAGGAAGGGAGTTCCAGAGCTCGGCTGCTCTGACCCGGAAAGAACGGCCACCGACCCGACACAGCCTGTATCGGGGAATCACAGTGAGTGCATGACCCATGGATCTCAGGGGCCGAGTAGGCACATACCAAGACAAAAGGTCCGCAAGAATAGGGGGACCTACCCCCCTCAGAATCTTGAACGCCATACACAGCACTTTAAACTGAATTCTGGCCCTGATAGGCAGCCAGTGCAGTGATCTCAATGTGCTGGAGGCAGAACAAGTACGGGGTAGGCCAACAATAGCTCTCGCCGCAGCGTTCTGGACACGTTGGAGGCGGGTAACCTCAGCCACATTGGACCCTACCAGAAGAGAGCTGGCATAGTCCAGGCGAGATAACACTGTAGCCTGGACTATCAGCTGCCTGGTGCGATGGTCAAAGAACTTCAAAACAGGGCGAAGCGACCGTAAGATACCAAAGCAACAGGCCGCGATTTTCTTCGTGTGGCCAACGTAGCTGAGGGAAGGATCCATCCATACTCCTAAGTTCTTTAATTCCGTGACCGGAAGGGGGGCCGGCCCCAGCTCCATAGGCCACCACCTGTCCCCCCATAGCTCCGATCTCTTGCCTACGATCATGATCTCTGTTTTCTTGGCGTTGAGCTGGAGACAGTTGTTCTTCATCCAGCTCGCCACCGCCCTAAGTCCACTCTGAAACCTGGGGGCATCCCGGTCCGCATCCCCGCTGATCGTAACCGCTAGCTGAGTGTCGTCAGCATATGAGATCATGGTCATGCCCCATTGCTTGACGACCTCAGCCAGCGGTCTCACGTAGAGATTAAACAACGTGGGACTCAGCGAGGATCCTTGCGGCACCCCCTGTTTCAAAGGATGGAATTGGGACTGGAACGGTGGGACGGCAACGCTAAAGAAACGATCGTCTAGAAAAGACCGGAACCACTGGAGGGCAGGTCCACCCAGCCCAATCTCCTCCAGGCGATGCAACAGGATAGGATGCGAAACAGTATCAAACGCGGCGCTCAAGTCCAATAAGACGAGCGCTGCAGTCTGTCCCGCATCCATCACCGTGCGAAGGTGTTCAGCCATGGAGAGGAGGGCGGTCTCCGTGCTGTGTCCAGCACGGAACCCATTCTGGGTGGGATCCAAGATGTTAGCATGGATAAGGTGAGCAGAAAGAACTTTGTTGACATGGGCCTCCAACACTTTGGTCGGCCACGGAAGTAAGGAGATGGGCCGGTAGTTTTCAGGTTTATCTGGATCCAGGGACGGCTTCTTCAAAATGGGAGAAACCACTGCCCGCTTCCAGCTAGCGGGTACCGTGCTTGATTCCAACGAGATGTTAATCAAGGAGTGAACCACGGCCCGTCCCACAAACGACTGCTCTCTAAAAAGAGTCGCTGTAAGCGGATCAGCGGGGGACCCTGATTTGACCTGCAGAGCCAGGAGGTCAAACCCCTCTGATGTCAGCGGGGGCAGCACGTGCAAGGTGGAAACACCATAGATGTTGATCGGGGGCTCAACCGGAGGCCCTGTACAAGGGAACGTCCGATAGATGTTTTGGACCTTTTCCAAAAACAAAACGAGCGAGAGCCTCACAGTGAGTGGTGGAACCAGTCGTCGTGATACAGGCACGCTTTGCCAAAAGATCCTTCATCACTTTAAAGATGGTTTTAGAGGGGTTGGAGCTGTTGCCGAATTCAGTAGCGTAGTAAGCTGCCCGAGCTTGGCAAACAGCCCGATGGTATACTTTGACGGAGGCGAGATAAATAGCTTTCTTCCCGCTATCGTACGCCTTCCGCCAAGCCCTCTCTGCTCGCCTACAACTACCCTTGAGAGTACGTAAGGCGCCATCGTACCACGGACTGGAGTCCCTGGAGCTGACTTTACAAGCGGTAATTGGGATAAGGGCGTCAAGCGCCTTGGAGATCCAGGAGCAGAACTTCTCGTAACCCGAGTCAACCAGCATCGGAGGTTCTAAAGGCTCCTCGGCGAGGACACGATGTAAGTCCTCCAGCCGTAATTTACTCCATTGCCGCCTTGTAACCAGCTTTGCCGGGGGAACAGTAATCATTCCCGGCAAAGGGGTACAGATGGTAACCAAAGAGTGGTCCGTCCAGCCAAGAGGTGTGATGGCGGAGACAGCAGCGTCTGCCAAATTGGTGAAAAAAGGATCTAAGGTATGGCCGCCTGTATGGGTAGGCTGTCGAACCATTTGCACCAGTTGAAGGGCCTCCAGGTCAGCAAGAATACCGCTAACCGAGGGGGAGGTAAGGTTCTCAAAATGTAAGTTGAGGTCTCCCAAAATCGAGAAATTGGAGCAGCCTACCACCAAGGAACTAACCACGTCGGGGAAGGCCGCTCTAAACGCCACATCACTCCCAGGGGGGCGATAAACCACCATCCCCGAGAGTGTGAAATGTGGGGTGACCGAGATCTTAAACACCGCACTTTCACATCCCGCAATGGTCAAACCAGACCAACTACCAGCGAGGCCAGGTCGCATGGCCAACGCAATACCCCCTCCCCTAGTAGATCGGTTAAGGGTAAAAACCGAAAAATCAGAGGGAAATGCCAAGTTGATAATGGCCACATCGTCATCCTTCAACCACGTCTCGGTGATGGCTACGATGTCCGGGGCCTCTTCCTGTATCAGGTCAAACACGGCCTGATAATGCAGCACCAGAGACCTGGCATTCAGGCTGAAGATGCGAAGGGAATGCTCGGCGCGGTTCCTACTAAGGGCAACCGTAGGATTTTCGTGTGACCTCAGGGTAGGGGGATCCAAAGACCACCTTCCACACGCACAGTGAAAGGGGCCCACTAGTGGGTGTATAGGGGGAAGGGTACAACTCACAATTGAACGACCTATACCCCGCAGAGTGTCGCCAGAGTACACCAGCATGGTAACGAGAGCCGAGACCAACTCTCAAGGACCCCAGGTGCCCGCTGCGCCCTGCGCATCCTTAGCGCGGACGGGCGCAGACGGGCAGGACTCAGGCACGACTCCGGCTAAGCGACGGCGTCCCACTGCGCGTACCCGCTGCGCGGGAGAGGACGACTTTAAATAGGCGTTCCTTGGAGCCGAGCGAGCGTCAATACGCTCCAAGATGGCGCCCGCAAACAAACAACAAAGCCCAAAGCAAGATGGCGCCTAAAGCTGCAACCCAGGACCACCCACGGAACCCGGACCCGCCAAGTGACGGTGCTTTAGTCAATTTTACGTGCGGTAAGAGGGAGGGGGGGATCTATACCCAAGTCCTGCTAAAAGCAGGGGAACAGTAAAAGCCAAAATGACAAAAAGAACAAAACTGGAGTTTAAAATGCAGAGCGAGCAGAGCGCTCGTACCAGCGCGCTAAGGGTAGAAGCAGTACCTGACGCATGTAACGCAACTGGTGCTCGTGTAAAGCGCTCTGATACCTTCGGGTCAAGTTTGCGCTATATAATACTCCGAAAAAAATGTAGGCAGACAATGGTAGGAAGAGGGGCTGTAATCTGCCCATCCTTCTAAACAAGCATTTGCAATGCAGTAGTTCTCGAATAACTGAAAGTTTGAGCTATTGGCGTTGCAAAAAATAATGCTACGGCGCGCCAATAGCTCAAACTCAGTAATGCGAGATCTACTGAATTGCAAATCTTGTATCTCTTGTTAATGACGCTGCCTCATTTTTCCAAATCGATAGCCATTAGCTGGGGCAGATTTGAATGTTGTCATTTATGTAGCTTAGACCCAGCTCACTAAGGTAAATGAAATGTGGGGTGGAAAGAGGGGCAGATAAAAGCTATAAAAAAAAAAGCAACTTTCCTGTGTTTGAATTACTGAAAAGTCCCTGATGCCCCAATCTACCGCCTCGTATGTAGCGACCGGTACACATTGCATGGAATAGATTTGAAGCATGGGAGCAAATGCTTGGTCCCAGGGGGGGGCAGGGGCCTAATTGCTGGAGGCGTACAATTCATATGCGATCAATTTGTGGGTCGAGTGTATTGATGTTAGGTCACGTACAAAAGTCTACTCACTCGACCTGCAGGTCAAGTAAGATTTTTTAGATTTGTCGAGCCCTGATCAGTGCATGTGGATCACTCTTAAATCCAACAAGGTGATGTGGGGACGAACTTTCACCAGAGACCAGGGTCCTCTGGACTCCATCTCTCCCAAATTATCTCTCCAACCCAGCAGCTATGCAACTTTCATGACCGTATGCTCTGGGTGCTGTTGGTCTAATTAAGGGTGGAGAGCCACTACTGCAGGTATTTCGCACTCTTCTCCAACAACTGGATGGAGTCTGACAGATTTACTGGTGCTGAGTCCACAGAGACTTCGGATCCCATTGCATAGTACGCATGTGCAACCTGGTGCGGACCCCAAGCAGGATGTAGGAGGCAAAAAGGCCCACACGTTTCAGAGCCACTCTCACTGAGACCCAGGCCAATGGTTCTCAAATTTGGATCATAGCCTGAATGACCTTGAATCACTGAAGCACCGAGAAGGCTCTTTCCCTCCCTCTCGTTCCTTCTCTCTATATCTCGTTCGTTCTTTTTCTCTTTCTTTCTCTCATCTCACTAATTCTCTCTCGTTCTTTCTTTCATCTCTCGTTCGCGCTCTCATCTCTCTCGTTCTTTCATTCTCTCTAGTTCTCTCTCTCATTCTTTCTCCATCTCGTTCTCTCATTCCTTCTCTCTTGTTCTCTCATTCCTTCTCTCTTGTTCTCTCATTCCTTCTCTCTCTTGTTCTTTCTCGCTCTCTCATTCTCCATCTAGTTTGTTCTTTCTCTCTCTCATCTCTCGTTCTCTCTCGTTCCCTCATCTTTCTTGTTTTCATTCTCTCGTTCTTTCTTGTTCTTTCTCTTGCATTCTTTCTCTCTTGTTCTTTCTCTCGTTCCTTTACTCTCTCATTCTGTGTCTCGCTCTTTTGCTCACTCTCTCGTTCTCTCTCTAATTCACTTGTTCTTGTTCTCTCTCGTTTTCTCATTTTTTCTCGTTCTTTCTTTCTCGTCTTTCGTTCTCTCGTTCTTTCTCCCTCGTTCTTTCTCTCTCTTGTTCACTCGTTTTTTCTGTCTCTCTCGTTCTCTCCTCAGATTCTTTCGCTCTCGTTCTTTCTCTCTCTCGTTCTTTCTCGTTATCTCTCGTTCTTTCTTTCTCTCGTTTTCTCTCATTCGCTCTCGTCTTTCGTTCTGTCGTTCTTTCTCCCTCTCGTTCTTTCTCGTGTTTTCTCTCTCGTTCTCTCATTCTCTCTCTTTCATTCACTCTGTCCTTGTTCTCTCTTTCACTCTTGTTTCTCATTTTTTCTCTCTTGTTCTCTCTCGTTCTGTCTCTCCCTCTCGTTCTATCTTGTTCTTTGTAATCTTTCTCTCTTGTGCTCTCATTCTCCCTCTCGTTCTTTCCCTTTCTCCCTCGTTTTCATTCTCTCGCACTCGTTCTCATTCTTTCGCTCTCTCGTTCTCTCGTTCACTCTTTCTCTCGTTCTTTCACTCATTATCTCTCGTTTTCTCTTTCTCGTTCTCTCATGCTCTATCGTTCTCTCTCGTTCATTCTATATCTCTCTCTCGTTCATTCTATATCTCTCTCTCGTTCATTCTCCCTCTTTCTTTCTCTATCTTGTTCTCTCTCGTTCGCTCGTTCTCTCATTCTCTCTCTTTTGTTCTCTCATTCTTTCTCTCGTTTTCTCTCGCGTTCTTTCTTTAGCTCATTTTTTTCTCTTTCTCTCATTCTCTCTCTCGTTCTTGTTCTCTCTCGTTCTCTCATTCTTTCTCGTTCTCTTTCTTTTGTTCTCTCGTTCTTTCTCTCTCTCTCTCGTTCTCTCATTTTTTATCTCTCTCTCGTCCTTGTTCTCTCTTGTTGTTTCTCATGCTTTCTCTCTTGTTCTCTCTATCGTTCTCTATCGTTCTCTCTCTGTCATGCTCTCTTGTTCTCTCTCTTTTTCTGTCTCTCCCTCTTGTTCTCTTTCTCTCGTTCTTTTTTAATCTCTCGCTCCCTCGTTCTTTTTCTCTCTTGTGCTCTCATTCTTTCTTTTTCTCTCGTCCCCCTCTCGTTCTCTTTCATGCTCTCGCTCTCTCTCCCTTTCTCTCATTCTTTCTCTCTCTCGTCCTTCTTCTCTTTCTCGGTTTCTCATTCTTTCTCTCGTTCGCTCTCTATCGTTCTCTCTCTCGTTCTGTCTCTTCCTCTTGTTCTCCTTCTCTCGTTCTTTTTTAATCTCTCGCTCTTTTTCTCTCTTGTGCTCTCATTCTTTCTTTCTCTCGTTCCCTCTCTCGTTCCCCCTCTCGCACTCGCTCATTCTCTCTCCCTCTTATTCTCTAATTCTTTCTATCTCTCATCCTTGTACTCTTTCTCTCTTGTTTCTCATTCTTTCTCTCTTGTTCTCTCTCTTTCGTTCTGTCTCTCTTCTCTTTCACTCGTTCATTTTTAATCTCTTGCTCTTTTTCTCTCTTGTGCTCTCATTCTTTCTTTCTCTCTCGTTCCCCCTCTCGCACTCGTTCTCATTCTCTCTTTCGTGCTCTTTCTCTCCCTCATTCTCTCTTGTGCTCTCTCCCCCCGATCAAAAAATCTCTTTATTTTACTTATTTTGAGGCACGGGAAGGTTGTTAAAGACAGGATGCGTGTGTCTGTGTATGCACAGAGCACTGAGTTGGATAGTAATAAGCACCTGATATCAGCAAGTTGTGCTGTAAAACATCCCACCTGTCTAGTTTAGAAAAGGTAGTGAGAACATGGATAGTTTCTTACAATAGGCCAAACGGATTTGCCTTAGCTGTACTTGTTGGCAACAAATCGTAGAGGCTTGCGCAGTTGCTAGTGTACATTTTCTTTCAAGGTATAATATGTTTAAAGCATGGTTTTGGACTTTCTTTACAGATAGTGTCCTGGCCATTAGTAGCCAGAGTGTGGGTGGTATTAAGTAATATTGGGAAATGTTACTTCCCTGGCATTCAAAAATATCATCTTGTGACGTATGCAGTCACATCCTACCAATTATCCTGCTATCTAGTGTTGGATTCGGAATATTAGAAGTTGTTTAATTAATGAACTTCTGATTTCAAGAATGGCTCAAAATCATGTAGCTGAAATCCACACATCAGCCTTAGATGATTTAGTACCTCCATCTAATAAAGTATGCGTGCAAGGTACAAGTTACTTACCTGTTTTGGTAGATACTCTATCTAATCGCAGGTTCCTGACGTTGTGAATTTGCCAAGGCGCCAGACTAGATCCGGAAACATTTGCAGCAATTCCCTTACACTTCGGTATGTGGCTCTGCGTCAGGTCCGTCCCTCCTCAGCAGTGACATCAGGGCAACTATATTGGCTCCACCGTCATGCTCTGACATCAATTTCTTCCTGATCTCCATCAGCGTAGAAAGACTCAGAGCGTATAGAAATCAGAATGTGTCAGTGTGTAGACTTCCTGACTGGGGTCTTACTCAGACTGCATGATTCCATTCCACAGAACGGGAAGCAGGGTGGATTGGGCAGGAATCTGCCGTTAGGAGTCTCTACCAGAAAAGATGTTTCCGAAGCGAAGTAAATTGTTCTTCTGATATTCTGATAAAAAACTCCTAACCACAGTTTCCGCACCTGGTGAATAAATACAAAAGCAGTATACCTCCTGCCATGGTGGGTCTGTGGAATGAGTCAGACCAGGAAATCCAGTGAGAGATCAAGCAAAGTGCCCATCTCTCCAGACCTGGTTATCAAGATAGTAGAACTTTGTGAACGTGCGGAGGTAGCCCACATAGCAGCCTGGAAAATGTCCAGAACTGGTACATTGCGCTCAATTGCAGTTGTAGCAGCCTTCATTCTAGTGCAAGGAGTGTGAAAGCCTTCTATGTTTGCTTTTTAGCCAGACCACAGCCGATCTTAATGCATAACACAATCCATTGGGAGATGGTTCTCTTTTGCACTTCTTTGCCTTTTTTCGCTTTAGAGAAACTGACAAAAAGTTGGTCATCTTGTCTGTAATCTCTGGTCTGATCAAGATAGAAGCTGAGGCGCTCTAAGGTCGTGATAATGGAGTTGTTCTTCTTTGGAGGGATAAGGCAGTGCATAGAAAGTTGGCAAGATGGGGTATTGCTATATAGGGAACGGTGAGACTACCTTGGGTAGAAATGCAGCCTTTGGCCAAAGAACTAATTTGTCCTAGAAGAAAGATGTCCATTGGTGGTATGACGGCCAGTGACTGGAGCTCACTCACTCGCCTAGCTGTCGGTATGGTGATAAATACAGCTTTCATGATTACTAAGCAAAGAGGAGAACTGTTCATTGGTTCGAAGGGAGTGCACATTAAATAGCTGAGCACCAAATGAAGTTCCCACTGTGGCATCAAAAACGGTGTGGACTGGAGCATGTGGATCAGCCCTCTCAAAAAACGCATCACAACAAATGACTTAAAGAAGGATGGCTGAGCAAGTAAATGTATGAAGGCCGAAAGATAACATTTAACTATTGCTACTGCAAGACCTTGCTAAACCAATAACAAACAGAACAAAAGAACATCTGCTAAGTGTGCATTCAGGTTTAGCATGTTTTGAGAGAAACACCAGACATCGCACCTTTCCCAGTTTCCTGCTTAAAACAGATTTGGTGAATGGATGCCTGGTTGCTAGGAGGATACCAATCACTTTGAGAGGAAGATCAAAAGCTAGCAACTGTGCTATTCAAACTCCTTGCATGGAGGTGTAGATTGAGTAGGCTCTGGCGTAAGATCCAGCCCTGTTATTGTGATAGGAGGTCCTCCCGAAGGGCCAGCGGTATTGGAAGACATGTGCTCCTGGCCAGAAATTCTCTCCTTACTCAGTCAGGAGCCACTAGAATGATTTGGACCTAGTCGTTTTTATCTTTTTCAGCACTATGGTCAGCTGAGGGAGGCGCAGAAAGGCGAACAGGAGCCCGATCCCCAATGCAGACGGAACTCGTATCCAAGTAAGAACTGACTTGATAGCTCAAACACGCAAAAGCTTTGACAATGCATGTTCTCTGTGGTAGTAAATCGATCAAGCCAGGGATCTCTCCATTATTGGAAGATGCACGGAGCCACCTCTGAGTGTAACTGCCTATTGTAATCTGCTAGGAAACGTTAGTTAAGATTCTGCCAGGTGTTGGGCGATCAGGGAGATGACCTGAGCGTTCAGCCACTTTCAGAGATGTAAAGCCCCCTGGCACAGGACCCACAACCTCCTGCTGCCCTGCTTCATGCAGTACCACATGAAGGTCATGTCTGTGAGAACCTGTAACAGTTCTAAATTGATGGTTGGGAGTAACACCCTCAGTGCAAGTGGATCACTCTTAAATCCAACAAGGTGATGTGGAGACGAACTTTCACCAGAGACCAGGGCCCTCTGATCTCCATCCCTGCCACCCAGCAGCTATGCATCTGTCATGACCGTATGCACTGGGTGCTGTTGGTCTAATTATGGGTGGATAGCCACTACCGCAGGTCTTTCGCACTCTTCTCCAACAACAGCATGGAGTCTGACAGATTTACTGGTGCTGAGTCCATAGAGACTTCGGATCCCATTGCATAGTACGCATGTGCTACCTGGTGCGGACCCCAAGCAGGATGTAGTAGGCAAAAAGGCCCAGACGTTTCAGAGCCACTCTCACAGAAACCCAGGCCAATGGTTCTCACATTTGGATCATAGCCTGAATGACCCTGAATCACTGAAGCATCGAAAAGGCTCTTTCTCTCTCACTTGTTCCTTCTCTCTCTTTCTTTTTCTCATCTCTCTCACTCGTTCTCACTCATTTTCTCGTTTGCGCTCTCATCTCTCTTGTTTTTTCATTCTCTCTAGTTCTCTCTCTCGTTCCTTCTTGCTCTTGTTCTTTCTCGCTCTCATTCTCCATCTAGTTTGTTCTCGTTCTCTCTCGTTCTTTCATTCTTTCTCATTCTTTCTCTCTCTCGTTCTTTTATCTCTCGCTCTTTTGCTCACTCTCTCGTTCTCTTTCCCTCGTTCTTTCACTCTCTCATTCTCTCTCGCTTACTCTCTCGTTCTTTCTCTCTAATTCTCTCTTTCTCTTGTTCTTTCTCTCCCTCTTTCGCCCTCTCTCCATCTCGCTCTCTCTTTCTTTCTCTCGCTCTCTCGTTCCTTCTCGCTCTCTTGTTCTTTCTCACTCTCTCATTCTCCATCTAGTTTGTTCTCTCTCTCGTTCCCCCATCTTTCTCGTTGTTTCATTCTTTCTCGTTCTCTCTCTCGTTCTTTTACTCTCTCGTTCTGTCGCTCTTTCGCTCACTCTCGTTCTCTTTCTCTCGTTCTTTCTCTCGCTCTAATGCTCTTGTTCTCTCTCTCTCATTCTTTCGTTCTCTCTCTCTTGTTCTCTCTCTCGTTCTTTTGTTCTTTCTCTATTTCTCTTGTTCGCTCTCTCGTTCTCTCTCCATCTCGCTCTCTTGATCTTTTTTTCTCATTCTTTCTCTCTCATCTCTCGCTCTTTCTCTCTTTTGTTCCTTCTCCCTCTTGTTCTCTCCCTCTCTTTTTCTCTCGTTCTCCCTCTCTCTCCTTCTCTCTTGTTCTCTCTCTCCTTCTCTCATCTTTTTCGTTCTCTCTCGTTCTTTCTCTCATCTCTCTCTTCTCTCACACTCTCTCCTTCTCTCTAATTCTCTCGTTCTTTCTCTAGTTCTCTCTTTCTCTAGTTCTCTCTTGCTCAAGTTCTCTCCCTTTCTTTCGTTCCCTCATTATTGCTCTCTCATTTGCTCTCTCGTTTGCTTGAAGTGCTTCATCGGTGTCCCCACAAAGGGTTACTCAATGTGGCAAAGTGGGCTCTGTTGACTGCGAGGGAGGAAACGCAGGGGATCGGGCGGCCCTGGAGCCCATGACTTGAGCAGCTAAAATTGAAGGCGGTGGTGCCGCAGAGCGACTGTCCTGCTGCGGAACATTTGGGCCTACTGATTGCCTGACGTGACTGCCTCCGGGACCCAGGTGGGCAGAAGGTACTGGGCTGGTAGACGCCAACTACAGGTGCCCAGGGGTCGTACAGGGGCCCTGGGGTCGTGCCGGGTCCAGGCCCCGCTTGGGTGGAAGAGAAGCACCTGCAGAGAATGCAGTGTTGAGGGTTGATAGAGCTGGACCACACAAGAACTGCTTCTGATTGCATCTGGGGTCCCCTTGGGACTCTAGCCTGACTGGGCCTGCCTTGCACCGGGTCCTAAGGGCAGTGGAGTTGCAGTTGGAGGTGCTTGCTCCGGGCACCGCATGCATCTCTGACAGATACTGCCTATGCCGCGCTGAGGCACCTGGGGCTCCATCATTTCGATACAACATACGTGCCCAGGACAGCATCCACGCCGTTTAGTTCTCATAGACGTGCACGCAAGCGGAGTCGCCTGATGAGCTGGTGAAGGATGCAGGCAGGCGCAGTTATGGGCAGCTTGCACTCGGTGACGCAGCAGGTACCACCGTGCTCATCATCAGCCACGGACCAGACCATTGGGACCAAATAATGACTGGCCAGCTACTCCCGGGCCTCATGTGGGTCCAAATTAGACGCAGTACTCCAGGCAGTGTAAAAGATTGGAACCTCTCTAGAGCAGACTCGCGCCTCCCTCGATGGGCTAATCAACAAAGTCATCGCAGACTTTACCATGCTGCACGCTGACCACTGCAAGCTGGCAGACAGGGTACAAGATGTCAAGTGAACACTAGCTGAGTTTCAGCCAGCCACACACGACACGTCAGCAACCCTCCAGGAACTGAAGGATCGGATGCATCTATTGGAGCGTAGGGCAGAAGATGCAGAGGGCTGCTCCACAAGCATTAACATAAGTATGGTGGGCATGCCGGAGGACGTGGAGGGTATGGACACCTTAACTTACACTGAGGCATGGCTTCGAGCGCTGCTCCCAGACGGAACGCTCTCTCCTCTCTTTGCTCTTGACAGAGCACACCACGTACCGGCCCCCGCCTGCCCCCGGGAGCAAACTCACGACCCTTTCTACTCCAGTTACTTAACGATAGGGATCGAGACTCCACAGAAATACGCAAGTTGGGAGAGGTGAAGGTAGGCAGCGCCACTGTCCTGTTCTTCCCAGACTACACCTTGGAGGTGCAGTGACAAAGGAGCTCATTCCTTAGTCATGAGGCGCCTCCATGATCTGAATATTAGATACTCCCTTCTATTCCCTGCTAGACTTCGTGTGCTGGTATTTCTTTGAATTTGCTGAGGATGTTTGGAGCAGACTGGAAACCAGTGATTGGCTAGAGTCACGTCCTGAACGAGGGGAGCCTACGCGGACAGGAATGATTATGCTACTTACCAGTATGCATCTGTTCTTGGCATGTAGGGCTGCTGACATTCATATCTGTGCATAGATCGCCGCCTAGTGTTGGGTCCGGATGATTGCACATTGTTGTCCTGGAAGTGTCTTCGAAGTATCACGAGATAGGTGGCTCCTCCCCTGGACTACAGTGCGCATGGGCATCCTCTCCATCCTTAGATTGTTTTTCGCCATTGTGGCAGTGATGGAGTAGATATAGTAAGTGATGACCATGCCATACAGAAAATACTGAGTGCTGCAGCCGCGACAGGCGCCGGGGAGGAGGGTGGGCGATATGAATGTCAGCAGCCCTACATGCCAAGAACAGATGCATACTGGTAAGTAGCATAATCAGTTCGAGGCATGTGGGCTGCTGAATTCATATCTGTGCATAGAATACATAGCAGTACCTCCCCTAGCGGCGGCTACCTGTGCCAGCTGCAGCAGTCTGGAAAAGAGTTTTGAGAACAGCCTGTCCTACAGCTGCCTGCTGTCTTGAGTGTACATCTACGCAGTAGTGTTTGGTAAATGTATGTATAGTGGACCATGTGGCTGCTCTACAAATTTCGTGTAAAGGGATGTTTCCTAGGAAAGCCATGGATGCCCCTAACTTTCGTGTTGAGTGGGCTCGTGCGGGAACCGTTAATGTGCGTTTAGGTTTGTGATAGCAAATCTGAATGCATTTAACGATCCATCTGGCTATTCCTGCTTTGGAAATGGCGTTGCCTTTGTGTTGTGGAGAGAAGGCAACGAAGAGTTTTTTAGTTTTTCTAAAATCCTTTGTCCTGTCAATATAGTACATGAGCCCGCTTTACATCTAGTGTATGGAGCATTCTTTCCGCGACATTTTGCGGATTTTGGAAGAAAACGGGCAGTTCGATAGTTTGATTAATGTGGAACTGTGATATGACTTTGGGCATGAACTTGGGGTTGGTGCGTAGGACAACCCTGTTTGCGTGGACCTGAATGAATGGCTCCTGAATGGTTAGTGCCTGGAGTTCACTAACTCTCCTTAAGGAAGTGATGGCCACCAGGAAAGCCACTTTCCAGGTGAGGAATTGAATCTCACATGAATGGAGAGGTTCAAAGGGCGGACCCATCAGTCTAGTGAGGCCCAAGTTGAGGTTCCACACTTGTGCTGGTGGGTGTCTTGGGGGAATTACTCATTTGAGTCCCTCCAAGAAAGCTTTGATGGCAGGTACCTTGAATAAGGAGAGGTGCTGCCTGTTTTGGAGGTAGGCTGCTATCGCGGTCAAATGGATGCGTATTGAGTTGTATGCCAGATTACAGCGGTATAGGTGTAAGAGGTAGCATATGATGTTTTGAATAGATGCGTCCAGCGGGTTAATGTCATTGTTGTTGCAGTAAATGACAAACCTATTCCATTTGGCCGCATAGCAGGCTGTAGTAGTGGGTCTCCTGGCTTCTTTGATGATAGTCATGCAGTCAGGTGGTAAGTTTAGGTAGCCAAATTCTAAGACCTCAGGAGCCAGATCGCCAGGTTCAGTTGCTGGGGATCTGGGTGCTGAATTTCGCCATGGTTCGGCGTTAAAAATGCTGGTTTTATCCGCAGTCGTTGATGAGGCACCACGGAGAGTTCCAGAAAGGTGGTGTACCATGGCTGGCGTGCCCACGTTGGAGCAACTAGGATAAGGGTCAGTGAGTGTTGCCTTAGTTTGCGCGCCACCAGCGGTATTAATGGTGCTGGGGGAAAAGCGTACGCAAATCTGCCGGACCAGTTCATCCATATCGCATTGCCCTGCGACTGTGGGTGTGGGAACCTGGCGGCAAAGCTTTGGCATTTTGCGTTTTCTTTTGTGGCGAATAGGTCTATGTCTGGATGACCCCACTGCTGGAAGTACGGTTGGAGAACTGATGGGTGTAGCTCCCACTCGTGCATTTGGTGGCTGTGTCTGCTGAGCAGATCCGCCATTTGGTTGTCCTTGCCTGGGAGGTGTTCTGCCATGAGGAATATGTTCCTCTGAATGGCCCACTTCCACATGCTCTGAGCCAGATGAGACAACTGTGGAGAGTGTGTTCCTCCCTGCTTCTGTATGTAGTACATGGCAGTCATGTTGTCCGTCCGGATCAACACGACTTTGTTGCACAGGTGTACTTTGAATGCCTTCATGGCTAGGAAGATTGCCATCAGTTCCAGAAGGTTGATGTGCATCTTCTTTTGTTGTGTTGTCCATAGTCCCTGCACCGTGTAATTGAGTACATGAGCTCCCCATCCCTGGAGAGACGCGTCCGCTGTTAGTATGATTTGTGGAACAGGCTCTTGGAACGGTCGGCCCTTGCAAAGGTTTTGTGGACTCCACCAATGCAGAGAGTTGTATGCCCGACCGCTCACCAACACTAGGTCTTTTAGTTGCCCGTGAGCCTGATTCCATTGACGTGCTAAGCACTCCTGAAGCAGGCGCATATGTAGTCTCGCGTGTGGGACTATGAAAATGCAGGAGGCCATCATGCCTATCAACTGCATGAACACTCGCGCAGGAAGGGAGTGTTGAGGTTGGAATTTTGAGATCAGCAGTTGCATGCTGTTGATTCTCACTAAAGTCGGCTGAGCTGTGGCAGCCAGAGTGTTGATCGTTGCGCCTAAGTACTGTTGTACGTGCGCAGGTTGGAGACTTGATTTTGGGTAATTTAGTGAGAATCCCAGATCGTGAAGAAGGTGAATGGTGTGGGACATGTGGGTGGCACATTGTTGTGCTGACTTGGCCTGAACTAGCCAGTCGTCCAGATAAGGAAAGACGTGAATGTTTTGTCTTCGCAGATGCGCGGCCACTGTTGCCAGGCACTTGGTAAAGACCCTGGGTGCTGTTGTTACTCCGAAGGGGAGAACTTTGAACTGATCGTGATTCCCTTGAATAGTGAATCTGAGGTATTTCCTGTGTGAAGGGTGTATGGGTATGTGGAAGTATGCATCCTTCAGGTCTAGCGTGGCTAGGAAATCCCCCTGACTGAGTAGTGGGAGAACCTGCTGGAGGGTGAGCATATGGAAATGCTCTGACAGAATATATAGTTTTAGGGGTCGCAGGTCTAGAATAGGTCTGAGCGAGCCGTCCTTTTTGGGGATTAAGGAGTACAGAGAGTACACTCCTGTGCCCTGCTGGTCGATGGGCACTACTTCTATTGCCCCTTTTGCGAGCATAGCAAGCACTTCCTGCTGGAGTAAATCTAAGTGTTCGGCTGACATAGGACGGTGCCTTGGCGGTATGTTGGGTGGAGTGGAAGTTAGTTCTAGACAGTACCCGTGCTGGATGATGTCCCTGACCCACCTGTCCGTGGTGATGTTCTTCCACGCGGACAGGAACAGCTGGAGTCGTCCCCCGACAGGTGTTATGTGGTCGGGGGGTAAGGAGAGGGCGTCACTGCTTGTTCTTTGGAGAGGACCTGGTGTTGCTATAGCCACGTCCCCTGCCCTTGGTGCTGGATCCACAATATCCACCCCTGTTGTTTTTGTCATAGGTGCTTTGTGCGCCACTTTTAGCATACTGCTGTTGTGACCCCTGACCTCTTGTTGTTCCCCTATTTCCGGTGCGACGAAAGGAGCCACTACGAAATTGCTGCGTTTGCAGAGTCCCCATTGATTTCGCAGTGTCTGTGTCTTTCTTTATTTTTTCTAGGGTAGTGTCAACGTCTGGGCCAAATAAGAATTCTGTGTTAACTGGTAAGTTCAGAATATTGTTTTGGATCTCGGGTTTGAAGCCCGAGATGCGTAACCAGGCATGGCGTCGTAGCATGACGCTTGTGTTTATTGCCCTAGCCGCTGTGTCAGCTGCGTCAAGGGCGCATTTTATGGATGCATTAGTGAGGAGTTGTCCTTCTCTAATGAGTAGCTCCGCTGACTCTTTATACTCATCTGGTAGATGTTGGAGCAGTGACTCCAGCGTGTCGTAATGTGACCTGTCATAACGTGCCAGGAGTGCCTGTGTATTGGCAATGCGCAGGATGTTCGCTGCTTGCGCTGCAATGCGTTTGCCCGATGTTTCTAGTACTTTTGTCTCCTTGTCTGGGGGAGGAGCATCACCAGTTGTTTGTGAGTGGGCTCTCTTGCGAGCATTGGCAACCACCATGGAGTCTAATGGCAACTGACCCCTAATGTATTTAGGGTCACCGGGTGCAGGCTTGTATTTTTTTTCAATCCTGGGATTTAACACCCGGGCTCTTGTGGTGTCCTTGAAAATGTCTTTGGCAGGTTTGAGAACCCCTTTTAACATGGGCAGAGTTTTGACAGTTCTTTCTGAAGATGCGAAAGTGTCAAGCAGGAAGTCTTCCTCAATGGCATCAGAATGGAGTTCCACCCCATGATGAGCAGCAGCCCGTTCGATGAGGGCATTAAATGCAGCTGTGTCCTCTGTAGGAGACGTTTTTACGTTATAGAGTTGCGAATCTTGAGTATGTGGCGCGACACTTTGGTCTGTGGGGTCATCCCATGCCTGATCCGGGTCTTGTAGGTGCTCATCAGGATCTACGTCCCCAGGGTAGATGGTATCCTCCCCGCCATAGTCCTGTATTGCGTCCGATTCGGAAGGGGTAGGAGAAAAGGACTGCGGATCTGGATGGAAGGTCTGGAAGTGTTCTTGGAGCACTGGTTCCTGCTCCGCAGGCAGTTTGCGTTTAAGAGGAATTTTGTAGGGCTCCTCTTCCCTAACTGGCGTTATTTTGCGCTTGTGGAGCATTAACCTGCCAGTGTCGGCGTCGATAAATTGTGGCCCCGAAGAGTCTTGTTCTGTAAGGCCAGAGGTGGTGGACTGTGTGTGGAGGACACGTGTCCGAATTTGAAATAGTTTCGGTGCCGATGCCGGTGGCAGCCCAAACGTAATGTTGGTGGGCTCCGAGTGCACTTTACAGGGTTTGGCTGTGTCGGGACCCGAGATAGAGTGGAGGGTTGCCCGGTCACGGATGCGTTGCAAAGATGCGGAGACCTGCTGCACAGTGAACGCAGATGGTGGTTTGATTGGCACCTTAGTAGTAGACGTGGAGGCCAGCCCCGACTTTTTTGACGGAAGGGGGTCACTGGTCTGAAGGGATGTATCGACAGTCGACGTAGTCGAGGACTTAGTCGGCGCCGGTGCGCTAGGCGGTGACGTAGCTGGGGCGGCCATTTTGACTGCGGAGGTTACGGCCTTCGATGTCGGCGCCGAAGGTCTCGGTGCCTTGCGGTGCCCGAGGGCGTGCTTTTTCTGGGTGTCAACCGCATCCGCTGCGGTGAGCTCGGCGCCGAAGTCTCTTTGTACGTGGTCGGAGCCGACGACTTTTTTCGGCGTCGAAAGATCACTTCATAGTCGTCGTCCGATCGGGAATCATGTTCTGAAGCGGGGCTAGAGACTACTTCTTCCACGCTCTCGGCGTCCTCGTCGCTGAATATGTTGGTGGGAGCAGGCGCTGCTTGCTGCGCCTCCAGCCTCGCTGCCCTTCGATTCCGCAGAGTCTTCTTAGATCGGAACCGTGCACAGGCCATGCATTTCGATTCGTCGTGATCCGGCGAGAGACATTTATTACAGACTGGGCGGACGTCGATATGAGGGTACTTCGCGTGGCTTAACGGACACCTTTTGAATGGAGTCCTCGATTCCATCGTCGATCGAGCTTCGAAGTTCGGACCAATCCGGTCTGAAGGTTGGAAGAGGGTGCGGAGCACTAATGCTAGTAGTCGACACCGAACGGTAACTGTACCGACAAAAACTAAAGGCCTTTTGAGTATTCCTAAGTTGAGCTAAGATAGTCACATCCGAACCCAATGGCGGAAAAAAACAATCTAAGGATGGAGAGGATGCCCATGCGCACTGTAGTCCAGGGGAGGAGCCACCTATCTCGTGATACTTCGAAGACTCTTCCAGGACAACAATGTGCAATCATCCGGACCCAACACTAGGCGGCGATCTATGCACAGATATGAATTCAGCAGCCCACATGCCTCGAACTGGCGCGAAGGCTGGATCGCAGGGTAAGACATGGGCTGGGCTGCCCCACCTCACAGCCACATTCTGCACCAGATCTGGAGCAGGTCATTCTGGAGAGGCGACGAGCCCTTCAAAAAGCAGCTCAGATACAAGTGTTTCAGTGATGATGGCTCCTCTGCCACATGGCGCTCCAGGGCGGACTCTCTGCAGACTCTAGAAGTAACTCCCCGAATTATTGATCGTTAGACCTGGCACATTGGCGTGGGTCTCCCTTCTATTTTTTGCTGTTGTCAAATATGTTTTTGCTGGTGTTAGTTTCTCAGGGCACTGTGCCACTGCAGTCCAGTGCCACAGTGCAAGTGCTCCCTACTGTAAATTGATGTATAATTTGTGATTCCATGATTGGTTGGTCTGGTTTACCTATCAGACCCTAGTACAGTGCACCAGGAGTGCCCAGGGCTTGTAATCCAAATACTGCTGGTGGGCTTGCAGCACTGGTTGTGCCACCCACAGAAGCAGCCTGTAAAAGTGTGTCTAAGGTCTGCCATTGCAGAGCCTGCATGCAGTCTGGTACTGTCATGCTGACTGGTCAAGTGCACCCACTTGCCAGTCCCTAAACCTTCCCTTTTATTCATATCAGACACCCCCCTATGGTAGGCCCAAGTGCAGGGTGCATTGTAAGGATAAGGTAGGACATGCCCTGGTGTGTGTGGCATGTTCTAATAGTGAATTACAGCCATTTTCGTTTTTCACTTTTGCAAGGCTACCTGTTCTCCATAGGCCAGAATGGGCAGTTTGGTTATTACATTTTATAATCCTAACTGACTCCGGGAACATGGTAGAAATTCGAATTTAGTATGCCTGAACTCAGAATGATAAAATACATCTTTTAGTGGAGTTGGTTTCAACATTCTGTGTTTGAAAATGCTACTTTTAGAAAGTAGGCATTTTCTTGTCTAACCATTCAAACCTGCCTCTGCTAGGCTGTGTATTCCCTGTCTGGAGTTTGAGTGACAGGGCTGGGGAATTCCAGGAGACAGGGTGAGGTGTCCCAGTGGTGAATAGAGAGATCTGCATCTAGATGGGTGGGAGGAGTTGCACCTGGGACCTGAATAGAGCTGTGCCTTCCTTCCACAATGCTGGCTCCACCTCCTGTGGTGCGTCTGATGTCTCTGCCCTGCACTCTGAAAGGAAAGAAGGAGTCTGGTAAACAAAGTGCTCCAGGACTGACCAGAACCAGTTTGAACAAGGAAAAGGCCACTCTGCCCTCAGAGGACAAAGGATTTTGGGGTATAAGTATTGGGACCCTGATCCCAAGAATTTAGATCACTTTGGGAAACAAGAAGAAACTCTGCTGAGGAGAGGAACCAAGAAGAAACTGAGGAGAGACTATCCCTGAAGCTGTGGGATTGGCCTGCCAAAGAGAGGAGAAAGGAACTTTGTGTGTACTTTTGCTTAACTTGTGAAGGATCTCCAAGGGCTTGGAAAAGAGCTTGCCTCCTGCTGAAGTCTCAGGAACAACAGACTTCACCCCCCAGCTCCCTAGAGTTCTTTGGAAGTGCCTGCTGCTGCTGTTGGGCCTTCTGAGGGACTTCGTGTGGCAAGGAGCTGGAAGCGCAACTCAAGAAGGAGAAGCGTGCCGCCGTCGAAGCTGTTGTCATCGTATCTCATAAAGTGTGTAGCCGCTGCAGCATCGCATCGAGCGGAAGCATCTCGCATCATCCAGGAAGGGTCTTGCAACGCGGAAGAAGCGTGTCGCCATCGCAGCCATCGTATTTGTCGCATTGCACCGCATCAAGAAAAGCGCCTTGCATCCACGGAGAAGTGTGCCGTCGTCGGAGCTGTTTTTGTTGCATCGCGTAAAGGGGTGTTGCCGCTGCAGCATCGCATCGAACGGAAGCGTCTCGCAACGTCGGAGAAGTGTCGCTGCCAAGGCCGCTGTTGTCGCTTCGCGTAAATGGTGTCGCCGCTGCAGATGAAGCATCGAATTGAGTCTTCTTGCAACATCGGAGAAGCGTGCCGCATCGGGAAGATCTTCACGTCTTTATTTCTTTGCACCAAAATCTTCAACGCATCAACATCGTTGCAACACTTTCGTTGCCCTGCGTGTCGCATCTAAAAGGTACATTGACATAAAGTGACGCATTTAAGAACTAAAGAGAACTAAGCAAAATTCTACCATCTAAAGTAACAGTATTGTGTATTTTTGTCGTTTAATGGTCTTGTGGTAAATCTATATAAAGAATACTTATTTTTTATATAAAACCTGTGTGTTGTCACTTGATTACTGTATGTGTACACAAATGCTTTACACACTGCGTCTGAGATAAGCCTGTCTGCTCGTGCCAAGCTACCAAGGGGGTGAGCAGGGGTTATTTTAAGAGTGTACCCCCTTACCCTGACTAGAGGCGAGGGTCCCTATTTGTCACAAGTGCATACCTGTGCCATCTAGAGACCCCCAAGTCTAACATTGATGATTTAATTTAGAAAGCAGACTCTGAATAACCACAATGCACTGCAGAGTTATCGCCTGATTGCTGACTCCTGGGCTGCAGGAGAAACGGTCCTGACTCGTCGACAGCACAGGCACTCTAGCCATTAACATGCTGCCCTGGTTAGCACTCCTACATATACAGTTTATGATATTTGGCATACATTGTCGATGACACACGGGGCAACGTCAAGCCTGTCTTTCACCCCCCAAGAGTTCTTTGTTCTCTCTTACCGGCACCAACGGTCGGGAATCAGTGTAATGTGTAATGCGTTTTTACAAGTTTGGGCGGATACATGTTGTCCCTTCGCTCTCATAACTTTCTTTGTTTTGAGCTCTTAACCCCACCCCTCCTCCCTATAGTTATACCACATTGTACGGGAGGTACTGCCGCCTTCTCCTATTTATCATTCACAGGCTACACTGCGTGCTTTTCTGAGCGGTGACCTTTAGTCACGAGCGTGACTTTGACCATGCTTCCGCATGGCGTCCACTAACACTATCACCTGGAACATAAGTGGCATGCACACACCCTTGCACAGATATGCTGCATACTCTTATCTTAAGCATAGGTCAACCAACATTGCGCTGCTACAGGAAGCTCAGCTAACGCTTAGCAGAGCTCACAAGCATCAATGGAGGTAGCCAGGTCAGGTATTTAGCACAGATTATTCCTCATTCGTCAGGGGGTACTGGTTTTGGTGGGCCGGGAGTCCCCTTTGAGGTGGAAGAGGTTGAGGTGGACGGAGAAGGCCGTTACGTGTTTGTGCGTGCCCCCCTGGAAGGGTGGTGCCTGTTAGTGGGGACAGTGTATGCTACCAACACAGATCACACACGCATTTCTACACACATGGTCTGGAACACTATCCCGCTGGAGTGGTATTCCTTGGCTTATTGGGGGGAAATTAAAACTCTGTACTGGACACGACTCTGGATAGATCCTTCCGGATCTGGACTCTCTGGGACTCAAAAAGATCAATTATGGACCCACTCATGAGGCAGGCCATACCTTGGATCTAGTTCTGTCCAACTCATCCTCAATCAAATGCATGGCACCTACTCAGGTAGAATGCACAGATCATTTTATCCTAAAATTCCATACTGCTGCCATTGATAAGCCACGAATACAGATCGCCTTGGCTAGTAAAAGGAGACCTTGGCATAAACTTACCACGGAAGCCTTCAGAGAGAAGTGTAAAGCTCCCCTGTCTAAGAACTCTACAGATGATGTAATAACTGCTCTTAATAGGTTTGAAGAGAAGGTTAGAGAAGCAATAAACACCATTATCCCACAGAAAATATATAAACCTCGCCCGGCAAATAGGCAAGAAGTCTGGTTCTCTGAGGATCTAAGATCTCTGAAACAAATAACCAGAAAACTGGAAAAGTTATGGAGACAGTCTCAGAGGCCTGAAGATAAAGAACATCATAGAACCTCCCTTAAGATGTATTAGAAGGCCATTAGGGCGGCACGAAAAAATCATATTGCAGCACAATTAACAGCGGCTGGGAAAGATTCAAAAGTACTGTATAAAATGTTACAAACTTTTACCAAGCCAGTAGCTTGTGAGACTACAGAGGTTGCATCCCAGGATCTTTGTGATGAGATCTCCCTATTCTTCATGAAGAAGATAGATGGGATCTATGACAAGATTATGGTCTCAAACGCAACTGCTGCAGGAGAAAATAACACTTCTCAGAATACTGCACAGCAAGTGCAATATACTCAGTGCCTTACAAGCTTTCCCCCCCATTTCCTTAGAGGAGGTAACCTCATTAATCACTCAAATCAAGAGTGTAGCCCTTTGGACACCATCCCTGCACGTATTATGCCTATGTTGGCAGGTGTTCTGGGGCCAGGAATTCAGAATTTAGTGAACCTCTCCCTTAACACAGGGGAGGTTCCTCTAGACTGGAAAAGGGCGCTGGTAAGACCACTGAGGAAAAATACTGCTATATCCTGGACGGAATTGTCTAACCTAAGACCCATCTCGCTTCTCCCCTTTTTGGGTAAAATAATTGAGAAATTTGTAAATCGGCACCTGTCGAATCACATCGAAAAGGCAGGTGGGCTGGATTCTTCCCAGTCAGGTTTTAGGCCAAGACACAGTACCGAGACCACCTTGTTGTCAGTCGCAGACGATCTACACATGTTCCAGGATAAAGGTCACTCTGTTATCCTGGTTCTGTTGGATCTGTCTGCGGCGTTTAACACCGTGTCACACAACATCATGACCACCAGGCTAGTTAACATCGGCCTGGAAGACAAGGCTTTGGCTTGGTTGAGGAGCTTCCTAACAGACCGCACCCAAAGGGTCACCTTGGGTGCATATCGGTCAGAGGAGTTGGGGATCTCTAAGGGGGTGCCACAGGGCTCCTGTTTGAGCCCTACTCTTTAACATCTATGTGGCCCCCCTAGCTAACATCATGAGGTCTCATGGTTTCATCCCAGTGTCATATGCGGATGACACCCAACTCCTCTTTCCTTTTAAAATCCTCACTGCTGAGGTTAGGAACTCCTTTGCCCAGGGGATGAAAGCAGTGGCTCACTGGATGGCATCTAACTTCCTGCAATGTAATGTTGCCAAGACGGAAGTGGTGCTGTTCGGTGAGGCCAAACTCCTGTGGACCCCTGACTGGTGGCCTCAAGATCTTGGCCCAGTCCCTGAGCCCAAGCAGGTAGTGAAAAATCTAGGGGTCCGACTGGACCAGGAGCTTTCCCTAAAACATCATGGAAATCAAGTGGTGGGCTCTTGTTTCCACATCATCGGTTTGTTGCGGAAAGTGTTTCCTTTGCTGCCAGACTCTACTAGAAAAACCTTGGTGCAGGCTCTAGTATTGAGTCGATTGGATTACTGTAATGGACTATTACTGTCAGCAAATGAAGGAGTAATTTCCAGACTCCAGGTGGTCCAGAATACCGCTGCTCGTCTGGTCTTAAACCGGCCCCCTCGCACTCCCTCCAAACCTCTGCTGACCAAGCTTCATTGGCTATTCATCAAACAGAGGGTGAAGTTTAAAACCTGTTGTATTATACACAAATGTTTACATGGGAGAGGCCCTGCTTACCTGTCCAACAAATTCTCCCCCTATGTACCCACGCGCTCTCTGAGATCCAGTGAACAGGCCTTGCTGTGTGTACTCAGAGCAAAAAAAGCAAGACAGGGAGCTAGAGCCCTTTCAGTTGCTGGCCCAATTCTATGGAATAGCCTCCCAATATCTCTGAGACCCTGTGATGATCACCTCCCTTTCAGGAAACAATTAAAAACTTATTTATTTCAAAATTAACATGATATACTGCTTGGACTCTTTTCTTGTATTATGGTTGGCCAAAGGCGCGGAGATACTCCTTCGGGAGTCGATTCCAGCGCGGTATAAACTCGCAAATAAATAAATAAATTCCCTCCTCTCCACTGCATGGTTGCTACGTCCAATGCTAAGGCTCTGAGTGACTGGCTCTGTTACTGGTGCCTCATCGACATCTGGTGCACCCTGAATCCTGTTGCGCGAGTGTACCCTTTTTATTTCTCCCCGCACATTCGAATCGATCGTATAGTGGGCTCAGTCTCTCTACTCTACCTGTGGACCATCATACGGATTATCCGAATCGAACGCACTCAGACCACAAACACCAATTTCTCCAAATACCCTGGGAAAGTGTCAAGGTTGGCCATCCCCACATGGCGGCTCAAGCCCGCAGCGTTAGAATATCCATCTTTTTGTGTTTCACTGGGAACCACCACAGCAGACTTCTTTGATGTCAATGCTAATACTTCTACAGACAGGAGGGTGGAATGGGATGCCTTTAAAGATACTATTAGGGGACACTGCTTAGGCCTGAGCTGTAGTGTCTACAGGCATTGCACGGATTGAAAGCAGGATTCTTCGGCTGGAGACAGGCTCCATAACAGATCCGGAATATGCCTGCTAGCTGGCAGAGGCGAGGCGTGAGCATACTGCACTACTGGATTGTCTGCGATTCCTAAATTACACCGCACACTCAGCTTGCAAGCATGCAACGGGGGACCGAGCGGGGCGTTTGCTAGCATGGCTGATTCACCAGAACCAGCTTCTGTTTTTCATCCTTTCCTTGCAATCCTTGATGGGGCGTCTCCTGCATACCCAACATGAAATACATGGGGAACACTTACTGCTCCAGCAAGGCTTGCTGAATTCTACTATACACTTAGCTTGCCCGCCATCACCCCTGAACAGCGAGCAGAGCTAGAAGAATCCATCACACTGTTTGAAGTCCATGAAGCCATCACAGCCCTGGACCAGATGGTCAACCAGCCGAATACTATAAAGTGTATGCCTACACATTAGCCCCACAGCTACTTGCCCTATATGAAGAGTCCCTCTCGACCAGTTCCCTTCTGGACACCATACGAGAGGCCTTGCTTGTATCTCTGCCTGAACCGGACAATAATCCTTCCGCCCTGTGCTCCTACTGTCCGCTGGCACTCCTCAACACCGATTATAAGATACTGGCCAAGGTGCTGGCAGACCGGCTGGCACCTCTTATGCCCCCTCTGGTTCAGGTTGATCAAAATGGGTTTGTGCAATCTTGCAACACGTCCCTTAATCTGTACTGTTCCTTTCGGCTATCCAAATACTTGGCACAGCGCTGGGCTCACTCGAGGTGCCTAGTGCTCGATCACGAGAAGGCCTTTGACACACTGGAATGAAGATTCTGGTTTGATGTGCTACCGCGATATGTCCCTCGGACACCCTTTCTCTGCTTGGTGCGGTTATTGTATACCTCACCAGCAGCCAGAGTTAAGACAGGTTCTTACATATCTGACCCAGTACCCATACACAGGAGCACCAGGCAGGAGTGTCTGTTGTCTCCCTTGCTATTCTCCTTAGCCATAGAGACGCTTGCAAAAGCGATTTGAGTGAGCAGTGCAGACTGGGGAATTCCACTGAGACGGGACACACATGGCCTCGCTTTATGCTGATGACCTACTTTTATACATCTGGGTAATGAGAGACATCTACCACGTTGGCACGGATCCTTAACGAATTTGCCGCCCTCTCTGGATTGAGAGTTAACTGGGCCAAATCCTGTCTATTTCCATTCATCCCACTCTGTGCAGATCCCACACTGGTCATTAATGGCATCCCAGTTAAGTGTCAGCTATCCACTTTTAGATACTTAGGGATATGAATATATCACCAACCAGCTTACCTACTTGAAGGGAATCATGAGGGCGATCACGGTGGTCTGGTCTCAAATGTTTTTCTGGCGGGCTTTGATGTTGGCTGTCGTGGGGTGTATAGCACTGCTCAACATGGTGGGCTGCCGTGGCTACTTTACTTTTTCACAAATCTCTCGCTGTATATTCTGCCCTCTATCTTCCGCTCCTTTGAGAACACCATGCGAGAATTATTTGGGGTGGGTCCTGATGCCATGTTGCTCTTTCTAAATTGTAGTTGCCCACTGACCAAGGCAGACTTGCTGTGCCAAACATGAAGCAATATCATCTGGCAGCGCAGCTCCAATGGGTGGCTAAATGGGCAGCGGGATTAAATCTCCAAGACACAAGAACGCATGCTGTCGATTCTTCAGCTTTTTCACACTGGCAGACACGGTACACTGTGGACCCAATTATTACTAGAAGTTGCATACAGATGCTCCTATCCCAGCCTGCGCCTTACGCATTCTACCACTCCGCATGCACCTGCATTGCCGCTGCTGGGCACACCAAGTGGTGGCTGGGCCAACACCCAGGTAGAACCTGCTAATTAGCAAGAGTCAGGCCTACATATTTTGGGTGACTTCGATCGTGATAGTGCACCCATACCATTTGATACCTTAGTAGCAGAAGACGGACTACCACGGGGCATGCTTCACTGCTAGCAGTGCTGAGATCCATGTGGGGAGACTTGCCACAGGAACCTCAAACGCACTTCACAATACACTACCTACATATTATGGGCACAGAAAGGCACCCTCACAAAATGGTTTGACAACTCATTACGCCACCACACCACACTGCACACTCCCTGGAGCCCCTGAGACGTCATTGGGATGCAGCCTTGAACTGCCCATGTACGGACAGAGAGTGAGTTGCCATACTAGCGGGACCAACCCTCATTCCCAGAAATGCTCAGTTCTGCCTTATACAATTCTACATCATACACAGAGCTTACCTGACCCTGGCCAAAATAAACAGCTATTTTATGCGAACTGATGCCCACTGCCCTAGATGTCGTTTGGTAGATGCCGACCTCCTCCATGTGATATGGGGTTGTCCCTCTCTTACAACCTACTGGCAGTATATTACAACCCAGTTGGCAAGATGCACCGGGCGTCTGGTGGCGACGTGTATCCTGGGCTTGTAATGCAGACCCACAGGGTCACCTCCCAGTTCATCGACGTGGGGCTGTTGGCTGCCAAACGTTTAATCACCAAGAGGTGGAAGCTAACATAGCCACCTCCCATGATAGCATGGACTCACTCACTGCAGACTTGGGCACAGGCTGAAGGCGCCACACTCCATACGGAGGTCACATTGGAGCTGTGCAAAATCCCGATTGCTGCCATTTGGGATGCTTTAATGCAAGACTTCCAAAATGACTGGCACTCTGACACGGAGCACCTAGCTAATGCGGATAGGGCAGAGGTGGCAGTCACTTCAACACAGAATCATAGTTAATTGACATGCACGGAATGCGAAGCATTGGGCTGCTCCTTGTGGGCGTTCCAGGTGCATGAGATTTCTAGAGAAATAACATCAATGAATCAAGCATTTGTAAAGAGCGCTACTCACCCGTGAGGGTCTCAAGGCGCTGAGCTACTGGTCAAACAGCCAGGTCTTGAGGAGTCTCCTGAAGGTCAGCAGGTCCTGGGTCTGTCGTAGGTGGATGGGGAGGGTGTTCCATGTCTTGGCGGCGAGTTGGGAGAAGGATCTGCCGCCGGTGGTGGTTGTTCGGTGGATGCGTGGGACGGTGGCGAGGGTGAGGTCAGCGGAGCAGAGCTGGCAGTTGGGGGATGTAGAAGGTGAGTCGCTTGTTGAGGTATGCTGGTCCGGCGTCGTGGAGTGCTTTGTGAGCGTGTGTGAGGAGCTTGAAAGTGATCCTCTTGTTGACGGGGAGCCAGTGCAGGTTCATCAGGTGGGCGGTGATGTGGCTGTGGCGGGGGATGTCTAGGATGAGGCGTGCAGAGGCGTTCTGTATGCATTGGAGTCTCTTCTGGAGTTTGGCCGTGGTTCCCGCGTAGAGGGCGTTGCCGTAGTCCAGTCTGCTGGTGACGAGGGCCTGGGTGACCATTCTTCTGGTTCCGGTGGGGATCCATCTGTAGATCTGCGAAGAATGCAGAGGGTGTTAAAGCAGGAGGAAGAGATGGTGTTGACTTGTTCGGTCATTGACAGGGATGAACCCCAAGTTGCGTGCGTGGTTGTCAGCGCCGTTCCCAGAGAGTTCGGCCACCAGGAGTCGTCCCAGGCGGAGGGGGTGGAGCCGAGGATGAGGACCTCCGCCTTGTCAGAGTTCAGTTTCAGGCGATTGCTCTTCATCCCTTCGTGGAAGTTGGTTTTGCCGGTGGCGGGGTCTTTGGTGAGGGAGAGTATCAGCTGGGTGTCATCTGCGTATGAGACGATGTTGAGGTCGTGCGATCGGACGATGTTGGCAAGTGGTGTCATGTAGACGTTTAAGAGGGTCGGGCTGAGAGATAATCCTTGGGGTATGCCGCAGGTGATCTTGGTGGCTTCGGATCGGAATGGGGGGAGGCGTACTCTCTGGGTTCTGTCGGTGAGGAAGGAGGTGATCCAGTCCAGGGCTTTGTCGTGGATCCCTGCATGTAGAGGCGTGTGCGAAGGGTGTGGTGGCAGACGGTGTTGAAGGTGGCCGAGAGGTCCAGAAGGATGAGGGCCGCTGTTTCGCCGTTGTCCAGCAAGGCCCTGATGTCGTCAGTGGCAGCTATGAGGGCAGTTTCGGTGATGCGGTTGCTGCGGAATCCAGATTGGGACGAGTCCAGGGTGGTGTTCTCTTCAAGGAATTGGGTCAGTTGTCTGTTGACGATCTTCTCGATGACTTTCGCCAGGAACGGGAGCAGGGAGATGGGCCAGAAGTTCTTGAGGTCCTTCAGATCTCCATTGGGTTTCTTGAGTAGGGAGTTGATCTCTGCGTGTTTCCAGCTTTCTGGGAAGGTGGCGGTCTCGAATGAGATGTTCAAGATCTTACGGAGATGGGGTGCGATGATGGAGTTCGCTTTGTTGAAGATATGATGGGGGCAGGGGTCTGATGGTGATCCGGAGTGGATGGTGTTCATGGTCTTGATGGTGTCTTCGTCGTTGACATGGTTCCAGGAGGTCAGGCGGCCGGTGTGACTGGGGGGCGGTGAGTCTGGGGTGACGGCGGCTGTGGGAGAGGCCTGGGAGTTGAAGCTTTCGTAAATGTCTGCGATCTTGCGGTGGAAGAAGATTGCTAGAGAGTCGCAGAGTTCTTGTGACGGCAGGATGTCATTGGAGCTGGGGTTGGCGAGTTTCTCTTTGCTGTTGTGTGCGTTGTTGTTGATGCATTCCTTGAAGGAGGTCGTTTAGGCCATTCGAATGAGTTGGTGGTGTCTGCGGCTGGCGTTCTTGAGGGCTGCATGGTTGTCCCGTGTTTGCTCGTGGCGCCATTTCTTCTCTAGTCTTCGGCAGGTCTGCTCGAATGTCTGGAGGTCAGCAGTGAACCAGATGGCTCTTCTTTCGGGGCGTCTGTTTGAGGGTTTCTTGACTGGGGCGAGAGTGTTGGCGCAGTCATCGATCCATTGCCTGAGGTTGCGAGTGGCTGTGTCGGTATGATCGGTTGGTGGGTCTCTGGTGAGGGTGGTGATTAGCTGGTCTTCGGTGACCTTGTTCCAGCTGCGGTGGGGGGGATTCTTTGCTGGTGGTTGTGTGCTGTGGTTTTTATGTAGAAGTGGATGCCGCAGTGGTCGGTCCAGTGGAGTTTGGTGGTGTGGCTGAAGGTGGTGTGGCTGAAGGTGACGTGGCTGCTGGCGGAGAAAATGGGGTTGAGCGTGTGTCTGGCGGAGTGGGTGGGTGTCGTGATGAGCTGTTTGAGGCCGAGGATGGCGAGTTTGTCCCGTAGTGTGGTGGAGGTGCTGTTGTTGGTGTTTTCGAGGTGGAAGTTCAGGTCGCTGAGGCGGATGTAGTCTGTGGAGGCCAGGGCATGCGACCTGACGGCGTCTGTGATGGAGTCGATGAACTGTGGCAGGGGTCCAGGGGTCTGTACACAAGGGTTTCTCGGAGGGTGGTGTTGGGATTGATGTGGATCTGGAAGTGGCTGCTGGCGGAGAAAATGGGGTTGAGCGTGTGTCTGGCGGAGTGGGTGGGTGTCGTGATGAGCTGTTTGAGGCCGAGGATGGCGAGTTTGTCCCGTAGTGTGGTGGAGGTGCTGTTGTTGGTGTTTTCGAGGTGGAAGTTCAGGTCGCTGAGGCGGATGTAGTCTGTGGAGGCCAGGGCATGCGACCTGACGGCGTCTGTGATGGAGTCGATGAACTGTGGCAGGGGTCCAGGGGTCTGTACACAAGGGTTTCTCTGAGGGTGGTGTTGGGATTGATGTGGATCTGGAAGTGCAGGTGTTTGGCGGTGCTGAGGGTGCCTTCCGATGTTGGTTGAGATTCTGAGGGTGTTTCTGTGGACGACGGAGATTCCTCCTCCCGGTCTGTTGGTGCGGTCCCTGTGGGTGATCTTGTAACCATCCGGGATGGCTATGGCAACGTCGGGTGCCGATGAGGTGTTCATCCAGGTCTCCGTCAGGAAAGCGACGTCCGGGGAGGATGAGTCGAGCAGGTCCCAGAGTTAGACAGCGTGCCTGTGGACGGAGCGGGTGATGAGCAGTATGCATTTGAGGTGGTTGTTGCCTGCATTGGTGGGGGGGCAGGACGTGCTGGTGTACGCTGGCTGGTAAAGTTGCAGTATCAGCAGGTGAATGGTCCGTGGGTGTGCCTCGGGGTGGCCTGGAAGCAGGCGGTAGACCGGCCGGTGTGGAGTGCGTGGAGGAGGTTGGCGTTGTAGCGGCGTCTGGCGTCGTGGTGCTCGTGGGGGCATGGGGTCCTGGCGCTGGTCGCGGACGGGCGCAGACGGGCTTGACTTAGACGCCCCATCGGCGCGCGACCGCGCAGCGGCCGCCATTAAGTAGGAGAGTAGGTAGGGGGGCAGGACAGTAGGTAGGGAGGCGGGAAACGGGGCTGAGACAGGGGCGGGGCCGCAGGGGACAGTGGCGGTAGAGGGGAGAAGGGGAAAGATACAACACGAAGCCCAAGTAGCAAGGCACTAAACAATACAAGATAACAGTATACAATACAAATGGAGGCAGAGATAAATTAAATTAAAATGGGGCACTAGAGGCAAAAACCACACGGGGCGCTGAAGGAAAGGTACCGCTGAGTGCGAGTTGCAGTAGGGCTCAGGACACTGCCCTAACACGTGGAGCTGCTGGGGAGAGTGCTGACCTGGACCAACGGTCTAGGAGTCAACATGTGAGACAGCAGATAGTAATCAAGGGTGGTGGGGGAGCTAAGAATGGACTGGGGTGTCCCGAGTTGGGCAGACACTTCTTTTTCTTCTTAACCCTAGTTTAAACTTCCCTTTCCCATCGCCATGCTCTATCACAGCTGTAGGAGAGTAGGATCTGCCTCTTATGTTGCCCCCACTTTTTTACCGATGTTTACACTGGTTTCTGGCTATAGTCTGGCTGGGACCCTGCTAATCAGGGCACCAGCCTCTCTGAGCGACATGGAGTGCATATTAGGTGCACTAGTGATTGGATACCAAGTATATAGTACCTTAGGTACCAAGGGCATAGGTACTTCACAGGCCTACCAGGGGCTGAAGCATGTATTATGCCACCCCTGGGAAGCAGACTAAATCTGACACCACATGCCTGCTACTGCAGCCTGGGTGAGGTGGTGCTAGCACTCCTCACTGAGATATAGGTTCCCAATATCTCTCCAGCACACACATTTAAACTTATCAGTCGCCCCTAAGGCAGGCCCTATCAATCCTGAGGGCAAGGTACTTGGTTTCTATGTGAGAGGGTGCCTCTGCCTGAGCAGGGCCCCTCTGCAGCTCTCAGAGTCCATTCTCTGGGGCTGATTGTGAATGCGGTCAAACCATATACTCTTATGTGCATTATAACCTCGCGGTAAATGCTAACTTTGGAATTGTGGTGTGGGAGTATGATTCCACCCTTCTAGAGAGATAGCCATGTACCTACTGTGGAAACGCGGTAGAATCCTAAAGAGCCCTGGCATCACAAAATGGATGCCACCAGTCACAGACACTGGGCTGCCCTCCTGCTGATGACCGAAACTCGCAGTGGAGGAAGCCCAACAATAGGTATCCTGTCATAGGGAGGCGTGACCACCTCCCAGACAGGGTTTAGTGTATTGGGGCTGGGGTGGGTGCACTCTTAGAGTGCTTTGAAGTCCTGCACTGGGGGAGCAGTAGGCTCCTCTGTGCATACACCAGTTCAAACCAGCTCAGGGGCTACCTGTCCCTGCTCTGGCGCGAAACTGGACAAAGGGAAGTGGGTGTAGCCACCCACTTCCCTGACCCTCCCATAGGTGGGGTCATAGAGCTAGTCCCTCCCTTCCTTCTAGTGTAAGTTAGGGAGCCCTTGCCATTGCAAACTAGATATCCCTGGACGACACTCTGAAGAAGAATCCCAGACCTTCGACGTTCCACTACCTCTGGAAAACTGAAGAATCTCCCTTGGAGTCAAGGAGCGACTCCCCTGCTTGGCAGGCACCAAAAACTACAACAACGGTCGCGAACTCCACCGCTCCCGCTGGAGCCCGAAGTCCCTGCAGCCCAGGAAGAGGCTTTGCTGACTTATCTAAGGCCATCGTGAGTCCCCAGCGACGCTGAGGCAAGTGGTCCCCACGAGTGACGAGGAACCGCAATCCCTGGGTACTGTGCACTATTTTCGAGTGCAACCCCTTCACGACGTTCTACGAACCTGTGCTTTGGGCCACGTGTGGTCCAAGCCTCTAGCAGAGATCCCTCCAAAGATCAGAGGCCTACCCCGTCCCGAATGACCGTGAGCCCCTGCTGAGTGGATCCTCCCGAGGAGTCTTCGCAATCCCTTGCCGGCTGGCTTGTGGGTCCCCTGAAGACTTTTCTACAAATCCAAAGGGCTGCCCTGGTTGCTCCAGGCCTGCCCTGACTTACCCTCGCTGGGTGAGTCCCCCAGACCTTGCTGGTCTGCACCGCTGACTTTTTGTCCTTTCCACGAGACTTGCTGTTGCCAAGGCTTCTTGGCTCCAATCTGGTCGCCGACACCGCAGTAAGCTTCAGACTTCGTGGGATACGCCAGATCCAGTTCCTGGTCATCGTCGACGCCTCCTGGACCTCGTGGCTGAAGAGTCAAGACACCTGTGAACTACCTGTAAACACCCGACGACTGTGGGCATTCATCTTCCTTGCCCCTGGTCACTGCCAAGTGACTTTGAACATTGTCCCCTCTGCTTTCAGGTCTTCCTTCTTCTGAATCCAGGCTTGGATTCCACCGGACACTTCTTCTTTCTTCACAAGCAGCAAGTCTTCACTGGCTCCCATTGAAAACGACGCCGCGACCCGACACCTAAAGAAACCTATGCACCCGGCTTCCCTGGGTGAGGTAACTCCAGCACTACGGAGCTCCTGTGGGTGTTGGCTCTAGAACTACTTACCCTGTAAGTGACTTGCTTGTAGGCTCTCCCGAAGTACCCTTAAACTCTAAATTTCCAATCGCGACTTGCACCATTGAAGTCAATGGCGATTCGCGGCTGTGTTAACACACTACACGAATCCCCCGTGGGTCTTTTACTTACCTGCCTTGGGTGGTTTTGTGAGGCCCCAACGCTTCTAAAGGCCCTAGGCCTTGTCCCTTTGCAAGTCGTCTCCAAATCTCTTTTTTAGTATATGGTCTGTTACGCCCCTAGGGCACCAGCCAGATTTGTGCTTAATTTATTGTGAAACGTTGATTTGTGCATATGTTCCTGACTTCTAATCTCATAAAGAGATTAGTAGAGAGTTGTTTAGTAATAAATACATATATATTTGATATATATACACCTGTGTGGTGTCCTTTCATTTGGTGATTCAGGAGATTATGTGGTAAAAACAAGCTGCTTTACATTCCTCCAAGACTTAGCCTGAAGGCTGCTCTCCACAGCTACCACTAGGATAGCTTTCTTTAAAGGTTGTCTTAAACCTACTACCATAAGAGTCGAATTGTACTGGTGCAAGGTGTCCACTTTAATTAGTGAACAGAATATACCAGGCCAACTTCTCACAACGGCTACGTGCCATCACCTGTAGTCCAATACCCAGAGCTTCTTTCAAGCAGCAGCACACAGTTCACATTAAGATTAGACAATGCCGTAGGTCCGTTCTATGGACATTATTGCCAATCAAACAGGCAGGAGGAGTGAGCACACACTAGTCCAATAAACAGTAAGCTACTTCACCACGGCCCTCACCCTGCCCTTCAAGTGGTCCAATAGAAGGCACTTATGCAAGTATTGAGGGATATATCCATTAAATAATGTACTGCAATAATGCTGACCTAAACTCTGTACCTGTATTTTGTCTCATGCTTAAAAAAACACAAAAAGATTTGAAAGAAAAAAAATTGTGCCAGTAGAGATTCCTCTGGTTTAGAAATAGTCAGAAAGACGGCATCCACATAAAGGAGCACTTTAACAGTAGTCTTCTGGAAGTAAACGTCATGGAGACATGGGGAGACTCAAATTGTGGTCACTACTGTTTCCAAGGCTAAAAGGAGCAACAATGGGGAGAGGGGGCAGCCTTATCATGTTCCTGGTCTGTGGAAAAGTGGATTTCCCTGGTCAGTTATGTCCCCTATCTTGGACCCCAACGGTTCTATATGCATGTTACAAGTACATGTATGTTCCCTCCAGTTCCAGTTTCTAAGACGCAAACATATGTGTGTCTACCGTCAACATGTTCTCTGTCAGATCCGCCATCAATGGGCTGGATATTCGATTCCTAAGTATAAAAGGCCACCGACTTTACATGGCTAAGTTACTCCATTTTTACAGTTCAGGCGAGTAGGCCCGATTCTGTCCTCAAAGCCTTTCCCTGCTCTCTGCCTCTGACAGCTTCAGCTTGAGCTCGCATCTGTATCCATGAACTTTGTCCTACTCCCTGTGCAGCTAACGGTGCCTGCCTCGGCCAGTTTTCGCTTGTCTGCCAAGAAGTTGTATTTCACCTTCGAATTATCTATTTTGCTCTTCAGCCGATGCATTCCTGTCCAGTGATTTAGGTAAACATTTCCTCCAGTTACCAAGCAAAAGGCCAGGCTTCTCTGTCTTCCTGCAAGTGATTCATAGCCCTGTTGCCATGGAAAGTTTTCTGCCCCTCGCATCTCATATAGACACTTAGACGCTTGTACACGCACACAGTCAGTATAGAATAGATTCTGTCCGAGAGTCCTTCCTTGTGGATAACATAGTTCTTTAAACATAGGATGTTAGATATGATTTGGGATTAGGATGACTTGACCCCAGACTTCTCGTCTCCACATGTAGAGCTAAATGTCAAGTCCCCTTCACCCCCTAGTTACACGTCAATTACACGTCATGCTGCCGCGCGCGCATCTATGCCAAGTATTATCTTATAGATCCACCTATGTCTGATAATTCTAACCAATCATGTTTCTTTTATTCTTTATTACGCCTAGTTTCGATTATGTCACTGTCACGTCATTTTTCTTATCAAATGTTACGCCCTCTACATTCGTTTCATTGTAATGTACTTATTATAAAAATACATGTCTGTTAATAAATTATTGTACTTCACTTCCTGAACCTTCGTGGTGACGGAACCTGAGGGCCGCGACTCGAGTCGGCCATTTTGAATGGAATAAAGCCCATTAGAAACCTCTTATACCACGGATTCTGCCTCTTGTTATTTTGAGCTATTTTACTTTAGTTTAAGACTCCGTACGAAATTCAGTCAGGTAATATTTATTTTATTTACCACATAATGGCGCCCGAACAGGGACACTTTCTCATCTCACGCGCCGGCGGTGCGTTGCAGGCCCGGTCTCCTGCCACAGCTGGACGGACCATAAACGCGTACCAGCAGGATTTCCTGTAAGCTCCCTCCGGTCAAGCGGGGGCGACTGAGGCTGCGATCAACCCAGACGAGGCGGTGAGAAGTGCGAAGTATCCCGACCAGAGCCTAGCTGAGAGAGCAAGATCCGAGGTATACAGAGGCCCACCAGGTTTTCCGAAATTCCGACGTCCAGAGGGTCCGATGTCCGTAGTTATCGAGTCCTGTCCATTCTCTGAGGCCTTCCGTTTCAAGGAGCTACTCGGTGAGTACCATCGCCGAGGAGGCGTGTTGACGCGCACATAGGTTGTGCCGGTCAAGACGGATTTGGGTACACAAATCCGGTCTGCACTGTTTAGCAGTGTATATGTACTGTTTAGCAGTATATCAAGTATTCCGAAGTATTCAGTTATTGTCAAGAATTCAGCGTGGTGATTAGTTAGGCAGACTGTCATCATTGTCGATCATTGTTATAATGTTTAATGTTTAATGTTTAAAGTATTCAGAAAATGTCTTGCATATTGTGGTATGAATGACTGTTCATTGTTCACTGTTCATTATTGTGTTTCTCGTATTAAGTAAGTTCAAGAGTAAGTATCAGGTCAGTTGTCAATATGCCGCTTTTCTCGAAGTTAAGACAGATTACTACCAGAAAAGGGGTGCTTGAAGAAGCAGTTCCTATTCCTCCTAGAGACACTCCAGGGCATTTCATGTACCATAAACATGGCATAGATGCCATATTATTTCTTGATCTATGGGTAGATTATACCAAGGGATTACCGGAAAGTCAAAGGTGGCCCATAGCGGGAACCTGGGATGCAGAGTGCATCATGAAAGTGGAGGAAGAGTTATGGAAAAGAAAGGTCAGACAGTCACAGAAAGACGCCGTTGAGTTATGGCGTAAAGAATCTCATAGACGAACAGAAAAAGCACGTAGACAAGAAGAGAGGAGTAAAGAGAGTTCAAATAAAGTTCAAGAAAATCTATTAATTGAGGAAGGTATCCGAGTGAAATCAGAACAAGTAAATAGACAAAGAAATGCTCTTATGAATGGTATGTATCCCCTTCTAGCCGAAGGACTACCTAAGGCTGTTACGGAGGTGCCAAAAGACTTGCCACCCCCGTTATTTCCAATTAAGGTACATCCAAAGGGGCATCCCAGAACCGCAGAAGATGTTTTTCTTTCCTCATATCTAGACGATGCAGCCCCCGAGTATGCTAACGCCACACCACATAGACCGTCTGGCGGAGGGATTCAACGTCAGGATCAGGTATCTGTCCCCGTGCAACAGCAAGTCCCGATGCAAGCTCCGGCAAGCACATCTGTTTCCGCATCTGTTTCCACAGTCGACTCTACAGGGGTATCGACACCCATAGTTGCTGTATCACGTTCGACGAACCCTTTCACACCCGACGCCCCAGATGGGGCCACGGGAGGTGCTTGCAGTACTTTTACGCCACCTAGAATAAATAAACTTGTCTTTCAAGAGTCAGCACATTCACGTACACCTAAGTTCGTAAGTGAACGTGCGCTTAAGGAACTCCTTGTAAATTGTAGGTATGACCCGGTGGTTGGTAAAGAGGATGAAATGGTTCTGGCATCATTACGTATCAGGCGAGCCGCAGAGTATTTAGCAAGGTTACCAGGGATGGCTACGCATCTAGATAACATATATCACTTTGTTCAAACAGGACGAGATCCAGGATGTATTAACAGAGCTATGGAATTCCAGAAAGTAGAGATACAAGGGGAACTGTTACGTTTCCTCATAAACTGTGTGATCAGAAATCAAGATCGTCCGGGGGTAGACCGGAATGCAATGCTTACTCTTACAAGATGGAGTCAGAATATATCAGAAGGGAGACACGATAAGCAAAATTGTATAATAGCCATGTGCCGAAAAATACGTAAAGAAATAGAGCGTATTTATGAAGAGAGATTGGGAACAGACGAGTTTGAGCAAGATGAAGTGTCCGAAGCAGGGAATTCTGCAAGACAGTCAGAGACCATAGCCTATGTAGGCAGAGGAAGATCTTGTGAAAATACTAGATGTTTTTCTGATCCAATACATTCTGTATGTCCAAATAATAGCAAAACGTATCCGACGCCTGTAATAAATCTGAAGTCTCCTGAACATTCGTTTCAAGCCGCAGATAAAATACTACGAGAACGAAGAGGTTACCACCTCCTCGATTCCATGGATGAGCAAGAATTAGCCAGGTCAGCCGTTCACTGGATTGTTAGTCCTGAAAAATATGGTGATGAGACCGTAGCACACACGTTTCTCAACCTCAGTACAGATGAACAACGTTTAGCTGGAATCTATATGATTCAGCAACTCCTCATATTATATAAGAGCCAACATGCTGATCCTGGTCCTTTACCTGATATATTAATGGAACTACTTACGTATAGATGGAGAGGTTCTAGTAACAAGCTAATTAAAGAGATATTAGTGTCACGTAAACAGTATGTCCTTTTTGTAAGTCCAGATTCTCTCTCCCTGGCCCCCAGAGAAAGAGCACCGTACTACATGGATAGACAAAATCCTTTACGAGAAGTGCACCCAATAAGAGGCGAAGACAATGAGTTTCACCGTGTATTTGTTTACACACCTATATCAAAAATGGAATTATTAGAAATGAAGAAAGTAGTACCTAGCCATGATAAAGACCCAGCGGGTTTCCACCGAGAAATTAAAGACATGTTACTGATGGGAGAATATACCTTTCCTGATATTATGACGATATTAAAGGTGCTTTTGCCTGCTGGCATATATGAAAAACTGAAAGAAAAAGAGTGGGAAGTGGGAGACCAAAAGATAGACTGGACAGCATTAGCAGAGGAAGAAAGGGGCCGAGCCGCAGGTTCAGGGCTCGGGGATAAAGTTAAACTATTACCAGGTTTACTAGTACAGGTACTGCCACGTTTATTAACTACAAAAAAGGAAGATTGGGGTGCAATCACAGCCTGTAAACAAAAGCAAGATGAAGACACAAGTGATTATTATGCTCGATTTGAAAAATGTTTTGGTATAAATAGTGGTATAAAAGCAAGTAGTGACTCATATCCACATTTATTTGTGACAAAATTAGTGGAAAATGCATTGCCTCCAGTGAAGAATAGAATATTGAAATTCGAGAGTACCTGGCAAAGTAACACTCCGTCGCAAATGCTACAAATGTTACAGTATCATCACAATAGAATTAGGGATGAACAAGAACACGAGCATAAACGCATGAAGGATACCAAAATGAAAATGCTAGTTTCTCAGACAGTACCAGCAGATGGTCACAAAAAGGGTGTGACACATTCTGGTGATTCAGCAATTCCTGTAAAAGGAACCTGCAATTACTGTAAACAACTAGGCCATTATGTACATGATTGTCAAGTCCTGAAACGAAATATAGCTACAGGTATTGCAAAAGAGAGACCACGATTAGTTAGACAAGATCAGAATGAAAAAGGAGCTATGCAGCATGGACAGTCCGTGCCAGTTCAGCAACAGTCTATGCCAGCCTCACAGCAACCCATACAGTTTGTGCCAGCTGCACCACCGTTGCCTACTACTGCCACACAAACCACAACACAACAAATGTATCAGACTGCACAGTATGAATACCCTGAGTATCAGCGTTACGCATGAAGCAGCCTAGAGAGGGAAGTTGACTTACCACTTATCGAGATTCCTGTAGATCAAGAAGGACCTTATGTACATAGTGAATTATTAGGTCAAGATAGAAAATTCTTACTCGATACAGGGGCAAGTCGAACAACCATAAAACGTAGTGAAGTTCCAGGGGCACCCCTCTCAGGCTCTCAAAATGTTTCCCTTGGTTTTTCAGGAAAACCTATTGTTAATGAAGTATCACAGCCTCTACCACTTACGATAGGACCTTTGACACGAACTACAGATTTATTGCTTACTAAATCATGCCCAGAAAATTTGTTAGGAATTAAAACTCTGAAAGCACTAGGAGCCATAATATGTTGTTCTCCGGAAGGAGTAAGATTGTTTTTACGTGATTTTAAAGGTCACTATGTATCCAGAGACATGGATTCCCGACTACAGAACTTACCAGCGCATCTATGGGCACAAGGCCCTACTGATGTTGGCTGCATGAACATTACACCCTATCGAGTTACATTGAAAGCAGGAGTGGTACTGCCACGAATGCGACAATACAAGTTACCGCATGATGCTGTAGTGGCTTTGTTGAAAATCATTGATGAACTAATTGCCCAGGGAGTAGTTGTAGAAACAGACTCCAATGTATGTAATTCACCGATAATTCCGATTCTTAAACGAACTGATCCTACTGCTCCGCCAGTATACCGATTGGTTATTGATTTACGTGAACTAAACAAGTGTATTGTACCACAATTCCCTGTGGTCCCTGATATATCATCATTGTTGACAGCAATTGATTCCGAAGCAACATTCTTTACTGTAATTGATCTCAAAAATGCCTTTTTCAGCGTCCCAATAGATCCGGAAAGCCAATACTTGTTCGGATTCAGTTTAAATGGGCGCAGCTTTAAATTCTCACGCGCTCCTCAAGGATTCACAGAAAGCCCCAGCATCTACAGCCAAGCACTGAAACGAGAACTTGACAGTATCCACATGCCAGTCAATACAGCACTGCTTCAATATGTCGATGATCTGCTGATCACCGCGAGAAGCGAGCCAGAATGTGAAAAAGCTTCTCTGACAGTTTTACATTTCCTAGCCGACAAGGGGCACAAGGTGTCCCCTTCTAAGCTGCAATTCTGTGTTCAGCGAGTTATTTATCTTGGTCACTCGCTGTCCAAGGAGGGAAGGCAGCTTACACCTGATCGCATTCAGTTAATTGCAAACATGCCAATACCGCAGACGCAAAAGGAAGTGCGGGCTTTTATAGGCCTCACTTCATACTGTAGACAGTGGATTCCTCAGTACGCATTTCTAGCAAAACCACTCATTCAGTTAACCACACAGGAGGCAGCCACATCGACTGTTCTCCCTTGGACTCAGGAACATACACAAGCTTTTGAAAGCTTAAAGAAAGCTCTATGTCAAGCACCTGTTTTAGCAACACCATGTTATAGCAAACATTTTACACTCTTTGTTACAGAACGCGAAGGTACTGCCTTATCAGTACTCACTCAGGATCAAGCAGGATCACGCAAGCCATGTGCTTATTTTTCCAGTACATTAGATCCCGTAGCTCAGGCTTTGCCTGCATGCCTGAAATCAGTGGCAGCGACAGCTTTAGCAATCAGACAAAGCGATGCCATAGTATTAGGACACCCATTGACAGTTCAAGTACCACATGCAGTAGAGGTTCTTGTGAACCGAACACAAACACAACACTTGACCATAGCAAGACTTACTGGTTATGAACTGACATTGTTTCAACCACACATAGAGATCCGACGGTGTAATACATTGAATCCTGCTACACTATTACCTGTAATTGGAACCGACCCACTAGCTCATGATTGTGTTGAAATCATTGAAATAAAGACGAAACCTAGACAAGACTTGACAGACGTTCCATTGTTAGATCCAGACCTGACGTTGTATGTAGACGGATCATGCATGAGAACAAGTAAAGGAGATTTAGTGGCCGCGTATGCAGTCACAACAGACACTGAAGTTATTGAAACAAATTGTATAGATATTCTGTCAGCCCAAGCAGCAGAACTTGTTGCTCTAACACAAGCCTGTATTCAAGCCACGGACAAGAAAGTCAACATATATACTGATTCACGTTATGCATTTGGAGTCGTACATGACTTCGGAGTGCTTTGGCGGGAGAGGGGTTATTTAACTTCTCATGGAACACATATTCAACACGGGTCCCTCATTCATGCTCTGTTAGACGCGATTCATTTACCCACTGCTATATCAATTATGAAATGTAAAGCACACACGAAGGTTACTGATACCATTTCTCAAGGCAATGACTTAGCTGACAGGACAGCTAAACAGACTGCTCAGAATCGTACATCCGACATGACAAAGCCAATAGTTCAGACACCAACACAGTGTATGACAATTAAGGATCCCACACTTGATGTAATTGACATACAGACACATGCCACAGCAGAAGAAATAAAGAAGTGGACTGAACTAGGAGGGATCCAGACAGATCAAGGATGGATGACGAAAGAGAAATCCGTGTGGTTTCTCCCCGATTCCATGGTTCAAGTCATTATAGCTACAGTTCACAGTCCAGCACATTTAGGAGAGAAGGCTATGCTAGACAGCATTCAGCACATTTGGTTCAACAAACATTTACGAGCAGCAGCTAAACAAAAAGTTCGTACCTGTATGATATGTTGTCAGTTTAATCCAGGAAAGAGTGTTCCCGTAGAGCAGGGTGGATTTCAGCCTCCTGACCATCCTTTTGAAGTCCTCCAGATGGATTATATTCAGATGGAACGTTGTCGAGGATTTAAATATGTCCTCGTAGTTGTCTGCGCTCTCTCCCGTTGGACAGAGGCGTATCCCGTATCAGATTACACTGCCCCGACTACTGCCAAGCAGCTAGTTCGAGAATTCTTCCCACGGTACGGTTTACCACGTGTTGTATATTCAGATAACGGCCAGCCTTTCTCATCCGAATTAATGAAACATGTCTCACTCTTGTTGGGATATCAGTGGAAATTCCACTGTGTCCGACACCCCGAAGCAGCAGGTCTCGTAGAAAGACATAACCAGACACTGAAAATCAGACTGTCCAAAATATGTAGAGAGAAAGGTGTCGACTGGATAGTAGCATTACCAGTTGCACTCTTTTACATGAGAATGGTAGCACACTCTAGAACAGGGCTATCCCCGTATGAGGTGATCTTTGGTAGACCACCGAATATGTGGGGGACGCCTATACCACGTAAAATAACTGATGTTGACTGTAATATGCTGACAGATTACCTGGCTTCCTTGATGTCTGCACTACAATCTTCTCGTTCACAGGTAGCTGCAGCCTTTCCCGACAACACTGAGGCGAAACCCCATGACGTGGTCCCCGGGGACTTTGTCCTGGTTCGGAATTTTGATAGGAAAAGCCAATTGGATCCTAGGTGGAAGTTGCCTAAGCAGGTCCTGCTGACGACCAGAACAGCTGTGAAGATCGAAGGACGGAAAGGATGGGTGCATTCCACCCATATAAAAAAATTTCATGGACTACCTTCAGATATAGACACTGTGCCCTGCACTCCCTCACAGACTGATTCAAAACTTCCTTTTGTTGAACTGACTGACTCTCAGTGCTATAAACAGAAACTCAGGTCCAGATCTAAACTGTCGGACGATTTGATTGTTTAAGTCCTCTCCAAGGTGAAGCGGTTGAATCTGTCCCGACATGTACCCTTTAGGTCTGAATCATGTAGAGTCCAGAATCATAATGAAACGACATGCTTATTGTAAATTACTGCGTAACCACTGTATTGTGACATTATTAATTTTGTTTTTATTGAGTATTTTAGTAATTATTACGAGTATGATTTTGCACATATATCATCCTGTTTCTAAACGTGTTTTCAATATAACTGATGAACATTCTTTTAGTGACCTACCGCCACATGAATTATCTTATAGACTTGCGCTGCGCAATAACACATTCATTAGTATGTTACATCATTCCCATCAGACTAGTAATGCGACCAATTGTTGGGTGTGTGGCCGACTTCCTCCCTATCAGAATAACAAAGGAGTTCTGCCTTTCTTTCCACATCCATTCACACACAATGGCTCCTGTGGAGCATGGTTTAGTTTATTAAATTCCATAGACCCAGACACAGCAGTTTATCAACAACATTGGATATGGGGAAATCTGAATCTAGTTTTATTCAAAGTCTGTCACCCTAATAAGGAGGGTCACCCCAGTAGAACAGGAACTGATTTAGAAAATGAAGTGTATAAATTAGGTAATTTTACACCTAATCTTATGATTTTGAATGTCCAATCCGAAGTTGAACTAATTTTGCCCACTATGTCAGTATTTCCAGTTAAGGGTGAATTATGTGTTAGAAAAGTTGGTTCCATACATATGGGCCATAGCCAATGCGTTACTACAGTAGAATATAGTGATCAAGGTAAATCTTCATTTAGAGCTTCTCGCCATTCCTACTTCATATGTGGTCAGACTGCATATATGCGTCTGCCTCTAGATTGGGATGGTACCTGTTACATAGCATTCCTTTTGCCACCTGTTTTCCTAGCTCCCCCTGATTATTATCGAAATGTTCATTTAGTACACATTAGAGAGAAAAGAGATCTCCCAGTTGTCGATTATACTGAGACAGCATGGGACAAGTATGTAGATTTCAATAAAGGTATCTTTCCCTATATAGGTACTATATCAAATAGTAAGCTGATACGCAGACTCACCAAGACTCTTGAAGCTGTAGTAAACGAGACTATAGCCGCCCTAGGCAATCTGACAGAGGAACAATCAGTGATGAGAATTGTTGTTCTCCAGAATCGTCTTGTCCTTGACGTCATCCTGGCCGATAGGGGCGGAGCTTGTAGGGTCATCGGATCCAGCTGCTGTATTTTCATACCAGAAAATTCGCCATCTGTATATAAAGCTATAACACGCCTTCATAAGATTGTGAGCCAGATACACGAGAATCCAGGCACTTGGACGTGGTCCGGGTGGTTTTGGAATGTGATATCAGCCTGGGGATGGAGAGTTCTATCCTTCCTAGGTATTGGCCTTCTTATGCTCTTCAGTTGTTGTCTATGCCTGCAATGTGGACCAGCGATTTGTGGTCTGTGTGCCACATCGTGTATTCCACATCAAGGTTTTCGCTCAAGATCCCGGAAGAAGAAAGAAGAAGAAATGATGCTCCATGAGCAAATCAATGGAATGATGAAGATTAATGTTTCTTGATGGGCAAGTAAGGGGACAAGGAGGGAATGTGGAAAAGTGGATTTCCCTGGTCAGTTATGTCCCCTATCTTGGACCCCAACGGTTCTATATGCATGTTACAAGTACATGTATGTTCCCTCCAGTTCCAGTTTCTAAGACGCAAACATATGTGTGTCTACCGTCAACATGTTCTCTGTCAGATCCGCCATCAATGGGCTGGATATTCGATTCCTAAGTATAAAAGGCCACCGACTTTACATGGCTAAGTTACTCCATTTTTACAGTTCAGGCGAGTAGGCCCGATTCTGTCCTCAAAGCCTTTCCCTGCTCTCTGCCTCTGACAGCTTCAGCTTGAGCTCGCATCTGTATCCATGAACTTTGTCCTACTCCCTGTGCAGCTAACGGTGCCTGCCTCGGCCAGTTTTCGCTTGTCTGCCAAGAAGTTGTATTTCACCTTCGAATTATCTATTTTGCTCTTCAGCCGATGCATTCCTGTCCAGTGATTTAGGTAAACATTTCCTCCAGTTACCAAGCAAAAGGCCAGGCTTCTCTGTCTTCCTGCAAGTGATTCATAGCCCTGTTGCCATGGAAAGTTTTCTGCCCCTCGCATCTCATATAGACACTTAGACGCTTGTACACGCACACAGTCAGTATAGAATAGATTCTGTCCGAGAGTCCTTCCTTGTGGATAACATAGTTCTTTAAACATAGGATGTTAGATATGATTTGGGATTAGGATGACTTGACCCCAGACTTCTCGTCTCCACATGTAGAGCTAAATGTCAAGTCCCCTTCACCCCCTAGTTACACGTCAATTACACGTCATGCTGCCGCGCGCGCATCTATGCCAAGTATTATCTTATAGATCCACCTATGTCTGATAATTCTAACCAATCATGTTTCTTTTATTCTTTATTACGCCTAGTTTCGATTATGTCACTGTCACGTCATTTTTCTTATCAAATGTTACGCCCTCTACATTCGTTTCATTGTAATGTACTTATTATAAAAATACATGTCTGTTAATAAATTATTGTACTTCACTTCCTGAACCTTCGTGGTGACGGAACCTGAGGGCCGCGACTCGAGTCGGCCATTTTGAATGGAATAAAGCCCATTAGAAACCTCTTATACCACGGATTCTGCCTCTTGTTATTTTGAGCTATTTTACTTTAGTTTAAGACTCCGTACGAAATTCAGTCAGGTAATATTTATTTTATTTACCACAGGTCATAGACAGTTGTTGCATGAAAGGAAGCCTTTATAGTTAAGTTGTGCCTCAGGGCCCGGTATAGCTATTGGACGTTTGAGGTTCACTGTAGGCCAAATCTATTAAGCCCTTTTATCAAGGATTGTGAATTTTAAAATGTGTCACTGCAGCCCTGAAGAAGCAGTTTTAATCATGTAACCTGTTGCTTTAATTATTTGGAACTGCTTAGGAATAATGAACAAGTTACTTACCTTCGGTAACGCTTTTTCTGGTGGATACAGTATTTGCCTGTGGATTCCTCACCTTGTGAATATCCCCTGCACCAGCAACGTTCGGAAACATTTGTAGCAGTCCACGCCGATGGGGTCGAAGACTACGTCACAGAGACACGGCTCCGCTCGCGACTCCGCTGACGTCACCGGCTCCATAAGAAGACCTCGTCAGCGTTGTCAAAGGCATTGTGTTATTTATTTTGCCTTTCTACTTATTCTCCACACTGTGTGTGTTGCTTTGCATATTATGTTCTGCGTGGACTGCTACAAAAGTTTCCGAACGTTGCTGGCGCAGGGGATATTCACAAGGTGAGGAATCCACTGGCAGATGTATCCATCAGAAAAATATATCACTGTATATTTCAATGAGATTGATGGATACGCCTACATCTAGTTCCAAATAAAAGATGTGAAATTTATATACAAGACAGTATAAATGTGAATTACCACCCTACGAAACTCAATTGCAGTTCTGGTATATCTTTCAATTGCCTGATATCTGAATGTAGGAAAGTGACCCTTTTTGCATGCTTACCCCCCACTTTTTGCCTGACATGATGCACTTTTGACTTAGTATGCCCTGGGTCCCTACCAATCAGGTTCCCAGGGCCTGTGTTCTTTCTCAAAGCTGTACCTCTGTACCTACAATTGGCACATTTCTGGCCACAGGTTACCTCCTTGTAAAAGGTACCATAGTTACCAAGGGTACTGTGACCAGGGAAGACCACCCTTAGAGGTCCTGTACCTTAACACTTACATAGTGCCATTGTAGGCTGTGTGTTTTGGTGCAGATAAAAGTGAAGAGTCGACATGGTACCCATCCATGTGTGCCATGCCTGAAACTGCCTAAGGCCTAGGCAAGTCACCCCTCCAGCAGGGTGCAATAACCCCAGGGTGAGGGTACAGAGGCATGAGCCCTGTACCCCTACAGTGTCTAAGTCCATTCTTAGACACTGTAAGTGTAGTAACGCCATAAAGAGTATATGGTCTGGGAGTTGGTCATTACGAACTCCACTGCTCCCTGATGGTTTACTAAAACCAGAGAAGTTTGGCAGCAAACTGCTCAGCACATTAAACCCACACTGATGCTAATGTGGGATTTCATGTAAAATGCACACAGAGGGTATCTTAGACCTGCCCCCTGAAAAGCGATTAACCATGGTGTGGTTCCTGAATGGCTGCCCGCCAATTGCCACCACCAGACAGGTTTCTGGAACCCTGGATAGAGAGTCTCCACTCTCTGGGTCTAGAAACAAAGCCCATCCTGGGCAGAGGTGTCATGCCTCCTCCCCCAGGGTGGGTTGATTCCACGAAAGGGGAAGGTTTAATGGCCTGCTGCCTTTGTACGCTGTCCATGCCTTTTACTCCCCCAGCAACTAGTTCCCACCGGTTGTGACCCCCACTTTGGGTGGGAGAATCTGCAGGAAAACCGAGCTAGGAGGAGAGGTGTGCCCACATTTGCCAACCCCACCCCTCAAGTCGGGGAGGCAAGGTGAAGCAAACATCTCAGTCCTCTCCATCTTGGAGATGAGGGGACCCAACGAATCAGGAAGAGGCTAATGTCCCATCCCACTGGAGGGTGGCATAATAGGGGTGTACTCACCCTAAAGAAGGAACCAATTTGTCCTGACCTTCACACCCCTGTAACACCCCTAAATTTAGTATTATGGGGCAACCCTGAACCTTGCCTCCTCAGATTCTAGGAAGGAAGAATAAAGACCGAAGAGCCGTGTTGACTCAGGAAGAAGAGGACACCTACTGCTTTGGCCCCAGCCCTACTGGCCTGTCCGGACTCTGGTCTGATAGAGACTTCTAGCCTCAGTTTCCTTACCATAAAATTATCTCCATTATTTTCTAGTCGCAGTTTCCTTACCTTAAAATTATCCCCAGGCACCAGACTGTTTCCTAAAATATTTCGTAAGCAGTACCCCTGCATGTTGGTAGGTGGCACTGTTCCGCTCAGTGTGGTGTCGTCTGTACCAGAAGTGATGAGCGCGGTACCTATATAGGTGCCACTGCAGAGTGCTGACGTCAATTCTTTCCATTCCACACTCCTAGGCCCAGATCTAGGGAAGAGGTACCCTCAGTCATTGTTTTACTGACCTTTTTCGACCTTTTGTTGAAAACTTTTTGAGACATTGTCTTCTGCTGTGGCAGGATATCTGTGAGGAAGGCTGGTTTAAGCCCTGCAGCGCCTGTCACCAGCAGATCCACACCTCGTCTGACTCAGGTGTCTCGAGCGTGACCACAACGCCAAGACCTGTGTCAATTGTCAGACTTCCATGCACCACAAGGCCTTGAGGGATTGATCCTTCAAGTTCCTTGCCGCTCGATATGTGATGCTTCAACGGTCTCTATTCCGTTCGAGAGGAAGGTCCCGGGAACGGTCGAGGAGCCATTGATTTTCATCGCAGTCAAAGCTGTCTGGGTAAGACCGAAGAGAAAGAAAAGCATGAAGCCGAAGAGATCTTATACTTTGCCCATCTTAATTTTCCAACGAGATGAGGGAATGTCGCACTCGAAGCCTGGCTCAGCGGTTTCTCCACGCCTCCCAGAGTTTCCTGGAGCCAGAGCGACCCCCGCCCAACTCTGAGTTTTTTGAGACCATGCACCTCATATTTGGGTAGCCTGTCCCCACTGGTGTGTCTTTGGGGCCAGTGGTGTCGGGAGGAGCCCTTACTGGTCTTTTGCCGGCAGGTTTTCCCCCGGCACCACTGGAGCCCTTTGGATCCATGGAAGGATCCAGACAGAGTGATTTTGACCTTCCCCGGTGCCAGTCCTGTTGCAGACGCTGATGCCTACCAGCTGTGCCGCCCCCATTTTCTTATCTCCGACTCCAACATGGAGCCGGATAGGTGTTGTCCTAAGGCGACTCTAGTGCCTACTGGAGCCATTCCCTGCAGGCAGGAGCCTGAGCCCTATTTCTTTGGGCTAGGATTTGGTGAAGATTCGGAGGGGCTAATCGATCCTTATGAATACCAGTCCCTAGACCCAAATGAGGACAACTGGTGTGAGGATTTGGCGAATGCCAGTGGACTGGAAACCTCACTAGATACTGGCTTTGTCTCGCCTCCTACCATGGCTACGGAGGAGGGAGCCTCATTTACAAAACTGGTGAGGAGGTCGGCCGAGGTCTTGGACCAGGCCCTACCCTCTGTGGCTGTCAGGATGAATTTCTTGATGGAGATGCTTCAATCGGGAGTCACCCCTTCCGAAAAGCTTCTCCAGTTTAACGAAGCCTTCATGGACATCCTGTGAGAAAGTGCCATCTTTCTTGCATGGTATGCCCCCACTTTTTGCTGAATTGCTGAATGTACTTTGACTGAGTGTGCCCTGGACTCCTGCCAATCAGGTGCCCAGGGCCTATGTTCCTTCCCTAAAACAAACAAAACCCAAATTGGCAAACCCTGGCCACATGTCAGCCCCTGGTAAATGGTACCCAGGGCCTTGTGACCAGGGAAGGCCTCTAAGGGCTGCAGCACTCATTGTGCCACCCTTAGAGGCCCTGTACACACACACACGTACACACGTACACACACGTACACACACACACACACGCGTACACACACACACACGTACACACACACACACACACACACACACACACACACACACACACACACACACACACACACACACACCCCCCCCCCTTGGCAGGCTGAGTGTTTGGGTGCAAGACAAAAACAAAGTCGACATGACACACATCCCTGTGTGCCATGCCCATCACCTACACTGCCATGGCATACATCAGCCACCCCTCTAGCTGGGTGCCTTATGCCAATGGTGTGGACACAGGAGCATGAGCCCTGTGCCCCTACAGTACCCAGGTCCATTCCTGAGCACTATAAGTGCAGTGCTGCCATTTAAGAGTACATGGTGCTGAGAGCTCGTCAAACACGAACTCCACAGCACCATAATGGCAACACTGAAGACTGAGAAGTTTGGTATCAAACTTCTCAGCACATTAAACCCACACTGATGCCAGTGTGGGATTTAATGTACCAAGCACCCCAGAGGTCATCTTAGAGATGCCCCCTTAAACCTAACCTACAATCCCCGTCTGCTCTGAGGCTGCCGAGGCTGCCACACAGCAGACATGTTGCTGGACCCCTGGGTGGGAGAGCCCCTGCTCTCCTGGGCCTGCAACAATGCACATCCTGGGCGAGGTGCTAAATCTCCTCCCCCAGGATGGGCAGGGGGAAGCTTCAAAGGCATGCCGCCTCTGTGAGCTTCCCCAGGCCACTGCAACCCCCCACTCTGGCGGGAAGCTTTGGCCGGAAACCCCAAATAAGGACAGGGGATGTGCCAGCCTGCCAACCCCACCCCGCAGGTGGGGGAGGCGAGGTGAAGCACATCTCCGGGCTCTCGCCATCTTGAAGATGGGGAGCCCTACCCTATCAGGACTAGGCTGCTGCCCCCCTTCCACAGGAGAGAGGCAGGATAGGGGTGTACCCACCCCAGGACAGGGACCCATTGGTCCCTGCCCTTCACCTACCCGTAACGCCCCTAAATCTAGTATTTAGGGGCACCCTTAACCTTCCTTCCGCAGATTCCAGATTCCAAACTACCAAGAAGAGCAAGAAGAAAGAAGACCTGCCCTGCAGCTGGTAAGAAGAGGAAGACACCAACTGCTTTGGCCCCAGCCCTACCGGCCTGTCGACCCTCGAACCTGCTCCTGCTCCAACCCGGCATCTCTTGTGGCCAGCAACCTCACAAACCCCGGAGGACCTGGCTAAAAATCATTTAAACAACATTTCACTTTCAGTTGAGAAGCGCATTATTCTTAAGTGGTCATTAACCTTACCTCGTCGTCTGTTCGTAGATAGTTTACGCTGTCTGGTTTTGACGATGTCTTGTAGCTGCAGCAGGAAGAAAATAAACCGATTTCAAAATACATGTGATATAAAATAAGTAATCGTAAAAAGACCAGCAAAATTGAGCATACAGGGCCTTTGAGTAGCACCATATCATGTGTGACGCTTAAAGTTAGTCCCATTTGTTTTAGGCAGACGGACTGTGGTTGGTGGGACTTGCAGATTCATATATCTGACAGAAGAATAAAACCAAACTACAAGCCACAGAAAGACAAACAGTATCAGCCAAAAGAAAAAAGCCAACCAAATATCAAAGAATCAAACATGAAACTAGGCTACTTACTTTAGAACCATGCAAGACTTAATTATGGGTATAGGACCATGCCCCTTTAATGTTGTGATGGATTTAAGTGGCATTTGGAATCACTTCTTCCCCACTCCTTTGTGTTGGGTGGGTTTAAAGCAGTGTGGTAAAGCGGTCGAAAATAGTCTGCCACATTAGGATTAATAATGTAATTTCTACTAATCTGAACATTTATGCCATGGCAGCAAAAATAACTAATGATCTTTGGCACATCTAATAAGCCTATATTCATAAATTTATTACTACAGCACAAAGGTCAAAATAGAGTTTATTACCATAGCATAGCAAAAAAAAAAGCGCTTTTTACTGCCTCACAGATTGCAAGCAACAGTTACTTTACACAGGGAAACAACTCTCCTAATAGGCAAAATGTCTCTTTTGTGTGATTTTATCTTGCTGCACAAACTTAACCCCTTGCATCCTGGTTTTGGTTAAATGTATTCTGTTAAAACAACTACACTTGAAAACATGCCATAGTATATAATCCATATATACAGATAAACTATGCTATCTATTACAATTTTTGAGGCAGGAGAGGGGCATCAAAACGTACTCGATTCTTCGTCTCTCATAAGCCATGGCACCTCTCCACGCTTAACAAGTGTAATAAATACCATATTACACTCTGCGTATATAGCGTTGTTGATGCGGTCCCTAGCCTCAGATGATGGGGAAACAGAGAGAGACTGCTACGTCAGCTCGAGACTCGCATGATAGAGCTAGACAGCAAGACACCATTTGGATTGAACAACAAAGATTTACATAACTTTCTATAATTGCTCTCCTCAATGGCAAACATTGAAACAATGAGCGTTTAACCCCACCAATGTAGAATCAGAAGAGACAGACTCAGTAACTATGAATAAGTGTCACTTGGAGTACTAAGCTAGATTAATCTAAATAATAAATAGTTAATAGACGAGATGTAATTTGGCTCCAAAGCATACAGCCAGGAGTTTCCACCTAATTTATGAAAAACCCAAAAATATTTTAAAAATAGAAAAAATTCATTTAAAAAAAAAAAAAAAAAAAAAAGAAAATGTTCAGTGTGACACTCCCCAAAGAAGGAGTATGATAATTCAATTTTGCACTATTAAGCATTTAAACACTTTTATAGCTACTTGCACTTTAGTCAGTGGGAAGCACAAGAAGCACTTTATTTATCAGGCTATGTTTGCACTTTATAGTGCTGCTTATTGCTCAGCTCATGTTTGTGTCAGGCTCTCCAATGTTATGGTTATATGATACTAATATGCAGAATTGCTATGTATGGTAACATGAGATTATATGACATTTGAGCTTACTGTAGGAAAAAAAAGGAGAAAAAAAATTGTTCAACTGCATTCATGCGGGTATAAAACAACCGATCCGAAATGCACATCAAATGGATGGTAACATCTACAGAGGTTTTCAGCAACATGAAATAGTTAAATAATTTTAAACAATTTTAACTCAACCCCAAAAAAGTGCTGAGGATATACATGTATTTATTTATTTATACTATAAATAAGACATGTATTTATTTGTAAATATTTATGAATTGGTCAGCGAGGCTGAAATGTCCCCACATGGGGTGGAATATGAGGAGCTCAAATGTAGCAACGTTGCAAAACAGTCTGTTCACTATGTCTATGAAAATAGTAATTACGTCACGAAATGGCTTGGTATTTTAGAAAGGCAGCAAAGCGTTGTCAGGATGTGTTCAAGGTCGCTCGTTGACTGAAACACGTAATGACTGTATGCTGTGGTGAAAAATATACACGAGTAAATCAAAAGTGGAGTTTGTGCCCTTCTCTTTGGCCTTACCAAGGAGGAGGAGCGCACACAGTGGAAAATATATATATATATATATATATATATATATATATATCAAGGATCGTAATAAAAGTTACCTTTAAAAAAACCTGGTTGTAACTTTCCAATAGATGTTGTCGGTTTGCCACGGCGGTGGGGCCACCAAAAGTCACTGAGGGGGAATGTTGGTTAGATGTGTGGTTTCATTCCTAGCAGCAATACTTACTTTTTCGAGTTTGGTTTGTTGTTTGATAAGTAACCTTTTCGGTAAGCACAACACATTGCCAATGTAATCAGGGCCAGAACCAACAACACAACTATGACGCCACCCACAATTGCTGCAATGTTCAGGTCATCTGTAAAAAACAGCAAGACACATTAGCAGAATAAAAGGTATTGCTAGAGATAAATGTACTTATGATTCATTCTCTTTAGAAGTATTAGAGTCAAACACAGTACATTCAAAAGTTTTCATGGACCAAGAATAGCAATAGTATTGAGGTTTAGGGTAAATCTGGAGCCCGTGAAAGATTATTAATAAAAATAAAATTAGGACATGTTGGATGAGCATGGAGAGCAATAATCTGCTTCAGTGGCCAGATCAAACATGCAAGTGTTCACCAATCAGGAAACTGATAATCTCCCTCTCACCTCAAGTGTGATCTTGGTTTGGCAGCCTAACAATCTCCTGAAAATTAAGTCTTCCCCCCTTTAGGTCTGTAATTGATATTCTTGTGAAACCATCCCGCAGTAATCAACCCTAAGACTAAAAGTGATGGCCACCAGTGTGGCAGCAGCTTGAAATATTAGATTGTCTATATTAAGAAGTAGATCATACATTTTGTCTAGGGAAAGAGTAAGAGTGCCATCATTAGCATTCAAATGGAAGAGGACTTTATTGCGGAATAAGTTTCAGTTCTCTGATAAAGAGTCAAGAATAGGCATGTGTCCTCAATGAAACAGACATCAGATGTTTTCTGCATGTTGTTGTAAGTCTGGTAACTGAAGTATGCCACCCACGCAGCCTTGGAATTCATTCATCACACAGATCCAATCTAGACCACGCTACTAGAAATTTGATTTCTTGGATAAGACCCGCTGTGTGGCTTCAGTCTGGATAAAAAGGTTACATACCAGTAGTCCTGGATCATAGGAGTCCTCATGGATGTCATAAACACCTCAATAAAACCCTGCCACCTATGCGAACCCTGGAACACCTTTCTACAGTCATTCTTCCATGATTCAAAACTGTAAAATGTCTTTAAACAAATAATTTATTAAAAATTTCCAATTGTGCGGCTGAAATACTCCTGCGCGGACTCTCGAATCACTCCCCAGTGGCGCTTACTATACGAGGGGTGGGGGGGGGGGGGGGGACGGGGGGGGAAGGCCAGTGGCCCATTCCGCTGGCGTCTCTCAGTCTGGAATCTTCAGAAGGAGCACTACAGGGAACAAATGGGAGATGCCCTAGATCAATAACTGGCTATTAACGTGGGCTCGGTCTCGAGGGCAGAGACTCTATGGGAGGCTTTGAAGCTCACCATTCGGGAGGTGGACATCTCGTTCTGTGCCACGGCCCGAAGACAGCATAGGGAGGCCCTGGTTCGAGCAGAGGCAGTTATTCTGGAGTTGGAGGTGCGCGGCAGAGAGGAGGGTTGGCAGCTTGCTCGCCATCGGCTGCTGCTAGCGCAGCAGGATTACTCTCATATCCTTCTAGATGAGGCACGTTAGACCTGGCTTGCTACTCGTAGTAGGATTTATCAGTGGGGTGACAAATCTGGTAAAATGCTGCACTGATTGTGTCAGGGTTCGCTTCACCCTCAGGTCGTCCCCGGGGTGGTGGGGTTGGATGGGCTCCCGGTGTCGGGTGCGTCGGCTATCGTGAGTGGCTTTGCAGAATATTATGCTCAGCTGTATGCTCCAGCGGAGGTCATTGTTCGTTTTTTGGATGATCTCCCTCCGAGGGGACTCTCAGATACAGTTCGGGAGGAATTAGAAGGCCCGCTTACTGAGAAGGAGCTGGGGACAGCCCTGGGTGATCTTAATTCTGGCAAGGCCCCAGGCCCTAATGGCTTTCCATGTGAATTCTTTAAGAAATATTTCTTGCAGCTGGGGCCACACTATCGCAGGGTGGTGGAGGAGGCCAGGGATCGGGGGCGTTTGCCCAGTGATTGGCGCGGAGATAGTAGTTTTTCACAAGCCCGGCAGACCGCCGGAACATCATACCGCCCTATCTCCCTCCTGAACGTGGAGGCCAAGATATTGGCCAAGGCTTTGGCGAACCGTCTTCGCCCCATATAGCTTTACTGGTTTACCCAGACCAGGCTGGGTTCATGCCCCAGCATGCAACCCGACAATATTCGGCGGGCGCATGTGGCAGTTTCGACTATTCAGGGTCTGGGGGGGAACGGGCGGCGCTTCTCCTGGCGGATATGGACAGGGCGTTTGACTCCCTGAGCTGGGTCTATCTATTTGCGCTCTTGCGGCGGCTGAATTTCGGACCGCGTTTCCTGTTCTACCTCACCCTGCTCTATACCGATTTGATGGCATTGGTGCGAGTAGCAGGCTTCGCTTCTTCTGCATTTTCCATTGGGCGGGGCACCAGGTAGGGGTGTCCATTATCCCCATATCTTTTTGCCTTAGCAATGGAACCCCTGGCTGCCTGGGTTAGGATGGATGCTCAGGTGTCCGGGTTTGAATGGGCGCATGGCCTGTCTGACCGCATCGCCCTCTACGTCGATGATGTGGTGTTCTTTCTTACCAACCTGGAACGAACGGGGCCGCGGCTATTGCGTATCATGCAGATTTTCGGGGAAACTTCCGGTTTATATATGAAACCACAGAAGCCCACTCTGTGGGTACTGGGAGATCGGGGCGAGCTCGGTTCTTGGACGTCATCTGTACAGGTGGTACGAGGGGGCATGAAGTATCTTGGGGTATACCTATCTGATTCTCCCGCCACGGCCTGGGAGCGCAATCTTGAGCCTGTATGGGAGCGGGTGCGCGAGGACATTAAGACCTGGTCCCTCATGCACCTGTCCATCTACGGCCGGTCAGCCATATTCAAGATGGTGTCGCTCCCGCGACTATTGTATCAGTTACAAAACCATCCCTAGCCAATTCCCCCACGGAGGTTTCGGCAGGTGAACTTGGTTCTGGGAAAGTTTCTTTGGGAGGGTGGCGCGGTTAGGGTGGCTGTCCAGAGTTGCTTCCTTTCTACCTATTGTGGGGGGCTGGCAACCTCCGATATATGGTCCTATTATGCTGCATCGCATCTACTTGTCCTTAATGAGTGGTGGTATGGAGATGGGACCGACCCGGCATACGCCGTGGAGTGGCGCTGCATGGGCGATCACTCCCTGCACACTATCCTTTACTCTGCCCAGCTGGGACGTCCTCTTCCGTCTGCCACGCGGATGGTGTTTCAGATTTGGAGGCAGGCATTGCGAAGGATGGGATGGTGGAACAGACTACCCCGCTGTGGTAAAATGGCCATTTTTCCCAGTTGTTGGGCCTCTACGAGTTCCGCGATTGGGATAACATCGGGATCTCTACTCTGGGTGATGTTATGCGCGGCACGGTATTGAAATCCTTCCAAGACATCCAAACGGCTTTTCAGATGCCAAAGACTCAATTTTTAAAAATATTTACAGTTTCGGCATGCCATTGCTCCCAGCCTAGAAGGCCTGGACTCCTTGCCGGAGTTTAGTCCGGTGGAAGCAAAGATTTTTATGGGGGACCTCCTTGACCACAAGATCTCCAAAATCTATCAATCTCTGGTTACGCATTGTTCCCCCACTTTGCAGCATCTTCCAGAGGCCTGGGAGTGTGATGTAGGCCGGTTAGAGGAGGAGGACTGGACAGAAGCTCTGGCTTCCCCACGTGGGTCTGCTACTGCGATGCGCCTGCGACTTATCCAATTTAAATAGCTTCACCGGGTTTACTTTACCAGGGTTGGGCTCTGAAGGGCGGGCCTGGTGGCTTCCCTGGAGTGTTTCTGTTGCGGGCGGGAGGAGGGGACCCTGATACATACCATATGGCACAGCATGGCGCTGGCTCGCTTCTGGAGGGGGGTGCTAGCTTGCCTCGGAGGTTCTGGGGTGGGAGCTTCCGCACTCACCGAAATTAGTTCTGCTCCATGTGATGGAAGGGAACGGGGGCAACATCTATAAACGACATCTCCTGCTCCTAGGCTTCACATTAGCAAAGAGATATAGCTAGGGCCTGGAAGGCGGTGGTTGCCCCATCGGTCTCGTCCTGGAAAAATGGCCTAGACTTTAGTATGGGTCTCGAGCTCCCCATCTTTGAGGCTAGAGGCCCTAGGAAGCACTATAAGATCTGGAGGCGCTGGGCAGATTATCGGGGTCTGGAGATGGAACCCCCGAGGGGGGACCGGGGTCGTGACCCAGAGTAGCAGGTTGACCTCTCCCGTTCCTTGCATTTCCCTATGTGTGGCTCACGATCCATCAATTGATAATGGTATGGTGGCTGTTGAGCTTTTGTGTGGACCGATAGCAGCCCGGGTCAGCTATATGTTGTTTCGGAATATGGAGACGGTGCACTGTGGGGTGGGGAGGGAGGTGGGTGGTTGGTTGGTTGGTTGGTTAAAGGAATTGATTCAATTTGTATCGCCTTTCATATTCTCCTGCTTTTCATTATGTAAAACTGTCAACTTCATTGTTTTTTTGTGTCTCTTATGCGGCAGTTGTCTCTGGAATTCAGAGGTCTGAATTATATGTGCTATTTTGACAAATAAAATCTGTTTAAAAAAAATAAATGTCCAATTGAAGTCTATCTGAGATGCCATTTTTCGTTTATTCTGAAAGTTTTAGAATGAGAGGTTTAACTTTCTAAAGTTACATCATCTGTCATGTAGAACTCATTTCAACACTTTGTGCGTGAGGATGAATTGCGGCCTGAAAGGCTTACATTAAGTTTAGACAAAAATAGAGCCTGTCCATTTAAGGATCTGGGAGGCACCCCACCCTACAATGCCTTGTTCCAGCAGTTAGCTGCTACAACCAGTTCTGTTTTACCATCGATATTTACAAGATACCCACACCCTCAACTCATCTCAGTAACATCTGGGGAGGAAAGCAGGTTGTGTATGACTTCAATGAAGATTCCTATGATGTACAACCAGGGCTACCGGTACATAACCTTTTATTCTGCGTCATAAAATTCTTCATTGATAGGCATAAACGCTTGACTAGAGGAACAAGCTTAAACAAAATACAGATTCAATGAAAGAAGTAACTTCACTATAAAAAAATGTATCAGACTTATCATAAATGCTACTTTTATTTAAAACTGTTTAAGGGTTTCTTGACCAACTTTACCATCAGCTTGAGTATTGATACCTAAACAGTACTGTCTATTAAAAAGTATGCACTGACTTCCATGTTGCCACTTTGCAGATATTGGAAATCTGACATGTCTAAGCCAGGCTGTGGTTGAACCCTTACCTTTTGTGGAGTGGGTTATGGCTTTGCTTAAAAGAGGCTAGTTGAATGCTACTAAGATGTTCCAGATTTTGTAAAGAAGATTTATGTATAGCTTCAAAAGGAGCGCTCAGTTTTGATAATACCAAGTTCAATTCCCCTGGAGGTGGTGACCGTCTTTATTGGAGGAACACCTTTCTTAAGGCCTTCAAGGAAGTCTTTGACTACTGGATTCTTAAAGAAGGATTTCTATTGTGGTGGTCTCCTTTAATATGCAATAGCAGACAAATGAACCTTTTTTTAAATTTCTTTGTTGATTTTATATTATTGAGTATTGTAGTACAAACGTATATTGTCAAGCAGTTATCATTGCCATTAACTTAGTGCTTCTTCTAACAACAATCTGCTTATAGTGTTGCTCCGGAGTGTCACGCACCACAGTACTGCCCCAGGTAAGACATGAGCTCCAAACACCTTAGTCTAGTAAAGTGTAGCAACAGCAACCCACCCAGTATTCACTTAATACCGTGCTTGTCAATGGTGGTTTCCTCCCTGAAGCATAAACAAACAAGTTACTTACCTTCGGTAACAATATATCTGTAAGAAACATAGGTTAGCTATAGATTACTTACCTTAGAATTACCCCCAGGCATCAGACTGGTTAAAGAAAGTTTTTAATCAGCAGTACCCCTGCGCGTCGGAAGGTGGTGTTGGTCGACTCCGCGTTAGTCGTCATGGTCGCCGGGATGACATCGCAGTAGCTGCTTAGACGCTGCCCTCGCGCGCGGACGTCAGTTCTGTACATGACTTTACATGCCGGAAGCACAGAGCCATGCAAGACACTGACCACTGGTGCACAAAACTAGGGCCCTGAAAGGAAGTCCTTAACCCTAGAAGTCAGTTTGCAGAACGGGAAGGATAGGTGGGGCGGTAATGAATCTATAACTAACCTATGTTTCTTACAGATATATCTGAAAGCAACAATTAATTATAGATTCCTTACCTTAGAATAGATACCCCAGCAATACCAACCCTGGAGGTGGGTCTGCAAAATAAGTTCACACCAGAAAGTCCTGGAGAACAGAACGGCCAAAGAAGCCGTCTCTCCGGACTTGGCTGTCAAGGCAGTAGTGTTTGGTGAACGTGTGCAGTGATGCCCACGTAGCTGCCTGACAGATGTCATTTAGAGGGACTCCTCATCCCAAAACAGTAGTAGCTGCCGTCGCCCTGGTGGAATGGGCGCACAGCCCCACTGGAGGCTCCTTCTTTGCCAAAGAGTAGTAGGCTTTGATGCAAAGAACGACCCACCTGGAGATGGTTTGTTTGTGCACGGCCCGACCATTCTTAGTGCCCACGTAACCAACAAAGAGCTAGGTCGTCCACCCGGAATTGTTTGGTGCGATCCAAGTAGGAGGAAAGTGCACGTTTTGGATCCAGGCGGTGGAACCTCTCTTGAAGGATGTGGAGGCGGAAAGAAGGTGGGGAAAGTGATGGTTTTGCCAATGTGGAATGAAGTAGCCACCTTGGGAAGAAAGGAAGTTTAGTTCTCAGGGCGACCTTGTCCGGATGGACAGCCAGAAAGGGAGGCTTGGAAGAAAGAGCTTGTAGTTCACTCACCCTGCGTGCAGAGGTGATGGCCACCAGAAAGGCAGTTTTCAAAGTGAGAAGTCCTAGAGGACAGTTATGTAGCGGCTCAAAGGGAGCGCACATGAGGTAGGTAAGAACCAAGTTCAAGTCCCACTGAGGCATTACGATGGGAACAGGAGGAAAAAGATGAGTAATGCCCTTAAGGAATCTATTTACAACAGGGGACTTGAAAAGAGAAGGCTGGTCAGGAAGCCTAAGGAAGGATGAAATGGCCAAGAGGTAGCCCTTTAGAGCGCACAGAGCAGAGCCCCGCTTGGACAAAGAAAGGAGGAACAAGGGAACCTCAGAAGGGAGGAGCGGAAAGGGGATCCACAGCCTTTGCTGTGCACCATGCCACAAATTTGTACCATCTGCAGGTGTATACCATCTTAGTGGAGGGACACCTGGCTTCCAAGATAACATCGCATACTTCGTGAGGCAGGTGAAACGACGTCAACTGCCGCCACTGAATCTCCACGCAAGGAGGTGGAGGCTGGACAGGTTCGGGTGGAGGACCATCCCCTGCTGCTGCGACAGAAGATCCTCCCGAAGTGGCAGTCTGATCGAAGGATCGATGACCATGTTGAGCAGCTCGGGATACCAGACTCTTTGTGCCCAATAAAGAGCCACAAGAATGACTTGGGCCTGGTCGCGCTCTATCTTCTTCAGCACTCTGGGCAGAAGTGGTATAGGCGGAAAGGCCTATAGAAGAGCGGAACTCCACCTGCGACGAAAAGCGTTGCCTAGCGAGTGCCGGCTTGGAAATTCCAATGCGCAGAATTGCTGACATTGCGCGTTCTCTCCAGTGGCGAATAGATCTAACCAAGGTTCTCCCCACTGCTGAAAGGGACCTTACACCACCTCCGAGTAAAGGTGCCATTCGTGATCCATCATGCACCTGCGGCTGAGTTCATCTGCCGTGGTGTTCAGAGAACCTGCCAGGTGTTGAACCACCAGGGATATGCCCTGATGTTCCAGCCATTTCCAGAGGCGGAGGGCCTCCTGACATAGGGTCCACGACCCCACCCGTTGCAGTACCACATGGCGGTGGTGTTGTCCGTTAACATCTGCACTACTCTTCCCCAGACAGAGGGAAGGAATGCCTTGAGTGCAAGACTAATTGCCCAAAGCGCCAGAAGGTTGATGTGGAGCCCGGACTCCGCCGGAGACCAGAGGCCACGGATCTCTGCCTACCCCATGTGGCCGCCCCATCCCAGAAGTGATGCATCGGTCACCACTGTGAACTCTGGTTGAGGAAGGGAGAGGGAACTGCTGTCGACCCAATCCTGGTTCGTAAGCCACCACTGCAATTGGTTTGCAGTGTGCTCAGAGATCTGGCCGCAATCGGACAGGTTCCCATGATGTTGTGCCCACTGGAACTTCAGGTCCCACTACAGAATCCGCATATGCCATCTGGCATGGCCCACCAGCAGGATGCAGGAGGCCATCAGACCCAGCAGCCTGAGGGTCATCCTGACCGAAACCAGGGATAGAGGCTGAAAGATCGGAATCATAGCCCGAATATCCTGGACTCACTGTTCGGGAGGATAAACCCAAAACTGCGTTGTGTCCAGAACCGCTCTGATGAAGAAGAGCTTCTGAGAGGGGGATCATGTGTGACTTCGGCACTTTGATGGAGAACCCCAGCAAATGCAGGAGGTCAGCCGTAGTCTGGAGGTGGGAGACGAAAGCCTGGGGCGAGTCACCCTTCAACATGGAACCCCTAATCTGCGCAGAAGAGCTGCGACCACCGCCATCACTTTCGTGAACACCCGAGGGGCACTGGTAAGGCAAAAGGGAGCACAGTAAACAAAGTGCTCGTGGCCTACCGTGAACCGCAGGTAACGCCGGTGGGCAAGCAGGACGGGGATGTGAAAATAGGTGTCCTGCAAGTCCAACACTACCATCCAGTCTCCAGGGTCGAGGGATGCCATTTTGAACATCACCTTCCGGAGGAAGCCGTTGATGTTCCTGAGATCCAAGATAGGATGTAGGCCTTTGTCCTTCTTGGGCACCAGAAAGTAGTGGGAAAAGCAACCACGACCTACTTCTGGGGCAGGAACGCGCTCAATGGCTCCCTTGGCCAAGAGTGCTGAAACTTCCTGTTGCAGAAGGGCCAGATGATCCTCCGACATGCGATGGAACTGCCGTGGCATTGATGGAGGGGTAGTCTCGAAGGGGAGGGATTAGCCCCCTTCGGACTATTTGCAAAACCCACCTGTCCGATATGTTGGTGCGCCAATGGGGAAGGTGATGGCTGATCCTGCCACCCACTGGCGTTCGTGGCCCTGAAAGGTCGGACTGGGAGGGTTTGGAGGCTGCTGCAGAGGGGGCTGTGGTGAACTGGCCCGCCCGCTGGCCCCCCCAGAACCACGGCGCTGGTTCCCATGTCCCCGGCCCCGCAGAGGCTGAACAGCTTGCGCTGGCCTGTGTGCCTGTGTGGGACGTGGCAGTGCACCCATTCCGTAGCCACAAAAGGGGAGAAAGGCAGACTGTGCAGGGCGGATGGTGGAGAGGCCCGAGATCCCTCGGAAAAACCAATTGACGGCAACCAGGCGTAGCGTCGAAGGGCTACTGACGTGGAAATCATCCTGCCTAGTGCATCGGCGGTATCCAGCCCACAGCAGATGGTAAACTTGGCTGCGTCTCTCCCCTCGGCAACTGCACGGGAGAGCACGGCCCGGACCTCCTCCGGACACTGGGGTAGCACCTGCGCTACCGTATCCCACACAGAGTGAACATAATGGCCCAACAGACATGCAGTGTTTACCGACCGCAGTCCCAAGCTGGGGGAAGAAAACATTTTCTTTCCAAGGTGGTGCAGCTTTTTGGATTCCCTATCGGAGGGTGCGTTAGGGATGCACCTTTCGAAGTAGAGGTTTGGACCACCAAGCTCTCAGGGGTGGGGTGTTGGGAGAGGAAAGTAGGGTCGCCTGGGGCCGGGCGGTGGCGTCTGGCAATCATCCTATCCACAGGAGCCCCTGTGTTGGGCCTGGACCAGGTGCCCAAAAGGATGTCCCTGAGGGCTTCATTAAACAGCAGCAGGGGCTCTGAAGAGCTTGTTGCCAGTCGAAGGACCTCTGTCAGGAGGTTAGTCCTGACTGCCACCATAGGTAGCTCGAGGTGGAGAACCTCGGCTGCCCTACGCAACACCTCTGCGTATGACCCTCACTCCTCCGTAGCCACGGTAGGAGGAGACAAAATGCCAAGGTCTCCAGACCACTTGCTTCCCCCAGTTCCTCCCTCCACTCTTAGGTCAACTGGTCGGTCAAAGGGACCCCAGACCCCTCACAGTCTTCCTCACCCCCCTCCAGCTGCCGATCTGGTCTCAAAGAGCCAGGGTAGAACAGGGGCACAAAAGAACCCGTCGGCGTCGGATCCAGCGTCGGTCGACGCCGCTCCGACTCTGGGTCTACCTCAAGGTGGAGGCCGGGCCCGACGTATGACTGGGGACACAACCAACATGCGGACATGGTGCCAGTGGAATAGGAACCGGGCAGGCGTAACAAGGTCTACCGGCGCCTGGATCCAGGGGGACTGCCGGCACCGAAGACCCAGGGCCCCCAGCCGAGTCCGCGGGGCCCGAAGGCGCGCCGGTGTAGTCGCACTGCCCAAAGATGGCATGCATCGCTTTGTAGAAACTCCGAAGCTGGGCAGGGGTCGCATCGGGTCCCAGAAAGGGAGGGAACCCCCCTAGTCGACCCAAGGGTATCCGCACACGGATCCGTGGGAGGGGCACCACCCGCATCCCTCGTCGCATCAACCGACGGACCGGGAGAAGCCAAGAGTGACGATGCTTCTCAGACTTCTTCTTGTGGTTTGACTTACCTGACCCCGAGTGCGAAAACTTAGACGAAGAATGGTGGTGGCCGCGCGACCGGTTCCTCGACTTGCTCCAGGACCTCGAACGACGTGGAGCCCACTGCCGGGCCTCGAGTAGCTTTCGGGCCCATGGTCTGGTGTCGTGGTCGCTCTCCAGGCAATAGAGGCACACGCAGTGCGGGTCTGTCACCGACATTAGTCGGTTACAGGAACTGCAGGCCTTGAATCCGGGCATCCTTAGTGCACCAGGAGTCGTTAGATTCAAAAGAAAAATTAGACAAAAGTTAAGAAAAAGCAGGTAAAAAAACGACTGAGGTACCGGTCTCTCCGGATCGGCGCTTGCTGGCGTGGAAAAAGAAAGAATTGACGTCAGAGCGTGAAAGCGGCGTCTATGTAGCTACCGCAACGTCATCCCGTTGACTGACACCACCTTCCTATGCGCAAGGGTACTGCTGACGAAAAACTTTACTGTAGCCCGAGAGTCCTCGGAAAAACCAGTTGACGGCAACCAGGCGTAGCGTCGAAGGGCTACTGACGGGGAAATCATCCTGCCTAGTGCATCGGCGGTATCCAGCCCACAGCAGATGGTAAACTTGGCTGCGGATGAGGGTTGGGAGGTGGGGGGGGGGGGGGGGGGGGGGAGTAGTTCTACACAGGTAGTTAGCTGATCCTTTCAGTAGATCAGGTCCTGTATCCATTCCTTAAACTTTGGCGCCCATCCCCTATTTACATGCAACTCTACGCTTCACCAGCAAAAGACTGAGTACCACATACCATTTATAAGACAAGTCTACACCTTCTGTGTGTCTCAAAATGGTGAGTAGAGGTGTAAGTACTAAGGGTCTGCCAACCATCAGGGCCAGCGCTTCAGCAATCTCCCACCAATAAGTTTGTATCAGGCCGTACGCCCAAGCCAGGTGGAGGAAATCTGCTACTGCCATGTCACACCAGGCACATCAGTCATCAGAGCATAGGCCATATCAATGCAACCTAGCAGGAGTGTAGTACACCTGATGCAGAAATTTTAAATGAATAATACAAAGTCTGCCACTGGAGGCTATGCAACCAGTCTGCTGGCAGCAATACTGCCATGGTTTACTTGTCAATGGAGTCTTCAACTTACGGTCCTACCCTGAATGAGTGTTTTCCGTCACTACAGGGGCCTTGAGTTGGGTCAAGTGATATAGTGTTGACACAATATGCCTCTGATTAGTAGAGCCAATCAGTACATGGAGAGTGTTAAATGTGGGGAGTTCGCAGGGAAATTCGGGTGGGACCGTTTTTACGTTATGTCAGAGTTGAATATATATGAATATATCCAAGGGTGTCGGCGCTTCCCTAGCAAAAAAAATGTCCTGAGTTATGGACTGTCCCTCAGCGTATAAATCCCCCGACCCATGTGGTTTTCCCCATCTTGTGGAGCATGTTTCTGCAGGCCATTTCGTGGGTGACCGGTAGGGAGAAATGATATGGCAATGGGATGAGCAGAAAACAGAGCAGCAGCCTCTCAAGCTTTTCCGCCAACTTGTTCCAAGCCGCAGTTGTACACACAACAGTGGAATCCGCTATTCCGGCAGTTTGTGCATGTGTTCCCATGTAGGCCGGCCGCAGAATGGGAGCCATGTAACCCTGCTTCATGGCCAGATGCAAAACCAAAGGGGATGATGGACGGAGTGTTGAACATTGCAAGCTCTCACCCCCAGCCAACTGATCTGGGTTTAATCCTTCATCATTCTTTAGCTCACTCTGCCACCCCAGTTCAAACATGGCCATATGCAAATCAGTCTGACCCTGTGCCTTTGGTTCTGCTTTGTTCGCCCATGGCCAGATGCAGCATAAAGTGGGGTGACCTATACCAGTAAGTAGCATAATGTGCTTGAGTGCATAGAAAACATAGCTTCATGCCCGGCTCCCTGAATCACCTTTAGAAAAGGTTGTGTGAGCACACACCATTGCAGCCATGGTTGTCCCCGCCCAGGCTAGTCTTATTAGTTGCGTTTTCAGTTCCTCAAAAAACAAAAAGGGTCCGGGGAAGTAAGGTATATTTAAGAACAGATAGAGAAATGTTGGCAGTATGACCATATGCATGAGGGAAACATCCCGCGAAGGAAAGGGGCAATGATATCCAGCGGGTGAAATTGGTTATTGCAGATCGAGCAATGCCATAGTTCACGTATATTAATTTTTCTATGTTCCTGGTGATCAATATCCCAAAATAATGAAGCTCTAAGTCACACCATTTTAATGGATAATTCAGACTGTACTTTCTGGTGGCAGAGGTGAGTGGGAATATATTGGATTTTCCCCAATTCATATGTATATCTGACATGGTGCCGAAGGGAACAAACTTGCGCAACACTTCATTCAAGCTTTCTTGAGGGTCTCAGACATAAAACATGATATTGTCAGCATATAATGACACCAATATATGCCTTGTGGTGTACTTAATGGCGTATTCACGGTGGTGTTGATGCAGTTTTGCTGCAAGTGGCTAAACCGCCAGTATGAACAGCAGTGGTGACAAAGGACACCCCTGCCTTGTTCCTAGCTCGATGGTAAATGAGAAGGTCCCATTTATTTACACTTTGGCAGTCAGTTGAGAGCGAGAAGAGTGTGCGCAAGTTATGCAATGTGGCTGCCCACATATAAAGCCTGACTGGTTAGGCCGTACCAGTTAAGTTCATTAGCAAACTGAGGCTATTAGCTAAACTTTTTGCAAGGACTTTGACATCACAGTTGATGAGTGACCGGGGTCGTCAGGACTCTCAAAGTTCTGCCGCCTTCCCGGGCTTAGAGAAAGCAATTATCATCGCCTCCCTCATCAAGGGGGGGAGCAAGCCAGTGTCCTATGCTTAGGCGTATACCTAGTGCAATGTCAAAACCAGGGTACCCATATAAGTTTTGTAAAAAACGTCCAGCAGGCCATCTGGGCTGGGGACACTGCTTGACTAACTGCATTATGGCCTTCCGAATGTTGTCCTCTTCTATGTCTGCGATAAGAATTATTGTGGGGAGTCACTCACCCACCCCAGCGCTACATTTTTGAGGTATGCGTCTTTGTCTATACTTCGCATTTTACGAGAGGTGTATAGGTCAGAATGGAAAAGGCCCGTACGATCTCTGGTGTGTCACGAACCATAGTTCCCGCTGATCTCAAGAACTAGATTCGTGATTTGGGGCTTCCACCTCATTTCAGCCAATGCATGGCCTGGACGCTCCCCCTCTCGATAAATCCTGTCTTTTTCCTTGGAACAAGCATTCTTGTTCCGCTGTGTCTTGATATTCAGCAAGAAACTCCCTGAATCCAACAGCGACCCCAGAAGTCCCCGGGTCTGCCATATCTTCCTCCAATAATTTGATATATTTTTCTATTGCCGCAGAGTTGCCCACATGGAGCACAATATCCCTCCACTTTCAGTTTGGCAGGATCTCCTGATGGTGACCTTGAAGGCCTCCCCTATTTTTCTCATCTTCGGGACATAGGTATTATTTCTGTAAAAAACAAAAAAACAGCAATTTCTTGCCTTAGTGCTTGGCGAAAAGGTACATCTAGCAATACAGCTGGAGAGAGCCTCCAGGTCGCATATGGCGAGGAGCTGGATGCAAGTAGAACTGGGGAATGAGGGAGTGCGTGCTAAGTATGCTGCATCATGTACCCCAGACTCCTAGCCCTCTGGACAGTAGCCAATAGACTAATCTCAACCAAGTATTGTGCACTCCAGAGTAGAAAGTTTGCTTCCTTTCCTGGGGGTGCAAGGCTCTCCACGCATCCAGCAGGTGGTATTCCTCCATAAGCGCGTTAATATGACGACTAGCAGAGGCTCGTTAATGAGGCTGGGATCTATACAACACTGGACGCTGAGTGGTGTTAAAGTTCTCTCCCCAAATGATGTGTGAATCCTATCTTCTTTATGCAACCCCATAGTCCATCAAAAAAGGAGGCGTCATCTGTGTTACTAATGGTAATGGATACCAATGCCAGTCTGCCCCACATCAAGATGTATTGGCCCTGAGGATCATTAATAGAGTCTTGTGGGGCATATGGTGTACCCTTCCGAATAAGTATAGCAGGGCCCTTAGCGTATGTAGAGTAAGTCTCAAAGCTTTTATGTGATGCCCAGTGGGCAGCAAAGGTTGCACGTGTGTTAATTCCCATATGAGTCTCCTGCAACATGAATATTGTGCTTTTCCAGGTATGCTAGTATATGTCTCTGTTTGCAGGGATTACTCAGCCCTCTAAAATTCCACGTCAGGCAATTGTAGGAGCCACAGGAGTCGTTATTTTGCCTGAGTCCAGGGTCTCTCATCTTGAGGGGAGCGCGGAATTGTTCAATTTATCCCAAGACCACATGAGGCATGGCAACAGAAGCGCAGCTGGCAATGTAATCCAATGTGTACCAAGGAACATAAAAAACAATCCCTGTGCCTCCCTCCTCCAATGCTGGCAGCCATATCCTGCCTGAAAATAATCTCCCTCCCAATTACCAAGACTTAACAATAACTCACTCTCGGCATCACTCATTGTATTTGCTGGCACCAGTCGCCTGTTACTAAGAAACAAGAAAAAAGTCTTGGACAGCGCAACCTATTTGCAACAAACAACTTGTGAGAAAGTATTGTGTCAGCAAATTCAGTCAAAAGAGGAAGTAAATAGCACTAGGTTGCATGCAGCAGAAAAAAGAAAGAAAGAGAGAAAAATAATAGAAAGTGTGAGGGTAGAAAGAGAAGTGCTCACAGAAAAGTCAAAGTTACAGTAGCACAAGACAAATAAGGTGTAATCAATAGCATAGTTTAGGGGTATCCTGGAGGTAGACAGTTCGAGAACCCAGTGGGGTCCCCCTCGAATGAACGAGGGTGTCCAGGACTGAGTTGTGGGTACCTCAGATGACTGCATACGAGTTAAGGTTCTGTTGATCAGGATATTTGTACATACTTGTATGCTTCTCCAGTACCAGTTTAGCATAGAGCATCATAGCTCGTTTAGTAGTCCATTGGCATCTCTGCCTCCCCGCCATGTGAAACGAAAAGGGGGGTCTCTTCTGATTCCCAGGAAGCATAACAAGCAGTTTGCTCCCCTCAGCCAGGGCTTTTTTACGGAGTTTTATATAGCGCAAACTTGACCTGACGGTATCGGGTATCAGAGCGCTTTATATCGCACCAGTTGCGTTACATGAAGACACATTCATTTTTGTTAGGCATGGGGAGATTAAGTGATTTGCCCAGAATCACAGGATGTTCAGCGTCATTGCAGAGACTCGAACCCAGTTCCCCAGATTCGAGGTTGACCGCCCTACCCGTTAGGCCAACTCCTCTCCCCAATTCTGGTTCTGATAGTGGCAAGGAGGGCCTTGACCCCTGAAGCACCCGACCCGGCAGGGAGGCCCGGCTCACACTTCGCTTCATAAAGTCACTGACCTGCTGCGGGTTGCTGAAGATCTGGACTTTGCCTTGATGCGTGATGCAGAGGCATGCTGGATAAAGCATTGTGTATTGAATGTTGGCCTGTTGCAGCTTTCGTTTACCGGGAAGAAATTTCTTATGAGCTTCCTGCACCACAATGATGAAATCCAGATATATGGACACCGCACTTCCCTCAAATTGTAGCGTATGTTTCTTTTTTGCCAGTCTAAGAGCAGTGTACCGGTCTCGGTAATTTAATAGGCGGCAATGATTGGCCTTGGAGGGCTGCTAGGGCGAGCCATCAACGATCTGTGAGCCCTCTCCACTATAAGCATCCTGAAAAAGGACTCTGCCTCGAACACCGTCGTGAGCAGCCTCTCCACAAAGTCCTCCATTCTGCCCATATTGGTGGACTCGGGGATGCCCATTATTCATATATTATTCCTGCACGCCCGCACTTCTACGTCTTCGTTTTTAGCAGATATTACCTTAAGGATTTTTTCCATTTCGAGCAGCTGGCCACTTCTACGGGAAGCAGCTTCTTGAATCGAAGAAGTTCTGTGTTCTGTGTTTCGGCCATCATTTTTTTTTATCTATTGGGTGATTGAGTCCATTCTGGAGCACATAGTATCCATCTTGGATTCAATTGAGGTGAGGTTGTGCTGCATCGCAAGAAACAGTGATTTCAGGTCAGTAGTGTTGGTTGTTTCTTCGCTGGGTGATTCCTTGGTGGGTTCTGTTCAGGGCCACCACCAAGAGTCCGAGTAGACCTGTGTGCCACAAATAGTAGTTTGGTCTGCTTATCATCCGGTTTCCCCATGTTGCTCTCAAGGGTGGTATCTCTGCAGCCGATAATGAGACTGTGTGGCCTCAGGGGATGTCCGCATTCATCTGTTCAGGTGCTTCAGGCCCAGTGACCTCCTGTCCTCAGCAAATGGCTATGCCAGATATCTGTCGCAAGATGGCCCCCGGTTCCACCTCTCCTTCGCTTGACACACCAGAGGAAGACCAGCAGACCCAGCTAGTGCCAACAGTATTTCTCAGCTTAACAATGGGATTAAGTGGTATGAGAAGTGTTCCTTTTTAAGCTATTTAATATAGTCCCATATAGCGCCCAGTTCTAGTTATGAGCAAGGTCCAAAATCCAATTATAATTGTTTGCCCAACACAGTGTTCTTTTCCCCGATTGGGCATTATGCCATGTAGTGGGGGTTTATAAAGTCTGATGTGTTTCTTCAGTCCACTTGAACAGTGCTCCTCCAGTTTATCACACTTCTGTTGGAATTAGCGGGATTGGCCGCACTAGTTTACTCGCCATGCCTGCCCCCACATTCTCGCCTGCATTCACCGCGTTCCTGCGGACCTCAAAACAGCCCAGCAGGTGACCCGCCTCCAGCCTCTGGATCTCCCTTCAGTGGGCGTCCCTAGCACGGATCACCCGGGTGAGCTCCGCCCGCTAGCCATGATCCCTCCGCAGTCTGCCACCGGGACGGAGCTGCCAGCGTTCACAGCTCCGGGGCACAACGCAGATGCAGGGGTGAGTCTGGGCTCTATGAATCTGTTGCGTTCACCACCCTGCCCGTCAGGCTCCCAGGGTCAGCCTGCCAGCAGCCCCCAGTCCTTTCACACACGATATCTCGCCACAGGCGACTCCAGTAAGACCCTAAGTTATTGCCCCGCCGCACAGCACCGTCTGGCCACCTGCAAGGGAGTGGGGGGAGCTCCACCAGAGGTCAGGACGGGCTCACACGCAGGCAGCTGCCTGCACTCCTCATCTAGCCTAGACGCAGGTTCAGTGGTGCATACGACTGTCTCCTACGCAGCTGCCATTTCGTGTACATCACTCCTGATCCTTAGGTCGCAGTTTCCTGATCCTCAGCAGCTGTATTGTTGCACACAGGAGTTGCTTTGAACAACTCCTTTAGATAAATAGGAGTCATGCAGGCAGGAATATCTTTATGTTGCAGCCATTTGGGGTAGGATTCCGTCAGATGTAGGCCCCGGGCGGCTGGAGCCTCACTACAGTGCGGTCATTTTGCTAGCCGGCTATCTGGCGTCCCAAATGAACCTTTATTGATTACATTTGTAACTCAGATTTCGGGGGATAAAGCATGTATGGCAATATGACCTTTACCTGCCCAGAAATTGGATCATGAACATTACTTTGACCCTAGATGCAAACGCTTTCCCTCTTTAGGAGCTACAGGATCTAGTAGGGGACTTTCAAAATATTCATGCAGTCTAGGTGTAGATTTAAACGCCCATACTCTCTGATTTCAGAAGCTACGCAGTCCAATTCAAAGATTGAAGGGCTGCATGTAGTATTTGACCTTGAAGGCTGGTCAAAAGATCTGTTCTGGATGGTAATGCTTTGTCATATATCATGGAAATTTGAAAAAGGTCTGGGTACCACCATTGTCTCAACCAATTTGGTGCGGTTATAATTATTTTTGTTTTTGATTTCAGTAGTTTTAGGATCACTATTGGTGTGCCTTTCATCGCTAAAGACCTGCTTGGACGCTCTGCTGCTCGACGGGGGAAGGTTGCTGCACTGCCCTGCTGCGGGACTGCGAGGACCACGGTGCTCAGCGCCTAGCTGACTGGACTCACCTGGTTCCTCTTCCCGCTCCCGCCCCCACCATCTGCATCCATCCACACAGCGCCTCGCGGCCCCCGCTTCGCGGGAGCCGCTCGTTGGTACAACGCCATAAATATCCTGGCAGACAAACATTCTGCGTGTGCCTTTCATCGCTAAAGACCTGCTTGGACGCTCTGCTGCTCGACGGGGGAAGGTTGCTGCACTGCCCTGCTGCGGGACTGCGAGGACCACGGTGCTCAGCGCCTAGCTGACTGGATTCACCTGGTTCCTCTTCCCGCTCCCACTCCCGCCCCCACCATCTGCATCCATCCACACAGCGCCTCGCGGCCCCCGCTTCGCGGGAGCCGCTCGTTGGTACAACGCCATAAATATCCTGGCAGACAAACATTCTGCGTGTGCCTTTCATCGCTAAAGACCTGCTTGGACGCTCTGCTGCTCGACGGGGGAAGGTTGCTGCACTGCCCTGCTGCGGGACTGCGAGGACCACGGTGCTCAGCGCCTAGCTGACTGGACTCACCTGGTTCCTCTTCCCGCTCCCGCCCCCTCTCGCCCTTTGGTTCTTCTTGAGACCCCAATAGGACGCGCTAGCGGTACGCGCGCGGGACGTAGCTCGGGGCGAAGACCGGGCAAAGAGCGGGCCGTTTGTGGCCGTTCGTGGATGGCCGTGGACGGGACGGGCCATTGCCTTGACAGGTGTTACCACACATGGACTATATTCATTGTGAGTAGTAGCAAAGTTGCTGATAGGTGGGTCCTGCCTTCTAGTGTTTGATGCTGTTGCTGTGTAAATTTAACATCTTAGCAATTATTCCCAACTGTGCTCCTTGGTGTATTACATATATTGTCTTGAGTCCCCTCCATTCTACTTGGGTAGCTTCCCAACAGTCTGACCCTCAACTACCAGTATGACCTCCCTAAGGTCTGGTAGGAAGGTCGTACAGGCCACTAAAGGGGGTCAAGTATTAGGGACTCTCGATAATTTTATTACAAGAGCGGCCCGCGTTCTAGAACAAGAGATTATCTTAACCGAGAAAAGATTGTCCCTAGAAATTCAAGAGAAAAGATCATCACTGGGTAATATAATGACGGCTATGTCCCCAGAAAGTAGACTGCCGCAAACTATTCTCGTTATATCGCCCAGTCCTACTGAAGCGCAGTCGGACCAAACAGATCTGGGCTCAGTGGATATATTACAAGAGCCAACGCCTACCCCCGAACCCAATGCTCTTCCCTCAACTGCTAGCACCTCTCACTCACAGTCTACCTCTGAGCAATCGTGCACTGTTGCTCAGATTGTGAGTAATAAGTCCAAGCCTACTTTTGGCAAAAGAAAGCGTAGGGGAGTACTTCTCAGGGGTAAATGTGCAAAAAAGTCTAAAATGTTCAAACCGCATGATTCTGTTATTAATCGAGATGCTCACTACCCCATTGCACCCAGCAGTACTACTCCTGTTATACGGAGCCCCGGGTCTTTACATACTGCTATCACCCAAACTAATGCAGACCCTCTATCTTCCGGTCTTCTCCAGCACTTAGAGAAACTATTTAAATCTCTTCTCTTACCTTTATATGAGAGAGTTAACCGTCTCTCCACCTCGCTGGAGAAAATAGAGGGCATGGTGCTTACAAACACGTCCATGTTGGAGAAATTCACACTGTCCTCCATCGGTTCTAAGTCTTTAACCACCCTTGAAATAGTTGATATATCTAGGTCTGATTCCAATATTAAGACCCGTAGGGGTGGAGCTCCACCCAACTTCCCTGCCCGTAATGACCCTGTTGTAGAAGCACCTTGCCCCCCTGTTAGTGTAGATGTACCGACTGATCCAGGGTGTAACAATAATACTACTACTACAGTTACTAACAAGAGTGCTACTATTAGCAAGCCTAGTATGGAGAGTGTTGATCTCTTTCAAAAGCTCCCATGCATTAATCTTCCCCCTGAGTCAAAACCTTATACCATTATATTGGTTGGTGTCCCAAGGCTCCCCCAGGCTAAGCTTCAGTCTCACAGTGAGCTGAAAAACAAAGTTATACACTGGCTAAATAGCAACAGGCCACTACCTTCTAGATTAAGTGCTGAGATCATGACTGTCCGCAGGGTGTGCTGGCTGGGAAGTAGAGTTAAGAAAGTGGAGGGTGACTGTGTGATCATTAACTTTCGGGACCCTAGGGTGGTGAGCCATATTTGTTCCTACCCTAATAATTCGAGTGGTACTGGAATATCTACCTTGGACATGTCCTATTTTTATTCATATCACTCTCCTGTTCTACCTTTCGACATGTCCATTCCTTGGGAAAGGGTCACCAAGAGTTCCCATCGACAGACTGGATGGGATTTCCATCTCCCACTGTCTAACTCTTATGCTCCATTGAATGCTCTAGACGGGGTTGACTGACTCCCACCAACCCCAAATAATAGGGCCAGCTCTGGCGTGGACAACTTGGGACTAGAAGGGAGGGGTGGGATAAGGAGGGCACCTCTGGGTTTGAGCTTATCGCCAGTCACTCCTGCTCGGGTCACACCTAATGGTTCATCTATTATTCACTGTTACTCCGGTATTCCCAAGAGCGTGAACAACGGTATGGGACACACCTTTATTCAACCCGCCATATTAGGAGTTGCTCCTGTACCTTTGCTGCCTATTCCCACCGGCCCTCCTTTAATATCTATGGTTTCATGGAATATTGCTGGTTTGCGCAGTAAAATAACCCTGGAAGACTGGTCTGCATGGGTGAATACCCAGGACATTCTGGTCTTCCAGGAAACATGGGCAGTGGATCCCATTTACATCTCCGGGTATTTAAACTTTTTCAAGGGTGCTACACGTGGAGCAAAGGGACGCCCATCTGGTGGCCTCTGCATTTGGGTCAAGCAAACCCTTGGGTATAGTATAAGGGAATTGGTCATAGATAGCCCAGATTTATTGGTTATCTCATTACAGCTGAACGACGATCCTGAAATCCTGATTGTAAATGTTTATAACAGGGGCCTTCCTGGTGGTCGTGGTACAAATACTTTCTCACAATTGGAAGGGTTTTTGGACACAGTGAATCTGCGTTCCAATGTTTTAATAGTGGGAGACCTAAACTGTTGTTTTGAGCCTCTGCCCATTGCCCCCGAGTCACTCACAGGGGATGTGGATGTAATTTTCAATATTCCACCTCTTGATCTTCCTCCCATTAAGAGGTGGACTGAATCCGCTACCCAGTGGATGAGTCTATGTATGGAGCGGGGCTACAGAGCTGCCAATGGACGGACCCCCTCGGATAAAGAAGGAAGGGCAACATTCTCTGATGGTCGACGCTGTAAAAGTCGAATCGACTACGCCTTAATCAAAGTGGAGTATTGGTCCATACTATGTGATATGGTGGTCTCAGACCGCCCTGAGAGCGATCATAATCCACTGGTTCTGAACCTATTACTCTGTCCAGCACACAGAAATAAACCCACAGAAATAGCGACCGCCGAAACATTATTAACTAACAATCAACGGCGAGTTCGCTGGGATAAGGTAGCTATCGATAGCGCATTATTATCTGAGATTAGTCAGAAGGTTTCCTGTGCTCTGGTGGATTTACAGCTCCTACAGAGCACAGAAGATATAATTACAGGGGCCACCCAAATACACGATCATTTATTTTCTGATCTTAAGTCCATATTCTCCAAGCCAAGCAAGGCTAAGAAATCTTCTATGTTAAACCCGAAATCTTGGTATAACAAAGCATGCCGAGCTTCCTATAGCAAATTGAAACTTGCTATTACTACTAAAAACCCGGCTGTTATTAGACAATCTAGAAAAGACTATAGCAAGGCTAAAATAACGGCCAAACGAGATTGGGACAATAACCACTGGAATGACCTCCTGGCTGCTAGCAAAAAAAGGAATTCAACCCTGTTTTGGCATATTGTTAAGTGGGGTAACTCACCTAGTACCCAGGTCCCAACCAACCATGTTCCCCCGGATATCTGGGTCTCGCATTTTGAGGCCCAGTTCTCGGACGGAAACCGGGTTGAGGGGTTTGTCCCCATAGAAAGCAGGGACCTGTCCATTTCCCCTATATTCAACTTTGACTGTGCTGAGGTCGCGGCGGCGCTGAGAAAGGTGCCCAGCGGCAAAGCACCCGGAATAGATTGTGTCCCTGCTGATCTTTTTAAATCTGACCCTGGTATTTGGGTACCTTATATTGCACATCTTGCCAATGCTTTAGCTAGAGGGGCAGCTATCCCTGACTCCTGGAGGGGCGCAGAGATTCTCCCGATTTTTAAGAAAGGTGATCGTTCCTGTCCGGGGAACTATCGCCCTATTAGTCTTATTGATTCTGTTCAAAAGATCATTGCTAGAATGACACTGGCAAGAATCCAGACTTGGATTGATCAGGAGGATATCATCTCTCCCCTACAGGCCGGTTTTAGACCTTGCACCAGTACCATCGACCAGGCATTCAAATTCCAACTGATTGTCTGGAAAACAGTTTATCTGTGTGGTGGTTCCATATATGCTGCCTTTGTAGACCTTCGGTCAGCATTTGACTTGGTCAATAGGACTAAGCTATGGGATGCTTTGGTGGAGCTAGGTATTCCGGGAGAGCTTTTGAACATTATCATTAAGTTGTACGACAACAACTTTGCCAAAGTTCGTTGGGGGAAACAGGGTCAGGTCACAAAAAGATTTAGGGTAAACAGGGGTGTCAGGCAGGGGTGCGTACTTGCGCCCACACTATTTTTACTGTTTATCAACAGAGTGGTTCAGTACTTTTCTTCAACCCCTACGGATGCCCCCACGTTGGGTGGTACTAAAATTCCACTCCTTATGTTTGCTGATGATACCCTTCTTCTCTCCCAGACCCTCTCAGGGCTACAGTCAGCTTTGAATGTTTTTTCTAATTTCTGTAATGATTTCGATTTGTCAGTGAATGTATCTAAGACCAAATATATGGTGTTTAACAAAGGGAAATGTGTGAAGGGTCATATATTCATGAATAATGATTTGCTTGAAAGAACTAATGTTATGACCTATTTGGGGGTAGTATTCGAAAATAAGCTGGATTGGAGGCCGCAAATTGATGTGCTTACCCTTAAATTTTCCCAGCTTTCTGGATGCCTTGTTAAAGATCAGAAATTATCCCAGTCGAAAATAATTGGCCCCCCCATTAAAATATTTAATGTAAGGATAAATTCAGCGATTCTTTATGGAGCCGAATTCTGGGGCTTTGCCAATCTTTCCTCTCTGGTCAAGGCACAACACAAATTCTTCAGAATGCTTACGGGCCTGCCCAGTTCTACCCCATTGAAACCGCTGTTACTGGATCTTGGCTGCCACTCTTTCGACGACATTGCTAGGTTTAAGCCTTTGGCCTATTGGAGGCGACTATGGACAGTACCTGAATTAGGCCCCTATGCTAAAGCCTTTCTTGATGTCTGTTCCATCATGGGAGCAGGTAACATTCCCTGGTTCCGACAGGTTAGGCAACTACTGGATTCCATGGGTTTGGGAATTTTGTGGTCAGACCCAGGTAACAACTCTTTTCCCTCTAAAAAAGATTTTAAAAGGCGGTATTGGTCAACGGTACTACAAAAACAACTATCCTCAGTTGCAGCTGATTCTCTGACAGGCAGATTTCTTGTTCAAAAGAAAACCCCACTTCTTGAACCCTATTGGGATACCATCACCAAACCCAAAGACAGGAAACTTTATCACCAGTTTAGAGTTGGTACATTACCAACTAATCTTTTTACAAAAAAATGGAAGGGTGCATCACGCGATTCCTGTAACTGGTGTATGGATTGTGTTGATTCAGTGGGTCATGTTTTCTTTGTCTGCCCAGCTTACGCTGCTCCACGAGCAAAATGTCTTAAACCCCTATGTCGAACACTGGGAACAAGACAAAGCCTAGAAGCAATTGATATTTTGCGTTTTGATACAAGTGAACTTATCGTAATTGCAGTCGCTAAATTCTTAGCTTGGGCCTGGCTCATTAGAATTAGGAGGCACCAAAATTAATTAATGAACCTTGGTTTCTTGTGATTTTATTGTGAATTGCTGTAATAGTTTTAATATTCGTTTGGTTGCATTTTTATTTTGTAAAATGTCTCTTTTGATGAAATCATCGACAATAAAGACTTATGAATTAATGATATGCTGATTTCATTGGAAAGGAGCAGACAAATGGAGTTGATCACCTGATCAATAGGGAACTGATCACCAAATTAGGTTCTAGTACACAGGCTGCAAAGTTTTGGTATTTTTAGTTTTGAGCTGTCACGAGTAAGTCTAATGCTTGAATACACCATTCTACGAAAATATCTTCTACAACATCATCGTTGAGAACCCATCTGTGATTTTCTTTGTGATGTCGACTGAGAAAAGCTACTTATAGGTTTTTGCACCCCTAGGATATGAAAGCTCATGATTGTAAGACCGCTCTCGAACCCAATGCCACATCATTTGACCTTACAGAGACATTTGTCTCCACTTTGCTGCCCTGTTTGTTGAAATAATACATAGTGGTGGTGGTGTCTCTATAAAGCACCACTTCTTTCATTGAGTGAGATGATAAAAAGGCTTTGAGGGCTACATGCACTGTCTTCAACTTGTGAACATTTATGTGGCAATTCTCTCTTTCACTGATCACATGCCCTGAATTGACAAATGGTCCATATGTGCTCTCCATCCTGTCAGAGGGGCATTTGTGACTGGTTTGGATAGAATTCTCCCAATGAATTGGAACTCGGAGTAGTAAGTTTTGCACCACCATGCAAGAGAATTCTGAGCAGCAATTGCCAAGCGAATTTGGTCTTACCAATTGCGTCCTTCTTGAGACCACAGGTCTTCCAGAACACTGTTGAAGAAATCTCATGAAAAGCCTTGCGTTTGGGGTTATGAATATGCAAGATATCATTGATGCTAGAAATGATGACACTTGGTGAACTGTAGAGTTGTTGGCATGTTCCATAGCTAAACATTTCTTTAGGATAATTAATATTCTCTCTTCTAATGGATACACATTTTCCTTTACAGGATCTATTATTGCTTCCAGATATACCAGACTCTGCACTGGTGTTGCTGTGGATTTTTTAGAACCGATCCGGAGGCCCAGCTTGGTCAATAACTTTGCTATGGTTCTGAAGTGCTGTGCTGCCTTCAATTGAGAATCTGCGTTTATCAATAAATCATCAAGGTGTGGATAAACGAAGATGTTCTTTGTTAGATGAGGTGCAACTACTTCCATTTATTTTGAGATGGATTGAGGTCCTGATTTTAGACCGAAAGGTAGTACAGCACACTAATAATTAATGTCTTCTTCTAGGAATCAAAGGTACTTTCCATGGAAACATGAACATGTGCGGATGGATTTGATTAAGAGAACATTCAGAACTTTTCATGTTGAAAAATATATTCACGAACCATAGATCTGAAATCGGTCAAAAAATGTTGGGTTGTCTTTTCTTTAGTACGAGAAAGTATCTGGAATATATTCTTTTGTTGTGTTGGTTTGATGGAACCTGCTCTATCACCCTTTTTGTGTTAAGAGACATGTTTTATTTTGCAGATCGGATAGATGACATTTTGATTAAGATTTTGGAGGAGGGGGTGGTGGGCTACTTTAGAATAAAAACGTGTTTCCCCTCAACACCCATCTGTCTGTTGGTATAAATTTCCCCTCTTCAAAAAAATGATGTCACCGCTCCCCTTACAGGATTGGAAAACTGAAAGGGGGGGGGGGGGGGCGGGGGGAGCGGTTAGACCTGTTAGACCTGTCAGCCTTAGGGTGGTCTTCCTTTATAATTTTTGCTTTCACTATCCAATTTAGCTGAATTCATTTGTGTTGGCCTTAGGACTTAGTGAACTTTACCACTGCTAACTAGTGCTCAAGTGATTTTGCTCACTCCCCAACACATGGTAAAATTGGCATGCACCTGACTGGCATATTTCGTTTATTTATAAGACCCTAGTAAAGTGGTATACCATATACCCAGGGCCTGCAAATGAAATGCTACTAGTGGACCTGCAGCACTTTTTGTGCTACCCACTTAAGTAGCATTGTAAAATATGTCCCAGGTCTGCCATTACAGCTTTACTGCAGTTTTAAACGGTCAATTCGGCTTGGCAAATTAACTCCCTTGCCAAGCCTTAATTTCACCCCCCCCTTTTTTAGACATGTAAGTCACCCGTAATGTAGGCCCTAGGCAGTCCATAGGGGTGAATGCATTGCAATTAAAAAGACAAATGCTTTTAAGTTTTATATGTCCTGATAGAGAAAAACTCCTAAATTAGCTTTTCACTACTGAGGCCTACCTTTCCCATAGGATAACATTGGGTGGCCTTATTACATTTAATAAGTGCTAACTTTTGACTAGCAACAAATGGCATTTTCATGTATGGTGTCTGAGAAATTACAACTTAAAATGATCTTTAAAGGCAAAAAGGCAAAGTCAGATTTTACGTTACAATTTAGAAAATGCCACTTAGAAAGTTGGCATTTTCTTACCCTTATTTGATGTCTGCAGCCTATTCCAGGGTCACGTAGAACTTTGTCTATTCCTTCCAGACAACCACAAAATGAAGGGATTCTGTGTGCTTGGATGGGCCATCACTGGCAGGATGGGGTGGAGCTGGGCACAGCCCCACTTCCTATTCAATGGGCAGGGCCCTTCCGTTATGCAAAGGACTTGATACCATTGCATTGTGCCTGCAGCCAGGTTGAAACAGGTGAAGCAGAACATTCCAAACACTTCACATGGAATTCTCTAGACAGTTCTACTTCAAAGAACGTACCAGGCATAAAAATAGGACCCTCAGACCCACGCTTCAGTTCACTTTCTGGACCTGTGGAAGTACTCTCAGAGGCGGACTGCCTGCTGTGTACTTTAGAAGAGTACTTTGATGTACCTGGAAGGACTGCTCTACTACATAAAGCCTGCCTTGAACCCTTAAAGGCCTGCCCTGCTGCTTGAGCCCTGTTGTACTTCTTGAACCCGAAACGATCAGAGACTCCAAGGGCCAGTTGGCTGGCCTCCTTATTAGAGCCTCAGGGACTGAAAAGACTCCCTCCATATTGAACCTGCACATGGACCAAGCCTGAGTGAGTCCTGACCCTCCAAGTGGTGCCTCTCCAGTCCTGGATCCTTGACGTAGTGCTAAAGGTGCCCAGATAGCCAAAATCCAAAACTTGAGACTTAGAGCAGTTTTTAGACAAAATTCTTAGAACAGGGGGAACTAGGACCAAGGTGCATCGCCAGTTGGCCTGCCTTCGCGGCAGCTTCAGCTACATATCTCCACAGCAGCAAATCCTGTTCAGCGGTCCACCGCAGAAGGGGTATCCAGCCTCATGGAGCCCGCGTCAGGTACAACCTCGTCCCACTGACATTTTTTTGCTTCCAAAAAAGAGACTAAGTTTGAACGTGGAAATCTTCACTAAGACTTCATCCAGCAGCTCCCTGATGATGACGCCTCCTCCTCGGACACCACCAATAGATTTGCCCTGCTGAACTTCTACCTTCTCAGACATTTTTGTTGAAATTTCTTCTAAGTCCAAAGGTATGCAATAACGGGGCCCAATCTGCTTCTTGTATTCGACCCACACTTATCGCGGTCGGCCTTATTTTTAAACTTCAACCTGGTGATTTGATCTTTTGTTATGTTTCATACAGGTATCCCGATATAGGCTCAGGTAGTAACTAAACCGTTCACCTATATTTTCCCCGCCATTACACTACATAACGGTTCTTGGCACTGACCTTTTACCTAGTTACGGTACTGCTTACAGGACATGGGGTTTTCTACAAACAACTAGCCTCATTCATTATGCATGCAGATTTTTGGAATCTCAGCAGGACCACATCTCCTGCATAATAACTATGATCAGTGTCATTCCGTCCGTCATCCTAGTCCGACATGACACAACAAGGTAGATCCCCTGAGGGTAACTCTTTGGGAATATAAACACCATATCTTTGCTGAGGCAGGGAGAGGAAGAAAAAGAACTTTCATGCTGACACACTGATGCAAGATGCTGAGGCTCCTGCATGCAGACACTTCAGCTCGCAGTGGTCTGACATCCCTCGCGGGGTGTCCATCTTGAGATCAAGACAGGGTCCTACAGTCTCTCACTGCAGGTAATGGGGTTGACTTTATCCTAAAGAGATTCTTGCCTCTACACCTACATACATGCTAGGTACACTTAGGTTAATCTAGTTAGGGTTGCATCGTATGAGTACGCACTATTACGGTCACGTATTTATATACCTGCCTGTATTCATTGTTTTAGCACTATGGTGGGAATCTACCATCCTTTTGCTTTGTTCGTACTTATAATCATTTACATCTGTTTTTGGCTTAGGTTTGTTTTAGCACACCTATTTTACACTAGAATGACGCTGGTTCAATAAATACTTATTGAAAACGTCTCCATCGTTTATTCTGTATATCTCTCTGAGACAAAGTGATCACGAGGGACTGAGCAAAACAGTACTGCACTGTTTCCACGATCCCTGATGGGACAGAGTTGTCATGTTCGATAGTTGCCAAGAACTATTCTTTCCTTGGTAAGAGGAGTTTACAGTGGCACTGTGAGCTAGCTGATATACAGGCTAACATACCCGCAAGGGGGTGTCTAGAATCAGTCTTGACACCAATCCCACAGTCTATGTTGTCTAAATGCGCAGATCCTGTGTAGGCTTATAGGAACTAAACAAAACAATGACACTATTTTTTTAACCATAATCTTCAAAAATTCCTAACTCTACTAATAGGAGTTTTGTCATTTTGGTGTCAAATAATTTATGAAAATGTTTGCTATTTTTCTGAATTGGTGTGAGTTTTCCTGTGCTGTGTTTTCACTTTATTGCCATTTGTGTGCTGCATAAATACTTCACACATTGCCTACAAGTTAAACCTGACTGCTGTTGTGCCATGTTACCAGAGGGTTAAGCACAGGTTACTTTAGTGGTTCAAAACGAACAATAGCGGAGCACTCCTCACTTTCATCCTAAATAGAATGTGCTGGTCTAGGTCAATTAGTGCAATTATTTATATGTTTTCAAATATATAAAACCTATTTCAATGGGCACAAAAATACTCAAAATAATATTCATCAACGCTTCAAATATTGAGATTACTGATATATTTACTTGATCCTGATAATTAGAGAAGCAAACAATGTCTTAATTGTGACTAAAAATCTTTTTTTCAACAGTGACTACAGAGATGTTGATAGAAATGCTTTATAGATGGCTTAAGCTGACGTGTTTTGTTCCTGCTTGGGACTTTTTCAAAGCTATTTCCAAAGATAATAAATGAGAAGGTAGACTGATAAGTCTTCCTATCAGTCAACAGGATCATACAAATTACTCAAACTATGAGCAAATTTGAGGAAACGAAGCAGCTGAGCCCGAGCCTAAAAATTAGTAAGCACTATTTCCATCCAGTAGTGCGTGTGTACAAGTATTTTGTTTGCTTCATGGTATGTAGCCCATAGATACCAGACCAAACAGGAAGCTGCCAAATTCCATATGTCAAGATTTATGACGATAATGAGCAGCCACCCAGATATATATAGTCCTTGATAAGACTTAAGAGTGCCGTGTGTTCCGACCTTGCTTGGAAAGTAAAACATAAAATTTGTGGTTCACTTCGACAGATTGTGGCTGTTGCTTCAGCAGGCTTAACATCACACTTAGCCAGCAACCACATTTCTCACAGGGGTGTTACTTCATCATTGCCTATTGCCTGAAGTGTTTCTCCTTCTGCAGTGAGATTTTTTTAGGAGGAGTGATCTTCGGTTTCTAGTATCTCCTTTGATAGTCTGCTTTTGCCGGTTGTTGTTGAATTTGGTATGGCCATCTTGGGGTTTGAAATCTCTCATAGCAATACCTCCTTTCTTTGGTCTATATTGCTGTTTGAAGAACTTATTCTGTTCCTCCATGTCTACCTTTTTCAGTTTCTGCCCTGTTTTTCATTCTCAGCATTTCTCCTTCTGTGAGGAGGCTGAAACGAGTGGACCCAGAAAAAGGCAAATTTGCAATTTTTAGCTGTGCCTTCGATTTTAATGTGGGTTTAAACAGAACCATGATGATCTTATTAATGAGATTATGTGACAGTAGGTAGCTGATTAAAATATAAATGAGTCCACTGCAGCATTTAGTATCTGGATCAACACCAGAGTACCTTCTGAAATGTTTATGTCTATCTGATAGTAAATCAGAGACAAAAGACTTAGCCATCCCAAATGTCCCTGTGGTATCTACCAAGGGAAGCTGTGGCATTGACATTCTTAAAGTGTGTAAAAGCAGTACCAAACACACATCTTCCTTTCTGTTACATCTATTCTTTTGCTTTCGATCTATGGTGGCACACCTCACTGGCTTGTTTTCTCCTGACTGCTAGGACAATGACCGAGTCAGGTTTTGGATCAGCTTTAAGAAACTCAGGGTCTTGCTGTGGAGGCTTATATTTCCTCCGGAGAGAAGGTGTTGCCGCCTTTACTGCTGCAAGGTTAAGAAATGTTCTTTCAGAAAAATCTTGTAGAACCATTACCAGCAGTAGAAGAGGTCAAGAGCAGCTCTAGTTTGAAGGGTTTCCAATTTAACAGAAAACAGACAGTTGAGCAGCCTCCAATGTAATGTTTAATTTTGCTGCTCCCCTAGCAAAAACATCCAAAAATGTCAAGATGTCATCCGTGGGCATCACTCTAGAAGGCTCTTGAAGAAGAGTGTGCTGGAAAGGTATAAGTATAGGAAAGATCAGTGGAATCCGTATAGTGAGATATAGAGAATGAAAGTATGATTTTTGACTTCTCTTGCTGGATGTCTTTGAAAAGGAAGAAATATGAGATGGAGTTTCCCACTTCCTTTTACTAGACATGGATGTGAGTTACGAAACCTATTTAATGGGGGAAAGGTTCAAGGGCTCCAGAAGTGTCTGAACCAAGTCTTCGAATAGGCTTATTGGATAGTCACTCAGTCAAACAAGCTTTATTTGACATAGTCATAAAAGCACATAAAACATTTAGGTGATAATACAATTAAAATCAGAAAAATTATAAAATAACATTATCTTCAACGACCCTACTTTGGATTGAAGTGAATGTACTACAAAGATAGTCTCCTGTGTATCTAGAGCATGCTTTTTGGCCTGGTTATCAACCTGCTTTGTACTATTTACAATTGGGAATTCCAAACACTGTGTACTTCCCTCCAACTGGGGACTTGACAATATAGCATATCTGTTTGTACAGATAACTGTGGGATCAATTAGTATGGGATGATGACCATCGAGTTCGGTAAAATTTGGGATGGAGTCAGAGGGGGCTTCTTCCCTGCCAGAATTTATACGACTCTCGTCTTTGATCTCTTTAGAACTCCTTTTATTTTCAAGAAACATGTTAGGGATAACAGAACGATTTTTTAAGCTATCCCTAATGGAATGTTCTATGCTGGTCAGGGACTTTTCTGCCACCGCATGTAGATTTAACTTGCTTACTAGCAGATCCTCACATTCCTCTATAAGTGTGTCAATACGATCCAGTACACAGTTACTAGCAGGTTGTTTAAGTGCCTTCTTTGCTTTTTTCCCTTTGCGAGTTTCACTACCCATACCATCGTCTCCCCCCATTCCCCCCCTTGCATTGACTTTCTTTTCCCCATCTTACAGAATACTAATGGTGTTTAAGCGAGTTTGCACAAGTCAACAATGATTAGCAATTGGTGATTATCCAAATTTGCCACAAAAATAGTTGAAGAAAGGTGAATATCGCCTGAACAGTACCTTATCAATGTTATCACAATCCCGGTGTGCCTGCCAGAGTCTACAAACGAAGGGGGGGTGGCCCTGCCCTGCCTCTTCCTGGCGCGGACGAGCAAGGCCCGCGCGCGTCCCGCGTCGCGGTGATGTAAAGTGCTTTTTCAGCGCGCCGCCTCTGAGACGCTCCTCCCGCCTGGGGAGAAAGGAATCCTGGGACTTGATGTCCCCAGCAACAACGAAGGACCTCAGGGCAGCAGGAAGTGTCCTTGAATAGTGAGTCTTTAACCATCTATTTGCTCTAGGGCAAATCAGTCTCCTTGGGACTCTGTGCGCTATTCGGACAGTATGAGAGCAATTTGAGCCGGCTTAATGGAAGAAATAATTAGTAACCTTTGCCTGTCACGTTGCACCTTGTGCGGATTGTAGACTCTGGCAGGCACACCGGGATTGTGATAACATTGATAAGGTACTGTTCAGGCGATATTCGCCTTTCTTCAACTATTTTTGTGGCAAATCTCAACCAGACTCTGCGCGTTGTTAGAAGTGTAGCGCCTCTTGAGGGAAATATGTAAAATAGGTAAAATAGGTAAAACAGGACAATGCTCTTGGAGCTAGGCCATCCACTTTCAAATACTGAATATCACTGTCGGGTGACTGGGGCACTGTGTATCTTCTTCCACGTTCCCCAGCTGAGTGCCCGTACAGCCCAAAAACAAACACGCTTTTAATCAGCACGGCTCTTCGAGGGGCAGGCTGCTCTGGGTCTTCGTGGGGCAGGCTGCTCCGGCTCTTCGAGGGGCAGGCTGCTCTGGCTCTTCGGGGTGCAGGCTGCTCTGGCTCTTCGGGGGGAGGCAGCTGCTCTCAGAGCGCACGGAGGCTGCCTGCCCCTGTGCTCACTCCCTCGCTCTTCGCTCTGCTGCTCCAGCCTGGCCTCACTCGGTATCAGTTGTATAGGGCTCAGACCCGAGGGCTGCCGCGACTTGACACTCTTTTTACCGGGGCGCTACTCTGTTTGATTCCGGGATCAGAGGTGGGTTGACTCCCACCAGCACTTCGTAAACACCAGCATTCCACCGTTCACCAGCTCCTGAAAGTTAGGTTTCAGTTCCGTTTCAATTTCAATTTTCAGTTCAGTTTGGTTTTCAGAGAAGGGAAGGGAATTTGAATTTCAAGAAGCTTCGGTCTCTCCCTGCCTCGAGCTCCAGCCACCAGCAGCGGTCCTCTCCGTCCGGTGTCCCTGAGTGCGGGACGCAAGTTTGAATGGCGTCTTTCCGGCGTAGCCTGGTTGCACTGGGATGCCTCGAAGACTGGATAGGAATCAGCAGCCTCAAACTGGATGGTCTGACTGAGGGCCTGCTTTCACATCGATGTCACTTGCTCACTACCACTTTCCCATTTAAAGAAATTGACGTTCAGCCTGGCCATATTGTAGCCATAGGACAGTCAACCGACTGGTCTCAATTCTGACCCAAAGATGAAATCAGAACATAATAGGGGCATATTAACTTTATTAATGCCTAGAAACAGCAAGCAATCATGCTGTTAACAACTCAACCTCATCCCCTACAATCTTCCTTTGTCTATACCTGCTTATTGGATAGGTTCAGTGATCAAAGTGGCAAAGGAGCTGTATCAGAGTTTTTGAGTCACAGTAAATTGCGGTCTTTATAAAACTGCAGTTTCTGCAGCAGTTTTTGAAGGAGAAGCTCCGGAATGGATTGAAGGTGATGCAGACTACTCTTGTGAGGATGTTAATATTATCGGAGATCTTCTCAACAGGGAAGGAGATGGGTCTGGCATTGTTCGAGGTCTGTTTGATGTCAGTTGAGACGCTAGTGACCTAGGTATTTTCAACATCAAAGAGTAATGCACTGACATCAATCGTGTTCTACTTAGCGGTGGACAATGAGTCAACATCGATCTGATTTGTGCTATAGATGCTGTGAGCCACAGTGATTTTCTTTGACATGACCATCAATGTCTTGATGGCGAAGATTTGTGTCATTGATGTGGAAAAGATATCACAGATCCATCTTGTGATGACAAGTCACAGCTGAGCCCATCAATGAGAATGAAGTCTTTATCTATGTCTGCTGGAAGTTTTTTTAATTTTTTTTATCTGAAGCTCTCCCTCTGTGGAAATCTTTCTCAGATAGAGTCCCAGAGACAGACTCAGAGGTGGATCTTTCCAGCCTCCTCCTTTTTCTGCTTTTATATCCTGTTTCAAGACTGTCTGCTGCATACTCTGGATATCAGTGTCCTTTTTGACATTTAGTTTTACAAATGTTACACTCTTTCACTGAATAGAATAGCAGTAAGCAAACAAACCAGACTGTCAGCATCAGAGGTTGCTTTCTAATTGCAGGACAATTTCACCTTTAAATCTCTACCTGCCGCATAACCTGAAAATTGGTCCTGTAATTATTAATCCTTTTTCTGAATCACCTTTTTTAACAAATTTCTTTAAACTGCTGAGGCCTCTTTAATGTGAAAACTGGCGCAACTTCAACCCTTGCTTCAAATAAAGTAAATATTTTTTTTAAAACACGGATCCAGCAGTGTTGAGTAATTTTAGACATATTTCTCTCCTCCCAGAAGCTTCTAAAATGCCAGAGAAGATAATAAACGTTCAATAGTCACAATTTCTGTAATCAAACAACTTGTTTCCCAACAACCAATCCGGTTTCTGCCCGGTGTTAAGCACAAAGTCCGGCCTCCTGAAAGTTGTAGAATATATTGAGATCAATCTGGATCTAGGCCATTCAGCAGTAGTGGTCCTTTTCGATTAGTCAGCAGCTTTCAACACCGTGACACATTCCATCCTGCTTGAACGGTTAGGGATACTGGGGGTTCAAGGACTAGCACTATCCCGGATGCAGTCTCTTCTGGCTTGACAGAACTCAGGCTGCCCACTTACCTTAGGATGTGAGCCTCTGAGATGCAGGATCCCGCATGGCTCAGTTCTAAGCCCTACATTATTCATCATCTATATGGAGCCCTTGGTAAAGCTGGTAGAATGATGGGGTCTCAGGGTGGTGTCCTATGCTGATAATACACAGTTAATATTTTCTTTTCAGGGGACCAATTAATAGATTTTAGACACCTTCAAAGATTCCCTTGTCGCAGCGGCAGAAAACCTGTATAAAGATAAATTCAAATAAATCTGAAACTCTGTACTTTAATGGCAGATTGTCCCCACTGTAAACACCTGGTGGCCATCGGAACTGGGCATGCCTCCAAGCCCTACTCCCGTTGCACAGAGTTTGGGCTTCAAATTAGGTACAGATCTCAACTTAAGCCTGATAGTGACCTCTTCTTGTTTTGCCATACTTAGGTCTCTGAAAAAAATGTTTCATCTGGTCTCAAGTCAGTTTAGAAGGGCAATTGTACACTGTTTAGTGACATCAAGACTGAATTATGCCAATGTTCGGTATCTAGGTCTCGGTATATATTACAAAAGCTACTGCAAATTCAAAATATGGCAGCCAGACTGATCCATATAATTCCACACTGTCAATTGATCTACACCCACTTAAAAAGGTTGCACTGACTGCCTGTGGAACAATATATACATCATCATCAGCTTTATTCGATTTTTCCAACCATAAGAGCACAAAAGACAGTACATAAAATAAAATAAATAAATGTAAAAATACACAAAGATGTGCAATACATATAAAATCCACTAAGTTAAAAGATATAAAACAATATACAATAAAGCCTCATCATTTTTCTCCAATAAGTACATCTAGCATAATCACATCTAAATCAAAAAATTATTTATTCTGTAACTGTTCAAGTCAACCATAAAAGTTCACAAGCACTGATGGAAACAATAAAAACACCATAAAAAATGTATACGTAATATTATAAAAATCACATCAAGATTGATTTACGACATCTAAAAACATTTTTTAAGAAGGCGACGACTGAAACAATAATACATTCATTTTCCAGCAGTTGCAGGGTGAAGAATGCTGGGCAACATTGTCTCAAATTTGATCCTTTTAGTACAGGAATAATCCAACTTCTTCTCGCATTAGAATAAAATTTACAAAAAAACAGTATATGCATCGTCGATTGTGTGGAAACATCATCACACGGGCAATTACTTAAGACGCTCGACCAATCATTTTGTACAGTAAAACTTAAGGACCTATGTAAAATATTCAATCTGAAGCGTGTTAGCAGAAACCTTTCGTAATCATTAGTTATTAATCTAATATACGGTTCAATAAATAAAGTCATCAGGGTCAATTGATGTGTTTGAACCGCAGGTTTCTTTAATTCTAGTGTAGTTGTAATTTTGCCCAAATAGCGCATACAGCTCACTTTAAGGTCTTTCCTAGACATCTTACACATAGATTGTGGTTCTTTAAAATATTCGGGATGGCCCAATTTAGACAAAAACGTTTTTTACGTAATTTAGCCATTTTACGTGGTTAACCCAGTCAATCCCCAGTGCGTCTTTCATGATATGACAGTTTAAAGCTGTCTCTTCGGAGGTCCAAACTCTGTGCCACAGCAGGACTGGCTGAATCTTAATTGTATCCTCTAAATAAGGTAAACCCAATTCTTGATGTCATATATAGGTTGATGTACTGTCTGGAACTGCCAGGAGAAACCTAATAAACATGTTTTCCGCTAGCTGTAATGGATTTACCTCAGTGTAGCCCCATATTCCTGCTCCATAGGTGGCAATTGCCACACATTTAGCTCTATAAATCTGTAGCAGTTCTGCAAGGGAGCGTCTACCAAGTTTTCTGCTAAAATTTAACAAAGCCATCAGGGATTTAATAAATAACAGCCTTCTGGTTTTAATAGCCTGAGACCATGAACCTGAATGGTCGAATAAAATCCCCAGATAGGAAAAGGTTTTTGTACATTCTATTACCTTTGAATAAATAAAAAGAGTATTGGTCTTCTTTTTAGGTCCGGCCCCACATTTCATTGCAAAGGTTTTCAAGCAATTGACAGTTTAAGACCCAAATTTGACATAAAATTAACAAAGGCATTTACCACCCTTTGCAGACCAATTGGTGTGCGGGCCATAAGAACTGCGTCGTCCGCGTAAAGGAGTACTGGGATGGGACGAGTCGCTGCAGCTGGTAAATCCTTACATTCTCGAACCAACACGGTTTCAAGTTCATTTATGTACAATGTAAAGAGGAACGGGGCAAGGATACACCCTTGTTTGACACCTCTCATCACATTAAAGTGCTTAGTGCATTCTCCCCCCCCTCCCGTAGCGAACCCTCGGCCCTAGCCCCCCCCCCCCCACGAGTACAGCTGCCTTAAAAATGTAATTATTAAAATGTCTACAACCATCCCCATTAAAACCGACCACAGCTTATCGTGGATGACGCAGTCAAAAGATGCTGTTAAATCAATAGAAGTCAGGTATAACCTTTCCTTTTTAGCCTTGGTATATTTGTCAAGTAGAATATGCAAATTTAGGCCCTGTTCTATTGTATTCAACAAATCAATGAGAGGGGGGACTAGGAGCAGTTAGAAAGAGATCCTGAACCAATGCTCCTAAAAGTCATACATTATTCCAACGGATGGTTACAGTTCCTACAGAATGGAGGGGGAGATTACAGCCAGCAGATTAGCTGTAAATAGTGGGGAATGTCTCCAAGGATCGAGTGAGTGTGCAGAGTAAGGAAAAAGTACTCCTTAATGTGGTATATAGTGCCCTCACACACCCTTGCGGATGTATAGCATCATCATTGGGCCAGGTTGCTCCTCGTGGGGGTGGCGCTGCAGTCCCTCACGGGCCTAGCGCGAAACATGTAGACCTTTTTCACATTCACTTTTGTTAATACACAACAGGGGTTGAGAGAAGTGGGACTCTATTTGGTCTTGTTTCCCCTCTCATAGCAGCATTACCGTGCATCTCCATGAACTTTTTAGTCTGTACCAGGGACCTTTTTGATTAAATATTTTTAGGTCCCTGTCTCATTTTAAACCTGCACTCACCAGCACTCCCCTACCCACACACCCTCACTCACAAATGCGGCAACTCCTTAAAAGAACTCCGCCAGAGAGCCCCTAACCAAGGGCCCGTGAGGGACTGCAGCGCCACCCCCACGAGGAGCAACCTTGCCCAATGATGATGCTATACATCCGCAAGGGTGTGTGAGGGCACTATATACCACATTAAGGAGTACCTTTTCCTTACTCTGCACACTCACTCGATCCTTGGAGGCATTCCCCACTATTTACAGCTTATCTGCTGGCTGTAATCTCCCCCTCCATCCTGTTCTATTGTACCCACGCCCTTTCGAAAACCATACTGTAAATCGCTTAAAATTGATTGTTCTTCCGCCCATAACTGTAGCCTATCTAGCAGGACTCTTCCCACGATCTTGACTGTGGAGTCCAACAAGGAGATAGGGAGCTAGCAGGCTGGGTCTGCCCTAGCCCCCTTTTTAAAAATGGGCACTATTATTGAGTCGATAAAAACCTTGAACATGCGTTAAAAACCTGCGTTAAAAGTGGCCCCAATAATGCTATATTCGATTTTAAAAGATCTACGGGGATACCATCGGGTCCTGCTACCTCCCCCCCCACCCCCCACCACCCTCCCGACTCAAATTAATGGCTGTAGTGACCTCATCAAGGGAGAAATGTTGAGGTCTGCTTGAAATCTGCCGCCGTCGCTAAGATAACCTGTTCTGCTAACAGTGGATTTTTATATAGCTTAGCGAAATGTAATATCCAGTCTCGTTCTGCTATAGCGATCTCTATGGTAGCTTTCTCGCTCTCAGTCAAAAACGGGGCGTTAAACTCCTTCCAAAAGGCAGAGGAAGGCGTTGCCTTCTCTGGTTGGTCGAAGCATCATGTAAGGCTTGCCAAGCTTCCTCTTTTAGGGTGCTCTTTCTAACCTTTATTGCCCTCTTGTATTCATTTCTTGCCTTTCTGATGTTTTCCTGACTTTTCACTGTGGAATGAATGGTATTTTTGAGGTTGGAATAAGCCTTGGTACAATTGTTATCAAACCACCCTCGTTTATTTTTTCTAATCTTTTTTGCTTTTACATTTAGTGTTTCTTTAACACATTTTGAGATAGCAGAAAAGTGGTCTACAATTTCTTGATTTGTTGAACTCTCATTTAAGCAAATTAGGAACATTTCTTTACAGTTAGTCACAACTTTACCAGTAAATGCCTCTGGATCCACATTTACCCATTTGAGTGCATAACCATTTTGTCTGTTCAAGATGATGTTATCCACAAAGTTGGTAGAATTTTCTCTAGCCTTGATGACATTTTCTACCATCAAATCGATACTTATTGGAAAATGGTCGCTTAATGCTATCTCATGCGTAGTAAAATCCATAATGCGTGTAGAATATCTGCTTGATACTAGTACAAAATCAATAGTTGAAAAGGTACCTTGGCCATTAAATGTGGGTTGGAAGGGGACCTCAGGAGAACATAAATTGTTAGCAAAACCTATATCTTGTGAGAACATAATGTCATTTAGGAGGTCACCAAACAATGTATGGGGGAAATGTGGAAGGCTAGGCCCCTTTTCATATGTTATACCGCACACCCCTTTATCGGCATGCCGGTATAAGGAAGAGTTAAAATCACTGCCCCAGATCAAACAAATCTCTTTAGATGAACATGATTGTAAGTTGTGCATTTCCCCTCTCACCTGTCTCAAGATTCCCTCTATCGATCCAGGTGCAGCATTATTATAAAAGTTCAATACAACTATACAAGATATGAAGGCTAATAATTTGATAATGATGGTCTGAAACATTTAGGACAATTTTTCCTATATTTAGATAGTTTGAAATATATGTGCACAGACCTCCTTTGGCTCTCCTGTGTGGTGATGAAACTGCCGGGGTAAAAGGGGTTTTATAACCAGTGATATGAATGAGCTCTTCCACCCAGGTTTCTTGAAAGCTAAGTATGTCGAACTTTTTCACACAGTCATACCACAGGGTATTCGTTACTTTAGATTTTAATCCAGGCACATTCCAAAAAATAAACTGACACATGTTTTTACTTCCTATACTTTCGTTGTTCGCCCCGTCTATGTCCCGCTCCTTTGATATATTACCCGGTAGCGTGATGATGGGTGGAACAAACGCAACCGGAGTAATCCGGGCTATATCGTTGTTACTCTTTACATTCGTTATTATAACATTGACTTGTGGTGGGATGGTATTGTTACTTGCTTGAATCGTCATTAGTCCACCTTTGGAAAGTGTCTTCTCTATACTGGGAGTATCACTCCTTGTTTGGTCAACCTTTTGTTGTCAATCCACTGACTCAAGATTTAATAATGCATCAAAACGATTATACATGGGGAGATTAAACCTTGGCCTATTGTGCGTGGATTGTGGTGGCCTATTTATAGGGGCAGTGTAAGTTGTCGGCTGATAAAAGTAGCCTAATGGTACTAAGTTGACACCTTTTGTCCAATTCTACTCAGAATCGATTGTACCAAGAGGGAGGTTTTAAAAGTCAGCACTATACAGTCTCCCGGCAAATTCTTGCGTCCATTGCCCACCCAACTCACTCTCCTAGCCATCTTGAATTCTTCAAATAGCCTCTCTGTAAGGCCAGTTCTAACTCCAAGCAAATGTAATGACTTGTTCCTTGTTATCTCCCATGGTTCAGCTAGCCCTTTTTGGGGTGTGGGAACATTTGTTAAGACCACTACATAAGGTGTCGCAGCTGGAGGTAAATCCAGACGTGTTCAGTATCTCGTCCACATTGTCGTTCTGGTGGTCAGGAATATTTGGACCATTAGGGGCTTTTGAGGTCTTAGGCATTGTTGAAACCATGGGAGTAGTGGGTAAAAGGACCGCATGGTTAGTATTGGGAGTGTGTTGTGTGGGATTGTGTGATGTGAGTGATATTTCCTCATGGCGGCAGAGGGGCGGGCTGGATGGTAAGACTCCTCTGGATGTTTGTGTAAAGGTCGTGATTGCCCGTTTGTGTTATAATTGTCCCATGGCCTGGGAGCTGTGCATTTGCTAAACTTTTAGAAAATGTTTCCTCCAACAATCCAATTCTATGTATCAAACTACCGAAACTTTGCCTAAGGAAGATATCTAAGGCTTCCATATTGCTTCTTAGCTTTACCAACTCATTCTGTGTGCTTATATTAGCGCTATCTGCCGACTTCTCCCTTTAACTAGATTTTTCCTTGAGGGTTGTTTATCCTTCTTAGTGAACTTTTTTTGAGTTCTAGGGGGAATTTCCCTCACCACTGAGCCTGTTTTCCCTGAGATATGTGTCGGAGGGTCTGGATTTCTGTCTCGCTTTGTCGGCGGTTGTGGATCTGACTCATAGTCACTGCTCAATATATTATCTAATGCAGCCATTACCTCCTAAGGAACTCATAGCTACTCTCTCGGTGGGGCAGGCCCCTCACTTGATATGTTTACTAAAACTATATCCCCTCCAGAGCCTATAAGTCCTGGGTTTAAAGCCTCTTCCACTGTTCTAATCTGGCGCTCAATGGCGCCAACAGTTCCTGTTAGATAGTTAAGGAGGGTCTGGCGAGGATGAGCCCCCGAAAGGGGCTGCATTTTATTTGCTGTACTCAGTGTTTATCTCTTCCCCATAGTTCTATTTTAATTCGGAAAGTATGAGTTACTACCCTCAAACGAACTACTCCTTTTAAGGAGTTATCCAACCTTGCGGATTTTAGGCAGACTACTCGGTGAAAACAACTTGCCTATAATATGCTGAGTAACCGTGAGTTTACAAATAGGTTAACAAGCTCTATCGTAACTCTGGGAGCACAACTTATTTCACAGTCGCAGTACCTTTTGGAGCAAATATCAGGGCCGAGGCCCAGTCCAGTCTATGCCGGGCTAAGACGGGCCCGTCTTGGCCCGCGCCGGGCACGTCCCGCGCTGCAGGATCTGCTCCTGGTTCAAGTAGTCTCCTCCCTCCTTCAGGGGCCGTCGGCAAAGTGCGTTGTGCAGGGCAGGGGTCCGGGGACAATATGCTGGTGCCTCGCGAATTTCGGAGCGGTCTCCCGTGCTGCGGGGCCTGCTCCTGGTTCAAGTAGTCTCCTCCCTCCTTCAGGGGCCATAGGCAAAGTGCGTTGTGCAGGGCAGGGGTCCGGGGACAAAGTGCTGGTGCCTCGCGAATTTCGGAGCGGTCTCCCGCGCTGCAGGACCTGCTCCTGGTTCAAGTAGTCTCCTCCCTTCCTCAGGGGCCGTCGGCAAAGTGCGTTGGGCAGGGGTCCGGGGACAAGGTGCTGGTGCCTCGCGAATTTCGGAGCGGTATCATCTAAACGCAGAGAGTTTCATTTGCAGCTTGACTAAAAAACAAGAAAACAAACTTATGCCTCACTATTTCCAGACATCAAGCCAGAGGTGGACATGGGCTTCGCTCTTGTGACCCAGTTCCAATAAAGCTATTTCGCAACAGCACAAACTACCACTTCCCTGGTCTCTGTGCATAAATGTCTGAGCACCTGGAGGGAATGTCCACTGCCAAGCGGTCTACATATCAGGATGATCCAGAAATGCCTAGGCCAGGCGTAACCAGGATAAATGAAAATAAAATGTGAAAGGGTCTCTTCTGTCAACTGGCATACCGGGCAGATTGTGCTGCTAATAGCATTGATCTTCCATTTGGCACAAAAGGAAAGCAGAGGTAGAGTGCCGTATCTTAACTTTAGAATTAACCTTCTGGCAGCTGGGACAATCGGGTAATCAAGAAAGGGTTTAAATTCTACCCGAGACTTGATGTCTATAAAAATACTGGAAAGGGAGCCATAATTAATAGTTCTTATTTCCGGTTTCCATTTTTTCCCCATGAAGGTTTCCTTAAGAACACCCCTCGTGAGATGGGTTGAATGAGGTTCACTGGGCCAGGAGTCCCCCAGACCTAGCTCGCGATGTGTATGTTTTATATACTTCATCCACCTAATCTTGTGGGATTTGTTTAATTTCACAATCTCTAAGAAGGCTTTGTTGAAGCTATCAAGGGCCACAGTCATATTAAGTCTTAGCCAATACCACAATGGCCTTAGAAGCGCTCTGGTAGCTATGAGTAGAACTCCCAAATCATGTCGTAGGGCTAGCAAAGATGTACTCGTAGGGCGAGCCACCAGTGCTCTAAGAACGTTATTTTACGCTGAGCTAAGTTTAGTTAGACATGTGTGACCCCAGAGCTCCGCCCCACATAGTGCGCGACCCTCAGCCTTTGCTCTATAGATTTTTAGGGCAAGGGAAAAGTGCCTACATTCAGAGGATCTGTAAAGCCTTATGATTGCTGCAGTTTGTTGTGTGAATTTCAAAGAGCTCCTGTCCACCTGGCAAGACCAAGACATATCTTTGGATAATGTTAAACTCATTTACTCTACTCAAGGGTCTTCCCTCTAACATGATGGAACTTCCATAAGACCTATGTGGGCTAATGCCCATTAATTTTATTGTTTGGTGATTGATTACCAACCCACGGTCACTGCAGAAAGACAGGAATCTATCTACCAAGATTTGTAGGCCTGCTGGGGTCTTAGATACAAGTAAAGTGTCATCTGGAAACAATGACAAACGTATCTTACTACCAGTCAGCCTAGAAAAGTTATTTTCGCAGTTTTAAAGGTGAGCAACAACATTGTTTAGATCTAAAGAAAACAATGTGGGTGCCAGAACACATCGCTAGCAGACACCTTTGTGCATATCAATCTTCTCAGTTAGTTCGTCCCCAGTACCCCACCAGACTTGGGCATACGTATCCTTATCAAGTCGAATAAGTATATCCAACAAGACTAACGGGATCTTATTATTGTTCTTCAATGTCTCCAATAGTTTAGAATGGAGGACTACGTCAAACGCGGATTTGAGGTTCACAAACACCAGGTACAAGTGGGATTTTTAAAGTAGAAGTTTTCCAGTAGATGGTCGTAAACCAGAAAATCTGATCAACTGTACTAACCTGGCTTCTGAAGCCCGCTTGAATATGCCCCAATGCACCATGTTCCTCTATACAATGGTCGAGATGATGTAATATCTGTCTGTCAAATACTTTTTGGGTCACATCAATCAGACTAATAGGTCTAAAATTAAGAGGGGAATCCCTTGGACCCTTTTTGTGTACAGGAGGAATTCAGCAGCTTTCCAACTAGGGGGGGATGGCCATCCCTTTTACAATTCAGTTTCTTAGCATGTTCATATAGGCAGTCCAGTTGTTTGGATCAGAAAGAAAGATCACCAGGTACCCCATTGGGCCCAGCGGCTTTACCTACCCCCACAGCCTTTATGGGCGGCAGGGTATCTTTAAGTTCAATAATTAAATCACATTGTTGTGTCTGATCTAAAGTTTTTAATATATTTGTTCCAAGGCATCTAGCTTTGTAGTTGTGTAAAGGTCCGAATAAATGCTTGTGCCACACATCAGGGTGGATATTATAAGCTAGACGTTCAGTGGCACTATGCTCATTATTGGCTACAAGCTGACAAAACTTTCTAGTGTCGTTATGGGTTGCGGCCTCATATATATCATACCAAACCTTAATATCCCAATCTTGATGGGCCTTAAACTGAGCCACTCTATACAGTTTTGTACAAACTCTAAATGTCAACCGCCTCACCACCCATTAGGGCCTGCCTCAGTTTGGATTTTGCCATACTACAGTCTTTGTTAAACCATGTTTGATTATGTTTGATTTTCCTATGTGTATTAGTGGTCTGTAGTGTAAAGCATTCCCTCATGATATCATATATATTTTCTAAGACCAATGCCAGGGCATCATAGTTAGCCTGTTGTGAGCAAACGGAGTGGGTAAGATCTGTAAGAGCACTATGCCTGGCCACATTCATTTTGTCTATTAGAACAGGCATAGCGGCAACAATCTGCAATTTCAATCTTCGCCCATAATTAGAAGGGATTAAATCCACTATACATGAAAAAGGAATGCTTACAAAATGCCTGAATATATTATTCAATGTGTAGTGCAGGGCATTATTATCGCTATCTTCTCTAGATTTAACTTATGTCTATAACAAAATTCTAGAGGGGAAGATCAATTACCGCATATCAGCTGGTAAGATCACTTAGATCTGCCAAACTATAACTTCAGTAGGTGGCGAGTGTGTGCAGAGCTAAGAGAGGAGGACGCTCCTTCCCATTTTCGTCTGCAAAACTCAGGAAAGAACATACCATTTTGCAAAGAAAAATTTTGCTCGAATTTCAGAAAACGTTGAAAACCTTAATTTTCCATTAGGGTTAGACTGTCAGTTCTGTACCTTCACTTTACAACTGGAATACCTCTTCTGAGGCAGCTACCGCACTATATAAAGTGATCATTCACTCTTCCTTCCACAGGAAGGGCAGTTGGCAAATAAAGATGGCATTCGCACGGAAAAAATATGCCAGAGAGAGCAAAAAATGTTTCCTCATAGGAGATCAAAGACTGAAGGAAACCAGTTTAAAATAAATTCCGACTAGAAAAAAAGATGTTTCAGAGGTGTAAAACCCCACATGCGAGAGCCTGCTGAAGCAAGTCCAAAAAAACAAAAAAAAACACTGGCTCTGGCCAACTACCAATAAATGGCATTGTGGGAATGGTGCCTTCCGGCTCTATTTTAGTTCTCACTTAATGCAAGCCTATCAAGGCTACATTTTTACTTTCATGCAGACAATATTGAAAGGAGCGCTATATGACAGATGATGTAACCCTAGAAAATTATGGTAAACAAACAAGGTTTACACAGGAGCGACCCTGTGGGACCCGAAGGGTTGAGAGGCCTCTTTAAATATTAAGAGGATGGGGATACGTCCACCCTTGTAAACTTAATTCAACAATATAGTATCCCGCCAAGGGTTGTCGGGATTTTAGTGTATAATACACAGGACACGGACTGGAGGGGTAGGTCACCCCATGAGAATATGCTAGCTCCGCATGACTAGTGCAGGGAAGGAAAAAAATCCTTTTTTATATAGAACCCTCACACACTCTAGTAGTGTCATGCTTCATCATTAGGTTCACCCTAAATCCTAAAGGTCAGGGTGGGCTCAACTGTATTTCAGGGAGCACTTAAAGATATAGGGTGACCAGGGGGCTTAATTAAAGATTAAAAATCCCTCGTCTTCTCCTAGGTATCCCTTTATTAGTGGAGAGGGTGGGGAAAGCTAAAACAAAAGCTAAGGGGTAATGTGGACTTTTATTGTCCTACAACCCTATGTTTTTTTGACTGACATGTTTCAGCCCTATTCTAAGGCCTGACAAGGTCCGGGGCTTTCATCAGGGTATCAAATAAATATCTCCCAGGTAAATTGAGTCACAGATGTAAATTGCAGAGTAGTGTCATGCACTATTGTATGGGCAGTGTTAATATTTGCCCATCATTTGTCTTTCTGTTGTGTCACCCACAATTGATGGGTATCACATCCCAGGAGCGGGGGTGAGGCTCTTCAGCCGCACATTCGTCAAGGGTTACCCCGGCTATTTGCCTAGACCTACCCTTGTTTGCTCCCGGCTTTAGTGTGTGAGCGTTATATATTAAAAAGGATTTTTTTCCTTCCCCGCACTAGTCATGCGGAGCTAGCATATCCACACGGGATGGCCTACCACTCCAGTCCGTGTCCCGTGTATTATACACCACATTCCCTACAACCCTTGGCGGGATACTATATTGCTGAATGGACTCTAGAAATTTAAACATCTCATTCCAACATTTTAAATATTCAGGAAAAAATGGCATTTCTGATAGACTTCCATTGGGCATTTTTACTAAATTCTCAGTTTAAAGACATTCTACAATTTGAACTGTGGAAGAATGACTATGTATAAAGATGCTACAAGGTCGTCCGAAGCACCAGGGATCTATTCAAGCATTTTTGATGATCAATGAAAGTCCTTTGATGCAGGATCAACATTCCTGATATTATGCTTCAGACAATGTTGATGCCCCTCCATACAGACTGCTTTGTGCATTTACAGTTGCTCCATAACCAAGCACCAAAAAAACCTAAACAGTCATTCACACAATTATCAATATTTATCCGTCAACACCTAATTCAACAACCATGAACATGCAAAGTCAATAAATTATATAATCAAATGCAAACTCACAGACTTCCATTGTCTGCCCGTCACACTTAGCTGATCCTGCTTCATTGGTGGCAATACAGTAATAAACCCCTGTGTCTCCCTTAGCAACGGCTCCAAAAACCTGTGCATGAAGGAGAGAGTGAGAAGAGGGCAGGATAACCAATGAGGAGCCACCAAATGCACAGATAGCACTTTAGGTGTTGTAGTTGAAGATGGATATTTACCAGAGTGCCTGTCTTGGGATCCACTGTGAACGAAGAGTTCACATATTTCGGATTGGTCCGTGAGTCTTCCGGAAGTGGCTCACCATTCCAGTACCAACGGTACGTGGGATCCGGGAAGCCTTCATTCTCTCGACAGTGAAGAATGGCAGACTTGCCTACGGGAACTGCTTTGGGAACACTGCATTGGGGAATCACTGGTTTCACTGCAGAGGGAAAAGGAAAGTGGAAGGTAATCTAATGATTTTACAGCAACAATGCAAACTGGTATGAAAAAGCATGTGAAGCATATTTAATTTATTTTATTTTGGACGTTTTATATAGGGCGAACATGCCCTGTCCAGGTATCCGGGCGCTGTACAGAGAAGGAGACATGTTAAACAAGTGGACATGCATATAGTAAATCCTGTACATATAGCAAAAGGTTAGGTATACAAAATGAGAAAAGGAACAACAAGAAACAAAGTAGATATAAAACTCTGTAAAATAAAAATAAATTAATTGAGATAGAAAGTAACAAAACTGCATTGAGAATAGGCTTCCAGAGCTGCATACACGATATCAAAGTCAATTCTTGCCACCAATAAAACACTTTAGGCCTCAAAAGGCAAACGGAAAGTGGTATATAATTATCCATAAAATGCAGTGACACATTTCTCCATTAGCAAGTGCTACCTTTCTTTCCATGTGCAATAATAAAGCCTGAAATACAAAATATGTGATGGGTGTATGCTTGCAAAAGTATCATCCCCGTGGCAATTGCTCAAGTCTGCATTGCACTCCATTGCTTTTTTTGTCAAGTATAATACTCCATACAATACAGGGACCAGACATATTGAAATCAGCTTTCGTTCTGCTCTAAGTGGAGTGGAGCAGTCCAGCCCAACTGTCAACTGCCAATATTTCTCCTCTGGCACAGGGAAAAGGGCAGGAGTAGCCCATTTCCCAGGCAGGGCTGTTAAGACGCAACCTGAGGTCCCTGGTAGACTTTTACCTCTTCACATTGCCATGCACACAAATACATTTACACTTGCCACTTTATATGTACCAAATGACCACCACGAAACAAAACTAGTTACTTACCTGTAACAATAGTTTTGTAGCACAGACTCTTCTAGATTAACATACTGTGCATATTCCATCATCTAGTGGTTGGAGTTGGAAAGTGCTTTTCTTTTTTCTTTTTTTAGGTCTCGCCTGAGCCAGCGCATGCGCTGCTCTGGCGAGACATTTAGTGAGTGGGCTTTAAAAAGCCGACCACAGCTTTTTGTATGGCCTAGAGCGTGCGGTTACGTGCACAGTTACGAACAGAGGCGCCATCTGGCTTACCGCTCTCATCATGCCCTCAGCGCATCGCTCGCGGGAACCCTTACACTCGCGGCTGCTTTCCCTTTCCACTCAGTGCTTTTTTTATTTCATTTTAGCGCACACGCGCACACAACTCCCGGGGTTGTTGCCCTTAGACCTTTGTTCCTTTGGGCGTCCTCTTCCCAACCTCTGCCCCTGCTCCTACCCTGACTGAAACACTATTGTTGAGCGCTGCTCCGAGCTGACTTCGTGCGGCTGCTTTCACTTTCCACTCGCGTGCTTTTTGTTAAAAATAACATTTTAGCGCGCGCACACAACTCCCGGGCTTGTTGCCCTTAGACCTTTATTCTTTTGGGCGTCCTCTTCCCCACCTCTGCCCCTGCTTATACCCTGACTGAAACACTATTGTTGAGTGCTGCTCCGAGCTGACTTTGTGCGGGCGGGTGTCCTCGGCAGTCAATAAAGGCAGCTTCGCAGACGCCGTGTTATCCACCGCTAGATTAAACTCGGCTCACTTAGACATAATTCCTATGGCTACTGCTTTACGAAGATGCAGACACATGCCTATTATCACAGACCCGAGGCGTTAACCCAGCACGCATCCCTTCCACCGGGGTCGCGCCCTGCTTTACAGAAGCTTCCAGGCGATGACCGACGGCTCGTGATAACACATTCTACATGTCATCACCACACAATCATCCTTCTGCGGCACCTTTTGATTTATGGACCATACGCCTGCAGCGGGTTGCTTCTGCGAAGGACACTGCAGCAGAATATTCTGCCCTTTGCAAAGAAGCACATCCTCCCTTCCCTGTGAGTGCCGTAGAAAGCATAGAAAGCGTCTTCAGAGAAGTATGTAAAGTGTGTAAAAAAAGTGCAATTTAAAATATTCATCTCACCTTCTCACCTTCAGCATCCCCCCTCCCTCTTACCACAATCTTTAGTGTTTTTTTCCTCTACTGGGGATCACTGGGATGTGTTCACCGCTGGCAACTTTTTTGAACGTTTTGCTTATAAAATTGAAACTTATTTATGTTTTTTTTTGTTACAGAAAACTGCCCTTTATACGCACTCCAACTTTAAAGGTGTCTCCGCTTGTTTCAGTTTAAATTGCAGCTCTGCGGCTGATTAGAGCTGTGCTGCTTGAAACAAAATTACTGCAATAGCTGATGCACCCTGTGATCTTGTATATTTTCCATTTAAAAAAAAAAAATGTGTTTGGGTAAACAGTATTTATACGGATTAGTGCACAGCAGGTTCAGGAAAGTGACACCATCTTGAAAATATCTATGGGGAAGTTAGTTTAAGCTTGTGGTATTCTTACGGCATGGATAGATGGCTGCTTCCCGGGGGAACTATGAAATAGCACTCTACTCTAGACGGGGTGTGCGCAGACTCACCGGCCCGACACTCCATTCGGTACAGCTGTGGCACATCGCCCAGAAGAAGCTCGGATGGTCCGGAGTCCTCACGATGGCCACGCCACTGTGGGCCTCAGAAGCGTTGGGAAATCTGCGGCGCACCAAAGGGTTCCGCAATTGGGATCTGATCGGCATCTCTCAAATTAAAGACATCTGGGGACCTGCCGGGATCCGTACGTTCGCCCAAATGCAGGACGCATACGAGCTGGCAGATGCCGAATATTTTAGATACTTGCAGGTGCGTCACTCCTTACAGGCGAATATCCCACCGGAGGTCAAACTGCCACCAGCCTCCCCGCTCGAAGATAGATTGCTGGATGGACTCCTCGCGGAACACGCCATATCCCTCACTTACAAAAAACTTATTAATAACCCCCCAGATTTGCTTCTTCCCCTTAAAGAAAAGTGGGTCGCTGAAGGGTTAGAGATAGATGACGAGGAGTGGCTGCATGCTTTGGCTTCTCCACGTGAGGTCGCGATATCGGCCCGACTGCGGCTGATCCAATTGAAGATCCTACACAGAGTCTACATCTCTTGCACGAGATTACATATGATGGGTAGGGCGGACACAACGCTATGTAGGAGGGGGTGTGGAGGCGATGGAACCTTTTTTCACGTGCTGTGGGACTGCCCGAAGATTCAGAGGTACTGGAGGAGGGTGGTGCGGAATATGGAGGAGGTGTGGGAGGTGGAGATTCGCCCGGAGGCCAAGAGGTGCCTCCTCAATATATGGGAACCAACTGACCTGCCGCCAAAAGGGAGGCTCTGGGTGACACTTGAGCAAATGATAGCAAAGAGGAACATAGCCAGGCTCTGGGGCAGCGCTGTTCCGCCGAGGCTGTCAGACTGGACCGGCGACATGGACTGGTGCATGCTGCAGGAAAGGACAGTATATGTGGCGAGAGGGTGCCCTCGCAAGTGGGTTGAGGTGTGGTCCAAGTGGAATGATTTTAGGGGGGGCATTTGCGAGCCTCCTTCCATTGTGCAGGAAGAACCCGGAGATGTCTAGACACCTGCCATTGCTGCTTGGGGCGCTGGGAGGGGGGGGGGGGGGGGAGGGTTGCTGGCCCGAGCCAAGGGCACATACGATAGCGCAGTGTTGACCGGTGTTTCAGGGGTTGGGGGGGGGGGGGGGAGTTGGACTGTTCGGCACCTTATGCCTCCTAGGACATCATGCCTTTAATTCGTGGTTGTTCGATATGAAACTGAGACCTGCAACATTCTTCTCTACCTCTCGGTACGCTTGCATTCCTCAACGCCGCCGTACCTCCGGGTTGACGGCACAGGGCTGTGTGATCCGACATAATTGCAAATGTGTCCTCCGCTGCCGGCCCGCAGGGTTGTAGGCGCTCTGCTGTGTACAATAAATAAAGGTCTTTTTAAAAAAAAAAAAAAAAAAAAAAAGCTTGTGGTATTCACCACGTGTTAGCAAGATCAGTCAGGCAAACATGTTTCCAAGCCAATCTCCTCTTTCAGTCTCTTTAACGGTTTAGTAAAATGAGCCCATTGTCCATGGACTGCTTCACTCTCATGAGGCCTTTGTTTTATGTTACTAAATCACATCAGATTACATTCTCTGTGTTCGTTCCGCATACCTCTCCTGCCAGAATTATGTTGGACCCGCAATCGGTCGTTTTTTGTGCTGTAGAATAGTTTTTTGTTGTTTAATAGAATAACACAGTACACAGGTGCCCATCAAAATGTTAGAAATGACGGGCATTCGGAGATGGAGCAAGATTATCACAGTAGTAAATTTATTCTTACGTGTACGCAAACACTGTATACATGTGATTGTGGAGCCGGCACTGTGGCAGCTGTTTACGTGCTGCGCATGGAGAGCGTTTGTTGAAAAACTTAGCCTGTAGTCTTTCTGTTGAAAGTGTTTGATTAAAATTGGTTTTACTAGCAGAAAGATATTAAGTGTCAGACACTTGCAAAGAAGTGCGCTGCAGCTGCCTTTGAAGAGCCTCAGTTACTAAACGCAGAGCCCTTTAACTACCTACAGTAACTTCTGAAGATGTCCATGCGGTGTCATCCCAAAATGTGCCGACTTGGCGGAGCGCTAGCCTCTTTTGCAAACCCTGCAGCACTTCTCCTTTCATACCAGCGAAAAATCCCCGAATATTTGGCTTCTCTTTGTATGCAGCAGCATGTTGTATAATTAATGAGAAAAACTCACCCTCGCCGGCTTCATTTAACCGGCTGTGAATGATGTCCTATCTGCTTTGATCCCCTGAGCAGTGTTTCTGCGTCTGTTAGATACTGCACTATTTGCCAAGCTGTTGGATAAAGGTATTTCTTTCATGAACCGCCATTTTACTCTCGCTGTAAGCGTACCCGGCCCCTGTAGACCGGCCCTTTCTAGAAGGGGCGGAAGCCATTTTGAAACGTCTTTCAAGGGGTCAGGTAAGGTTGATGCTTCGTTGGTGGATCCTGAAGAATGAAATATCTCACTAGCTCTTTGGCATCAAATGCCTCACCCGCTTAGTCAGTTTTCTTCCTTTGAGAACCATGCCAAGGTCTGCCGGGAAGATGGTATTTTAGCCATATCATTGGTCCATGAGAATGCAGCAAAGACCGTCATTTAAGTCCCAGTCAGATCCAGAGACCTGTTTGCGCACATGTGAGTTCTTGGTTGTGAGAGGGATTGGTTGTTGCCGTGGCTCATCTTCCAAGAGTCATCACAGAATTGACCGGAGTTTGTGTCGGAGGCGTTGCATTGAACAACCACTGTTATCGGATCTCACTTATAAGGTGCCACCACATTATAAACAAGCATTGGCATAGCCAATAGGTCTCGCCTTTGGGACCTTATAACTGTTTAGCCATGCAACAGTTAATGTTGTTGCAGTAAGGATATTGTGCTGCATAACTAAATACTTATAAGGTCCCAAAAGCGAGACCTATTGGCTATGCCAATGCTTGTATTTTCTTTCTGTTGGATGGTTGTGAAACCCGATCCCTGTGGTCAAGCTACAACCCCCTTTGTGTGTGAGCAAGCTATCAGAATATGTGTTCCCCCTTTTGCTTTGAGATTGTGTTTGATTGTTTAATAAGTCGAATATTGCTTGTATGAGAGCTGAGAGTGCAGGGACACTAATTAACCCTTAAAAGGCGATTTATTAATATAAATGTTTTTATATATATATATTTATATACACTCATATATATATATATATATATTCACTTAAAAAAACCATAGGTTTCACACATGTTATAGTTAGCTGGACATTTCCCTCGTAAAAAACCAATGAAATTCCCCCGTTATAGTTAGTTGAGATAACTATAACTCGCGCAACCGCCACTCTATCACAAGGATGATGTCATCAGTGATGTCATGAGTGATGCCACTGACCATGTCATGAGTGATGCAATATGTGACGTCATGAGCAGAGGATTGCGGGCGCGCGAGTTATAGTTATCTCAACTAACTATACCGGGGGAATTTCATTGTTTTTTTACGAGGGAAATGTCCAGCTAACTATAACATGTGTGAAATCTATGGTTTTTTAAGTGAATTTGCAAGGTTTTTTAAATGCTAATTCCTAACTATAACGTGTGTGAAACCTATGGTTTTTTAAGTGAATTTGTACAGTTTTTTAAATGCTAAGTTATGTATTTATTACGCTCTGTGGGCGCACGGTGCGCTTTGCGCACCGAGCACCCACGAAGCATTGTCCGTGCCGTGCGCGCACAGTACGCGCACCCCTCGTTTTTTCGAAAAAAATAAAATAAATGTTTTCACCCTTGGGGGTCCTTCAGTGACCCCCTGACAAAGGCTAGGGGGTCAGGAACTGTCCACCCTGCCCCCTTTTCACATTCTCCACCTTTGTTTTTCACTGCCTCAGACTGCGAGAGACAAAATGGCGGCCGACACTTCCTGATTTCGACCGACTGGAATGTTTACTGTCATGTAACCACCAATCAGAATTACGCTCGCGCACGTCAGCGTGCGCGTACGGTATGCTTACCGTACGCGCACGGTGCACGCTTATAGATATATATGTACTTTTAAATGAAATTTTCTCAGGAACTACTGAACAGATTGACTCCAGATATTCAAAAGGCACATCCCTGACCTGAGGACTTTCTCTTTGCCAAATTTCAAATAATTCTGTTCAGCCATTCGGGCTGTACCTTGGACTAAAGGTCCCTATGGAAAAATGCATAGGGAAAATGTTTTTTGGGACCCCCCTTTTTTCTCGGCCCCCGCTTGACTAATCAACCGGAGACTTTCAGGGTCGGAGCGGAGCGGAGCGCCCCACCTATTTTGATAAATTCGCGAGGATTCGTCAACCGGCGCCAAAGTTATTCAAAATAGAATTTTCAGATTTCCTATGGAAACATGCTCCTAACTATAACTATCTACTGGCGACCGCCAGTAGATAATATATATATATATATATACCTCATTTATATCTGTATGTATGAGTGAGTGTATAGGTGAATGAATGGATGTGTGTAGACCTATAAATTAGAGAGTGGATATGCACTAACTGGTATTGGTGTGTTCACGGTTTCAAAAATTATAGTCTGTATTTTAGACTGGGTGTATCAAGTCTTATATTAGGGTCTGTTCAGGTGCATCTGATTTTCACGTGGATGATGTCATCAGTGATGTAATTTGAGATGTCATCAGTGATGTCACTGACCAGGTCATGAGTGATGTAATATGTGACATCATCAGCACTGCATTGCAGGGGCGCGAGTTATAGTTAGCTCAACTAACTGTACCAGGCAAATTTCTCTGGTTTTATATGAGTCAAATGTCCACTAACTATAACGTCCCTGAAACCTATGGTTTTATCGGGGAATTTCTAAGGTTTTTTTAAATGATAATTCCTAACTATAACGTCCCTGAAACCTATGGTCTTATCAGTGAATTTCTAAGGTTTTTTAAATGCTGATTTCTAACTATGACGTGCCTGAAACCTATGTTTTTTTCAGTGAATTTCAAAGGTTTTTTAAATGCTAATTTCTATTTATAACGTTCATTAAACCTATCTTTTTTTCTGTGTTTTTTAATTATCATCCCATTCTCAACTTGGTGAAAACTGCAAATCTCACCACTCTTCTATCAATACCTTACACCAATAAAATCGCCACAAACAAGAGCCACATCTAACGCTAATGAAATGCACAGTAGGCGTTCCCGTGCAAAAAAAACACGAAAACACCACATCCCCATATAACGACCAGCCAAATCTGCAATGCGATCCAAAAAGCAGGCGATAAGCCGAGTTAGCAGTAACAAATAAACATCAACCTTTAACTGGTGTAAGGAGGTCGACTATCTACTCCGTTATTTTGACCCAACTCACAGCCACATCTAAAGACCAACACGTGATTCAGCTACTGATCATGCAGCTCCGACACCCAACAACGCCACAACACCCAGCCGCAGCTCCACCACCACCACCAGAACCTCCCCCCCGGACCACCCCCCCTACTACCACCGAGGCAGCACAAAACAGAACAACGGACCATCCCAAAACGCCATGCTCCTCAGCCACACAATAGCTGAATTTTGGGAGATGAGCAACCAACTATATATGAAGGAGGCAAGTCACCCATCACTGATAAAGCACACAATGCCAAGTGTAACGCTCATGTGCTGCACAGACCTCACTATGCAAAACACAAACCTCTCCATGTGGAGATATACTATTGATACTTGTAGAGTAGTGCACAGTGGACGCAACCATGTTACCTCAGGCAGTGGGGAAGATCACGGTCATGTAGCTGTGTTGTTCCCCCCTGGAAGCGGAGTTGGCTGCTCCAACGTACGCCACTCCAGCGTAGGAGTATGAATAAATAGACCAGGCCCTAGGCGTGGTTCACTTGTGGGAAGAACAACGGGTCTATCAGAACGGCAGCCCTCACCCTGGCACGTGGCAGCCGCCATAACCGCGGGCCTCCTCGACACAGGGCCCCTGCGAACCCAGCGGCACAGCACCGCAGACTTATGTCTGTACCGACTACTGCCTTCGATCTACACTGCGGACAGCAGCGCTCACAATTCAGATGCAGTGGCGATTGCAGATGACGCAGTCCAGTTCGCAAGACACGTTGCTCCCAGTGCAGCCCGCCCAGACCACGCATCATCGCAGGGTGCGCACACGCTGTGTGCTTCAGGTGCTACTAACTCACTGCACCATAAGTCATCGCCATGTGGCCTTATCAACGCAGAATTCATTAGACAAAACACATTGCTCCCAGTGCGGTCTGCCGGGACCACGTCTCATCGCAGGGTGCGCACATGCTGAGTGCTCCAGGTGCCACTAACTGTGCAGCTCGAATCAACGCCACGTGGCTGTGCACCCATCCCGACCGCTGCCTCCGCCCTACACTGGAGTTACACGGTTCACAATTCAAGATTAGTAGCGACGCAACTTGTCTAAGAGACTATAATGGGTTAAGAAGACCAAATGCTCCCAATCTGTGCAGCTCAAGTCAACGTCACCTGCCTGTGGGCCTTTGCTGACCGCTGCCTCGGGCCTACACTGTGGAAGACCGGCGACACGTGGTGCCAACTAACCCAGTTCAACACAAGCCGATCCCACATGTGTAACTGTGTCCTGAGTCCTCAATGGCAGCGACCACAGCGCCAGACTCCCTTCGATCACCGAGGGGCATTTCCACATGGAAGACCGGCGACACGTGGTGCGACTGAACCTGTACTACGCAAGGTTTGCTTGGGTCACCAACGTATGCACGTGGCTGTGGACCCTAGCTCACCGCTACCTCTGCCCTACACTGTGGGCGACCGGCGACAAATGGTACCACTAACCATCTTCAACACAAGCCGATCCCACATGTGGAACTGTGTCCTGAGTCCTGAATGGCAGTGACCCCAATTTCTTGCCAGCGACCACAGCACCAGACTCCCTTCGATTAGTGTGGCGTATTTGCATATCGAAGTCATCAATGTGGAAAGTATTGCTGACGAAAAGATAACGCAAAGATCAATTTTACACAAACTGTTGATTTCCCTTTCCACGTCCAGTAATTTCCAAAGGAAGAGTGAACAGTTTTATGTCAGCAATGAGACATACCATCACTCGAAAATCACCCAAAAATACTTATAATTTAAAAAGAACAGAAGAATCGAAGTACAATAATGATTACAATACGGAGATTTTGAAGACGTGAAATGCAAATATGAACATACAATATGATGCACATAACTCAATTGCTGTTTCTCACTATGTCACGTCATATATTACCAACTCTGAGAACACAGAATTGAAAGAAATGTGGGAAGAAATTTCACAGGAGAAGACACTTAGGAAAAAAATGTACAGCTTCAGTTTGAAGATACTTTCACATCGAGAAATTGGTTCCTACCAAATGTTCGGATCGATAGACATCTGCAAGTTTATATTCAAAGTCAACAGGAACCATCTGGATAAGTCTAGGTTTTCATGCGGCACGAAATCGAGTTTTAATATAAATGTTATAAAACAAATTTGTGATGATATAGACTTACGTTTCTTTGCTAGTCAAGAGAACTGTACAGAAAATAACAGTTGGATATGACTAGGTGTTGATCAACAAATGGAAGATAATACTGTTGTGAAGTTTGAAAAAGAAATAAAGTTTAAAGTAGTTTTTGGTGAAAATCCCAACTATGTTTATATTTATTGCTGACATACTCATAAAATTCAAACTAGGAAAGTAGCTGTACTACCACTAACCCTGTTCAACACAAGCCGTTCCCACATGTGTAACTGTGTCCTGAATGGCAGTGACCCCAAGTCCGTGGCAGCAACCACAGCAGCATACTCTCTTTGATCAGTTAGACATATTTCCATATGCAGTGGCGGCGACACGTGGTGCCAATAAATCTGTTCAACACAAGCCGATCCCACATGTGTAACTGTGTCCTGAATGGCAGTGACCCCAATTCGTTACCACCACACTCCCTTTGATCAGTGAGGGGTATTTCTATATGCAACTACAGACTCCAGTAGGCAAGTAAGTATCACAGTCCTACACCCTACATATTATCCTTTTAGTATCCTTGCTTCAAGAACTTTTTTTTATATCAGTTATAGCTTTACTACAATGACCAAATTAATCTTCAAATGAAAACTAAAATGGAAAAGCAGTCTACACTGCAGGCAGTACAGCTAGCAATTCCATTTTTAAATGCTAATTTCTAACAACAAGATTGTACTCAGAAAATACAACACTTCGCCAGTGTATTCTATATTTATTTCATCTTGCCATCATACACCTACACTGCACTCATTAGGGCTCCCAATGGAAATTATTTCTTCATTCATTAACTACAGAGTCCACTAGGCAAGTAACTATTAAAGGCCTCAAATCTACATAATATCCTTTTAGTATCCTTTCTTCTTGAACATTTTTTATATCAGTTATACCTTTAGTACAATTACCAAATTAATTTTCAAGTACAAACGAACACTCAGCAGTCTACACTGCGGGCAGCAGACCTCGCAATTTGAATTTTGGACACGTGGTGCCAACTAACACTGTCTAACACCATCCGATCCCACCTGTGTAAATGAGTCCTGAGTCCTGAATGGCAGTGACCCCAAGTCCATGGTAGCCACCACAGCAGCAAACTCTCCTTGATCAGTTAGACATATTTCCATATGCAATGACCCAAAACTTCATGGCAGCGACCACACCACCACACTCCCTTCGATTAGTGAGGAGTATTTTCATATTGAAGGCTGGCGACATGTGGTGCCACTGAACCTGCACTACGCAGGCCGGTGAGGCCACCAACGTATGCACGTGGCTGTGGGCCCTTGCTCACCGCTACCTCTGGCCTACACTACGATCAGCAGGCCTCACAATTCAGATAGAGTGGTGATTCCACATGACGCAGTCCTATAGCCAAGACACATTGCTCCCAGTGCGGCCCGTCCGCACCAAGCGCGATCACAGGCTCATACACTCTCAATACTTCTGGTGCCACTAACCCTCTTTAACAGAAGCCGATCCCACATGTGTAACTGTGTCCTGAATGGCAGTGACCCCAAGTCAGCAATCACACAACATACTCCCTTCGATTTGTGAGGCATATTTCGATATGCAAGGCCGGCGCACGTAGTCCCACTAACCCTCTTTAACACAAACCGATCCCACATGTGTAACTGTGTCCTGAATCCTGAATGGCAGTCACCCCAACTTCGTGGCAGCGCCCACAGCACCAGACTCCCTTCACTCTTATTTGTTGTTCTTTTCTTTAAATATTTTTTTTTATATGTAAATCTATACATGTCTAAGACTCTTCTTTGTCCAACCGTACAGGGACACTTCTGGGCCCATGAAGGTTGTTGGGGGTATGATGGTAATGTGGGAAGAGGGTGCGTTACCTGCTGATGTGGGGAGAGGCAGCGTCAAAGGGTATCTATCACAGAAAGCACTCTGATATGTTTTCACAAATACCTCGGATAAAATGCCAGCTGACGGACTGAATCACAAAATGATTTTTCAATACTTATGTAGTGTGAGTTATGAACAGTTCGCACCCAGGCTCGCAGAGGGACAGCTGCGGCCCATCCACTCCACTCACAGACGCAGTACTACGAGCCGTCCGCGCCATTGTAGCTATCCCTGCCCTGTTCTGTCGTACGCCACGCCACTCGGTTTATGTTCCGACGATGGCCCCACATACCTACCTGTCGCAGGCGTACTCGCTGTTCCTGTGCAGGTCAGTGGTCTAGTTCGCAACACATCTCCCGCCTACTCCCTGAGGGCAGCTTTACCCACACACCACACCCGTCCGGCACATACGTCACAGGCCATGTGACCACGCAAATATAATAGATAGTCAACGTCACATCTTTTATTGCCGCTCCACTTGTCTCAACCATAAAGAGTCTTTCAAAACTTGCGCAGAAGGTTAGCCGCACTCTAATCTGTATAGCCCTCAGGGGCCTACCACCCCCTTGCACGGACTTCAGATGGACAGGGTTAGTGCCACCCGAAGCTCATATGGCCATCAGGGGCCTACAACCATGTGACACAAACTTAACTTCCACAGGCCTAGCGGCCCAAAAAGCTGATGTGGTCTCCGCCATTGATGACTCCGGACTCAGTGACATGTGAGAGATCTGCCGGGCCGAGGAGAAGATGATGTGGTCTCTGCCATTCATGACTCAGAAACATATCTGGGGTGAGTTTTGACGGGCACGTGTAGTGCCCACTGCTGCACATTCCGGTGGCACCAGGTAATTTTTTGCTCATGGATGCGCAGGGGCGGCAGTGTCTCTCTCTCTCTCCCCCCCTCTCTCTCTCTACCCTCTCTCTCTCTACCCCCTCTCTCTCTACCCCCTCTCTCTCTCATCCTTCTCCCTTCTATCTCTCCAACTCTCTTCATTCTCCCTTTCTCACTCCCTTTCTTTCCTTCCCTCTTTTTCTCTCTGGCTTTTTTTTTCCTTCTCTTTTTCTCTCTTCTTTGATATGCGCATTACACACGTCCTTATTTTGTGCTTTATTTTCCAGGCTCTGCTGTCCACATCCATGGTCCCCACAACAGTGCTCCACCTTGTTATTTTTTTTAATTTTTTTTTATACATTTTGTTAATTACTTTATCGTTGATATATGTTAATAAAAAAATTAAGTTTGAAAAAAAATGTATAACGTTGCTGGTTGTTTTCTTAACTGCTGTGTAACTCTTTCTTGTTCTTATTACTGTTATTTGATGAAGTCCACCATGGTCTTACATTTTAGAGGACTTATCGCGGGAATACTGGTGATGTCTGCAGTTTCCACCAACTTCTGAATAGTGTGCTAGATTTATCTCAATTTTACTTCCATTAAAGTGCTGATAATGAAATGCAGACTAGCCGCTCCCGTGTAAAAAGACACAAGGTGCACCTTTGCGATTGCGATGACATAGTTGCGGCACTCACAGTGTACACACAAAATCATTTACGAAACCTCATTGTATTTATATTGATTGGGAATCGGGCATCAGGTGCTGGATCTTGACGAGATACACTGCCCAGTTCGTATATTGTCCTGCACACGCAAAAAATCACATCACAACTTCCACTCCAACTGCAATGCGAAACAAATTCCGGCTATAAGCCAGGTTAGCTCCAGGGGTTTTACACCTGCTTTCTGATGGTGTTAAGCAGGACGACAACCTGCACCATGAAAGAGAACACAGCCAAGAGCCACACCAGAACACCCACAGGTGCCATAGAATAAATTAGCATGATACAGGGATACCCATGAGGGCCACAAGACTCTTCGGAACAACTCCAGGACCGCCAACGCCCCCCAAACCCGTATCTGAGCAAGTGTGTCACGGTGTTAGCATGATAGGCACCAGCCCTGCAACATCACAGTGTGCTATCACCTCAGCGTTGGCAGAGAGCCTGGACATGTAGCTACGCACGCATCCTCCTGCATGCACAACCGGCGTGTGCTGGTCCGGAGTACACAGGTCAGCACATGGGTGTGCCTATCCGACAACAGGAACAGAGTGTCTCGGACATCTCCGTGTACAAGAAGTGCGGTAAGTGTGTCTCTGTGTTCTGGTGTGGCCTGCCACAAGGGCCGCAGCAGTCGATGTTGTAAAGTGGCATGCACCACCTCCAAACAGCACTGTGATGGTGTGGTTGAAATGCAGCAGCACATGCGCAAATAGGCATTACAATGGTGTGCCGTACGAGTGCACGAGAAACAACAGCGCACCGTACAAAAGCGTGGGCGCTCGTGGTAGGGAGGAGCAGCTGTTTGCAACGTAACAGACAGTGAACTCGCCCATGTGCTGGGCATCTCATCCATGATGACCACGGTCGCAGACATCCCACAACACCAACGACCCGCCTTTGTACACATCCTCTATGAATGCAGCGTGGTTTTCACTTCTATGCTCGTTCGCTGGTGTGATGTTGGCGAGTTGTGTGACTTGTGCTCCTTGTTGGTGCGTTTCATTTTGGCCATTGTTTGTCTATACTTGTGCTATACTTGACTGTGCATGTCTGCCATTCTGCCCATCTCCTCTCGTCCCCCTACTCCCTGCTTCTTCCTCTTCCTGTTTGGTCTATAATTTTGTTCCACATGTAAAGAACAAGTTAGAATAGTTCCTTGATTCTTTTAGGTTCCAAAACATCTCTCTCTTGGTTTCTTTTTAATTTTCCATATAAACAGTTTTTTTTAATATTCAACAACACAGAAGTCAGAAGTGCAACGTATTCTATCAACACACTTTCTAGAACATTCTACAACACGTGCAGGTTAAAAGTTCATAAATCTTTTTAAACGTAACCATATTTTTTTGCAACATTTTCTCGAATATTTAACGGCACGTGAAGGTTAAAAGTTCACGATTGTTTTAAGTTTGAACAGTGCCTTCCAAATGCAAGTAGCAGATGTGGTTGAGTTGACACCTTTTATCCTATGATATGTACTGCTTTTTCTTAACCAACCACAAAGATGCTTTTCCACAAAACGAATGTGCACCCTACTTTTAAAAAAGAATTCTTTTTTCGTCTCCCAATCATGTATCGTTTTGTATGGCAATAAAAAGTAGTTCCCCATCTTTAAACAGATCTCTTATTCTACCAAGGAACTGCATGAGCTTCAGACATCTTTCCATACCTTCCAGCCATACCTTTAAAATGCTAGTGTGGATCGTAGAACATAGCTATATTTTCCGGTGCAAGAGGTATGCAGAACAGAGACATATTGACTTTGACCTAGGTTTACAAAATGTGGACATTAAATGGTTTGCACAGAGAGGATTGAAGTGGCACCAATTGTTGCCTTAGGTTAAACCCTGTTTGCATCTCCAACACCCTGACCTCATGATTGTGCACTGTGGTGGAAAACGACCTAGGCACATTGACTAGGGTAGGTTTGGAAATGCTTATAAAGGACACCTTTGGACAATGTATGTTACTTTTCCCTCAAACTGTCTTTGTATATTCCAATATATGCCAAAGACAAGTGGAAATGGTAAAAAAAAAATGTTCCTCAGATTGAAAAATCTAGGAAGAAACTCAACAAAGCTGTGTCTGCATACCTCAGAGACCACAAAATGGGGTCCATCTACAACAACAATATACGTTTTGATATGGCTGATATCTACAGAAGTGATAGAGTACACTTCACAGATCACGGAAATCGAGTTTTCCTGAATAACTTGAAGCTGTGCATCCGCACTTATATGTAGCTCCAACTAATCAACACAAGGGCTCTTTTTAGAGCCACCCTACAACTGACAACTTAGGCCCGCTATTTTAGGGCCAGGTAACGGCAACTCCCGGACCCTCGCCAAAATGTATTCTCCACACAGCTGTGACGCAGCGGCCAGACCATCTGACTTTGCAGCACAGAGCTCTCGCTTTGATCACCACCTCTACTCTCCCATAGGGGTGAGTAGTTTGCGCTTTACAAATACCGTATTGATTTACCTTCGCACTCCCTGTACAACACCACCTAAGCACCATATACAAGTTGGACAAGTGTGGCACAGCGCCCAGAGCACATGATTTCACAGCATAGCAAACACAGGCTCACGGTTTCATACCAGAGTCCAGCAGCAGCTCAATTTAGCAGCATGACACTCTAGGCAATACCTCACTTAATTTCCGTACCCAGCACTTTCAGACCAGTAGGGTCAGTAGTTCACCGGCTTTACCCAGAGTCCGTCAGCAGCTCAGCTTATGCCCCCAGCGCCATCAGACCCGTAGGAGTGAGTAGTTTGCACTTTACAAATACCGAATTGATTTGATACGCACAAATTTACCTTCGCACTCCCTGTATAACACCCCCTAAGCACCATACACAAGTTACAATGTTCGAAACAAAAGTTCCTCGAAGCAGGTATAACTACATACTGACACTACTTGGACAGATGTGGCACAGCGGCCAGAGCACATGACTTCACAGCATATGACACACTGTTTGGATTCACGCTTTCATCTCAGAGTCCGGCAGCAGCTCAGCCTAGCACCATGAGACTACACAATACCTCACATATTTTCGGTACCCCAGGACTTTCTGACCAGTAAGGGTCAGTAGTTCGTCCTAGTAGGTATAAACACATGCTGACACTACTTCCACAGGTGTAGTGCAGCAGCCACGGCACATGACTTCACAGCATAAAACACAATTTGGGCTCACGCTTTAATCCCCGACTGCCGCAGCAGCTCACCTTAGCAGCATCAGACTCTAGGCAATACCTTACTTAATTTCCATAGCCCAGCACTTTCACACTGCTAGGGGTGAATACTTCGCTTCACACCCCGTTTATAGCACACCCTAAACACCCCACAGAGGTTACAGTGCTCCTACCCTCCTCTTTCCCACTTTTTTTGCCCTTTTTTCCCCTTACTCGCTTCGACGGAATCACAAAATGGCAGCCAACACTTCCTAGTTGCAACCGCTCGCAGCGCTCACAACCAATAAGCAGCAAGCTCGTGCTCGTAACGCCTCAGCCAATTAGATGGCAGAATTCCCAAATATCGATATCTGTAAATTTTGATATTTCTCAATAACTACTGGACAGATTTACACCAAATAAACAAAACCGTGCTTTCTAGACCAAGACCCTTCTCACTGCCAAATTTGGGTTAATTCCGTTCACCCGTTCGACCTGTAGCCTTGTCTAAAGTTTCCTACGGAAATTAACATGGCGAAAACACATTTTTTTTCTGCCCCCCCCTTGATGAATCATCCCCAAACGTCCCACATAGGAGCTGATGTGAACAAAGAATTATTTTGGAAAATGTCATGAAGATTCATCACACGACGTCAAAGTTCTAAGCAAAACAAAAAATGCTCTTCCTATGGAAACGTGGTCCTAACTATAACTACCTACTGGCAACCGCCAGTAGTGTATGTATATATATATATATATCACGCTCCTGGGGTGTCCAAAGGCTGCTTTTAAAGGATCGAATCAACGGAACTCCCCATACCAGATGAAATGCTTTGGGGAAGGCACAAGCACGTCGAGTGCAGCTCGATCTTTGGACACCCCAGGAGCGTGATGTAACAAGCGGCCGTACTGCCGCTGGGCCGCACAACACCGGAAAAGAAAATGGGGGACCACGGGACTCTGAGAGAAGTAGGGTCCTGGATGTGGAACGAAAGTGATGGATTGAGGGGAGTTGCCGCATTCGAGGCTCATGTGAGAGCTTTTATTGAGCAATAATTTTGGGTGCATCCATACAGGACTTAGTAAAGACTCAGTTTCCCAAAATGCAACGTGTGGAGTCATATGACCCGCCCATCCAGGTCGCACGATATCGCTTTAAGGAATGTTAATGAGTCACTATTATGCACTCTTTCTGACAGCCGCTGAGGAAGCTAATTGCAAAACGTGTCAGGCCAATCAGATGCTTTTAAAGGATCGAATCAACGGAACTCCCCGTACCAGATGAAATGCTTTGGGGAAGGCACATGCACGTCGAGTGCGGCTCGATCTTTGGACACCCCAGGAGCATGAGATATATAATATATATATATATATATATATCTGTATATATTCCCTTATGTGGAGTACTCAACCCACATTGTATACCAAAGCGGTTGACATGGTCATGTATACGTATGTACATATGTATGTGTGCTGTGGGTATGCTTACATACGTGTATGCATGCTTTGGCGTCACCTCCGTTTTATTACTTCTGTGGGTTTGGAGGTATTTTGGTGGTAGGAAGATAGCCCTGGGTTGTGGTTGAAAGGTGTGCTTCTTCTGTATCCATGGGACATCAGTGGCCCCTGGCTTTGAATCTGGGTTACGGTCCTTAATGTATAGTGTGCGCCGTGGGCACGTGGCCAACTGTTTTCGAATGGGCTCCCATTTTTTCGTGGGCTCATGCATACCCCTATTGGTAATCAGCACCCTTTGTAACATGTAGGTGAGAGCTACAGTAACAACTGAGTGTGCTGTGTGCAGACTTTGTGCACCATTTATAATTTAGTAATGCAGCTTGGAAAGAAGAAATGCACCTTCTAAAGTTTTAATCTGCTTTATGCAGGTTAATAGCTGTTCTATGTGAAAAACAACCTGGTAAAAGGCTGTGTTATTGTTGTATTGTCAGAAATACATTTGATTGAGTAGGCGGCCCAATCTGGGGGACCAGATGTGAGATATGGGCCTTATGTGTGTCTCTAATAATCCGGTTTGTTATACCGTATGTTTCAAGGTGATGAATATTTTCCCCCTTGTTGTGCATAGGTGTTTTATGTGTTAGTCGGGTGTTAACCCTCCACTTTTTGTGGTGAATTTAATGGTCGCGGTCTACCTCAGTAGCCGGCTATATAGGATACTTTTGAAACTTGCGGTCAACTCCTCTGGAAGAGTTGCCAGCTTCCTTACGTGTCCCTTAAGGTCGCGGTCAAACTAAGTTGCCGGCCTTATATGTGATAGAGTTGAAAGTCGCAGTCAACTGCCCTGGAAGTGTTGCCGGCTCCCTTATGGTGTGAAGATTAGTCTCAGTGTTAGGAGCCGACTTACCTTTTGGGCCGCCACACCCAATAAAGCATGTGTGCAATGAAATGACTCGTCTCTGTTGTTGTGGTAAAGACCTTGTTGTGTTGCACATATGTGCGGTGTGATGTAAAGATGCTGTGTAGCGTCTTAAGATATGCACTTGTATTTAGGGGCTAGTAAGTTTTCTTGTGTGAAACTTCTTTCCTTATTAGAAGTTGACCGGTATGTGTAAGAAACATATGTAGTGCTTCTATGTGGAGGCCCCTTTTTGGGTGGACTGTGGAATCAGCCCTGTTGTAAAAACAGGGTTGTGAAGCACTGTAATGGTGAATGGAGGAGGGAGTTGGTATGCGTTAAGGTCTTGTGTGACTGGGTTTAAAAGAGGCATTTATGTGGTCTGTAGAGAAAACTCCCTGTCTTACCTTTAACACCGGTGTAATGCGGTGTGTGTTAGTGGTGAAGAGAGCTTATATGTATATGTGTGTTTATATATAAACAGTCTATATATATATATATTCATATGTACATAAGTATTTGATGGTGTGTTTCCCTCCTAACTATATGTATACATATATATACACACACACACACAAACATATATATATATATATGATTTCCAAAGTCCTTCACAGTGCACAAAGATGCAAGCAGCAGGAACAGACCACTCCGTGGCTACAAGATAAAGTGCTTTATTCTTTAAACAGCAGCATGACTCGTTTCGACCGGGGAACCCGGTCTTGATCACATGACATGCACAAAGATCATGGAGTTTAAATAGTGTGTAGAATGCCCCCAAAACTGCTAACCCCAAAATAGAAATAGAGAACATACTATTAGCAGAAAATCATAACAGGTCTGACATATTCATTTACGAAGGAATTTACATCCAAACATTCTAAAATAGAACCAACAGGCTAAAACGATAGATTCAAAATATATAATTCTAAATATTGAATACATATTTTAATATTCTATTAAACCCCTGTAAACAGTATCAGCGATAAAATATATAATAAATATATAAAATATATATCATAAAAAATATCACGCTACAATAAATACTGAGAAATAGGGGGATAAAAATATCATGGGCAAGTGCCCATAGACTGTTGGTAGAAATAGAGTTGCATGTAAAGCAAATCAGACCTGTAAACCGGATTCAGTTTAACAGCTCAACGCATAATAATAAATCCACATAAAGAAAATTATAAATAAATCAACAGACGAATATTAAAACATACTCGATGATGAACAGAAGAAAAGTTCTGTGAGCAAAATAGTGCAAATGTATTTAACTAATAAAGTGATAGTCAATAAAATAGCAAAAGTAACCTGAGCTCAGCACTGTGCAAGCAGATAATGCACCATAGTAGAAGGTTTGTCCATAGAGCAGATTCCAGAATTTAAGATAAGTAAATTCATAAATATATACATTCAATTATGAAAAATAATACAGAATAAATTCTATTATATAAATTATGTACTAAACAATCCTAATGGAAAGAGCGACGAACTGGACAAGTACCTACAATCATATAGAATATATCTCAAACAGTAGAGTAGAAAAAATGGTGTAATTACCATGAAACCTAATCTAATAACCACCAGCTAAAAATCAAACCCATCACAAACACCCCATCAGTATTGAAAATAAAACCGGTAAAATCAGAAGATAAAACCAGCTAAAAACGACATAGAAGGAGTATAAAATGATCGAAATAAAACCCAGCTTGGTGGAGAGAGAGACCTAAAATCTAGTATAGCGAATAATGTACAAGAGAAAATGTGCAAAGAGTAGCAATAACACCAAAATGTCTACAGAGTCAACATGATTAAACAATTCAATCATTCAAGGATATTAAATAAGGAGAGATCAATTCATTACATATTATAGGAAATTATAAAGGTCTTCCCCAGTATTTAATCCATTAGGAATCTTGGTGTCCAAAAGTAAAATGTAATGGCTTTTCAACTGTCTAAGTTTTTTTTCTCTATCTCCACCTTTCTTGAAGATCGGGACAGCGTCAACAACAAAATAGCTAAGATCTTTCAAGTTATTCTGGTGAACTAATTTGAAATGACGCGCCACTGGATAGCTTGAATCAGAGTTAATGATAGCTCTGAGGTGTTGCAGGATACGGTTAAAAACTTGAAGTTTGGTGCTGCCTATATAGCGGAGATTGCAAGTGCATTGAAGTACATAGACTGCATGATCTGTTTTGCAGGTAAAAAAGCCTTTAATTTTATTGACATCTTGACTAAAAGCATCACTATATTCACAGGTATTAACACCAAATTTACAAGCCCTGCACGAGCTACATTTAAAAAAACCTTTCCGGTTGGAAAGCCAATTGGTTAATTTGGAAGATTCGGGACTGGCTTTAACTAAAGCATCTCGCATAGAAGGAGCTCTTCTAAAGGTTATGCCAGGGATTTCAGAAATAAGAGGAGCAAGGGTTATATCAGTTTTCAAAATAGACCAATTAGACTTAAGAATATTCCTAATTCTTTTCTCATAACAACTATAGGTGGTAATTAGTCGTATGGCCATGTCTTCATTATTAGAAGGTCTAGTGGCCCTTGAAATCGTGACATTAGTGGTGGAAACCTGAGAAGAGTCATTTATGATGCTCCTCAGTTTGTGTATGGCATCATGAAGAGCACCTCTTTTATAACCACGAGCCAAGAATCTTTAAAAAAAGATTTGTCAAGACATTTTTTTACGATCAATTTCATTGCTACAAATTCTATGAATTCTTAGAAATTCCCCATAAGGGATACTTCTGATGAGATGTTGGGGGTGAGAGCTTGAAGCATGAAGGATTGAGTTGCCTGCCGTGCTTTTTCTATGCAGTCTGGTTTGAATTTCATTATTAGCAACATAGATTTCGACATCTAAGAATTCCACTTTTTCTTTGCTAATGGTAGCAGTGAATTCTAAATTGAGATCATTGATGTTGATGTCAGCTACAAATTTGTCTGCAGTTTCTCTAGATCCGTTCCAGATAATAAACACGTCATCTATGAAACGCCACATGTGAACAATGCCATAATCTAGGGCCACTGAGGCGTGGCCGAGGGCATGCTCCTCCCACCAGCCCACATGTAAACATGCGTAACTGGGGGAGAAGCAAGCCCCCATAGCCACGCCCCGCAACTGCTGAAAAACCTTATTATTAAAGAGGAAATAGTTGTTACAAAGGCAAATCTCGATCATTTTGACTAACATCTTACTATGTTCATAATGACTGATGTTTCTATGAGACAGATAGTATTGAATAGCACGCAGTCCATCTTGGTGGTTAATAGACGTATAGAGGGAGCAAATGTCCATGACAATGAAATAATAATTCGTATTCCAAAGAACATTATTAAGTTTAGACAAAAAATTACCAGTGTCTTTGATGTAAGTAGGGAGGGACTCCATGTAACTGTGTAGGAAAAAATCTACATATTTAGAAGTGGGTTCAAGTAACCCATTCTGTGCAGAAATAATAGGACGCCCAGGTACAGGGGACACACCTTTATGTATTTTTGGCAAGAAATAAAGGGTTGGAGTAATAGGGTGATCTTTTTTCAAAAATAAATACTCCTTCTTATTAATTAAGCCCTGTCCTTTCCATTCAGGTAAATATCTGTGAACTTGTTCTTTAACTCGATTGAGTTCAGAGAAGGAGGCCTTTCTGTAACATTGGGAGTCGTTAAGTTGTCTTTCTGCTTTAGTAATATACACATCCCGTGGCCACAAGACCACATTACCCCCTTTATCTGCTTTATTAACAACTATATCACCATGGTCATTGATCTTACGAATAAGTTTGGAGTATTGTATTTCAGTGTAGCTCCGCCGTTTACGATTTAAAGAGGTGGAGCGGTTTAGTTGTTTAAGATCATCAATCATACGGTCGCTGAACACATCAATAGCGTCCCTGGGCATCATGGGAACAAATGTGGAGCGGGGACAGAAGGGACTAAATCCCGCACTACTACTTTGTATACCCATAGAAGTCAGTTCTTCCAGAGTACTGGAGGAAATGCTATCACCAGTATTGGAAAGAGAGTGTAAGGTTTTCAGGGTGGGTACATCAGAGATCAGGATATTTCTACTAGGAAGGGAGTCAGCAATAATATTGCTAGCAACATTGGTAATTTTATTCAACTTAAAGTACTTCATCAATTTCAATTTGCGTATGAATTTAAAGACGTCAATACGGGATTGTATGTATTTGAAATTGTTCTTGGGACAATAAGACAAGCCCAAAGATAGAAGTTGAATTTCAGCAGTATTGAGGTCTAAATCAGTCAAGTTAATAACAGTATTAGTCTCTTTAGTAGTTGCAGTCTCATTTAATTCGCCTGAGGGTTCCCTCTCCCTCTTGCTTTCCTCATTGCGCCGCCTCTGCCTCTTCCTCTGTTTCCGACTTTTGTTCCGCTTACGCCGTCTTTCATCTGTGATGGTCCTCTCGGCCTTAAAGTGTGACGTCTGTCCTCTATTATAAACCCCAATTCTTCAGAGGGGGTAAAACCACTTAATGCTGGTTGGCAATCCGCACCTAGACTACCCTCAGATTCAGTGCTGCTGATCAATGAACTTAGGTCAGTATCAGATGTTGCTGGAATAGAAGTTTGTTGGACTTAAATGGTTGATGCTTTATTGCTTATGGCCTGACGTTTCACAGATTCGAATTTTTTTGAAAAGGTAAAAATGCGGCCATTTTCGTAATCAGCTTTATCGCGTGCAAATTTAAAAACTTTACGCATTTTAATTGTTTGTTCATGCTTCTCAAGACGTTTTTTAATCTCCTCTCTTGTCTTGGTTATTAATTCCTGCTGATCACTAGCATCTAACTCTGTATTCAAAGGGTCAATTTGGTGAACAATGTCAGACCTGTCGATTTCAGCATATTTAATAAGGATGCAGACCATATTCATCGATGCTTCTAGATTATTGGAAGGAAGCCCATTCCTTCAGCATAAGGGGGTTTGGGTTCTCAAAAGATGGAGCAATGAGAACCCTTAACCCTCGTGATACTCTCCCAACTTCCTTATGTTTCTCCAGGGATTTCTTTTCCCACCATTTAGTTAACTCTGTGCGGAGCAGTTTTTCAAGTCTTTTAAGTTTGGATGTTAAATCACTTTTCTCAGTTGTAACAATGCCGTCATTGATCACAGGGGTGACATCAGGTAAATTCGAAAATAAAGCATCTGCTACTAATTCTCAATCTTTGAGCACGTCAGCTGCTGTTGCCATACCGGCAATATTCAGAGGTACAAAAGTTATGCACTAAAAATCGTGAGCAAAGTTGAATGAATAAATACCAACAGCTCCGAAGATATTAAAAGCCACAATCTCATCACCCGCTAATGTCCGTGGAGTATTAGAGGTAGCTCAAACAGGAACGGCTCACCTCGATCGAAAAACGAAGGGTCGTAGGTAACCTCCGAAACCTCGCAATCCTCCGGTTAGGACCTTCCGATGACGCCGCACTGAAACTGCCAATCCTCTTTTACTTCCTGAATGCGGGGGGCTGGTGTACACGAATCCTTCCGGATCACTCAAAAATCGAAACCGATGTTGACTGCAAATAACCAGCCGCTTTGCGAGGAGAGGGTCCGTTTAAAGCGGAAACAGCCAAACCGCCGAAATTCAATGATTTCCAAAGTCCTTCACAGTGCACAAAGATGCAAGCAGCAGGAACAGACCACTCCGTGGCTACAAGATAAAGTGCTTTATTCTTTAAACAGCAGCATGACGCGTTTCGACCGGGGAACCCGGTCTTGATCACATGACATGCACAAAGATCATGGAGTTTAAATAGTGTGTAGAATGCCGCCAAAACTGCTAACCACAAAATAGAAATAGAAAACATACTATTAGCAGAAAATCATTACAGGTCTGACATATTCATTTGCGAAGGAATTTACATCCAAACATTCTAAAATAGAACCAACAGGCTAAAACGATAGATTCAAAATATATAATTATAAATATTGAAGATTTGAGATGTCATCAGTGATGTCATGAGTGCTGTCACTGACCATGTCATGAGTGATGTAATATGTGACGTCATCAGCAGTGGATTGCGGGCGCGCGAGTTATAGTTAGCTGAACTAACTATAACGGGGGAATTTCATTGGTTTTTTACGAGTGAAATGTCCAGCTAACTATAACGTGTGAAACCTATGGTTTTTTCTGTGAATTTGCAAGGTTTTTTAAATGCTAATTCCTAACTTTAACGTGTGTGAAACCTATGGTTTTTTCAGTGAATTTGCAAGGTTTTTTAAATGCTAATTCCCAACTATAACGTGTGTGAAACCTATGGTTTTTTTAGTGAATATATATATATACACACACACAATGAAATGCCTTGCTATATATAATATGCGCACATATGCATATAAATATATATAACTATACCTTGATAGGATAATTAATTGTGCATTGTTATTTGATGCAGAATAATTATAAATCCCTATGTTTTATTACCGTGCCCTTGATGAGGGGTAATTCTGAAAGGAAATGTGCATGCATGTATGTCCCTGACTATATGTAGGCCTAGGCCATGTGCTTTTGGGTATGAGCCAAATTGTATTTATTCTTGATCCAGTGTACCTGGTTTTGTTGGTATAAGAAGGTTAACATATAATATTAACCTCCCATCGCCACCTTAGAGTTTGTAGAGGCTTAGCAGGTAATGCTGTAATTCTGCATATATTTATACCTTGTAGTACGAGGTCCCTCCTTCGCATTGCATGTTGCAATGCCATGCAGCAAGTTAATTACACTTTTTGAATTTGCCGCAGTAACTGGCAAATATTGATCTGTCCCATTGCATGTTGCAATGCTATGCGTCGAGTTTATAAAACTTTCTTGAAGTTACTGCAGTGACTGGTAAATATTGACATAGTATCAGCAATAGTGTGTTATTTAGGGCCATACGCAATTTAATTGTGGTTTATATAGCATCAGCTGTTAATAAATATTTTGCGATCTAATGAAAAAAGAATATGTCGCATAAATATTGTACTTGTTCTGTATCCTTCTTAGTTTATCACCTATGCAACATGGTAAATGTAGCACTGGTCCACGTGTTAGTGCGTGTTTAAGGCACCAGGATAGTGTACTTGTGAACTGTTGCCTTATAAACATTAAAATCTTTGCAGCAAACTTGTCTGTTTTGCAGGACATAGAGAATGCAAACTGTTGCATTTCCCCCCCCTTGTTAATGCGTTTTTTAATATGCATGATAGCCCTGGTAATAGTCAACAAACTATGTGTGTTGTTGCTGAGGCCTTACTGCTCTGTTCTGCTTGTTTTGATGAATGTGCTTCCTTGAGATAAGCACAAGTTTTATGGGGTCCCTTTGCTGGACCCAAAGAATTCCTTGTCTTTGCTTTTTAAGTGGAGTGGGGGGCGGGGGTTTATGACCCCTTCTTCCCTTTGCTTAGAAAACCTTTGCAGACATGAGCTGCATCTGGTGCCGCGTTAGAAGTGTAGAGCCCAGATATTTACGGTTTGCGATAAACAAAAAAGGCTTGTATTTCTTTGAGTGCAAATAATTTCTGATGGCTTATTGCTTGTTATCTCCGTTGATATGGGAAAACATTTTTGGGGGGCTTCTCCTGTGCAAGCCTGGATACTGTTGAAATATCCCTTAAATCCTGTTTCAAGTAAAGAAAAAAATACCCCTGTTTTTTCTTTGTTTAGTTTCCCCCCTGTAAGCTTTGTGCGCATTGGAGCCCTAGCCATGTTAGGAACGGAAAGAAGATTAGGGAATAATTTGCTCCCAGACTTTTTTTTTTAAAAGAATGTAAACCCTTTATTTAATGATTCAGTGTAACAACAGTACAGTGTTAAAGAGCCATGTGATATATATGCGTCTGCTTGACATAGTGGACTCTCTGGTCTCTACACAGAAAAACAAGCAGTTACAATGCAATGGTCTCGGCATTGCTAAAGTTAGAGCTATTGGCATTGCTCATGTTACTTGCGCTCCGGGACCACTCGAGGCCCCTCCTCGAGCTGTCATAGCACAGCCCGGTCCCTGGCAGTGGACATCCAAGCCGTTCCTGGTGCATCTCCCAGCACACCAACAGCGAGCCAAGTGTAAGACATCTCGCAAAGATGCCGCACGTAAAACACAGGTCGCTACGTTTGAGGTCAGAAGAAAAACAACAGCAAAAAAAGGAACATTTAAAATAGCATCTTCGGTTCTACGTCGTCTAAGGTTTGCTTCCTTGTACTCACATATTTTCCAGGTATTCAACAGATATAAATAGATAAACGTATCCAATTCTTTAAAGCAGCTTCAAGAAAGAGGGGGACAGGAACCATGCTAAGATGGAGTAATAGGAACGAACCATGCTAAGATGGAGTGTGTGATCCTCGTCTTGAATACCTCTCCACTCGTCTTTATTCCGGGTCCGCTGTCTCCGTGTGCAGCAGACTGAACCAGCTCTTCCGGCTGCCCTTGTTTATGATTCACTCTGGCTGCTTCTCACTTCGTTTGTCTGTTTCTCGTGCTCGGCAGTCATTGCTTTCCGTTTCTTCAGATTGCTCTTTCCCTCCCCCAGCAGCAGCATGGTGAGTGAGGACATCTTAGCCACGACCTGTTTCTGCTTCATTTTAAACCAGACATCTTTATGCGGCCATTGTTATCAAAGAAGTTGTAATTTACTATGCACGCATCTTCTGCCTTATCTATTGTTGCCAAGTGGTGCAATTTGTGTCACTTTTGACTAGTCTTGGCTTTATAGCATGCTGGCGTTTTTAACCATGCTTTGAATAGTGAATACATATGAACTTCAGGTTCCACAATGCAAAGCGCTTTGGCAAGAGAGCCGGCGGCTATGTTTACAGACTGTTTATGTGGGCAGTTTCAGTGATTTCTGTGCGAGTAAGGGGGCATCCTGCTGCGAAATGTGTGACACCGTGAGTGATACTTCCGAGCGAGTAAAACCAAGCAATGAACATAGTTAAATAATGGGTATTACCCACCTTTGAAACACTGCTAAGCTCTACACAGCACCGCCTTTCTCCGAGGCGGCTATGTTTACAGACTGTTTATGTGGGCAGTTTCAGTGATTTCTGTGCGAGTAAGGAGGCATCCTGATGCAAAATGCGTGACACCGTGAGTGATACTTCCAAGCGAGTAAAACCAAGCAATGAACATAGTTAAATAATGGGTATTACCCACCTTTGAAACACTGCTAAGCTCTACACAGCACCGCCTTTCTCCGAGGCGGCTATGTTTACAGACTGTTTATGTGGGCAGTTTCAGTGATTTCTGTGCGAGTAAGGAGGCATCCTGATGCAAAATGCGTGACACCGTGAGTGATACTTCCAAGCGAGTAAAACCAAGCAATGAACATAGTTAAATAATGGGTATTACCCACCTTTGAAACACTGCTAAGCTCTACACAGCACCGCCTTTCTCCGAGGCAGAGCAGAAATGCCTCGGAGAAACGCAGCGTCCTTTTCGGATTCGGGGGCGTGTTTTGCTGTTATCTCCTCCTTGAGACTTCTTGCAAAAAACACGCCCCCCGATCCGAAAAGGACGGGGCCTAATCTGAATGACTGACCTCTTCTCCAATGGCTGGCCAGCATTCAAGAGGCCAGCCAATGGAGAACAGGGGAGAAGAGGGGCGGGTTCAAGCCCCTCTTCTCCAAGTCATTAAATCTCGGAGCTAGACTGCGCAAGCGCAGCCTTCGCAGCCGAGACCTAAAAAGGGCAGTCAGTAGGTGGATACAGTCTAGATAGCACATATTTAAAACAGGATTGCACACATCAATTAGTAGGCATTAAGGGTGCATTTAGAACATCAGGGGCACATTTCAGAAGGCATGACTCACTCCATTACTGGTATCCCTCCCAACATACACCTTCCGGGGCACCCAGCAGCAGGGAAGGAGCGGTGAGCCACAAAAAACACAGAGCAGTAGCATTTGTAAATATGACCTAAATCTCTGGCATGGAGGAAGGGGGAGCCTGGGAGACCAGGAGCCAAGGGATCCACCCGTCTGTCAGGCATCATTGCCCAGGGGAAGGGCAGCCGTATCCTTTGAATCTTGCATGAGGAGGTAGGCCCTAAGAGGACCCCAGAAATCCCTAGGGTGAGAGGCACGTGGAAGCGTTTCAGCATAAGCTGTCAGTTGTTCCTGATAATAGAGAAGGTCATCCAACCATTCCTTAAATTTCAGAGCCCGCCCTCTTCCCCATCTGCAGGCCACTCTACCCTTGGCCAGTAGGAGCGACATGGTAAGGAACTTACGTTGGGATTTGGGTATCTGTGCGGTGTAACCCAGAAGCGCCACCAGGGGATCCTTGTTCAACGCGCTATTCGTCATTTTCTCAAGTGCTCCAAAGACCTGCCCCCAGAACTCTTGTATTTTCGGTCATTCCCATGCCAAGTGTATGAATCCGGCCCCTGGTCTTCCACAGCGTTCGCAGCAGTCAGTATCGGACAGTTTGAATCTGTACTTTTTAACGGGCGTGTAATACAGGCGATGTAAGAACTTGTAGTGTATGACCCGTAGTCTACAACTAGAGGAGATTTGGAGACCGCAATAAGTCCATTGTTCTTCCGTCACCTCCCCTCCCAGTTCCCCACTCCAGTGTGTGCGGGCTGTACTAGTGGCCTCTCTTTGGTGCGTGCGTATACTATGATATAGCCCAGACACTAGGTGTTTGCCATCTCTAGATCCCAACATTTGGTGTAGCGGAGCAAGGTTTGCGGGCTCTCGCGGGAAGTCAGGGATCACCGACCGAACCTCTTGTCGGAGCCGAATATATAAGAAAAGATCAAGAGGCGTTGGAAGTATCTCCTGGAATAGCTGATCTGCAGAGCAGAAAACACCATCTTTAAAAAGGTCACCCCACGTAAACACATTAATCCTTTCGCATAATTTGCGAAACCCCGTTTCCTACGACACTGGCATGCGTGGATGATAAGATAGCGGGAGCTGTGATGAGTACAGCAGAGGGGAGTCAAGAAGATTTAGGATACGATTCCATGCGTCAACTGTACCTGTAACCGTAGTAGGGACAGTCGCACGCGATCAAGTGGGTGGGTGCATGAATGATACCTTCCAGGGGAATGGGATCAGCGAGCGAATGTTCCGTCGCCACCTGTGGCATGTAACTGGGGGGATTAATCCATTAGTAAGCATAGTGGGCTTGCGGACTCAAAAAATAGACCTCAAAGTCTGGGATATCGAAGACTCCTTGGGAGTATGGTTTTTTGAGTATGGACCATTTAAGCCTCGGCTGTTTACCTCCCCAGAGCAATTGAAATAGTTCGGTGCGAAGAGTTTTAAAGAAATAGGAACCAGGATTGTAGGGTATATTCATGAAGAGGTACAAGAATTGCGGGAGAACAACCATTTTTATTAGGGAAGCTCGGCCTGCGAGGGAGGGAGGGAAATCCATCGAGTGATGTTGCTTGTAAGATGAGCGATGGCCTTGCCATAATTGAGGCGTATAGTGTCGTCCCTTTCCCTTGAGAGCTGGATTCCAATAGAAAGTCGAGAGCGAATCTAGATACCGCAGGCATCAGGGGAAATACCTGATATTTCCCCCAGTTAATATGAACTCCAGACAGCCTCCCAAAGACAATGAACTCCCGCAGTAAGGGATTAATATTTTGTAGGGGTTCTCTAATATATAAAGTAATGTCATCTGCGTAAAGGGATATCAAAATTTGGCGTAGATAACAGACAAATGCCTTATCCTGGTGGTGTTGATGGAGTTTGGATGCCAGCGGTTTGATAGCTATGGCAAATAATAGTGGGGATAGGGGGCATCCCTGACGGGTTCCTCTCGTGATGGAAAAAGCAGTCGAGAGGTGTCCGCTGATCAGCACTTTAGCAATGGGTTGTTGGTATAGTAGTCTGATCCAGGAGGTGAACAGGGGTGGAAAGCCCATGCGCTGCAGCACTCCGAGAAGAAAATCCCACTCCACGGAGTCGAATGCCTTAGTGGCATCTAGAAACACAGCAGCCAGAGGGAAGTCAGGTGCCACATTCTGGATAAGGGAGAACAGGGTACGGAGATTATGGGTGGTGGCACGCCTGGGAACGAAGCCAGACTGGTCAGGAAGGATGAGTTTGCCCATTAAAAGAGTCAGTCGGTTAGCCAGAACTTTAGCCAATATCTTCGCATCGCAATTCAGTAACGATAGCGGTCTATGAAAATTACAGGAGTCAGGGGGTTTGCTGGGTTTCAGGAGGTAAGTGACAAACGCTTCCCTCATCGAGAGGGGAAGTACGCCTACCTCAAAGGATTCCTCATACACTTCCTTAAGTACCGTTGCCATGATATCGATATCGTTTTTATAAAATTCGGCAGGGATGCCATCCAGACCCGGCGCATTCCCATTTTTTAGCTGCATTATCGCCTCCCTAATTTAGTCCAGCTCGAAAGGTGTCACTTAGCCACCCGAGTGCGACATCTCCCAAGAAGTCATCCAGATCAATTGCCCCACTTCGCTGTGTAGTATATAGTGCAGTGTAATGTGAAGTGAATGTTGCCAGTATGTCGGCTGTGTCCCGATGTACCACGTCCCCAGGCCCCTTGATTTCTAATATATGATTGGAGAAACGAGGCCGCCTAGTTATTTCAGCTAATGCTTTACTTGCTTGTTCCCCCTCCCCGTATTTGTGGGCCACCCAGTATCGCCCCTTGAATTTCACCTCTCTCGCTGCGGTCTCCTCATATTCTGATAACTTCTCTCGGAACTCCTTCTGCGACTGTCCCATCTCCCCCCATCCCCATTCGAGTCTCCACCTTCTTCAAGTCGGTCTCCAATTTTCTAAGCGTTCTCTGTAGATCTCTAAGCACCCCAAAACCTTTTGAAATACAAAACCCACGTATTGTGACCTTATAGGCCTCCCATATCAGTTCCACATTGTCTACCGACCCCTTTTTCCGCCGAAAAAAATCTTCGATCTCCTCCCCCAGCTCACTGTTGAAAACCATGTCTAATAGGGCATTGGGCTGTAGTTTCAAGCTTGGCCGGGGCTTATCATACCCTGGGGGTGTGAGCGTAAGTTTCACGGGCAATGATCAGAGAACGTTCTGGCCAGGTGGATGACATTACGAATAAACGGCCCCAAACCCCTGGACAGCAAACAGTAGTCCAGCCGAGCCCAGGACGCAGCATAGGTTGTGAAATACGTGCCTTCCTTAACTTGCGGATGAGTGGCGCCAGCTATCTACCAGACCCCCCCTCGTCCAGCATGCTGTGCAGGACCTCGAGTGATTATAATGATGTGGCGCAGCGTTGGACCTGTCCAGTTCTGGGTTGAGGGCAACGTTAAAGTCCCCGCCCCAAATTGTATGGGTGGATCCTATGTTGATGATTTTTCCCCAGATATTCGTGAAAACCTCAGGAGTGTCTATGTTAGGGCCATAACAGTTCGCTATTGTAACCGAATCCATGCCTAGGTGCCCCCACACTATTACATGTCTCCCTTGGGGATCCGTGATCATGCCTTCTAATGCGAAAGGTGTCTGTCATTTTATTAAAATTGCTGTGCCACGGGCATAGGAGGAGTACGAGGAAAACAACCTACTCTCCACCCACTTGCTAGCAAACGTGACAGGAGTGTGTGGATGGATATGGGTCTCTTGAAGCAGAGCAATGTGTATCTGCTGGCGGTCCAAATACGCTAATATCTGCCTGCGTTTTCTCGGATCCCCCAACCCCCTGACGTTCCATGACAATATTCTCAGATGAGATGTATCTGCCGGATCCACCCTACCTCTTTGTAATGCGGAATCCACAGTCCTGCGAAATTGTGCATATTAAAAACAAAACGACCATAATGAGAGCCACTATTACAGATAGAATACTGTGAATCACGCATGTCAGAACATCCATTAACCCACAACTCATCCTCCCCCTCAAGCAACCCAATCATGCCAGTCACATCGAACCCTCCCCCCCACCCTAGTTCCCATTGAACAAACCATTACTCCTAACATCTCCGGTCGAAAACCAGAGGGACCCTGAAGAGGGGATCTCCCTTAGGGGAAAGTCCAACTGGGTGGCACACAAGTACCTCTCGCCGTTCCGGGGTATCTGAGTTAACAGGTAGTCCCCCTAGTTGGTTGCGAGGGCGTCTGGCTACCTTTGGATCTCGTGTCCCATTAAGAGGCAGGTCTTGTCCCAATATTCCCGCATTCCATGGACGTAAATGCGTTACGTAGGTGGTCATCTTACCATGGTGGGGCAATGTCTATGCGCATTAACGAAGAGCCTTATGTGTCCATTTTACACGTCGTCTTTCAATCTAAGTTCAGTGAGTGCGCTCTCGGCGAGTCTTCTGGCGTGGCGACGACTGATTTTTGTCTCTTGAGGTGTTTTAGAAAGTCTTCGACTTGTTGCGGCTTTGTATAGAACATTTGTTTCCCCTGGTACATGACCCGGAGGCGCGCAGGGTAGAGGAGGGCATAATCTATCTGGGCCTGGCGCAGCTTTTGTTTGACAGGGAGAAATTTACGTCTCTCCTCTTGCACCAGAGCAGTAAAATCGGGGTATATAGTGAAGGGTACCCCCTCAAAGTGCAGCTGCTTCTTCTCCCTCGCCATCTTAAGGGCTATGTTATGTCCCTATGCCTGTAATTCAGGAGTCGCGCTATGATGGGTCTGGGCGCGTTTCCAGGGGGTGGCCTCGGACCTAATGATCTATGATCCCTCTCAACTATGAAGTGAGGGTAGAGAGATTCTGCCCCCTCCACTTCCAACAGCAGCCTCTCGATGTACTCCTCTATTTTGCCAGTGTTGGCACTCTCCGGTATGCCCAGTACGCGAATATTATTCTGGCGGCTACGGGCTTCAATATCCTCATTTTTAGGCGCTATTACCTTAAGCAGGTTGTCTATTTGTGTGACTGTGCTTTGAATATGGGCCGTAGCATCTTCTGCATCTGATATGCGCTGCTCAGTGCCCTTTATGCGCGACTCGTGACTGTCAATTTTGCGGGCAATCGTGTCCATGCGTGTGGTCAGAGAGTCCATTTTATCAGCGATGCTGGCGAAGCCCTGGCGCACCTCCATTAAAATTGCTTTCAAGTCCTCACCCTGCGGGGATTGTGATTCCTGCAGCGGCCCCTCGGCACCATCGTCTGCCTCCGCTGCCTGTTGGTGAGTGTTCTTTTTAGCCTCGAATGCAAGTCGTGGCTGTTTTCCCCATTGAAAGCGCCAAGCGGGCCAGTGGGCTTGATGGGACCCGCACAAGGAGGAGCAGCAAGGGAAGCGTCCTGGGCCACCTCTGGGTGAGGCCCCTCAGCGGTACCAGCGCCTATGGGAGGGGAACACTATTGTGCAGCGGCCTAGACAGAATATTACTCTAAGTTTGCGTCAAGGGCTGTGCAGCATTTACCACCGTGGTCGCAGGGAAAGTTCTCAGGGACCCATAGAAGGGCAGTCTCGGGCAGTGTGTTTTTGTTTGCCCCTCAAGGAGTGTCTAGGATTGCAGAGGTGCGTCCTGTCTCCGCCACGTATTTAGCAAGCCAAGCGCCAAGGTGGTAATAAGGAGCCAGATCTCCCTGTGCGTGGGGGAGGGGGGGCACCCTTCCCCAGGCCCCCACCGCAACAGCCCCCTGTAGAGTGTTGGCGAAAGGCAGTTGTGCCTATGGCCGAACAGCCATCCGTGCAGCGCACAAAATGTCAGTGTAACTCCCCCCGCCGCCGTCAGTCAACCAGTGGCAGTAGGGGCAGAGTGCAGCCGCCTCAGGACTCAGCGGCACGCACCCAAGTGCAGCGGAACACGGGGGTCAGCTCCAAATCACTCACCGCCCCGTAGCCTCCATCTTCTTGGCGCGCAGGCCCGCACACCACGTGGGAGCCGCGGTGCTCGCGTGATCATCCATACCCAGCAGCTGCTCCAGACCACACCGAGACGCGCCGCGGGCTCGTCCGCCCACATCAATATCAGCCGTGGTACTCGTCGCCACGTCTCCCAACCCGGAGCTGCTTACTCCCCAAGGGTCAGGCTCTCCCTGCCGGTGCTGCACTGGGCGATTTGTACCTTTGGGACAGGATTATTGTCAGGATGTCGGCGCCAGACTGCGGGAGCCTCACACGATGGCGGCCATTCCGCTCGTGCGCCACCTAGCGCCCCTTGTTCCCAGACTTCTTATGCGCTGTGCTGCCTGGAAAGAGGCACTGTTGTGCGTTTCAAACGTAGTACAAAATAATTATGAAAGTAGTTTTTAAATACCTGAACGAACACACAAGTAGTGTACAACCAGCACATTGACACATTGCCAGAGGTGCAGCATGGTAGATGTGCCGTGCGTTTTTAACGTAGTACCAAACTATGAAAAATATGTTTCAAATAACCTAAAGAAGCACAAATGTAGTGTGTAGTGGGTGGGAAAATAATTAATCCGCCCGAGCGTGGGGCACACGGCAGACGCGGGGAGCGAGCCAGGAGGAAGAGGGCGCCCCCCCCCCCCGCGCCTTATAAAGGAGGCTGCCGTCGCACTGGGGGCCCGCACCCCGATCGTCCCGCCCCCCTGCCCCGGAAGCCGAATGTCGACATCAACCTATCGGTGTTGGGGGCGCGCCGCGCGCGTCATCGCCCCGCGACACACCCCCAACACCGAAAGGCCGGGGGAGGGGGGGCGCCGCACCGCCATGTGGGCCGAGTGGCCCCCACTTTCTATATTGACACATTGCCTTAGGCGCCGCATGGTAGATGTGTTGGATTTTTCCAACCTTGTAATGAAATAGCGGCTGTGCTGCTTTATTTAAGTTTTAATGCTAGTAATTGGAGCAAATCAGTGCTTTGCTCATATATTATATATAAAGGAGCAAATTCTTACCTTGTTTTCGGACGAACCATCAGCTCCTTGCAGAAAACCCCCCAAATACCTGGAGACTGTATTCTGCCTGCGAAAAATGTACTTACTCTGGTGCATAAGGAACCAAGTGAGCAGCGCCAAAAAAATGCTTGCTTGCTCGAAAATTTCGCCCTTCATGCAACCTTCCTTGGTACCATCTCTCTCCAGAGTTTCTGGTGGGTTTTTCTTCTTGCCTGGTCTGTTGCTGTGTTTTGTCAGACGTCTTCAGTGTACCTTCGATCTCCATGGCCGAAAAAATAATCTGAGAGCTTGCACACACACAAAGGGGGTTGTAGCCTGACCACAGGGATCGGGTTTAACAACCATCCAACAGAAAACTATATATATATATATTTTTAAAGCACTTTCCGACTCTAACCACTAGATGGCAGAATATGCACAGTATGTGAATCCCAAAGACGTCTATGCTGCAAAACTTTAATTTTTGACGCACTGGGTCAGGTTATGGCCACTACAGATACTGATGTTCTGATTGGGGGGATTCCAACCTATTCTCTGATGCCTGCCTGGATAGGTCCATACAACGGGTGGGACAAACATATGTTTTCCACACAGGGTCTAGAGCTACTATCCACATATTAGGCTCACAGACGTATGGCGCAAACATCATCCAACAGAGAGGGATTCTTCTCAGCCACACACCAGAAGTAGGCCATTTTACGTCTCTACCTTACGACCCCCCATTTACTGGCTTCCACCATCGCTATCGATATTGGTGCAGCAGCACTTTCAGATCACACACCCCGCTTAATATCACCAAACACTTGCCAGGGTTAACTCCTCAACACCGTACTTGTCACCTTAACCATTGGCTCTTAACATATTAGGCTCATGTCACAGAGATGAAATAAGGGACTAGTGACTTTCTGGATACCAATGACAATCCTGGCACACCCATAGCACTATTGAGGGACAGTCTGAAAGCAGTGCTGCACGGTCGGCTGATCACATTGGCAGCCCGCCTAAACCTGAGAGAAGAGTTAAGAGAAACACACTTGAGGGGAAGGTGAAGGAGCTAGGAGAAGCACACAAACCATCGGGCTCACGCAAGACACTCCACCAACTCACTGCCGTACGCAAACAGCTCAAGGCTCAAGACATGAATAGGGCAGAATATGCGCTCTTACGCACCAAACAGAAATACTATGAAGGAGGCCTCAAAAGGACGCCTTCTGGCACACCGTTTACGGGCCCAAGCTGTTAGACAATGGGCGACTGAAACAGAGGGGTCCCACAGCCATCGGCTACTTCAAGATGAGCAAATCGCCCAGTCCGTTAAGCGCTTTTATGACACTCTACATTCAACTGAGGAACTGAAGGAGGAAGACAGGTCCTTGTACTTGGAACAGGTCAATCTGGAGCACGTGATACAGCAAGATGCCTCCCATTTAGATCATGACAATCGAATAGACTAGGTGTAGGCGTCGATTTCTCATTTGCATTCAGGAAAGGCTCCGGGACAGGATGGTTACACCTCTGATATTTATAAATGGTTTGCGACTTCCCGCCCCATATTCACCCAATTATATAACTCCTTTGGCACCATAAGCTCTCTAACAAACACTATGAAGCTTGCTACCCTAACAGTGCTGCCCAACCCCGGTAAGGATCCCTTGCATTGCTCATCGTACTGGCCAATTTCTTTATTAAATGTTGATGCTAGGAGTTATAACACAGTATTGGTGAACCGACGGCCCCATGCATGGAGGGCCTTTTAGACCCTGATCAAGCAGGGTTCATCCCCAAGAGGAACTATAGTGACAACACTAAACGCCCCTTAAATAAAACTCACTGCATCCGGATTCCTGCGCTACTACTGTCAGCGGATGTTGAGAAAGCGTTTGACTGGCTACATTGGCCTTACTGGTTCTTGGTGCTTCAGAGGGTGGGCCTTGGTGAGCAGTTCTGACGCTGGGTTGGGTGTAGCTATACGGGTCCCCAAGCGACTGTACAGGTTAATGGCTTTTTGTCCTCTCCCTTCGACATTACCCGTGGCACCAGACATGGCTGTCCTCTATCTTCGCTACTTTTCGCCCTATATATAGAAACCCTTGCGAAGCATATTTGTAGGAATCCTACAATAACCAGCATCACCATGGGCGGGAGGGACCATAAGCTCGCTCTTTCCGCGGACATCATGATAGCCCTGTCACACACCCTCAAGTCCTTGCCCCATTAATGGAGGAACTTGAAGCTTTTTGGAAAGCCTCTAGGTTTAAAGTCAATCTCCAGACGTCCCAGATTCTCAGCTTGACAATCCCAGTCACTGATCAAGTCACCCTTAAAAACCCCTTCCCCTGGGCTAAACAGGGGGTAGCATATTTAGGACTCCAAATCCCCTCTACACAGACGCAGACCACAGAGAGCAATTATGGCACCCTTCTATCAAAAACACGATCAGACTTACAGGCGTGGAAAGGCCACATGCTCTCATGGCTTGAGCGACCTCTGGCTGTTAATATGACCGTACATCCCAAGAATGTATATGTTTTGCAGGGAGTTTTTTCTGCCCCCCCCCCCCCCCCCCCCCAAGTGTTGAATAAATTAGAGCATCTTATAGAAGACTACATTTGGGAGGGTAAGAAAGCACGCACAGCCAATCATCAGGCCTACTTATCCCCAGCAGAGGGTGGCCTCGGTGTTCCACCACCTCGCGCGGTATTATCAAGCTCCACAACTTCTATATATAGTGGACTGGAACAGGCTTCTCTGGGAGAAGCATTGGTGCTTTATTGACCATGCTGTTGCCACCGTTCATATACTGGAAGGTGCCCTGGCTACCCACAGACCATCAGAGGCAAATATCTTGCCTGTTCTTAGGGCTACACAGGGACCTGGGACAGGGTGCAGATCTCAAAACGGTTACCCACTCGCATCTCCCCACTAACACCAATCAGTGGAAATCCAGACTGTCCCCCAGTATACCAGAACTTCAGCTACACACAATGGCAATAAAGCCAACTGCAAAAGAATAGGTGATTTTTTTAACCACACAGGACCACTGGACATTTCTCAGATACAGCTTCATCATAGTTTTCCATCCACCGCTCAATGACAGTATTAGCCATTCAGCACTGGGTCACTCAGCCTTCCATCCACCCTCATGCTGTCCACTCTTACCATTTGAGAAATGGCTTTTCACTAGAAATACTGATAGAGCTCTCCTCTCCGACATATATGTCTTTCTCAGCGCTTCACAGACCCCCCCATCAGATCCTCGGCACAGCTGTGTTGTGAGAAAGAGTGCAAACATCCCTTCACCTTTAAGGAGTGGACAGACATTCAAAATTGAACCTATTTCTCAGCTCTGAGCAAATCAGGCAAAGAAACACTCCTCAAAATCATCCACTATTGGTACTATACCCCTGCATGAACAGCTCAATGGAATGGGATGGGGAGCCAAGCTGCTGGAGAGGCTGCAACCAAGTTTTTAACCCATCCTCTTTGGCAGTGCCTGAAGCTTCAGCAGTACTGGACTGAGGTCCTCGCCTCCACTGACCATGTTTAACACAGAGCTCTCCAGAATCCCAAGCTACATTCTGCTGGGTCTTCTGAATGCCCCGACCTATCCCTTGAAATCCATGCGGGGATGAGCCATCAATCTGGCCCTATGAACTGCTAAGCAGCTAACCTACCCACTCACTTAGATTGGCTCTACGAAATCATCTGGGAACTCCTTGGCATGGAGAAGCTAACAGTCTCAGTAGAGATGAAAATCCTGCCACTAGAATTCACATGCCTAGCCTACTTACGCATCCTCCACCTTATACCCACAGACCAAATTATCGACTGACTGACTACACTGATATTGCACCCACTTTCAGTCTCTAGGCAAATGGTATACCTTGTTTATACCTTCAAGAACATAATTTCAACTAGATGGGTAATTCCCTCTCCTCCACTCCTACTATCCCCTTCTCTTTGCCTATTCTCTCTAGTTTCATTCCTTTTTCACTTGTTACTCAGAGGGCAGTGGATGTAGGTGAGATGTTTTAGTATTGTTCTTTTCAGTGCCAAAACCAATAAAAAGATTTACACTTCAGAATCGCTATCTTAAATGATTCTTAATAATTTTATTTATTCTAACTTCTCTCAGTGTACTACTTTCTAGTAACTATATACTGAATAAATAAATACAACTCTAATTCTGATGGATGAATCTAGCTACAGATTCCTCACCTTGCGCTTGTCCCCAGGCGCTAGACTGGATTTGAAAACTCTCACAGTAGCTACTGTACGCTCTTAGGAGATGCCAACAGCCTCAGTCAAGACTCGACCCAACCTCCACACATGATGATACAGAGCTAAATATAGGTGCAAGGCCAACATGATAATATCCATTCTGGAGCTCTGCTTCTAAAGATTTTTTTTGATAACCAATTTTATTGCCATTTTTAAACAACAAAGTAAACATAGCACCACTTGTATATTAGACATTTCAATACATTTTGCAAGTGACTTCCCCTTTGTTCGTCTGAAGCGTGAGCCCACTCGTGCTTTGGAAACTCAGTCCAGCAGCCCCATCCATTTGCCCCATATCCGCTCATGCTTATTTTGGCACCCCTCTTGCTTCGTACACAGCTTTCTCTTGGATGGCACACCAATCTACTCTTTTTCACCATTTAGCCATCGAGGTAGGTGTCAAGTTTTTCCAGGCCGCTGCAATGTCTCTTTTAGCTATCAGGATAGCGGTTCCCAAAAACTGTTTGTTGGCCTGGGAGCCGTCTAGTCCCTCCATCACTCCCAGGAGAAGGGCGAGAGGATTAAGGGGAACCTCCCACCCCAGTATGCCACTTAGTTCCGATACAAAGGATGCCCAATATTTAGAAAGGATGGAACAGGACCAAACCATGTGTTAGAAATCGTCTGGCTCTGCCTTACAGCGTGAACACTGTGGGGAAGGGAGGAATACTGCCTTGTGGAGCCGCACTGGGGTAAGATATGTGCAGTGAAGGTGGTAGATCTGAATGAGGCGGAGACAGGCTGATATAGTGAGTATCCTAGGGGCCATCAGTATATCCCTCCAGTCTTCGTCCTCCAGAGGTCCAAGCCAGTGATTACAGCAGGCTCCAAGAGGTTCTAGCGTGGATGGGGTGATGTGTTTCAGGGATCGATAAATTTGGAATATTCCCCCCTTTCCCAAGTTTCCCATGAGGAGCTTTGCCTCTAGTGGGCTAAATTCAGGGATTGCTGTGTGGTAAGGGATGTGGAGGGCTAGGATGTGGTGCAGCTGAAGGTATCGGAAGAATTGGGTGGAGCGTAGGGAGCATGTCTGCTGTAGGTCCCGAAAGGAGGACAAGCGCTCCCCTCTCCATATGTCTCCTAAGCAGGTTATATCAATTAAATCCCATTTCTGGGAACCTGATTGTGTTGCAACCTCTTACAACCAAGTGCCGTGCCACAGCGGTGTTTGAGGTGAGAGCTTAGTGTCCCAGTGGATGTGTCGCAGCGCAAACTATTGGTAAATTGTGAGGAATCGGGACCCCATAAAGCATTGCGTGGACTTGAGGGAATCCAAGGCTCTCTGACCATCTGACATTAAACCAATCATGGATCACTAAAAGGCGGGTGGCTAAGTAGTACAAAAAGGGGTTTGTCATTCCCGTACCCCCTTCGTGTGTGAAGTAGAAGGTCGTGATCATCCTGTCTAGGTCGCGGAACCAGCTGCAAGGGAGGTGCAGTGGAAGATTTTGATTGGTGTACAAGAGACAGGGGAGGACCATCATTTTGAAGAGAGCGACTCTACCCAGGGGGTTAAGTGGTAGAGTTTGCCAACGGCGAAAGTCGTCTTTCGTACGTATAAGGAGCGGAGTCAGATTAAGGGACCAGGTCAACTCAGGGAGGAGCGCCACCCAGACCCCGAGATATTTGAACAAGAGTCTTCGCAAGGGGATGATTGTTTGCCAATCTACACATTCCCTAGAGGCATGGAGGGGCACCACAATGGATTTGGCCGGGTTGAGACGCAAGCCAGACACCCTCTCAAATGAATGAAGGATCTGCAGAGATCTTGGTCCGGATCGGGCCGGGTCAGCCAAGTAAAGGAGGACATCGTCCACATATAACGCGATCCTGTCCTCATGGGAGCTCTGCCAACGCCACCCTTGTTTCTGGCTATCCATCAGGATGCGACAAGCCAAAGGCTCAATTGCCGGGACAAAAAGGAGAGGGGAGAGCGGGCTCCCTGCTGGGTTCCCCTCTCAATCGGGAAGGCGTCTGATAAAGCTCCATTTAAAAGGACCCTGGCTGACGGAGAAGAGTAGAGGACTTTTACCATTCTTTGATAGGAGGGCGCAAAGCCTGCCTTTTCCAATACGTCCCCCCAAGGTAACGCAAATTGACCATATCAAAGGCTTTTTCAAAATCGAGCAGCACTAGGGCCAGGTATAGTGAAAGGCGATCACGATGGGCAAGGGCTACTTGTAAGCGACTAAGACAGTGCTGTGGCATGGCATGAAGCCACATTGGTCAGCGTGTATGAGGGAGTGGAGCACCTGCTTCATGCAGGCAGCGAGGACGGTTGTGAAGATTTTAACCTTCGTATTAATAAGTGAGATTGGATGGTATTGAGCACATGAGGGCGAGGGAGGCTGTGTTTTGGGTATGATCACGATGCTGTCTGTGACAGAGGAGAAGGTGCCTTTCTCTATAGCTTCCTCAAAGAGGGCATGGAGTCTCGGGATCAGGATTTCACAAAATGCTGCATAGTTTTCTGCGGGAAACCCATCAGGACCGGGGGGCTTGTGGGTAGCGAGTGAGGAAATTGCCTTTCCAATTTCCTCAGGCGTGATAGGTTCGTCCAGGATTTTAAGTTCTCTTTCTGAGAGCCGCGGAAGGGTATGTTTTGTAAAAAGGAGGTGCTGCTCTGTGGCATATGTGAGGGATCTGCTGAATATAGCCCCTTATAATAGGCCACAAAGGTCTGTGCAATTGTTGCAGGGGTGCGAGACAGTTGACCCTGCGCATCGCAGATTTCGGGGACAATTCGTTTGGCCATGGGATGGGTAGCGAGCCAGTGGAGCAACTTACCATTCTTGTCTCCCCACCCGTAGACCCTGGCCACAGAGGATCTCCAAACCAGTTTGGCAGATTCGAGGGAGATATTTTTGATTTATTCACGTATTAATAGCAGTTGTCGGCACTCCACTTCCCCTTCTGTCACAGCTAAAGTTCGCTCTAAGTGGAGGGCCCTGGCTTCAAGCTGGGAGAGCTAGCAGTCTTGGACCTGTAGTTTGTGTTTGAAAAACCCTTTGGCATATACCTGAATCGTGGCTTTGCACTCCTACCACAGCATGTCCTGTTGCTGCACTGTACCCTGGTTAGTGCAAAAGTAATTATAGAGTTCTTCCCCAATCCCCTTTTTGAATTCTGGATCTTGAAGGAACCAGGCATTAAGTCGCCATACTGGTCCGGTCAGAAACAGCTCGACAGTCTGGGGCTGGCATAAAGATTAGATCTATGCGAGAGTGGGTGTGGTGTGCCCCAGAGATGTGCGTGTACTGCAAAGTCTTAGGATGCCAAGTGCGCGCAGAGGCTTAGTGTGGAGGCCCAATCTCAGAGGCGCCTGGCTCCCAGTTTCCTATGAGAGGATGAGGCACCTGTGGCATCGGTATTGGGTTCAGGGACAGCGTTAAAGTCTCCCCAACTATGGTCAGGCCCCGAGGGAGGGCGGATATCATATCCATTGCAGCCTGAAACGCAGGTTCTAGGTTCGCTGGGGGGGGGGAATACAGTGACATAAGGTTAGCAGTGGATTTCCCCCAGCGTACCTGTGAGGGCAGTAAAGCGACCTTGAGGGTCAGTAATCATTTGAGCCGGTGAAAAAGGAAAGGAGCGCCGCAGGAGGATTGCCGTCCTGCACGTACCCCTTGAAATCCCAGAGTGCCATACTCTGTCGAATCCCTGGCGCTCTAAAAAGGGGCATTGATTACCCATCAGATGCGTTTCTTGTAATAGTAGAACATCTGGGTTAAACCTTCGGGCATATTCTAAAACCTCTGTATGCTTGATTTTGTCTAGAATGCCGTTAATGTTCCATGAAAGGACTCTTAGGGGTTCACCCCCATTACAGGGACTGGGCATTGTAACAGAGCAGCAGTGCAAGGGTCCAGCAAGCAGGATGATTAAGGTGGATCAGGTCCACGGGACCTGGTAAGGGCAGGACACATTTGGGATCACTACCAGGATCGCCGAGGGGAAATTCTTTGATATGGTGTACAGTGCTGTCATAACATAAAGTAACACAACTGAAGGCTGGGAGAGCTCCTAATGATTTTTAACCAAAGTTTGTTCTAGACTTCTTTGACAGTGTGCATGGATTTCGCAACCGAAAATGGCAGTATAGACCTGTGTTGTAAGCAGATGTTTGTCACAGACCCGCACACCATCAGTCTTTGCAATACTGACAAATTCCTAAGCCAAATGCTCCCGATGCATGCAAATGCCATCAGGAAGTCCAACTGTCACAAAGTGCAAAAAGTGGGGTTAGCTCTGTTCAGTTCAAAAGGTCAAACCCGCTCACCACCTCTGGGCACATCCAAATAAACGTCCAACCACAAGTCGAAAAGAATGCCCAAGGAAAACAAGCGAACAAAGCTCTTCGATATCCAGATGCTTCCCTTCATAAGAGGTCACATAGTCTGACATTCAAGGAACCTACCGTGGTTTTGCACTCTGACTTGGAACAGGTGCTAAATCTGGAGCCGATGTGCCCTAGATTTCTAGGCCATAAGCAAATCTGCAGCCATAGTTGCAGCAGTCTAAGCGATTATGCTGCAACTCTTCAACATAGTTTTGGATCCCGCTGATGAGCCTTCAGGTCCTACAGATCTGGTGGGGCTCCTAGTTGGGAAATCTGTTGGTGGGCCCTATCCTGGTGCCAACTGACATTGGATATATAGCTAGCCTGCTCTGTTGTTGGCCCTAGGCAGCAGCTCCACTCCAGCTAAGACATGCTCTGGCCATTCTTCCTTTATTGGTGCCACCCCCAGCTTCAATGATGCCAGTGGTACGTTACTGATTTTGGATCTGGAGCCAGCTTGAGCAACAGCTCTCCCTATATTGTGTTACCACCAACAAAACCAATCCTCAGACTGGTAAAGACTCCTCCAGACCTCTTGTCCTGGATGCACTATTTACAGAGGATGGTTGCTTTTTTCAGCTCAAACTCTGAAGGTCTTCAAAGCCTAGAACATGTTCCCCATAACAGAAACAATAACAAAAAGGGAGATGACTTGCTATCTCATTATACTAATGTTGGCTCATATCTTCCAAAGGCCAGTGACCTGAATACCTTGCCACAGAACAAACAGAATTTGTCCTTAAGGGCCCCCAACAGAAGAGAGCGCTTTATTTGCTTGACTAAGTCCATCATGACTGCCTGGTCAAAGACTTGCTTCAGCCCATCAGTGAGTCACCCTGTTGTGAGGCAAGAAAGACCTGAGTTCTGATAACCTTATAGTTCAGACCTCCTCAAACAACAAAGTCAAGCCAAACTCTTTTCAAACAGATCCATCAAGGAGAGAATCAAAAAGAGTAGATGCTATAGGCAAGAAAACATTTCCATTGGCCAGCCTAGCGCTTTGCTCAGTTTGTCTTTGAGTTTGCTATACTTACACCCTTTTGGAAATGGAAAGTGTGGTTTTACCAATGTTGCTGAAGGTGTTCGGCATTCCTGTGCCCAGACAATGCAAGATGGTCGGGACACACAAAAATATATTTTTACGGTCTGTCTAAACACCACAGATTCTGTTGCTTGTGCCTTGGGCACCAGTGCTGTCATCAGATGCCACACTTGTGCACCACCAGGTTTTCCGGGGTCGTCAAAGCCTCGCTTAGGGACATGTCCTTTGATGGCGCTAAATAGTCTGTTGGGAAAGTACAGTTATCGTTCGAACACTTTAAGGACGGGAGAGCTGCTACTTGTTACTTGGTGTTACTTTTCTCTGTTCACCAATTGGAGCAATACATCAGTGAAACTATTTAACAAGGTGATGTCCTTCCATTTCTGTGAACCACTTTCAGTTTTTTCTCAAATTCAGCAAATTATGTCACTGTTTTCCCCAAAGAATTAATGATGATGCTCACCAAGGTGGCCATGATCAAAATTGTACATGAGGTGGTGACAGAACTGGGTTGCTCTTCCATGAAGGACGGGAGTCCGAGAGCAACTGATGACGTCAGGGTGTTAAACTCGTTCTTAAAAAAAAAAAAAAAAGTCATTAAAAACTGATGACACTTGCTGCTGGCACTGGACCCCGAGGCCAGGGTAGTGTGCAGGTTTCATGGTCTGACCACATAGGCCAACTGGAAATACTCCTGCTTTGTAGTGGTGTCTGACCACATTCACTTTCTTTGGAATGACATCAGGTTATCAGGTATTTACTAAGGTTACTGAGATGCTCACAGCTCATCTTCATAGGTCCGGGGACCCACATATCCCTCTAACTTGATGACAGGCTGTTGAAGGCAGGCTCGCCTCTTTTAGTTTCGGACCACCTACAGCAACTGTGCCACTGCTGTATTGGAATTTTCTAATCAGCAAGCCCAAATCCAATCTTCTACCATCTCAGAGGCCACCCTTCATTGAAGCCATTCTGGATATGGCCACCCTGAAGGTTTTTACAACACTGAAGAGGGTCCAGGTCATTCAAGCTATGATCCTGATAGTTCAAGTGAGCCTTGAAGGTTTTTGATAAAGATTGAGTCCTGCATCCTTCCTGATGCCTCACAGTGGTTGGCACTTGTGGGCCTTCAATGGAACCGATGTTTGCATTGGACCGAGCACTGAGGATGCCACACAGATCAGATTAACATCTCCAACAAGACAGCTCAGGACATTTAGTCGTAGATGACAGAGGCCAAGTAGGTGTCTACTCTACCTTCCTCCTGTGGAGGTCTCGGTATCAAGAGATGTGCCCACTCGAGGTTGGGTAGGTCACTTGGACGACTTGGAGATCTGAAGACTCTGGTATTCATTAGAGCAGCACACCATCCATTTGGTACTCAAGAGCCTTCTGCCTTCCATGGTGGCCAGTTTGATCTATGCTACGTTCGGACAGGCAACAGAATCGCTATGTGGTACTGCAACCAGCATGGGTGTTATGCCCTCTGTCTGGAGGCTCTAGGGCTATGTTTGGAACTTCACAGGATAACCCTGACACTCACCTGGCACAGTCCTTCAACATCAGGGCAGATACATTCAGCAGGTATCTTCTGATGGATACTTCCAAACACAGATTCTTCACCTTCTAAATTTCCCCACCCCAAACTGGATCTGGAACTGTTTCATAATAACTGCTCTGCACACCGGCAGTAGGACATAGTTGGACTCCGTGACTACCTTGCTCAGTCTAAGCAGAGCCGACCCATGTATAGGTGCTACCCCTGAGTAATAACGTTTGTTCCTTTTTTATGCTCCTTGACGTGTTTCTAGCACTTTGCTCAATGACATTCTGTTAGGGAAATTATCGCCACCAACCCATTACCCCTGACAGTCCCCACCCTCCCCATAAAATTATCACAAAGCTTTAAACCATGCCGCAACAGCAAGAAGCAGAGGTTGGTCACAGATCTACACAATGACTGCCTCTCAAAGTCATGATACAATGCTCCCTGATGCGCCCAAAAGTGATCACAGAGCACGAGCCAAAGCTATACGGTGCTGAACACAAAAAGCAAAGTAGGTCACATCCAAACAGCAAACCTTCTCCAAAACGAGGTCCTGCTCCATCTCCATGTCTCAGATTTCTGGTAAGTCAAAGCATAACAAAATGAGTCACTAGCACAAGAAAACCAAGGGGTCCAAGGGTGGTACCGGTGCACCTCAACTTTCCCAGAATATCTTCGACCTCACAACAGATAGAATTTTTTGGGAGACCATAGCTGCAAATTTTTAGGGCCATGTCAGCTCCCCTGGAGCACCTTTGTGTTCCACAAGGGCCTCCAGTTGCACTTCAAGTAGGTCAAACCTAAACTGACACTGTTGGACCTCCCCCCGGCACCGCTACATACCTCCTCTCCTTCACTAGATGCCTCATAGGTTCCAACAGCTGCCAATCCATCCTAAGTGTGTCTATGACATTACAAATGTGAAGCCACAAACAACTGATAAACCCCAGTGACTCCATCTCCACCAGTATTATGGTAGGCTGGAAGCATTATTTGGATTCTGATGCTGTTCAAAGGCTGCAAAATATTCTTTATCATGAGACTAACGATAAAGAGGCAGACAACTTGTTCATCCCTCCTTACACTGATGTGGACCTACATTTAGATATACAGATTGACAGTGGCCTAGATACCTCTCCAGAGACTTAGCTGGACTCCACACCAGAGCCCCTCACAGAGGAGAGTGCCTCTTTTGTGATAGTCTATAGAGCAGCAGAGGAGTTGGACCTACACTTGCATACTATAGAGACTGCGGCAAACCTACTGACAGAAGTTTTTGCAGACCGGGCCTACTACTTTAGAACCCTTCATACAATTTCATGAGGGCCTGGCAGAAACCTTGATGGTGACTTGGTCTAAGCAGTGTTGAACTTCTCCCCTAAATCACCCAGAAGCTAGGGGGTCATAGGCCCAATGTTATCCTATCGATGCAAAACAAATACTGCATTTGGGTACTTCACAGCGACTGACGGGACCAATCTCCCTAGAATACAGTGACTTTGTGGATGCCTGGTAAGAAGCCAAGATGACATCCACTCATTCCTTAGCAGACCGAAACCGCTCTGCTGATTCTATTCAATTTCCATCAAGGAGGTGTAGGTTATAGAGGTTCTGCAGTAGAACCCTCCCCTCTTGTTTGGAGATGAAGTTCTCAGGATGAGGTAGAGGAAGCTGGGGACATATACTCACTCACTCAGGAGGTCAAAGTACCATATATCTGAATACAGTCTAGGGCTATCAGAGTGAGCTGAGCCCAGTCCCTTCTGATATTATTCAGAACCAAGGTAAGTAGTAGCAGAGGCAGTAATGCATAAAGGTGACCTGAGTCCCATTGTAGACAAAACAAACATCCCTGGGAAAGTAAAGGTAGAAACTTGAAAATGTGCATTTATAAAGGTGATGAAAAGAGCTAACCAAGGCACGCACCACTGGGTGAACATGCCTTGAAGCACCTCTGGATGCAAACAGGCATGGGGTACCAGCCGAATGCACAAAGCCAAGAGACTAAGAAGTCTCAGAACCATACAAGCAGGATAGAGCTCAAAACATAAGGATCATCATTTGTCGAGATACTGGAATATGTACACTTCCTACCTGCAAAGATGGGCTGCAATCACTGCCATTACCTTTGTAAACACCCTGGAGGGGCGAGGTGGGGCAGAAGGGCTGGATGGTTAACTTAGTATCTGATAGAACCTTCTGGTCGCAGATTCCTTACCTTAGAGTAGTCCCTAGGTGTCAGACTGGATCCAGAAACTTTTTTTTGCAGTACCTCTGGTGTCTTTAGGCTCTGCGTCGGCCATGTAGAAAGTGACGTGCGCTGTGCCAAAAGGGTGCCACCTCAGCACACTGACATTAGTTCTTTTGTTTCCGTAACAATCTGCAAAGATCCAGAGAGAACCTCCTCCAGTCAATTTTTGTATGACTTTCTTTGACATTTTCTTGAGTCTTCTTTCAAAACGTTGTCTCCCCGTGTGGGAAGAAGTCCTTCCCTAATAAAATGTTGGAGTGTAAGCCCTGTGGATCCTGTCACAAACTACAGGGCCATGGAGTCGGCCCATGGCTCCAAGGCATGAAAGGACTACCATGCCATGAACCCCGAGGCACTTAGGGAGCACTGCTTGAAGCCCCTAGTCACCCTACGCAGGTTGCCTCCTTGAAATTCCAGGTCCCAGTCAGGAGGGAGGTCCAGGCCTGTTCACGGAGTTGTTCCAGCCATCGTGCCCACACTGGATTTCCGACGGCAGTTCCACACTCAGTGCCCGTAGTGTTCTGTATCCAGAAGGACTCCAACCATGCCCTACTTCGGAGCCTGTTCCAGCGACATTGTTCTGAGGTTTGCCGACGCCTCACAGCAACGCTGACCTAATAATCATACCTTACTTTGATATGGAGCCGGATCAGCATTGAATCACGCCAGCCAAAACTAGAGTCTGAGATAGTGGCTCCTTTTTTCGACAGGCCTGGAGAGGAATACGATTGGGGAGGATCTGAAGGTCCTTATGGTTACACAAACCCCATTGATGAGGCAAAAGATAACTGGTAGTTGCTAGTGCTCTGGTCTCTCCTGCCTATAGTGGAAGGGGCTTCATTTGCTATGGTGGTGAGAAGGGCAACTGAGGTCCTAGACATTACGCTGCCCTCAGTGGCAGTCAAGACAATGTATTGACAGAAGTCACCTCCCAAGAACCTTCCCTGTGCTTTAACAAAGCTCCCACTTATGTCCTTCTTGAGCCAGGGGCAAGCCCTGCACAGCAGCATCTGTAGACAGGACAATTGGCTGCTACTATCACCCTGCTCATAGGGACCCAGCTTTCCTCACACAGCATCTCAACCCTGAGGGTGGGTTTAGGAAAGTGCCCTTTTTGACAGCATCACCCTCATCTTTTGCCTGGTATATGGTGTGATTTTGACTGAAAGTGCACTGGGTTCCTGCTAACCAGATCTTTCCCTCAAAACCTTGCCATGGTTTTCCTCAATTGGCAATACCTTTAGTACCTTATGTAAATCCCAAGGAAATTGTACCTCTGGTACCTAGGTCCTGAGGCACTAAAGAGAGTTCCGAAGGGCTGCAGCACAAATTGTGGCACCTTTAAGGACCCCTCACCAAGCTCATGCAAACTGCCACTGCAGGCCAAGTGTCTTGGTGCAGACAAAAGTAAAAACAGGACATGACACATCCCTGTGTGCCATGTCCCCTAACACTGCATGTAATATTTGCTAGTCACCCCTATCACACGCCTTAGAGCCTTAAGGCACAGTGCCTTATACTACTTGTGAGGACATATCTGCGTAAGCCGAAATGCCTCTGTGCTGGCCAGTTCCATTACTGCCAGCACAAGGGAAAATAAACCCTTTTAAAACATGTGCTGGACACTGGTGAAAACGAGTTCCCAAGCTATATGACGGCTTCACTGAAAAGAGGGATGCCTGACACCCAAGGATAAGGGCCTTTGTTCTTCACAGGCCATAAACCAAGCATGCTGGAGCAGGGGGTGCCTTGCACCCCTGCCCACTGGATGACCTGCAGATTAGCATGCAAAGGCCAGGGAGCTTCTAAGAGGTCCACCGACTTTGGAATGCAAATCTGGTTTCTCTGACAGGCGAGGAAACTCACCCCCTAGTCAAGCAAGGCAAGAGAGGCATGTCAACCCTCAGATGACCCCCCCCCCCCACCTCCCCCCTGAACTGGGCTACCTGAAGTGGATGCGACTTTTCAGAAGTGGCCATCTTTGTGATGGCACATTTAGGATCTCTGAGACAGGGCTGTGTCCAATTCCCCCCAGGAAGTGGTCATACAGAAGGTGTAGTGACCCCAGGGGTAAGTCGCCCATTGGCTACTACCATACACTCCCTTACCTCGCCTAAATTCAGTATTTAGGGGAGCCCTGGCACCAGGAAATCAGATCCTGATGACCAATGAAGATGAAGGACACTGAAGAGCTGCGAAAAGCACAGACTAAGAAATAGCAACTGACTTGGTCTTAGCCCTGCCTGTCTGTCTGCTGTCTCCCCGCCAAATTACGCCAAAGTCGTCTCGTCATGCAAACTGCCATGCCTCCAAAGCCAAGGAGGACTGCCTGCCTTCAATAAAGACTCAAGGACTCCTGTGGAGGAGTGGCACTGCTTCACTGCATCCTGCAGGCACCCCAAAGAAGACTAGGAGACTCCAGAACTGCAAAAGTCCGACGCTGCAAAGCACCACTGCACCCTTGCTTTTCAGCCCAAGCTGAAGTGGGCAACAGTCTCAACGTGGTGCCCAAGCCCTAAAGAGACAGAGTCCACTTTGATTTAGCCTCTTGTGAGCTCTCTGCTGCCTGCAGTCTCTGTTTGCAGGCACCCTCTACCACGACTGCTCCTGGTGACAAAAATCCACACCTAAAGACACCTTTGCACCCATCGCCCCTGGCCTGTGGAGAACAGGACCAAAGGTTTCCCCACGTTCCCTAGCATTGTGAGAGCGGAGCCCACTTCTTGGTTCAGCCCAACTGGTTTCCCAGTCCAAGCCTGCTGCCTTTTTGACCAGATCGATCCCCACAAGATCACATCGCGCCCCCGATGCTGAAAAGCACTTCTGCCCCCGGTCGTCCCAGTGCTGCCGGAGGTGACTCGTTAGTGCTGCCTCGGACCCTTCCCCATGCTAACCTTAAGTCCAGGAGATTGGTCCCATCAGTCACTGTGAAGTACCCAAATGCAGTATATGTTTTACACCAAAAGGATAACATTGGGCACCAGACACTGAATTGCACCTCTACACCCAGGCACCCGAGTGCCGCTCAGTATGACCTCAAGTGCTGTCTTGGAGCCAGCCCTATACACACCTTGAGTCCAAAAGATTGGTCCAGTAAGTCGTCGATAAGTGACTGCATGCAGCATATGTTTTCTCCCTAGGTTAACATCACTAGGAAGGGCTTCAATTACGATTTAAAGAACAAGGTGCCCCCTAGGGTGTTGCCGCGCTGCATAGTACTGCCGCAGGATAGTAGCGCGTTGCGCTAGCGAAGTACATATTTTAAAATAATAATTCCTAATGTTGGTATTTGGGTTTCATATAGTTTATTTTACCTTGATTTTAATTGCGCTGGGATCGCGCACGCCGCCCCCCACTTGCACTTTAAAAAATCGCATTGGCGAACAACTCACCGCTTCTAGAGCGGGCCCCGGATCAACTAGGACGCCATATTAGTTGAGGAAGCGCCGTTTTCCGGCGCCATCTTCTTCAGTAGCGCTCTAGCGCTCACGCGCTTGGGAGGAGAGCCTACATAAACGGGTCATGAGGACGCGCAGCGGTAACGCGCAGCGGGAGCGCCAGAGGAAAGCCCGTTTGCGCCCGTTCGCGCACGATCGGGCCTCGGGCTCAGACACTCTGCTCAGGTAAGAGTCTATACTCGTGATGACCTTCTAGCTTGCAAGGGAACAATCATTTCCCGGTGCTTACATACGCTAGACCTGACGAAAGGCCATCAAGCATGAAATCATTGCCCTTTTCAAGTAACGGAACAGGCTTTTGACGAAGCTAAACAGACTACAACCCTGAAGATGGCCTTACTTAACTGTCGATCCCTGCCTGGACATAAGGAGGAAATCTCACTCTTAATCACCCTCGGAGATCTCGACGCCCTGTTTCTTGTGGAGACTTGGCTGGGGGCACATTCTGGCCCAGATCTGGTCGAGGCACTACCCCCAGGATATATAGCACAGCATAAAGACCATCCAGGGAGGGTAGGAGGAGGGATTGCAATTATCCATAGGGAGAATATAAGCTGCCGACTACAGGATACTAGGATTCAGGGATGTGAAAGTACACATTTCACCCTCCACCCCTCATGTGAGAGCTCGATAGCAGGGATGTTGATCTATCGACCACAAGGCCCCCTTGGCACATTTCACGAAAGCTTGCTGGAGGCGGTGATAGGAGGGGTATGTACGGTCACGAACTTCCTGCTATTAGGAGATTTCAACCTCCATTTTAACAAGCTAGGAGATAGGGCAGCTAAAGACTTAGAAAATGACCTAGAGAGCTATAACCTTAACCTTAAGTTTCGGCGCCCCACGCACAAGTCAGGAAATACTCTTGACCCCATTTTTACCAACATTGCGACTATAACAGTCCTGGAGCCTTACCCTGTCCCCTGGTCGGATCACTCGGTGATTCCTTTTCACTGGAGAATTTCCAGGACGAGTACTACTACTTCCTCAGACAGAGGACTAATAAGACCTTGGACAAAACTTGACGTGGACGAATGGAAGGGACTGTTAGAAAGCAGTAAGCCACCGGATAATCCTAATGTGGAAGGGGCTGTCAATAATTTTAATCAGTGGATCACCCAATCCCTAGATACGCTTATACCGAAAAAACCCTCAACAATTAGGAAGGGAGAGCTGAAACATCCATGGTTTACCTTAGACTTAAGGTTACTAAAACAAGAATGTAAAAGGGCAGAACGACACTGGCGGAAGGATTTTAGCGTGGAAAGGAAGACCTGTTACAAAGCCACACTGAAGAAATACAAAACCACTCTTATTACCACTAAAACTGCATTCTTTGCGAACAAAATCGAATATGCCGCCAATGCCCCCAGGGAAATGTTCAAGATTGTAAAGCTCTTGACAAAAATCCCAGATCCCCCCGTAAAAGCAGACGAGCAGGACACAAGATGTGAGGACATGGCGAACTACTTCCAGACCAAAATACATAAAATTCTTGAGACGATCCCGGTATCGGACCCGGCCTCACATCATAGTGCACCTCCCCCGGAGGAAAGAAGTGAATGTCCAACACTCTCCGAGTTTGCCCCCCTCACGGAAGAGCTTCTCCCCTCTCTGTTGAGGAGTATAAAAAGTGGATCACCACGAGACCCAGTCCCCATGAAAATACTTAACCAGGCACTTCCAACCATCAGCGAACCCGTAATTAAGATGGTTAACACCTCCCTGGAATCGGCTACGGTCCCAAAGGCATGGAAAGTGGCCATGGGTAGATCCCTGATTAAAAAGCCAAACCTCGACCCAGGAGACCCGGCTAATTATCGACCGGTATCCTTGTTACCTGAGATGGGGAAATTGACAGAAAAATTGATAAACATCCAATTGGCGGCATTCCTGGAGAAGTACAATCTTCTCCATCCATCCCAGACGGGGTTCAGGAAGGGACAAGGCACCGAGACAGCACTGTTGAGGGTGGTAGAAGAGGCCAGAAGGATTTTGGATGCAGGTGGCAGCGCGGCCATTATCCTTCTGGATCTCAGCGCCGTCTTCGACACGGTAAGTCATCATCTGCTGCTGTCTCGACTCCGGAACATCGGGGTAACCGGGAAAGCCATGGAGTGGTTGAGATCTTTTCTCGAGGAAAGATATTTTCAGGTGTTTGAGGGTAACAACTGCTCTTGCCTGTTAGCGTTACAGTGTGGGGTACCACAGGGGTCGTCCCTTAGCCCCACACTGTTTAATGTCTACATGGCCCCGTTGGCGGAACTAGTTGCTCCGTTTGGCATCCAGTTAATAAGCTACGCGGATGACACCCAGCTGGTGTTTTCCTTGCAACAAACAGATGCTCCTCCGAACAATCTGGCTAATTGTTTGGAGGTGGTAGTAAACTGGATGAATTCGTCTCAGCTTAGACTTAACGGAGGAAAAACCGAGCTGATGCTCTTAGGAAAGCAGGATATCCCCGACTGTCTAGCTTGGCCCACTTGTATGGGTGCCATACCACCACCCAAACCAGAAATAAAAAGTTTAGGCTTCTGGCTCGACAACGCGTTGTCCTTCGAAACACAAGCCAGAAAGACCTCTGCAGTTTGTCATGGGATACTCAAATCCCTGCGCAAAATCCTGCCCCAACTCCCTGAAAAAGCAAAGAAGACCGTAGTTCAATCCTTGGTTTTATCACGAATTGACTACGGGAATGCTATATACCTTGGGGCACCGGCATCCACTTTTAAAACCTTACAAGTGGCTCAGAACTATGCCGCCAGGATTTTGACTGGAACTAGTCGATATATGTCGGCGAAGCCAGCTCTAAGATCACTCCATTTGCTCCCTGTGAAGGAACGGGTGCAATTTAAATCCCTATGCATCACATACAAGATCATGCATGGAGAAGGCCCTTCCATTTTGGAAAATATGATAAATCCCTATAAGCCCCAACTTAATCTCCGCTCGAGTGACCACAACCTGGCAATCATTCCCAGGATAAAGCGAGCCCGCTCGGGCGGTCGGCTCTTTTCTCTGCAAGCAGCAAGAGAATGGAATGCCCTCCCATGCAACTTGAGGCAGGAACAGACCTTCCTTCAGTTTAGGAAGAAACTCAAAACCTTCCTATTCCCCAGAAATTAGCTTGCAGTAGGAATGTAGATCGGATTAGCCCAGGGTCACCGTTGCTAAGAGCGCTGGGATGCCTACGGATAGCCATGTGCTATACAAGTGATTTTTACAATTACAAAGTATCAAAAACCTGGTCACTACAAACCTGCTTTTTTTTTTTTTTTAAGTACTTCCCGCATTTTGATGATCTTGGTGCCTAAAGTTATATAAAGATACATGTTATTTTTATAAATTGGTGTGGATCTCCTTATTCAGTTGTGTGCATCGTTTATTGACTATTGTGTGTATTTGCAGATGTCTAGCACTCCTCCCTGATAAGCCTAAGGCTGCTGATCACATGACCCCTAAAAGAGCACCTTTGGATTCCTGGAGCAAGCCCCTGTTCCCTAATAAGGGAATACCTGGACTCTTTGCGTGGTACGCCTCTTTTTGGTATATGATATAAAGAGTCGGCTTCCTACAGTCTGGTTGTTCAGGCCTCAGCCTCCAAGGTCAAACCAGGTGATTTCCCTTCCACACCACTAGATAGGGAATCCAAGAGGCAAGACACCTTTGGCAAGAGAATGCTCTCTTCCTTCAGTCTTGCACCGTGGTCAGTGAACACCCAGTGCCTTTTGGGCCGATACACCCATACAGTTTGGGAATCAGCTGCGCAAGTGATGCCCAAGGTCTCAGAGGAGCCTGAGTCATAGAGTCACAGGCTAATGTAGATGGTAGAGACACAGCAAGTTCATCACTTACTTCAGACTGGACTAGGCAGAGCAATTGCATCGTCGGGGAACTTGCAGGATGGCTACTTCGATATTCCCGTTGTGCCTACCCACAGACACTACCTGCGGCTCTTTGTGAGCCACAAGCAACAAGGAGTATCTGTTCGCTGTGCTCCCATTTTGGCCTCACCAGCGTCCCTCTGGTGTGCACCAAGGTAATGGCGGTGGTTGCAGCACAACTGCAGAGTTCAGGGGTTCCAGTCTTCCCCTACCTCGACGATTGGCTGTTTGAAGGAGAGCGAGCTCCAGGCAGTCATCTCCCACCTACAGACTACAGTAGACTTCCTGCATTCGTTGGGGTTCACTATAAATGTGTCGAAGTCACAACTGACTCCTTCTCAGATGCTCCCTTTCTTTGGAGATGTTCTGGATACAGTGCAGCCTTGGGCTCGTCCTCTGGATCGGCAAGACGAGGATACTCAGGCTACGATTCCGATGATACAACCTCTAGGCTGGATTTCGGTGAGACCGATTGAGGCTGTTGGACCTCGTGGCTTCCTGTATCCTACTATTAACACATGCCCGCGGGTATATGTGGGCTCTTCAGTGGGACCTGAAGTCTCAATGGGTGCAGCATCAGGAGAGTCTATCCTACCAGGTCCAGATATCAGAGGGAACTGCAAAACACCTGCAGTGGTGGCTGACGAACGATGATTGGGTCAGTGGCAGACCCCGACGTGAGTCGGAACAGGTGCACAGGGGTAAACATCTGGATGTTAACTGGATTCCTTACCGTCCGTATGACGAAAGCAGCGAAGCCGACATCACCCGGCACCAAATAACAACAAGTCTTTTCCCCACCCCACAGTATGTCGCACTTGACCCGGAAGTCACTCCTCCCGGAAGTGACAAAACACAAGGGCTTGACCAATCAGGCGGTGGCCCCAGAGGTCAAGAGAGGCAGAAAAAGCCGGACGCGGAGGAAATCGGGGCGCCCGCAGGAAAGACGCCGGATACCACAGAAGAAGACGCCGAGAGGATTGAGGACGCCGCTCCCCATCGAGAGGACGCCGAAGAGACCACGCCCGAACAACCGCAGAGTCCCGATATTTGGACCGAAGATTGGTGGAGCCCGGGGGACACGCACGAGCCGCCACAACTCAGGAGAGTTGTGGCAGACAAAGGTACGTAACGGGTGCCGCAGGGATAGAGTGGGGTGGGAGGATTTGTGAGAGATCATTATCCCCTGCTTATACCCCTTCCTCCGCGTGGCTAATAAAAGTGAGGGGAGTTTTAAAGAGCTACACATCTCTGCAGCATATAAGCGCCACCCTGTTTCAACATAAATAAGGAACTTGTCCCCCCCCCATGTCCGTTCCTTAAGTAACTTTCACTTGGTGTGGTGACGGTTCAAATGAGACGCAGGATACAGCAGTGACCGCTGTTTTCTTTGGTTTTTTTCCTTCTTCTTTTGACTACTTTTTACTACCACGGGGGAAACCATACCAGAGAGAGCAACAGGAGCTACAGGTCCATCGGACAACCTTACTGAAGGAGAGCCCAGAGGAAACTACGTTGGAGGACAAGTCTATGTTATATCCAAGGACTGGATTGTGTATTACTATTTTTACCTACCATTCATATCCTGCTTATTTTTCTTATTCACGGGTTATTGACTATCATAAATAAAACCCTGCAATATTCAACCCCGACGGCCTCCTCGCTTCTGGGCAGCCATCTGGGAGAGGCGGAGATCAGAAGACTCTGGTCTCAGCTCCACATTAATCTGTTGGAGCTGAGAGCAATCCGACTAACACTGAAAGCCATTCTTCCTTCCATTAAGAGATGGCTAGTTCTGGTGCTCACGGACACCACCACCACCATGCAGTATTGCACCAAGCAGGGCAGGGTGAGGTTGTGTGTCTCTGGACATGTCTGGAACATCAGGGCTTTTTCTTGGGGAATAAACATATGGCGGGCTCTCTGAACGGCAGAAAGAATTAACTCAGCCGTCTGCCTACAAGATCATGAATGACCGCTCCATCTTGAGGTGATACAGGTCTCTTTTCAGTAGTGGGGAGAGTCTTGGTTAGATCAGTTTGCCACTGCCAAGAACACGCAATGCTAGCAGTTCTGCAGGCTGATGTTTCCAAGGCAGTCCCCACTCAGAGATGCTTTTCATCTCGAGTGGAGATCAGGCCTCCTATATGCCTTTCCTCCCATACCACTCCTGCTCAGAGTTCTCAGGAAGATCAGGAACGACCGGGCCCAAGTCATCTGTGTGGCTCCAGACTGGGCTCGGAGAGTTTGGTATCCCAAGCTGTTGAGCATGGCCATCAGCCCTCTGATCAGGCTGACTCTTAGGGAGGTCTTCTGTCGCAGCAGCAGGCGAGGGTAATCTAACCAAAACTGTCATCGCTCCGCCTTCATGCATGGAGATTGGGCAGTGACAGTTGACAGCGGACGACCTTCCGCTCGAAGTCTGCAATGTTATCTTGGTAGCCAAGCATCCCTCCACCAAAACGGTATATGCCTGCCGTTGAGACAAATTTGTGGCTCGGTGCGCTACCAAAAATATTGATACCCTTTGTGCATCTTTGTCTGACGTTTCGTTATTTGTTCTCTCGTTAGCCCGGCAAGGATTTGCTTTGGGCACGAGGCAAGGGTGTCTACCGGCATTCTTGTGGTTGCTGGACCAGCCCTCCCTGTTTAAGTCACCTGTTAGGTGGTGTAGCCCTTTTAGAAAACAAGTCATATTTCCTCCAAGACCTTTCCTCCTGCCCCAATGGGATTTCTTGACACTTGTTTTGATGTTCTTGATGTACTCGCCCTTCCAGGCTGTGCACAATTACCCCCTAAGTTTGCTGAACATTAAAACTGTGTTCATAGAGGCCATTACATCAGCTAGGAGAGCAGTAAAGTGCAGTCCCTCCCTGTGCACCCTTCTTACAGACATTTTTCCAGATAAACTGGTCATGAGAACATCGCATCTTCCCTACCGAAAGTAAGAAATTTTTTCACAAAGGCCAGACCATCACACTGCCGACTTCCTTTGTTCTGCCTAACCCTTCCAAGGAGGAGAGAATACACCACCAGGACCCAAAATCAGCAGTATCGATCTACATTTTTTCGTACCACAGAGGTCTGGGTGGACGATCAACTCTTCATTAGGTTTGGTGGGGCAAAGAAAGGAAGGGCCATGCAGAAATGGACCACCTCAAGATCAATTGTTCTCTGTATTAGAATCTGCTATGCACTGGCTAAAAATTTACCTCAAAAGGACTTGCATGCTCATTTCATCAGACCTAGAGCTGCGACCACTGCGTTAGGTTGCAGAGTCCCTGTCCTGGACGTCTGTCAGGCTAAAACGTGTGCTCCACTGCACACATTAACCAAGCACTACTGCCCGAACAGTTAGGTCCATCGTGACAGGTACTCTGCCAGTTCACTCCATAGGGACTCCTTGGTCTAAATTTGATTGCAGACCCACCTATGGAGAGGTATTTCTTTGGCATCTATTCTAAGGTAAGGAATCTGCATCCAGAAGTCTCTATCAGATGAGCAAATGACTAACCTTCTGTAGCGCCTTATGTGGTAGAGACTATCTAGCTGCAGACTCCTTAACGACCTTCTCATCCTTCTCGCTCTGACAACTGATTTCTCCATATAGGGTAACCCTTATGAGCTGTGTAGGAAAGTACGATGTGCTTTCATGGTTACCCCCACTTTTTGCCTGGTGCAATTCTGTTTCTGACTAGTCTAACTGGGATCCCGCTAATCAGAACACCAGTCTCTGTGCTTTCCCCCCTAAATTGGTTATGGCAAGTACTTAGGTGCAGCTCAGATTGGATACTGGTGTACTCTATAAGTCCCTAGTATATGGAACTGAGGTACCCAAGGCATAGGTACACCAGGGGTCCACCATGGGCTGAAGCATACATTATGCCACCCATGGGAGATCACTCAAACTGCAACTACAGGCCTGCGATTGCAGTCTGTGTAAGCTGGTGCTAGCACCACTTACAACAGATACAAGTTTCCCTATTTCAAAGGTCATTGCACTTAATAACCTATAAGCCCCCCTAAAGCAGGCCTTTCAATCCTGAAGGCAGGTCGCTTGGTTCTAAGTGTGAGGGTGCCCATGCATTAGCAGGACACCTCTACAACCTTCGGAGTCCATTCTCTCAGGTTGTAAGTGCATCAGCCATTACGATACACAGAGTGGCCATGCGTCATTACGCAATGACCATCTCTAAATTGGCTGTAACGAAGCCGGTCATGTTTGGTACAAACGGTGTGGGAGGTATGATTCTATGCACTGTAAAGCTCCTCCGGGAGTCCCTCAGTGCTCCCGGTACTAGTCTTCTAGACCCGGACAGCACAACATGGCTGCTGCCGACCAGAGACACGATTCTGCCCTCCTGCTGCTGAGCCAAGTTCGAGCAGGGGAAGGCAAAACAGGGAGGTGTGGCCCCCTCTCAGACAGTGTTTAGTGTATTGGTGCCGGGTAGGAGCACTTGCCAGTGCCACTCAGTCTGCTTGAGGGGTACATTTGGTGCCCTCCTTGCATAGTCTAGTCCAAATCAGCTCAAGGAGCCATTGGCTCCCGCTCTGGCGCGAAACTGGACAAAGGACATGGGAGTATCCTCCCCACTGTCTGATCCCTCCTCCGGGAGGAAACCCTGAATTGTCCCAACCCTTTCCTTAGGGTACGTACGGGCGTGGGACAAGATTCATTTCAAGACACCGCTTCTTCGACTGTCTGGGGTCTCTGGACATCGCTCTGGGTAAAGAGACTGCAACTGGGAAGGCTTCTGCTACTCCTGGTTTTGTCGCCCTGCTCGTCTGCTGCAACTTCCGTGCCTGTGTTCCATACAGGAACCTTCTAAGGCCTGTGGGCATCAAAGACACCTGAGGGAATATCCCTTGAAGGAAAGGAGTCGCTTCCCTGCATCATGAGGCACCACAACGAAGCTGACCGTTCTGCTGATCCTGGGCTCCCACAGACTCTGAAAGGCTCAGAAACACAGGTGGCGATTCTTCACATCCCTCGAGGCCTGCCTTATCCTCTCACCAACTTTGAGGCCAGTATCCATTGTCAGAGGCACAGAAACCGAGGCCCTGTGCACTGCGTCAACTTGCTGTTGCAAAGGCTTGTAGGCTTCCTTCCTCCAAGATCTTCAGGCTCCAAGTAGCCCCAACCTTAAGCATCTCCTGTGACCAAGATCTTAGTCTTCACTGCATCACGGGCCTGCATCTTTGGTGAACTGCTTGAGGTCCTCTTGCGACTCAAGTGCCTCCGGCCTGTGTGTCCTCTTGAGGTTCTTTAATTTCTGCGGGCTCCCCAGATTACTCGGGCCTGCCCTGACTCCCCTGCTTGTGGTGAGTCACTTGGACCTTGCTGGTCCCAACACTGCACCTTCTTCGCTTTCCACGTTGTTTGCAGTTGCCAAGGCTTGTTTGTGCTCTTGACAGACACCGGCCCCTCAACTCTCGACATTTGATGTGGGACAGCTCGTGAATGGCTCCTGGTCTTCCACAGCGTCGCTAAGTCCTCACAGCTACAGCTCCAAGGTCACCCTCGTATCTCTCATGCAACACCAGACATCGCTGGGCATTCGTCTTCCGCGCCTCCTGGTCACTCCTGATCACCTTCTCCAGCAGCGGCATCTTCCTGAAGTCCTCCACTGAGTTCGACAGCAGTTTCCAATGCAACTTCACACCTATGCACCCGGCTTCCCTGGTGTAGGTATCCTGATTCCTAGGGTATCCACGGGTGGGGTGGCTCTCCAGCCTTCTGTCTTCCATGGGGTTTATTCAGTGTCTACTGGGAAGGGTCCTTTCTCGTTAAAATTGCAACCACGACTCACCCACTGACTTATCTAGAGCCGGTGGCCGTGTTCCCACTCTGCACACGACCTCCATGGGGTTCCTGGTTACTCACCTCGGGTGGTTCCTTGGGTCCCCGGCACTTTTACGTCTTATGGGTATAGTCTTGAATTGAGTCGTGGTTCGCAACCCACTATTTTAATATATGGTTTGGTCACCATCTGGCCACCATTGTGTATTCGTGCTACTTACCTATTTTTATTGCAAAGTATTGTGTGCCTTGTGTATATCTCCAGGTAGGAGATATTTGTATGTGTTAGTGAGTGTCTTATAATAAATACATATTTTTATAAATACACTGTGGTTACTTTTCACTTAATCTATACCAAAAAAGATTATGTTCTGGTAAAACAAACTGCTTTACACTTCTTCTGGACTAAGCCTGAAGGCTGCTTTCCACAGCTACCACTTAGAGAGCTTTCTAAGGTTGTCTAAGACCAATAAAACCACCATAAGGTCTGTCTGGATTAGTTCAGGGTGCCCACTTACATAAGTGTGCAACATATACTAAGCCAGCTTCTCACAAAGTCCTTAGTGTCTGCAAATTGGTACATCAGTAACCTTTACGGCTCTGTGCTGCTGACATGGAAAGGTAGCGAAAAGTTACTGATGTCAGCGCACTAGAGAGGCGCATTCATAGGAACAGCACATGTCATTTCTGTCATGGACGATGCGGACACAAAGCCAAACTACATCACCTTCCAGCGCATAGAGCTATTGCTCGATAAATTTCTGGATCCAGTCTAATGTGTGGGAAATATTCTAAGGTAAGGAATCTGAGGCTACATGGAGTTTAACAGATAAGGTGTTACCAAAGATATGTAACTTGTTTGTTACCTCCCTACCACAAAGCAGAGGAACCACCTGTGGGATTTCTGAACTGGTAAGTGAAAGTAAGTGTCCTGCTACCCAAGGATACAATCCCCAGAATATATGACTGAGAGGACGTGGGCCAGCATCTTGAATTTGACCTCCAAAGGAAGATGTTCAACAACCCTGCCCACCATTCTTTTTGTGCACAACGAAATAACATGCACTGCCTCTCTCCTTCTTGGGGATTCTTTCTAATGCTCATTTGGTCAGTAATTATTGAACCTCTTTGGAAAGGATGGAGGCATGCCCTGCTGAGGTGCAAGTGTAAACAGGAAGAACCATAAAGGGGTCTAAAAGAAAGGGAACGGAGTAAACCATGACCGACAATCTGCAGGTAAGTTCATCTCGCTTGGGCAGGTAAAAGCATATTCTGCCCACTCCCCATAGATGGCTCCCAAAGGGGCAATCAGAGCAGCTTAGCAGCAGGTAGAGCGAAAAAGTAGGCCTGGCCCAGTTGTTTGTGGCCCCATCCTTTGGGCCCTGCGAAAAGGACATTCTGCATGGGCTGAGTGGCTATCTCAAGCGGTAAGCCAGACCCAGAGAGTAACCAACTGGTCTTTTAATATTGTCGATGGAGCTGGGTGGATGGAGAAAGCAAGTCCAAGGATCGGGACGTGGTGTTGCTATTTTTAAATACCTCCAGAGCCAAAGCTGCTTTGTCACCAAACAACTTAGGGCATCAAAAATATCTATGAGGGATGCCTGCACATCAATAGAGAAAGCCGTGGCACGCATCCAAGCAGATCGACGAATTACCACACTGCTGCCCATAACACTATCTACACAGTCTGTGGCGTCCAGCTCAGCCCTCAAACTTTATTTGACCACATCCTGTTTGTTGTGGTGGACTGATTGTGCGAAGGACACGTAAGGAAGGTGGGCAAGACCCCACTCCCCATATCCCAGAGGGCATGAGAGTATCTGCCCAACAGACTTTATTCAGAGATTACAATGCCAAAATGGTGGAGGAGAACACACTCTTGTCAAGCGCATCAACACGGATTGATCCCCCATCAGGAGGTGGCAGAAGGGAAAACCTTTGGGTTGACCTTGCTGGCTGAAGCCTGTACCACTAGGCTTTCTGGTGTTGGGTGCTGAGTAAAGAAAGCTGGGTCACCTGGAGCAAACCTATTGGGCAACTTACAAACGGCGCCAAACAAAGCTTGGACCATGCTCTGGTCAGAAAGTGTGTCAGGTTCTCTTTCAAAGTTTGGATCTAAAGGTCAAAGACTAGGCTGCAACATTTCAGAAAAAAGATTAGCCTTGGTTTCCAATATTGGCAACAGCAGCTCCAACACTTCTGCTGCATACATACCACAAAGTGAAGGAGAGACTTCGCTCATTGGTGGGGCCCAAATGAAGAGTCCTGTTCTGTTGCTGATGTGTCAGTAGCATGTTGGGGCTCTAAATATAGTCCATCAGTGTAGTGAAAGGACAATACATTGTCTGGCTACTCCTCATCACCCCCATCATGTAGAACATTCTGCAAGTCTTGTACAGGACTGGAGCCTAAGCCAAAGAAGATCTCAAAGCATGGAGAATATTGGCACTGAAGCACTCCTGAAGAGACCTAAAAAACCACTGCATAGGTCTAGGGAATTTCACAGAGTGGCAGAGATATAGTCAAATTGGGCTCCATATCTGATATTGGTGTCTGGGATGGATCCAGAACAGGTACCTTTAATATTGCCTCTGCCCATACCTGCGCCCACAGGTCTTTCAGTATTTAAGCAGGAACAGTACAATTATTTTCTACGCGGCAGGCGAAAATGCTTTTCCTCTATGGTGGTCCCCTCTATCTCCGTATCATGTACTAAATGGCATATATGTTTTGCTCCACCCACTCACATCAGGAGATGTTGTAAGTTAGTTGTCTAACATGGTTGTGCTCTTGATATATTCACACAAAGTATGACTTGGGATGTTGAATTGTTTTTTGCACGCTGGCCACCATAAACTACCGCGTTCCCATGCTAGCAGTGTGCAATTTTCTTTCCCAGGATATTAAAAGTGTGTAACTCAGGTAGACTTCGCAGATATGGATAGCATCAACTTTGCCCTTATACACTCAGAACTGATGAGCACATTAAGTTAGTGTCAATCACCAAAAAAGAGGTGCTTTCTAGAAGAAAACCCCCTCCTGGTACTCTAAATCTTGTCGCTTAGATAAATCTCGTCTATTATGTGTGATTAAAAAGGGACAAAGAGCTAAAATCATAAAGACCAGAAAAAACTAAAAATATACATTAGAAAAGGCTAAAAGAGATTGGGAGGAGGAACAGTGGTCACTTATGGCAGAAGCCCTAGAGATGGGTGACCACAAGACTTTCTGGAAATTAATCTCTGTTAACCACCTGGAGCTAACTATACAACCTGAGCTATGGGTCTCACACTTTAGTGGCTTGTATAAAGGCAAGCAGAACAAGAATAATCTTACCAATCTCCCGCCAAGAGTCATGAGTGACCCGACAGGAAACTCAAACCATGACGAGTAAAATAGACTTGATACCTTTAAACTTAATCTTACCTTTACTATTGATGAAACCCACCTAGCAGTTAAGCTAATGAAAAAAGAAAAGGCGCCAGGAAAGGATGGTATTCCAGGTGATCTCTTTTTGTCTCAACTGGACTTCTGGGTATCATACCTGAACGCTGTATGTAATAGTATTTTAAAAGGTAATTCCATTCCGCCCTCATGGCATTGAGCAATTATCATACCTATCTTCAAAAAGGGGGATAGAGAAAACTTGTCAAATTACAGACCCATCAGTCACCTGGACCACACCCAAAAAAGTTCTATAGGCAGGTGTTGTTCAAACTTAATGATTGGATGGAAGAGAACAACATCCTAGAAGAGGCGCAAGCTGGGTTTAAACCCAAGATTAGTACACTGGACCAGGTCCTCCGCTTCAAGGTGATAACCTGGAAATATGTCACCTTGAAGCGTGACCATCTGTATGTCGTCTTTATAGATTTAAGGGCAGTATTTGACCTGGTCCCAAGGGAAACACTATGGGAGGTATTGGATGGCTATGGTATCCCTCCAGACCTACTTAGGATTCTGAGAGCTTTACATACAAGCACCTATGCCAAAGTCAGCTGGAATAATGCTCGGGATTTGTCAGATAAGATTGAGATTAACCATGGGGCTAGACAAGGGTGTGCCCTTGCCCGACCCTCTTTAGTCTCTACATTAATGGAGCAATAAGTAGACTGAAAAATTGCATACATGATGCCCCTAAATTAGCAGATTTGTCAACGCCCATTTTGATGTTTGCGGAGGACACCCTGCTAATTTCACACACTCTAATGGGGCTGCAGGCACAACTAAATGCCTTTGTCTCCTTTTGTGAGGAAAGAGGGCTTGAGCTTAACTCTACAAAGTCAAAAGACATGACTATCAACCCCCATAGAACATATAGAGTTAACGTGTATATAGAGGGGGATCTGCCTCAAAAAAGTTCCACACTTTGACTACTTGGGAGTTAGGCTGAGGGACAACCATATGTAGGGCCCCCAACTGGAGAAAAATAAAGCCACCCTCCAATTGAAAACCTCCGCCATAGAGAGAAAATACAGGGTTGCCTCGGGAGGCGCTCTGTCCCCGGTTCTCTCTGTGTATAGAGCAACAGCTGTAACATCAGCAACTTATGGAGCTGAAATATGGGGCCATGTCCAAGCAGAAGTGCTGACAAGAACAAAAAATAAGTTCATAAGGGGTCTCTTTAATCTTCCCCCAAGTTTCCCTATCACCCCTTTAAGATTTGATCTTGCCCTCAACCCTATACACTTAGTGGTTTAACTCAAACGCCTACTATTCTGGATAAGACTTTGGTCCATTAGGGAACTAGCAATGTACAGAGACTGTGTAAAAGAGCTAGTATCCCTGGATAAGGACATAAGTACACCCTGGCTGAAGGCGATAAAAGTGTTATCCCATAGAATAGCATGGCTAATTTATGGCTCACCCCAGAACAGATCACCAAAAGTCACGCCCATGGAGTGAAAACCCGGTTCTCTGGGGAAATTGTATTGCAAACGTGAAAAGTACACCAGGAAAATTCTATTACCGGGCAATTTCTCCTCCACAAATGCTCTCCCTGCCCGGAGCCTTACATTGATCGTAGGTATCCACGCCACTGAGAACTCACACTATGAAATGGGACAGGACACTTCCAAATAACAAGTTCTGCCCAAATTGCCCTACCACCGCGGAAACTGTTAAACATTTCATGTTCTTCTGCCCAAATATAGAAATCCGCGTAAGAAATGGCTAAAAGCAGCATTAAACTCTAAGGGTCTGAGACACTGTGGGGAAGCATTAAGGCTCCTTAAGAGCGACACTAGGGAATTATTCGCACTGGCAGTATTGCGTTATCGGCTTTGTGCTTGGAACGAGAGAAAGAAGGTCATAGACAATGCGCCCTCTAGGCTAGCCAGCTTGTAGTGCAAGGCTTAGTATGCTCATGTAGCGTCCCATCACCCCATATGCGCCATTCCATTAACATCGACATTGGCGGTTTGCCATTTTATGGCCTGTTCACTTAATTTATTGTAACTGTACATGGATTGCTACTCCTATGAAGAATTCCCATTTAATAAGACTATCTTCATGGGTCGGATCTAGTAGGCCTGTTATTATTCACTAATTTTAATCATCAACTCCTTTTTTTTTTAACTGTAAATAGGATGATGTATGATGTTTTTATTTAAATTGATTTGAATTGTGCATTTTTGTGATTGTAACTTTTTATGGCTTATAGCCGAAATAAAAGGTTTGATGATGAGGTGTGTTACTGATTTTCCCATTCAATTATTACATTTCGATGACGATAGCCCATTGTTTTTAAAGTGCTATAACTATCAATTTTGTGTACTAGTAGCCCATGCCCATAGGTTTCAGCTGACTTATTTCCCATGCAAGCACAAGTGTTTATTTTCTTATCCTCCACTGTTAATTCATTGCTGTTATTTTGTCTCAGATTTCATTTAGATATTGTTTTGCTGTGAGTTTTTCAAAAACTTATTTATTCTAATATTTGAACATGGGATATTTTCTCTAAGTTTGATAAAGATCTAAAATACAATTTACGTTTATTTTTAACTAATGGACTTGACCTTGTGCTACTGTTTATTCGATTAGCATGTTTCTATCTGTCCCCAGAGTTGGAATACCGCTGTGTTTTGTTGCTTCTTGGTTTTAGAGCTAGAAAAGTAAATTAAACAATAGCATTTTAAAACATATTTTTAGTGTGGGTTAGGAAGGAGTACATTTCAAATATGTGGAACTGCATTAAGGTCTTTCCACTTACAGTTCAATATGCATGACACAGATGCCCCATATCCATGCACCAGTATGAACATAATTTCCCCACCAATAATCTGATCGCTTTCTTACTTAACTATGAAGGATTTGTGCACACTAAGGTGGGCTATATACTTTCCTTTACACCAAAATGGATAAGGTAAGGATCTATTTGAGCTGCTCCCTAAAATTACTGAAATCCAGTTAGGTTTACTAAGAAAGCCCTTTCTCACACTAAAGGAGTTTTGTTACGTTCGCGAAATAGGCAATGTACCCAGCCTTGGAGAGGTGGGAGGTCACCTCCTGCATCTTACCTTGCACCGTCAGATGGATTTTAATTTCGTCGACTGTTTTCGCATCTTGACTGGCTGCCACCTCACATCGGTAAATTGCTGTGTCTGTGCGACTTGTGTTGAGGATCTTAAGTGAGGCTCGGTCCAACAGAACAGCGCGATTCTCCAGGGCACCTGTCAATGAAGGAAGGAAACCATGCTGAATCTGGAATAGGAGAAGCGAAAGCAAAGCATCTAGAACCATTGGTTAGGCAGTCCTCGGGACTTACACATTTTCTACATTTCATATTCTGATGGATCTCATGTAGCACTGCGTCAACTCCATACTGCCTTAGAAGAGAAGGAGCACAACCACATACAAGCACCACCCCAGCACACTGATATAAGTTCCTTTATTTCTACGCCTTCGGATGTGGATCTGGTGTTCAACTCCCGACAATTTTCTGACAACCTCAAAACTTTGTGTTTTTCAGTGTGCTAGGGATAAACAGGATTTAAGCCATGCCACAACCACAGGAAGCAGATGTCAGACAGACCCACAAAGGATGGCCCTTTGGTGCGTGGGATCAGGACAAAACAAAAAGTTGAGTAATAAGTGCACCCTCATGCACCCGAAGGTAATTTGAGACTGGAGGCAAAGTTGTAAGTGAAAGAAAACAAGAAAACGTTGTCGCCTTCGTATAAATCCTGCTACTACTTGCCGTCCCAGTCTTGGGGCTGCTCCCATAATCGATCCAGTTACCGCTCAAAGTCCTTCGGTAAGTCAAGTCTAACCGCAAGCATAAAATAGTGAAGCAGGATTCGACCCATCACTCCACTCTGACTTCAATAAAAAGGCCACTGGGCATCGAGATGTCAGTTGCATTCCATCGAGGACCACTGAGTCGATCCCTCAGTTGATCCTGATCTGCACAGAGTTTCCCATACCACTACTGACCCTGCAACGAATAGAGACCTTCAAAGTGACCAAGCAGCACATTTTCACTGCACTTCCAGCACTTTCTGGTATGCCTGTGGGCCCTCAAGAAACAGCAGGGGTCTCCAATTGGGCTTCTGCTGGTTGGTCCCTCCCCAGCATAATCTGCCAACTCTTGACCCATTACTGAGCTCTTACCATCTTCGGTAGAATATCTATTTAAGCTTTAGATTCACACTGGTGTTGCTACCCTGGTGCCAGTTGATGACCCGGCACCTTTGACAGATTCTGAACAGACGTCAGCATGAGCTCAGCCAATGTTGCACTACAAGATTATAAAAGTACAGCAAGTAGTCACGCTGTCTGATTTTCACCCTGTGTCTCTACTACATCACAGCTATCAGCAGGGGCTCCATTCTCATTTTGGCTCCGATTCGGATACTGTGTCAGAGCAGAACACAGGATTTGCATAATAATTACAGAGGGCAGAATGGCTTGCTGCCCCCTCATTATACTCATGATGCCCTATACTTTTATTCATAAATACTAGTGGGCTTGATAACTCCACAGAGACAGATTGTGACTTGGGCACACAGGTCATCAACAGAAGAAAGGTCCTCATTCACAGTGGTGGCTCGAAGGGCAGCTGAAATTCTAGAATTACAGTTGCCCTCTGTTAGGACCAAGACAAATGTTTTGATGGAAATACTACTGCCGTGGCCAGCAACATCTGAGCCCGTGCTCCTGTATAGCGATGCCTTCACAGATGCTCTCATGGGGGGGTAGGTTGCCAGATGTCATAAGCCAGTGCCTGGTGGCCTGAACGTCCTCTAGAAAGCCTTAATGTACAGATGAACCTTAATTAATTTCCAACCAATCCTTGAGACAAAGAATCCAAAAGGATTGATGCTCCTGGCAAACTTATATTTTTCTCTGCCAGCTTGGTACTACAGTCCATAAACGTGGTCTGTTTGAAAAAAACACACCCTTTGGAAGATACCAAGATCTTGCTGGCAGTCACAGAGGACCTTAGGGTCTCTCTAGTTCAGAGGATACTTGGTGGACTGGATGTGGCCAAATAGGTTATCCGTTTTGGCTGCCACCATGGATTGTCTTGGCAGCGGGGTTAGTACCAGTGTTCTCCTTTGTAGACATGGCTAGATGAGGTCCACTGGGTCTTCCAGTGATGTATAGATGTCCCTAATGGACATGCCCTTTTAAGAGTCTCGCCTCTTTGAAGAGAAGGTAGACTTTGCCATGGAACCTTTCAAAAACCGCAAATCTACAGGGCGTTCTTTGGGGCTATAGACCCTGCTAAACAATTTCTGCACCATTTCAGGAAATTTAGGGGCTATTCCATGGGGCTGGCATACAGGCAGACACAGCCTTCGTAGACACAGATGCAGAGAACCTAGTCCTTTCGGGGCCATGGCATGGAACCAGCAGACAACATGCAGGCCAACAGGGACATTAATCGAACTCCGGATTTTCCGTCACTACAATAGCTATGAAGCTGCTTCAGTTTGCTCTTATTGTCACACTCACTCAGTGGGAGGCAGGATTTGTTATGTCATCCTGGGATGTTGATCCATCATGTTTGACAGATGCATACTACAAATTGTACAAGCATGCTACACTCTACAACTTCTCTCCTCCCAGCCCAATATTTCTCCTACTCCAGACAGAATCTCATCAGAACATCCGATCCTGCTACAGGAAGTAGGAATGTTGCTCGTCAAGGGTACCATAGAGAGTGAACCGGACTCAGAAAAAGGTGGAGGTTGTTATCCTCGCTATTTTCTTATTTAAAAAAATTATATGGGAGATTGGCCTATTTTGGACCTCTGGGTCCTGGTGCCTTCTTTTGGAAGGACACATTCAAAATGCTTACATTGGCCCAGGAGACTGGGTGGTGTCCTTAGACTTGCTGAAAGGAATATGTTACTTACCATGTAAGTATCTGTTTCTGGCATGTAGTGCGGTAGATTCACATGCTCTGCATACTTCCACCATCTAGTGTTGGGTGCGGATGTGTGCAAGTTGTTCTTCAAAGAAGTCTTTTGAGTCACCAGACAAAGTGACTCCTCCTCTTGGTGATAATGCGCATGGGCATCGACTCCATTGTTAGACTGTTTTCCCGCAGGTGGGTGCGATTGGAGTGAAAGTAAGACTCAGTAAAGAGATGTCCATGCAAATTAAATAGTGTAACAGAACTGCAATGGCCACAGGTGTCCAGGGAGGAGGGTGGGTGCATGTGAATCTACAGCACTACATGCCACGAACAGATGCTTACAGGGTAAGTAACATATTAAGTTCGAGACATGTGTGGCTGTAGACACACATGCACTGCATAGACTGCAAAGCAGTCCCCATCCAAAATCAGTGAGTAGCCTGTGGGTGTTGCAGTTGTTTTTATAGAGTACGTAGCACCGCCTACCCTACATTGGCCTGCTGGTGTGCTAAAACATCCACACAGTAATATTTAGTGAAAGTATGTGGTGCAGACCATGTAGCTGCCTTGCAAATATCGGCTATTGGGATATTGCCAGAAAAAGCCATGGAAGCCCCTATTTAACTTAGTAGAGTGTGCTCTAGGGGTATAGCCTATACCCCTAGAGCACACTCTACTCGTTAAATAGTTTAGTTTAGTTATGTCAATATAATACACAAGAGCTTTTTTAACATCTAGGGAACGTGGAGCTCTTTCCGCAACTTAATCCGATTGCGGAAAGAAAACAGGTAAATCAACTGACTAATTAGGGTGAAAAGATGAAATCACTTTTGGAAGGAATTTTGGGTTGGTTCTAAGGTTCTTCCAAGGTTAATGCCAGGAGCTCGCTGTTAGAAGGTGGTTCTGACACTATGGGCCACCCGGATTTTTTGCTTTTTGAGCACCTAATTGTTGAGTTTTTACTGTGGGGGAGCCTCATAAGTTGGGACTCACCCACAGTGAACTCAGGATGTAAGAAACTGCATGGGGATTTTACTGGTGTCCCCCTGGCTTGACCAGGCCACTACGCAGCAGCTGGAGTAAGGGACACCGGGCTGGTTACATGCAGACACATGTGTACATGCGTGTGCACACGTGTAGGGGCTGCGCAGGGGAGATTCCTAGCGTGCGCAGCCAAGGAGCAGGTGCAGATAGACTGGTGTGGCAGGACTTTTGCAGAATGGGATGGTGACATGGAATAGGCTTTATACAGTGGGAAGAAACATGCCAGGGAAAGTCAGTGTGCTTTACCGTGTGTATTCCATTATTCTCTTATGGGGATAGGGCGCACATGTGCTAATTTTACTTTCCGAAGGCCTACAGATTCCAGACACGGACTAAAGTCCATTGTAGCGGATGTGAGAAGAAGTATTTTTCAGAGTCCAAAGTCATATATATACTGCTTTTGGGTCATCCAGAAATGTCACATTTCTCTGAGTCAGTCATAACCAGGGCCTGGCTGAGGGCTGACCTCACCTGGATGGATTGATAACCTTTCTTCCACAAGCTAAGGCCTCCTCTCCACGAAGAGAAGATGGGTGGGGCTACAGGCTCATCCATCAGCAGCTATCACTGGGTGCCAGGCACCAGGCTGCACCAAGGAGGGAAGGAAGCGAGGGGCTTTTTTTTTTTCCAGAGACCATGTGGCCAGAGACCCTGGACGACGCCATTTTAAATAAACTCAGAGGCTGGACAAGGAGGAGGGAGCAGGGCAGTGATGTGTCGCTGTTTGATAGGACAAGCAGAGACTTCCTAAGAGCCCCCTACTCAACTTTTAAAAAGTGCTTGCACAGGAAGAGAAGCTCTCTCTGGGGTGTTGGCTGCGGAGGCAGAGGGTGCTGGAACTTGGTGCTATGGGCAGTTGGAAGGAGGAACCCCCTGATTTTCCCAGCAGGCAGAATAGCACCAGGAGAAGAGTCCAGGACCAGTGAGCAGAAGCCTGGGCCTCTGCGCCAGCAGAAGAGAGGTGCAGGGAGAGAGACAGGCAAAAGGCTGGCGCAGGGAGCCAGAGAAGGCAGCTCCCTGCTGAATACCCCCTCTGAGAGGCCCAGAGGATGAAGGAGAGTGCTCCCAGTGGCTGGGGGGCGCCACCAGGAGCAAGAGGACGCGAAAATGGGGAAGATCGGATCCCCAGGGGCTGAGATATGGCCCCCCCGGCAGGTAGGCGACCTTTGACCCCCTAAGAAGACAGACGACGAAGCACTTGGGGCTCCGCCGCCGTTCTCAGAGATGCCCCCGGGGTGGGTCAGGTCCCGGGGGGTGCTCCCAAAAAGAAGTCTCGAAGTGTGGAGGAGGTGGGGTGGGGAGTGCTGTCGCTCTCCCTCGAAGACCCGCGGAGGCAGGAAGCAGTCTCGCGTCTGCCCGCCAGAAAATGAATGCCGGACGGGCTCCCCGGGTGGGACCGGGGCCCCGGAGAGGAGGGGTGGTGCTCGGGGCCCGGGTGGGACCGGGCCCCAGAAAAGTCAGCGCGAGCGGCCGGGGGTGGGCTCCCTGAGCCACAGGACATTACCTGGGGGTCCGGGTGGGACTGGGCCCCCCACCAAGGCCCAAGAACGCGGCGAAGCCACCAGCACGGCTCTCCCCAGCACAGCGGGAGAGCTGCTCAGCAATTATTCATAAAAAGGAGCACGAAGCGCCCCAGAATGCCTTGCCTGGCATTTGGAAATGTGCAATTTTGGTGCTGGGTGGCCCCCAGAAGAGGGGTTCACCCTCATGTGGGAAAAGAGGTGCAGGGGGAGCTGCAGGAGCAATGCAGCCTCCCCCAGCACAAAGAAGAACAGTCCGCCCCTAAGTTTCATGGGGCATCTGAAAGAATAACCCCTCAAGGGCTCAGCACCATTTAAACACCTCCTGGGCTGGAACCTTTGTTCTACAGCTGGAGGTGCATGGAGAAGTGCGCCAAGGGATGAAGGGCTGAGCTGGGGATGTCTAGAGAAGGGCATCCCCTGGAGGGGAAGAGGTGCAATTGCACGAGAAGGGCATTTTTAATGTTATTTCTGTAAAGTGCATTGACCAAGGTCATTTCTTTTTAGGAGGACTGGAAGTCACTTGTGTAATGTGAAGTACATGTGTATTGAGAAGTACAGGTGTAATGCAAGTCATAAGCAAAGCGGGGTTAGGTGGCTAGACATTCCTGCTAGGGTGTCTGGCTGTATATGCTCTATTCTGTGATGCCTTTAGGGGCTGCCTTTAGGGGCTGTAATTGCAATGCATTCTAATGATACACAAATGTGATGAGTACTGTTCTAAAGTGATGCTCAAACATGAATTCTTGCTGTTGCGCTTAGGTGGAGAACCCAGACTGCTAGCCCTTAAGATGTAGAGGTGTATACTTCATGGTCAGTAGGAAATGCTCAGTCAGGGTTGTGTGTCTCCAAGGCAGGGTTACCTATTTTAAATGCTGGTTGAGATAATGGGGGGGGGTCGCCACTGGGATGGTGCCAGTGCGCAGGGCCCTCGCTCCAGGTTACGTTCAACTAACTGCATTGGGGGCAAGATGATGTGCATACATAGGAGTGGTGGTACTAGACCCCACCCCCCTGTGGGAGGGGTGGAGATGTTATGCAATGTCACAAAGTAATTCCAACAGCTTATGTATATTTGTAAATTGGTGCAGGGTATCGAGTAGTGTGTGTGTTTAATAAATGTACTCTTACTTTTATAAAGCAAAGTAGACTGGACAATCAATTATTGAGTGTTATTTTTGCGCACCTGCAAATGGCGATTACTAGCCCACACCACCTCCCTTGAGTAAGCCTCAAACTGCTCTGCAACGCTACCCTCAGAGTCAGGCTCTACAATTGGGTGTTTGGGTCCCAGTGAAGGACAAATGTAGTCAGGTTATTTGTGCAGGCCTCACAGATGCTGCCTCGTTTTCCAACACTGACAAGATTAAGTGAAGTAATGGCAACCAAAAATGCAACTTTCCAAGACAAGAATTGTAGGCAACAGTTCTGCAACGGTTCAAATTGTTAACCCATAAGTTTCGTAAGTACTATATGAGATTCCATACTGGGGCAGGTGGAATTCTAGATGGAATTACTCTTTTGAGGCCGGTCTTCTCATGGGGGTGCCCCTTCTCATTCCCCTGAACTACAACGCCCCCATGGATCTTGCAGTTTCGTTGTCCTTCTCAAGCTGTGCCAACTTGTCGTCGACTGGCGTGCTAAACAGTTGTTTTCCATTAAAAGGTGTGTTTAGGATGTTGCTTTGCACCTCTGGCTGGAAACCCGAAATTCTGAGCCATGCGTGCCTTCTCTCAGTCACTCCTATCACCATTAGCCTGCTTGATGTTTCTGCCACATCCAATGCTGATTTTAGGCATGTTTTCGCCATGCTTTTCCCCTCTTCTACCAGGTGAGTTGCTCTTTGCTGGTACTGTTCCGGTAGATGTTTTAGGAGATGTCCTACTTCATCTCAGTGTTGTTAAGCGTGCCTGTTGATCAGGGCGTTGGAGTTAGCGAGGCGCCATTGGATTGCCGCATTTCTCTCCACTTTCCTCCCTGTGAGATCCATCCTCCTACTCTCCTTGCCTGGAGGTGGTCCGGCATTAGTGGGTACATTGGTCCTCTTCCTAGCCGTTGCTACAATAATGGAGTCGGCTGGCACTGAACCTTGGATGTGTGTAGGGTCCTGTGAAGAATGTTTGTATTTCTTCAGAGTCCTAGGGGTCACTGCCTTGCATGTTGCAGGCTCCCTAAAGGCCTCTCTTCCTTGATCCAGCACACTGGTAAGCATGGGCAGGAATTGGCTCTTAGTTTGTTGTGGCAGTAGAGTTTCCAGGAGGAAACATGATTTCGGCTTCTCTTCCTCCATTTCCCCCCCATAAGTCTGTGCAACCTTCTGCACGACCATGTTGTAGACCCCTATGCCGTCTGGCGGCGAGGGCCTCGAAGGGTACGTGTCTACTTCTTCCGGCGATTCTGTGTGGAGATCTTGCCAATCCATGTCTTGCGCCTCCGAGGGTGTCGAGTACCGGTAGGATTGAAGGTCTTCGTCGCCTTCTCCCTCGAAATAGTAGACTTCGTCCCCGTTTTCCTCGACTGGTTCGGGGGTTTTCGGCGGTTCCGCGTCCTCTCCTTCGACTTAGACCGCGGGCTTCGGCGGGATGGTGTACTGGCTCATCTTCTCGTCGAAGTCCTTTTTCTGTTGAAGGATGCTTGCCATTTCGGCCTCGAGCCTCCTCTTCTTCCTCTCCATCTCGGCGGCATGTTTGCCGTAGAGGGCTGGAGCGCTTCTTTTCGTGGCCGTCGACATCGACGACGAAGTCTGCCCTTCTTTTCTCTGCGACGAGGTGTCCTTTTCGAAGGGAAACCTTCGACAAACTTTGTTTCTCGAGGGCTTTCGCCGATTGGGAGTCCTTTTTGAAGGATCCGCTCGGTTGAATGTCCCTGGTAGCTGTTGCTTTCGTCGAGTGTTTTCGACGGCAGAGCTCCCTTCGAGGACTTCGCTTCACTTCTGTGAGTGTCGATCGGGGCTTTTGCTTCACCCTTTCGAGTGCCACCTGAGTGTTTAGGGGTCGATGACTCCCTTACCTCCTTCGACATCTTCTTATGGTCCTCGATGACCTCTTCTGGTCCTTTGGCGATGTTGTACTCCTCTCCACTGGAGAGACCCAAGTCTCGGAGCGATGGAGGTGGCCCCTGGCCCTGCATGTTGTGGTTCGCCCTTCTCTGCCTCTCCCTTACTCTGAGGGTCTTCAGTGTAAACGCCGAGCAGGCGTTACAGTCTTCGCTGCTGTGGTCGAGCGGCAGGCAGAGGTTGCAGACTGGATGCTGATCCTTCTGGGCATACTTGTGGTGGCAATTGGTGCAAAACTTGAACGGTGTTTTGTTCATCCCCGCACTCAGGGTGCCCCCTGCGAGCGCATCCTCCATCGAACGTTGAGGTTTTGGTCGCAAAACTTCTCCCTCGTCGCTCCGGGTACCGGACCTGTAGTCCGGTGTAGTTGAAAACTTGCTTCTTCGTCGATTTTCTTCGATTTTCCTTGATTCCTCTTCCAAAACTCTGGAACTCTTCGGTAACGATCCAGACCCAACGGCGGAAAAAAGAATCTGAAGATGGCGACCAAAGGTGGGAGCTTCCGCAGGAAGCGCGCCGACGTCACAAAGGACACCAAATGGTGTGACGTCGCCGCCCACCTGGGCCACGAAAAAAAAAGGGAAAAAAAGAGAAAATACTACGATTCCGGACCCAACCACAAGATGGTGGAATAATGCACAGCATAGTGAATCCAGAAAGATTCACGCTGCAAAACTGGTACTTTGACCAAGGATAAATCTTACCAATTTTGTATATACGTGGCAACTGCGGCTAATTGTAGACTTATGGAAGTGTAAGCGAGGCCAGAGGTCTTCAAATAAAGAAGGTAGCAAACAATGTTTTGCACAGTTGCATCAAATGGATTTATTTGTTTACTGCAACAGTAGAAAACAAACCTTTTCCACTTTGGTTTAGTTGTGGGTCTAGGTGCTTCTTTAAGAATGGTCATACATTCAGGGGGAAAGATTAAGGTTACCGAATTCTATGACCTCAGGAGCCAAATCGTAAGGTTGAGCTCCTTTGAATTTGGATGCCTGATTTCTCCATGGTTCTGGGTGAGCAAGTCTGGGTTGAGGGGAAGCTTCTGATGGGGAACTACAGAGAGTTCGAGTAGTGTAGTGAACTATGGTTGGCCAGCCCAAGTGGGAGCTACTAGAATGAGGGTGAGAGACGTTTGCCTGAGCCTCTGAACCAAAAACTGAAGAAGAGGGAGAGGAAGAAAAGCATAGGCAAATATCCATGACCAATAAATCCACAGAGCATTACTTTTGGATAGTGGGTATGGGAACCTGGAGGCGAAGTGTGGGTATTTTGCATTGTCTGCTATTGGGAACAGATCTATTAGCGGAAACCCCTCATTTGTGAAAGTATGGGAGAAGGACTTGTGGGTGGAGTTCCCACTCGTGGACTTGTTGCTGCATCCTGCTGAGGAGGCCAGCAAAGTGGTTGACCATCCCTTGGAGGTGTTCTACCAGCAAATGGATGTTGTGACATATGCCCAACGCTAAATCGTCTGAGATAGATGTAGTAACTGTAGAGAGTGTGAACCCTTCCCACTTTTAAATGCAGTTGATCATGTAAAAGTGTGGACTTGCGATTATATCCCATATCGCAACTAGGTTTTTACTCCGTTATTGTTCACAGCCTCTCTGTAGTGTCTTATTTCTGCAAGACAAAAGATGGGTTCATAAGCTACATAGCAACAGTGGGGGCTTGAACGACGATTTCTCTTGAACTGCATTGTAAAAAATAATAGAATCAAGACCTCGTGTCCAATAAACCACACTTGGTTTGTAAAGATCGATTTCTATTTCTGTCTGTATACCTTATAGGTAAATGTTGACCCTCAACTGATACCAGAAAAGAGGGCATTATTGCCTTTATCAACTATTAAGGTCCGCAGTAACTGTTTTGCTGGTCAGCATTTTGCCATGGTGAACATTAAATACATCTTTAGAAACTACAGTAAAACATGTCACACAGTGTTAAACGGCTATGACATTACAGAGAGGCTGTGAACAATAATGAAGTACAAATCCAGTTGCGATATAGGATATTAACCAAGCCCACACTTTTACATGATAAACTGCATTTACACTCCAGGGGAGATGCACTACAATTCCCATCATACACCCAAGGGTTTTTTCAAAGCTCTTATTTCCACCAGATCTATTGAACTTACATTTTACTGTAGATGCATTACACTTTCTATCTAGTCCAATAGAAGGAGAAACCCTTATTGGGATCCTGTAATTGATGACCAGCATTTCATGGCACCGTAGAGGACATCACGGCCGAGAATGACTACATTTCCTGTTGTTCTCGGCCGTTACGCGATGACGCTCGTACGTCATGCGCAAGCGTCCTGGGTTCCATAGACTATTTGAAATCCCTGCGAGCGGCAGCTGACTGCCTCCTGTTACAGCTCGTAGACCGTCCGGAGTACTGACGGATAGGTAAGAGGCTCGGCGGAGCCTGGCCGTGGCATTGCTAGATATAGTTAGCCTTCCTTCAGCTGTCCCACTTGTTAAGGGGCAACGGTTTACTTTACCTTACGTTTATGGCTAATTTCCTGGCGAGCTGTCCTCCGATTTGCCTCATTAACTCTGTGCTTAGTTAGTTTCTTGCAAAGGCATTATCTCTGGTTCTAGCGGCTTGTCAGAACAGGGATTAAGTCCCGTAGACACCTATTTACGTATACTACCCCGGGTTCTGAATTGCATCTCATTCTGGGCAAATGATTTGCATTGATACAATCGTCTGACAATATTCTCTTGAATTTGTCTTACTAACTTTGTCAACAGTTTGAATCTTATTAAGGCATTGCCTCTGGCTCCGGTGGCTTGCTAAGACAGGGTCTAAGCCCCGGGTTATTCAAGTAAGGATATTAATTCAGGTTTTACCAGGTTCTGAACCGTCCCTGAAGTCTGGGCCAATTAGGTTTACAGTGGTTCTCCTCTTTAAAATGTGCAGCCTGGTCCTATTACATCAAGACAGATCTATCTAGTATTTCAACACATAGCGGCCATGCGATTATTTGCTTCATTGACGTGGCTGATTGATGTGTGTCTCTGAGGCACTCACTAGGGTGAGCCCCAAGCCATTAGACATCTTTTTAGTAATCACGTGTGCATTTGTTTTTTTTTGTGATTAGATTTCCATTCATTATTCTGTTAAGGAGATGTGTTTATATACATTTCATTTTGCAATGTTTGACACATCCAACACCCTTTTCTTTCAGAGCGGTGCCCCTTCCCTGAGCTGTCGCAGGGTTTAGGTGAGGCCTCCAATCCGTACAATACGGGTAAGCAAATTCTTCATCATAAGTGTCATTACAGTAGGCCAGTGACGACAGAAGCATCTCACACTGTCCTCCAAATTGTTTAAACAAACATGCTTAGGGTCACTTGTATATTTGATTTATCTTGTTGCTTGTGTTTTTATACAGGTTCGACAAGTAAATCAGCTACACAATCAGTATGATTACTGGTGTTGTATTTCACTTTATTATTTATCACTCTTCACTTATTATCCCGCAGTAGCATATTTAGCTCCTGACGAACGACGCAACACCTTTATGGGTCTATATGGCTGAAACATGTAGACCTGCCTTCGTCTGATACGTGCAGTTATAAATTCTCATTGCAGGTGCTCTGTTTTTAATCCTGGCACCAGGAACGAGTCAATAAAGCTTTTCCTGTCGCTCTTGATAGCTAGTTTTAATATCACTATCCTCACACTTTGTATCTTTTTTTGCGCTGCGCCCTCGACCTAACCAGTCATCTTTCTTCTCATTGCAGGATTTAGCATATCCTAATAATTTAATAATTAGGAACAGAGAGGGTGTTGTAGCCCATGGCAGGACTAGGTTTTCCCATCACGAGGAGAATCCCAATGATGAAGCATGCCACCTATGGTGGGTGAGGGATTTCGTCCTAACAAAGGGATTCCCCCACAAGCGTCATGATATAATCTCCAGTGTCTTCATCTTGTTTAGTTTGGCATTCTAGACCGAGGATTTTTTTGTGTTTATTATCAGTTGATGTGGAGACCCTGGTGACTGGTATTCCAGAGACCCTGAACTATGAGATCCGAAAGATGAGCACTGCATCCTGAAAAGGATGCATCTGCTGTGAGAATTATCTGGGAAACAGGGTCGGGAAATGTCCGCCCTGTTGGTAGGTTTTATATGTTCCACCACTGCAGAGAAAGAGGAGATGTAGCTGACCCTGTGATTGAGACCATAGGTGTGCCAGACATTCTTGCAGCTGTCGCATATGTAGCCAAGCATGTGGTACCACTGCTATGCAAGATGCTACAATGCCTAAGAGTTGCATAACTGTTTTGACTGTTCTGTGTTTGGTGGGTTGAAACTGTGCTATAATCTATTGTTGTTGTTGTACATCTTTCTCATTACTGTCCTGTCCCTTGCTGCTCAGCCATGAGTGATGTCACTTGGAATGTTGGTGTGTGGGACTGGAGGAGTTGGCAGTTGGAAGAGATGGGCTGAGCAGCAGGGAGGCTGCTCCTGGTGGGGCTCACATAGGATCTTAGCAGAGGCCTTTCTGGTGTTTTACTTGGACTTTGTAACTTATGGAATAAACCTTTAACCTATTCTAAGCCACCTGTCTACGAGACATCTTTGATTATTACACTGGCGACGAGGATGGGATTGTACTGACACTCCTTTGTCGGGGGCATAAGTCGAGCCCCAAGGAGTGTTTGCCTGAACTTTGATGTGATTGAGCACAGAGCGCTGGCAGCATTGGCAACTTGGATGACTTTGGGGATGTAAAGATCGGTTTTTGATGCCGTTCAATTTGAGTTGAACTTGGACAGGATTGTAGCCGTTACGAGCGCGCAGACCTCTTTCATTTAAATGAAAATAGAGCACGAGCGCTTACCTGTTCTGTACACGCGCGGCTTCTGATGATCACGTCTTTACTGGTTTTCTGCCCTGCGTCTACACGTTTGAATGCACGAACGTGCCGGCAACCACCCGGCTTACCGTTGTATTGCGTGCCACCATTTTGTACAAGCTACTGCTTTGCCAATCGAGCATCGTTTTCTCGGTGCAGTTAGGGATTTTCGAGCAGCGTTCCAGCCTTGCCAACCACGTTTCTTCAGTGTCCGATTATGGAGTGCATGCGCGGTGCACACCTTCGTTTCCATAGCTGATCTCTGCTCTGTTGGAGCACTTGCGCATGTGTAGGGAAAGAGGTGTTCACTTTTGTTAAAGCTGCAGATCTTTGTCAACTACGTTTTTTTTAATGGGAACTTCCTAGTCATGTGTCTTGAAACACACGGAGGACACTGGATCTTGCCTGCAGTTTGGGTGGTTATGAAAGGTAGTGCGCATCTTGGACGAAGACAAGGACAAGGACTTCACTTTGGGTGAGGACTTCGGGTGAGAGATCGCTCACCGGAGTCAAGAATTTCTTGTTTACTTCTTCACATTGCTTCTATTATTATGCATGCCCTTGTTTTTGTGTGTGTGTGCTCTTGACAGTGTTTTGGTCTTATCCGTGATTGGGCAACCTCTACTACTGCACTGTGTACCCTTCTTCACTGCACTGTGTACCCTTCATGCTTTGGTTTGGTGATTGAATTCACTCATGGGGGAGTTGTATGGGCGGTGAGTGTCCCAGTTATGTTCCACAGGGTGGTGTACATCCTGTCACGTGCTGGTTGTGGAGCGGTAAGTGCCTATTCTGGATCTTGGGGGGATGTTTCCCTATTACTGTGATTTGAGTCATGGAGTACATTGGGGAGGTTCCCTATTACAGAGTCTTTGGGAGGTGTTTTTCCCCTATAGGGTGACGTAGTTCCCCTATTTCTGAGGTTATGGGAGGTGTTTTCCCCTATAGGGAGGTGTTTTCCCCTATTTCTGTGTTTGGTATCATAGGGAGGTTTATTTTCCCTATTTCGGAGACTTTTGGGAGGTGTTTTTCCCCTATAGGGTGATGTTGTTCCCCTATTACAGTGTTGGAGTTCATAGGGAGGTGCGTTTCCCTATTTCAATGTTCTTTGTGTCTAAGGGAGGTGTTTTCCCCTATAGGGAGGTGTTTTCCCTATTACAGTGTTGGAGTTCATAGGGAGGTGCGTTTCCCTATTTCAATGTTCTTTGTGTCTAAGGGAGGTGTTTTCCCCTATAGGGAGGTGTTTCCCCTATTACAGTGTTGGAGTTCATAGGGAGGTGCGTTTCCCTATTTCAATGTTATATGTGTCTAAGGGAGGTGTTTTCCCCTATAGGGAGGTGTTTTCCCCTATTACTGTGTTGGAGTTCATAGGGAGGTGCGTTTCCCTATTTCAATGTTATATGTTCTAGTGTGTACCATCTGATTTGTTTCTCTGGGGTGGGGGATGGTGTTCATCATTCTTTTGTTATTGTTATTTTCTTGCGACTATTTGCTGATTTGATGTATAATTATTTGCTTATTGTTCTTCCTTTTTGATTTTGTGCTATCTTGATTCAATGCATATCTTTTGCTTGTTTTTCTAAGGAAGGGAGATGTGCTATAATCTATTGTTGTTGTTGTACATCTTTCTCATTACTGTCCTGTCCCTTGCTGCTCAGCCATGAGTGATGTCACTTGGAATGTTGGTGTGTGGGACTGGAGGAGTTGGCAGTTGGAAGAGATGGGCTGAGCAGCAGGGAGGCTGCTCCTGGTGGGGCTCACATAGGATCTTAGCAGAGGCCTTTCTGGTGTTTTACTTGGACTTTGTAACTTATGGAATAAACCTTTAACCTATTCTAAGCCACCTGTCTACGAGACATCTTTGATTATTACACACTGCTATTGCAGTATTTGGATATTTTGAACGCTGGCTACATTTGGGTATACTATACCTAACTGTGTTGAGCATGACCCCTAAATATGGCTTAATCTGTAGAGGTTGAAGGTTTCTGTATGTTGACAGTAAATCCCAGTTGGAGAAGATGGACAGTAGTCTGTGTGTGTTGTTGACACAGGAGATGTGTACTGACTTTGATGAGCCAGTTGTCCAGATATGGAAAGACATGAATGTTCTGTTTGCGCAGATGTGCTGATACTTTTGCTAGACATTTGGTGAACACCCAGAGAGCAGCAGTGACTCTGAATGGAAGAACTTTGAACTGACCATGCTTTCCAGCTATAACAAATATGAGGTTTTTGCGATGATTTGGGTTTGTTTGAATGTGGAAGTAAACGTCCTTTAAATCTAGTGCTGACATAAAGTTGCCTTACTGAGGTAGTGAGATCAAGTCTTGAAGAGTGACCATATGGAAGTGTACTAATAGTATGTAATGATTTAAGGGCCTGAGATCTGAAATAGGCCATAGGGAGCCATCTGTTGGGGGAATTGGAAAGTATAGGGAGTACACTCCTGCACCCAGATGTGGAATAGTGACGGGCTCCATGGCTTCCTTGGCTAAAAGAGACTCAACTTCCTGTGTGAGATTTTGATATTCTGTGGAGAGAATGTGTCTGCGAGTTAGAATGCTTGGAGGTGCAGTTAGGTGGTCCAGACAATTGCCATGTTGGATAATGTCCAACACCCATTGATCTGGCGTTATGGTTTTCCAGGCGGGGAAGAAATGATGTAATCATCACCCTACAGGTGTTAAGTGGTCGGGGGGGAATAAGCAGAGAGTCACTGCTTGGAGGTGGAGGGGGCAGAGCGTGCTGAGACACTCCTACCTTTACCTTTTGAATTGTTTCCTCTAGACATGCCCCTGTAGTATCCCCTTGAGGGGGAGGTTTGTGGTTGCCTATAGGAGGAGGTAGAGACATTAGGTGTGGTTGTTTTGGCACCCTGTTTGTAGAAGAGATGGCAAAAAGAGCCACTTGAAGCAGGGGGGTGTAGCACCCCCATTGATTTAGCTACTTCTTTGTCCTTTTTCATTTAACAAAAATTTCACTTCCAATAAAAAAATGCTCAGCTGCAATCGTTCTCCTTATAATTGCATTATGATTGCAGTACCTTATGTGGCTAACAGAGGTCCCTTTACAACTCCACAGGGACACCTAATAACAGCCTGTGTGGTGCTGCACCCTTTCCTTGCTTCGTGGATTTTATTTAATTACGTATGCTACTGCTGGGATATTTTTTGACCCAATGAAAAAAAATCCAACAAACATTATCATTTGCGATGCCAATAGCTCAATCTTTCACTAATGCGAGGGCCAACTTCAGGAGAATCCTCTCTGCCAGCACTGTCCTCAACATTGGGCCTCTTTTCCCCGAAGCATTTCTTGTGCTGCTCTGTACTTGCACACTGCCACAAACGCCCGAGCACACACAATTGTTTTAACTAGGGAAGCACTTTACGCTTCTTTATTGATCCTAGGTAAAAGCAGTGGGTCATGCCGATATGCCCTCACGTGTTATCAAGCAATGAGACCACAACCACAGTGTGCATGCAGTGCCTTTACCACGGCCTCGGATCTTCAACAACAAATGTGCTGTACAATCTCCAGCACATACCGTACAAACCCAAACGGAACTGCTAAATCAGTATCTCATATTGGGCACAAATGGGCTCGCTAAAGCAGAACCTTGCCCTCTTACCTAAAACGGGCCCGCTAGAGCAGTACCTCAACAAATACAAATATAGGTTTGCTAGAGCAGAATCTCTTACTAATCTGTTTACAAATGGAGGGGTGAGGAGTGGGGGTGCACGGCACAAGGATATTGAGTGGGCCGGCAAATGAAGCTGCTCATGCGAAGTAAAAAACACTTGAGCAGAGGCAGGCCAACAGAAAAAAGAGTGCTCTTATAGTTCTCCAAGTAAACTGATGAGTAAGGGCACATGTAACAGGGGCAGTCCTCATGGGAGGATACAAAAGACCTAAAAGAGGTACTACTAAGTGTATTCACCCATGAAAAGCCATCATTTGTAAAGAACAGCAAGAGGAACCAATGAAAAAGATGGGTGTTTTTTGAGGCCCATATCCTAGATATGCGCTGCCTAGGCAATACCTAAAAATATTAAAAATGAGTAGTAAAACAAACCTGCCATTTGTGATGATTTCATCTGTTACTTCTTGACACGATGGCCAATTTTCAAAAGCAATATACCATTACATCCACTAGACTGCTCTGATCGAACGTATGTATAAGGTTTGTAGGTTCTCTAAGAACCCGAGGTACACTGATCAAACAACCAAGCTGCACCTTCAACAATGTTTTTTCATTATTTACCAAGTACAGAGCAACTGTTATGGTACAATATAAACAGTTTAAAATGGGTGTGAAGGAAATCCATGTATTACTGATAGGTATACCAGCTACTGTGTTTAGGAGCAGTGGTTATTTGTACATCTAGGAAGTTATGCATAGCCATAGTAGCTAATGATTCAGAGGGCATTTTGCAAAATGTCTTCTTTCTTGCACACGGTTTTACAGTTGGAAGGCACAAATGCAGAGAAATTCAGTTGGTAATAAATGTTCTATTATTCTGCATTCCCACCAGTTTCCCGTAAAAAAATAGTAACTCACTTGTGTGGCTGGGCCCAGCACCTGCAACACAATACACCCCAGAAAGCGACCTGGAGACATCATATGTTACCCAGCAGAATCCATGTGTCTTTTACATGGGGTAGCAGGGGAGTTTGAGCCATACCTCAGACGTCACACAGGAAAACCTACCATACTTGCATATTTCTGAAATCTAGCCACATGGGGGAGTGGATGGTGGTTGGACATATGTTTTGTTTTTACCTACAAGGCCTTGCACACCTCAAGCTTTGGCTAAAATGCACATTTTCCTCCTATTTCTGTTACAGAAAGTTAGGTAGTAGGAATTTTGGGGACCCCTGTAGATTCCATTGCCATGGAAATGCAAGGAAAATGTGCACTTTTAGGCATATTTTGAGGTTTGCAGGGCATTATGGGTAAGAAAACACCATGGGATCAATGCAACTACACCAGCCTGGACTATCCTGGGTGTCTATAGTTTTCTTTTTACATGTCTGGGTTTGCTAAGTTTCCCTGGATGACCGGCGAACCTGGGCTACCTTGAAACAGAAAGACGGATTGTTAGAGGCTGAAACCAAAAGAGATGTTTTAGAACAGGGAAGTTTAGGCTTGCAGGTGGAGGATGTAAGTACTACTTTGAGATAAATAGTTGGAGAAAAGAACAGAATGTGGTAGGTAGAGAACAGTTTAAGTAAACACAATGAGAGGGGGTGAAATTAAGAAATTCACATACAATGGTGGATATGGGATGTAACAAAAAAAATAAAGAATTTCGTCCCACCCATGATTTTGTCCGTGAAGTACACGTAGGATGTCTCCCCATTTCTTATCTTCTTCCATTCGATCCTTGGGTTGGGTGTTTCAGTAGATTTAATGATACAGGATAACTCAACACCTGGAAGAGGAGAAGAAGAAGAATTAGCATCCAAGTTAGACCAGGCATTTTGCAAGAAGGAAATTGACAAGAAAAGTAAACGTTATTCTTTGATGAGAGACCCGTACTGCTATTCTTTAATTTCCCTTTATCAAGACATGTGGGTTATCCAGGGTAGAAGGCCGTGACAGATGACAGACACCTTTCCCCATCGTAAAATTGGTTCACATATGTGAAACTCGAGTATATGCTCATTTCACTCTGTGCAAGTTGCATTTTCCATGTGCACTGCACAGATTCCAGTCTTCAGTTTCGCTACACAAGCAAGTCAAGAGGCAACTGCAGACAGAAGGGGGCAAGTGGAATGGTCGTTTGGAGGAAATTTAGTTGAAGACTACCAATACAAAAGTCACTAAGGAGAGTAACCTGTCCTTATTAATGTCTAATCTCCCTACTCCAGGCTTATGGAATGATTACTAAACCCGAGAGGTGGGCATCCAAGAAGACTTCATCCCAGCAACCCACCATTGACATAAATCATGGAAAAAAGGGTCTTGTACTTGGAAGTGAGGGTGGGCAGGCTCCACACCCTTGCTTTGTAGTGCAAGGGGGTCTGGGACTATTGATCATATGACTTATCTTTTGGTGCCTTTATTTCCCATTTACTTTTCATCATATTCTCCTTTTGCAATACATTTCTTTGCTCACTCTCCTAAATGGGATATATGCATGCCTCTTTTTGGCTTTGTTCAGTGAATCGTACCCTATTTCCCTTTCTACCATGATTTATTTTGGATTTGTATGTCCTACATAATTCCACAATAAATTTAAATCAAGTTAAATTAGTTAATAAAAATAGATTGACTCTTGGACTAGAACCTCAGCTGCATGCCAACAGAGGCCAGGTTATGCCCACCCCAAGCTCAACAATCCAGAAACAGGGTGGTGAGGGGCTCTTCAACACTGGGACTCAGTTGGGCAGCAGGGCTTTGCCCAGAAAAGTGTGCAGCCAGGGCAAGGTAGTAAGACCACATACAACAAAAGCAAATGATCCCCAACAGGTCCCATGAAACAAGCCATATGCTCCTAGCAGCTAGAGACCTTGTCCAGGAAGAGAATTACTCTGCTTGATGGGATAACTTGACTGTAAGGAGGTTTAAGAAGAAGAATTCAGCAAGGAGAACTAGAAATAGAGCTATGGAAAGACAAAGAACTTGTTGCCCATACATGATGTGAGTTTTAGGCTTCATCCAAAATAACAATCTTAATATGGAAATTAGAAACTACCCAAGCGTGGAAGGTTAAACTTTTGAGTAAGCATTAGCATTCTTTAGATTCTAGGATTGGTCTATAAAGGATTGGTGTCCAAGGTTAAGAGGAACCTCTGTTGAAGTCATTGCAGGATAAAGGACCATCTCATTTCAAAGATCTAGGGCTTAAATTCTGAAGTGAGAAAGGGAAGTGATTAGAGCATTGGTTGTGGCAGTCAGTCCCCAAAAGCTAGAAAAATCAGTAAAAGTGTAGAATCATTCCATGTCCCTGAAGGAAGGCCGAGAACTTACCACCTACCAAGGGAGGCTCACTGTGAGAGGTCAACCATACATAAAAAAATTGCAAGAGCCTTATTTCTTTCTGTTTAGTTAATGTGATCCGTGGTGACTCTAGGCTTGTAGAGTCGGTTAACTTTCACGCTTCATCAAGGATCACAATGACCTTATAAAATGGGAGTGATGATCTACAAAAGTGGACCAGTCAATGACTGGCTGTAGCCAAGAAAGTCCCTATCTCAGCCTAGGCTGCAGGAAAGAATTCCCATAGATCTGCTTACCCATCTTTTCTACAGGCTGCGCTGACTCATGGGACAGTAGACAAGAAGGCTCCCTATACCATAGATCAATACCAATCACAGCTCTTTGCAAATAAACATAGGAATTGTTTTGATCCAAATGGAGAAAAGAAAAAGTTACTTACCTGTAAGAATAGCTTTAAGGCTTGAGGTTATTTAGATTCACCAGTTGTCGAGGATCTTACCACCTAGGGATAGCATTTGGAAAAGCACTTTATTTAAATGGATAATGTGTTTGGGTATTAACTGTATGTGGAATCAGTATGACTCGGGATGAAGGCAAGACCAATGCTTACAATTAACCAAATTGCAGATGCCATTTCTGGATTGTATTGTCCAACACTGTAGCTTATGTGATGCATTTTCCAGGGGACCGCTACATGAGGGTTCCATCCATGAGTAGGTGATGGTAAATATTGTAAAAGCATTCATTAACTGGGAAGGTGGGAGGGTTGCAAGTGAGTTTAGAATACTTTGAAGCTACAAAACTAGTGTTACAGGACAGAAATATTTTCATTTTGCAGCATGAACATATTCATATACTGAGCATTGATTTCAGAGGACTGTTTCCCACCTACTAGTGGTGATCATCAAGAGTAAGTGGTAGCAATATAAATCCTTTAATACAGAGTTACACCCCATTCAAATGGCCGTGTGGCAAGCAAGCGATATTGGGTCTCAGTCATGGGACTACGGTCGACTGCATCTGATGAGCCGGGGTCTGTCCTATTATGGCTCTCCAAACTGGATCAAGTACTCGACTCTCAGTGGTAGCAATGGTGAGTAGTCACAGGCTTCCTAGGGAGATAGTGTAGAGGTGCACAAGTTCAGGACTCAACAAACACCCAGTAGTGCAATAAATCAAGGTTCAGTCAAGTACTTTACTTAGATAAGATTAATATATAAAATGGAATACCAGACTAATAAGAGAAGCAAAGACAATGATAACATTGGCTGTTGGGGTACCACCCTACCCATCCCCTTCTCCTGGGTGTCCATCCTCTTGTGAAAATAGGCAGGTTCCCTTTCAGATTAGAGAATTTTGTGCAGTATGAATCAAGTAACAGGTGCAGAGAGCCCAGTTCAATAAAGGCTGCACTCAGTTAGGTAAAGCCCCTTGACACACTCATCACAATACAGAGCGAGCTCTATGTCCTTTAGGCAGCCGGCGTAAAACCGTCAACTTGCATCTCTGATCTCTTCTGCTTCTGGGAGATGTGTCAGCTGCGGATGGGACCCTCCATCGAGACAGGCTGAAAGCATGATGGGACAACAGATTCATCTGCCTGGAATCCTTTGGCGAATGCAGGTACTGGGCATATGTGGGGGCCCTCTGCAAGCATCAGACCCGCTTCAGTGTCAGTCGGCAGGGAACAGCAGATAAGTTGCCAAACAGATGGGGGTTAGAGCAGTACTGTGACAGTCACAGGACGCACTTTGGAAATGAAGTAGTGGCGAATACCTCTGGCACACTCTTCTCTGGTGGCATTGACCAACACAGACACAGTTCTTACTACTGGTGGCAATGTCCACCGCAAACATAGTTCTTGGTTTTCGCGGCAACATATAATATGGCACCGCTCTGGGGTTCAGTGTGGCATCCATCATGGGCACAGTACTTGAGTTACACAGTGTGATCAGAATGATTGGTCTTCCTGGAAATGTGCCAATAGTCAGAGGTACAGCTCTTCGGCAAAGTAAGGCTCCAGGGCATGTCCCCTCATCTCTGGGAGACTGCCTTTCAGGTAAACATGTGCTCTGATTGCACAACAGTCCTCAAAGTACTTTGCAGAGCACTCCCTTCCTTGGTGAAGGGGAACCAGAAATTGGTCAGTGGCTCACATTTTTATACAGTAAAAGCAGACAGGGGAAGTGTATTCTCCATTTGCACTTTCAGAACCACTTTGCAGTGTTTTTTCTTTAAATTGCCCTCTCCAGACTGTTCTTCTGACAGGGTAGTCTCCTGCATCTAGTACCTACAATATTTATTATATCTGATCTTAACCCAATATTTTTAGAAACCCACTTCCATGGTAAAGTGTGAAGTTTCTTTATTCCATTGCACAATAGCACTATTGAATATTGCTTCTCTTAGGCACACATTTTTAAGATGGCATCACAGCCCTGCATAGTAGGATTTCATATGTGATTTAATTCACAGTAGGTTATTCATGATGGCCATTGATTTGCCTGGAAAAGTATTTAGGATGAGCATTTCTTCTGACATAGCACATTGTTTCAGGATGTGAACTTTTATAATTACAAGAACTGGGAGCACTTCTTAAAGTATGCTGAGTAATGTATTAACATGTAAAACAAAGAAGGCTGGGTTCCTATCACTTACTGGCCTAGACCACTATAATTTTAACAAACAAAAAATGGGCTAGAAAGGTTGTTGAATAATTATTTAGCAAAGCCTAGCCATTAAATCCTAGGCATGCATGATTTATTTTATATTGTTTTTCAGTTTCACATTATTATGCATAGAAACATTTCGTCATGTCTTAAAAAAGAAACTAGCTTTTCACATTTAACAACAAAATTGCATATACATGCATATACAAAATAATTAATACACACATATACAAAACATAGACACCATATGAAATGTCAATTGCCTCCTACAAGTCTTTAGAGAACACCAGTCCATGTATAACACAAAAGGAACAGGCAGACGTGTCTTAATTAAACCGTTCTGCCTGCTTGCTGAGCGGAAGGCTACTCTATGTACAAGGGGTCATAACCCCATAAGGGAATACATCTCTTTTAACACTCCTTGGGGTGCCCCATAAATGTCATGGCTTCAGCTCAGAGTCGTCAACGCGTTTCAAACCCTAAGTTGTTCTAGGGTTCTCCTCAGGACGGGGACTGGAAAATGGCCTTGACTGTGAAACATAAAACAAAGAGGGTGGGGTTGGTGTCAGCGATTAAAAGAACCTCATATACGGGGAATATAATCTATCTGCAACCACTAGATCCCCTAAGTGTACCTGCAATGATTGATGCTCCAAGGTATTGTCAAGTTTTCAGGATGTAAAAACTTTTTAAAAATTCTGTGAACAAAAGTAACAAAGTGTGAGAAGTTGGCCTGGCATATGCTGTTCCTAGTTATAGGGACACCTTGCACCAGTCCAATTCGACTCTTATTGATGATAGGTTTAAGACAACCTTTAAAGAAAGCTATCCTAGTGGTAGCTGTGGCGAGCAGCCTTCAGGCTAAGTCTTGAAGGAGTGTTAAGCTTATTGTTTCACCATAATAACCTCTTGAATAACCAAATGAAAGAGTAGCCCACACAGGTATATATATAAAATATATGTATTTATTCTAGACAGAATCCCACAGTCACTTTATGTGGCTAGTGGCAAAGTTACACTTCAAACAAGCATTTATAAACACAATAAATAGCACAGAAATCAATGGGCCCCAGGGGGGGACCAAACCATATACTAAAATAGTGGTATAAGAACCACGACAATTCTACAGACAATGCCTAGGGCATTCAGGATCGCTTGCCCCTTCAGAATCCACCCACTGTTAAGAGGAAGGGGTCCCACGGGAGACGCGTGCAGCACAAGAAGTTGCTATCGGGATCACAATGCTAGTCTATGGAGAATGTCGCGGTTGAATATTTAAAGATTAAAGACACTTCTAGCAGGAGTACAAAGTTAAGGCTTGAGACTTAAGGCTTTGGAGAGCCCACTACCACGGGAGTACCAAAGTACCACTGTTACCTGCCCCAGGGAAGCCGGGTGCATAGGTCGATTCTGGTGTCGGGTCGCGGGCTGATTTTCAATGGAAAAGTAGTCCAAACTGCTGCTAGCCGAAAGCGTCGATGAAGTCGTGAAGATCTAAGATGTAGAAAATGTAGAGAAGAACCTGAAAGCAGAGGGGACAGAGTCTGGGTCACGGCACAGTGACCAGGTAGCTCACAGGAAGGAGCTCGTGGATGTCGGGTGCTTCAGGTAGAGATGGGTGCAGCTTGGCTCTGCAGTCACGGGCTCCGGGAGGCTTCAAGGAAGGCCAGCTTCTGGAGGGCGACTGTCCCACGTCGGATGAGGGTCGCTGCGGTGTTAGTGTCCCGATTGGATCCACTAAGCCTTGGCAACCGCAACCCACGCAAGATGAACAAAGCAGCTGCTGGTGCAGACCCACGAGGTCTGAGGGTGCTCTCCTTTAGGGAGAGCGTAGAGCAGGCCTGGAGCAACCAGGGGAACTCTTGTGTTCAAAGATAGACCTCCGCTACGGCCCACAAGTCGAGAGACAAGGGACCGCGGGAGGCGGCAATTTGGAGTGCGTAAAAGGGCACCCACGGGCCACCGGAGGGGGCTAGGGCGCTGGTCTTTGGCACAACTGCTGCAAAGTGGCTGGCTCGTAAACGGGCCAAAGCACAACTTCCCCACTGATCAGGGTCGTGTGCTATGCAAGTAGAGGCCGGGGTCTCGGGGTATTGGGGATCTCGGCACCCACGCGGTCCACGGTGCCCAAAGTCGTTGAGCACACTCACTGGCCTCTGGGATGCGCTGGAAACCCACCTCAAGGGTTCTGGAAGACGTCGAAGTTCGTGAGAGCAGCGAAGTTCCAACCGGGTCACTTGCAGTGTTTCAGGTGTCTGCCAAGCAGGGGGATAACTCCTTTATCCCAAGGGAGATTTCTTCAGTCAGCTGGGCAGCAGCTCGTCGAAGGTCGGTTCTGTAAAGTTCCAAAGTAATCTGAGGCTCTGGGGCCACGTTATTCACCTTTATCCCCAAGATTAGGGGAGTGTCCAGAGTAGTGTCCACCAATGGCTGGTGAGGCGGGAAAGGGTGGCTACACCCTCTCCCCTTTGTGTGTTTCCCGCCTGGGCGAGGGGCAGGATGCCCCTGAACCGGTTCCAAGCGGTGTATGCAGAATTAGGTCCCTGCAGCTGCCTACGTGCAACTCTGAATGGACATTTGGTGCACCCACCCTGTTCCAATCCACATTATCCTGTCTGGGGAGATGCTAGCACCTCCCTGCCACAGGAGCCCTATTGTCCAGCTGGCGAGGCTGGGGTTTTCCCCAGCAACAGCCAGCCAGGGTCGTGTAGGTGGCGGGCAGTAGCCATTTTGTGTAACTTGTGCACTTTTAAATTGGTGTCTAAATTCTACCGCTTTTCCCATATCGCCCTTCTAGCAAGGGGGAATCGTATCCTCATGCCCATGGCTGGACTGGAGGTATGATTCCTAATGTTTGACAGCAAACACGATATGGTTCTGTGTAGCCATTCTCAAGTTATTGCGATGACGCGATTCAGTTATAATACGGTTAAGAGTATATGGTATGGCTACACTACAAACAACCCATTAACGATTTTACGAAGGTTGCAGAGGGGCCCTACTCATGTAGGAGTCCCCCCTCACACACACCTCAGGACCCAGCCCTGTAGGATTACCAGGGCCTGCCATAGGGGTGACCTATGAGAGTATATGTGTTGTAATGGTGTGGGATATAGGGTACCTACATCCCTGTAAGGGGTGCTAGCACCACCTTACCCAGACTACAGTAGTGGTCTGGTGGTGTCAGTTTGTATGGCCGTCCCAGGGTGGCACAATAAGTGCTGCAGCCCTGGTAGGCCTACTGAGGGACCCATGCCCTGGGTACCTAGGGTACCATCTACAAGGGACTGGTAGGGCATGCCCAGCATCCAATTAGGGTTGTACCTAGAGTACTCACATCAGTTTTAGGGAGAAAGCAGATAGGCTGGGGTCCTGGATAGCAGGATCCCAGCCAGACTAGTCAAAAACCACTCAAATACCAGGCAAAAAGTTGGGGGCAACCATTAGTCAGATTCCACTCTCCTACACAAAGGAAGGGCAGGATGAGCAGGAATGACTTTCTCAGCGTTTGAGTATAACAGGTAAACATCGATGTTCGTACCTCTGAAGGAAATGAAATTCTTCGGAGGTAATCATCTAGTACGGGATACTTAGCATGATATACTATCCACCGTTTTTGTATGAAAGAGGGGCCCTGATGAAAAAGCGCAATTAGATTAAATTCAGTGTACATGAATTAATGTTTCAAGGTTGAGCGCATGTAGGCAAAATATATCAGCGTACCTCATAGTCGCCTGTTGGATTCTTGCGACTTCAACTAACTTCCTGAGAAAGCCTACGTAACGTTAGGAGCAGTTATCTGGAAGGAGAGAGAGAATTCTCGTATTATATTTCCGGCAGGAATCTCCAAGAATGTTCAAAACGCCATACACCGCACGTGCAGATCAGCGCGTCTATGCCGCGATGGAAATGCGAGGCTTTCATTACGCGTTAGTGTGACTTGCCTGCATCTACTCCAACTGCCATCTTTAGACCGTCAATCACGTGTCCACTACGAGCACTCTCACAGTATAAAACTTTATGGAGGTGATCTTGGTAAAACGTGGACTGGATCACAGGCCGCTATGGATTATGGGAACTGAAGTCACTTTCACAGATTACTTGATTCAGTCAGTTCATTGAGACCGGTTATGGCTGTGTCAAATTTCATTATTAGAAATGCCTCTTTTTGTGACAATCGCAGTGCAGGGTCGCCGCCTCTTAGTGAAGGTCTAATTATTGCCAAAATAGTCCATTTAAAATCACCCGGGCAGGATTCATTTGAATGAAATGATTCACAAGCGGGGCAGTCATTGTTTTGTTCTTGGTGTGTGAACGGTGTTGGATGATTCTTTGTCGGACCTCCTGGGAGGTTTTTCCCACATATACCTTTTGACACGGGCAAATGATTGCATAAATCACGTCCTTTGACTTACAGTTGGTGAATTCATTATGTCGCCACAATTTCTTACCATCAGTGAAAAGGGTGCCCTCAATTGTTGATCCACAAGCCGAACACGTCCCACATTTATGGTGGCCTTTTACTGGTTGCAAATTAAACAAGGTACTTTGATTGTCTTTCTTTTGAATTGGAGATGTACTCATAATTTGCTGGCCGATGCTACGGTTCTTTTTAAGAGCAAAAAGAGGTGATCCAACATTGGGAATGGCGCCCTCAATCAGGTGCCAGTTATTGCGAATGATTTTCTGTACTGGATGAGTGTTTGGTCCAAAGGTAGAAACGCAAACAATACGTTGTGTGGGAGGTTTTTGTTTCTTGCTGAGGAGATGATCTCTTGGTGTCCAACGTGCTCTTTTCATGGAATGTTTAAGGAGCTTTCGTGGGTACTCTCTCTCAAGCAACTTGTAGAATAAAGCCTCCGCAAGTACCTCGTAGTCTTCTATCCTAGAGCAATTACGTCTCACTTTTCGAAATTGTCCATATGGGAGGTGCCTGGAAAAGTATTTAGGATGAGCATTTCTTCTGACATAGCACATTGTTTCAGGATGTGAACTTTTATAATTACAAGAACTGGGAGCACTTCAAGTATGCTGAGTAATGTATTAAAGCCCCACTGAAGATGACTAAGTATTTGATTCCTTGAGCTCACGGTAAGATTGTTTTTTCACGGCTACGGTTGTTTAGTCCCCACACCAGAGAAGAACCAAATAGTAAGTACTGAGAATCATTGCACGCCCACCAACAAATTTCTGCAAATCTTTTCCCATAATCCAGGTGGTGATAGCAAGCGAACCCCTATTTTTAGCAACATTTCTTCGCTCTGAGTATTGAGGAAGTGAAGGATTCCATTTCAAGAGTGAGCTAAAACTCCTTTATCAACAACATTGCTTCCTCATCTCTCTTTTGGGGTGTAATAACTTCATTTTCTGGCCGCTTCAAACTGATGGGGTGGGGTGCACTGTTTATTTTTATTTTTTATAAGCAAAATGTTAGTCTTTTTAGAAAAGGGCAATAAAAGCAGACAGTGCACCACCAATGGCCAAGTCTTCCAGATTGTGTTTTATACAGAAACACAGATGCCAAAATCGACTCCATACCGCCACCAAATCTTGTGATAATGGTGTGGACATTCCCTGACTTTACAGATGGGTTTCTCCCTAGGGAATTTCCAAAATCAGGCAATGCCACTCTTTGCAGTCACAGTACCGATACCCACCAATTTCCCACAGGTTCCAGAGCCAAGGCGAAAAGGGACATAAAGCGGGATCCAAATCCCATGTGAGACAGCACCCTAAAGAGAAAGGTTCAGTCAAACGTTCCTCAAAATCTTTTAGCATGAGGTCTCGAAGGGTGTGGGCCTGTGCTAGGCTGATGTGCAATCTACAGACACAGTATCAAGTGCCACATTTGGAGATGGATCCACACTGGTCTAGGAGGATCAATGAAGGGACCACTTGCAACAGTCTCAGGGTCAGATCTTTAGAATTTTTGTCAACTTATTTATAAGGAAGATCAGGCGATAGGAGGAGCAGTACTCCAACGGGTGCCCTCGCTAAGTTAGCACCACAGTTATCGCTAAATCTAGCTAAGGTGGTAGCTGGACTTTCCCTATTGCTTCTTGGTACATATTGTATGAATGGGGGAGAGAAGTGATTTAAATTTAATATAGTATTCTAGCGGGAACCTGTCTGGGCTGAGCGTTTTGCCTGGGAGCATACCATCAATAGCCGCCTCAGATTTAACTGCAGTAATAGACTGGTTCAACATTTCCCTGTCAAGCCTATTCAGAACTGCAGGAGATTGTCAATGAGCAAAGTGGATCGCTCACGGTTGGAAAATTCCTGTCCATATATAGTTTTTAATAGTTAGAGGCAAAGACGGAGCCTGTTCCCCAAATCACTACTCACCACACCGGAGTCTATCAGAGCAGGATCACGCTTAAAAAGGAGTCCCTGGTGGCTAACCAGAAGAGCAGCTTTCCAGACTGGTCTTGCATTTCATAGATAAACCTAGAGGAGGCAATCCAGATCTGCATGACTTCATCCAAGTAATATTGCTAAAAGCAGCCCCGTCAATGTCCATTTGGCGGTAAAACGCTTCCTCGTACATGGCATGGTATCCACGTTCTAGTCTAGGTACTCTTGCCTTGAAGTCAGGTATAATTTGGTTTCTTCCCTTTCAGAAACGCTTTCACTTTGTCGCAAAGGGTTGCTCAGAGAGTGCCCAGCGAGTTCAACGCACTGTCCTTCTGCTCAATATGATTTTAGCTCCTCCACTATAAATTGGGAGACCTGTGCATCCACTAACCAAAATGCATTTAGACGCCACATGAGGTGCTCTCCTCTCTGGCTGACCCAATTTTAATCAGAAAAGAGGAGTGATAAGCTGTTCTCCGGTTGAAAGTAATAGTAATGGGAGGCAGAGTGGCCAAGGAGGTGGTCACCCCAGCAGGCGTTGCGAGGACAAGCTTCGCAAGATATGCTGCAGGTGGACCTTCGTGATGAGACTTCTAGGTTAAGTGCCATTGCATAAGCATAGCTGCCAAGGTTTCAGCTTGCTGTGTGAGACATTTTCATAATTATAGTTTAATTATGAGTGACATTTAATGAGTATGAGTGACACTTTCTCGCGCGCAAAATCAAACAATGAAAATGAGGGAAATAGGTTTAGGCTGAATAAATAAGACTTAACACAAACAAGTACAGCGTCTTGTTAACAAAACTGTAAACATCACAAATGAACTCTACTCAAACACTAATAAAATCATTAACCCCGAACGGACGGCCCCCGTTTGCGCCTCGCTACCTGCCCAACCGCGCAGGCATCGGCACACATCACACCATGACCCACCAGCTATCACAGAGGCTCTGCTGACTTTGGTGACACCGCTGGCACTGAAAGAAATTGGACGGGCAGCCGCACCACACAGTCAGTCACAGAGTGACCCCGACCATCCCAATACGAGTTGGTGGGCTTTATATCACGTGACTCAGACAGACTAACTTCAGCTTTAACAGGGAAGGCAGCTTAAGATCATGACTGCGTGCTAGAAAGTAAGAGACAAACTGTGTGCGCAGTTCTCGACATGCGAGGCCTGGCTGTACAAATTGTGACAGCTCCCAGTGGCTGCATTGTTTGGCGCTAACATAATAATTTCTTGTCAAGAATCCACCCCCGCTGCAATCATTGTGAACTTTATCACCTCTAGGCGCTTGGTACTGCTAAAAAACTAAGGGCTAGCTGCCGGCCGAGCGGGGCCACACCGCGTATAGAGCTAGTCCAAATAAGCGGCAAGTTTTTTTCTGCCAAAAATGAAGATTCCTTCTTTACATGCAGATTTATTTTGCTCCAGATTTTTTAATGCCTGTCTTTTTCGGTCTAAATTTCCAGGCACAAACAAGATAAGCAGACGAAACACAAAAGGATTGGTTCATTTTTTTTCTTTTAGAATGCCGTTCACCTTAGTCCAAACAGCTGACTATCCCTGCTGTGAGTACTGTCTTGCTGGCGGCCGCTGAATGAACCTTGCCGTGAGTGTGACGGACGACTCCAACGAGGTCCACTGCAGTCTCCCTTGACCGGGTTCAGCAATATTGAATTCACATTGGGCGGCAGCTATCTAATGCCCCACAGCGCGGGTGGCCATGCCCTATGAGCAGCAACAGACAGCAGCTTTGAGACAAGACAGTGCCAGCCACCCGCATACCAGTGAGGCCCCAAGGTGCCATCCTTCCCCTCAAGCTTCCTGCGACGCTCTAGTCTAGTAGGACGTGGCGTCCCCTACAGCGCACCGGCCAATTGTATCAAACAACCTGACTGGGCCCAGCCCAAAGTCAGGTTGTCTGAATCAGAGAAGCGTGGCGCCGCAGAATAATCACAAAGATACATTGTAGCACGGTGAGACTGACAGCGACGCCTTAGCTCTGCTGGGAGCCCCCAAGCCTGCGGCAGAATTGCTCACAGGGCACAAGGCAGGGCGCTGCCACCTACAACACACAGCGCCTTCCACAGCACTTCACAGTGACAGCTGACATATCTGCAGAAATGCGTGACAATGCACTTTAGTGCGGTGATGCGGAGCACCACACTGAAATGCGTTAGCATCTCGCCTGATGCGTGATACTTGGCAGAACTGGATAAGCAAGCACTGTGAGCTGGGATAAGACAAAAGCATGCCCATGTCTCCCATCCTCCACCCCATACGTCAGCCCCAGAAGCATCTGCGTACAGGGTAAGTAACATCATGCTTCTATAAACAAAGTGCATCCTTCTGGCTCTCACGGACCGAACCTAAGCTGTGAAACCTAACCAATTACCCCATCACGGACTAAACTCTGCTTTTTCGTCCGTACAATTCTGGTGTACGTTGTCCCAAATACGAGGATCCATTGTACTAAACCCCTACAGTTCCCCTGGATACACAACGCTTGGAGCTTGGGAGTTTCTGCAACAGTGAAATAAGGAATTGTTTGACAACACTGCAAATAAGCTCATTTTTGCAGCATGCGTTTATCCAGGTCACTTGGCGTGCACCCTGTTGCCTTATAGTGTTTGTTTTAGAATATTACAACCGTTTTTTCTTCAAAAAATTGTTTTTCTTAGAGGGTGTGCCATATGACCCTTAAATATCCCCAAATCCACTTCAAATATATGTATTCTATGATTCCATGACCTCTTTTCAGAGTGCTTCATTTGGCTCTGAACATCAAAACAGATCTCAACATCGCAGCGTTTCACATGGGTACAGGAGATACTGAACACGGCATATGATTATGGATTATTATAGAAGGGAAAGACACAGATCAGCGTCCAATAATGGAACAGAAACCTGTGCCATGCTGCAGTGAAAAAAATGGGCAAACCCTCGGAGAATGACTCTCCGGGGAGGAGTCAAGGAAAATTCTTAATTAAAACTTTACCTCAAACATAATTCAAAATTCCCATGCATGTACGAGTAGAGTGTACAGCCTCTACAACAGCAGCACTCAGTAGAGTGTAACAGAATATAAACACCCATTTCGGTAATATGAATTGGGCACTCAGACTCCAGACACAATCTGTGACTAGGTAGAGAAGCAGAGCCATTCACAAGATTCCTCACAAGCAATATGCTCCTATGCCCAGCATAAACCCTCATATGCCAGGACTAATACCACAGCTGTATACTCGTGCACAGGTCTAGTAAAAGCACCAGGGATTTGCCTTGCAAATATAGACCTCTTAAGGAGCCTCTTTAAGGAAATGGACCGACCTGAAAGCTCAAACTGAGAGGTTAGAGATCAGGAGACGATGCCTCATGAGTTTACCTTAAAAATAAATTCATAATATTGAGCACCAAAGGATCTCTTCTTTAAGATTAAAACTCAGGTCTCTAATGCTTCTCACTAAAAGAAAAAAATTCATAGACAACCATCTGACGTAAAAGAAAACCTTGAATTTCGACATCGCTTCATCAAAACATCCTAAAGATAATAAAGCACATACAGTTGAGCCTAATGCCATGCCAATGGACATATATATTGCCTTTAATACAGGGCAAAAACTTCAGATTTGAGGAGGCGATTTCTCTTGTGACCAGGACCTTTACAATACTGAATATAAGAACATTAGAAACCTCTTTGCATACAATGCCAGTGCAGTTTTCACGTGAAACCCACAATCGTAGCCAGAGTGGGAGGTGGAAACAAACACATTCATGATGATCAGAAGAGCATGGTGAGGGATGCAGTAAATACTGCATCCACTAGGAGTAAATAACATCTTAAATATTTACAGCTTCAACATCAAAAGAGACATTCAGTCACTATGCAATTATTTCAAGGAGATCGTTCCATCATGGAGTCACTATGCTTTTTTTTCTTTTACACAAACTTTATTGCATTCTTCACAGACATGTGCCACGTTATGGTGATATACAATTACTAAGTTTCAAATTGAGGAAATTAGAAAAATTGCAATGAAAAGAATCTACTATCATATTCATGACTCCTTTATGCATCTATATACCTTCTATGTACTTATGTATCTATATATCTATTACCTTTCTTCTAATTCAGCATATCCAATGCTCTACCCTATTTCTCAGCCTACCCCGCTCTCAATACATCCTCTACCTCCTCTCTCTCATTTATCCTAAACTCTATACTACTGCAATGATCCCCAAAATAACCCTTTCAAGACTCTTTCCTGCTCTACCCCCTCCTGATTATCTCATACCTCTTTTACTATTCTGATCTCCTAGACGAAGCCTTTCTAAACCCTTCCCTCTGACTCTTCCCCCTCCGTCTCCCTTTTACTCATCCCAAGCCTCCTCCTACTGCTATAAACTCCAAAACAAAACAGAAAAAGTAATAAATCCTTCCCTCTTCTCTCTCTCCACGATCCTTCTCATACTGAATAACTGACTAACATAGCCACCACTCAAATGACTTTCCTATTTCACTATACTAATTTACCACTAATCCATTATGGGTTACGGAGTAGCGTGCTACTCGCCGAAATGCGATTTGACGCCTCATCGAGGTAGTAAGCGCTATATAAATTAAATTACAATACAATGTAATACAATCTGTCATCCTAACAAAATCCCATTTAGAATAAGAGTGTAGATAATGGAATGGGAATTCACCTATGTGGGTAAAAGAGGACTGCAAGTTGCTGACCATGCAAGAGACAGGTAATGTTAGAGTGGCAGCACTTTCCCGGTCATCTTCATGGGGTACACTCATCAAACCGGGTGGGTCAAATCTGCATCCTGGCAGTTCCACCTTCTGAAATGTAGTCCAGGAGTTGGAAGACTCAACTATTGGTGCAGCCACGACCGACGGTCCCTCTCGTGGTTGGTTTTCTACAGTTTTGGTGGACCCCTCTCTGTTAAGAGTGCCTCTTCCACTACTGCTTCCCACCACCAGTGACCCCACCTCTGTGCATTACACCAGGGCGACTGGAGTGCTGCTTGCTTCAGATACTTCTTTTCTGCCACCCAGTCCAAAGCGGCATCTGGTGAGTCAAAGAAGACAGAGCAGTGGTTGCAGATGACCTTAAGTCTGACTGGGAAAATGAGCATCTATTTAATGTGCATTACTTACATTTGTTGCTAAAGAAGTCACAGGATTGCTTTCGTTTTTGGACCACATGGGTGTAGTCGGGGAAAAACTATACTCCAGGAGGACTAGAATGGGAAGCTTTGACGTCTCTACATTCAAAGCATTATGTCTCTGTACTTAAGGACCGTGGAAATGAAAGGGCATCACCCGAAGGGGGCCACTGCACCACTGCCCCGTGACCCTCTCAGGAATAAAGCAGGGTGATAGCTTGTCATACAGCATATATGAAGCAATCCAGGCTTCAACATTTTTTCCCAAGAGAGACTCCTTTGATGTCTTCAGTGAAACCTACGAATCGAAGGCGGTTTCTCTTTGCCCTGACTTATGCATCTTCTCGCGTTCCTCCAGCTTATTAGAGGCCATGGTTTGACAGGAAATTGCAGCCTTGATATCAGAGTCTATGTTTTCTAGCTTAGTGATGTGTTCCTCCACTTTGGACACTGTCAACTGTCGAGTAGCGTGTTGTCCATCCCCACCTCACCAATTTTTGTTTCAAGTGCTATGAGACATGTCTGCAGAGCCTGTAGTATGGAGTCATTGGATGATGTGTCCGATGTCACTGGATGTGTTCCCGTTATTGGCAGATGTTTCTCCGAAGTCAGGGTAGTTTCCATTGTGGTTTGTGCATTTTAAGAGGTGGTATTGTCTTTTCCTATGTTGGCAATGCTGGTAGGTGTTAGTCCATATATTCCAGTAACTTGGTCAGCAGCTCGGCCTCCCAAGGCCCAAGAGCTTGTGCATCTTCAGTCAGTGAGGTGCGTGAATAGGCCAGAGTAACCGGAATCTTCCTGTGGACAGTTCTTGGATACAGCAGGCGTGATGAGTAGGAGGCCAAGGGAGTTCTCACCTTGGAGCAGATCCAGGGGGTGCACATTTAACAGGTCCACAGGCATCCCACTTAAAGGGAGTATCAGTGCTTTAAGTCAGACTGAGTGTGCAACAACAGGGAATCAGTGGCAAGCCCATGTCCCAGCTCCCCATATACCCAGCTGAGCCCTAGAGCGCAGGCTGCACCGTCCACAAGCACTGGAGACCTGCAGCAGATTGCCTGACCACAGCCAGGTCCATGATCAGTGCCCATAACAGACTCAGCACTATCTGTTCTTGTTCCCTGGGTAGCAAAGAGGATAGGTGGGATGTGCAGCAGGCCTCAGTATCCCAAAGATAACCAAGCTCCACCGTGCCTTTCAGTTACCATCTTGGCTCAACATGAGGCAGTCCCAGTGAACCCAAAGTCCTCCGGCGCTCAGCAGACACAGGTACATGGAGATGGGACACTGACATGGGGGTACTGACCTAGCGATGGAAAGAAAAATCTAGCCCATGATGGGACACAGATATTGGGGCATAGCACTGACATATGGATAATAACGTATTCACTAACATTGAGGCAAGGGGCGCTAACATGGGAACATAGGTACAGAGACAAAATCACAGAACACAAATCTAGGGATATAGTGATACTAACACAAGGACACTCAAGTAACTATAACTTGTGCTTTAAGTTAACTAAAACTTGCGCCCGCCATAAACAGCTTCCTCATCAATAATTCCAGTGCAAGTTTTGCAGTAATATTATCAACGAGGTCATAGAAGATGTCATGAGTGATGTAATATGTGGGGAATGGGTGTGTGACTGGTTCTCTGGGTCTGTAAGAGTGTGTTTGAGTGCCTGTGTGGGTCTGTGAGTGGGTGTTAGCGTGGTCCTCTGGGTCTCTGAGTGGATATATCAGTGACTGTATGGGTGTCTGTATAGATGTGTGAGTTGGTGTGTGAGTGGCTGTATGGATTTGTGACTGGGTGTAGGAGTGTGTCAGTGGATGTGTCAGTGGTTTTCCTGGTCTCGGGCTGTGTGAGTGGGTATGTGAGTGGCTGTGTGGGGCGTAAGTGGGGGTTAAGTGGGCATGTGGCTGTGTGATGGGTGGGTGTATGAGTGGGTCGGTAAGTGGCTGTGAGGGTCTCTGAGTGATGTGTGAGTGGCTGTAAGAGTGTATGAGTGGGCGTGTCAGTGGTTTTGCAGCATGAGTGTGAGAGTGGGTGTGTAAGTGGCTGTGCAGGTCTGTGAGTGGGTAAGTGGTTGTATGGGTCTGTATGTGGCTGTGTGACTAGGTGTTAGAATGCCTGTGTGTGTCTGTGTGGTTCTCTGGGGGGATGTATAGGAGACTGTATGGATCTGTGAGCGACAGTATGGGTTTGGGAGTGTTTGTGTATGGATGTGTGAGTGGGTCTGTGAGTAGTTGTGTGAATGTGTGAGTGGGCACATGTGTTTTTCAATTGTGGTCTGGATCCGCCAAAGATTCATGCAGGGGCTGCGCTGAGCATCATTGTGGATTTGCGGAACCTCGTGCTTGCTCCCAAAAAGTTTTTCCACAATTTCTTCCCCATGAGGTGTCCCTCACAGACTCCTCCATCAGTCCCATATAGAGGTATCCTGACCCCTTATATCCTATTCCTACTTTATTCTCCAGGAGCCATGTCCCGTTTCACAAAACGGCAGTTGCAACTTTTCTCTCAGGCTGCGGTCAGCCAATCACGGCATTGCTGTTGGCGAGTGGATCCGCAGATCCTCCACGGTGGATCATCATCTCTAGATATACATAAATGTTTTTTCTTTAATAACTCCAAAACTCCGGAACAGATTTACACCAAATTACAAAAAGCACTCTTTCTAGACAAAGATCTATCTTCCAGCCAAATTTGGTATAATTTCATTCAGCTGTTTGGGCTTTAGCCATGTCTAAAATATTTATGGGAAAACGTATTTTGGGACCCCCTCTTTTTCTCGTCCCTTGCTTGAAGAATCACCCCAAAGCTATCAAGACAGCAGCTGAAGTGAGGTGCACACTAGTTTTTTTTTAGAAGAGTCGTCAAACATACGCAATGTTATTAGCAAAACAAATAAACTTTTCCTATGGAAACCAGACAGACAGACAGACACACACACACACACACACACACACACACATCCATAGTAAAAGTATTTTTGTTTTGCTAATAACTTTGGCGCTATTTGACGAATCATCACAAAACACACACACGCACACTAACAGCGCTTTCACACTGAATCCCAGACATTATCAATAGGCCTGGGACACAATGGGGACTCTGACATCAAGAGAAGAGCCACGGAGATTAAGAAGTTGACATGGACAGGTGCAGAAGGGGATACAGAAACCAACACGGATAATGGGACATATTCACTGACATAGGAACACCGTAAAACTAACACAATGACATCAACAGGGAGATGCTGGGATACTGACAAAAATAGTGGTACTCTGCCACCAACATATGATCACCGACATTGGTACAGGGCACAAGGTGACGTTGTGATGGAATCATTGAAAAGGGGAAAATTACTCGGGGATACGGACAGGGATGGGGAATGTCTGCAACTTGTTTTCAAGTAGGGCTGCTGCACCACTGCTCAGTACCACCTCATCATAGTAGGTGGTTACACTATCAATTGTCTGACACTCATTGGACCTCAAATACTGCAAGCTTTCCACCCATATTTAAAGTGCCCTATCAACTCAACGTTCTGGCACTTCTACATTTCACATCAGTTTGACACGGCTCAATGATATCCGTAACTAATTTATCCCATCACCTTGCTTTAGCTTTGCACATTATTCACCACAAGAGATTCATTTCTTCATCTCAGGCTCTACTGTTGCTTGCTGGTTATAACTACTCTATGTGTGTTTTTTTGGAGGTAACCATGTTTAGATTTGAACATAATATGAGCATTGAAGATCTTATTTCTTAAATCTGAACTGTTGATAAATTGTGACATGCAGATATGATATATAATTTCAGTCCGTATATAGCCTCGCTGCTCAAGCCACAGTACCAAAACGTGAGGCAATTATATTTTAAGGGTAAAACTGAGCTGCAGGACACTGGCCAACATGTAGTCCCCTACTTCTGCGGATTAGTTCCTAGACTCAGTTGTTTTATTTTCCAGCACTACAAGATCGAATGTATTGAAAATGCACAATCTGCTATGTTTCCCATAATGTCCTTCTGCAGAGAACCTTCAAAACCACTGTACAGTTATTTTTGTACTCAATTTTATTGAGACATATGCTATTATCCTAATTATATTCAAAATACATCACATGTCCCTCAATTTTTAAAGCCCTCCCCAAGGAGATTTCCTGCAAAACTTTATTTAAATTCTAGTAAGTTTTTCATGAATGTTACTAGACTTCTGTGCTTTAAATGAGTATGTTACTTATCTTGTAGGCATCTATTCATAGCGTGTAGTGCTTCAGATTCACATGCTATGCACACTCCTGCCATTGTGTACTGGGCTCTACAACTTGTTTCTCTGGAAGATGTTTTTTATTGCCGTTGTGAAGTCGAGACTCTTCCCCCTTCGAGAGAATGCACATGTTCAATGGCTCCATTGTTAGATTGTTAATTTTTTCCCTCCATAATGGCGAGTGAGGATGGAGATATTATAAAAGAATGAATGATTGTGTAATAAACAAAAAAATATGCATATATTTGTATCTATAATGTATAATACATGTAAATCGGAGACCAGCATATGCCTGCCGGGGAGGCGGAAGGACACATGAATCTGCAGCACTACATGCTACAAATAGATGCTTACAAGGTAAGTAACATATGCCATTTGTAGCATGTGTTGATTGTAAATACACATGCTATGCATAGATTGTAAGGCAGTACCGCTCTCGAGGTGGCTCAAGGCATCAGATGGTGCAGATGTTTGAAATAGCGTCCTTAAGACGGTTTGCTCCATTTGAAAAAGCCACAAACAGCTGTTGAGCTTTCTTGAAATATCTAGTCCACTCAGTGTAGTATATTAAAGCCCTTTTAACATTAACTGTATGAAGTGCCCTCCGCCAGAGTTTCTGGATTAGGGAAGATAACGGGTAATTCAATTGTTTGGTTAAAATAGAAAAGAGAGACTACCGTTGCAAAAAATGTGGGAGTTGTCCACAGACCTACTTTATCTTGAGAGACCTGAAAATAAGGATCTTCAATAGTAAGAGCATGAATGTTGCTAACTCTTCTCAGGGAGGTGATCGCTACAAAGAAAGCAACCTTCCAAAACAGGAACTGTAGTGGACAAGAATGCAGCGGTTCAAAAGGTGTAGACATCAACCTTGTAAGAACAACATTTAAAAGCCAAGAGGGTATTGGTGGTGCACATGGTGGAATTATTCTTTCCAATCCTTCCATGAAAGCCTTAATGACTGGCATTCAAAAAAAGTGACTGATGCTCGCCGTTCTGCAGATTAGCCACAATCGCTGCAAGGTGCAGACATATGGAAAAGTATACTAGCTGAGACTTTTCTAGGTGTAACAAGAAGCGTATGATCTGTTGTACAGTAAGCACACAAGGATCTATGTGCTGAGCTGTACAGTAGTGTACAAAGCGTCTCCACTTATTAGCATAACAAGCTCTTGTGGTTGGGCGTCTTGCCTCCCTTAGAATGGCCATACACTGAAGGCAATTGCAAGTATCCAAACTCGAAGACCTCAGGAGCCAGATTGCTAGGTTGGTTTGTCTGGGGTTTGGATGCCTGACCCGGCCTTTGCTGTGAGAAAGTTGGTATGTTGGGGAGTCTCTCGTGAGGTACATGGTACAACTTCAAGAACATCGTGAATCAGCTTGGGGAAAAAAATTCTTTATTTCGCCAGCCTTGCATGGCAGTCAGTGAACACTGGATGCTTATTGGATGTGCAGAGCCACAAGGATGTGACTTATAATTAGAAATCAGAGAACAAAACACTTCCAGTAGACAAGAACTGTAAGGAAATGCCTCTTTTTGCATGATCATCCCCAAATTTTTGGACTGATACTGCCGGTTTTTAGGCTGTGCAGCAACAGTACAAGCACTGTCTCTTTGAGACTTGTTTACAATTAGTGGCCTTTAGCCCGCCCATCAGCTTACCACTGGTTAGCTTCAGCGAGGCACGCATTTATTTTTCTATTTGACACAGCATGCGTACTTTATATATCATTATACCCCCCGTGGAGAATGGACTGAGTACTTGTGTCCTTCCACTGCTCCCGATTTTGGAGCTACTTTATTCTTTGTTTTCAAGCACTCCACATGAGGGCGTATGTTTTCAGGCACTCTTATATCCCTGTTCATGTTGCTTCTTTTCCCTCCCATCCCATCTGTTACTGCTCTCGCCTCACCCCCTTCCCCATTTCATCTTACCCATCCCGTCTATGAGACCGGGTGGTTGAACTGTAGTATTTTGTGGGGATTCCTCCAGAGATACGTTTGTGAGGTGCCTGTAAGACACCGTCTGAACAGACTTTTTTTAAACTTCAGCACAGACTGAGCCCCACAATCCCCTGTATTCCGAACCTTTAAAGTACATTCTACTCAGAATGTTTACACAAGACTGGAGCGTGCTTGAGAGAAAAATAGCGCTGACGCTGGTGAGGGAAAACATTTTCAACTCCCATTAATATGTCGTGCCCTTGCTTGTTTAAACATAAGTCGAAAAGTCAGGGCCCCCACAATGGCGGGGAATTGTCAATTCCTCGTTTCTGTTTTGCTTTGCTAGGAGCTTCCCCAAGGACACCCTATCTGCCATTCATTTGTGATTAAAGGTCAGTCAGGGGATGAAAATAGGCCACAATGGAGGTTATAAATGACTGCTTCACGGGTTTTTTGGTTTGCTTTAGTTGCCAAGGTTTAAACGTTAACATCCCATCACTAAGCCTTGTTTGGTGTATGTAAACCTGATCAATGTCTCTTTCCTTTTTATTCTTTTGCTTCATATGACACCAACACAGAAATCGGCATTAAACAAATCACACTTCCAATCTGGTCTATGCCTGTCTGGGATCTCTATGGGAAATATCATATTTAAGGTTTTTTTTTTTTTGTTTGTTTTTTTAACCGAAGGCCAGAGCATTGGTTTGAACATACATTTCACAGAGATTATTTAGGACTCGAGACCCATAACCACGCGAGCATTTTTGCTACTTGGTAATAAAAAGATAACTTGCCAGCAAGGTTAGCCTCTACTCGTTCTTGGTTGATTACTTGCCCATCAGGTGGGATGTTTTTGGTTGTATTCGAAACGCTTCATGTTACACATTAGTAGAACCCATGTTATGGAATTAAAAAAACAATAATAATTCAAACTAACCTACTAAGTACTAATCATGGGTTTGGAGTAGCATGCTAATCGCCAAAAAAATGCGTTGTCACAGGTCGTAAGCACTATAGAAGGATAATGCTACTTTCCAGTCAGCATCTGTTCTTGCCATTCAGAGCTGTAGATTCACATGCTTTGCATACTCCTGCCATCTAGTGTTGGGTGCAGATGTTTACAAGTTGGTATTCTACGAAGAAGTCTTTCCAGACACAAGGTAAGGTGACTCCTCTTTTCGGTGATAGTGCGCATGGGCATCGACTCCATTGTTAAATGTGTATTGCGGTGCTCCAGTTCGAAACCATTCTTAGAGTTCCCCTTGGTGCGCAATCCACTGTAACCTTGACGGTATGGTTTCCGTACGCGTTTCCTTGTTCTACGCATATCGAATTGGCATGTGTTTCAATAACTTTACATGTTCTAACAGTAAAAACCACACGTTGTTTTTACTGTTTAAAGGCTAGTAGCCCCACTGGCAAGTACAGTACGGAACAGAACACTGGTCGCTCAACAGTGCTAACTCTGAATGGGACTGCTAAATATGATACTTCAAGGTATTAAATGAAATGTTGCATTAAACTCAATTTGATGCTTAAGTCCAATTTAATTTAACTTTTGTACAAATGCTACCCAAAGTTTCCAGGACCGTTTACGTTTGCACACAAATTGCTGTCCTCGAGATAGCTTTCTGCTCTCCTTGGAGGAGTGCGAATGGCCCTCAAGATGGAACATAAAAGGGCCTACCACTGGAAGAGGTGTGGCCTCTTCCTGGCAGGAAGGCCAAACAAACGGGGTGTGAGCTAAAAAGGTGATCTTCAAAGGGGAAGCCTCCTTTGAAGGGCAAATGGTAGTCACACATGAGAGGGGCTGCTGTTTTGTTTTAGCAGACAGGCTGCCATTGTCGTCAGAGAGGGAAGCCGTAGCAAAACCGTTTTTTCTGTGGTAGTCTAGCTCCCAGGTAGCTACACATTTGGGATGAGCTAGGGAGCTCCACACACCAAGAAAAGGGTTCTGCCATGTTGGGAGTGGGAAGAACTGTACATTCTGGCCTAGCTAGATGCCACACTTCACAGAAAGTCATCATTATCCAAGAGGGGACCAAGTAAACCGTTTTCTAGTAATCGCCACATCACAAGAACTGAGCATAAAAGAGGCTCTCCTTGCTCCCAGACCTGAGATCTCATCTGTTCTGAATGACTGCCCTGTTGTTCCCTGGACTCAGCAAAGAGTATGCACCAAAGACTGGACTACATCTTCTGCACCTTGGGCTAGCAAAAAGTATTGTGCCTGTGGTGTCCTGCTCGAGGAAAAGTTGTCCCCGAGCCCCAGACAGAGAAGGTGACTCCAAGAGTCAGTTAACTGACTACCTGTTACAGCACCTGGACCATGAAAGCAGAAGAAGCCTGTCTTGGTGAGTTGGTAGCAAAAAACGGAGACAGAGTCCTGACCCTCAAAAGTTGCACCTTAGTCTGCTGGAATCAGAGTGTAGTTTGGTCGCCCAACAAGGAAATTACTGCCAGTTAAAGGAAACTGCTAGTTTTGCTGTAACCAGAGAATGGCAACTGTTTTCTGACTGGATTTCACAGAACATCGACTTCTGTGGCCAAAGTCGCTCCACCGAATTCATGGAATGAGGGGCTGGTCCATGAAGACCCAACACTGGCTCAGCATCCTTGAGTATCTTCAGCCTCCTGCATCCCTTGCATCAGGACCACTCAATGAAATCTATGGTGGTTCACCGATAGAGCCTGGGCAGGAGAGTGCTTTGACTGCAAGGTAGCTCTTCTACTCAACCTTAGTTGTTCCTGTAAATGGCTCCCTGCTGGAGTTAGCCACCACAAGACTGCCTTTACAGCTGTTTGAGCATACATGTCATGGCTAACCCTAAGCCATGAGCTGCAGTAGATTGCATGAATTACATTACTGAAAAGCTGTGATCTGTTTCTTTAACATTTCATATCTCCAGAACCTCTGGTGGATTTTTGTTGTTAACAATGTCTATTTACAGATAAATATACAACCTACTTTTATAAATTAGTGCTGGATTTTTATTTTGTTGCGTTTTCTTCCTATTCAACTGTTTTGGCACTTCTAAATACTTTACACTGGTTCCTTTGATAAAGCCGGTTTGCTCTGAGCCACAGCTACCCAGGACTGAGCTAAGGTTTTACAAACAAACTGCCTTGATCTGATACGGAATTTTGACACCCCACTTTATAACCCACTTTCCTCGCAACAACCTAAAGAACACGTTAGACAGAACAGTGTGCACACATGCAAAATAACTCAGATATTCCATATAGTTGGGTACCACAAGCTCCATATAGTTAGCTACCTCCGAGCTCACCACAAGCACCAACCAAAACCGTAAACAATCAAATTTGTCAACTCAGTTTACTTCTTACATACACCTCTAGTCAGGCAACGTTCATACTAGTCCTTCCGGTGGCCTTTTCCTCAATTGGTAAAGACCTTCGGCATCACACACTACACCACACCACACCAAATAAACATTAAAACATTAATTGTATTGGCATTCACACTACAGGAGACACTATTAAAAACAAAACAAAGTCCGATCATTGACGGAATCGTCGAGACCAGGGGATGATAGGACCGGACAGCACTGCAAGGACATTCAATGGCAATACAACACTGTACACATCTCATTTAACATATAAAAAGTGTTTTTGGTTAGGGGTAATGAGGATGAATTCGATTTCGCAGGATTTCTCAGTAGAAAGTTAAATGGCATACACTGCTGGATTTTCTTGAAACGCGATGAGGGAGTGAAGATGTCATTTAAGCAAGAGGCTTCTAGATAGAATTGCATCTCATCAGACCAGAGATGTATGCTGGACTAGAGTCCACAAAGTTCTTAAGCAGACTGATTTATATCCGGCAATTAGGTGGCACGTGATAACAGATGGGTTGTCCAGGTCATACTGTAGATCATGTGGGAGGGAGCGTGACGAATGGGAGGGACTGTGAAACATGTGGCTGGCCCTCAGCATATGCTGTGGCCACCTGGACTTTTTTGACAATATTAACATGTCATTATGTAACAGGCCAGAATATTCTTGAAAGTTGACTTACGGGATCATATAGAGGTGGGCAGTAACAGGACATGAGCCAAAAAACAACAGATGTCCCAAACGCCACAAAGCTGAATTGCCACTCCATGTAGAGAGAAGCTGTGCACGGTCTTTTCAATGGTGGAGTCTCTGCCATGGGAAACATCTTTTGGAGAACGGTGAGGACATTGGAGGCACTGCCCAATTGAAGACCTTTCCCCTGACATATTTCAGTAAATATTTTAAAGGTGCTACATTTGCATGGAAAAAAACACAAAGGACCTGGTTGGATACCGAGTGCATGATTTCTGGAAACAGATACCTACATTAGCTCTGACAGTTAAGGCACACCAATTTCCATCACTGTAGCAGTCCCCAACATGCATAGAGGAGCCCATTCAATTAAAAATCGGTTTTCCCCAATGACGACGAACCAGGGGCGTAGCTAGGCCTAAGGCCGCCCATGGTTACCCCTGCGTTTGCCGCCCACGCCGGCCGAATCTAAAGGAGGGTAGGACTTGGTGGCGACTCCTGTGGCTCGCGGGTAAGAGGGGGGCACCGCCCACAGTCCCCAATACTCGTGTCGCCTGGGGCGCCCCCCCCCCCCTTGCTAGCCACTGTGGCGAACACCTTTAAACTTGGAAGCCTAGCTGATTCCAGTATAACGAAGGTGACCACAGCAATGGCGGCCTAGCCACCAAATGCTAAATAATGCCTTTAGGTCATTTTCGGTGCTTAAGCATTTAGTTATCTTTTTAGTTTTGATCAGGTCTGGAAGGGTTCGTTCTCAGATGTGCCCTGGTCGATCTGCTTTTTTCGGGATCAACTCAGCCTATAATTGAGTAGAGTTGAACTCCTTTTCGTTTGCTGACATCATGAATTTCGACCATGCAACATGATGCATTCAGAGCTAAAGCCCTGAAAGCTTTTACACCAATAGCGATGTCGATATGACATTCAAGTATTAATTACACTGCCACTTCAGTGCATATCCTGATGGTCCTCGTTTGTGGGTGACTTGACTAAAGGCATCGGGCCTCGGACAAATTTAAAAGGAATTGGGAGTTCCTATCGATAAGTTCACAGTCCATGGCTCCTGCGGCTACTGCCATCATCTGAAACAGACATTTGGAAAGTCTGGGTTGAATCTGGCCTCTGCAATCTTAAATCTGTTTCAGTCACTGTCTCCGTGCCCGATACCTACCTCCTGCAGCACTGGCTTCAGTAGTAGTGTGCTGCCGATACTCAGACCCAATGCCTTTGTTTAAATAAAAAAAGTTTTTCTTTACAAGTTTTAGGTTTTTCGCAAGACTCGCTCAGGTTGTAGTTCCGGAACAAAGGAAGGTACAAATTACACACAGGAGACAGTGAAATGAAGGGTACCAACGGTGACACTGTTGGCAAAACCCAACAGACAGTTTGTCCACCACCTGCTCAAAAGCACAAAAAGAAGTCATAACAAAATAGATATTTTGGAGGGTTTCTGTAAAAACAAATTATATGACTGGTTTCCAAAGATCTAGGCCGCAGTAATGGCAAAGATTCCCGGGCAGCTCTATGTTATATTACCTAGGAAAGCGACGGGTCCAAGTGTGGGAGAGAGAAATATGGGAGAGCGTTGTTTGCATAGTGTTCTTCAGTGTAGAAAAAGAAGGGTTTTCATCCCCAGTGATTATGGAGGCTTGGTCTGAGTTTTCATGCTGGTAACATGCTTCCAAACTTGTTGGTGAAAAATATTAACTAGAGATGGCAGCTTCTGTGTATGCTGCACTGTGGGCTTCAGGTTAACGTCATGCTAATTCGGCTTGCAGATGATGCCCAACAAATTATATGCAAGTAAACAAGATGCTGTCCGATTCCAACAATTAAATAGCAGGACTATGCATGGCAGGGTAATCTGCAATAGCCCCATGCTACAAAACACATAATGACGTCCCTGGGAAATCTTTAAAATTGAAAAACATTTAATTTGCGAGAAATAACCATCATGAATTACTTCAGACATACTGGTGTCATTTAAAAATGTCATCCAGGATTCAGACAGCAGGCTAATCATGTTTTGGGGCAGTGAGCCCTTCTCTGTCATCATGCTTCTGACATGGAGCGCTTCAATTCTAGTAACCCTATTAATACTTTTTATGAAGATAGTAGAAGGAAGGCTAGGTTTGAGTTCTTGGCATGGACAACGGGGCCGTAAACTGAGAATACCAGCCCCCTGATATACCTCTGTAAAGAAAATTGTGGTCCAGAGACCTTCCTTTTGATTTGTGTTTTTGGATCATAGGAGAAGTAATTTAGCTTGAGTAGAAATTGCTCATCCGGGCCGAATTTTTCTGGACGATATTTTTTTTAAATGTTGGATATGTTGCAGTGATGATGTAATATTTCAGGAACCATGAGACCTAAATATTTCATTTTGGTGTCAAAACATAGGTTTTGGGGCTCAAATAGTCTTATAGAGCAAGAAAGAAACCCATTTTCCAAAATGGCAGCTATAATAGAGGAAAAAGAGACATATAGAAATGAAACAAATAATAGTGGTTTTTAAATCCTTTTATGTATACACCATACAATGTTTATGGTCTGAATATGAGAAAAAAACATGTTTATCACTCCTGTTTTAGACACATTTTCTTAGTGCACTCCATTTGTTTTGGTAATCGCCCATAGTACATTTGCAGAATGTTGAACATTTGAGAAGAACATATCGACAGCCATATCTTTTTGTAGCACAGGTTTTGCAAGTACATGTAAGTTCCCCAGGTAGAGGCTTTAGAAATTTGGTAGGTTTTAGCACCCTATCAGCATCTTCCCAACCAAATTCACATGGATCTTTCTCTACATATGAATGATCCAAAACATTTACACATCTTCTGATCAAGTAGAACGCTCTTTTAATGTGTCAAAGCACAGAATATGGCGTCAGTGGAAGGTCACTTAGCGGGACTGATCTCTTGTATTGAAGATAGTTAAATGTGTGACAGTCAGAACCCATTTTCAACACACGCACAAGGTATTTTTCTGCATTTCATGTCACATTATTCTCCAGTCTCAGCAACTCCTTTTAGAAACTTCACAGGTTCAGCAGTGAAAGCTCCAAGCTTTGTTTAGATTTGCTCATAGAGTCATCACCTGTAAGAATATCTGCCTTGATAAGAACACTGGGTATCTCTGGGTCAAGTTTCTTGTGCAGAATATGAAGCAGGATTAAGTGTCTTTTTTTTCTCAGCTGCTGCATACTGTATCCAGAACTCTGACAATCCTTGACTTATGAACACTGCAACAAATCTAAGTAGCACAGTAATAACATCGGTGTCATTTGACAGCGCAATGACTCAATTGGAACCATTGCGAACAGTCCACTCATCATGTGGCACCACACGAAGGCCAGCTTTCTCCAATTTGCTGTTAAGTTCTTGAACAATATGGCCCGTACCTTTTGAATATCGCTCTGCAGGCACCAACTCCTCATTGACAATCATTCCACTTGCAATAATTGGAAATGCAATGTTCACTGAAGCATCAGCAATGTTTTAGCTTGTTAAAATCTCCAAGTTCATCTTGCTTGATGTTGATGACCGGAATTTATTAAGTTGCACAGGTATAGGTGTCAAATTTATGATGCAGGCAAGGTCAATTGTTCCACTTGTAGACATTCTTCTAATTCTCTCACATTCTTTGACAGATAGTTCAAGATAACTGTCAACAATGACAATGTGCACTTCTTGCAAGGTGCACATTGACTTTGAAATGGGTAGAACAGCCTGAACGACCTCTCCGAAGTTTTGCACGGATGAAAGCTTGAACATTTGCAATTGTGACATGTAGTCCACAACAACAGCAGTTTTCAATGAGGACACCTTTTCAAATTGAAATTCTTCAGGTTAAAGTTTTTTTCAAGCTCTTGTACAAGTTTGTGCTTCACTTGTTTGGTTGCAGCATCTCCATCAAATAATGAATTTGTTGGAAGACGATAACGCAACAGAATTTCTATGATAAATGCGCCCCTTTCTTTTGCTACATCCATCTCTCTATGTGCTTGTGAAAGTTGTTTTTTTGTAACCGGTTATGTAGTGGGTGATTGGATGAAACTCTTACTATGGTAATTAAAGCGTGAAAGTTTAGCTTTTGTGATTATGTCACACAGCTTTTTCTCTTTCAATATAAATCTCTCCTTCAGTTCTGCGTACAGATTCGATCCATGTTCCAGGACATCTAGTAGATGTGTCTTTATATCATTATCCATAAATTGTTTGGTCAGGTAGTTGTGTAGCTGCACAGGCTCAATCATTTCAAAGGGGTATCCTCGTTGCTGCATGAAATGAAGAAGGCTGTCAACATGTTGATTAAAAGGTTCCCCTCTCTTTGCCACAAGTTTGTGGTGAGGACAAGTTTCACGATGGTCCATTCATTTTGATTGTCATCTCTCTGACAACATTGTAAATAGAAAGGACTTCATGGTAAAGTAGCTGCCATTGAGACACATATTCACTTTTAAGTGTCTGATCAGCAATTCCCTTGGAACTTTTCTGTGATCTCTGGATCATCTGTTCCAGTTTCATATCCGGAGCCACAGCATTGAATCTTTTCTCTCTGCCTTTCACCACAAAATGTCTTTGGATGCATTTTCTATAGAGGTATGGTTTTTCCACCTTTAGCTTCTTCACTCTTTCCAAATACCAGGAGCCATACCTCAGGTACTTTATGCAATCAAATTCGCAAAACACAGTAATCAGTAACTGTGCGAGCAGCGCACAATATGACAAAAGCAAGTAACTGTGACAGGAATAACACCATAAAGAGTGATGAGGAAAAAAACACTTAACTCGGCTGCGCAGCAGCGAAGAAAGAGGAGGAAGGACCAGTGAGGGAAGACTATGTTGAGGCTGAAGGACGCTGATCGGTATATCCAGGACTGTTCTAATTGGACAATTTTGTTTGACTACAGATTTCCCCAGGGTTGAATGGAAATGTAGTCTTGTTGTTTTTAATGGCTGCTCTATAAATAAAGTGAAGAAAGAAGGCATAATCCTCGCCTATGAGTCCTTAATAGAATTGAAACTTTTCGTTACAATAGCTAGGAAATTTTCATTCATAAAACATGATTTGGAAAAAATAGTACATTTGCACAGCATAAGCCTGTCGGTTTCAGGGGATTGTCTTCCACTTCTTCGCTTATATCTTCAAAGACATCATCAATGTTGTTGGCTTCTGTTGCAAACTCAAGAACTTTAGTTTGTAACAGTTTAACTTTGCCGATAGTAAACTATGATGTAAAAAACGTTAAGACCACAACAGGCATCCTTCTTGACTTCCATGATTTGCGGAGCTCTGGGGCATCACAAAATTTGTCATTAAGTCCATCCTATAAATATTTCAGGACGTTTCTTAAAATGGTTCCTGATGATTTTACTGCATCCTGTGATCTTATTTTGGCAGCAAGAACTTCAGCAGTCAAATCAGCAGAGAATACCATAAGTGGCTTATTCTTTTTGTTAGATTGACAAAAACGAATTCTGTCACTGTACATTCTCAACAAAAAAAATCTTAATTTCATTATTATGGATCAATACAGTTTCATTAATGGTGACCATTATTTCTGTGATCTTACTGAGTACGAACCCATATAGCACTCGAGAGTGGCTTTAAAACTTAATTTCTTTTTTAAAAGAGTGCAAGCCTAACTGAAGCCTGGGTGTTACGTTAATGTTGGGAGCTCATTGTACATTTATATTTTCCAAATGTATGCATACATGCAGTTCAGGTGGGTATACAAATCCACTGCAAATACGTTCACCTTGCTTTTTAGATCTGCTACTCGGCTGAAAACAATCTTGAAAGAAACTAGCTGCAGATAAAAACATGTTTGCCCTTTGAGACTTACATACTCTGTACTTTGTTCTTTCCACAATCCCTTTGGCCCTTGTTCTGGCTAAACCACAGATAACACATTGAAAATCCTCTGCTTTTTGATCAGTTGTTGGACGTAGACAAAGGGTAGCCATCGATCTTCTAGGTGGATGGGCACTGGGTTTGGTTGTCGTCGCTTTCTCAGAAGACTCAAATTCTTGTTGAAATTCACTGGTTTCTGCAATTTTTGATGCATTTTTTTCCAGGCTTTCTTCCATTGTGTACGACTTGTGGCACTTGTTACAATGATAAAATATTTGATCCTCTTTACCCATCAGTTTCCATATTTTGTGAACTTTGTCTGGAAGTGTTTCTGCAGCATCTCAAACTCTCTTCTGTCCAGCTGCAGTTGATGTTAGCCTTTCTTTTGGGTTAGTTTAGCATGTAGCTCATTTTTATTTGCTGAAGGAGTCCTCAGATTTTGTAGTTCGCAACACTCTGTCAGGAGGTAAAGAACCTCTGCTACCACCTGCTACGCTCATGTTTACGAATTTAAATCTATGGAAAACCTGAAACAAAAGCAATATTAAAATAAATCACCAATATGATGGCTAAAACACATCATTATAGAGCCAGGAATGAACACAGCGACAAAAGTCCCTTCCGGCGTCGGCGCAAATGTTGATCCGGCTCTGTTCCCACTTCGGGGATGAGGATGGGGGTCAGTGCTGATTGGGGGGACCGTTAACGTCGGGAGTGTCATCGTCGGGATAGGCGTCTGGGAAAGTCGAGTGAGATGGACTGGCGTCAATCTGGATCCAGGCCCTAAAATGAGGTACAGGGCCTCATAATAGTTTTGGATTTGGGCAGCAGATGCACCGGTTCCCGGAAAAGTAGGACTGCGAGGAGTTTGCTCAGAAGTAGGTGCCATAGACAGAGCTTTTGAGCGACAACGCTCTGGATCCCGCATTGCGTCGGCCGACTGATCGGGAGAAGTCAAAGAATGCCTCTGCTTCTTTGACTTCTTCTTGTATTTCCCTGACTTACCGGAAGACCTCCGCGATGACTTCAAATGCGACGAGGAGTGCGGGCTCCACGACTGTTCAAGACCTTCGTCTCGAACAAGTGAGGTGGAGCCGAGCGCCGGGCCTCCAGCAGCTTTCGGGACCGCTTCCGCAAAGCCTTCGGGTTCATGGCCCGGCACTCGGAGCACGACTTCAGGTCGTGGTCGAGCTCCAGGCAAAGGCACATGAAGTGTGGAACCGTCAAGGACATCACCTGATGACAGGAGACGCAAGGCTTGAAGCCAGTCTGACCTGGGACATCCCTCGACGCACCAGGAGTTCAAAACACGAAAAAGGGAGTCAACAAAAGTTTTTTAAAAGACTAGCCAAAACCAGCTAAGGGGTAGATTTTTCCGGATCTGCGCTTAGGCTGGCGCGGAGAAAGAAAGAACCAAGGGGCATCTATTCTAAGGTAAGGAATCTACAACTAACGTATGTCTCTACCAGATACGTTGTTATCAAAGGTAAGTTACTTGTCGTGTAGTGGTAGCCCAGTAGACTGTGGCTCGCATAGAGATCTTCTGCTCTATCCTACCAAATCTCCAAAGTTGGATGTGCATGCCAAGGCTCACAGTGTGTCACCCCACCTTATTTCTCCACAGTCTCCAGCAACCATTGTAAAGGATGCGTTCTTGTTGGGTTGGGGTGCTCACTTTGTGGGAGATGATGGCGCAAGGCCTTTTGTCTACATCGAAAGAATGACTGCATAATGACTTTCTGGAGTTGAAATGGTACACAGTTAGATACCATAAAGAGAGTTACAAAGGTAACTAAATGATTCTCCTCATATATACTTCTAACGACAGATCACACTCTTTGTCAATCAGTACCAAAGCAATGTTTCCTCCAATGAAAAGGGTCTGAGGAGTGGACTGGCATCAGGAAGTACTTCAGAACCAAACAGGCAAATAGTGGTGATTGGGTACTTGCAAATCGATACAGTAGTGCGTGGTGAAAGTATGTACAGATGCTCACATAGCTTCCTGACAGATGTCCAAGACAGGAACATCCCAAGCTAAAGGTGTGGTGGCAGCTTTTGCCATAGTGGAATGAGCCCTTAGTTCTTCACGAGAAAACGTCTTGGCCAAGGCATAGCACAACTTGATTTAAGAGCAAATGAACCCTACAAACAGCTGAGCATCAACCCAGTGCTCCTTGGTCCCACCAATATAGAAATTATGGGTATGACGTGGGCCCAACTGGTGCAGCCTTTCCTCTTTAAATTCATGTGATCGAAAAAAGAATGTGAAAGCGTGATGGCCACAAGGAAAGGTGAAAGGGTACAGAGGTTCTAGCTTGTCTGGACAAAAAGTATTTTATAGAGGCTAAACTAACAAGGCTTGCAGCTCACGGGCACAACACGTAGAAGTGACTGCAATGAGAAACCCAATGTCCAAACTCTCAGATCCCAATTGCAGCCCACTACAGGAACGTTAAGACTTGATTACAGTTCCCACTATGCCATGATGAGGGAAGCAGGAGGAAGTGCATGCAAAAGCACAGTTACAAACATGCATTATAAACATTGATTTGGCTGAAGAGTGCTGAACAGTCAAGCAAATGAAGGCTGATTAGTAATCGTTAACCGTGATCACAACAAAGGCACAAAAAATGCTAAATAATTTGGCGTGTGCCTCGAAAAGTAATGAAAAGCCAGGTTCAAAGCAAGTGCTGACTAGATCTGATCATATATACTTCCTTCAGAGAGGATTATGACTTTAGAAAGGCTCTCGGATACAAGTTTTACTAAAATGATGAGTGCGGAGGAGGGGGGAGTCTAGCGTTACAGAAGCATCTGAAAAGTATGGACTCCAATTAATAATCCACAAAACAACTACTTTGCATTTTTCGTTATGTGCATAATGTTAACTTTGTTATTTATCTCCCTTGAACAAGTAATTTTTCAGGCATTATAAAAAAATAGTGTAAGCAGCATGAGAATATTTGTTAATCTTTCATTCAAAGCCAAAAATACACTTACTTTGGAATTCCAGCACCACAGGATTTAAGTTGACAGAGTGTAGTTTGACGGCCAAAATTCTATAGGCTAGAAAAGGAAAAAAAATAACATTAAATCACGATCCGAGAGCAGATGAGAGACTGTACAGTTGGGAGAAATGTCACTCAAATATGCAAACTCGCTGTGATTTGTTTTAAGGACAGATATTTCATCCCCATCCCGCTATACTGCCCTAAATATTTTTTGACAGAAAAGTTGGGTCCCTAAGACTTATCACAGAATCAAAAAAATATAAACGACAGTAAATGTTCAGTTTCCACTTTATGTTGCAGTTGAATCCGTGAGCCAGATAGATTCACATGCCAGCACCCTCAGAGAGCTCTCATGCAGCTACTTTGAGATCCGATATTAAAGCTTTAAAAGTCTACCTCCCCATTTAGACTTTTAGCGCTGGCTCATGAGATGAAGCTAAAATCCTATGGACAGGCTGTCTTGAAAAGGCCAATCTGTAGTCGGATTTCACCTAACATGCTTACACGAGACTCGCTGTCTAAGGTCCTTACACGACTTCTTCTGGGAAGCAAGACTCCTTCACTCCTGCCTTCTCCCCCCCAGCCTCTTTGGTAAGCTTATAACTCAGTTATCACTCATCTTATCCAAGAGGTGGTGTCTGCCTCCAGACTCCAGACCCTTCTGCTTTGTAACCTGATCCCGTGGGAGCGACATAAGATAGGATAAGAATGTCTTGGATGAGAAAAACATCCAAGACATGAAGCATAAACGTGTGGAATTGGGGGTAAAGAGAAGGGAGTTACATCGCTGTTGCTGGAAAATCACCCATGATGGATTTAGCCTGTGCAAGGGGCTCAGGGATGAGGGGTCGATCAGGCTTACTGCAAGAGCGGGGCTTGCATTGCAATGAAATGGCAGTGGGAACTTGGACTTTGGAAATTATAAAGGTTTGAGCTACGGTCACATTTCAATGGTGTTCTAAAGTGCATTTAAAAACCCTTAGTTCAAGCCATTTGTGCTTCATATACATCAGGAGTCTTTTTAAAACAAGTTCCAACTTTACAGAGCGGCAAGTTACAAACAGAATATCATAATTGCGCATAATAAATGCTATATGTTTGACAGTGTATTCTCAGTACATACATAATACCACAATTCGGTATAGACTGGTGTGGGAGCCAGAAACCTCAATAAGGGCAGAACTACATCTCCATTCTCTCCATAGTGTGATTCTCTTAACTAGAAAACGACATTTCATTATTCCCTTATCAGCTCTATTGACAGGTTAAACATGAAAATATAGGCTATTGGGAGAAATTTCCCTACACTTACAAGGATATTTCCTACCATCCCCAACAGACGTGTTAGAAATGGAGTTTGGGGGCGTGGCTTGGACGGCAATGGGTGAAGTTGCCTAAATCCAGCGCTCCGCCGAACCTGGGAGCGAGCAGCCAAAAGAACGCACAAGCGCAGATTTCAAAGTTGAAAGGAACCCACCAAAGTACGTTGGAAGGGCAGAGGAGGAAGGTGACCCGGGCACCAGAACCCCACAGCGTAGAGAAAAGGAAAAAAGCATCGCAGAAAAAAGATCCAGCTGTGGGGAGAACACCAAGATGGCACCTAGCAAGTGAAAGCACCGCCGCTGCCGTAACTGCCGCTGAGGAACCGCACCCAAAAACAAACACCGGATGCCTCCCACCAGCCAGCGCTCCTAAGGTCAGTGCGGGGAGCTTCTTGTGGGGGCTTACCGGGACACCAGAAGACGGGTGGTGCGAAATTGAGAGAAGGAGATGTCCGTCCCTTTAGATCGAAACTGAAACCGAATAAAGGGGGCCAATTGTGAAACCAATGTGGACGGACAAGAAATACGAGGAGTGAGACTTCTGATGGTGGGAGAGCATGAGAAGCGGGTCCTCATAAACAAAGAGCTGTTTTTGTGTGCACACTTAACTCGCGCGCGTCTGAGAATAAGAACCCCTGCCGGCAACGCCAGCCCTCTGACGGCATAACTAAAGGTGCAGAAGCGAAAGTGAAACTGCCAGTGCGGGCTGCCATTTGCAGACGGAAGGCAATAACAAGCGGCAGTAGACTCAGGGCGCCAGAGACGAGAATATGAATGTGAAAAAAACAAATGATGTTTGGTGCAACATGAGGATGTGCTCATAGCGCATCACAACGAAGGACATAGAGGAACCATAAAAAGCGGTGGAGAACGATAACACACAGTAAGAGGGACAGCGGAAAAATAAAAGGGAGTGGCGGCGAAAGTCCATTTGAGCCTTCTAATTGGACACAACAGCCAGTGTGCAACCAGCAAGGAGCGTAACTAAGGCATCGTCTGGGAGGAGCGATCCAGATGCTCGTGAATACTGGGAGTTTGAACAGTCTCTAATTCCCAAATGCTGATACGGGCACACGCTTAAAAGGGGGCGCAAGCCACAGATAATGATGCCGGCACAATAAGCACGACGCCACATAGAAATAACCGTCGAGAACCAGAAAACCAGGCACGAGCTATCTCAAGGCCACCCAACACATGAGAAAAGACCCAGAGTGAGATAATTACCCATCACAAAGAGGCGAGCTCAAAACTCAGAGGGGTGCATAACGTAGAACACTACAAAACGAGTAGGCCTATCCAGAGAGAACAAGACCACCATGAAGATAACACCACCACCACCAACAGGGCACATAGTATTATAGACCGAAGATACAAGAGACGCCCACGCCTGTGTTCAAAATAGAAGAAGACTAAACAATTACCAATACAGGCGACCACCACACCCAACAACTAAGGGAAAGATCAGACAAGAAGCGCACATATGCCCATAAGGTGCAAATACAGCAGTAAACCAATGCTAGAGGAGGTTTGAGCGGCAACCAACCAAAGCAAATAGAAGGAGTGGCGTCGACAAGGGCAAAGTGCAGACGACAAGGACAAGGTCAGCGTCAGGACAAGGCCCCCGTTATTCGAAAACCAACCCCGGACAGAGGACCACAAAAGTCCCCCACAAAGCAAAAAGGCGGCGACACACAAAATTGAACCATAGCGCAAAAAGGGGGAGAAAGGTTCAAACTACAACAAGAGAAGAGAGGGTTATCAACCATGGCTGGTAATTTCGGGAAAATCACGAAGCAATCAAAGAACTAGGAGCGACACGCTAGCAGATTCCCCCATCCAACAAAGACCTGATTTTAATAGCACACTGGACATGATTCTGAAAAAACTGTCAGAGGTCCACGACCTAGCCAAAACAACTAAACAAACTACGGATGCAATAAAACTGGAACTGGCCACTGTTAGAGTGGTTATACACGCGGCAAACAATAGACTGACAGAAGTAGAACAGAGGGTTAGCGACATAGAAGACGGGGAACAAAAGGCAAACAAAGCACTGCTAGAACTAACCAAAACAACCGCAATACTCCAAAGACAAACAGCTGAACTGGACGATCGAAACAGAAGGGGGAACATTAGAATCCTGGGGGTCCCGGAGGGGGAGGAAGAAAAAACTGGGTCATGTATCGCCTTTATATAAGACATGATCCCCAAAATCACGAACCTTAAATTTGACCACCCTCTCGAGCTGGACAAGGCCTACAGAGTACCAGCCTACAAACCCACAAATAGGGCAGTACCACGCCCTATAATATGCAAACCACTCCGATTGCAACACACGGAAGCTATCTTCGCAGTGGCCAGAAAAAACCAAAATATGCAGTGGAACGGTCACAAAATAATCCTCACACAAGACTACTCTAAACCCACAGTGGACATAAGAAAAGGGTTTCTGGCCCAGCGAGACAAATTAAGGAAGGAGAACATAATTTTCTCATTTGTAGGCCCTACAAGGTTCAGAATCAGCGACAAAGAAAGATTGCACGTCTTTGAAGACCCAAAAGAGCTGTCCAGATATCTACAAGGACCTACAAAGCAAGAGATGGAAATCTCGCAAGCAGGAACTAGCAAGAGGCGAGCCTCGCCGGAACCAAGAGTGGAATGAATGAAGGAACAAAGACTAAAAATTGACCACTTAGGCACACTCAGGAACTGAAACTATTTCTACCACAGTACACACAACCTACCTCAGGCGGGACCTAAGCTCACAAATATCTACCTCAAATGGTCGACCCACTCTCAAGAAGGAAATTTAAACCTAACAAGCACAAGAAGTGGTGAGATCAGAATATCTAGAGCAACAGAGCGTGTAACTTGAACAAAACCAGACGACGGGACTAAGCAGAGAACAATATAACACTATATCGTTTTGGGGACGAAAACTATAGGAGCGAGATAAGGGGGAACGAAGTAATCATGAGGGAATACCTATATTGGTAAATAAGGACAATAGTGAGCAAGAAAGACAAGAATGAGGAGGGGTATCTATATAGCAGCACTGGGGTAAAGAATCATAGAATACCAGGGAGAGTGGAGCGGGATCTTTGCTGTCGCACATCTAGAATACGATGTTTTGGTACGGGGAGGGTGGGTTTTGTATTGTTTTTGTTATGTCAGTACTATATGTCAGGTACGTCTACTTGGATTCTATCCACTGCACTCTATCCTAGCTTAACCCTTCTCTCCACACTTCTGCATGCAAGAAAGATATTGCCATCAAGACCTGGGGGGAGCACAGAAGAGGGCCCAACAGGGGGAGTCACAGACAGTACCCACCCACTAGGCAGTATTCCAAAGGGGGAAGGAGGAATTTCGAACACAATGCAAGAGAGGTTTTGGGAAAACAGCGAACATCCATTGTAAACAAATGTCACTAGACAGCCCGAAATCCTTAGCGTCCAACCTAAAGATAGTCTCCCTAAATGTCAAGGGTCCCAACCACCCAGTTAAGAAGAAAAAAATACTAGACTACCTAGCTAAAACAAAAGGAGATGTCTTCCTACTACAGGAGACCAGGCTATCTTTAGACGATGCCAAACGAATTAGAGCGAGGTGGATCGGACAGATGGCCTGCTCTCCGGCCACAGGGAAAAAGCGGGGAGTGATTACCCTAATAAACAAGAACTCCAAGGTAATAATAGATGAACAACAATGCGATGCGATGAAGAGGGGAGGATATTTGTGACGCATCTGAAAAGGGGGGAAGAAAGTATACATGTAGTGAACCTCTATGGCCCCAACGCTGACGACTCCGAATTTTGGGAGGACAACTCGAAAAGACTGGAAGCATTTCCACAAAATGACCTAACAGTGATGGCAGGCGACTTCAACATAGCATTAGACTACACTCTTGACAGACAATCACACTGCCACTCACTCCCCCCAAGTGCACACACTCCACAAAAAAACGTATGTACCAGGTTCAACCTTAAAGACCCGTGGCGGCTACAACATCCTGACACCAGAGATTACACCTTTTTTTCCAACCCACACAACTCATACAGCAGGATAGATTACATACTAATCTCAGGAACACACACCCACTTAATAGAGCACACTGACATTGCGACAAGAACTGTCTCGGACCACTCCTTTATCAGCCTATTGCTGTGCGGGGGACACAATGAAGACCACCCACGTAGATGGAGATTTAATAGTGACGTCTCGTCAGAGCCGACCAACAAAGATAAAATAGAAGACGCCATTAAGGAATACATCAGGTTTAATGACACTCCGGGCACGGATCCTAAGACCATGAGGGACGCACAATCAGGGGCACAATTATAGATATTAAAGCCAAAATTAACAGAAATGTGAAAGCACAGTTAGACCATCTAGAAAAAGATACCAAAAGATTAGAGGTAACTCATATCACAGATTCAGCGAACGCTTACGCGCTGACAGAACTCACAAAGAAAAAATACGAATACAACAGAATCTTGAGTGAAAGGGACTGAATGTGGATAATCAAATATAAAGCAATCAACCTCTGCGAGGCCAACAAAGCAGGGAAGTTCCTGGCCTCTTACCTGAAACACAGACAAAGACAGCATCCCATCTCATCAATCATAGACTCACAAAACATCACACACACAAGACACAAGGAGATCCTACGAACATTCAGTGAGTTTTATAAAGATCTCTACAAAAAAGGCCAATCTTTGGACGAAGGTGGCTGCACCGAGTACCTAGACAGACTAAACCTCCCGAAGAGGACGTCTGAGGAAGCACACACATTGGGACAGGAGATAAGCTCAAAAGAAATTGATATGGCAGTGAAGTCTCTTAAAGATAACAGAGCACACGGGCCAGACGGCTACACAGCCACCTTTTAGAAGACTTTCTTAACTCACCTGCAACCAATTATGAAAAAAGTATTTAACCACTGCGAGGGGGTTATCCCGAAAGAAGGCAAAAACTACAGGCCCATCTCTCTAATAAACGTTGACGGCAAAGTATACGCCAAAATCCTGGCAACAAGGCTTAACAAGGTCCTACCACAGCTGATAAGTAACGCACAGGTAGGATTACTTAAGACACGCATGTCACATGACATCACCAGACTCCTGTGTCATATACTCTTAAGGGCCGCCAGGGCTGGCAAACCAACGGTGACCATCACACTAGACGCCGAGAAAGCGTTTGATAGAGTATCATGGCATTTCCTGGAGCAGTGCATGCGGACATAAAACCTAGGGGACTCATTCACACAGAAAGTTATGGCACTATACGAAAAACCCAGAGCTCGAATTGTAGTCAATGGGGCGGCCTCTGAACCCTTCATCCAGCAACGAGGGACAAGGTAGGGTTGCCCCCTGTCCCCCTCGCTGTTCCTACTGGCCCTAGAGCCACTGATCAGGGATATCGAGGCCAATGAGGAGATGAAGGGGGTCACCATTAATGAGGTCATAGTCAAACTAGCCGCATACGCGGATGACATTCTCATTGTCAAAATCCTCCATCAAGGCCCTCATGGAGACCATAGAGAAGTACTCAACCCTCTCTGGATATAAGCTAAATAAGGACAAGTCAGAATGTAACCCACTTAATATCTACACCACTAGAGAGATACTGGGGGCTTCGGGCCTTGCCTGGCAAACCAGTTTCATTAAATACCTAGGTATACACTTCGGGAATGACCTCAAAAGCACACTTGAACAAAATGAAAAACTAATGCTAGACAAGACAAAGTCGCTGTTGGAAGGTTGGTTGCCCAAATTCATAACATGGTGGGGGAGGATAGAGACAGTGAAGATGATGATCACCCCAATGGTCAACTACCTGTCAAATATGCTCCCTCTAATACTCACAGACTATTTCCATCGCAAAATAGACAAGATGCTAAATAATTTCATCTGGCGAGACAAAAAAGCGAGGATAAGCCTTAAAAAATTAAGGCTAGACAAAAAACTGGTCTGGCTTAGACTTGAGAGCCATACTAAACAACCTTGAACCATTAGCTCTCCTAGCAGCTAATAAACAGATACTAGCAACAAACCCAATACTCAAAAACACGAGAAATGCCCTACTAAAAGTAGATCAAAGGATGGAACACAGCATAAAAAACTCAAGGTGGGAATCACTGGGGGCAAACGCAAGGATAAAATACAGAGGTAAACCACTATCTATTGACTCATGGAAAAAAATAGGTATCTCCCACCCTGTCCAGCTTGAAGAGGGAGAAAGCCCCTCCACTTTCAGCATGCTAAAAAACAAACATAACTTACCAGATATAGAACTGTACAACTTCCTTAAAATCAAAACAGCCCTGACCAAAGCGAAACTCTCTAATCTCAAGCCCTCAATAATCCAATACATGACTAACCTCAACAGAATAGGCCACCAGGTAACACACCTTTACAGACTACTACGACCCAGCTCAACCAAACTCAATGAAAAGACACTCACTTACTGGGAGTCTCAACTCGGAGCCACACTTAGCGAGAAAGAGATCCAGATGCTATGGACCTTCCCTACGCAAAACAAAATATCCCCCGGTTCTAGCTCAGACAAAGTTCTGGATATTATACAAAATCTACTGGACCCCAGCTCGCCTGGCGAGCCTGGGACTGAAGACCAATGATCAGTGCTGGAATTGCAATAACGGAAAGGGGGACCTGGCACACCTTATCTATCACTGTCCCAAAGTCAAAACATTCTGGGAGAAGATCTTCACTTTCTTAAACAAAATGTTAGGTTGCACTCTAAAAATGGAATTTGCCACTCTGGTAACTGCTTTTATTACAACAGAGGTAGATTCACAACAGGACAGAGACCTACTGGATCTCCTTCTAACAGCGGGAATAAAAATGATACTCACTAAATGGAAAGACACCTCCAAGGCAACGTTCAAGGGATGGCTCAATTGGGTGACGTAACTCAGAGGCACGGACACAGCTGCCCTACGTGACTCAACATGGAGACAGCCCTGCAGGCGGATGTGGGCATCCCTGGACAAGTACTTAGACCCATATGAGCCGCCCTGCGTAGGACTAGAAGAACGACCAGGAAAGCACACCCTCACGAGACACTAGCGAGGAAAATAAAACTTTTGGCATGCTGTATCTCTCTCTCTACCCTAATTCCTATCCTTGCCCCTTCCATTCTCACTCCCATACGAGGACTGTGGATAGGGGGCAGTCAAGCTACTGAAAATGTACTATAGCTAACCCAGCTAGTTTGGGCTGCCCTGTGACAACAAAGCGTTGATGAGTACATGTTCTATGTTAAATGTCATATGTTGTAAAAAAAACAATAAGACGTATATTGAAATTAAAAAAAGAAAAAGAAATGGAGTTTGAGGTTTACGAGGGTGTGAACGCTCCTCAAGCAACAACCACAATCCCTGTCAAAAAAGTCACTAAATTAACCTGTGCTAACCCTTCAATGAGTGACTGCACCCACCTGGGTGAGCAAAGGGAGGTCTGGCAACTTTTATTTCCACTACAGCACCAATAAAACTTAAAAAGATGTAGAATTGTTTCCCCATATTTTTGATTGGTCCACTTAGTAATGGGGAAAAATCAACCCTTTATTGTCGTGAATTTTTATAATAACATCTTTAACTCTACTCGCTGCAAGGTGGTGAATGAGCTGGATAGAGTACTGGCTAACTTTATAAAGGGGGTGGATCCCACATATACATGTATCTGGGTTGGGGATTTTAATATCAGTAAATGTAATTTCGCTGCAACAAATGTTTGTGGCTTTACTGATATAACAGGGACTAATCTACAACATTTCCCACATGACATCTATGGGGAAAGATTAAATGAATTCCTATGCAAATATAGCCTAGAAGTTTTAGTACCAAGAGGAAAAAGAGAGAGAAACAACAAATTTAACCTTCCAATGTAGTGGAAAGTCAACATGTATTCATCACATCATAGTGTCCATTACTGGCCTTAAACATAGTGGCCTACCAAATTGCGAATTCACCAGATTTAGTGACCATACCTCACAGACTGTTTGAATAAATGTTAAAAGAAATGGGTCGGAGGAAAATCTATTGTTGCCTAATATAGTGGCAGCTGGAAAGAATACAATTTGAATGAAATGGACAGGTATTGATGAAGAGATCATGTTGTATAAGGTTGTTAAAGATAATAAGGAAAGCTTCTCCATAAGTACGGATATTGACTGGCACCCTGATACGATTAGGCCTGCCTATGAGAAAATCACCATGCAATATCCATTAATTTAAGAAAAGAAAGCACTACTAAAAGGAGACACGTAAAAGCCTGGTTCAATAAGGAATGTACGCGGGCAAAACAAGAGTTAAATAAGGACCTACACATAATACCTAGAGATAGGATCGAAATTAAACGACTTAGATTATTATATAAACAGGCCATAAAAAGTAGGAAGAGTGAGGTACAAGAGGAGGCCTGGTTGAAATTGAATCAAGCTGCAGACACCAGGGATACCACTCTTTTTTGGAAAGTGATTAATTCACCAATGTGGAAAGATGAAGAAGATCCCATTATCGAAACAGTCATTGCCCCAAGTGATTGGCTTACCCATTTCAGTGGAATTTTTATTACACCTACCAATAATATAGAACAGTCACCCCCTATAGCTGTGGTCCCTCTTCAACAAATGAGGTGGTAATCACAACAATGAATAAGATGGAACCGGGTAAGGCACCGGAACCCGATGGGGTTCCAGTCGATGCATATAAAAAATACATACAGTTATGGGCACCAATCTTGACACAGGTCTGTAATGCAGCTGCTAAAGGCTGAGTCCCTAAAACATGGACAAATAGCATAATCATCCCCATTTTTGAAAAGGGAAGCCGGGGAGATGCGAGATGCTATCCCCCATATCCCTCCTAGACTCATCCATTAAGATCATGAGGCAAATAGTCCTTGGAAGACTGGAGAATTGGGTTAATGAAAGAAATATCTTGACTGAAACACAATATGGCTTTAGTGGGGGGATGGGGACAGTGGAGCAATGTATAAACCTGCATCTAATTATCGATAAATATACGATGGCTAAGGAAGAAAATATCCATCTATGCTTTGTGGATTTAAGTTTGGCTTTTGACTGTGTAAACCATGTTAATTTGTGGGAAGTGATGACTGATATGTGGGCCCCTGATGACATTGTCTCATTTTTATCACAATTATATGCGAGCATGACATCTAGAGTAAGGTATGGGAGGGAAGGAGAGTGCACCCCAAATTTCAAGGTGTCCAGGGGAATAAGACAGGGTTGTGTCATCACACCCCTTTTTCCATTATATATTAATGGGGTTGACACTACTCTTAAGCAACTAAATACTGATGCCCCAAAAATTGGTTCACAACCGATCCCGCTGCTTCTGAATGCAGACGATGCGGTTCTAATTTCTAGAACTGCAAATGGATTACAAGTATTGATTGAAGCCTTCGTATCATACATGGAGCAGAGAGATTTAATACTAAACCTCACCAAAACGTTTGTGATGGTCTGTGGCTGAGGTAGGGCTAAGAAAAAAAAAAGCATACTTTCGTAAGTTACTATAAGTTAACAGAAGTCCAAACCTTCTCCTTGAAGTGGTATTTTATTTTCTTCTAATAGTAATTGGGCTCCTCATTTAGACCAGCCCAGACACACATTTATTAGAACTAGAGGCGATTTTTAGATTTTGTAACAAAATAGGTAGCAAACATATCAGTGACATGCTTAAAACATATGACAATAAATGCCTTTCAGTAACCTATGGCTCTATAGTGTGGGGTAATGCCAACCTTAATAAATTGCAAACTTGCGAAAAAAAAATGTTTTGCCGTATGCCGACCGTACCAAGATCTACCTCTACATATCTCTTGAACAAACAGCTGGATGCACCATATGTGGCCGACCTAATTCAAGTAATAGCTTTGTGTGCGTGGCACAACATCTGGTGCAAAGAGGGACTAAAGCTCACAAGGGATATAATCAGGGATTGCTTAACTTTGGAACACACTAACAAAATCCTATGGCTAGCATACATGGACAAATTGCTAAAGAAAATTGACAAAGGTTTATTGGTAAAACACCCCACAGATATTTTGCAATTTGGCAAAAGAGAAATTAAAAAAATTGTATATTGAGGAACTAAGCCAGGAAACGGCTATGAGGGATGAGGAGAAAACACGCGTGCCAAGATACAGGGCCTACACTGAGTTGGCTGGCCTACCAAATTATTTGGTCAAAATTACAAACACTCCAGATAGATTTTATATGACAAGATTATGTTTAGGTACAGTCCATGAGCTGGAGGCTTTTCCAAAATGTGAAAAATGCCAGAAAATCGTTCATAAATGCCCATGTGATGGGAAAGCAAATCAGTCCACTATGCACTCTATGCGGTTATGTAAATTTTATCGAGACATTAGAAAAAAAATGTTACGCCCAATTTTTACTGTAGAGAAATTATTTTTTTATAAGGACGCCATGAAATTTATCTGTACCGTTGAAAATGATTTTGCCTGTTGTGCTGTTGCTGGTTATATCAGTAGGGCTGTACATAGAAGGAAATCTCTTGCATATCTAGACCATCTACTTTAAGAAGCTGATTGAAGAATGCTCCTGACTTAAAAGTAAAACAAATAAATGGGACAACAAGGTGATTTGTACATATGAAGTTTTAACAGTCATATTATGTATAATACAAAATTAATTGATAGCAATGTTTTAATTGTATGTACTTTTTTGCGACCAAAACAAGATTCGAATAAAGTTTTATGATGATGATGACTGCACCCACCTGCAGAGGAATGTCTGTGGGGTCCACTGGACCACCTTTGACCTGTCCAGAGGAGTGCCCCTGAGAGGGGGTACACCGACATCGCACCCACTTCTTGTAACACACTTTCAGTGCAACCCTGAAGGGCATATTTACGTCTGCATCCGTAATACAGTGTGGGCACAGAGGCAAAGTGATTCCACGACCCCATGGAAATTAGTATGCCCTCTAAAGTTAGCGTTGGCCCTACATGTGCACCAGCGATATGAGAACTACCGATAGGGGGCCACACAAGTGTTTGCTGCCCCTTCTGTAATACAAAGGAACCCAGGGGTGCACAAAGTGGGTGCACAAGCCAATTACACCCCTGGGGCACTTTCCTTAGTATTGATCTTGGTGTGTCAGCTGACCATAGGGAAAGTGGATGAAGAGTAACTGCAACAATAATCTTAGCATAAATAAATAGTAATCATCCAGTGGGATTTCTGATATTTTGTGCCATAACAAAATACATTTGATGATTGGCTTAAGCGTTTCCTTGAAGATTCTGTTATCCTAAGTATAAAGGTAAAATGACCCCCATGTCATTAGGGGCACCACTGTCCAGCCCTAAGGTTTCCTTTAAAAATCTACCTAGACAAAAACCTAAAAAACACAGATTTCAGAATTTGAAAGCTCTGGACTCTTACTTTGCATTGGAGTCATTTGGTAAACAAAGGAAAAGTCCATTATTAAGTAGGTGCATTTTATGGGCGTAGGTGCCACATTCTTCTTCTGACACATTTCTGCAATTGTTGGTCACACAGTGAATTCAAACATTATGTTACCCCATATGGTACCCCGATGGGCTCCTCGCAAGGATGCATGGAGGGAGGAAGAATAAAGTAGTTGAGATTATCCTTGTACCATCCAAATGGCTCTCAAGGACTTTCTGCTTTCTAATAAAGGTAGGTCGATCCAGGTACTGACAGATAATATGGCCCACATGTGGTACTGCAACATGCAGGGAGGTGGTGTGAGGTCATGCATGTATATAAAAAAACATGTTGGGTAGTAAGGGGCTCGCACAATCAAGTACTAAACGTGAAAACATCAATATTATTTAAGCAAATGGGTGCTCAATAGGGGGTGGGAGAGGCACTTAAAATACTTCAAGTGAAAAAGTCCGAAACAGAACAAGAAGGCCACGAGTACTCCAGGTAGGTCAGGAAGTCGAAAGTCCTGCTTCATGCTTTTCTTATTGCAGAGCGAGTCTTTGCCTTTCCTTACTATGATGTTGAAGAGTTGACACATAATTTCTTAGCAGCAAAACATTGGTGAGCTTTATTATTATTATTATTTTTTTTTTTTTAAGTTCACGGATCTCCAAATTTGTTAACCATTTTCTGGGGAATAATGCACTCTTGGTAAACTTGTCTTTTAGAAAACAACCAAAATAGATTTTGTATCTTTAGAGTCGACTCTTTGTAGTGTCACATGAGCGGTCCTTTAGATAGGATTGCATTTTGGTTATGTGGTTCACACTGATTTACTGATACTGTGCATGGGTGAACTCTTTTTCTGAATTATGTACGGTTTTTCTTTAAACACCACCAGGTTAGTGTCACTCTAGTCCTGAGGAAGTCAATGGGAACTTGATCCAATGATGAAACATGTTGACGAAACTGAACCGATTTCACAATATTAGGCAGCTTGAGAATAAAAACTAAGGCTACAACAAGACTTTGTACTTCTTGACTTATCTGGAGAGTTCGGTCCCTCTTGTTCTCATGCATAGATACATATATCGTCACCAAGGCCCACAGATGTGGAGTTAAGCATAGCACATCTATAATCCCTTACATATACACATCTTGACAATACTGTGGTAGTCAGTATTTTGTTTACAACATTTTTGTAGCACAATATTTTAAATACAATATTCTGGAAGAATACCCACTGCAATCTGTCATGTGGTACCTAGATTTCGTAGGCAAATACTATATCCCAAAGCAAAAGTATAAGCTAGGGGATATGATGCTTAATGTAGATTAACAAAGTTATATATTTTTCATTGGAACCTTTCATTCCTATGTGGGAGAAGGGGACAGTTGAAGAGATGGGAAGTGAGGCAGGTGAATAGGCGGGACTGGCACCAGGACAGAGGACCAGATGAGCACTGTGGCATAGCATAACCCTGGTAAACAAGGTAAGATAATGGGAGAGTAGGGTGGGCAATTAGAGAGACAAGGTAAGCAGAGGAAGTGAAGGGTCAAGGAGAAGCGGAAGGTAATGTGAGGGAAGGATGGGAAAATGTGGATAGGAGGGCATAGAAGAGGCAAGGTGGACAGAGGCAGATTGAGTGATAGAGAGTAGGTTCTGATATATGCATAGAGAGCAAGAGATAGGCACTGATCTGGAAGGATGTGCACAGTGTGGTAAGAGATGGCAGTGGGACAGCTTGGATGACACTGGAAGAGGGGAGGGATGTGCCCAGGGAGTGAATTGTGAGATGTGTGAGCACTTCCAGACATGGAGGAATTAGATGGTCACAGCGAGTGGCGAGACACACAGAGACAGGGTGACACAAATAATATTTGGGCACAAGGAAAGACAATGGGTGTGGGGAAACACAGAGAGAGAGCAATGTGTACAGAGATTAGGGTAAAAGGAGACTGGACGGGTGCTAGAGTCACGGAGGGAAAAAGGTGCACTGTGGAGAAGAACGCCCTCAGAGATTTATATGTAAATGTGTACAAGGGGACGGTGTGAGAGATGGATACAGAAGGGGAGTAGAAACATTTACAGTGGATGGGGCCACCTGTATAGAGTAACGATCTTAGAAACAGAACTGTGATTTAACCCAGTATTTTTGGATGCAGCAGCGAAACGCGCTGTTCCAGCTTGAATGACAAATTCCCAAACACATCTTCCTGTCAACCCTTTGGTGATTTGTAACAGAAAGCCAATGTGTTCATGTACCTACAGGGCTCTGCTCGTTTCATCACTGTGATGAGTATGGTGTGTCTGATCCAGCCTCTTGATCTTCACTAAACTATTTTTATAACGATTAACATTCTTCAAAGCATTTAGCTAAACTTTCTATGCCTTATTAACTCAGCAGCCAACACCAAAGAAATCCTATTACCCACAAGTTATAGGGCTTGAACTATAAGAAAAGAGGTGACTTAAAAAACACCAATCAATTCAAAATGATCTTCATAATAATGCCTATCGCTTCTCCTACATCCACTTTCTTTGCAGCTTAACAGCCTAAGAAAAGTACTGCTTGCTTTTGATAAATATCTGCAGCTTAACTCCTTGGGTGCAGGTGCTGTTAGCCAATACTGAGACTGGAGAGGTAAATAAAGGCCCCTCTACACCAGAGGGATTCCTTTATTTCATTTTAAGCTCGGGCTGCTCCGGAAGAGCTTACTGAGCAGCCTGAGGCTTGCTTTTTAGGTCGAGCTTAGCGCAGCGCGCATGTGCTGCTCTAGGAGAGGGCCTCTTGGAAACACTCCAGACATTCAGAAAGCTTTCTGAAAGCTCATGCTTGTCACATTCTATTGGCCTTGGCGTGTGGCTTTCAAAAATGAAAGCACGCAATTGGCCAAAGGCGGGTGCATGTCCCACCTTTTCTGAAAATGTTCACTCCCACGGACTCCAGCTGTCGGGAGCGAGCAGCGGCGCACAGGGTGCCATCTGTTGTGGATCAGGTTTCTAACTTGCGAGGTCGCTTTCACTTTCGCCGCCGCGCAGTCGCGCTTGTTTACATGTGCGTTCCTGCACTATGTGTACTCCCAACGGGTCCCGAACAGTAATGATGATTCTCTTAACCCACATACACATGGTGATTAGTATACCTTTATTTCGCTTTTCCCCTAGGTTAGTCTCCTTTCTATATCCGTGAAAGCATGGTATTTAAAGCACACAAGTATGACGACTAAGTAGAACGCCGACAGAGTACTTTAGGTTGCTTCAACAATTGTTCTGGTAAACTATATTTTTTCAGGCAGTTTTTATCTTTTTATTTACCATTCCTAAGAGACCACTTGATCTTGTTGGTTTCACCAATTCATATCGCCATATTGTTTTGTGTGGACCCTAATCATTTGCGATACATGTGGCCCCAGCAGGCAAACACACATTTCATATTCACCCTCCCTGCTGGGGATTCATTGCTTCATGGTGGTCACAACTTCATTTGACTTGCTTCCACTGGGATACACAATTCGGACATTCGCTCACATGGCACGGTTTTCAGAGAGTTTGTATTCTCTCATAAAAGCACAACTTACAGAAACACAGAGGTGGTTCACCGACGTTTGCGCAGCAGTTCTAAACTATTTCTTGAACCAGAACCAATTAGGCAAATGGATAGTTTCTGTATACCCGGGACGAGATGATTGCTTAGTAATTTCCCCAGACTTTCTTGTAAAACATAGCTCTCACAGATGAAGGGCTCCTACGATCACCTGGAGTTGATGCTTTTCTCCAAGGTAGACGAAATAAACATCAGTGGGCTCTCTCGAATAGCAGCTGACCAGGCACGTGTCTGGTGCAGCTGGGGGTGGCACCTGGGCTTCTCAGGGCTAAGCAATGCTCAGCACAGATACAACTGGCGGTTCAATGCTTAGTATAACAGCTGATTGCTCTATTCCTGTGTTGAACTGGTACGGATAAGGTGAACATGTTCAAACTATCAGTGTGTTAAAATGTTAAAATGGATAAATAATGCTATAGTGGAACGCACTGCATACTTTGGCCCTCTTTTCCTGGCTAATTTTAGTGGCTCTGATAACCTGCTGCCTTCTAGCTCTAAAGTGCGATTTGCCATCGTACACTATTGAAGCACTATAAAAATACGTTGACTGAGTGCACTTCTTGAGAGTTGCAAAGGGTGTATATGTAATGGAACTGGGGCTCAGTAGATGTTGTAGCAATCAGGATAATGTGCTGCATGGCTAAAAACTTAAAAGGTCCCAAAGGCGAGACCTATTTGCTATGCCAATGATCGTTCCATTACTGTCTTGACGATCAGCGCGGAAGGGCGTGGATGGGAGTAATTACTCCCGAATTCCCAGGGGTTTGGGGGGGTGGGGGGGTGGGGGGGGGGGGGGAAGGCCCACTAGATGTCATGGAAAGCATTATTATTTTAAATATAGGGGTGGGGGCTGCCCACTATGGCATGGCCATGCCCCAACTAAATGGGGCATCTGCCTTTCTGGTTATTACCCCCACACCCAGGCATGGGCCCATGCTTCCCCCCACCCCTGCGCCAAATAGATTGCTTGCCCCACCAGGGGTTAGATAGGGTATTCCACCTACCAGGCCCAGACAGTTCTGAAAACTAGACATATGGGGGAGTCCAGGCTAGCGTTTCCCCAGGATTCTATGCTATTTTCTAAAACCTCAAACTGTAACAAAAAACAAATTTTCATCAATTTCTATGAGGAACACTTCTGGATTCTGCGGGGAGACACAAATTTCCTACCACACAGCATTCCACCATGTCTCCCGATAAAAATGGTACCTCACTAGTGTAGGTGGGCCAATAGACCTTGACACAAAAGGCCCTAAAGCGCTACGTTGAGGGATCAGTAATCGGGTTAGCTGCAGTATTTGGGGCCATGCACAGCTGCCACCCATGGACCAAAACTAGATAACCAGGGGATTCCAGGGTGGTATGCCTTGCAAGGATCCCATTAGGGTTTCTTACCCACAATGCTCTGCAAAGCTCAATCTTTCCCTGAAATCACACATTTTCCTTACGTTTCTGTGATGGTAACTTTTGGAATCCGCAAGAATTCACAAACTTACTAGCACACAGCGTTGCCCCACTAGTGCCAATAAAAACGTTGAGCCACTTCTGTGGTTGGGCCTAGTGCCCACAACACGAACAGATCAAATCAAGGTCAATAGGAGTCCCCTCGCAAGGACTCCCATTGACCTTGTTTTGATCCGTTCCTGTCTGCAAAATTGACCAGCCTTCTATGCCTTTTTGAATATAGGAGTGTGTCAGATATAAAAGCAGTGGACATTGAAGGGACAATTCTCACTCCAACAGGGGTCATATTCAGGAGAATCAAGTACAGTATTAGGTTGATCTCATATTCCAGTATTCCTGTTTACCCGAAATTGGGTGTAGTACGTTGCTTACAGGCTTATGAAGATTCAACAAGGGAATAGGTTTAGTGCCCATTCCGAGGCACAATGGTGTCTAAGACTTTTTATCTAGGTTCCACTTTGGAGGATAAAATTGGTCTTCAGAGTCCACCTCTGGTCTTCAGATTCCATCATCAAACAATTTTATTTAAAGCCGACAATTGATACTACCATGGTTGTATCAATTGATAAGCTTTAAATAAGAATAATCTTTGTCACAGGTCCAGACATAGAATACAGAATGTCCTAGTTTTCACAAATTAAAGCTTTCAATTCTTTAAAGTACTATGAGGCAAGGTTTACCCCTCCTTTTTTACATCTGGCCTGGTGGCAGCTTTAGCCGACTAGTCAGTATCAGGTTTTCCCCAAACAATCATAATAAAAATGCATACATATCTTCCTTCAGTTAGCCCTCTTCATCCATTGGCTTGTTCAAGAGTCAGTCACCTTTTCCTCCCACCCACCACACTATATAACTGGGGCAATGAGCATGCAAATTTATGCTTTTGCCTCTCTTCAATGTGAGTGACCACATTTTTCCTCTTACACATCTGCACTTCCACTTAAAAAGCAAACCACTTCAGTGCCAGTGCGGACAGCCCATTCTCTTCTATTTTTCCTGCTTTCATTACCAGTTTTTTTTACATTTAATTTTGTCACTGGTCATTTGTTACTTTTCTTTTTTGTACTAACATGCACACTACCTTTTTATTTCTTCAAATGTATTAATTTTAAACTTTCAAAGTTCTTTGCATTCATTTGCAAAGAACAAAATTGCAGTTTACCAAGGCCAAACCTATTGCCTTTGCCAATGTGTGTTCTTCAGCAACACTGAATGAGCTAAGCCCTAACGTTTCAAGAGGAGACAAGTTCTATGGGGTTTTAAGTGAAGTTTTGAGTGATAGGTCATTAAGTTTAATAAGGGAACACTTCTAATCATTTTATCTACTTGACAAACTTTTTAGTAATTTCAATGGGCACATTAGAAAATAGGAATATAACAAGTGGTAAGAATGACATTTTAACCAAAGTTACTCTTCTGATAATTGAAAGGGGTGGTATCTTCCACGGATTGAAAAACTTGCTTACTTTGTTTATGATAGCTCAAGAACTTTAAAGGAACTGATCGGAATAGTCACTGGTAACATAAATGTCTAAATATTGTATAGCTTAGGAGGAAATATATCCATCTCTTATCTTGAAGGGAAGATCATTAATAGATGTATTAGAAAGGAGTATCTAGGCCTCTCCATGATTCAATTCAATAATCTTTATTTCGATTTAAAAAACCATAAAAGATTTACATTTAATTAATACACATCACGGTAAAAACGTCATATCATAACATTTCAAAAAGGGGCTCCGCCAGACCAATGCACATTTATTAGGAATCAAGGTCCCAGTACTAGACCTTTCTTGAGCATTAAAAAAATAAATAATTATACATAAAATCTCACAATTTGATACATTTGTTAATAATATGGCATTTAGGAGCATTTAATTTCGGACATCCATAAGGTGAGTTCATACTTTACGACTCAAAGGGTCCAGTCTATTAAAAATCTATCAAAACATATACGTAATTCATAGCGTATATCAATTATAGGGGAACACATTTCCTCCAGTATACTGCCAAACTAGTATAAAACTAGTTAAGAATTCCATATATACACGTAAACATCTAAAATTTTAAACCTACTCTTTTTCTTATTAAACTTACACCAAACAGGTACCTGCTGACACTAAAAAGCACTGTTTGTGTGGTATCTGTTCGCAATATTCTTCCTGCCTCATGGCAGGATCTAATGCCCAGAAGCCGGCAAATGGGTCTGATCCATTTCCTCCTATACTGTATGTAAGCTAGACAGAACAATAATAAATGTAATTCATTCTATTTTGCACCTGTGTGGCATAGAAAGCAATATCCCGCAGTTGCATCCCCATGTCTATGGCCCCATTTTATTGTATTTGCATTTATCTGTAAAACACCATAACGAAATTTCAAATAAAAAGATTTAGCCAACTGTGGTTGTATTTAATCCAAAAATGACTCAAACTACCAGCTTGGTTTCATTAGGAGGAACCGTGTTAATAATGTACCCAAGTTTGGACAATGTATCTTGATTAAAAGCCCAAAAGGTTTGCTTCAACAACTTTTTTGATACCATGGACAGTCCAAGAGGGTCCTCCCAAAAATGCTTGAGTCCTAGTTTACATAACCAATCATGGACGCGTTTCAACCATGGCAACCCAGTACCATTTTTGAGTCTAAGGATTTCTTCTAGCCCTTCTCTGTAGTGGACAAGTTCGTCTGTAGACCACAGACGGACCCAGAACAATAAAGACTGTAAAATTGCCTGATCATCAATACAGCGTATATTTAGGTCCATTACAATTGGTATTAGTGGTGTGCACACAGGAAGACTTAATAATTTTCTAAAAAACTTATTTTTGCCCACCATGAAAGTATTATTAGTCGCGGGGCCCCACAGTTCTGCCCCATATAAGGATGTCGATTGGGCCCTATATTTATATACCTCAAGGGCAGGAGATACTGCTTTGGACAAACTATTCTCATGTTTTCTTATTATTGGGAGAGAGTTTTGGAGTAAGCTAGTTTTACTTTTCTCCAACTGTAGTCTCCAATTCATTTTGGTGTCCAGAGTAATACCTAAAAAGTTAAAATTATGCACGTATTCTATCTTCTCATTGACAGTTTAAAACAATTTAAAAGATTTGTGTGGGTTAGCTGCCATATATTTTGTTTTGGTAGAATTTCCAGGCCCTTAGCTTCGCAGTATATCCCAAAGGTATTTATTAAACTTTGCAGACCTTTAGGTGTTTGGGATATTAAAATCGTATCGTCAGCAAATAAAAGTGCTGGTACTGGCACCCCCCCTAATTTGGGAGAATCATGTTCGCAGCCCAAAAGGTATTCAGGAATATCATTAACATACAATGAAAATAGGGTGGGGGCCAGCACACATCCTTGTCTTACACCCCTGTTTACCTGAATAGGATCAGCGAGTTCGCCCATTGGACCCCATCTAACTCTTGCAAAATTATCTTCATGCAGTCTTATTAACTGCAAGAGGATTTCCCCTGGGACCCCCTGATTTTTAAGGATTTCCAGAGGAGATTTCTGGGGATAAGGTCAAAGGCTGCCTTAAGGTCCACAAAGGCAATATACAGATGACCCTTCCTGAATATTGTATATTTCCAAATTATGCAAAGAAATCTAAAAACCTGGTCAATTGTGCTAGTTTTAGCTCTAAAACCTGCCCGATATTTTGATAAAATACTATACTCCTCAATCCAATCGTTCAAATTATTTAAAATTTGCCGAGCATACATCTTCTGTAAAACATCGATTAAGCTAATCGGTCGATAGTGCAAAGGGTCATGGCGTTTACCCTTTTTAAAAATAGCTGCTATCTCAGCCCCTTTTCATGTTTCCGGTATAGGTGCTCCTGTGGCGACCGAGTTGCATAAAAGATTAATATAGGGGCCCCAAACCGCTTTATCATACCTCCATAGATCTCCTGGTATCTTGTCAGGTCCAGGTGCCATCCCTGGTTTTACTGCATTTATTGCTGCCATTGTTTCATCCAAACTAAAATATAATGAGGCACTATTTAAAAGTGTTTCATAATCTTGCGAACTATACTCAATAGCATTCATGGATGTAGAGTAAAGGCGGGAAAAATGGCTTACCCAAGTATTTGCATCTAAAAAAAGGTCTTTGCTACATCTCCCCTTTTTATTACCTCTAGCAATCAAGCGCCAAAAACCCGATTGATCATTTGTTTTGGCTGCAATAATTAATTTTGTCCAGATATTATCATCCCAGATTTTTTTAGTTTGGATTAATAGTCTCTTATACTGGGTCCTTTTATCCCTTAAGGCCACTATATCTTTGACTTTCGTTGCCTGAATAAGGTCCTTTTTTGCCTCGCGGCATTCTTTATTATACCATGGGTTGTCCAATGTGCTCGCTTCTGTTGCCCCCTTTTTGTGTTCTTTCGGAATCTTGCTTAGTATGGGTGTTAGATCTTCTACCAATCTATGGTGTATTTCCATAATTGGAATCTCTGTAACAGATAGATCTACATATGGGGAATCTATCTCTACAAAAGTGTCGTAGATCTGCTTAATAGCCATTTCATTCCCCCCTATCGAGGGCCACTGAAGGGCTCTACGATTATTGGTTAGTAATGGCTCAACAGCACTACTACTAGTATCTCCAACCCTCAGGGCGGCTAACTGGAAGAGGTGAGCAGTAAGGGTCAAACATAAGGGATAGTGGTCACTCTCAGATCGGTCATGGATTACTAAATCATATACCATTAAGCACAAGGGAATAGATACCAATATATAATCTATACAGCTTTTCGAATTGCCCCTACTAAATGTGGGGGCATTTGGACTGTCGGAAGGCAATCGTCCATTACAAGCTCGTAGGCCATGGCCTGAAACCAATCTTGTTAGCTGCGCAACAGCAGGAGTACAGGGTACTACTGGGCTACTGTCCAATGAAGGGATGTTATTGGCCATGTCTTCTTCAAAAATATTTTCAAACCCCACCACAGGTTCGAATTTGCGATTAAAGTCACCCCCCACAATTATCAAAACCATTTGATTAACTAAGGTTAAAAATTGATCTAAATATTGAATAACCTCAGATTCCTTGCTTGCTAAGTTTGGTCTACAATATAAATTTATTATGTAGACTTCCCTTTTATCAGGTGTTAGAAACTTTATTCCCAAAATATCCTGCAATGGGAAATCTACATGCTTTATATCAACACCGAAGGTAATTTTTACCCAAATGGCAAGACCTCCTGAGGGCCTCCCTCTAACTGAAGGAGTAGCAGCAGCACTAAATGTTTTTAAACCTACTTTGTGGGGGGTTTCCAAATCCCATGTTTCATGTATTAAAATTATTTCGCTTTGTCCGATATATTCCTGCCATACTACATCCCCTTGGTTTTTTTTTAGCCCTGCAATATTTCACGAAGTCAATCTTATCTCTGTTTGGCAATCTTCCATATTTTGTTCATTATCTACTTCTTCCACTTCATTTCCTAATCTTGGCATTTCCTCACAGTCATTGACAGGGTTACAAATAAAATTATTGTTTGAGGTATCCCTCTCAATATTCTGAGTTGAGTAGACCGGCTCAACTCCCACACCATTCTCCTCAGACAAGGGTATTGATAATTCATCAGGGTTGCCATGTATTATAACCTTCTGCCTATTGTTAGGGTTACATATTTGGTCCTTATGACTAGTATTCAAATGTAATCCTCCTGCATCCTTAATTAAAGTACTAGAAGGAATTCCTACTTCTACCTTGTCAGCGATAGTTTTCACTTTATAGTCACTTACAGAGGGCATAGGTACCAAGACATGAAGATCAACTGCAAGTACCCTTCCTCGCTGGGGTGTAGGTAGTTGTCAGTCTTGGGCATCCAAGTCCGACAATACCTGAAACCTATTAGACGTTGTGACTAAAGTAGACCTATTAATTAAGTGTCCAGCCGGCGGTTTGTAAAAATACCCCAAGGGGAGTGCACAAATACTAGTGTTAGGAGTAAAGGTTGTCTCGCAGTGGTGTAAAAAATAGCGAACCATCTGTGGCCTGCAGAAATTAACCACAACGCAGTCGCCCTTTAAGGATTGGCCTACCTACCCTACTCTGCGGACCATTAAAATCTCCTTAGTATCCGAGGGATGGAACCTTTTATGTTTTGTCAACCAGTCCACAGTTTTATTCTGTAGATCATCCCAATTTTCTCTCCGACCTGCCCTTAGAGCGGGAACACCAGCCAAAATTAAAGCATAAGGGCATGAAGCCGGGGGTAGACTTAGTGCATCTGTATTGGGGTCCAAAGAACCATTAGTTACATCAACTCTCAAGTCCTTAGTAGGAACACTCACATCCCATCCTAAGTCTAAGCATGATATACAGCTATTTTGTAGACCTTGTGAACCTAAGGATTTTGACCCATTTGATACCTCCTGCAACCTACCTTCCATACTATTGGAAGTGGGATTGATCATGTAATTTCCCTTAACTTTCCCGTCATGTACTAATGATGGACAACTATCCACCATTGTTCTTAAATCTTCCCTTTCTACTCTGCTCATTTGTCTACCTACCTTATTACAGCTTAAGTTTTTTATAACGGTGTCTAATTGATTACATTTTTCCCCAAAGTAGAGCAAAGATTTTTTCAACCAAATCATGGACGCAGGTTAGCGCTACTCCTAATGCTGATTTATTTAGACCAGCGTCAGGTTCAATCATAGCATCCTTAGTATTAACAACACTTGGGGCGTGAGACGGTGGAACCATGTCAGTTTGTTTGTCAACAGAGTTACTTTTCGAAGAGAAAACATTGACATTTTGAGCAGTATCGGCACAATCAGTTAACACCTTTTGTTTTTTTTTACCACAGCCCCCCGTTTTCTTTTAGCTGGCAAAGCTTCCACCGTCTTCAAAACCCTCGTCCTAGTGACTCTACCAGACACTGCTGGACAATTTAGATCTGGTTCAGGGGGAGAAGGGGGAAGAAGCAATTGGGGCATTTATGGAAGTGATGGGCAGACATTCTTGGACAGAATCCCCCGTTCTAAGTAAAGGGGTACCTGCTGCTAAATGGCACTCAAAAATAGATGGATCCAAAGAGAGACGTCGCTCAGTTCGTTCTATTTCATGCGTCAAAAGTGACTCCGTCCTAACCAAAAAAGCATCTAACGTACCCGCAACTCCCTTACGTTTATCCATACTAAAGTGGCTTGCAGTTCAGAAAAACAATTAATTTACTGTATGATGACACAATAACTTTATGCACCAAGTTATTGCCAAATTAGTGTCTCAAAGGCCAAGATCCCAGAAGGGTGGCCCAGCCCAATCTCTTCCTGGCTCTGACAGGCGCAGGACGGGCCCGCCCTTGGCCAGGGCTTTGCCCGCACGAGTCCTGCGCTGCGGGAGCCCGCTGGCGTTTAAATGCGGCGCCTCCGGGCATGAACATGACGGTGCGCGCACAGGAGGAGGCGCGGTGGATTGTGGGGCTGTAAGTCCTGAGCCCCACTGAACAGGTAGGCAAAGTGGCGGCAAGTTTCCTTAGGCGGGCGTCCCGCGCTGCGGGTGCCCGCTGGCGTTTAAATGCGGCACCTCCGGACGAAGATGACGGTGCGCGCACAGGAGGAAGCGCGGTGGATTGTGGGGCTGTAAGTCCTGAGCCCCGCTGAACAGGTAGGCAAAGTGGCAGCAAGTTTCCTTAGGCGAGCATCCCAGCGCCTGGCGTTCAAAGGTGTCGAAAAGGCTCCAAGGCTCCAAAGCTCGAGGGCTGACCCGGAAATCCGGCTGGCTGGACACTGGAAAAACACTGGACACTGGAAAACTGAGTTATTCACCACTCCAGTACCAGCACCCAAACCAGTGCTATGGATTCCTCTGCGCCTGCAGGTTTTTAATAATCCGGTAAACTCGGGTACAGCCTACCTGCCTGCTGCGGCCCTTGGATGCAGTCAAGCACAAGGATTTCTTACAGGGAGCAAGCAGAGGGCTGGTGCAGGGACCACCGGCAACACAGAGCACAACAGCGGTCTTGGCGTCCTCTGCAGCCTCAGCAGCTCCGCTCCGCTCTGCCCTTACGCACTGCACCATGATTCATTTTATATCCTCCAATCTGGCTGAATTTATTTTATCTAATGCTTCCCAGCTAATAAAACAAAATCTTGGCATCAAGTTTACATTTTGGCATATCAGGAACAGGTGGGATATGTCCCCTGAAACTTTTGATCACAAAGCCATCCTGATCCCCATGAACTGTATGCCACAGTATTGTAAATTGCATTTCATGTGGAAAAATGAATGGGCTAGTTTACAGATTAATAATACACCTCTCATTGAGGATACAGTCTCGAACCTTGGAGCATAGTCTGTCTTGCACACCCCTAGGCATTTTGACAGGAGCCTCACAAATGTCAATCATTGTTTTTATCTGTAAATTATTATATTTTGGTCAAAAGAATTTGAACGTCAGTTTATGCTAAAACAGAAAAAGGTGATTACTTTACAACAGGAAACACTTGAAGCTTCCACCAACCCCCGCAACCCGCATTCCTCCTCACTCGCCCTCGCTCACACCCCCGCATCCCTCGCATCCTTCTACATCTCCGCCAATAACCTGGAACGACACCCCCCCCCCAGCTCCTTACAGCCCCCTCGCTGGCAGACTTCAGAAAGAGACTCAAGATCTGGCTCTTCGACGGAGACACAGCGCCCAGATACCCCTAGCGGTGACAGTGATGCGCTTTCCAAATGCTGTTGATTGATTGATTGATTTATTGATTGAAAGCATTTAAAGTTAAAGGCTGCAGTTATAACCCTTTCCACCAGAGTTCTTACTTGCCTCTGGTCAGAGTGCTCCAAACAACAGGGAAAGACATTCGCGGACCTCAATCCAAGCTTTCTTGTGGGCCGTTCCTAATTAAAGTTGTCATATTGCGAATCGATCAAAGGCAAGAGCCCCTTCTTGAAGGTGAATTTGGAGGGTGCTTTCTACTTTGGAACACCTGTTCCTTTGCTCACTCTTGTCTTAACTACCTTTACCTAGTCGACGTCTGATTCAACAAACTCTGCACCTCTTCCCAGATAACTGCCACACACCCTCGACGTTTTCATTGGTGGGGAAAATGGAGAACAAAAAAAGTGACGCAAATTCTGACACAATTTTTTTTAAATTTCATCTGGAATGCAGGTCAGAAAGCCTAAGTCGTTAGGTATTGTATGGTGTAATGCTCAAAATTAGATATTAATTCAGAATTATGTATATTTCCACGACGTGAGGAAAGAAGAACGCGTAAAACTACATTTTTCTGACTAAAAAGGGGGCTAAAAAATATGAAGTGTCAGAACAAACTTGCGTTCCCACAGTTGTCTTACCAAAATACTGTCTTGTGAATGCCCTCTAAAGATGCACGTGCCTCTCATTCTTCGGAGGGAAAACCACCGCGCATTCTGTAATCGGCACCATGATAAGGCTGCAGACACGACAAATTCCGGCCGCCCTGTACTGATGCACGTCCCTGGGTCTGCCATGGGAAGTGTAATTCGGAGAATGCCTGAAATGGCAGATGTGCCACCTAAAAATATTCTGCCGCGAAAGGGTAGTAAACTGATGGAGCATCATGGAAATGCTCGAGAACTCCAGCTCAGCTCAGTTCAGAACACAACTAATAACAAGATTACGAGGTACAGCTACTAGTTTGCGCCCAGCAGACACGACTGTGTTGGGGCCAAGTATCCAGACAGTGTGTGTGCAGAGCTCTCCTTGAACCCCAGAGTGCGGGTTACAGTACTGAATTGTAAAGCCACAACAAACTGATCAAGGCACTAGCAGCCAGCAATTTCAAAATGGCTCTATGTGAAGAGTAGAACCAAGGGGGTAGCCAGAAAATTAAAATGTCCCCACTTTGATTAAAATCTCCAATGACACCGAGTTTGTGAAAGTAGTAAGTCAAGCCCTTCCTTGTAAAGTTTTGTTCACCCAAATATCCATCTAGTCATTCATTTATCCTCCCACCCTTTCCTCCACCTATCCATTCAACTATATATTTCCATCATTTAGATCAAAAAGGCTAGACCAATATGTTTAATATGTATTTTAAAACTTATGGTTGATCTTTGTCCAAACTTGAGCAAATGTTTTAAATCCTTATTGATGTATTATGTTTTTTTTTTAAATGTTATGCTTTTAAGACATTGTCTGTCGAATAAAGCCTTATTGACTTGAATATTTCCATCATTTCATCCTTCGGTCCATCGCTTAACCATTCCATTCATCCATCCATCTGTTTACAAATCCACCCGCCAACATTTCTTTTCCATCCTTCTATGCTTCGTTATTACATTCGGCCATTCTTACACCATTCCATCCATCCAAAGACTATTTTGTTCATACATCAGTCCATTCATTCACCCATTTCCTTTGTTTCACTCTTTCATCCATTCTTCCTTTTAGCCATCCATCCTTTTAAGCATCTTTGGACCCTTCTGTGCATTCATCCCTTCTTCATCCATGAACACTACTTTCATTTACTCTTTTCGACTTGCTTTTCTTCCAGCCTTCCTTTCTTTCACCTTTCCTTCTGTCCACCATTTCTTCCATCTTCCCTTGTCCATTTTCACTTTTCCATTTTCTATCTACCATCTTTCTTTCCTTTCTCTTTTGCGCTTACTCTATTTGCTGCTCTCCACACTTTCTTGATATTTTCATAATTTCTTTCTTTGTCTCATGGTTCACTTAACGGCCTTTACCTCCCACTCTTCAGCACTTCCCTGGTAGTCCTTTAGAACTTTGAGGCTTTGTCTGCATACCTACAGACTTAAGAGGACAATAAAACGAATACATATTTTGATGAAACCCAGCTTATCAGGCCATGGCGGCAGGGGGAACCCCAATTGAAGCTGTAACAGAGGGGGGCTCACTATGCCTCGGAGTACAACAATATCTCCTATTCAAGCCAACAGTCCAACACATTTTCTGATGGTCTTTTATATATCCGCTGAGCCAGGTCACAAGCAGTTTCTTAAGGATCAGCCTCTTGTTTATCTTCAACATCTGTTTTTCAGGCTCGTCATGGCCTTCTGTAGCTAATCCCTCTATCAATGTATCCTGTTCATCTGCTGTTCAAAGCGCATAACATTAGCAAAAAAGATCAGTATCAAGCTTAGGGAAATCAATAAGAATTCTTCTAAGTTGTGTTCTGATATGTCATTGGTGTTTTTATAGCGTGCTAATCACCCATGGGGGTATCCTGGCGCTCCTTAGCAGGTGTGTGAGGCTGGCCCTGGAGGCTTCTTCGGAAAGCCAGGTATTCAGCTTCTTGCTAAAGTCAGGAAGTGAGGAGAAGGCTCTGATGTGTTGAGGGAGGTTATTCCATGCTTCAGGGATCCGGTACAAGATGGGGTGGACCCCTGCTCTTCCTTCTGTGCATGCATGGAGTGTGTGCTAGTGAAAGATTGGCAGAGTGGAAGGGTCTGGAAAGTTGGTGGAAGTGAATGAGGCTGTTTAGGTAGGCAGGGCCAGTGATGTGAAGAGCTCTGTAGGTGTAGGTGGGGAGTTTAAAGTATGAGTGCTTGTGTATCAGGAGCCAGGGGAGTTCCCCAAGGTGTGGTGTGAGTTGGGCTCGGCATGGGAGGTTGTGGACTAGTCTGGCTAATGCTTTTTGGACAGTCTGCAGTTTTATTGTGTGCTGACTGTTGATCCCTGTGTATAGGGTGTTTCCATAGTCTAGTCTGCTGGTGATGAGGGTTTGGGTGATTGTTTTCCTGGTCTTGTATGGTAGCCACTTACATATTTTCTTTAGCATCTTTAGTGTGTTTAAGCAGGACAAAACCAGAGTGTTTACTTGGGCGGTAATGTCTAGTTTGTTGTCTATGACAATTCCAAAGTTACTCGCTTGCAAGCAAGGCATGGATTCAAGGTCGTTGGGCCACCAAATAGAGTCCCATGGCTAAGCCTTCTTCTTGAAGACTAACCCCTCAGTTTTGTCACAAGTTCTTTTTGAGGCAATTGGATTTCATGCAGGTAGCCACTACTGTCATGCAGGAGGTGAACTTTCTCATGGCATTGGTTGTTCTGTTCAAGAGGGACAGTATTAGTTACGTGTCATTGACATAAGTAAGGATGTTTATGGTGTAAGCTCATATGACATCGGCCTGCAAGGTCTGAAGATGTTGAAGATCACTGGGCTGAGCAATGGAGCCCTGGTTGACTATGCATATAAGACCTCGAGGCGTAGGACGCATGTTGACAGGTTGAGTCCTAGGATGCCTGCTTCAAGAAGTTGTTGTTACTATAAGGGCAGTTTCCATGCTGTGAATAAAGTCTGAATCCTGATTGTGTTGTGTTGTGAAGCTGGTGATTGGCGAGGAGGTCGGAGAGGCGCTTGTCGATGGCTTTTTCAGGGCTTTGGCTGGATAGGGACGGAGGGATGTCGGTAATTGGTAAGTGTGGTCGGGCCAGCTGAGGGTTTCTTTAGGAGGGCTCTGACAGCTGTGTGTTTCCATGGTTCCAGGAAAGTGGCTGTACAGATGGAGGTGTTGAGGACAGAGGCGAGGGCCTCGCTGACAGGGACAGCTCCTTCATCAAAGGCATGGTGGGGGCAAGCGTCTGCTGGGGCCCCAGAGTGAATGATCTACAGGATTGTTGTGGTTTTCTCTGTGTTACTGGTATCCCATGTGGTGATTGTGTTGACTTCCTTCGTCACTAGGAGACTTCTGTAGAAGGTCATGGGGTCCAGTTGCAGTTGGGGAAGTTGCTGTATAGGATTATGATTTTGCTGCAAAAGAAGTTCGAGAGGGCACTGCACCGATCTTACGATGTGTTGATGTTTCTGGTGACAGCTGCAGGTGTGGTGAAGTCTTTGACGATTGCGAAGGTTTCTTTGTTGCTATTGTAGCTCATATTTATCCCTTCGACTAGGTTTATCGGATGAGCTGGTGGTACCTTCTCGGGGCGCGTTTAAAGGCGCCTTTTTCCACTTCCCCTGTGCTGGTTCTCCATTCCTGTTCCAGTTGTTGCATTGTTACTTGGTTATTTTGAGGTCTTCAGTGTACCAGATTGCTTGTGTTATGGTTTTTGCAACAAAAAAAATGTGCACAACCCTATAATAAATTTAGATTTGAACCCACATTTTTAGTCTCCCTTGCCAACAGGGCTTCAGAAACATATAGAAAACACTCCTCTTAACGACCTGGTGCTACCTCGTCAGCAAGGATGTACCAGGAAGACATTCAGTTCTAAGTCCTTCACTATACAAAATTCTTCCTTTATTTCTTAATTCACAAGAAAAAGATGGATTTCAGTGATTGGCTGGGAGAAATGGATCATATTTTGGAACAGGAAGAATATAAAGATGGTGCCTTCTGCCCGTACCAACTCACATGCTAATATAACCAGTGCTATTATAACCTACAACATAAAGTGGAGATAGGCCAAAGAGGCCCAAGAGAACTGCATGAAATTAACTTCTCCATCTCAGATTCCCCTATCGTGTGATTACTGATTCAGGAAAGCTTTAAGGCACTGAATACACACTAATCTATGTTACTACATAGAATGCATAGAGTGACTTAGCTTAGTCAGTGAGATTCAGGGGGTGTGAATCTCCAATTTCCCACCTAAAAAGCAGTGGGCCACAGGGTGAATGTGTGAGGTGACCGAGGTTCAGGATGGACTGTTATAAGGAATAAGGTCAGAACTGAGTTGCATTGGGTGCTCCTCTGAGGCTTATTTAGCATTTGGTAGACAGGTACTCGGTTGCATATGTTGCAATGGTGATGGAGTACCCTGCATGCCAAACTGAAGGTCCGTCTACCCTATTTGGAGTCCGGCGGACCACAAAATTTACTGTCAGTGTAAAACTTAATTCAACAGCCGGATGGAGTAGGTGCCATTAGAAAAAGGCCAATCGACTGTCCACTTCATTTAGAGCGGATGGTCAGAATGTACTGTCCGTTTCCACCAGGTATATCCTGGTGCTGGTAGTGATGGACAGTAAAAGAAAATTAAAAAAAACGAAACATTACGTCATTAGTGTTTTTTCTTTTTCAAATACAAACACCTGTTTTGGAAGTTTGTTTATGTAAAACAAAAAACAAAAATTGGAAAAATATGATCGATCTGCCCATTCAACTTTTTCTACATTGACAGAAACCACCATGACGGCAGCGGGCTGGAGGACATTTCTAAATTTGGTGGATTGAGTAGAGGCAGTAAAGTCCTATGCCACTCTGTGTGCCTCTACTCTGTCTGCTAAATCCTAAAACAGGTTCTCGGTCTAGAGAGCCACAGTAGGCAAAAACACAATGGTTTGGAATACTACCCCAAGGGATTGCTGGGGTTAGACTATTTACAAGCATTTGTCTCATCACCTTTTGTTATTTGATTTGCCATCAGTATGCCTGGAAAAATGATGTAGCTTTCCAAGCCTACTACTGCCAATGTTTGTGAATTCTAAAAAACACTTCTTTGGGTGCAGATTTACTTCTGTTTTGGTAAACCAGTCACTGAGGGGCATAATTACAAAGAAGTGGCACAACACAGAGCTGCAATCAAAATTGAAGTACTGAGTTACAACACTGTTAGGCCTGGCATCTTTTGGCTGGATTTGATCTAATTTGATTAAAGAAGATTCATAATAAACACCATATTTGGAATACATACATTGGAAATTCATTGGACTTCGATTTTTTGCCATATGGTATAGGTGAGTCACTCTACAGCCGGCGTTACAGTCCACAGGCACTATACCCATGTGTGGGCATAATCGCCTGAGTGGATGGGTCACTGTGATATCAAAGTTCACCCGTAGTTATTACAAATCGACAGGGAAGCCATAACGAGCACTTAGGCTGGACACTCGTCATTACAAGTTCCCCAGCTACATGATGGCTTCACTGGACCCAAAGGTGCTTGGTACCAAACTCCTCGTCCTAATAAACCCACACTGATGCCAGTACTAGATTTATTAATAGATGCACCCATAGAGCACCTTAGAGGTACCTCCTGAAACCCTACCACCTACTAGTGTTTTGACTGACTGGTCTCAACCAGCCAGCCACCATAGACAAGTTTGAGACCTTCTTTCGCTCTCGGAGGCCAGGAACAAAGCCTGCTCTGAGCGAGGTTTCACGCCTCGTCCAAGCAGGATGGGCATTCCAGGGTGGAAAGCTTCAAAGGACCGGCCACCTTTGATATGCAACCCCGGGCCTCTCCAGATAGTGGGGGTGCCCACTCCCTGTCCTGACACCAATTTTTAACAGCACTACAGGTGGGGACATTTTTAAGATTAGGAGGTGTGCCCACATTCAGCCAGCCCCACCCCTAGGGCAGTCCAGAGGATATGGACCCCAATTTTCAGATTCCTCCATGTCGTTTTGGATGGAATTGGCCTTCTATGGTCAGGGTTATGCCTGCTTTCTGCAGGAAGTGGTCAAATAGAGGGCTGTAGAAACCCTAAAGGTAGGTTGCCCATTAGCTACTACCGGTCACTCCCCAAAAAACCCTTAACCTCTTCAGCGCTGCGCGGATTCCCGCGCAGTGCTGAAAGATCTGAGCGCGGGCGGGGCCATGACGGAACGGTTCCGTCATAAGCACAGCCCAACCGGCGTGCATTACGGAACCGTTCCGTCATCGGCATCGAAGAGGTTAAATGTGTATTTTGTTTTGTAAGTTTCTTTATTGATTTTTAAAGAAAAACAAAACAAATCAACAATGATACACTGCTTGCAAACACATCTCCAAGATGTCAATAATCATGTTAATACCCACAATATAATCAGAAAAGATACATAAAACATAAGTGGAGAAAATTGGGGGCAGCCTTGCCAATAGGACAAGTGTATAATGGAACAAAGATAGAAAGACGAGGAAAAGGTCATACTGCTAGTAGAAAGAGGGGAAGGACGCTAATGTGGGATGTTTGGGTCTAATGTGCTGAGGTAATCGCAAGTGGCCCCCAGATATCCTTCAGATGGGAAGAAGGAGGTTGCAGGAGTGCGCAATCTTCACTAACAGTTTCACAGAATGACATACTTCTGAGCCAGGCATGAGAAGAGCGGGCTACGGTACTGCCCAACCCAAGAGGAAGCATGTGGGAACTAAGCTGCGTACAGAGTGTGGTACGTCTCTGGTGTTTTCCAAGAGTGCAAAAGGGGGTTTTCCAAGAGTGCAAAAAGGGGACTCGGGGAGAGCTCTAAGTCGGTCATAGCAGTAACATGCACAAAGACAGAGGCCCAGTAAGCATATATAACAGGACAGGTCCACGGTAGATGTGCAAAGTCAGCACCTGGTGCATGGCATTTAACTCACAAATCAGATCTAGTGGGGTCAAATTTAACAATGTCCGAGGTGAAAGATACATGTGATGAATGAATTTAAAGTGTAACAGTTTGTGTGTGTGTGTAGTTGCTCGAAATACTCCATTTGTGAACAACAGAATGTCCATATTTTATCCATGAGGGGGGATACCCAGCTCCTCTGCCCATAATCTCTGCACCCCTACGGTGGTGTCAGGTTTGAGTGAGATGCACACACGATCTAGTCCTAAATGTGTATTTGAGTGGCACCCCTGAGCCCAAGAACTCTGATTTGATTGATCAACAGCACCCTGCTCCAGGTAGAACCCAGGCAATTCCAGAAGAACTGCTGATAGTACTTTGAACCTTGGCCCACTACTATTGCGATTCTAGAAGGTGAACCCCTGAAAACGACTGTACCTATTTTTATGCACCTCTGACTATAGGATTGCATTGTGTGTAAAAGCGCACAGGATTGAACGTTTTACTTACCTGTCAATATTTGTATTGAAAACTGTACTCAACTTTAAATGAAGTTCTTGTTTTCAAAATATATATACAAAAAGAAGTGTTATTTTTTTAATCTGGTCTCAGATTTATTCTTTGAGTGGTGGTCTCATCTATTGCCTTTGTGAGTAGAACAAATGCTTAGCACTACCCTCTGATGAGCCTAACTGCTCACCCACACTACCACAAAAGAGAGCGTTAGTATTATCTACTTTTTCCTCTGTAAAACAAATGAGGACCACTGGACTCTCTGCATAGTGTATTTTGTCTTAGTACACTAGCTTCCTACATTTCCTGTTTGAAATGCAATGTTAATTGGTTTCTCCATGATTGGCATATTTGATTTACTAGTAAGTCCCTAGTACATTGCATGATGAGTGCCCAGGGCCTGTAGATCAAATGCTACTAAAGGGCCAGCAGCACCGATTGTGCCACCCACGAGTAGCCCTGCAAGCATGTCTCAGGCCTGCAACTGCGGTGTCTGTGTGTGCAGTTTTAAACTGCCATTTCGACCTCACAAGAGCATGCACTTGCTAGGCCCAAACCTTTGCTTTTATTACATGTAAGGCACCAGAGGACTGGGTCTTGAAACGCGTCCGCACTTTTGTTTTTCAACACGGAGGAATTTGAATAAACTTGTTGTGACGTGTTAATTTGAAAAATGTGTGTCTCTTCACTTCTCATGCAACTAAAATCTTTTTGGTAAATATAAACAATTGCAAAGAAAGGAATGATTTAATAAAAATTAAATTCAAACAGAAAAGATAGTGGTCTGTTTGTTGCTCAAAAATAATAAGAGCATAACGTCAAACTGAGCCAGGTTCTCCTTTTTAGGTCTCGGCTAGCGAAGGCTGCGCTTGCGCAGTCTCGCTCGCGAGAGATAATGACTTAGAGAAGAGGGGCTTGAACCCGCCCCTCTTCTCCCCTCTTCTCCATTGGCTGGCCTCTTGAATGTTGGCCAGCCATTGTAGAAGAGGTTCGTCACTCTGAACAGGCCCCGTCCTTTTCGGATTAGGGGGCTTTTTTTTTGCAACTTTTCTAATTATCTCCTCCAGCCAATGGCAAGAGGAGAACACGCCCCCGAATCCGAAAGCGCCGCTGCCTTTCTCCGAGGCATTTCTGCTTCGCCTCGGAGAAAGGCAGTGGTGTGCTTGTTTAAAGGTTATTTTTTAGGACTCTGAGAACATATGTATTTTCTTTTATATGCGTTTCTTGCTTTTGTTATGTGTTCAAAATGTTCCTTGTCAGTTATGCTGTTATTCGTATGGTTGTAATATTTAACGGGAGGGGATGCGTTGCGTGTACACTATTCTATGAGGAACGTTTGCTTCATGTTGACTCCTTAACACCATTTGCAATAGAACCCATATCTGTGGTCGTTTCTTCCCTAACAGCACTATACCTTTCTATAACTGAACGTGGACATTTTGCGGTCTTTAAATGGCCAAACGTATCTAGCTCGAAATTCACTTGCTTCATTGGTCTATCTTCCATGTCAAACAAACATCGTCACTCTGCCCTGCCTCCTTTGCGTATTTGGCTCTTGGGAGGGGATGTGGTACGTTGGCTGCACTGCTGACTTTGGTGTTAGAAACCAGGGTTCGAGCCTCGGGGTCGCGTCCACATCCTGTGATTCTGGGCAAATCACATACTCTCCCCGTGCCTGCATGTGTGATGTAAATACGGTGCTCGTGTAAAGCGTTTCAATACCTTCAGGTCGAGTTCACGCAATATAAATTATGCAATTAAAAAAAAACAACACGGTGGTTTTTAAGTAGCAATATTTCCGTTTCAAATGGAGTTCTGATGTCTTTTCTTAGACGGCCGTCTTGTGAGCTTTGCCCAAACCGGCAGTGTGTTTTTTTTTAGCCACACACTACCGGAAGCAATTTACTGGTGCAATACAGTTTACACATTGTTTCGACTCTGTGAATTATTTCAAACCGAGGCTTGGCACGCAAGAGAGGCGTCACTGAACAAACAGGAGCCATAGAGTTCCCGGCGGTGGTTTTCTGCTCCTTGTGAATCCATGGCGGGAATCCCACCAGATTCATGGCAACCGCCCACCGTGGTGTTAGAAACCAGGTGAGATTAGCACCACCCTGCTGTTTAACGCCATGAAATACCCATGAGTAGAGTGACCACCCTTTCTCCTGAACGCAACCATGTCATAGGGAGAGGATGTGGTCCGGCGGCTGCACTGCCGCCTCCTGGTGCAGGAAACCAGGGTTCGAGCCTCGAGGTCGCGTCCACATCCTGTGATTCTGGGCAAATCACTTAATCTCCCCGTGCCTGAATGTGTAATGTAAATACGGTGCTATGTAAAGCGCTCCAAAACCTTCGGGTCGAGTTCGCGCTATATAAAGATGCAAAAAAAAAGTAGTGTTTTCGTGGTATCTGACTAGATAGTATAGATTTCAAAAGGAAAGCCAGGACTGCTTTAGACACTCATTTGCTAACCATACCCACGTGGGATGTTTAGGACAGAAACAGCAGCAGTCGCGTTTGAGTTGTATTGTTCACATTTGGTTGGCTTTATTGTAAATATAATTTGGTGCTTCCGATTAGATATCTTTACTTCCTTTTCGTGTACTTGTTCCTTCCAGAGCGGTTTCTTTACCATCCTTTTGATTGGAGAACTTTAATTCCACTGGTTATTTTCAGGCGATTTATGCTTATGTCACATTTTTCTCAAAGCGGCAATTTATTATTTGCATGGTTAAGAGTAGAGTTGCAAAATAGTATTTGTATGAACCAGTATTTTTTGGGGGCACAAAATCGAATATCCGGTCTTAGTAACTTATCGCACCATACACCTATAAATAACGGGTGTAATACATATCTTGTACAGAAGATATATACATTGGTATAGAGTCACTGTGTGTGTAGCATATTAATTGTATCAGTATAAGACTATATTAAAGAATAAACGTGTGGGTGATTTACAGTCACGCTTCGAGCACCACTTTAGAAATGTTCTCATTTTTACTTTTTAAATTGATAGATCACAAAAATTGCAGAAGAAACTGCACTGAGCAAGGCTATTTCTAAAGCTTCTCAAATGTTAAGTTTATCTTTGGCACAGCAGCACCAACATCTGCAGGTTTCACACTGCTGATTTGGTGCATGCTGCGTTATTCCACCCCCCCACCCCGACTCCTTTTTCCTTAGTTGTGTATTGAAATTGAGGCTCGAGAGAACTCCATCATTTCCACGTTCCTCCCCCTCCTCCTTCATCACACCGGGCTTCTTCGTCGAGGTTCATTGTCTTGCTGTGTTGTTTTTTTGCAACATAGACCCCTGTATTTTTTTCCTTTGTGAGTTTCCAATCACCGTCTCTGGGGGTCTCTCTGCCCTTACCTCTTCCTCTTGTCAGCCTGCTCCCCTTTTATATTCCCAGTCACTTTCTCCTGGCCGTCATTCTGCTAGTCTGGATTCCTCCTCTCCTTCTTCTTAATTTACTATCCCTCCTTCTGGAATCGCTCTCACTTTCCCTTCCTTCCACTTCATTTACCTGCCACACTCCTGCAGTGCTGCGTCCAAACCCAATGTGCACTCACACGGAGCGAGGTCCTGTCAGGAAGTTGTCCGTATCATCTTGGAATACTGATTCTACCACTAGTGATTTAATATACATACCTGGATTATGTAACCACATAGTCTGCGAGTAACAAAATATAAATTAAAATTAAAAAAAGGATTTCTGCCCTCAGCTTGTCCACCCAGTTTTAACTCTTCAGATCTTGAGTGGTGAGGTCCTTTTTCAGGGATTGTCTATCCATCGTTTGGCTTCAGAATTTATTTTTTGATCGAGTTGAAACGTTGCAGATGTTAAATACAGCCTACATTTTGAAGAGGTTTCCACAACTATTGTCGCTGTTCAATGTCTATTTGATTTGTTTATGATAAAGGCTCTCTCTTTCACTACCTCAATCTTTCTCTATCTCACTACCTCACAACATCACTCACTGTTTCTATCTCACTACATCAGAAAATACCTCTCACTCACTAACTCACTCTTTCACTACCTCACTCTCTATCTACCTCACTCTCTCTCACTACATAACTCTCTATACATCACTACTCCCCTCTATCTATATCACTACCTCACTATCTCACTACTTCTCTCTCTAAAAAGATCAATACCTCACTCTCTCACTACCTCACTCTCTATATCACAACTTCACTCTCTCTCTAACTCACTACATCACTCACTCTCTATCTCTCTACCTCACTCTTTCTATCTCACTAACTCACTTGCACTGTGGTGGCTCTGTCTGTGTGTGGGTAACTGTGTGTGTGTAGGTGGCTCTGTGGGTGGCTCTATTTGTGTGTGGGTTGCTCTATGTGAGTGGCTCTGTGTGTGTGGGTGGCTTTGTGTGTGTGGCTCTGTGTGTGGGTGCAAATGCAATAGGTCTCGCATTTGAGAGTGATTAAGCTATTGACATTGTAAATAACAATGCCGTTTCTTTAACCCCTTCGACGCGCATGACGGAACGGTTCCGTCATGCACGTCGGTTGGGCTGTGCTTATGACGGAACCGTTCCGTCATGGCCCCGCCCGCGCTCAGAACCTTCAGCGTGGCGCGGAAATCCGCGCCGCGCTGAAGGGGTTAAATGTTTTAAAAACAAAAACATAAAAATAATGTCATGAGCAATGCCAATAGCTCTAACTTTAACAATGCTGAGACCATTGCATTGTAAATGCTTGTTGTATTCACTTTTAAAAAGTTGGCATTGTCTTACTTTAACCATTCTGTGGCTCTGCCTGTCTCTGAATAGGCCTCTGGGTGGCTATGGTGACAGTTTGGCTCTTCTACATTCAACCTAGACAGTCACACAAAGGGTCCCGACATGTGCCCTGCTTATCCTGATGGCCCATCACCAGGCTGATGGCTTTACCTGAGCTAGAGTGGTGGGAGGAGTTGACACTCACACCTGAATAGGGTTGTGTCTGTCCCCTCACAAAGCAGTCTCTACCCCCTGTAGTGTCTGAAGACAGGGCCAGGAAGGGCAGGGTCTTGGGCACTACAAAGACTTTACTTTGAATTCTGCCTACTTCAAAGGCTGAAATGGGTATAAGCACTGGACCTCTGACACCATATACTGAGAACACTTCTGGATTGAGGACAATCTGCCAGGAAGAAGAGCGATGTTGTTTCAGGAGGGACTGCTACTTTGCTGTATGCTTTGCTGTGCTGGCCTGCTACTTGTGTCCTGGGAGTGAAAGGACTGGACTTTGCTTTCTACATCCTGCTTTCTGGGGTTCTCCAAAGTCTTGGACTGAGCTTGTCTCCTGTTAAGAAGTCTCAGGGCCATCAAAGACTTCACCTGCCAGCACCTGGGCTCCTCTTCTGAGAGTGCTCCCTTGCTAAGTAATGCTAAATTCAGTTCCTGGGCCCTTGGAAGTGAGTTCTGGTGCAACAAGGAACAAAATCAATTAATCTACTCCCAGCGTCATTCAGAACCGGCGCATCAGTGCAAAACTCAATGCATCACTGCTGCCGGCGCTGAAGGGAGGTCCCCGTCGATGCATTGGCCATGGCTTTCAACATATGCCCTGACTTTTCGCCACAGCGCCTCTGAAAAACCACCGCTGTGTGAATTCCATAGTACTGCATCACCGAAGTTCGTGACGCGCCGCTGCGACTCCTAAGCAGCGTCACTGCTGTGGAATTGATGCGCACGACTTGACTTTCGACACATCACCGACACATCTCTGGGAGCTGATTTCATCAACGACATCACCGCAGTAAGGAACCAAGGTATCGTGCCTGCAAATGAAGCATCATCTACCCTGCACCACGCATTGTCACCGGGCGTTAGTGGCTCAGCGACTCTGCACCGTCTTAAGGAACCGATGCATCACTGTCTACAGTGACTCATCACCTCCTCTGCGCAACGCACTGTCCTCGAGCGCCAACGTGGCACTGACCTGCATAGCAATAAGGAACAGACGTATCATTGCCTACAGCGACACATCCCCTTCTTTGCTGAACACATTGTCCCCGAGCGCCAACGTGCCACCGACCTGCATAACAGTAAGGGACCGACGCATCACCTATATCTTTAACGCTTCACCTCCCTTGCGTCACACATCGTCTATGATTATTAACGCATCTAGGGTACTTTGTACTAGCAAAGCGCAACCCTTGATTCCTAAAGAACTATAACTCTATTTAACTTTGAAAATCCATATCTTAAGTTGTGTCTGTTGGATTTTTGTCATTTTGGTCTTGTTTCAATCAGATAAATATTGGCTATTTTTCTAAACTGGTGTGTATTCATTTTGTGGTGTTTTCACTGTGTTACTGTGTGTGTGTGTGTGTGCCCAAATACTTTACACATTGCCTCTGAGATAAGCCTGACTGCTATTGCCAAACTACCATGGGGGTGAGCATGGGTTATTCTGATGATGTAACTTACTTACCCTGAATATAGTGAGGCCCCCTGCTTGGACAGGGTGCAAACCACTGTCAACTAGAGACCCCATTGCTAACAGTCACCTTAGGAGAGCAGAACCGCACCATATCTTCAAAGTTCTGCTCTCTTCATGAACTGGCACACTCTGGGCTGCCCAGCGCCAACGCAGGCACCCTTGCACCAGAGTACAAGGTCAGGATACTTTATGTGCAGGAAGGAGTACCTACCTGCACAGAAACTATCCCTGTAGGTTTTTCACTATTTACATTTGTGCTGCAGAATGCAGCACACATGCAAAGGTGAAATAACAAAAAAATAAAAAAGACGTTTCTCCTTGCTACGCAGGCCTCAGGCAGGCGCACCATTTTGGCACACATCCAGGTCTGGTAACTCTTTGTAAATATGGGTTTCAATCAAAATCGATGGGTGGATGCACGGGATTGCCCATGCACCAACTGTAGAATGCCTACCTGACGGTAAGTAATGCAAGGCAGTGCAATTAGCTGCGTTGAGAACTTTTTCTTAAACAAAGCCACACAAATTGACATTTGCGTGGCTTTGTAAAAACAAAAAAGGATATTGCATCGGAACACCACAAAATCTTTGTAAATCTGGGCCTAAATATATGTAAGTTCCTGCTCTAAAAATGAACAAGTTAAAATCTTCTAGTGAAATCAGGATGACAAGAAAAACCGACACAGACATAGCAGACCCGACTCAGGGTCTCCAGACCCAACTACCACGCCAAGAATGTATTTATTTGGGGGGTGGGGAGGAGGGGGGGTCACACTCCAAACATCCCCCCTTGTACCTAGGCCCTTGAATATATCTCTCATGCTACTGACTGCTACACCAAAAGTCCACATTCTTATGTACCAGGGCAGAACATGGATATCTTGGATTTCTTCGTGATCAATCACAGAGGCACATGCATTAGTGCTTGGCCTGGGATATATTAAGAAGACGGCAAGGAGCGCCTAACTGTTCCTCGATAAGGCAGCACTGGATTGTGACAAAGGTATTAAAAAATAGCCTTATTGCCCGAACAGCGAGTACCCAAACACAAAAGTGTTAAAATACCTGGAGCCCCGAAAATTCTCGTACCACAGCGGATTCAGTTTGATGTCCTATTCAGCTTTCTAGGCGTATAATGTGTTTACAAAAATAGGTTTTTGTTGGCCAGACTCAGTTTGGCGCAATAGGAATAAACAATGTCGTGCATAAACCTTAATAAAGAACAAAAATGTCATAAAGCGTAGCAACCAAGATTATTAACCAACTACGGGCTACGATGTTATTTAATTCCTTACAAAAATATTTTTACAAGCCTCTGATCCACTGAGCCGTTCCTAAACTGGGAGAATGTTTGCTGGCAGGGCCCCCAGAGGCTGCGCCCAGCAAAGTACCAAAATACAGCTGGTATGAATAATAGGGATGTGCCAGTGGGCGTCTGGTTCTCTATCGTTTCTATCTGTTAGCCCCAAGATACAGACAGCCGCAGGGTTCAGAGGAGGCGGCCGGGGAGGTCGAGCAGAATCGGCAGCTGCTGGAGTACAAGCGCACGAGACGCAGCTTCAAATGGCCAATCATGTTTCTGGGCTTAGTTTATTAACATGGAATTCAAGTATTCCCAAGAACGTGGAAAGTTACGGCCTCTGTCCCATGTTGTGATCAGGGGGGGTCTGGAAGAGAAAATAGGTGCGGGCACCACATTAAAAGAAGCCACCATTAACGAATCAGAGAGGTAAAACAGTGGCCCACGTTTGCGTATCATAGCAGCTTTAAACTCGAAAAGACAAGCTCTAGAATTGTTTCGGAAGGTATGGGAGACTGCATACATGTGTGCATGCTGCAGGCAATGTGTGTTGTCATATGAGAAAATCAACAGGAAAATCTGACACACCAGACCATAAAATAGGCCAAAACAAACTGTCCCATACACTGATCTGTCAGAACAGGCCTCAGGACATTGCCTGTTTGCCCTACAAGCTAGTCCAACCCTGGTTATGATCTCCACATTGTATATCACCTAGTACCATTAGGATGGCATATAACCGCTTCCTAGATCAGGCGCCATTATCAGCTTAGGATTTTCATCATGAGATTGTGCATTTCATCTTCTTAATTTAATAACAAATGGCCTTTTCCACTCCGATGTACCCTTTTACACCAGTGTTTCTCAAATTCTACTTTGGGTCACCCTATTTTTCTTTCCCACCTGACGTGGAACATCAATAGAAGGTAAAGCCAAAGTAAAGCCAGAACGTGCTAACCAAATAGGAACCTGCTAATAATACTGATAGTGAAGCTTATGAGTTGTAAGCAATGGGAGGGCACTAAGTCCCCTGTATGCATATAAAATGTCTTGCAAGTGACAGCGCATGCACGGTCTCAGGCGAGACTTAAAGGTAAGGTGAAAACAAATAAAGTTTGTAGATAGAAAGGTGAAAGGGGTAGGAAATAAGCAGGACAATGAGGTGGGAAAGTCACAAGGAAGGGTGACTAGAATAACGATCAATGAAAGGATGAAAAGATGGATGGGTAAAAGGATCAACTGTGAAAGGATGGATGACCCAAGGAAGAATAGAAGAATAAAAGGATGAAGGAGTGGACTGGTGCAAGGATGGGCCCATAGAAGTTATGAAAGCATGAATTTGTAACTTTTAACATAAAACGCTGTTGTGAGGTGTTAGTTGAGGTGCCCTGGTAGTGCACTTGGGTAAAGTGGGTTAAAAATAGGTAAGGGGGATGGAGTGGTGACGTTCGCTACTCTGCAGCAGACATACGAATTGGCCATGTCAGAACACTTCCGTTACACACAGATTTGCCACGCGCTACAGGCCATCATCCAACCAGGCACAAAGCTACCTGAGGCGTCCCCGCTTGAGGACAGAATACTTGATGGACATCTCCCAGATAGATGTATCCCCCTCATGTATAAAAAACTCATTCACCACACCCCTGATCCCCTCACGACACTCAGGGAAAAATGGATCCGTGATGGTCTAGAAATAGACGATGAGGAATGGCAAGAGGCACTGTCCTCACCCAAAGAAGTGGCTTTATCAGCGAAATTAAGACTAGTACAGCTAAAATTTTTACATAGAGTATACCTCACAGGGACCCAACTGATTCACATGGAAAGCAGTGTGGACGGGCTATGCAGGAGAAAATGTGGAATGCAGGGTGAATTCCTACACGTACTCTGGGAGTGCCCACTGGTTCAAGTCTATTGGCGAAATATCCTGAAAATCATGAGTACGGTGTGGGGAGTGCCTTTGCTGCCGGAGGCCAAGAGATGCATTCTGAACATCTGGGAACCCACAGACTTAAATGTGATAGGGAGGCTATGGGTCACACTTGGGCAGATGGTTGCCAAGCGAAACATAGCACAGCTCTGGGGGGCGACTGCCTCGCCTACGCTAAAGAAATGGAAGGAAGATATGGACTGGTGTATGATTCGTGAGAAAACTGTATATGTTGCACGGGGATGTCCCAAAAAATGGTTGGCTATTTGGTCTACATGGAACATGTACCGGGGGGGATTGTGTGAGCCGCCACTTGTCTCTGCCCCAGAAGACCACTGTGCGATCTAAAATCACAATGCATGTATTATGACTTTACCCGCCAAGATTAGCAATATGTACGGATACGTGTTAAACTGGATGCTACTGGAATATATGTAATGCACAAATGTATACTATGACCACAGTCTCTTCAAGTTCAATAAACAGAGTTAATAAAAAATAAAAAAAATAGGTAAGAGATACCCTAACAATTTTAATATGTGGTTCCTCTTGTTATTAATAAAAACAGTGGGTAGCTGAATATGCGAGTAATGATCCAATGCATCTTATAGAGTAATGTAAATGTAGACAGACAGTGCTAGTTGTTGTAGCTGTCAATCAATGCAATTCTTCAGGCCCAATAACCTAATCTACTGGTGACTGGGGAAGTGAATGTGTATTAATACAAATTTCCAATCACATGAAACAATAACATAAACCTAAATGTACATAGCATACCTGAGGATATCTAAAACCCGATCCAAATTTGGTAAGCTACTGACCGAAAAGGTGATGGCAGAGACCATGCTAGCTGTGGAGCAAAATGCGTCCAGCAGACTTGCAAGTGCAAGGTCTGTACGATAGTTTGCAAAAAAGGGCCTCCTCCCTGATGAGGATGTTTGAATCACTGATGATTGCTCACAGAATATATGCTTTCCTAACCAGTTTCATCAGGGTCAGACATAACTGGATTGGCTACTAATCTACAATAGTAATCTACTGTTGAAATGCGCAAAATGAACCAAGAATACAACCTATGGATTTTAGGCACAATAGCAAGACAATTGCTGTATAAAATACATTATTTGGGAAACTACCCTAGCTATCATGACGGTGTCACAATAACAGATTATTTTGGTATAGGTATGACCATAAACGCATTCCAGGGTTGCTTTTAGCTCGCAATCCTGCACGGATCATCTCCTGCCATGGGTGCCTTTTCAGTCTTCCAATGCACCCTTTGAATTACTTGAGTAGACAAGGCCGATACAATGCTAGTCACTTTTTTTATGTGCATGACGTGAGTGGCAGTCCTGTGAGTGCCTCGTGGGCTGAGGGCATACTGGTTCTGTGGGCGGGAATTTAATACATTTGCAAAACGTAACATGCAGAACTAGATCAAAACACCACACGCTGTTTAATCGGAAGAGTGTACTTGTCCACTTTGATCTATCTGGCTATTTGAATGCTGTGCACAGGTTAGCTGCAGCCATGACATACATCGCTGTGCTGCATAGACAACCCACAATGACTGTTGACTGCGCATCCAGTCAATTTTGGACAGAAGGAAGAATGCAAGTCTGTTTCAAGAGACTACAGCTACCAGAGTGCAGAACCAAGTTTGTAGACTGCCGGGACCTCGCTCTGAATCGCACAGAGGTCTTTGAGGAAGACTTGTGTAAACAGCAATATTTTAGGTTCTGAATCAAGTATATTTTCATAGCTCAACAATCTTTGACACGCTGTCTAAAGTACCCATTCCCTGAAGGCTTAATACACCAACCTGGCTACAGCTGGCACATGACGTATGTAATCGCTTCTTAGAGGAAGCTTCTACAAAAACCTCTTCAGAGCATAGGTCTATACTAAGTATTTATAGACACAAAACTACCTATTGTCTTGGAATGGAGATTTGTGGACAAATTTAAATCTTAAGAATACTGGATAATGGCCACATATGCCTCAAACTATCGTATTGTTCAGAGGAGTTCAATTCCAAAATCGTCCAGCTGGTTTAGGGATAAAGTTGTCAAACAGCGACACAGTAAGACTTTTCCTCTCTATAGAAGGCACAAAGAAAGAAGTGTGGCACTTGCTGCTACATCTTGGCTAACTCCATCTCCTTTACGTAAGAGATGTTCTTTGTGATGCAAAGCCTAACTGCAGTAGTACAGAGGACAAGTGTTAATGATATTATTTTTAGTCCGTTATTCTAGCAAGGTCCTGAATGTGCCAGAGAAATAACAGACATTTGTACCCCGAATTTAATTACTTTAAACTAAAGTCTCTTTTTTATTACTACTTGCGCCTTAAGTTGGAGTATTTGCGTCCTAACACCTTTTGGGTCTGGTGTTAGCCAAGACCTTTTGATTTTACTAAACGTATATGTACAATAGACTTAAAGGGGATTTCAGCTAGCCTACTTCCTCTAGTGTTCTGTTATTGCTTCATTTGCGTGTTTCCGCATCGAGCAATGGCTCAGTCCGTTTTGCTTTCTCCAAAACACAACAGAAAATTTGCTTGCAGCTGGTGGCTCATCGGATCCCCTAAACTGAAGGGGAGCAAACATCTGCCGAAAAATGCGCTACTGGCAACCCGTCAAAGGAAGTAAATATGCTAAATTATTAAAAAGAGGGAGAGCCCGGAGTGTTGAGGGTGGGGTTCAGTTGTCTTGGCCCAATCAAACATCAGGTTTTCGAGTTCCACCCCCTCCGTGATTCCTGGAGGCTCAGCATATCCTGAGTTATAATAATCAGCATCTCTGCTGGCAGAGTCCCTCCCGAGGGGAGGCAGGGCCAGGACGCCGTGTGCTGTTGGGTAGATGACCTAACAGCTCCACCGCAAAACAATACGGAAACCCAAAAAAGACTGCAAAACAGGAGTCGGCATTGAATTCTAAATTAAGCAATCACCGCCTCCTTCCTCCTTCCGGTCACTGCCGCGCGCTGATAACGGCCAGAAACAAAGAGCGTCTTCCCGTTGTCCGATGCGTAAATGTACAAAAATCGACGGTACTGCGCCGGGACGGATACCCCTGCATTTTCCTTCGCGGACTGAGGCCAAACTAAAAGTCAGCAGGCTTCGGGGGAAAAGTGCGCTGATGAATTCAAGTGGGTGCCTTCACCCCCCTCCCCCCCCCCCCCCCCACACACACACACACACTTCCTGTCTCCGAGTACTGCCCTCATTAGCTCTTGCTCCTCTCTCTGGGTAGCGCGAGACGGCCCGTGCCCCGCACCATTGGCGCGAGGGCCTCTCCTGCCTGCATCGCCCATTCATAGCCCTTTCTTTTAACAAGTCCTTCAACTGCTGCTTTCTGTGGCATTTGTACAGCGCCCTCCTTAATGAGGTGCTTATGCGCGGGCCTTTGGCGAATTGCCTCCATTTGTCCCCGAGGGGCCAGTGCCATCTCTGAACAAATTATCTACCCTGTCAAGCATGCACAGTGGGAGCGTGTACGACTAAAACAGCGCTGAACGGAGAAGCCTGCCTTATGACCGGGAATAATGCGTACAGCATTTTTAATGAATGCAACATGAATCGTATGCCCAACGTATTTCCAAACAAACACATTCTTAAAATATGCAGCTTAGCTTGCAGGTACCTGTGCCCCGAAGGAAATGCAGTAACGCCTGCATAAGACTACAGAGCTAAGCTGCAATACCATAAACAGACCCAATGTGCCTCAAAGTTAATTCTATCAAAAAAGTAAGTGACGCATAAATGACCCTAATGTGCAGTAGTCAACACAATGGATCTGAGGAAGTAGGTCTGAACACATCCATCCGATAATTGTTGTGTGGCAGCTAGTGTCGAGTATAATAAGCTACCAGTGAGCAATAAGGAATGGGGCAGAACGATACAACAATGTGATTTTGTAGACCAATACCTTAGGTCATTAATCAAAATAGAAAACGTGGTTCAGGTGCTTTCTGAATAACGTGATGGCCAACACTGAGTGACAGAACAAAACAGGAAAGGAATGATACCTTCTTTATTACAGGAATTATACCTTCTTTATTACTGAAGCCAAAAAGAATGGTGAATCTTGGTGGATATCTATGTGAAACATTCTAGTGCCATCAGCAAATGTGTCGGGCAGATGAAATCAAACAGATGCCATAGGTCACTAGTAATCTCAAACTGCATCTCTAGAGCTTTTCTTTCCACTTCCTCAGGCCATACCTCTACACTCTCCCTAACACAGCATTGAGGTACAGACATTTCTGCTTACACCTTCATGCCATGCAACGTACATCTTCTGCAACAATATAATTTGCTCAGGTTTCTTCTAATTCGCCTAGAAAGAAATATTTCTTGTAGTCACTGTGTTCAAAACCCTCTTCTCCCCTAGACAAGACAATGGAAACAAGCCCTTATTTCTTATCCGCAGGACCTACAGCATTATGGCTCGACACTTACAAAGACTTGGAAGATATGATCGTATCACTGCTGCAACCACTTCTATCTCCTGACTCTACAATACTTACACAATCCAAGACCCTCTGCAGCACTGGAGTTCCTGTTCTGCTATTTAGAGTGCCTCTCTGCTGCATCCTACATTCAAGCACTACTCACCAGTAACACTCCGTTTCCCACCAATCTTCGACCTGTAGCAGGGAATCATCCATTCTCTCCACCAGCCTCAGACACACTATTTCACAGAACCAGAATATAAATATAACTCTTCGCTCCGTGAAATCCCAATTCCCTTCTAAACCTGGACTACACTGGTTACATATCACCATACTACCAAGATACCACCCAGTGTATGTATTCTATGTGTCATGAGTTCACAACCGTGCACAACAAAAATGAATGTGTCCGTCTGTAACGCAACTGGTGCGCATGTAAAGCACTCAGATTCCTTTGGTCAAGTCTGCGCTATATCAAACTCTGAGAAAGACCGGCATTTGCAATGCAATAGGTCTCGCATTTGCAAAATTTTAAGCTATTGGCATTGTAAATGACAATGCCTTTTATTTATCGGTTTTTAAAATCAACACATAGATAAAAGCTTAGTCATTTACAATGCCAGTAGCTAAAAGTTTCGCAAATGCGAAACCTATTGCATTACAAATGCTCGCGAAGCCCCTGGTGTCATGTATGAAAAGCCAGAGTCAGGGCGGGAATGCTGATGAAAAGAACGGGCGCGTGCGCCGAGAATGCTGTAATGCCTCATGAAAAGCCCAAGTCGGGGTGGACTGTTTGCCTTTGAAGAATTTAAACACGGAAACGCGTACTGCTCTGTATGTTCTTTGCGGCAGCTCGCGAATCCCCTGGTGTGATGTATGAAAAGCCTGAGTCGGGGTGGGAATGCTGATGAAAAGAACGGGCGCGTGCACCGAGAATGCTGTAATGCCTCATGAAAAGCCGACAATTCAGTGCCAGAGGTGGCAGTAACAGTCCGCAACTTCACCATTATGACCAAAACACCATCCTACTGCATGTCATCAGCACACACGTTGTACAACCTGGGGCAATTGCCAGGCAGTGGAGCAAGCGCCTTTCACAGACTGCACAGCTCTGTTCTGTCGCTCTAAGCACTCACTCTTCAGTCTGTTCAGTCACTAAAAATATGTTTTGGCATTCTTCCCCCTGCGAAAAGCGCATCTGGGTTGCAAAGGATTTAGTGACGCGTTCAGGAGAAGTATATATAAATTGCAGCCGGCGTCAGAGCTGCCAATTTGTTTGAAGAAGGCTGCGCGTTTTGATATGGCTTGCGTTGCATTACCTCACATCACCAGAGGGGCAGCCAGGGGTGTCCTGTTGCCAGGATGACTAAGCCCTCCAGGAATGTATTATCACAGAGCACTGAGAACGAGCCAGTGCATTTTTTGCTGGGAGGGATACTGGTGAGTGGGGGTAAGAGTCAGGAGACCGATAATTCTGTGTGAACCATGTAAGAAATGTTTATAGGGAAATGGTTCTGGGTCAGAATCCTACCGTCTCCCAGAACCGTGTGTCTGCCGCTTGTTTATATATGCATCGCGCTTTCACCTTAAGTGAAAGTGCGATGCATATATAAACACGCGTGTCTGGAAGAGACGCCGTGCACAAGCGTGCGCGAGCAAAATCTCCAGTGCAGGTAGGCGGGGCCTAATGCCGGCAGGGCGGACACCAACCACGCTTCCAGAGAAGCCGGACACGAAAGCGACGACAATACATCTGGCCAAGGCGATGCAGCGCTTGCGCGCTGCAATGCAGGCGAGACCTAATAAACTGTAAAAGTAGGACACTCTAAAGCAAGAACATGGAGAGCTCCCATGTACGATGTTGATCATGCCCTTGGAAGTAGAGGCGTTAAAGGAATAGTTAAAAAGGCTAGGATTGTACTCTTAATTTAAACGCAGTAACTTTTATGACATGTATCTTTACCAGAGAGGCCATTCATGAATTTATGAGAGTAAATATTTGCTTGGAACATTAGCTAAGGGATAAATAAAGGATTCTGGATACTTCTGTTTTTAAAAGCTGTTTCTTGCAGTTTGTAACCCAAGATTCATGGAAGCTAAGCAGTTTTTTGAGCAAAGCACAGATGGCAACCAGGGCTTGGAAATGTTGGGGTGGTAAATCTTAACATAGGCTAGTGCAGAGTCTGCATCAGGAGAAAGATGGTAGAAGGTGTGTGAGGAAAACAGTTTATTATATGGTGTGGTTGTTCAAATTAACAGTGTAAAAATTCATAAACCCCTCTTAGGTCCAGTCAGCTTGTTTGCAAAACCTTAGCTCAACCCTGGGTAGCGGTGTCATGTCAGGCTTTGTCAAAGGAACACATGTAACGCATTTAAAAGTACCATAACAGTTAAACAAGAAAAAAAACACACATTTGTAAAAATAAGATATTTTTATGAATTTGTAGACACCAAAACAAACACAATCTACCGAAGGGTTCCTGAGAGATAATTTATTAAGAAAACACTAAATCAATGCTTTTCATTCAAATCGCAAACAAGCATTGGTAAATGCAGCTGTTAGTAGTAACTTGGAAAACTTTTGCAAGGTTGTGTCCAACTCCTCCAGCCCACTTTGGGAGACCAACTCCCATAGGGGCCAGTGAGGCTTGGGAAGATCGTTATCTTGCAGTCAAAGCAGTCTCCAGTCCAGTTCCAGGCTCTATAGGCAAACTGCCATAGACATCCATGGAGTGGTCCTGATGTAAGAGACACAATGCTGAAGATGCAGAAGAATGGTGATCTAGTGACAAGGGTTTTCCTAGGGCCACCCCTTGGTCCACATAAACAGTGGGATGTCTTTGGCCACAGGGCTCAATGCCCCTCAAAGTCCAGTTAAAGTCCAGCAAAAACTAGTTGCCAATGGTTTCTAGTTACAGCAAAACCAGCGATTCCCTTTAATTGAGGCTAGTGCCACTTTTATACCCAGAACTTACTGTCGGGGGATGCAGTGGCTACTAACCAATGAGTTACCAGATCCCCTCCTGCCTGATGACAACTTCCTGTCAAGTGTGGCATCTAGCCGTCTCAGAATACAATATTCTGCCCACTCCCAAGATGGGAGAACCCCTCAGAGTATAAAGCTCGGTAGCCTACTCTAGAGGTATGGCTAACTGAGGGCTACACGTCCACAGGAAACTGGTTTGGCAACTATTTGCCCCTCTGTCCTCAACGCCAACCGGTCTATCTGAACAAAAGAGCAGCCCCTCTCATGGTAGTCCATCATTTGCCATTCAAAGGCAACTTACCCTTTGAAGCTAGACTTTTGAGATCACATTCGGTTTGGACTTTCTGCCTGGGAGAGGTAACACCGCTTCTAACAGCAGGCCCTTTGTCTTCCTTTCTGAGAGTCGCTCACACCCCTGCCCCCAAAGAGGCAAGTAACCGCAAGCGGTCATTGGAAAACTTGGGCAATAGAGTGGCAACTTCCTCTCTTGGGCATCAAGTCGGGTTTAATGTAACAATTGTTTTGATACTGTGAAGTACCAATTTTAGTAGTCCCATTCAAAAGTTAGAACAGCTGAGTTGTCAGTGTGTTACCCTGCATACTTGCCAATGGGGTTACTAGTCCTTCCACAGCATAACCAAAAATGTTAAGTGTTTACTGTTAGGACATGAAAATACATGACCCACTGTTTAATATACAGTACCCTGCCTTAGGGCTTTTAGGCCTACCTTTGTAGTCACTTACAAATATTAAAAAGGAAGGTCTGGACTTTGTCATTAGCTTAAATAGCAAAGGCAGTTAGCAATTCAAAACTACCCTGCCAGCCAGAAATGGCACGCCGGAAGTCTTGATTTGGTTTGTCACACTCATGGTGGCACAATAAGTGCTGCAGTCCATGAGGGACACATAACTTGGAGGCCCTGGGTACCTCTTGCACCATATACTAGGGACTTATAAGCAGTGCTTCAGTTGTAAAAGATTCAGTGCCGGGTGCCCAAAGCTCTACTCAGAAGCTTGCGGCCTATTAAATGTCAGCGCACCAAATACCAAGGCAGTGTACTCTTCAATCCACCTCATGCCTCTTCAATCCACTGCCAGACACTTCTTTACTCCTTAACTTACTCTTGCAGGCTCCTTGTTTCACCCTTGATGACGGCTTTCTTGCCTTTCACTTCCTCGTTATTTCACCTTGTCTGGTTTTCTATCTCTTGTTCTTGGGAAATGCCTGATCAAGAAAGTGAGTGCCAGTGGCCACCACCGGCAACCATAGGATCAAATTAAGCACTGCTTATATGTAAGTTAACTTAAGTCAATTGTGGGAGAACCAATCAGACCTACACATTTTAAGGGTCAATGCACTGGCACCAAGGCCTTTTTGGAAGGGCTCAGTGCACTCTCAATGTCAAAAACAGCAATATCAGCCCAAACCTTTGGGGGTGATCATGCAAAACGAGTAATTTCCTTACCTGGTGTAATGATACTTTTAAGTTATTCTGCAGAAGGCCAGACTAGGAACAAATTATATTTTGACTATTTTGGATAATATCTGAAGAGGTAGGTGGAAAACAAGAGAAACAAAGTCTGAACCTCTGAGCCGGGTAATATTAACAAAAATTAATGGTAGCATGTACTTATATGAATATAGAGAATTAATGTGGTGCATAAAACAGAACTCTTGGCAGAAAAGACCATTACCAACTTTGGTGGGCCTGTGGTAGTCTTTAGATGTCAGAGAGCAGCTGCACCTTTTACTTTGCTCACCTAAAAGTTCTTAAAATCAGTACACTCCAGTGGCATTTGGGCCAGAGGATGCCTGATAAGACATAGGTGACTTGGAGATTTCACACTCAGGACATAAGATTAAATAGGAAGGGAGACGTGCATGTTTGAAGGTGTAAAGGATGGAGCTGAACATTTCAGATATACCTTTTAGAAGGAATTATAATAACAAACATTGTCATGATAAATCTGTTTTATCCTCTAACAGCTCGGTTACGGTCTTGCGCAGTTTTATCTCTAAAGCTTCCAAATACTTGTGTAGCCAATCTACTGCTTACCACAGTTACATTCCTCAGCTAGTTCATGGTGACACATGGCATTTGGCCTTGCTAGGAGATACTGCACATGGACCAAGGGAAGGCATCAACTTGGTCCCTGACCGTTATCCCTCCGATTTCCTATTAGCTCAGGGATACCAAAGGCCCATCTTAAGACTCATTAAAGTACCTCCTAGGTTATAACTAACCCAAACACCTCCCTTCTGTGTGTTGTCATTTACAACTCTCCCAAAAAATTCCTTGCTTCTTTTCAATTCGATCTCCCAGACCTTGACCAAAATATTAACATCTTTAACCAAGCTTTCGTTCTGGGTGATCTAAAAGTTCACGGAAAAAAATCTCAGCTTTATCAAATTGGTCAATGAAACGTCTCATGGGGGGTGGCCACAGTCTCAATCTACTGTTCTTCCCAAAAGCTGCGCTCCACCTCCAAAGGTTCCAACAGATCAATTGATAATCAAATTCTGTGTTGTGAGTGGACTCTGTATCAAACCAAAGATTTCCCCTTACATTGGTCATCTCACTTGATAGAGAAACTTGAACAAAGACCCCCACCCACTACTCCTAGCTGGAATCTACTGACAATCTTAATCACTTGGAATTCAAACTAACCATGATACTGATTTTCACCCACAAATTGTACCCTACAGACTAATAAATGGTATACTGCTAAGCTCTGGTAACTGAAAACGTAAGGCAGACTACTGCAATGATACTGCCATAAAACAAAATTACAAACTAACCACACAGTCTTTCGGGCACCCTAAAGAGGATGCAAATCTGCATGTGTCACAGCAAAGAAAGATTACTTCCAAACTCACATTGATGAGTCAAAGGACTTTCCCGCATCATCATCATCTAGAATGCCAACTTCTGTGACAATCAGTCTTTCTTCACAAACCAAATAAAAATATCAAGGGCTTGCAACACTGTCTACTCAAGAGCAGGGGAGTCTGCCCTCCCATTCCCTCTCATGTGAATTAGAAACACCCTTCTACAAGTTAGCACCTGTCTTTGAAACAGACATTAATAATATCCCGACTTCTTGCGAGAAATCCGCCCCTCCTTGTGATATCTGCCAAGCTAAAGTAATCCATTTGGGCCTTGCAGCTCTATCACCTATTATCATTAGACTACTCAGTTCTTCACCGCCATCCTAAATAAATCTACATCAAACTGAGATAACCTTTCCAACTACAAGTTCATCTCTGACATACCTTGTGTCGCAAACCCACTTGATTCAGTCATTGTTTGTCAATTGGCCTCATACCTGGAGATAGATGGTCTCCTCAGCAACTTCCAATCATGCCTCAGAATCTTTTGGAGCATGGGGACCACTCTGGTAACTCTCAGGCATAGACTAGTCCACTCCGGCTATTAAGGACACCCTTGTTCTTTGATTCTATTGTACCCGTCAGTTGCCTTTGAAACCATCAACCATAAGGAACTAATTGAAAGAATGTCCACTTAGGCCTATATAAGAGGAACTGCGCTGGTATTGTTTGAGTGGTTCATACATAACTACATTTATCTAGTCAAAATAGGCCTTGTTACTTTCACGAAAAGTCAACATAAAATTTGGATTCCTCTGGGTTCTGCCTCGCCGCTAACCCTATTCGATATGTATATTGCACGCTCTGCCATGACGACACCTTGGAGCTGGTTGGGGGCAGGAATGAGGACGAAGCAACACAGAGGGAGGAAAAGGGCATGGCCAAGAGAGGTCAACTTGGATACACATTTTTTTTTTTTTTAAAGTAAAGCACTTTGCACAATCGTTTAAAAAAAGAACGCATCTGGAGCTAGTTTTTTTTACCAATCCATCTCAGATTGGTAAATAAAACGGAAAAAGCAGACATTTTGTTGGCTTGCCCTTTCAAAATGGCAACAGCCACATCATAGCATTTATGATTTTAAAAAAATACACACAATGTTGGCCGTGGTGTACAGCATGGCTAAAAATAATTGGCAATAGGTCTCGGAGGGAAGACTTATTGGCTTTGCCCGCGTTGTTATATTTTCAAATGGTGATTTGAGGGCTGGCAAACCTGTACATCAATGTTTGATCCTCCACCCACTCGTTATCTTCTTTCATTCTCACCATCCTTCTCGGTTTGTCTTGACTCGACAGTTTTCTGTTTTTCAACTCTAACTTCATGCTTCATTTCTACTGTCTTTTGTCCCTTAAACCACACTTCAGATGCAGCTTTTCCTAACAGGAAACGAATCCGATGGGGAGAGATTGGCTGTCCAGATTGCAGGGCAAGGAGGGCCAAGTTTAGATTCGTAGACGTCACTGGAGGTGGAGAAGGAAATGGAGGCATACAAAGAGTGCAGCTCTTGGCCTGTCTTTGCTCACAGGATTGATGAGGCAGCTTCCTGCCGAGTGCGCTCATCCGGTGCCTGTTCTGTACCTTGTTAAGCGTTAGCAGTTCTTCCTGCTTTGGACAGCAGGGACGTTAAGCAGCCCACTGAGGTCGTATGAAGAGCCAGGCGAATTCACACATTTGAAGAAATGATCGCCAAGGTCGCGGATTAACCTGGTCTCGTGGTTGTGAATCTAACCCGCTCACAGGACTCAGTGAGTGTGGAAGGTGTTGTGAGACTCCAGGATTGGTCGCTTTCATCTCCTTGGCCTTTGAAAGGTGGGAGTGATTGGAGGCACACAACTTATCATGCAGGTGTCTGTCATGCAAATACGTTCTCGGAGGCCCACCGATTCGTGTAGAGAGGGTCAGATAAAGCATAAATGTGCACATTTAAATACAATAAATAGACAAAACCTAGTATTCTGGATTACCCACGAAAACATGACTTCGAAGGCATGATTTGATGCCAGTGAAGTTCTTGGCTGAGGTTAGTCAGGGCCTCTTTGCAAGGATTAAAGATTACCAGCCGTCAAACAGAAGCGATCGAGGTAGCCAGGGCTGATTGAGATGGTGAGGCAGAGCCCTATTCTCAATCCTCTGAGCTACAGTGGTGTTAATATTGAGCAGCGAGGGATGGGTCATGGGTGAGTCTGTAGATACAGAGATGCATCACATAAGGAAGACAGACCAGCAACTCAAAGACTCAAGAAGTGGAAGGCAGGCCCCAAGCCTATGTGGAAGACACAAGGAGCTCTAAAATGTAAGGGTGGTGGACCCCAGCTGTTCGTGCGACTGCTTAACTGACTTGTAATACCTTCCACTAATGGGTCTGTGATGCAACAGTGGCATATGGGTGATAGAGGGGGAAGAAAGGAAAGTGGGCCCATATCCGCTTAATGTCAAAGTGATAACAGCAGGCCTGCGTGTGCCCCTTGGCTCCCAAGTTAAATGCCTCAGAATAGACCCTCCTCAAAGTAGGAAGCACTCTGCTCTTCTTTACCTCCCCCATCAGATTGTCTCTGCCCAGTGTTGTTAGTAAGGTGCTCTCTTCCTTTTCTCTTCCTGCTCAATCATGCGTTATCTGGCCTTCTGCCCAGTTAGATGCTTAATTCAGTTATGATTTACTGGAGATCCTCACCCCATCTGTGTTCTTTATCTCCAAACAGGAAAAACAAAAAATGTTCACAAAATAAACTGCCGCCTTCGTATGACACCAGAGTAACTCTAACCAAAACCTGTATGTCGGTTTTATTTCTCTCACCTAACAAAATGATGAATTCAAACACCAATTCAGACATGGTGTGGCTTTCATCACCTTCCGAGCCATATGTGGAGTGCTCCCTTTCCCATGTCTGATATTTTACTTCCAACCATCAAGTCATGAAAATACAGGCTGAAAAATGATGGTGAAGCAGACAGGAATAGGAAAGGTGAGGGGAAAGAAAGACTGCCCATGCAAAGGGATGGTGCGTGAAAAATAACAGAGGAGAAAGACTGAGAAAAGATCTGGATGGAGGCTGAACATATAAAGAAGCAAGCTCAAAACACCAAGTGAAGAGCGAGCAAGGATAGGTTGCAATGAAACAAGGATAGTGAGTGTGATTTAATGTGCCAACAGGTGCAGCACAAGCACGTTAAAGGCCGCAGGGTGGACAGAATGGACTATAGTTGTAGAGCAGTCCACCATTCAGTTCGCAGGAAACACTTGAGAGGAAGCGGAGCGCTACAATCAATGAGCAAATGGCATGAAGTGAGAGATTGCTCCACTTGGATGAGCCAAGAAGTGATTGACAAAGTCTCAAGCCAATGGCTGAAAGATGGACAATAAAGCTCGAACAAAGTCAATGGATGAAATAGATGGACAATAAAGCTCACTGTATGTATACTGTAAGCAATACGTCAGCACTTTCAAAACTGAGACGTAAATAAGCTTTGGCAAAGCTAATAGGTCTCAGCGTTTTGAACTACTGGCTTTGCCAATGCTGTGTAGCAGCAAAAATATATATAAATAAAGAGGAAAAACAAACAAGTCTGGTGATGAGGCTGCAGCTGGAGACTGCATTTTCCCTAGGTATGCACATGTGTTACAATAACAATTTCAAAAATGTACTGCAAGATGGTGGATATAATTTGGATCAATAAATATAAATTAAAAAAAACGTAATTTTAGTTGTGCAAAAGTAGTGTTTATGCTGTGGAACAGCCCAGCAGCAAATGGCAGCTGCCAGGCCCTCCAAAAATAATGAATTCAAAAAAAAGTTATGGACTGTGAAAGTTTCAGGGAAAACTGGAGAGCGGGTGAGGAAGAGGGACTTGAGACTCAGCCCACAGAGAGTTAAAAAAATAATTGGGTGAAAGTGAATTGATATTTGGGGAGGGCTAGTATCCACCTTAAAGGATAATGCCACCACCTGCAAGATGTAACACAAATTAGAGAAAATAAACCTGTGCTCAATCTATGATAATGTGGCAGGAAACAGAGAGGCCTAAACCAAAGGATTATGTAAAGAATTTAAGCACTGTATACACAGTAGAAAAAAAAAGTCTCACAATACGCAATAAAACTCCACAACCAAATTTTAAAATAAAGGGAAAACATTTTATGAGTAAAATTAAAACAAAACAAAAACAATCCAATAAGAGGAACCAGAGATATGAACTTTCAAAGTTTTAAGTAGAAATTGTGGCCAAAAATGCAAAGTGTAGGAACGAAATGAGGGGGAGTAAGACCATGATGGAGCTCAGGTTCCGGTCCAGCGAGGGCCTGGCCTGGCAGTTAGGGCTGGGCTGTTCCCTTGAGGAGAAGGGTCAAGACTGATTTGCATATAGCTAACAGCTGTGCCGTGCTTACAGTTTCATTTGGGGGCGAAAAGGAAGGCAACCATAATCGGGTTTCATAGGTGGTGCGATGGCAAGTGGGAGGTAAGGACTGCGCGCGGGTACACCTCCCATCTCATTCGGGAGAGTTGGAAGTGTGTGCGAATGGAAACGGACAACAGCCATTACTCTAAAATAGCATTAGTTGGCTTCATAACATGTCGAGTCAGTTGAAGTGAGCTAGGATTGCAACTCCCAGAAGGCACTTCGTTTTTACAGGTACACTCCGACACACATAGCAACAACATGCAGATGTAGGCATACTTTGAATTGGAGAGCGTGACTTCATTTAATTTTCAAGTGTGACAGTAAGCCTTTTGCAGCTTTCTACTTCAGTTCGACTGGTGTAATGATTATCCAGTGCAAAGCTCCCAAGTTTCCCATGTACGTGCCTCGCGCGGCAGCAGGCGGAGGGGGCCTGAGCCGGATTCCCTTGCGGGAGCGAGTGGCACCAGGAGCGATAATTGACAAAACATGGTGCAAAAGCTCGCTCCCGCAAGGGAATCGCCAAACGTGCACGCGTTGCCATTGAAAGCAATGCAATGCGTGCACATTTTTGCCCGCAAAGCAATGCGTGCACATTTTTGCCCGCAAAGCTGTGTCAATTACTAAAGGTCTTTTTCCTATGCAGCGCATGCGCGCTGCGTAGGAGAGACCTAAAAACAATTGATTTAGTCCCAGATCTGTGACTGGGGTGAATGTTTGACAATGTTCAGTTTCCATCCATCATCCTTTTGTGTTGTGATTTTTGCCCTAAGTGGGATGGGTATGCCCAGGCGTGGGTCCCGGTCTTCGCTACGTCACTGGATTAAAGATAGCCTGATGAGGTGAAACCCTGAAACAGGTCCCAGGATGCTTGTTTTTCCGGTCCAGGAAGTACCTGGCCTGGCAGTTAGGGCTGGACTGTTCCCTTGGAGAGCAGGGTCAAGGCTGATTGCCAAATGGCTGGGTCCAAACTGAGATGGTGTATTGAGCAAAAGAACGATGGATTTAACCCAGATCACTTGACTGGGAGTGAATGTTTGATTCATTCAGCATTCTGTCCATCATTTTTTGCTGCAGCACTTTACGCCCTAACAAACCAAAAGCACAGGTGCACCACACATTGAGAAAGTGGGGAAGATAATATAATTCATTCCCGACGTCAAAGTTATTCAAAAAAGGTCATTTTTTATTCACAAAATTTATAATAGTTCTCATTTTAAAACAACGGAATATAAATACAGTCTGTTCTTGACAACACAGCCGACGCGTTTCGTCCTTGAAGCGGACTTCTTCAGGGCATGTAATAAGGTGCACGAGTCATTCAATTCTAATCTGCAATGAGAGGAGCAATGCCAATCCAAAAGTAACCGTGGTGGGATTCCCTGGATTCTTATATGTGCCGAAACTGTATATGGGCATAATATTCTTGTACGATCACCTTAGAGTTTAAAAGAAGGATGACCATGTTACATCATTCCAAGTTCCTTCAAGTATATTCTTGTTTTGTAAGAAAAAGAACAGTCTTCACAGTCAAAATACGGCTGTGACGAACTCCCGACGGTCTCGATGATAACGGCTGACGGGCCACATTTCCTGTTGCCCGTTATCATCGAGACCGTTTTACCCCGACACCGGTCCCATAATGCTTGTTTCCAGTCCAGGGAGGACCTGGCTTGGCAGCTCGGGCTGGACTGTTCCCATGAGGAACAGGGTCAAGACTGATTTGCATATGGCTGGGTCCAAACTAGGTTGGCGTAGTGAGCAAAAGAACAAGATCTCTTGACTGGGGGTGAATTTTGATTCATTCAGCATTCCTTCCATCATTTGTTACCGCAGCACATTTATGCTTGGCATCAGCAACTGGGTGGGCGTGACTCCTGGGCACTGCCTAACAGTTTACTGGGGTAACCTTACCCACTTTTTCAGCTGTTCCTGTTTGCCTTACTACAAGCAATTCCACAGTCACTTCACTCTCAAACTCTTTTCCCTATGTCCCGACCCAGAGGTATGGCCGGCCAGGACAATGAACCGTCTACTCCTCTGTAGTCACTGAAAACTGATTCTGGGGGTAGATTTCCTCTCACTAGGTTTGATGCCTGGCTGACTAGAGGGGCATAGGCTGGGGGCTTTCCAGGTGTCACCTGACATTTACTTTCGCCAGGGCAGGCCCCCTTGAAGTTAATCAATTTCTTGGCCCACCCAAAAGGTCCTCTTGTCAGAGGAAGAAAAACACCTCCCTACTCTAAGGCTATTATACGTGCTCTGGGAACAGTTGTCAAACCTCATTCAAGCCACACACATGATGGGCAGTAGCTGATGAGCTACGGCAAATTAGCTTCCAGTGGCTTCAGGGAGGATACAGCTAACTTTTTTTAACGCTATGTGTCCGATATATTTAATACAAATCTAACTTTACCATTAAATTGCATTTTTATTAAAATATAAATAGGAACGAGTATGTAGTTGTACAGGTCAAAAGTCAGATTAACGCAAATAATCTATACTCCGACTTTTTCAAATTGCCAGCTACAACCTGGCCAGTGACAATGTTGTTTTGGGCGTAGTCACTGAGGTAACATGCCATTTCTAATTTCACACATACGTCACTCTTAACCAATACACACTATCTTGTGGGCAGCAAGGTACTCCTAGGGGTATCTCATTTAATATTTAAAATCAGATTTTCCTACCTCTTAAAAGTATCTAGCTTTAAAAAAAATTATGGGTAAGGGCCAAAAAGCTGAACAAGTGTAAAATCACTTGGACATTAGGCTTTTAACTTTTACAAAGTTGGCATTACTGCTTCAAAGGCCTATTATATCAAATATAAAACCTGTTCACCTGTTTTAGTGAAGTGCACTATTTAATTCACAATATGCTTGAAAGCAAGTCCAGATAATATGAGTTGGCTTTTGAATAGAGTATAGAAATATATTTGGACAAAGCTTCACTAACAGGCAAGGGGCAACAGCAATGTAAAGCTTTTTTGGGAAAAGTAATGCTCCATGAGAGAGATTGTAACTGTGTGGGTGTAAAAGAGTGCAAGTATATAAGAGAGGGTGTAACAATGTGAGAGAGTGAGCATGCAAATGTTGGAATGTGTGTTGTGAGTGAGAGTTTGTGTGATTGTGAGAGTGTATGTTAAAGTGTATGTGAGAGATTATGCAAAGTGTGTGTGCTATGCTTGCAAGTGCGCAATTGGCCCTTGCATATGTTATATGTATTTGTAAAGCGCACTATCACCCCCGAGGGTGTCCTGGGACTGAGCAGGAGTGTGCGCCTAGCCCTGCCTATGGTAGAATGGTTAACTGAAAAGCCGATTCTTCTGCTTCTTGTGGAAATCTAGAAGCGAGGATGGGGCGCGGATGAGGTAAAGTAGGCCGTTCCACACTTTAGGAGTGAAGTAAGTGTGCCTGTCCTCCTGATCTGGTTCTGTCTATGCACGGGATGTGTGCTCCTGCAGAGCGGTGGTGTCTGGATAGTTGGGGAAAGGAGATGCAATTGTTCAGGTAGGAGGGGCCTAAGTTGTGTGTAAGGATTTTGAAATGAGCACGCTTGTGTATCAGGATTCAGTGGAGCTCCCTGAGGTGTAGTGTGATGCAAGTTCAGTGTGGGAGGTTGGAGATGAGCTTGGCCGCTGTGTTCTGGATGGTTTGCAATCTTCTATTGAGTTGCTTGGTGATCCTGGCATAGAGAGCGTTCCCATACTCCAACTTGCTGGAGACTAGGGTGTGAGTGACTGTTTTTCTAGTATTTCTTGGGAACCATTTGAAGATCTTCCTCAGCATCTTCAGGGAGTGGAAGCAGGATGCAGTGACAGCCCCGACTTGTACGGACATGTCCAGTTGCGGTCCATGATTTTTCTGAGGTTCCTGGCGTAGGCGCCGGGTAGGTCAGAATTCGGCCGGCCAACAGCTGGAGTCGCCTGATAAGGTATTCTTGCTCAAGATCACTACTACTGGCTTGTCAGTGTTGAATTTGCGACAGTTGGCATTCATACAGTAAGTGACTTTAGTCATGCAGTCAATGAAACAGCCTCTTGTGTTGGCGGTCTTGTCCCAAAGGGGAGAGTACAAGTTGCATGTTTCCAGTGTAGGAGGGGGTGTTGATGTGTGTCCAGATGATTATGGCCAGAGGGCTCATTTATACGTTGAAGAGGGAGGGACTAATCGATGAACTATGATCACTCTGCAGATGAGTTTGCAGGCTTAAGAGGAGTAAGGTGCCACATGACAGCTTGTGTTCTATCCGTTAAGAAGGAGTAAATCCAGTGGAGGGCGGATCCTTGGGTGCCCTTCTCGTGCAGGTGCCTGACGAGGATGGGGTGTGAGAACGTGTCAAATCCTGCAGAGAGGCACAAGAGAATGATGGCTGCGGTGTCTCCTCTGTCAATGAACTTGGGGCTGTTGTCTTTGTCAGGGTTGAGTGATATTTCTGTACTGTGGTTGAGACTGAACCTGGACTGCATGGTATCAAGGAGGTGATAGTTGCTCCAGTGGTTGGTGAGGCGTCGGCGGAGTAGTTTCTCTAAGACCTTTGCAGTTTCTGGTAGGTGGAAGGTGGGTGTAGTTGGAAAGCAAGGCTGAGTCAGCGGATGGTTTCCTAGCCAGAGGCATGAAGGTGCTGTGTTTCCAGGTGTCTAGGTGTCGAGGAATGTGGCAGATTCAATAGAAGCATTGAGGATGGGTGTTAGTGCTTTGATGATCGGCAGGAGTACTTTGGTGAAGGTGTGGTAGGACCACTGTCAGATGGGTCCCCTGAGTGGATGGTCTTCATGGTAGCATTGATTTCAATGGTGGGGGCGGCGGGCCATGAGATCAGGGTTTTTTCTTTAGCTATGATGGGGAGTTGAGTTGTGACAGTGACGGTGTACGGTTGAGGGTTGAGGGTTGAAGGTGCTGTATATGGAGGTGATTTTGTTACAGAAGAATTCAGAGAGCTTGTTGCAAAGGTCTAGTGATGGGGTGATGTTGTAGGAGGCGCAGTGAAATCTTTGAAGATGACGAAGATTTCCTTGCTGCTGTTAGTGCTGGCGTTGATTCGATCTACAAGAGCTGTGCGCTTGGTGTTCCATATCTGTTGATGGTAGCGTTTTGAGGTTTATTTGAAGATATATTTGCCTGTGGTGTCTTCACTTGTTCTTCATTTGCGCTTGCATGAGTTTCTATATGTACCAGCTGCCCTCTGGTTGGGCATTTGCTGTTGGATTGCGCCAGGGATCCTGCTGATGAGATTTTTGATGGCTTCTGGCAAGTAGCTGGTGTGCTCGGGCCGGAGTGCGGAGAGGGCGGAAGCCCACTGCGCTTCTGTGATGCTGTTCCAGCTGCTGCGGGCAGTTAAGGTGGTGGTAGGTCTATGGTTGTATGGGATGGGTATGCGGAAACTGATGAGGGCACGGTCTTTCCAGGTCATAGTTGCTTTCTGGTTGACTGTGATGTTGCCGATTGAGGAGAAAAGCGGGTCCAATAGGTTTCTGGCAGTGTGGGTGGGTTTGGAAATGTGCTGAGTGAGGCTAAGGTCTCCAATATTCCCTAGAAGGGCCATAGAGTTTAGGCCAGTGCGATCTTTTAGATGAAAGTTAAGGCCTCCAAGGAGGATGAAAGTGCTGGCTTTGAAGATGAAGGGTGAGACGAAGTCAGGGAAGTCGCAGGCAAAATTGGTGCAGGGTTCCGGTAGTCTGTAAACGTAGGCTCCGCCCAGAGAAAAGTAGGCTGGGATGCTAGCTTGAACATGAAGTGTTCCATGTAGCTTGTGGGTGTATCTGTGTAGGTGGCGCAGATAATGGCATCTTTGAATAGGATGGCGACTCCACCTCCGGGTGTATGCGGACAGTCTTGCCTGGTGAACTTTTAGCCAGCGGGGATGGCTGTAGCAACGTCTGGTGCAGAGGTTTCATTTAGCCATGTTTCTGTGAGGAAGAACAGGCCCGGAGCGTGGTAGTGTACTTTGTTCCATATCTCTGTGGTGTGTTTGGTGAGCGAGCAGGTGTTGAGGAGCATGCATGCAAGTGTGGCATGTTGTGAGGATGGAGTATGGTCTGTGTGAGCGAGTGGCTGGTTTGTGGGACTGTGAGCGACAGGGCTGTTGTTTCGGGAGTGGTGGGTGTAGTGTGCTGGAGAGTGCATAACAACTTGCAGGAGGCACAAGTGAATGCTCCCTCTGCGTTGTGGTACGGTGTGGCAGCAGTGCGATGAAAGGCAACCAGGGTTGAGCGCACGCAGAGTAGTGGTGGGTAGGGTGAGAACCAGGGTTCCTAGTGCTGGGCACGGTCCATGCACAGATGGGCTCACCTTTGGCACTCTAGCGGCGCGATTCTGTGCTGCAGCGGCCATGAAGTACTAAATACTAGAGGTAATTCTTGAATTAAGTGGAGGGTGCCCATGACATATGGCTAAGGAATGTTACCTATAGCAAAATATAGGCCCTTTCCTTTAAGAAGAATTATGTGGCATATGCAGGCACCCTTGGCTAAATGCCCGTGCTAACATACTGGAAGTAATTCTTGCTGAATGAGGGACAGTCATGGCAAACATCTAGTTGTTGCATCGTGGATACCGGAGGTAAATTGTGACATATGGGGGAAGTGTCACGGCACAATTCTGACCCTGGCATGCTGGAGTTAATACCAGCTATATGGGATCAACCTATGGCCAAAACTTTTTTAAAAATGTGGTAAGGGTCTGCCGTGCAACTGGTTTCCTCAGTACAACATAAAAGTGCTGGAATATTTTAGGAGTGCCTTTGTAAAGCCTATGGATATTACCAAATGTATGTGAAAACTGTTTCAAAATGCAGTTTTAGACCGCGTTGTTTTTTCCTTTAAAATATTAGCCGAGATGAGAACGCCCTAATCTCCTCCTAGAAGAAGTCTGGCTTACTTTGCCTGATGAAATTCGGGGCAAATAATATGTTTGTTCCACCAATTTCAAAGAACACGAGGCACCACTAGTGAAAAGAGAGAGCCATGTGTACCTAGCGGGGGCAGCGTATGTGCAGAGAGGATAGGAGTAAAGATTTGGCAATAAAATTATGAACAGCATTGTTGAAACTGCCAAAACTATTTACATTTCACAAATGGGATAAGCCCGCAGCGGTCCTGTCCTACCTGCAACACTTCCTCATTTCCTTACCAAATTGTATCACGTGACCTGCGCCCCTTCCGCCACAATAAATTGGTGAGCTTGGCTCCTATGCTGCTGAGCACACTTGCAATGCCAACACTGCCACTGATAAACCAGTGTCCGCTTTGCAGGAGCTCAGCGCGTCGTTGTGCTGGGAACAGCTCTAAACGCGTTTTGTTATCAGCTATTTTTAGGCTTCGGCTCTGAGGCGAGTGGCTACAGTTTGTGTCAGTGTTGCTGCTCTAAAGTGCCTCCGTTCCAGGGCTACCCGGGCTCCCTTCAAGCAGTTACTGACGTGAAAGGCCTCAAACTTGTAAATTAAATTTAGACTAAAGTCGCTAACCGATACACTGTCCTCTGATGGAATCTGCCCCGGGAGCCTCCGCCAGCCCCGCTCCACTACAAACCCGGATCTAGGACCTCACCATGCATAAGGCATTCAGGCGGAATGTTTGATTATGCAGACACGTAAACTAGATATGCGAAAATAAAATCTGCTTCTGGACAAATGACGAATCAGATTTAAGATTGTTGCGTAACATTGCCTGCAAGAGTCACTAGCAAATAACACAAACTTCTGATTGTTAAGTAATTTTTTTTATCTCCTATACTATCCGGTGCAAGTGGTTATTCTTTGGTGCATGTTTAGCCAAGTTCCACCTGGTGTGGCACTAGTGAGGTGCCAGTAGTGCTCCAGTACAACGACCACCCTACCGTCCTGCGCATAGGAATCCTTACAAAGCTTGACCATATAATGGCTCTTTTGGCTTGTTTGAGGGTTATAAAATTGCATACTAATTCTGTAATGTCTGCGATCCCCACCATCTTAAGTATAGATGCTGACATTTAAAATCAATTAAACGGGAGATTTAGAGAAAGAAAGAAAAAAATCAGAGGAATTTAATTTCCTCACTCGCATTGGAGTGGAGGAAGTTTTAGGAGGGAGAAACAAACAGCAGCATTTGGTTTAAAAACGGAGTTTCCAGTATAAGAGGAGTATTTTCCTGCATTCTTGAACTATCAAAGGAGGGTGTTTGAGGAAACATGGGATGTAACAGCAGGATTCGCTTCCTAACAGCAGGATTCGCTTCCATTCATGCTCCAAAAATGTTCCCGCTCTCTTATATCCTCTCACTCATTTTCCCTTGGGCTTGTCAATATTTTCTTCTAGTTGTACAGAGTCGCATTTTTCAGACATTTTTTCTATTTATTGCACAGTAGGAACTTCTCCATGTGCATTCACTCCTTTACCAGCTGAAGCAGGTCTAGATAGATCCATCACTGTATCAAATCAGTGCTTAGTTTGAGCCGATGGTTTCTGGTGCTCAGTACCGGCACTTATTTATCAACACCAGCACTTTTCATAAGCACCGGTTAAGGACACATTATTTTATGGTAGGAACAGGGAGATTAAATGAATTGCCCGGAATCACAGGATGTTGAGATGACGCCGACTCTCGAAGTTGGCAGCTCTGGCAATTACGCCACATCCTCTCCCCACTTTCACGGTTAGTAGTTGGTTTTGCTTTAGGCAGCACAACAGAAGAAATGGGCTGGTGCAAGCTGCCTCCCGACAAGCGCCCCAGTACTTATTTTATTTTTTACAAATTAACCACTGGCTGGCAATCCTGTGTGACTTGTGCTGGCTGATCTCTTAATCTCTTAAATCACATGGCTATGCTTGGCCCACCAGCCAGCCCACATCTCTGCGCAGCAGCAGTTTTTTTATTTAAGATCTGACTGATTGGGCAGTGTCCTAAACCAAGTCACCTGACAATGCTAGCAAGCCTGGGAAGTCTGAGCTTAACTTTTGCCTTTGCAGAATCTCTTAGAGATTCCACAAATATTAATCATAGGTGGGTTGCGCGTGTTCTCCCACTGCCTTCCACATTTACTTGAGGTGTTGTGCATTTAAGAAGCGCCACCTCCCTCCTAAGTCTGGCTAAAGGCACAGTATAATAAAACATTGGCAAAACCAATAGGTCTTGCCTTTGAGACTTACTGCCTCCGCTGCCAAAACCTTTTGTTAATGCTGAACAGCAGCAGCAAAAATACAGATGCTGTACGCATGAACAAAAGGGAAAAAAGTCGCAATGACGCGGCCACTGGCAGCCGTGTCATTTTGTACTCGTGCGTCATGGCACGTGTTTAAACTAGGTCTTCCGGTTACAGTAATTCAAGTCAATAGTACCCGTTTTTTCTGCCAATAGGAATTATATTTTCTTATAATGTACATTAAAATATAAAACGGTTTTTACACCTGTTGTGTGTCTTTCTGCAAGGAAGCACCCATACTGTTCCTTTAAAATGATATGCAATTTTTTTTATTAACATTTTTTTTATTGCAACCATTTGCAGCAGCACACTTTATTTTTATTTTTGTGGAATACGTTTACAATACATTTTATTAAAAAAATTAACCAATGCAGGAGTTTGTCAAAGCGAGACCTGTTGGCCTTGCCAATGCTTGTTCTTGGTTTTTAGCTTCTTGCACAGTTTAGCCATTTGCCCTTTCCAGCTTCACTGCAGTGTGACACGACAATCCCCAATGTTCATGCTGTAGAATACCACTTTGAATACCTAAAAAACACACACTGCATTTTTTCAGTAGAGCTTTTTGAGGGATATTGACAACAAATTTGCTGCTCAACACAGATGACCGAATTACAGAATCCAGGATGTAATGGGAGGCAACATGCAATTGGTACATTATAAGATAGCCCTATCGACTGAGTTTTTACATATTGCACTGCACAAATTTGAAGTTTGAGGCACCGTGATATGTCCATCAAATCAGTAACTAGCACACATATAGAGAGACAAGGGCCCCCGAGATGCAGGGACAGCGTAGGAGGCCCAGGAGAGCAGAGTCAACTGGGGTACTACCCGACTATGTCATTCATGATACCACCTAAGAGAAGGCCTAGTGGGGGGCATACCCAAGGCACTGGTGGGGTCTCTGAACTATAATTAGTTGGGCAAGAGCATATTGATCCCAAAGGACTTTGAGGCCAAGGTCGCTGGGCAACTGGGATTGGATTCCAAACTGTTCAAGAAAGACCCCTAGAGAAGCAGAAGCAAGCGAGGTCTCCCACGATATAAACTCTCCAGTAACGGGATGGAGAGGAGCATCCAGGTAGATGGGGAACACTGCAGATGAGAGCAGTTCAGGTGGCATGGACACCTTAGGGCGAGAGAGTGCCAGCAGAGGCATCTAGCATCCTGAGTGAAAATCAGAAACGGGTGCCAGGCCAAAGACGGAAGAGGATGATGTGACCCCCACAGGACAAGAAACCAGGGGTAAGCGAAGAATTGGAAATATGGGTAGCAGGGGCAAGATGGAATCCCCACACGGAGGGGTGCCAGCAATGAATATGGTTCAGGACATATTGGAGGTACATAATGAGGGCAATATGTGGAAAACAGGGAGCCAGAGAGCGGCTTAAGAGCCATGGGAAAGGGTGTGTGGCAAAGTTGGAGAGGTCCTAGAAGAAATGGTGGGAATCTTGGGAGAGGTTCATGGAAAAGAAAGAGGTGAATGTATCCAGAATATAGGGGCAAATGACAGGGAGATTGATGCAGAAGCAAGAAGCCCAATGGGGCAAATAAACTGAGGGGGTGGTTGAGGGAATGACAACGAAGGCATCGGAGAGGCCAGAAAGAACCCCTCAGGGGAGGGTTCTTCAAGTGGTGGGAAAAGAGCTCAGTGAGAGATGGTAAGATCAAATAGGAAAAGTACTAGGGAACAGCACTGAAATCAGGTGTGGCCGCCTAGGCCTTGTGAGGTCAGGCAGAAAAACAAGAGGTGGTGACACAAGGGTGGAAAATGAACAAGCTATTTATGGTTAAATATGTTGATGTTTGATTAAAGGTTATTGAGGCAGGGCGGGAAAGAACAGTTACGGGCAAGTATCAATTAGCGGGTCAGGGTGTTAGATTTTACTTTTGCGAGGTGATCGATTTTCAACCAGCTGCACCATTTACAAAGCCAGCACGACTGACTAGCACCCCAACATAAGTTGCTCACAAGCTCACCTTCTCTGGAGGGTTCTTATCACACCTGTAGCCAGGACATCATTAGATGTCAGAGTAGGAAGTGCAAAAAAAAAAAAAACAAGACAAGAGGCATTTTCCATCTATGCCCGAGGATCTGGAACAACATCCCTGTATCCATCAGGACCGCCCCAACACCACTCCAAATTAAGAAAGAGTTGAAGGCTCACTTCTTTAAAAAAAACACTATGGCACAACACATTAATCATCCACAACCCTGCTTCCTCTCCCATTACTCGTTAACTTTATGCTGGTCTGCGGCCATGTACAGTGCTCCGCCGCCTTTTGGCTAGATTCACACTACAGAAATACCATATACTTCGAATACATGCATACTATACTGTTAGATTAAAAGGTATGTTGTTTTAGAACGTGTGGCTAAAATGAAGGTTAAACAGGTGTGAGCTCTGCTTGCTCCCCACTAAAGCAGTGTTTTCCACACCCTCAGCGAGTAAAGCCCGATTATTAGTCCAAAGCCTTGGTGAGCCCCCACCCCAGTGGCAGGCCAAACAGAACAGGAGCAGGGCAAATGCAAAAGTATGCCACTGGAGAGAGAACAACATTGCTGCCAGCAGAACTGCAAGAGCAACATCATTTTAAGTAGTCTCCATGTTGTACAGACCTGTTCTCTCTTCTGCCATCTTATTGATTCTTAATGGCTCTGGCACTTCCACAATTGTATCATCACTAAAGATTCACTGAACCAACCTTGTGCCTCACCAATCCGAGCAAGCAGTTCCTCCTCGCTCGCCTGGGAGATTTTTTTAGGCAAGTGCATTTCAGCTAGCTATGGCACTGGAATATATTCCTCTAGTGCGGTCTGTAAATGTGGCAAACCATGAGGGTATTTTTCAAACTGACCAGGTGTGTACCCTTAGGCTCACCTGTTTCTGGACTTCCTGGCTGTGGTCTGACAAAGCGAAAAGCAAACTGGGCCATTTATGACCTCTCTGCTTTGCATTAGCAGGTACAAGGGAGGGTTTGGGGGGAGTAGATGACTGGAAGGAGGTCTGCCCCCCAGACAGATTGGGAGTGTGGGGCCGTTCAGGGGACTTGCATTTTGTTAAATTTTTGGGTTTCTTAGTTATAGCCAAATTGTAGCCCTAGGGTATAAGGATTACAGCTTTTGGGCTCTCTGCCACTATTTTAGGTTTGGTGACTTGGTGACCTGGTGGCTGGAGCGGGGAGCTAGTTTAGCTTAATTTTTGCCTGCCCTCCTGTACCCAAGACTTTTCATTTAAGAAAGATTTTTCGGTTGGCTTTGGTTTGGGACAGGTGCGCAAGGGGTAATGTGTAGTTGTCACTTGGAACAGGTGCTTGGCGGGGGTTTGCAAAGTTTGCCAGGAGCTAGCAGAAGTTTGGTTGGCGTTGAAAGATGTGAACATTAGCAGGGAAAGGGTAGGCAGGTAGTTGAAAGGTTCAGTTGTAGACGTTTGGTTATTTACATTTTCAGAAGTGCAGGCATAGGAAGTAGGTTTAATAGAACTGTGTATTTTTGTAATTGCAATACATTGTAATGTTTTGTAATATGTTAATGGCAGGGTGGGCTCATGTTGAGGGGATTGTAGGGATGGGTCAGGTGTTCGGTATCGGATGTATACCGGGGTTTTAGTTTTGTAAAGCAGTTGCAAAGTATGTCAATTGTAATGTGCACCTGTTTCAATAAAGTGGCCTTTTTCACACACAAAAGTGTTTTGAGTCTGCACTGCCCACCCCTCTACCAAATGAAATATTTTTCATTTCAGATATTGACCCTTTAGAAGTACGCCGCCATCTTAAATATCCTCGAGCTGTCGAAGCTACAGGAAACCGTGGAACGACCAGGCGCGTAGCTAGGGGGGGGCGGTGGGGGCGGTCCGCCCCAGGCGGCACTATTGTTGGGGCGGCAGCCGCGCGGCACTGGTGGCCCGTTGCGGCGGCCTTTATAATTTATTTGGGGACACTGACATTACTGTTACAGTAGTGTCAGTCAGTGTCCCCAAATAAACTATAAAGGCCGCCGCAACGGGCCACCAGTGCCGCGCGCGCGGCCCTGTTTGAAATGCAAGCGCATGCGCACCGTCACCACCCAGCATAGGCCGTGACGTCGCAGGACACGAGCTTCTGCAAGGTTGACAGCGATCCGGGCGGAGGTAGTGGCAGGCCGACGGAGCTGCAAGCAGAGAGGAGATACAAAACGCCGGGCGCAAGTAAGTGATGTTAGATTAAGGGTAGAGGATGTGGTCCGTCGGCCGGCCTAAACTGCCGCCTTTGGTGTTCGAGCCTCGAGGTCACCACACCGGGTGCTGGCTTCCTGGGGGCGCCGTGTTTGAGTCGAGTTTTATTATGCTTTTGAAGCACCTGCTGCAGCATTTCTTCTCCCCACCCCCGCAATTACCAGGCCTCACATAAATGTCAAGATAACTCGTGTGATTAATTACCTTCCTGGCGAGAGATCCGCATTTTGTATAGTTGAGGTTTTGATTTAGGTGAAGTTAGTGCAGATGGTTAGTATTCCTGCTGCAAAGAACGTGTACCAAGTAGATTACAGAGTACGTATGATGTAAACAGATCAGCAGGTTACTGCTTTCAAAAGAGACATCCTTTTGTTACTTGCAATTTATAACTTAAAAGTCCTAATATATAGTATAGTGAGCTATTAACTTTCATCCTGGAACTGCATACAGACTGCAAAGTATACATTATTAGAACATTAATTAATGTTGCAAAAAGGGTTAATTTGGCTTGAAATCGATTCTTATTATTAAAGAAAACTCCCAACTATGCGGTTTCATTTTCGCCTCGGAGTTTGTGCTTTTCCACACCAAGCACCCTTAAACTATACTGCCTATCATTATGGATGACATGTGACTCCTACACTTTTAGTCCTTTGGCTTATGTAACATTTCCTACACACTGATCTACACGCGTATGATTGATTGTCTCTGTGTAATGTGTGTGTGTGATGTAAAGTGCTCGGACACCCTACACTGGTATGAGTGGCGCTATAACTAATTCAGTGCATCTGAGAGAGTGTGGTTATGGAGACTTGGTCACTGTTAAAGGGTGCTAGCGAGAGATACCTGTGGTGGTGGAGGTGGTCATTGGGGGGGGGCGCCAACAAACATTGTCGCACAGGGCGCCACCAGCACTTAAGCCGGCCCTGGCTCTAATACCTTCGGGTCGAGTTTGCGCTATATAAATATGCAAAAAAAAAAAATGTCAAAGTACACAAGTTTTGTGAGTTCTGCTATAAGCACAGTTGCTCCAATGTGCTTCCGTGTTCACACTCCACTGAGTGGGGGTGAAGTAAGGTGTGTTTGTGATATGTTTATAGCTTCTTTAGTTTCTTGAATTAAACTTGCCATGGGTTTATGGTGAGCCTGTGTGTCAGTGTTGAGCTGTGATATCTAGCAACCATATGCATGACGTTACAAATTCTGCAGTAAACATGTGGTAGGTGCATAACATCTTGAAATAGTTTTTCACGTGTGATGCACTGGACAGTCCATGAACTGATTGGCTACAGACCGCCACTGTTTCACAGCCTAGCTAATGCATGCAGTAGATGACCCGAGGCCTGGTGATTGCGTGCGAGTGAGCAGGTGATTGTGTGCGAGCAGGTGATTGCTTGGAAGTGAGATCACAGAGAGCCATCACTGGGTCAGATCTGTGGAAGTTCTGCATGCTTTCACAGATACACAGCACCAAGTGACAATGGCTGTCTCTTCAAAGCACCAGCCATAGTCTGTGCCTACCTGCTCCACAGGGTTGTATGTGATTTCATAGAAAAACGGTTAAATGCCACATAAACTGACTGTTGGAAACTTTCGGGATGAATTGCATTTACCATTTCATAGAAACCGATGAATAGATTTAGCATGCTTATTGTTTAAGGTGTAAATCAAACCCTTCAGGATGTCATGATTGCAAAAAAAATCACAATATCAACACTTTTGTAAAAATGCCTCGCATTTTACAAAAGTGCCTGTGAAATTTTGATAATGCTTAAACTTTTGCCCTCCCCACCGCCCGCTCGTGAGGTTGGATCACTGCATTTCTAAAATGTTTTAGTGGCGCAGGCCCTGCGTCTTCTGCAGCAAAGCAACTCTTTCTCTCCTCTTCAGCGCGAATATCCAAAACCAGCCTTACCCCAGCTAATTTAGCAGCAGAAGTAGGCTCCAGCCCCTGAAGGTGGGGCTAATATGTGCGTTCTCTCTCTTTAGTAATATAAAACCTGCGGGACTGTGAGACTGAATAGCTCCTCCGCACTTCTTTCTGGACTGATTAGTTATGTTTCAAAATGTGCACACACTGCACTACGATGCCGAAGGAGTGGGTGGAGGAGTGGTAATACGTCAGCAGCCAGCAAGAAGGCCCAGCAAGTTAAGACCTCTAGTTTTACCTGCAGGTCAGAAGTTTGAATCGCAGTAAAGTGGATCTTAGCCTTTCATCCTTTCAAGGTTGATAACCAGAGCACTCTGTGAGTAATTATAGAATATGTTATTTAATTTGAAAAAAAATCCAATTTACTTTTATTGTAGTAATGCTTCAGGTGCCAATAACTCTTATTTATTTGAAGTTTTTGAAAAGTGCTCTTACAATTGTCCTTTCTCACATTCTCCATGTATCCAAGGCTGACATTCAGTTCTCCAGTGTGCAGCATTGAAGTAACAATTACCATGCAGCACTGTACCCTGCCTTCTCATCACACCTCATTCCACCCTGGCCCACTCCTTCCTGTCCCACCCTATACCACAACCCTACCCTGTCCCATCAAACCAAACCCCCACCATGCCCATCTCATCCCTTACCCTCACATCTCATTTCTTCCCTCACATCTCACCCCACCCCATCCCATTTGCATCAAATCCCACCTCACCATCTTCTCAATCCATCCCATCTGAACGCTACAAGATCAAACCCCAACCCCACCTACCCTCTCCTCATCTCATCACATCACCTCGCATCATAGCCCATCCCAAAGACCACCCCATCCCTTTTACTTTCCCATCCCCTATCCCATTGCATTCCATCCCACCATTCTCCCATCTCTTTCCATCCACTTACATTCCATCCATTACACTTCAGTCACCATTGCATCTCCCTTCCCCACCCTCCCTTTTCCCATTTCATCCCATCTTCTCACGCCCCATCTCACTCACCTGATTCCAGGGGCGTAGCTAAGAGGGGGGCGGTCCGCCCCAGGCGGCACTATTTTTGGGGTGGCGGTCGCGCAGCACTGGTGGCCCGTTGCGGCGGCCTTTATAATTTATTTGGGGAATCTGACATTACTGTTACAGTAGTGTCAGTGTCCCCAAATAAATTATAAAGGCCACTGCAATGGGCCACCAGTGCCACGCGCGCGGCCCTGTTTGAAGTACGAGCGCATGCGCACCGCCACCTGCTGCTTGCAACTGCTGCCTGCAGCGTACGCACGCCGCCACCACCACCTAGCATAGGCCCGTGACGTCGCACGAGCTTCTGCAAGGTTGACTGCACACTGGGCGGAGGCGTCCGGGTTCATTGTGCGCGCCGCCTGGGGTCTGGTCCGGGTTGGGACACAAAATAGTGCTTGCGCTTCCTGTGGACGGCGCGGTGCAGCGGAGCTTGGGGTGCCTTGGCTTGGGGTCTCCTGGTGCTTGCGAGGACGGGACATTTAAACCTGGAGCACTGTTTGTGGAATGTAGCGTGAGGGGAGCTTCATTCAAACAGGTAAGCCCCGGCGCAGTTCTTGTCTATTAGGTTCCTCTTGTGAGAGAAATAGGGACCGGGACAGGAAACGTTTATCCTTGCACACAAAGGCTTTCTTCGTTACTTTTTAATATAATTATGTGAAATGGTGACAGGCTGTGCCCTTACAGCCCTAGATGATGCAGACTTGATACATACAACAGTGTATTCCTGGTGTACCTACATAGAAGTTTGATTCAAACTGTTTGAACGTCAATATTCAAGGTTAATTTGGGAAATTTTATAAAAAAAATAATGGAAACACAATTGTAAGCAGCTAAATATAAAAAAAAATTGACAAGGACAGTCATTTTGATTTTTTTTTTTTTTAAGTGGAACGGTCTCTTAAAGCTTCGCTAATTCACACACAGCATAGGGACAGTATGGACAGCTGGTATGCAACGTTTCCAAACACACAGAGAATTTTTTAGCATGTGTAGCAGCAGTTCTGTTATGTTGACCTGCCAGATATGGTTCAGAGTTAGCCAATTACTTGGCCTCGGCACTTTATGCAGACATCAGTCTGCGTTTGTGATTCATCCATCAGAGGTTTTCCAGTAGAGGAACTGAATCACATTAATGTGGGTGGCTGGCTTGGAAGACATTGGTTATCCTCATAGAGCTGTTCTATAAAGGGAGTTGGGGGGAGGAGAGACTCTTGACACTTTCCAGCCTAACCTGTGTTAATGTTGAGTGTGTTTGGGGGTTCTGCGTGGTGGTTCACAGTGGAGGTTAGGGCCTTGAATCCTTCCTCCTAATTAGTGTCAGCTATGGTAGTGTTGTTTGAAAGTAATGCCATGTGCCCTTCTAAATGACACAGGTGGTTGATGTAAGAGTCATTCTAGTGCAATATTTGTGGATTTTATGGTTCTCCTTTGGTATGCATTGTTCCTCATCTAGGTTCAAATTCAAAAATTCCACCCTAGGTTCTTATTTGCCTGTATCCTTGTAGTTGGAACTGGCCTGTCTCTTGCTTTCATTGTCTCTGTTGTCTTGTTCTAGCCTTCCATTTCTACTCTGCCTGATGTTTCCCAGCCTAAAGCTGCTCAATATTAAGGTCTCTCTGTCTCCAAGGCCTATCTATTGCGTCTCCCGGTTCCTTTGTTTTACCTGTCCCACTAAAGTATGAGAGACTCTCTTTCTCCAAACGCCATCCTGAAAGCATTAGTTCCCGAACCCCTCTTGTTCACTGGTTCCCTGTTCCCTAGTTGCTTAGACACCGTGCAGACAGATTGTCAGAAGGACAATCACCTATTCAGGGATAGCTCAGCTGCTATTAAGGCATAGCTTTGCTCCCTGTAACTTGTTTGGGAATGCTCTGTTGTCTGGTGAGAGTAGCTCTGCTGACAAAAACCTTAAAGGATAGATTTGCTGTTTGTACTGAGTAAGAAATTAACCAGAAGAGCAAGGGATTGATCAGATGAATGGTACTAATCAGCTGGCTTTGACATGTGATGATAGCTGTGGTCACTGTGGCACGTAAGTAGTCTTTTTGCTATCTGAGACATATGAGTGATACTTGTACTATAAGTGCTGAGTGTGGAATAAGTCTTCATCTGAGCTAGTGGTGGCTGTGCTGTTAGCGCCAGTTAGACATGTGGGCTACTGCACCTGTCTCTGGGTAAATGTCAGTCTGTACCCTGCCCTTATGTTGATGTCTTCTTGTAATTCTCCTCAGGAAACAGCAGGGATAAACTGACCTCTCTGCTTCCATTCTCTCATTGATACATTTACCTGCGAGCACAGGCAAGCCTTTCTACTCTCTCTTCCTAAATAATGCATTCATCTGTAGAGCCTAGAGTTCTAGAGAGAGTTGAAGGTTGTGTGAGCTATTTACCTTAAGCATTTTGGCTTGTGAGAGGAAAGGAACATAAAAGATTGAGATACAAGATACAAGAGAAGAACCTGGTATTCTCTGATCCCAGGGCACCAGGGCCTAGGTTACGAGAGCTCCAGTTGTGATCGCAGGTTGCCAGTGTGATTGCTCCAGTTAGTCAGCAGTTGTCTAGGCGCATCCAGGTCTGTGTCCACTAAGGTTATGAACCTTTTGAAATGCGTAAGGGATCTGATGAAGGGCTTTATTCCTGGATGTCTGTGAGTAGAGCGATACCAGTAGTAGCAAGCTACCACTGTCCAATGATTAAGCCGTGGACATTTTGAAACACACATGCGTAAAAGCACACATAACTTACTTCATATCCGGACTTCTTTTAAGTGGTTATTTTTCTCCAGACCTTGGTTCTGCCATGCCTACATTCGGGTCTGGGAGGCAGCTGAAGACGTGTGTTACAGGGACGTGTGTTACACAGCCTTGGCGTTCCATACTAGACACGTTATTATGATTTTACTGTTTTTGCGGACTTTTAACACTGTTGGTTACCATGAAAGTAATGTGAAAACAAAATTGCAGAAAAATGTAATGTTTCTTGTTTCTTCTGATTATTCACGGAGTCCCTGGATAGGGTTGAACATATTCCCATGGCCCCTACAGCTGTGTTTAAGGATTGTGATGACAATGTGTCTCCACTCCCTATATTTTAGCTTTGGGCCCCCTGGGTAGGCTGTGCACCATGTGTGTGCTGAGGCTGCTCTTAAGGAGAGATGCACTATTACAAGCTGGCTTTGGGTCCCAGGGAGTTGGTTGCTGCTGCTTAGAAGTAATGACAGGGCGTGATCCCTGGTTGTTGCCATTGGGCCACCAGAGAGGGCTTTGTATCTGGTCTGTGTTGGCAAGGTTGTGGAGCTGACTGACCCCTTTGTGCTGCGTTTAGTTCTAAGGGCACACAGTGAGTCATTACCTGTGAATAATTAATTTGCTGTTTTTGAAAGATAAAGAATTACAGGCTTCGACACTGTTAAGTTGGCTCTGGGTCCTTAGAGCACATCACGTTTGTGCACGTCCCCACTGCTTTAATGGGGGGGACCATGATATTTGGTCATTTATTGTCAGCTGTAAATGACGGATCCCCGAACAGTGTCATGTATGTGCATGTTTACATTGTGCTGAGGTGATAACCAGGTAATCGTTCACGCAGCTTTCTGATAGATGTCGTACGTGGTTTTTCTGAGTCCCCAGATAGATCATGCAGTCTGTGTGTCCTCCTTTGTACTGCCGGTCACTGGTGTATTCAACTGTGTAGCCTTGGACCGTGTCATGTATGTGCATGTAACTTGCATGATCGAGGTAACTATTAGCGGCGATGCTACGTGTCTCTCGGACCTCTTTCAAGTGCGTGCTGTCCTTTCTCCTCCCCCCCCCCCGCACCGGGGCGGCAATCTGAGGGATAGCCCCGGGCGCCACAAGCTCTAGCTACGCCACTGGGAACGACTAAGTACCCACCTCTCAAGTGAGCGATGCCAATGAACGCCCGGTGTCCTGTTTGAGAATACAGGACGTGCGTACTGCGTGGGATCTGGGTAGTGGAGACGAGCGTACGGACAGGCTTGTACTCCGCCCTCTGCTAATAATGTCCAATGATTTGGGGAGAAACGAGTTTGAACTCCTTTTCCAGTGTGGAAGCTCGAAGACAGGAGAACGCGGATTGATTTTCTCTTTATAACCTCAACCACGCAGGGTCTGTGCAGGCTCACGGCTCTGCTGACGTGTGAGAGCGCACAGATAGCAAGGAATCCGAAAGGTATTTGGAAAGCTTCCTCCAGCCAGAGCAACAAGCACGGAATAATCTTCACTAATTCCTTGGCTTAGAGCTGTGTCAAACTACAAGCAGAATATTAGTCCTGCGGGAAACAGCAGGAAGGGGGTCGGTGGTTGAGCGTTTGCGTGTCAGCCTTCCCTGACCTTAAACTGACGAAAAGGAGCTTCATTTTGCACCATTGAAATGAGGCGAAGTGATGCGACTCAAACTTCCTGAGATAGGTGGCTGAGTCAAGATTCCTAATTTCCATAAAAGTAGATTGCAGCCCTTAAGGAAGGAAAGAACGTAGGAGATCACTTGTCTTGGTTGTGCCTTCTGGAAGTTGCTTTATGGAAAAAAGCAATAAACTTGGTTTGAAAAATCTAATGCAGATATCTGGCCTTTATAGAGATCAGCCCAATAGTTATAGTGAACCCTTCTGAGCATGACTCATTATGTATGTTACACTTCTCTAGAAGTATGATCACTCTGTCCTAAGTCAGTGAAAATTCATTAGCAAGACATATCTGTGGATCACTGATGAATGGCCTGATCCACCCCCCACCCCCCTCCCCGGTAATGTGTGCTTAAAGGTTCCCCCTCGCCTATCCCGATTGTGAGATGGCATCCATATTTTGGCGTGTTTGTATGGAGCCAGCATGCTACAGGAGGGTAACCCTAGTGACCTCTAATAAGGGGAAGAGGCAAGGACACAATATAATAAAAGAATACATTTCAACACCTTGTGAAATATTCTCTTGTTGAGTTCTAAAGACATGGGCCAAGAGTAGATTATGTGCGTGCCCCAAAACAGGAGGCCCAAACATAGGGAATATTAAAACAGAGCTGCAAGGCTGAACTCCAGTTATGGCTCGGTTGCCATAATTGGTCTTTCATCTTTGGGTGTGTCAGGTCAAATGTGCAGTTACATTTTTGAACCAAGTCTATTGGCTCAAGTTGAGTTTTGCTTTCAGGGAGGCCATGTAAACAATGTTTGATCTCAACTGGGGGGAGGAGGGGGGGGGGGGCAGGATGGGACTGACTGTGACAGAGGCAAGAATTGGCCAGACTGCTATTTAAACCATCATTAGTGTCCAAGAAAGCAAGGCCTGTACAAGTAACTTCCTGCAAGAATTGTGATTTTACTACAATGCAAATGCCACCGGTGGGTCTGGTACACTGAGAAGGGAAATAATAAATGTCCCTGAAACTTATATGTTAACATTACTTGCATACATCTGTAGATCTTGTGGCCCCAGAAAAAAACACGATTTGGCTTGATCAACAAACAGTCCTACAAAATAAAAGGTATCCCCCTGTAGCCAAGAGCTCCTCTTTACTGCACTGTGTTTAGGATCAAAATCACTCAAAACAGGTTTTTCCTTTTTTAAACCAAGAACTTGCAGGTGTCTGGTAAAAAGGTCAGAGATATGTGCATGGACCTCTGTGACATTTATTTTCGTAAAAAAGCATTAATATAATAATTAGTCTGCATAGTTTTCAGGCATCTCAGCCTGAACATCCGGCTCCCAGTTTATAGGTATACAGCTCCCATAGAGTTGCAAAATTCTTTTTGTAGCGTTGTGCTGTAAAGTGTGCCAAAGCATGCTACAAAGAATGGCACTTAATTGAAATCCCAACTATTATAGAAACACTGTGGACATTAAAAATAACACTACCACTCATATTACCGTGTAGGCGCAGAATGCCATTGCTGTATGGCACATGCATGATAAAGGAATTACTTCAGCAGAGACTCTGGCCTTCCCTCACATCTACTGTCTAACTCTGGCATCATCAAGAAGTATTTATTTCACATGACTTGTAATACTGACTGTGCAGAAGGTAGCCCAAACATAACAAGTGTAAATGAACCCATTCGATCTCTATACTGGATCAAACAACACTCCGTCCCTAATCTTACCAATTGGTAAAAACAGCCACCTGAGTTAAAATAGCACTATAGCTCGGAGGAGGGTTTAAGAGTTTATCATCCATTCGCCGATTAAAATCCCCTTAAATAGCAGCGGTAGGATTATGACATCACGACGGAAGGCTGCAGTTGATTAAATGCTACAAATTGCTTTCTTATTCCTGCTAAAGCAGGGGGTCAGTTTTCAGCAGAAGCCAGTGACTCGAGAGTCAGCAGAAAAGTGTCCTTGCTACAGGCTAGAGCTAGCAATAAATGTTATTAGGAATGCCAGAAGCCCTAAGAGCTTGTTCGGGCTCCAGGACTACCCGCACAATCCTTGGGTCCGATTAGCAAAAACCTTTTCCACGATTAAATCATGGGAAAGTGGAGTTCCCTACAAGGAAAATACATTCCATACTCACAAAGTTAGGATGTGCATATTGTTGAGCAGGGTATGTCACATACCAGAGCAGACGTTCCAGTACATTTTACCGAAAGGGTAAGTGACAAGTGAGAGTTCCAAGGGCTTTGGTCCTTGTAAATAAAGATGCAGAAAGTGTGGGAAAAGGCATTTAAGATTATCATTTTTACAGGTTTTGCGGGGGACAACTTCACGCAGAAAATAAAGCATTCCAGGTCAAGGAAAAAAGAAAACATTTTAAAACAAGCATTGGCAAAGCAGATATGCCTCACATTTGGGAACTATTGGCTTTGCCAATGCCTTTTAGCCATGCTGTACAGCATCCCGGACCCTGAGGATATGCAGAATGGCTGAGTAAGAAAAAAAAAGCCTATTGCGTCATTCTCTAAGCACGTACACCACACCACACATAACTTACGTAAGCAGTCTCCCAAAATAACACTGCTGCTTTTTTTTGCCAATTTAACTCAAACAGGCAAATAAAAAGTAAAGAAACGTGTTTTGTTTTTTATTTGTGTGGGTGGAAGCAAAACAGGTGAGGGGGCAGAACTGACGTAGGCAAAGCAGGTGGGGGAAGAAACTGGGGGACCTGGGGGCTCAAGTACGAAAGGCCAGAAACACCATGGAAGGTGTGGGTATGGGGGCAGCAACACAAAGGGCGTGGGGGTGGCAAAGGGGCTAGAGAGAGAACAACATGGAGAGCAGGGGAGAAAAGCAAACTGGCAATAGAAAGCGCAACATGGAGCTGAAAAGGAGGAGAAGCACAGGCGAGAGAACAACTAGGGCGGAGAGACCACGATTGTGAGGGCACCACAGAGGGGGTAAAGGAGAACCACAATGGGGTGGAGAGAGCAGCATTAGGAGGGGAAGAGAAGCACTCTAGAGAGACGGCTGGAAAACAAATACACTCTTGTCAATTGCTTAAACAAAAAGAAAAGATATCCCCTGTAAAAGTGAACAGTGTAAGGACACATTCATGCATCCACAGGGGAGGAAAAACACAAGAGGAAGGAAAGCCCACACACGCTAATGAATATGAAGCAAGCAAATGTGAGCGACAGGGAGGCCAACCAATGGTAAGGAATGGGCGTACTCTAAGATCACTCCAAGCTAACAATAAGTCATGCAACAGACAGCGCATTCACAGTCTAATAGGCGAGACCTAAAAATGACAGGGCAGACAAAGAACATAACTGTAGACATGCAAGATCTCACTTTCTCCACAAAACTGAACAGTCTAAAGGGCAATCTGATCCCTAATATGACCATAAGCAGAAGAATGCCCTGTGATCAGTCGTCGGTAAGCCTCTGGCCAGCCAATACCATTTTTAGATCTGGCTTGAAAGCAAAGTGGTTTCTCAGACACATTATCACCATTTCCTTAAAGTACAGATAATGTGGGCCACCAAAGCAGTATTAATCTCTCACCTCACATTATTGGCCATTTGGTGCATCATTCCACCTCCTATGAAGTGGTTGCATGCCAATGCAATGCAAATACTGAGCTTTTTTATTTTTTTAACCACAATATACTTTTTTAAAAACTGTTTTAAGGAGTCGATTATGTGCTAATTGGAGTGCAAATCGTGAGGCCAGGGTGTGCATGCTTTACTACTTGAAAGACAGACCTACTGGCTTTGCAAATGCTTGTTTTCATTTGTAATTGTCCCCATGTTTTGCCCAGTCTTCACACCGAATCCCTTTTAAAATTCCCTCTTTTAAATGACATTCAGCATTTATCACGTTCTAAAACTTCCTTACAATAGTAACAATACTTGTGTTTCTCATTAAAGATATGTAAAGGTAAGTGAGCCCGTAAAAAGTAAGAAATGCTTCAACTTCGCGCACGGTTTTCTTTACATCACCACATTTTGTGGTACATTTCGCAGTAGCCCTTTCTTTTTCTCCACTTCTCCCTTCCTTTTATCCGGCTGTTTCCTGCGTATCTGACCCCTTTGTAAAATACCCCTCCCCCACATGTTCTTCTCATCAAACGGACTTTTTACTAATTGCCGAGCTGTCACGCGGAACGATGAGATTAGCTAGGAGCGAAAGCTCGCGCCGTCCAAACAAATCCAGTGCTGACCTGGACGTCTGCACTCTGCAGTCAGACGGCCAGGGAAGGGGGGGGGGCGAGAAGAGGGCGGCTAGGGTTGTCCAGTCTTGCATGTCAGAAGTACATACGGTCTGAGAGGAGATGTTCACTTAATGGCACAGTCAGAGGGCTTCTGACTCTATAGGTATCAATAAATTGGCCCAAACGTGGCTGGGGCAGGAACAGACCAACCAAGACCTTTGATTAAAACTTCTTTGCCTAATTTCCAAGCAAGTCAATGTAGAGGGGATTAGCTAAACATATTTCAAAGTACCTATAATCACCGCAATACAAACTACGTTTGGCTAACCTCGTAACGGAAATGCTAATGTACTTGTTTATACAAAAATTAATAAAAGACTTTGAAATAAAAAATAAAAAAAACTTGTGTTTCAAAGTCTTTCCTCTCATGGGGCAAGCTGGAGGAGGAGGCTGACTGCGCTTCCTAGTAACACCGGGACTGCTATCGATGCCCCATGGGCGGAAACTGAAACTGTTTGTACTTACCTCGGAGACCGAGTACCCTTGGCCATTGCCCGGTGGAGCTGTCCTATGCAGCTATAAAGGAGTCTGGTTCTGATTCACCCCTCGGCCATCACCTACCCAGCCGGACATCGGACATTGTTTTTCACGGTTCTTCTTGGTTTATCCGTCTTTCACACTGGCTGCTTGGTTCCCCCTGATGAACTTTCCCCCTGCCTGCCTTGACTCTATCGGCATTCCCCTCTCCTGTTTTCCTTTCCCTCTCTCTGTTACGCTAAGCAATAGTAATGCATACTACTGTTTTACAGTGGCTTCATCATGTGTCCTTATGTGCTATTCGCTAGTAACTCTTGTAGTTACTATGTAATCATTGTGTAACTTATGTACAATTTTTGTAACTTGCAACTCGCTGTTCCTTATGTAAAGCGCTCTGATACTTCCAGGTCTAGCCAGCGCTATATAAAACTCAAAAAAATAAAAAGCCAAGAAATAGACGGTCAAAGTTTTGGTCTTCGCAAAAACAATAGTTGATGGACAGAATGCAGAACAATGTCATACATTCACCCCAGTACAGAGATCTGGGCCTAAATCCATCGTTTTGCTCACCATACCATTCCAGTGTGAACCCAGCCATATGCAAATCAGTCTTGACCCTGTGCCTCATGGGAACAGTCCAGCTCCTTTGGTATCGCTTTGTTCGCCCTAAGTTGGCAGGGTATGCCCAGACGTGGGTCCCTTGCTCACTTTGCCACTGGATTCAAGATAGCCTGGCTGATGAGGGTTATGAACCTGAAATCGGTCCCAGGATGCTTGGTTCCGGTCCAGGGAAGACATGGCTTGGCAGTTCGGGCTGGACTGTTCCCATGAGGCACAGGGTCAGACTGATTTGCATATGGCCATGTCTGAACTGGGATGGTGGAGTGAGCTAAAGAATGATGATGGATTAAACCCAGATCAGTTGACTGGGGGCGAGTGTTTGATTTGCTCAAACGCTCCGTCCATCATCCCCTTTGGTATCGTAAAGTTTTGGTCTTCGGCACAGCAGGAAGAAAGGGCACCCCGGAGGAGGGAGCTTATTTATTATATCCCCTTTGAGATGTAACAGGTGCGGCAAGAATCTGTTTTAAGGCAAGTAGTAACCAACATGCTATGTGTCAAAATAACATACTCAGCTGTGGCACCATGCTCTGACCATCAGCATGATGGGAGCGTTCTGAGTTTCCTAGTCTGCTGCAAGGCAAGTAGTGGGATTTTGCAATCCAAGTAATCCGCACCAGGCACATTATAAATTTAGTTTAATCTGGATTTACAAAATAATATACCATTTATAACAAGGATGGGTAAAGGGAGAAAATTGAATAAGAGGCATATAGCAAGGTAAATTACCAGAATAGTGCTGCCACCAGCAAATCACAATTACAGAGATTTAACACCTTGCCGGACAAGACAACAAAATATAGTCCTACTGTAGGCTCACTAAACAAGCTGCCTGACATTTGGATCAATTGGAACACTCTGCAATTCAATTACCCCGTACATATTGCACAAACCAACTTGCAAATTTTAAGCTAACACCTAGGAAAGAACTGTTGGGTTCAGTACAGCACTGGACCCCAAACAGGTGCACTGACACAGCTGATATGGATTGAGCGGAGGTTCAAATGTCCCGCACTGCCACTGTAATACACCCCACAAAGACAATCCTAGGAAACTCCTTGCTCTCACACAGGTTTGGCTGCAATGATCCACCTTCCTTCGGAACTCAACCACAGAAAAACCCAATCATCCAACGCAACAATAGTCACTGCATTGTGTATGGTCTATCCACAGATAGCACCTAGGATGACTTTCAGTGGGCTAACCCACAACCATAGACAAACATGTCTACAAGTAAAAGCACTAAGTAAAAGGCGGCAGTATGCCATATAAATCTCAAGTAATATAAAAGTTGCACATAGTCTCCCCAAGAGAGACAATCATTTGCCACCTTATGCTGAAACACACCTGTGGCCAAAGCAAGGCACTCTTACCAATTCGAAACAGTTTCACATAAGCTATCTGTGGGGTAGCATTCACATGAAAAATCAAAATGGGGAATTATTCAGAATTTAAAGTAAAAAATTCAAGTGTGGTTAATTTTATCAACGTAAGACACTAGATATATACACCGTTTCAAGACCGTTTCCAGGTTTTTGAGAAATAAGATCAGGTAAAAAGCAGAAGATGCCTTATGCTACAACTTTTTTAGGTCTCAGCATACAATATACATAGACTGGGATTGGGTCAGCTCATTGCCCATGACTGGATGGCTTTCTTGCTTATTTCACTTCCCTGTTCTTTACTGAGTGGCTTTCTTCTCCATTCTTGCTTTTGTCCCACTCCTGGAGCATAGCTTTGCTATAATTTTGACTTGCTGACTTGTGTCAATCTACTGTTGACACAAGGGGATATTTTTTCATTCTCCTTTAGCATTCCAAGGGAACACAAGGTTTTCCATGTTCTCTTCCTTATCTCTAACCCACTTTATTTTCTATGTATTGGCTTTTTTCTCTCGCAGCTGCACACTCCTAAATGGCCACTTGGATACTGGCAACTTTTAATCTCCCTCCTGCGCCGTCAACGGCCACCCTCCAATGCTTTCTCAAAACTTTTAATGTTACTTTTCAGCGGGCAAAGCAGCTGCATTCTGCTACCAGACAGCAGGTTTCTACTCCATAGCGAGGTATCCATGATTCTGCACATACTGAATACGTTGTGTTTTTTTATTTTACCATTCTGAGGTGGTCATCCATCTTGAAATGGTAAATTAAATACAAGGTAAAAAGTTCGCCATAGCACATAAGTCTGTGCAATAATAAAACTCCTTAAAACATGGCCACCATTTCTGCATGTGCTACAGCATTCTAGGTTACAGAAAATTGGCAACGCCATAAAGTTTCACAAGGAGTACCTATTTGCTATGCCAATGCTTTTTTACTCTGTTGTGTTCTACACATGAGCATGCACTGAAATAAAGGACATGCAACTATGCCCGGTGCTTTTACACCATGCAGTAGGGCTGCAAGTGTTCAATCACCGATTGGATACATATTACTGTGAGGATGGTTATGCTATTTAACCTTCTTGAAACGTTATCTCTGCGCTATAGGCTCTGCTGATGTGAACGCAAGAAAATGAGCAAGAGTGTGTACTTTGACAATAGGGTGGTCTTATTCTAAACTCAGTACCAGTGGGGCCAGATGGGAGAGAAGACATCACTCTTTTGCTCATGCATTCATGACAATCATTCCTGAGTGACATTGTCAATGTTTAAAAAAATACTGTTTATGTTAATAGGAGGTGGAGAGTCTTTTTTGAAGAATTAATTAAATTGTTTGTTTACTGGTATAACTTTAGCATACTTCTGAAGAAGTTTGAAGGTGCTTTAAATTGGGTATTCTAGGCAATCACAAAAGTGAGTAAGGGGAGAAAAGTACAACTTTATAAGACATTACTTAAGAGCTTGTAAATGTAAGGGAAATCGCCAATGGGCCATGCAGGTGGGCGCTATGGTGATCTGTGTTTACTACTGAGTTCCAGAGCCTGGAACAAGGCACAGAGTGTTCAATCTCACTAGCATTGCAGGACTCGAGGCACTATCAAAAGGAATTCAAAGTGAGATCAAATGGGTTGGTGGTGATCTATGGTCACTGAGCATGATCAACATCTTAAGTGAGTTGCTGTCTGGAAAGAGATCCTTTGCGTGCCAGGGAGTCGAAGCAGAGATTTTGGAATTCTTCTTCTGTGATCTCCTGGACATGTGCCGGCCGATGATAAGGAAGTAGCATTTTGGGATTCCTATAACAGTGCTGAATTTTACCAGGGCTGTGAGTGGAGAAAGGAAGAAGTCAATGAATGGGCTGGGCTGCTCTTCAGGTAAGGCAAAACTAGGCCGCCACCTAAAGAGGGGAGCTCGGTTGTCCCTGCAAGCAGGACAGGATCCATGTACCAGAGGGGATTTACAAAACATCGCCTGTCAAAACAGTAACTAAAACTACTGGTGTGCACTATACAAACAACGCCTGGGATGGGGTTCTGGAATAAAGTGCTCCGCTAGGCTTTAGTTAACATTTTGTGATAGAAAGGCCTAAAGTTCCACGCCCAGAATTCTGGACACCATTTCATTTTTTTGGAGGCCTAAATACTTCCAGGAGTAACATGTTTGGAGTACATGATTAACTACCCTGACCAAAGGATCTAAGCTCATGGAGGAATGAGGTGGAAGTCAGAATCCTTCGGAGGTACGTTTTACAATCCTCAAAAGGAAAAGACTGCATCTAAGGAGAGTGTTCAGTTAAGCAAAGGAAAAGAGGCAGGTGACTGGGGATGTCAAAAAGAAAGAACAGGGAACGCCAAACACTTTAAGGATACTGCCTTAGTCCCAACACTGGAATTTGTTTCAACACAGACTATGGACATAAGTGACTTTGTCTCGCAACTCCAAATTTTTGTTTGCTTTTAAGGAGTTGAAAATGCCCAAAATGGACTTCGATGAAGCACCGAAGTCCCTCCACTATGTGTTTCTACGCAAGCATAACACCTTTTCACTTCCTTTGTTTACCATACACTCTGTAAAGGTTTTTTTTTTTACTCTGCTTTGACTTCTGATTTCATGGCTGTCAGCCCGAAGGCTGCTGGGAAGGCGCCTAATGACCTGGTCAGGAGAAGAAGTGGGCTCGGCCGGATCTGAGTGGGGCTGGGAGACGAGGCAGCGCCCAAGCCCAGTATCAGATGCTTGCGGCGCAGAGCACTGCCTTCCACGGGGAGGGAGCGTTGCTGAAATAACAAGAATGGCATTTGGTTTATATCAGCAACCGCGCGCTTCTCCCTGAGCATCCCCAGCCCCTCCTGTCCACATCACTGACTGATGGCAGCTTCAGTGCCCGCCCCCCCTATCGGGAGGAGGGGGAAATACCTTCCTTCCTGAAATCCGGACCAAGTCACAAAGATTTCCAACCTGAGGGCAGGGATTTGTCTTTTTATGACTTCTTGTTATCATAAGAGTAAAAAAATACAACCTTACCAAATGAAACTCAACATGCGTCCCCGACTAACGGACTTTTGAGGTGGTTCCTGACTTTAAAGGAAAGAGCAAATGGCGAGGCGTGTACTCTTTTAAAATAAATAATGCACAGGTTCTAGCCTCACTGGTTAATTTGAAGTACCCTAAGCACAATTACGACGCTCAAGAAAGATACAAAAACTCGGCAACGGTTTCACTGACACAATGTGGATGTACTTTCCAGAGATCTTTGTAGATTGCCTGCTCTTTTCGGGATTCACCGAATGCCAGGTGTAGACCTCGAAAATCCACACGAGCCCTACATTTCCAGCCCAACCACGCGCCTGCTCTCCGCTAATGAAGCCTGAAGGCCATCAGTCGCACCGACAGCCCACGGCAATCAGTGCGGCAGAAATGTGCATTGACGTTTTTTATTCTCCACCTGGAAAGTCTGAGGTTGTTTCGCCACAAAGAAAATTAGGGGTTGTTTACAGCTTTCACAAGTGCGATAAGCCGCTGGATACGTCAGTGAATTATCACAGTTATGATTGTGTTGGTGTTCCCAGCATTTCACAGTGGTCGCCACCTCCCACTGAGAACCTCCTCCTTTAAACCAAAATAAAGACTGCAGAATGTCCACAATACGAGCATATTTCCCTCAAAGAACCTGCGTCTAGAGTCCAATGCTTTTCCCCAGCATTTTTATGTTTTGCCTAACAAAGAGCACAAACTATCTGTTTGCAAAATACCTTTTGTGGACTTACCAAAAACGTGCAGGAGGCTTATAACCCACCCATTGCTTAGCACTGGTTGGCTTTGTCACTCTCATTTGTTTCTTCTTAACTGATGGAGGACTGCCTGCCTCTTCTTTTGTTTGTCCCACCACTGGAGCATAACCTATTTACCATCATTTTGATTGTCTCTCTTGTTTCCTTCCACTACTCACTTTTATGGAACTACTGTGCTACTCCCCCTCCCAAATAACCACCCATCTTTCCTTTCCGATTCCTGTGCTGCGCTCTGTCTCGCTCGCTTATGTGCTTTTCCTCCGGCGCTCAGTTTTGCTCGCTCCTACGTGTGCCGCTTTGCTTCTTAACTCGTCCACTCCCTATTACTTCCCCTACACGTTGATTTGTTTCTCTCTCACCCCTCACAGAGTTGTGGTCCTTTAAATTATTTTATTATACTGAACATTAATAAAAGATTTTTAATGATCGAAGTGGAAACATCATCTTGGACCTGTAAATACAAAAGTAATATGGTAACCATGTCATTCAGTAGGCATGCATCAATCACACAGGCATTTGTCTATAAATTGCCCAGCAGCATCAGCATGCCTTATTAAGTTTTCTTTTTGCTGGTGCGTTTTGCTTTTGACCTATGATGCACAGCCTCTGCAAAAACATTGGCAAAGCCAGAAGGTTCATAAGGCAAGAAAACTTGGCTTTGCCAATGGGTGTTTGAGAAAGCAGTTTCAAAAGGTCTACTTCTAGTAGGCCTCTGCTCTCAGCTGATTCATAAGAGCCTCTCCAGAGATCCAGGTGAATACAAGGAACTGGTGTTTAAGGGCCAGCTCTGATCCACTTCCACTCAAAGAGCATGCAATATCTAAGTTGCATGAATTTGGCAAAATCAAAGTGTGGCACTTCTTCTGGAACTTTCTCCACAGAAGAAGGGAGATGGCACCACCTAGTTACAGGAAAATTTACTCTAGGTAAGATGATCTAGACTTCCAGAGAGGGGTCTCTGCAATATATCCAGACAGTGCCCAAGACAAATGGGACAGCCACAGGTACCCACAGAATGTGTATCTAAGGAGCGACAGCTACACAATATAAGAAGAGTAATCTCATTGCTTGGCAGGACTGCAGGCAGAAGTGCAAAAAGCAGTTAAAGAAGTTTGTCACTCCGTTCTTCAGCAGGAATCGGGAATGGCTCCAATTGAATGTGAATGACCCCAGACCCTTCCAGACAGGCTGGTAAAAACACAGGTAAAACTACTGAACAAAATAAAGCAGATCTCCCTCCATCCTGTGATAAGCACACCTGGCCCCTCAGAGGACACCACACGCAAACATAAAATGCACTACAAAGAAGCCACATGCCCCAATCCGTAGTCTTCTAGGACCTGCAGGGATTATAAAGAGACTCATTTCCCATGGGGTACAGACAAAAAAGGATTTCATAAAATTAGTTCAAATTAACCAGTCTTAATTACTCCTACCTTGAATTCAAATTTTCAAATGCCAATGCTCGAAAATGTTCATTTGCATTGACATTGGTTTGAATCATATGCTTCAAATCTACTTTCAATAAGAAATGGGAATACCAGTCACACTCTTTCACACCCAGTTCTTTTATTTTGACGTCCATTTCCACATTCCTATTTTTCTTATTTTCTCTTTTAATAGTGATTCCCTCCAGTGGATCTATACTCACTTTTGGTATTTTCTATAAATTTCTCTGTTATTTACTGTCCTGTCTCCCTAGTTTTTCCACATCAATGCCTATTTCTCAACGTCACTCATTAATTATCCTTTTTTTTTTAAATTAGAACATTTTATGTGAACTACCTGTAATTCAAACTAGTCTCGGGGTGCAGGGAAAATGAATGGGCTCTTCACTCCTGTTGCACCTAAAGTTAGTCTCTCCCAGCTTGGTGATGGGGCTGGGACTGCCAGTACCCCTTTATGTTATGGGTTGGGATACACTTAGGTGCACGTCCCAGTAAGCAGAGCCTTGTGCTGTTGGAATGTTAGAAGGATGGGAAACTCTCTAGTAACTCCAAATTGAGGAGCACGGCTGAGCGAAAAACAGGGCAGGCCAGGTAAGAGAGAAAAGGGCAAGTGTAGCTGTCAGCACAGTGTAGGTGAGTGTTGCACACCACCTCTAGTTCAAGTGTTGGCTCGTGGTGACTTGAGTGGACAAAATGCCAGTGCGTCAATGACAATGTAGATATTTTAAAGGTTTATCCATGCCAGAAACAAGAGGAACACTGACATTTTAACCAACATATTAAAAGGCAAACAAAAGCACCAAACCAGCAAAAGGCACAGAATGATGCTAAGGGCTATGTCCCTGCCGAAACTGTCCTATTTATGTTAGGCTGTTTTAGAGTTTATCGCTGGGAAAATTCTCTATATGGGATTCCTAGTCAAAACTATAATTTTGTTTAACTCTCCTATAACCTTGTTCTCACTGGCCATTCTGAATGCCGTTTGGCATATCTATGAGAGAGCACCGAATTTCCTTGGTTAAGTTCGGTGTAGAAAGGACTAGGATGGGCAGATGGATGGCAAACTTATTAGAAAACAAAATGGCCCATTCTCATAGAATTCAGTGCACAATTTCCTTGGTCATGTTTGGTGTAGAATGGACTAGGATGGGCTGATGGATGGGAAACTTATTTGAAAACAAAATGGCCCATTCCTACAGAAGGAATGTTTCAACCTTATCTAAAGGGCATAAAAGCTGCCCCAGAGGCATATAAATATAGTCTTTATATTTTGCATATACTCAAGTTTGTAGACTGGTAACAGATTTAACCCCCTTCCTTGTGAACATTACAATGCTTTCCGTTGAACCTGTGCCCGGTCTCATGATGACATTGGCAGGTTAGGAGAGTGGTTAACTATCCTCGTCATCCTCCCCTTCTCCGGTGGAACTGGATCAGGGCAAATGTCTGCTGTCCTAGCCTCCCTGATATAGCTGAAGAATAAAGAAAATCTCTAGTGGGCACCTGTCCTCCGCCACAGAGAAGAAAAAGAAAGCACAACCATGAGCCTGGTTTGATCTACCCAAGAAGGCACTGTGGCGGGTCCATGTGAAAATGCAGAGAACATTTTATATCTATCTATAAGCACAAAACATGTGGGAGTGCAGTCTTCTGTCTAGTCTTCCTATATGCAATTACGTATATATGCTCTACATGTACGCTTAGATTTTGACAGTGGTCCTGCTGGATTTCAATCACAATTAATAGCTATGAGGATATTTGTTGGAACTGTGTCCAAGATCAGCAGCGATAATCATCTAGTTTCACAGATAACATCAGAAATTACCTTGATGACCTATCATTCCACCGTTCACATTATTGATGAGCGCTCCAAAGCAGCGCAATCATGTCAATAGTGATGTAATATGTGAGGTCATAAGCAGTGCATTACGGGGGCGTAAGTTATAGTTAGCTCAGGTAACCAGAACTGCAGAATTTCTATGGTTTCCTACAAGTGAAATCTGAGCCTAAATATAACGTCACTGTAACCTTTGTTTTTTGTATGAAAGTGTTATCAGTGGGATTGAGGCCCAGATTTACTATTCTTTGACGCACGGCAATACGTCAACAAAGTTACTGTTGTGTCTTGTGTCAAACAGAGAGAAAAGAAAAACGTGCCATATCTACTAAATATGGTGCCTTTTTTCTCTCCCCAGTGAGCTGCTGCACTTTTGGCAGCAGTACTCCAAAGCACAAACCCTTGTGCCATAGAGCAATGGTGCATGTGATCTCTGAAGGATAGAGTTTGTACGTGAAGTAATTCATTCCAATACAAAAACTCCTTTTTAGGATTTTCTCATGTTGGAAAACCAACGAGAAATCAAAAAATGTCTCCTTGTTAAGCCTACCTCAAGGAGGCATAACATTTTCACACAAATGCTTATCTAGGTTTGTAGATAGAGATTTCCATCAAAACCCATGAGTGGCTGCATGGGAACACCCCTGCGCCACCATGGATAGTAAACACCAATGTAAGACTTTGCGCCGGGTTTGTGTAAAAAAAAAAGTGAAGCAACTCCCTGAGCAAAGCATTGGTAAACCTGGGCCCAGGGCACAAGTTGGAGGACACATGGGTAGGCGGCGTCCACTCACTAGTTTCAAAGGGTCCACCCTACAAAGAAGTTGGGCCCCACTGAAATATGCTGACCTCGTCCTGGTGTAATTTTCAGACACCTGGACACAATCAGTAACACCTGCACGTTGTCTGCTTTTGTCCCTAGCAACATGCAGGCAGTGAGGAGGCTTTGTTATTTGGAATTCCAGCTGGGCCCAAAGCAAAGCCAAATTGCAGGGACCATCAGGCCTCCTTTTGGTCGAATATCTTGGCAGGGAGGTATCTGGAGCCTCACGCCTAGATGCATGCAATGGAAGGGAAACAAATGCACACAGCTTGTTACTACTTCTGAAGTACTTAAGAGAGGCATGGTTTTGCCTTTGTTTTGTCCCAGTATATAAGAGATATGCATTCAATGTCAGATGTGTTGGTCTGTCCCAGTATTTACACAAATAACAATTTGAATACCACTATTTTGTTTTAATGCTTTTATAGCTCTACTCATCCCAATGTCGGGGTTTCAGTGCCCTTTACATCATAGGTACACATCAGACAATGATAATAAATCAGAAGTGTGTAAAACAATGTGCATGATGCGTTACATACATGCGTTACATAAGACAGTGAGGGTTACAAAGTATAGGAGTCACGTGTCCTTCATGGCTCACTGTGTATATTAGAAGGATTGGAATTTATGAACTGTAAATAACATAAGGATCTCTGTGTTCAAAGCAGTAACTCATTTACCTAGCTACATAAAATAAAAATCGGTCAATTGCATGTTACATGAGGTGCTTTGCAGGAGATACATTATCTATGACACTTTCATTCAAAACTGGAACTAGAAAAAACACAGACCTCTCCAGCAAACGCTTTAACTTCCAGAGTTATCATTATCATAATCTCTGCGATTTACTGAGTACACAAATATCTCTAAAGTAGATGCCTTAACCCAAAAGATATTTGAAAATGCGTTCTTTGCAACAATTAGGCAGAACTGATTTACTGCCACGTTTCTCCTTGTTGCCAATTTCTTTGTGGCAGAGTTTTTTAAAAATATAAATGCACAAGTTGAGGCCAGGTTTTTCGTCAGGGTTGTGTCACTTGTTTGGCACAACTCCGACACAAAATTTCCTTTGCTAAATCTCGTAGTGTGCTCAAATGTATTATTGAAAGATCTGCTAACCATATGTGTGAGGTCTTAAGATCTGATATCACTTCCTGTGATGCCACTCCCTGTGGGATCATGGGCTATGGTGCCACTTCCTATGATGTCACTTCCTGTGATACCACAAGTGAGGTCACATTCTGTGATGTCAGTTGCATACTGCCCAACTTGGTTACTCTACCACTTCTTTTTTAGGACTTGTGCCACGCCTGGCTCTGAGTGTCAGTAAGTATGAATGAATATGAGATTAGGAGTGAATGCAAGTGAGTGAGTGAGTATTAATAAGAATGATTGCAAGGGGGTGTAAGAGTGTGGGTGAGAATTAATGTGTAAATTGAGCGAGAATGTGATGTGATGCTTGCAAGTTTGTTGTTAATCCTGGCCGACTGAAGGTTATTGTTGTATCATAGAGCTAGCCAGGGCAAAATACTGATGCTGGCATTTTGCAGCAATTTTTTAAACTTTATTTATACATTTTCCACATAACTTGAGCAGTCATATACAGAATCCTTCGAGACAATATCCCACGACTTGTTTTCAGTTCACGCATAAGAGTCCCAAGCACTTAGCACAGTTAAGTATACTTCACACTTTTCATGGCCTAGCAGCAGAGTCAGCAACATATACAAAATATAGGGTTAGGGTTGACACAAACACCTGCTACATACCATTATCCCCATCGGACTCACTAGACTGTTCACAGCCTAACCCCGTTGAATTCAACAGTGCCCTACACAGCTCTCTCCAACTTGCTATGTGCTCTTCCAGCTTTTCGTCTCTACGGCATGCCTTAATATGCAATCCCTCAGCCAACGACCACTCTCCTACATCTCTCAGCCAGTTCAAAAAAGAGAGGGCTCAGTAACCCATCCAGCAAATGGAAACCCTACGCTTACCCAATACCAGTGCAAGCTGTATCAACTTGTTGGCCACTTTTCTCTTCTTGCGCTGCGGTACCAATCCTAGAAGACACTGCTCAGGCGTGGCCTCCAGTGCAACTCCAACTCTTCCACGGGGTCGCGCTACTACCCCAAGCCAGTACTGATTAACTTTTGGGCATGTCCATGCCAGATGTATGAACCCCGTATGGGCTCCATGACATCTAGGACATTCATGTGTGCAGGTGGCATCAATACGATGGAACCTCGCCGGAGTCATGTACACCAGCTGGAAAAAATTATAGTGCAGCAACTTCAACCGGGCATTGTAGGACACCTTACGCGTTAGCGTGCACGCTCTCACCCACTCTTTCTCCTGCAACGGCTCCTGAAAATCCACATTCCACGCATCCCATGCCCTAAGGGCCAATGATCCTGAATTTACCCTCATAGCCTTGTACAACAGACACCACTCTGCGCCCGCTTCCACATGTTAGCAATATATCTAAGGTTTCCGTGGTCCATGGCATATCCGGATACACCGGCCATGTATTCCTTAGCCATTACCATCAGACCAGCAGCATATTGAAGATATTGCCTATGACCCAGGCCAAATCCCTCACACGCATGCTCAAACGTAAGGTAGGTGTCATTAATAGACAAATCTGCCAACACCATGCAGCCACCCCCTCTCCATGCCTGGGAAGACATGTTTTCCACCATTCTGCGTACCGGAACTAACTGCCAGATGGAAGGGAGCCCGCTCTAGAACTCGTTCCACAACTTTCTGCCACAAACTGACGGTTTGCTTAACCACATATGGCAGCTCCGCATTGGTCCCAGTACCTTCCATCAAAATCATAGGGAGCTCCTCTGGCTGCACTCGCCCGGCGAATAAACACTTTCCACAATGATCACCCTCATCCAGCCACTGCACAGCGTGCTGAAGGTGCGCCGCGTAATAATAAAGATCAAACCTAGGAACCCCAAGTCCACCCTCCTCATACCCCTTCTGAAGCACACGCAGCAAAACCCTACAGCGCTTTCTTGCCCAAAGCAGGTTCGCCAGGAGAGAATTCAATTGCCAAAATACTTTTGCAGGGATTGGGCACAACGCATTCTGCAAGGCGTATAGGCATCTCAGCAGCATCACCATCTTTGCCACCGCTATTCTGCCCATTACTGACAATGGCAGCATGTTCCAGAATTCCACCGAGCGCCTCAGGGACTCAACCACCCTGTTCATATTCAGCAGGGTCAGCCTAGCATCCCCATGAGCCACCTGTACCCCTAGGTATCTAAAATGATCTGTCTCCCAGCTCAGTCCTAGTCTAGGCAGCTTCCGAGCCTCAATCTCTCTCATACCTGCTAAGGGGGAACGCCAGGGATTTACGCCTTTAGACGCAGCCCCGAATAAGTCGCAAACTGGTCCATCAACCTCAGCAATTGCGGTATAGCCTCACGCGGGGAGGTAACATAGAACAACGCATTATCAGCATAAAGCGAGATGAGGTGCATACTGTGCCCAATTTGTATGCCCCAGCGGCCCAATTCCGGTCTTGCCCATATTGCCATGGGCTCTATAGCCAGAGCAAACAGCAATGGCGACAGCGGGCACCCCTGCCGCGTGCCCCGCCTCAACGACCACTGCGATGACCTAGCTTGGCCCATTCGCACACAAACCGTGGGATTTGTATATAGTATTGTTACCCATTTACAAAAACGCAGTCCCAACCCCAACTTTCCAAGGATTTCCAGCAAATACCCCCAGTCCACCGTGTCAAACGACACCAGCTCCATTTCCTCAGGGGCCCCTTGCGTCTCTTGCAGTACATGCGCCAGCCGTCTCACATTCATTGATGTACTACAGCCCGAGATAAAGCCGCACTGATCCTCGTGTACTAAGTGAGCCATATGCGGTCCCAACTGTTTGGCCAATACTTTACATAAGAATATTATATCCGAATTAATCATCGTCAGCGATCGGTATGCTGCCGGGTCCTGTACATCACCACCCGGTTTTGGAATCCGCCAAATTTTTCCCTCACGCATCGTAGGGGGCAATAGTCCCCTATCAAAGGACTCATTAAAGGTTTGCAACAAAAGTCGGACCAGCACCACAGAGTATGCTTGATAATACTCAATGGGCAGCCCGTCGCCTCCCGGAGCCTTGGCCCTAGGTATTTCCGCTATTGCCTCCATCAGTTCTTCCTCAGTGATTGGCGCTTCCAGCTACGTCCCAACTTCTTTAGACACTGGTCTTAATTGTAGGCCTTCCAAAAAAGGAATATATAGGTCCGCACCTACCAGGGAGTCTGCCCTGTATACTGCCTGCAAGTGTTGCCGGAACACTTCCAGCATAGCCACTCAAGCATAGATCAGCTCACCAGTCTGAGTTCTAAGACAGGTAACCAAATGGGGAGCCTGTTCCTTACGCAATATCCAGGCTAACAATCGACTTGCTTTATCTCTCTTTGCATGTAGCCGCTGGCGATATTTCGTAAGAGTATACTTGTCCAGTCTGACCCAGGTATCCGCAACCTGCTCCTGTATTAAACGCTCTTATTCCTGAGCATCATCTTGACCCTGCGGCCCTGACTGGAGTTTAGCCAACTCTTTCTCCCTATTCTGCAGCTCAGACTGCCTCCGTCGCCATACGTCAGTCCCATTGCCGCGCCCCTGACCATTGCCTTCATCGCATCCCATTCATGAGCTCTGTTACTTGTAGTGCCCCAATTATGGGACATATACTCTGTCAATGCGTTCGAAATTGCTTCTTTCCCGGCCGGGTCCTCCAAATATCGGCGGGGAGCCGCCATCTGCGGGGGCCCTGTCCTCCCGCTGACCAATGCACCATGCAGCACACAGGCGCATGGTTGGACAGAAAACACGCCAAATGTGTGATCTCCGCTGCCATGAGCGCTGGGTGCTCTGTCACTAACACCCTATCGAAGCGACTGTGTGTTGTGAGTGGGCGTAAAACAGGAGAATATTCTGGGAGTCAGGTGATGCTCCCTCCAAACATCCCGGAGGCCCAGGTCACCCATTAGTTTCTGCAACTGCTTAGTCATACGCGGCTTGGTACCCTTGCTAGGGGGGCATCCATCCAGCTCCGGGTCCACCACACAATTAAAATCCCCATACCATATCAGGGGAATGTCAAAGTCTACAGTGATCAGGTCCCGCAGGCCTGCAAAGAAATTTGGGTCATCAACATTGGGGGCATAGATATTCAGTATACTGATATCTTTACCATCTAGCTTGCCCTGCACTAACACATAGCGTCCTTCGACATCTGCTTCGGCGTACTATAGTGAGAACGGAACCCCAGGTGTCACCCAGATCAACGCCCCCCTAGCATAAGTAGAGTACGAGGAGTGGAATACCTGTTCCCTCCACTTTTTTGCCAGACGCCCCACCCCAGCATCATCCTGATGAGTCTCCTGCAAACATGCAACCATTATATTATGCAACTTAAGGAATGAAAGGACCCTGTGGCGTTTGGTGCAAGTGCCTAAACCCCTAACGTTCCAGCTAAGAAACTTGATCACCGCTGCCATGGCCACGCACCCGCACTATCTGTCTGACCTCGCGCCAGGACTCAGCACTCTTCTGCAACTACATGCTCTCTCATATAAAATCAACATAATGTCAAACAACAAGAACAAAACCAACAAATCCTGCCCCCTCCCCCACCCACGGACAATGCTCAACTATCATCACAGACAATTTTGCCCACCCATCGATCGTGCCAGGACATGCACAGCATCCCACCAGGCCCAGCAGGGGCAACAAAGAGAAAACATTGCATCCCCAGTTCGCCCACCCAACACAAATCAAAAAGTCACACTGCCAGTTTTTGAAGTAGTACTCTCGCTTCCTATACTGTAAAACCTGGCATCACCCCCACCCCCGGGTCCCGCTATTAATAGTTCAGCACCCCCCTCCCCATTTTGCAGCACTTCTTAGCATGACAGACATCTGTGACAAAATACTGGCACACTGGGTTGGTAATTCTTTGCATAAAGGGTGCCAATGGTAAAATACTGATATACTAGAGTTATTTAATGGCATATAGGGGCGTTTGTGGAAAAATACTGGCATACGTGAGGGAATTCTTGCCATTTGGACACCAGTGGCAGAAAGTTGCTAATAGCACAATTAATGTACTCCTGGGCATAAAAGTGGACAACGTAGGGCATGGACACCAGTGGCAACCATTACAAAATGCTGTCCCCAACATACTGACTTTTTGTTCAAAAATAAATAAATCTTCATTTGAATTTTCACAGTTTTACAGGCAGCACCTGCCAGTGTCTCACAGTCTGTACATACAGTGAAGAGAACATAATAGAAAGCGTTGAGTAAAACTGCAGTACATACAAGCATAAATTGAAACAAAAGAGAAGACTAAAGAAGCAAACACATCAACAACAACAAACAGATAAATAGGGATGTCACACTAAATTGTGCCTCTGTCCCTGGCAGGCGGTGAGGGGGGTACCAGTCAACCAGCACTGACATACTGATGTTTATACATAAGAGTCACCTATGGTATAAGGATGGCTTAAATTCCAATATTCTGGAATATTTTATGTTATTTTTTATAAAAGGCCCTCCCATGGAATATCGGGGCACCTATGACAAAATGCTTGCCATGGCACAATCAAGGTCATTTTTGATATTTGTGGGAATCCACACGACATTCTGAAACAAATGGAGTAAGCTCCTGGGGAACTTCATTTTTCATTGGCTTGGCACACCATGAAGGATTTGACTATTTAATGAGTGACCTTTCAGCATCTATGGCATCTTAGCAAATGTATGTGAAAATTGTATTTTAAAATGCCCAATTTCACCCTATTCTTTTCAAATTCTTCTCATGGGGGAATAAACCTCTTAAAAGAGGTCTGGCTTGGCTTAGTCGCTTTGCTCACTCACTACTATTCAGGGCAACTACTATGCCCTAGACGTTTCAGAGATGAAGCCAGCACCATAATATAGGTGGGATCTATAAAATACATTTGTTTGCGTTACCAGTTATATTAACCCCTTCCATGCCCATGACGGAACGGTTCCGTCATGAGCATCGGTTGCGCTGTGCTCATGACGGAACCGTTCCGTCATGGCCCCGCCCGCGCTCGAACCCTTCAGCACCGCGGGGGAATTCCCGCCGCACTGAAGGGGTTAATCATGGGATTATTGTTGCGATGTTCGAGCAGTGGCGCCTGCTCCCGGGAAGCAGCAGTGGAGCGGGGATGGAGAGGGGGTTTAAAAGAAAAAAATGACTTACCTGCAGGCCAGCTGACCGGCCACCCCCTGCCTCTCCTCCTTCCTCTCAGTCTTCTCCTGTGCAAACAGGAAGCACACAGGCTCTCAGGCTCCCCATAGCCAATCACAACACTGCAATTCAGCCTTATGATTGGTCTGAGCACCGTGATTCAACGCTCAGCCAGGGAATGGGAGCTTGGGCATGTTCTCCACCCAGGCTGTACTGCAGCCAGGGTGGAGAACATGCGAAGTGCGCATGAATGTTTGGCCGGCCCAAGACGGCTGGACAAACATTTATAGGCACTTAGGGAGTGCAAACCACTCCTCCCCTGCTCAGTGAGCAGAGCAGATCCGCCCGCCCCACCCCGCCAAGACACCGCAGCAAGAAGAAATAAAATTATAACATCCAGTTATCATTTTATTTTTCCTTTTTTTGCGCAGCAAAAATCAGTGGGGCGACGTTCCTCTGCCTTAGCAGAGGACCCGGTACTGTGTTAGAGCCATGCCTCCCTGGGAAAAAAAATCAGGCTTAAGGGTCAAATTATGTCACTTCTTGTGATGTCATTATCGTCAAAGAATATGTGAAGTCACTTCCGCTACACACCGGCATTTAGGTGAATCGACGCCCAGAAGCTGGAAGCAATGCCTCTTGCCCGAATCCTATTCCGGTTGCGAACAGGTAGAGATCACAGGCTCACGCCTGGGACCTAACACCTTACCCACACTTAGTAAGAAGCAGAAACACTCAGCATGTGAATTTTCGAGTTGATATGAGATAATACCGGCACTTGGAAGCAACTTTTCACTTTGCCCATTCATGGTCTGTAAGAAATCCACGTATATCTGTCGATAGTTTTAACTACACTTATAACACTTGTACATATCACTTAAGAATTTATCATTATTCAAAGGAGCCCATTCATAAAAATTAAAATAATCTTAAAATAATGAAGCACTGGAAACACGTTGGTTCCGAGGGTTAGATGCATCTTTTTGCTACAGGTGCGTAACTCACTAAGCTACATCGCTAGGTTTGTAACTAGTGACCTGCAGCTAACAAGGATCTCTACAACTACTGTTTTATCTTACGCAGAATACAAAATCAGTGACTTGGATGTTACTGAGTTATCTTATGTAAATTACCCATCTCTGACTTTCATATTATATTGTGCTCTGCACTATGCACAAAGACTTTCTATGATATTTTGGAATAAATTAACCCTGTGACCAGGTTGAACACCATAGTAATCTTCCAACAATTACACCCTGAAACTCACTGGATATACAAAGATCTCTGCAACTGATGAATTAACCGCAAAAGACTTATATTTTGCTACCAGTTAAGTAGATCAGACCGGCCTTACTATCCTATTTATCCACGTTGACAATCCGCGGGGAAGAGTTTATTTTAAAAAAACTACTATATAAACTGCATGTCAGACTTCCATGACATTGCTCTTTGTCACTCTGACTAGCATGACTCCAAACCTCTATTGCCTCCATCCTTGACCCCAAATGTATGGGTTCCCGGAGTAAATGTTTCCATTTCCAGCATTGAGGAACATAGTATTAGTAACATAGCTGTAGGGATAACTCAATGAGCCCCACATTCGCCATTGGAATAGAGCAATAACCAGCATTTCACAAATTCAAATCGTTTGCCAACAGAGCCAACCATCACCCGAAAGTAGAGAAATTGAGTACCACGAATAGGCAATAGTAACAGCTGTAATATACAGTGCCTAGAAACGGAAGAAGAGAGTTATGAAGCGCTACATAAAAAAACACAAGTAGCAAATGAAGCTAGATTTAAAAAAGCCAGAAGGATGGTTTGAGAGTTACCAATTTGTTACAGCTCAGAGAGATGTGAGCAGTACAAGGTGAAACAGCTTCAAGGACAGAGTCCTTGGAATAGTCAACCCTGAAGACCTCAAAGAGGGAAAATAATGTGATAAAATGGCAGCGAGGGTTACAGTAAAGTTGGAATGTATAGGGAAGGGAAAGTTTACTTAACAGGCCGCATTAGGAGACTAGAAAAGGAGCTGCAAAATGGAAACCTTGTGCCAGATTACTGGTAAGAAGAACAATGGTCTCAAACAAGGAAAATAATTACAATGTCACAATTTTACAATCAAAATTGGAATTACGAGTGTTCCAAATGAAAAATTAGAATTATTTATCCGCAATTAAATTAAACGCAAAGATTATTAAGCAAAATATGAGTGAGCAGGACGTGACAAGGTAATGGGAAATCAGCATATTTCCTTACCGCAGGCAAGTGACATAAAAAGGTGACTTTTCAATTTGTGAAAATGTAAATAAGCAGAAAGTCACAATTAAAATTAACATCTCGTACTCCACAATTAGATACAAATTACAGTTTTGGAGTTGAAGATGTAGGGGTCAACGACGTTTCGATCCCTGGCTAGGTATTGGGATCTCATCAGGACTAAGTAATAAACAAGTGCCTGGGAAATTGCTCGGACACCTGCTAGCACACTCAATCCCTGAGTGCTGTCACCATACGGAACAATTCTGGCTCTCGCATCTTGACCAGGAAGCTCGGGACTCCAACATAACGCCTCACTAGGCTTGGATCCCCGTCACCGGCAAATTGTCCCCTCGATCTCTTCGATTCCGCTTGCTATTCATCGCCCCCTGAGGCCTACCGGCACATCATTTTACCTTTAACTCTGCCCTTACAGTCCCAGCTCGGGACATCACCTTCTGCTGCCTTTCTAGGCATTCCCCTGCTGCTATCACCCCTCTGCCCCCTGCCTCTCCATCCCTCCACTTATCGGGATCAGCCTGAACTACTTGTGACTTCCATTTCCGAGCAACTCCTTGTCACGTCCTGCTCACTCACTTTTTGCTTAATAATCTTTGCATTGAATTTAATTGCGAATAAATAATTCTAATTTTTCATTTGAAACACTCGTAATTCCAATTTTGATTGTAAAATTGTGATATTATAACTATCTACCTTGTTTGGGACCATTGTTCTTCTTAGCATATGTCCACCCTCGGTCCCTTCAGACTTTTAGGGTCTCCTTGTTCCTCTTTTAGATTACTAATCTGGGGCACAGCCCGGGTTTCCACCAGATGCATCTTCTTCAGGTGCACCCAGCATACAACACGACCATGTCCTCAATTACAGGAAATCTCACGGTTTACTCCTGAGCTGGAAGAAGAATAGCAATGAGGAACAGTTGTAGTTTCAAATGGTGATTGTCTGTTTTTGCCAGAATTCTTTATCAAGTTTTATAACGTCTGAAGTACAAGCACAACAACGAGTTGAATACAAAAAGAGCATTAACCTCTGCCAGCCCTACCGTGTGGTACAAGGAAAGATATTTGGAACCAGGGAACCTGAATATCGCAACCATATATTAACACTAGATTGTTTGCAACCTTCCATCCAATGGTGGTCCTGAGCCCCAGACTGTCACACCACGAAAACATCCTCCCAGAAAAATTGAATTAATGAGCCCTGATTCAGGATAAGTCTGACTGTTCGGACTGTTGACCAATTTGAGCTCGAACCTCCCATCCCTCCACCCTTTCGTTTGAGTAGTCCCCTAGATTCAGTCTTTCAAAGACAGCGGGTCAGGCCGAAATTCGAGGGGGGGGGGGGGGGGGGGTAGAGAGCTACTGACACAGCTGGGCGCAGTACCTAACTAAACCCTCCTGACATTTATGTGACCTCTGGGACTCCATCTGCCTCTCCAAGGGGCACCCTGGGTGGGTGTTCTCACTCTTCACCACCTCCTATGTGGCAGATATTAAGTACAACTCCTGCCAGCTTGTTTGCCTTCACACCCATGGCTGTAATAAGGGTTGGGCACAGGAGCAAAGGTAGTCCCTCATTTACTTGGGGTCATGCTTCGAAGCAAATGAGGGAACATCCCCCTGGAATCAGATTGGAGCAAAATGCATGCCAGCACAATGCACATTACAGAAGATAACACAAAAACGATTGTAGCTTCTTCCAGAACTCAAATATGCCCACAAGACGAAACAAAATAAATCCACATAACCACTGCACCCCAGGGCATGGAGTAATTGGTCACCTAGAGTCATGGTTGTGGGAAATTTCATTTCACCAGCAAAGTTTCACTGAGTCTCCAATTTGTGCCTGCTGCAAAGGTTCGTGGTTTCCCACAGCCTTGCTAAGTTTTTTTCCCCACAAAGTAAATCATTTCCCCTGCAGACCAATATGATTTTTACTTTAATCAAACACAGTCAAGATGGAAAACGTGCATGCAGAATTATTCTTTGAAAATTTAGCTTTTGCTGATTATTTCTTTGCACAGTGGCACGGGAAAGGAGAACACCAATTGTTTTTTGGTCCAAATATCGTATGGAAAACCAGTTTACTCACATTAAATAATTTGTCACAAATTGGCACACAAGTCATGATTTTCACACTGATGTGGCAACGGGAAAAATGTGCTGAAATAGAAATGTTTCCATAAACCGTTGCAAAGGCAGAAAAAATGCCCACCTCTACCTGCGAGGAGTGGCTCTAAGAGGGATCAGAAGCTAAACTAAAGAGGATGTCTAAAAAACAGAAAATTCTATTTTTCCACAGGATGAATAGGAAAAGGATGGTGTCACTTCACAGCAAATGTGGGACAAATTTATAGAACAAACATGATGTCAAACAGAGTAGAAAGAGCTTTATTTATTCATTTGTAGAGTGCATGGTTACACCACCGGTGTGTCCCCGCGCCGAGACAAGAACTCTGAGATGCGACTACCATCTACATGCCCTACCACGTTGAACAGATCATCCGAACAATTATCCTTATTCAGCTTGCACAAACAGTCAAGTCTTTAGCGGTTTACGAAATCTACTTTCGCATGGCTCTATTCTTAGATCCATCGGTAGGTTATTCCACATTTTTGCTGCAAGGTACCTAAATGAGCGTGCTCCCATTCTTGCTCCAAGTATTCTCGGTACAGTCACCCGTGCCTTCCACATAGATCTTAAACTCCGTCCTGGGGTGTATTGGGTTATTAACGGTTGAAGGTACCTTGGGCCTTTTTTCAATAGAATACGGTGACAATGGCACATTGCCTTAAATGCGACTCTTTTCCACTGGCAGCCAGTGCAGTGCTGTCAGGGCTTTCTTCATGTTCGCTCTTCTCGGAAGGCCAAGTACCAAGCGAGCAGCCGCATTCTGCACCCTCTGTAGTTTGGATTGTCCCTTTTTTGTAGCACCAAGATATAGTACATTTCCATAATCCAATTGGGAAGTTATTACTGCATGTACTATGGTTTTCCTGGCCTTAAGTGGTAAAATATCCAGGACTTTCCTCAGGATTTTCATGGTCCCATAGTATTTACCCGCTACCTTCTGAATCCGACTATCAAATGTCAACTCGGAATCAAGCCAGACTCCGAGGTTTTTCACTTCTGCTTTAGAGATAGGTAGTTGGCCTAATGATTCAGGCCACCATGCGGATGACCAAATGGATGGCGCCCTGCCTACAACCATTACCTCAGTTTTACTCCCATTTAGTTTGAGGCAGTGGTTCGACATCCAGTCTGCTACCTCTTCTAAACATTCGGAGAACCGGATAGCTGCCTGGTCCTTGTCTTGCAATAGTATCACAATTAACTGCGTGTCGTCTACATAGGAAACAAATCGACACCTTATGCTTCTCCACTTGCTCAGCTAGTGGTCCCACATAAATGTTAAATAAGGTGGGGCTCAAGATTGAACCCTGTGGAACCCCCTGAGACAGGGGAATCCTCTCAGATAGATATGTCTGTTGCGCGACTTGGAAACTCCATGCGGAGAGAAACGATGTCATCCAGCTCAGTGCGTTCCGCCTGATGCCACAAGCCTCTAATCTTTGGAGGAGAAACTTGTGGGAAACGGAATCAAATGCCGCACTGAGATCTAGCAGGATCAGTGCGGCCGTTTGTTCTTCGTCTGCATATTTCCTCAGTGTTTCTGAGGCCAGGAGTAAAGCTGACTCTGTGGAGTGGGCCATTCTAAAACCTGATTGAGAGGGATGCAACAAGTCGTTCTTATTGATATGATCTACCAGTTGTTTATTTGTTACTTTCTCTGCAATCTTGGCCACAAACGGAAATAATGAAATAGGGCATAGATTTTCTAATATTGTTTGCTCTAATGATGGTTTCTTTTTAAGTGGCTTAACAATGGCCTGTTTCCATTTAGTGGGGACCATACCATTCGGAAAGGATCGTAAAATGAGCTCCGGTATATATGGCATTATCAAGTTCGCTCCCTCCATTACTATCTTCGGCCTGGCTGGATCTAGAGGGTAGCCAGATTTGATCCCTTTTGCTGTGGCAGTAAGTTCTTCTAGTCCCTGGATCTTAAATTCATCCAGGGTCGCCCCTGCAAAATATGTCTGACTTCCACAAGTCAGGCTAGTTCCGTCTCATGCTTTTATCGGGAAGGGGTCATTGATTTTTGTCACTTTATCAGCGAAGAATTCTGCCACCTTATTACAACTCTCTACAGAGGCAGCTGTGTCACTTCTATTTTCATGTGTTCGGAGGGACTTCAGTATGGCGAACATTTCTTTGGGGGAGTTACAAGCCCTTTTAATTCTTTCTGTATAAAATTTACATCTGGATTTCTTAATTAATGATATTGTTTTAGTTCCTTTTTATACATTTCTTTGGCCCTACTACAATATTGCTTCCTCCATACTCGCTCAAGCTTTTTACACTTTTTTTTGGCCATCATCAGTTCATCATTAAACCATGGTGCCGTTTTGTTTTGTCCTTTTGGGATCCTGGTACTCCATGGTGCTGTCTTATCTAGTGCCTCTATAATCCAGGCTTCCAGTTGATTGTTGGCTAGATTAACATCTTTGTCTACTATAAGATTATTATCCATCAGCGCCCGGGTGAAAGAGGTGGAGTTAAAATTATTCCACTTCCTCGTTGTGATTTCCTTAGTCGGCTGTTCTAACCGCTTTCCTTAGTCGGCTGTTCTAACCTCTTTCTGTGGAGAGGCACTTGAAAGTTGTAACCTTGTGACAAATACAGTAGACCGGGTTTTACATTGTGAACTCTGACAAAGGCAATAGGAAAGGTTTTTACGTTGTGAACTATGTGACACAACAGAAAGTCTTTTACATTGTGATCTCCATGACAAACACCACAGGAAGGGGCTTTACACTCTTTAACAATGAGCCATTCATACAAAAACCTCAACTGCAGAAGGGGCTTTGAGGTCTGGATTTCCCTATTTACATTTTTAATTACATGGGTAGTATTTAGATGTGCATTAAAGTAAAAGCACTGGCTAGACATTGATTTATTAAATGTTACTGTGTGCTTTTGCTGAGGTTTGAGTTTCTAATCTACACCACCTCCCTCAGTAAGCCTTAAACTGCTTGGCCTTGGTACCCTGCTGTTCAAGTGATAAACGAGTGTATATGGTGCTCAGCCTGGGTCCAATAGTAAGGTGGCCCAGGAAGTCTCGGCCCGTTTAGGTAAGAGTGGTGAGGCCGGGCTTTCGACATAAGACGATGAGGGAAAATTAATTCTTATTTAATTTTCCCACGTTGTTGTCTATTGAAATCCGCCCCACCGCTCTTACCTGCAAGGGCTGCGGATGGGCCCCAGGACACCAGAGAAATAAAGAATCCAAATGTCACATCGGAAGGGGAGTGCCATCTCACAAATGTTGCACAGGTTTTTAACTAATCATGCAATCAAAAAATAATAAGAAGAAGCGGGGTAACTTCTGACAGCCGTTGGATCGTCTATAAAAACTAGTCCTCACATTCTCAGCTAAACTGCAATGGAGATGCATTGTCATAGCCCAAAGTTGAAAAAACAGCCTAGTGCCCCCTGCTGTGAAACCAAATGCACAACTGCTGCAGTGCCAGTTGCTGCCTAAAAAACACATATGCCAGCAGCAGCCGGACTGGTACAACAGCATGACTTGCTGTAGGATCTCTACTCATAAGATGGCAACCACATCCAAATACAATGAAAATGGCGCTTCGAGTGGATTAATGGAAGGTGCGTGTTGCATTGTGTAAATAAATTGGCAGTCGCTTGGATTGCATTACGTAATTTATTTTAACTGTCAGCCTTCTACCAAAAGCAACTGCCCCTCCCTCCCAGTGGGCGTTGGAAGCGTGGTTCGGATACAGGCGTGCAACGCCCATTGGACTCAAAGGGCTTCAGCCGCCCCCCCCGTTGTGTGTGGTAGCCCGGGCTGAGACAGTTCCCGGGCACACACATAGCCGCACCCAAATACTTCACAGGTCTTTAAGAGACCATTTGCTTGTTAATGAGGCTTTGTTGTTTTTTGACCCCTTCTTAGAGCCCCTGCATCTCCACTCTGCCAATTGCTGGAAGAATGAGCCCCGCCCCAAAAGAAATTCTTAGCCCCCTCCTGAAATGTGGCTCTAGTTGCGCCTCTGTTCGGATATATGATTTGCTGTTTAATGTGCACAGCTATAACGCTCTTCAGTGAACAAGGAAGGAAAAACTGCTGCCATTAAGGTTACTGTACCGCACAAGCACCCTGCAACGAATGGATTTTTAAAGCACATGTGCATAATATATGTGCCAATGCAGAGAAGTTAGAGTGGTTTTGGAGTTGGTGCACTGAGATGTAATCAGCTAGAAAGAGGCACTACTAGAAACTGCTGTTGTACTGTTCTTCAGAGGTCAGAGACAAAGTCCCAGGTCATAATTGCTCCATTCAATCTTTGGGGAGCCTCACTATAGGGAACGCAATACATCAATACTCATAAACGGAGGCAGAGTACTACTCTAATAAATGATAGCTGCGGCGCTGGTTCAAGACTAATACTTGTGCATTGTTAAATAAGTGTAGGACAGTGCCCCTTTTGACATGGCTTTCTTTGTGACCTACACTGGTTGACGGTGGAGAAACGGGTCAAATTTAAAGCCTTGTGCTATACAGGAGTAGCCCCAAATATTTGCAAGGTCTAGTTCAGCGCTATCAACCCTCGCGCCCTCTGCTTTGCAGACTAGGTTTATTGACCCAAAAGTCAAATGCTTTCGTATGCATGGTCGGTCCTTTTCTTATTTAGGACCAACCCTGTGGAACTCTCTACCTGCCTCCTACGCGAGGAAACCGTGTATTCTGCAAAGGTTGAAAGACTTGTTTTTTTTCCCAACCTTTAATTACCTTTTCTTTTAATTCACTACCTTTCCTTTCCTACCAGGACGGCATCGGGAAACCCTTTGGAGTAGCTGCGCGCCCTACAAATTTAATTTAATCATAATACCCCCCACACACACTTTTTGCCTGGTAACCGGTACAATCTTGACTGAACGAGTGCTTGTTTCCTGTTAACCAGGTCCCCAGCACCAGTGTTCTTTCCCTAAACTGTACGATTGTTCCACAATTGGCACCCCTTTAGTATCCCTGTAAGTCCCTAGTTAGTGGTACCCCTAGTACCTTGGGCATTGGACCTAAAGAGGGTCCCTGTGGCTGCAGCATCAATTGAGCCACCCTAAGGGACACCTCACCAAGCTCATGCAAACTGCCATTGCAGCCTACGTGTCCTGGTGCAGAGAATACTGAAGAGTCAACATGGCACACATCCCTGTGAGCTATGCCTGCCAGCACTACAAGTGGTATAGGTAAGTCACCCCTACGGCAGGCCTTACAGCCCTAAAGCAGTGTGCACTAAACCCAAGTGTTCGCACATCTGCAAGATGAGATATGTCCCGGTGATATCTACGTTCACCCTTAGATATTGTCAGTGCACAGGGAAGCCATAACGAGTACATGGGCTTAACACTCTTCATTACGAGTTCCCCAGCTACATGATGGCTTCACTGTACCCAAAGGTGTTTAGTACCAAACACCTCTCCTTAATAAACCCACACTGATGCCAGTTCTGGATTTATTAATAAATGCACACAGAGGGCACCTTAGAGGTGTCCCCTGAAAACCTAACAACTACTAGTGTGTTGACTGACTGGTAGGTAGGTAGGTAGGTCTTGCCACCTGAGGTGAGACCTTTCGCTCTCAGAGGACAGGAACAAAGCCTGCTCTAAGAGGAGGTGTTCACACCTCCTCCAAGCAGGATGGGCATTCCAGGGCAGGAAGCTTCAAAGGCCTTCAGCCTTTGTTATGCAATCCTGGGCCTCTTCAGATGGTGGAGTTGCCACCCCCTGACTTGACCCCGTTTTTTGGCAGCAAGACAGGTGGGAAAGTAAGTTAAATTAGGAGGTGTGCACATATCCAGCCAGCACCACCCCACGGCGGGCCAGCTGATGTGGACCCCACTTTTCAGATTCTTCCATCTTGTTTTGGGCAGAATTAGCATTTTAGAGTTAGGGTTATGCCCACTTCCCACAAGAAGTGGTCATATAGATGGTGTAGACACTCTAAAGGTAGGTAGCCCATTTGCTACTACTAGCCACTCCCTATAATGCCCCTAAATTAAGTATTTAGGTGGCACCCCTGAACCCAAGAACTCCAATTCTTTCGGATCAACAGAAGAAGGACGAAGACGGATATGTGAGTGTTTCATTTATTGCCTCTGCGAGTACAGCAAAAGCTTAGCACTACCCTCTGATAAGCCCAATTGCTCGCAAACACTACCACAAAAGAGAGCATTGGTATTATCTACTTTAGCCTCTGTAAACCAATTGGGGACCCATTGGACTCTCTGCACAGTGTACTTCTTTTTAGTACACTATATAGAGAGCCAGCTTCCTACAATAAGTAAACAACTAACTGTTAAAGCCTTTATAGTGGGAAAACAACACATCCTAAATACTAATAAACACACACACACCTAACAGACTAGCGGTCACTCATTAAGGAGGCATTGTTATACTCCTCACATACTAGCAGTCTTGCACTACTAACAGCACTGCCACACACATCAGTGTAGCAGCCACACGCTAAATACTAATAGGCATCCCTCACAGAGTAGTAGTCACAGATTACTAACAACATTCGCACCACTCACAGGATGCTCAGTCCGACACTACCAGAAGCACTCACACTCCTCACAAACCAGAAGCAACATGTCTGGCTAATAAGTGAAGGCATCTTGGTGTGTGTGTGACAGAGTGACTGTAAGGTGGGAGGGGAGGGGTGTGTGAGTGAGTGAGCGAGCGAGTGAGCGAGCGAGCGAGCGAGAGAGAGACACAGAGTGACTGTAAGGATGAGTGTATAGGCAGATGAATACATACGCATGGGTGAGTGAATAAGTGCAGGACTGATGGATGACTGAAAGCATGGCTGGAAGCATCCAGGCACCTTCAGTTTAAAAAAAGTCAGAACTAATAGTTGTTTTGTAATGTTCTCTCTTTATTTATAAAGCACTACAATTAATAGACGAAATTCAGTTCTGTGGTGTTGTAAAAAAAAGAAAAGGTCAATGCATCCAGAAAAAAGGCATGGGTGGAGTCAGGGAAGGCTGTTTGTATTAACATTAAAGGTGGTGGAACTCGTAGAGTCGCAGAGTTACAAACTCTGAAAGATTGCTCAGAATTCAGCCAACAGCAGAAAATATGTAGTTTGCGCTGCACGCCACAATTTAGCACCAGTAGCGTAAACGCTGCTGAAAATCAGCGCGAACGGCACCATGCGTTGCGCAAGAACGTGTGGCCATATGAGCAGATTTTGTTGCTGCTCGAGTAGAAATCTACTCAAGCGGCAGCAAATCCACTGACCCACTGACCTCGACCGCCTACGTTGGAAAATCACGCTAGGGTGCGCCAAATCCCGCTCCCGCTCGTCAGCTCACATATTCTGGAGACTGGCGGGAGAAAAATTCTGCCACGCAGCACTTGGCGGAATTTGGCCAGAACTCTGTGTTAAAGAGTAACGCGGAGTGGCCAAAATTCTGCAGGCGGAACGGAACATTCCGCCCACCCTTATCATGTATAACTTGAGTAGGCTTTTAAAGTAGGGGTCAGCCCGGGAAGTCGCATTATTCCAGCTCCTCTCCACGTCGGTCTTCTAACATTACACAGCATGGTGTTTGAGAAATAAGGGCTATCTGGAACATTTGTAGGTTTTAGTTGCTCAAGCCAGCACGTTGCATAGTAACGGTGATAGTAATAATCCATTTTGATCACTGCCTGTAAGAAGTGACATTATTCGCAGCACAATACCCGATATTTCTAAGTAATCATTTGCACACTCCACGGCGTGTGCGTTCTCCCGATAAGAGGGTTTTGTTGACACCATTATCCGTTCTCCTGCACGCTAGAGCTGATGGGCTTTTGCCATTTAGGTTTTATTCCCAATGTCATTAAGAGCACAATTTATTTTAAGACCTAAATGGCTGTTGTTATCGAGAATGCGGCGGTGTTTAAAGGTTGATATCTGCGGAGGCCTGGCGAGGCTCTGTCCGCTCTGATCTATATCTTGGGAGCCATGTGCTGGTGCTGGGCAGGTGTAAGACTGCTTAAGGCCGTCCCCATCTGTTCTTGCTGATGACAGCGCCGTCTGCTGTAGGGCGGGGCCTGCGGTGCGGTGAACACGACAACACGCCCTGCTCCCGCCGGCCTGTCTTGAACAGACTGACTTCTGTTCTCTGCGGCGACCACCACAGGTGGCATTCACAGGGGCAGGCGGCTCAGTTGTTCGATCTGACACATTGCTGAATGAATGTGCTGCCGCGACAAGTGGCTATTCTGGGAAAAGGCATGACTTGCTTCGCACATGGGATGGGCAACTTTCGAGACAGACCATCAAATGTGCAAATTATTTCGCGCTCTGTTCCATGGAGAGATTTTGTGTTTTTACAATCACAGAAAAGGTACAACCCAGAGGACTTTCTCGTGCTTGAGGTGTGTACATATTCAGTATATTGAAACCGCGGTAAGGGACTTGGTAGGGAAGAGTAGGAAGCCAAGGTGTCACAGTTTCTACTTCTTAGAAACCTAATCAAATACACTTGTAAAGAGATAAAGAAAGTAGAGAAACCCCCTGGTAAGGAGAAATATATTGTCACGTTGTATACAATGGTCTACTTTTTATTGGTAATACTTAGCAATTACCTTCAAGGAAAGGCTTGTGATTTTTTAAATGGTCTAGATCATTCTGTGGTTCTTAAACAGAAAAAAATGGTACAACCTACAATCACATTGAATCCAATGTGATCCATGACAGAATTCGGAAATGTGTTACATAAAACAAATCCGTGTATGTCAATTTTTTCTATATGAGCAAAATGATATTCTGGCATAAAACAGGACTTACATTGGGCACCTCTGAAATTAACTTTGCTAGACTTCTCCATGTCTGTGGTCTGTTTGAGAGCAATTCTTGTCTGCATATGTGATAAACAGGAGAACAAATTGTCAGTAGTAGGGTATTGGCTCTCTAACAGTAATGTCAGGTCATCTTGTAAAGGCCCAAATAAGAATAATATCACACACCAGTAACTGTTTTTGTGGCCAGGCAGCTGCTTCACCATTTTTACCTCACATGCATTGGCTCAACTTATAGCAAGCACTGGCAAAGCCAATAGGTCTAGGTTTAATGTGCAAATGCAAGCAGTGGTAGGATATTTGAGAGACACACCAAAGAGATCCAGCCAGCAGAATACATTGAGGGCTATATTTTTAAAGGTGTCTCTCAGACGTTCAGTGCAAGCACTTGAGTGGAGCTGGATGGATGCACTTAAACAGCCAATAGCACTAAATGAGAAATCAATACTTCACAGGTTTCAACCAAGACGTGACTGAAAGACTCAAGACAATGGCTACACTGTCAAAAGCCAGACCTAATAAATACTCCCAACCCAATGAACCATTTCTAGTCACTTGCCATCTGTCTACCCCAATTCTACCAAAATGCCCTAATAGGGGCGTGGCTGATGCAAGACTATCAACCACCTTTACCAAAGCAGAAGTCTGGCAACAAGTAGGCCTTGAGGGGAACATTTACTGACTGTAGTGGCAGTGTGGCACCACTCTGCTGGTGATTTAGTGCAGGTGTGTGTTTTTTGTGGATTTAAGCCTCATGTAGATACTTGTTACAATGTCCAGCTGCCACGGTAGACTGATTTTAAGAGAAAACTTTACAGGCCGCTTATTAGTAAAGTAAGTAATTGGGATACCATGCAATACAGGTTTTAAATGGATTCTCAAAACAGTGTATCTATCCTCTTACGTTGACAATCTGACGAGTTAGTGTATTAACATAAAAGAAAACAAAGTGAGTGACAAATGTTGCCGCCATCTTTATCTGCTCTGGGGAATACAAACAATAGGATGGGGGTGCTATTCAGTTATATTCAGAGATATTCAGTTCGAAAGTAACACTAACTGCTTCATCTCAAGGTGCTTTAACCATTTCAATTACATATTTTAACTCCTTAGTATAAAGGACTAGACCCAGTGAACTACTGTGAAGTAATCCTTACTGGATCCATCCACACAAACTCTAGCGTACTCATTTTCAAGTGCCAGCTTAGTGCTGAAGTAATAACATTAAAAGGTCTTGCTCCAAATCAACACAAAATGGACCAGAAACCATATATTATTGAGATCTGCAAGTCTTACAGCACTACAAATGTGTATTCGCTGAGGGATGAAAGATTTGTGACAACTAGGGTACTTGCTGGTAACACTCATTCTCTGTACAGGAGCTGACGAGATGCCATCTTGGCCATTCCTCCTTCACTAAAAGCAACATAGTCGGTTGAGGTCTCCGGTTAACCAAAAGCCTCTGCAACCACCTGCACCTCTGTTCTTTTGCAATTAGGGGTCATTTTGTCCCTCTGAGCATGCACATAGTTAACCAGCAGGCTGCTGGTGTCAGCTGTAGAGGTTTGATGGAAACAGCATTGCTCACTCCTAATGAACTGGTGTACAGCAGGCCCCTTCAGGGTCTCCTGGCACCCTGCAGTCCCAGTCTATGCACCAGGTTACATATGGGATCGATATGCAGTTGCTTTACATTTCATGTTGCATGCCTGCCTGGGAATGCAGCCAAACAGTCCCTGCATACAAGAACGTGTAAGTGCCTGACTGCCTACGCATACAAATGGCCTTTTGGCAAATCCATTATTGTCACATCGTCTGAGAAGGCCCGCATTTGAAGTAGCATTCCCCGGTGTTACCTGGCAAGAGTAGCAATACAGAAGTACTAACTTCACTGGATAACATGTCACACATATATCAAAAACACATATATAACATAAGTGTTAACTTGCAATGTGGATACAAAACAGCATAGTTTCATATTAAACAGCGCATCAAATGTCAGTCCTCCTATCAGAACTTTGAATGAAATACAATGGTTTGAACTCTTAATCCCCTTCACAAAACTTAGACTTCATGGAAGTCTGTTCAGCTTTGTTGGTAGGGTTTGGGATATGGCATAGATGAGGGGCCTCCACTAGAAGCGGGCTCGGTGGCTATTCCCTCCATAACAGGAACAGCAGAAGGAGGGATCCTTTGCCAGCTCTGCTTTTTCTCGCTTATGCTGTTCACTGTGTTATTATAGTGTACTTTTTGACGACTCATCTTTTAAATTGAACGTTGCAGGCCATTTTACGGTTGTCTTCAACTTTCTAGGAGTCATTTCATGTTTCTTGTTAGAATTGTGATTAGCAGGTTTTCACCCGGGTTAGGTTGAAGTGTTTAAAATATTTACTGCTAATCAGGAAGGCAATGTGGTAAGAGTTTTCTTCATGGCTACACTCAACACTGACGTCTTATTTTGGGCATGCTTTTTACAACCATACCTATTATGTGCATTGTTGATGTGGGAATTTAAGTAGCATTTGCACGTTGGTATTACGTCAACTAACCTCGTGTCAAGGTAATTTTTTCAATTTGTAATAATTCAGAAGACTTAACTACTTTTAATTTTAAATTATCGAACCATATTTTCTTACGCGATCTTGGCCCCCAATGTTGATATTTTTGCCAGAAGCCATGTGGCAGGGCAGGGTGCGATTGGTTTGTTGCCCTCCAGCCCGCTGACGAGCCACCTGTCTGGCCCTGCTTGTCCTTTGAGCCATCAACAACACGCGAATGTTCAAACCTCCACAGAGAGCGCGGTAACAACACGCAAGGACTGCCTCACGCGGCTGGCGGCGAGTCCGGCTCCCAGCTGCCCGAAGGTTGAAACTATTTGGCAGAAGTTGTGGGAGACAGCATTCCCCGTCTCAACACTCCCCGACACTTGTAAACATGGGCAGCCGGTGCTCAACCGTAAGGCTGAATTAAAGCTAGAGAATGGAACGCTGAGCCCTGGTCTGACCACACTGCTCACAGTAGAGGGGGGTTACTCCTATACAATTTAAACACGCCCTGCAGCTCCCCAACCCCTCGCCCTAACTTCCACTCGCCGTAAACAAAAAAAAACGTATTTCCTGCGTGGCCTGGGCAGGGCACGACGGGTTTCCTGAAAACTGCAAGAATAGGAGCAGCAAAGGAAAGCCTCCCCTCCCTTCCACGCACGATAGTTTAGGAGAGATTAGCTAAATTCCTGTCCACTGAGCACTCCCTGGTGGTTTCTCTTCAAGCACCGCCTGCACTTGATTTAGTAAGGCGCCCCCAGTGAAGCCAAGACATTGACATGGGAGGGTGGGGTTATTAAATACAAAAAACGCACTAAAAGTACAACGTCCTCTGCAGCCGTTTCTTCTACTTGTATCATTTTACGCACTATTCTCAAAAGACAGAGTGCAACTCTCGGATATGAGGAAAGGGGAATTTATTGCAAGGGGATGTCCGGGGGAGTTGTACAAGTGTGACTATGTAATAAGTAATAAAAACTGCGGCCAACAATTACCACCACATACAACGATTGTTGGCTGTGTTTAGTAATGCAGATGCACAAGTATGGTACGGTTCCTGGAATGGGCGCAGTGCGGCCGTTATTACTCTTAAACATTAAGGCTCCATTACATAAACAGTAGGCTCCTAGAGGGATTAGTACGCATCCAATAGGCTGCCCCTTACAAGTATAAGTTAAATTGTTTACATGGTGTATTTGCCTCTTTCAAGAGCCCATTTCAATTTGGGGCGGAAGTGAGGCTTCAGGAGATTATGTGCTCTTCGGAGGATAACACAGTTAATCAAGTCAGGGAACCGGGATTAGAACATGGGCTTCTGGTTCCACACTGAGAAGAAAATCATTAGACCAGAAAAGCACCCACTTCGTGCATGTCATGACTGTCACAGTAGGCCATGACCAGCTTGTCTAAGTTTCACTGGCAAGATGTTATTTTCGCATTAACGAATTTTAAAAGGTTCAGTACAGAGGTTAATGGAAATCTGTCCTCCGAATAGGGCTGGGTGGGAAAATGGGTTCGGCACCTAAATAAAAGTGCCACCATCAGTGAATTAGAACATAAAAAAGTGGCCCAGGTTTGCAGATTGGTGCAGTTTTGAATTTGTATTGAATTTGTACAAGTGTTTTGCAAGACTGTGATCGTTTGTGCTTGCTGCAGGCAATGCTTGTTTTAACGAACAGCAAAAGCTGGCTCAGCAGACTATAATACAAGCATTGGCAATGCAATAGGTCTAGCATTTGCGAGAATTTAAGCTATTGTAAATGACATTGCCTTTTATTTATCTGATTTGATAATTAACACATAAATAAAAGGCACTGTCATTTACAATGCCAATAGCTCAAACTCTTGTAAAAGAGAGACCTATTTCATTTAAAAGAAGCAGTTGGCATTGTCCAGGCCAGCTTGGAAAGTGAAAGCACGCATGGCGTGCTGAATGCTGCAGGAAAGCATGTGGTGCCTGCAGTAGGAGAAACTCATAAAAGAAAATAGTGCTTACAGACTAAATAAGACATACCATGTAACAACAGAAGTAAAAGGGCCAGTCCTCATGGGAAGTTACAAATGAAGACAAGGCGGTACTAAGGAGGGACTAACAAGCCTACTAACGAATCAGTAAGCAGCATCTACGAAGGACAATGACACAAGCCAATGAAAAATATTGGCGGAGATTGAAGTCCATACTCGAATACAGCATGCCTCGCAGAGCAGCGCATGAGCTGCCCAGGCTCGACCTAAAAAGACCCACAAACAGCCACAAAACTGGCCCAAACACTGACCAGTCAGACTAGCCCTCCAGGCACTGCCTGAGTGCCCCAGTCCGACCCAGTCTGTCCTTCAAGCAAAACTGAAAAAGATCTCCTTTAAAGGCCAGAACTAGTTCTCACTTGGCACAAGCTCTCCTCACTGGGATTCAGAAAACCCAAGCTGAACAGTAGGTTCCCTTGCCAGCATAAATGAGGCAGTCTATTATTCTGGAATTAAAAAAGGAATTGTTACATTGGCACAAGTCTGTCTAACTTATGAGTTGCAACTCTCCGTTAAAGCTTTACATACTGCAGCACAGTTAAAGTTTTGATGTAGTGCTGCGGATCATGTCAAGCAGACATACCAAACTAACTGTTCCCTTTTGTAACAACACCTTTACAATAAATGTCTGTACCATTATTGAAAGAGACAAACTAAGGCTAACATTAATTGGATAATGTCAAAGTTAAATGTATTTAACCTCCGTCTCTAAAATCACATTGGATCAAATGTGAATTATTCACATTTTCAGATCTGAAGGGATCCAGTCTCCAAAGAGAGTAAGCCAGGATGTTTGTGGGTGACCACATTTAAGTCAGAAACACACCATACAACAATATAATGTTCCATTCAGAATCATTCACAGCTTTAGGGCCCCTCAAAGAGTGCAGAACATATGCATTACACACAATCTTTAATATCAGTTTCATGTAAATAGGATTATGGACAATAACCATAAATTGATAGTATCTCAAACAATAGGTACTTCTGGTGAAGTGGAAGTTAAAATGGTGAAAGAACAGTAGTAGTATTAGTAATAATAATAATAATAATAATAATAATAATAATAATAATAAAGTACCCCAGTATATAATTCATATTCTTTCTCAGGACAGAAAAACAGTTAGCAACCCGACTTGTTACTAAGCCTCAGTGGAACTGAGCTTCGTCAAGTTTAAATACACAAAGTGGTCACTGAGTGACTCAGACACTAGATACAGGTACACAGCCTCATAGTGTGAAGGAAGGGCCTAGAAAACAATGTGACCACAGCTCCTGTCCAAAAGCCAAGAACCAGTCTGAAAGGACTGTGTAGATAGAACCTTCATGCAGTGTGAAGAAAGAAAGAAGAAAAACACAATGACTGGAGCTCCTATTCCATCATCAAGAATAAGTCTAGAAAAAAAATCTAAGGCTGCAACTGTTGTCTGGTTGCAAACAGTCTGTGTACCAAAACTTTATACAAGTAGAACTATGGTCCTGTGTGAAAAATGACCCTAGATAAACACTAAGGCTGCAACTCTAGTTTGAACATGAAGAGTTAGACCATCACTGTACTACTACAATTCTTAGCCGAGCACTGAGAATGTGCCTAGAATAAAAGTTTAAGGCTGGAACAACTGTGCGAGAGCGAAGAATGAGTTCAGGAAAAAATACTAGAGGATTAAAACTCACCCTCCAGCAAAAATAATAAACATAGAAAAACACTGAAAGACTGCAACAGAAGTCAGAGGATTGAAAATCAGTCTACAACATGGATTCTTGCAAACATTTTCCAAGGATCCCAAATGTTTGCCTGTAGTGTGATCGAGGGCAGCACTGTCCCCACGGCTAAGTTAAATGTCAATTAAATTGTTGGATTACAACTACACAGGCGAATACTGGCCTGGAGTAAAGAACAAAGTGGCTGATTTCCTAAGCAGACTACCTCTACCGCACAATGAAAATCCAGACAACCAAGATGAAGCTGAAAAAGTAGCACTACTGTTCAATACGGACCTTGAAGGAATCTCGGCGGAAGAGTGGGAACGACACATGTCTCGAGATTCCACACTACAAGATTTATGCAAGTATATCAACTTCTCCTGGCCTGAGAAACGTCACCTTGATGATAAGGCTAAAGCATATTGGGAAATAAGAGATGAACTGAGTTTGGAAAATGGAGTGTTGTACAGGATTGGCAAAGCCATAGCCCCCACCACGCTCAGAAACAAAATTCTTAATTTGTGCCGCATTGGTCCCCTTGGCATCTCAAAAACTAAGCAAAGAGTCGGAACCAGTTATTGGTGGCCTGGTATTGACAAACAGACTGAAGTCCTTATAAGAAACTGTGTGGAATGCAGCGATTCGGACAAGACCCTCAAAACATCCAGGGTTCCTCTCTCTCCTATCATACCCCCCATAATGGCATAGGAAAGAATAGGATATTACATTGCTGGACCCATTGAAGGACATGATGGTGAGATAAAGTATATTTTGGTAGCCATGGACCACTTCTCCAAGTGGCCCGAAATAGAAATAGCCTCTGGTATTGACAGCTCTACAGTCATTTAATTTCTGGACAGGCTATTCTTGAGCGAAGGATTACCCAAATATGTGCTCACTGACAATGGTCCCCAATTCTCCTCTGAGGCGTTCAAGTCTTTCCTTGAAAGGAATTGCATCACCCACCACACTCTACCATCCTGAAGGTAATGGCCTCATTGAACTTTTTAATCGAGTTTTGAAAGGACACATACAATTATCGAGGAATGCCAACCTCAACTGGGAGGAGGAAGTGTTCAAACTTATTTGGGCCTTCAGGATTTCCCCATGCGCCAGCACCTGTACAGCACCTTTTGTCCTCATGAGAAGCAGACAACCCCTGAGCAAAGACTTGGGTTGGATGACAGCTTCCAAACAGTTGGGATGGTCACCAGACACCATTAGGAACAACATAATAAAGGCGCAAAAATGTTATAAAGATTGGTATGACTCCAAACATGGAGTAAAGGAACACTCATTTAGAATCGGCGATCTAGTGAAAGTTTGCCTTGAAAGGAAAGTCAGGAAGGGAGAAAGCCGATTCACCGCCCCCCTCCACATCAGCAAACTTTACAACAACGCAGCAAGACTCAGTGATGGCATCCCATCCTCGTCGCCACTTGTTGAAAGGAGACAGACTCGTAATAATGGGTTCATAAGCTTTACTCATAACAGCCCCACACGGTTGTGCGGTGTGCCAATCATGAAAGCACCATGTCAGTTCGCCGTTGGGGCAGACCACACAAGGGAAGTTGGAATGTTGGGGCAGCCAATAGGAGGAGGGAAAGAACAGGGATGCTCTCGCGCAGGAGAGCTCGTGGGCATCAGCTGCCACGCGCTGGGTACAGCACGTGCAAATAACTATAATGCAGTATAACAAACACCATAATTACTTCCTTTTACTTCAGCTAAGCTGTAAATAAATGTGTGCCCCTTTATTTAACATATTTCTCAACATTTGTGCTGAGTGGAGAAAGAGCAGCCCAGTGCTGCTGTTGACCAGGGGGCCGCATGCAAAGGTCAGGAGGGCCACATGCGGCCCCCGAGCCGCACTTTGAGTATCACTGACTACAAAATGCTAACTAACCCCTGTCCAAGGGCAAGGAACTCACTTATAAAACATTGGAAAATGTTAACAATGGCCCGATTGTGTATTCATGTGGTATCTGTACAGCGCAAAACTGTCAGAAAGACAGGGCAGTACAGTACATCGTCAAAGGCAACAATACAGTCAGCAAGTGATTGGAAGGGTAGCTGAGTTTGCGGAGAAAAGGTGGACTGTTACTGCATTGCGATTTAGTGTTCTTTGAAGAAATGAATATTGAGTCTAAAAAAAAAAAGTAAAACTAGAATTCTCATTGAAGTGTTAAGAAAAACACTGTAGGACTGGAACCCCTGTTCGGGCGTGAAGAGTGACCTAGGAAAAACTCAATATGAAAGTAACCCGTCCATGGGTGTGGAATGTGACCGTAGGAAAACTGTGAACATGTATGGAAAAAACAATAGATGGGGAGCCTGACTGTTTCAACCAAGTTTTGATAAATAAATGGAATATTTGAAAGTACCAGCTACCTACCAGTCCGCAAACGCGCCAGGCAGGCTGATGTGGTAGATACAAAAATGTTAGTAGGTAGTTTGCATGCTTGAATCCCAGCGCGCTTACTCCCTTAAAGAGGAGCACAAAAGAGGCGGGTAATACTTAAAACACCACCGCATCATTCAGTTTTGTGCTCCATAACATTTCCATAGGACATGATGGTTGGGCCTCTGTCCCAACAGGATTCACAGTGGGAACTGTAGCCAATCACTTCTCAGTTTCCTTGAATGAGCTGGATAGTTCTGCATCTAACATTGTTTCTCTCTCAGTAATTGGTGTCGTCCTTGTTCTACTTATGACTGCACTGTAGATTGACAGTGTTCTAGTCATAGTAAATGCTTAACATTACTCATGTGCACTGCTGGTTTAAGAGAGTACAGAGGGATTTATCATTTGCCGGCACTGCCTAGATGACAATGTTGTTGGGACATCTGCTTGGACTCTAAGCTGGTACTAAAACGTTGGTGTTTCCCAGTGTGCACTTGCACTCCAACTGAGTCCGTCAGCGCCATCCAGGATTTTCTGGTAGAATATCTCAATAGACAGCAGCAGGTTGGTTGCGTGGTGGGTAGTCTGTCATGGAAAGCTTGTCTTCCACTGCTTGCACAGTTACACATAGCATCATGTCATTGGATCTCCCAGTGCTTTACTTCTTCAAACCATTGTCCTCGTGTGCATTATAAAGCTGGTCCTATCGAAGTAAACTTAAAACATCCAGAATGCACAGAGTTAAAGTCAAGGACAGCATTCACTATGCCCTGCCAACACTGACCAACCTGCCAAACATAGGGGATCATTAGGCTGGCGGACGGACTGTAGTCCGTCCGCCATCCTGGTGTAAACTGGGACCGTCCGCCATGTATGCGGCGGTCCTGCACACCGGACCAGGAAGCGACCGCCACCGTGGCGGTCAGATCCTTCATTTTAACATTGCGGTGGTTGCTGCTGACAGCAGCACCCGCCGCGATGCTAAAATGCCATGTTGTGCATTTCACAGCACTACGAGCGTGGCAGGCACCACACGGTGCTTGCCATGTAGTGCTGTGAAATGTAGGGGGGTACCATGGGTACCCCAAAGTGCACCCTCGCCTCCCAAACACAAGGGGGGCCCGCAACGGGCCCCCAAACCCAATCCCGCCAGCCTTTCCAAGGCTGTCTCCAGCCTTCATCGTAATTTGGTGGACGGTGCCTGCTAGGCACCGCCACCATTTTACCGGTGAAGACTGCTCCGTCAGGCAATCCGGAGGATTGTCTGTGGCGGCTCCATGGCGGATGGTCTTTGCAACCGCCACTGTCGCGGTGAGATTCCCCTGCTATCCTAATTTGGCAGGGGGAAAACTCGCGGTCAGAAGGATCGCAACCGCATGGCTGGCGGTGGCGGTCCTTCCACCACCGTAATCGACCACATAATGTGCAGTTACTGCAGGCTTACATTTGTTCATCTCCATTTTAGTAATACCCACAATTTATCAGATCCCTGGGTTTTCCACTAGGTCAAACCTGTGGTGTCTATTAAGACATCTTAAAAAATAAAATTACAAAAAACACTACATGCCGACACCTAGAATACTCCCTTATCTCTACTGATCTCAGTAGGAACCCCATTGTTACCCCCACCCTCAAACGACCCTAGATTGTAATCTTGGCCTCCAATCCTGTACAGTGCTCCGTTGGTGTCTGCTAAACTGGTGATAAACACCCAAATGCATGCATGCATATGTACAACGGGTGCCACTAGCTGGCACAATTACACGCCGATACACACGGCATTTACATCAGGATACGAGTGGTATCTGCTCTATGTAATTAAATACACATGCAGAGAATGCGTGTGTCTGGTTTGTACATTATTACTGCTAGTACACTTGTTAGCATGGGCTGCCCTTGCTAATACAAGTGTGAGTTTGTGCTAAAAAAACTAAGTCAGGATGATGGGATTGGATCATCGGAACGGCATTTGGGGACATGGACATTTCTTAAGGATAATAGTCCTAGTTCCTTTATTGCAGCTGGTCCTTGGTTTTATCCATTTATGTTCCTTTCTCTCTTTCTTTTTTTTGTTCCATTTAAGTTGTTCAATATACAATGTACAATATTGATTATATATTCCAATACTGTGTCTCAGTCTTTATATGTACAAAATGGTGAAACCCCGAAACCGGTCCTAGGATGCTTGGTTCCAGTCCAGGGAGGACCTGGCTTGGCAGCTCGGGCTGGACTGTTCCCATGAGGCACAGGGTCAAGACTGATTTGCATATGGCTGGGTTCAAACTGGAATGGCATGGTGAGTAAAAAAACGATGGATTTAGGCCCAGATCACTGTACTGTGGTGAATGTATGACATTGTTCTGCATTCTGTCCATCAGCTGTTTTTGCATATATCCATTTATGTTCCTTTCTCTCTTTCTTTTTTTTTGTTCCATTTAAGTTGTTCAATATAAAATGTACAATATTGTTTATATATTCCAATACTGTGTCTCAGTCTTTATATGTACAAAATGGCTTTTTGAGCATGATGTTGGTAAGGGGAAAAAAAAAAAAAGTTGGTTCTTGAAAAAAAAACTTAAGTCACAAATGAGTTAGTGCTAAAATAGGCACAAATCGCATGATACTAAATGACATGGAATCCTTTTGGACCCTGGTACTTTCTTTAAGTGCACCCTGTTGGCAATGGGATGTACTGCTTATGGAACCAACAACGAAGTTAAAACATCCTGATTTTTTAACGTAATCTGAATGCACTTTCCCATTGCAGTCTTGAAATCATCAACATAATGGAAACAACCTGTTTTCTCCAACTAGAAGTGTGCCCACAAATGGTACCGCCAGAACTGAAGAGTTCTCCTTCGCTGATATAACGACATTTTCTTGGCCAGCGGGAATGGCGGGCCGATAGGGCTGAAGTGAATAACCAACAGCTCAAGTCAGAAACACACCCAAAAACCACACTTGTGTTTATTTGTTATTACTCAGAAACGGTGTTGAGGGTGCGTGGTGTTTAGCAAAAGCGCAACACGTGAGACACAACGTGTGGAGCTGCTCTTTGCAGTGGGGCGCAGAGGCCTGGAAGAGGCACCCCGCCACGTGCTCCCTGGGCCAACCTCAGCATGCCCTTTCAAGCCGTGCCTCTCACGACACTTGCGTTGCGCTCGTAGGCCGCCACTTGTGCTTGGAAGCCCTCCAGGCACTTGCACAGGAGAATGTCCTAGCTGCGCGTGAATCTGACAGCTGGGAGCTGAATCCATCTTCGCAGGCCGCGCTCTGTTTGTGCCGGTGCCAGCTACTCGTGGAGAGCGTGGAACAGCAAACCTACGGCAAGCCGGCGGCCCAGGGGCCTCGGCCTCTGGCAGCGCTCCGAGAGCCGTGCTCTGGTTTCTTGCTGAGACTCCCAGACCCCGTCCCAGTTCTCAGGGAGATGGGCTTGCATGCAACAGCCGGCCCCGGCCTTATTTGGAGGTCGCCGTCTTCTGTGCGACAGATGGGGCCGCCACTGCCTGAAACCTGCAAAGTGACTGGCCTCATCTCCACAACAGTTGGTGCCTTTTTTTTTTCTTTTGCATATGTCACATTCTCTGTCACCCATCACCCTAATGAAGGAATCTCGCTGCTGACAAGAGGGAATGAGAAGAGGGCAACTCATGGACACCGAGTAGGAAGCATTTTATCTCTTGGCTCTGCCAAGGGCTTTTTGTGGCATCACATTCAGTTGGAGGTGGCGCAAAGTGAGGGGGCACTGTTTGGGCAAAGAGGTTGTTCACTTCGGACCTCGCTGACTTTTAAGCATGTTGGTTACATCACAATAAATCCCAAATGGTGCAAAACATTTGGGTAATTGGAGAACCTCTTTAGAGATGGCTTAGTCGGGCAAAGTACTGAGTGACAGACACTGCCCACTCAGGGCACCACAGCGTGTGGAAATACGGATGCTAAACTTGGATTCTGCTGTACACATCTGAAGCAGGCTAAAGGGGGTGAAGAAGGCATGGGTCGTTATATTGAGACTTTATAGTGCATGTTTTTTTACTGTGTTTTTTCTTTTCATGACTTTGTCCAGTAGATTGGAATCAGACAGACCCACATACATGGAAACTGAAGAAAGTGCGTTGTAATAATCTAAGCTCCTTTCTACAATAATGCAGGAAACATCCAAAATATTTCCTCTCTCTTCAAAAACGACTATTGCCATTTTTCTGGAAAATCTTTGCGCTTTAGAATAAGTTAAAAAATGTGGGAAAAGGCTGATGTCTCAAAGCAGATGTGACTTCCAGGGAGAAAATCTTAGTATCCAAGTTGTGTTTTATGGCAGAGAGTAAATGGACACATCTTGTTGGTGGGCTTAAGAAATGGAGAGGGGTAAGATGGGTTGTGAGTTTGTGGTATACTTCTGCAAGCAGAGGTGAAGTGGAACCTTTATATGAGATGGGATGAACTTTTCACTTGTTTACACCAAAAAACTCAGTTTTCTATAAATAGTCCCTGAAAAGTTGGCGTAAAGCACTACAGTTACAACAAAAAGCAAAACAGCTCGCGTTTTCATGAAGGGGCACCTTTATTGGAATGGAAGACAAACCTTGAAAGACGTCTAGAGGAAATATAACAAATCTATAGCTACAGAGACTACATACTATGAGAGTTGAGTAGAGTCTCTAAGAAGGATCTAAAAAATGTACATGAAAAGCTTTATCACTGTTAACGGCAGCCAGGAGAAAATAGACGCACAAAATCACATCAATCTTTATATTCTCAAAGTCTTAATGCTTCCAGAGGGAATGAGTGGCTGCCTACTCAGTGGGAAGATCCCAAACAGTTGAACAATGATCCCTCTAGCCCTCTCCTTTTCCAGTCATCCAAAGAATGAACACTGCAGTCTCTGAGGATATTCCAAAGTCGTCTTTATTATTCCTCCATTCCAGCAAACACGTATTTCGCCAACTACGACCTTATCAGAGCTAGAAGGCCATATAATGGGTCACAAATTAATATTTAATAATTACAGTTTCATAAACTCTCAAATACCAAGTGACACAGTCATAAAGGAAACAGAAGAACATAACCAAAATCCATTAAAAAATGTGTTAAGAAATATACCAAGCAATTGAGAATCGTAGGCTGTGAAACACTCATTAAGTTGAATTATACCAGAGACCTGATGTGTCACAACAAACGCGTTCCTCTCCTGAGCCGAGCTTTTTATCACAGCCCGTATAATGTGAGGCAAGCAACACTTTGAGACCATGCATGCGAGTATCACTCATGCCAGAAGAACATCACGCTCACCTTTATTCATGGAAGTGCAATCCAGGTCAGACACTCAATCACAATGCAGCCACCAAATGTCTATATACCATATCTGAATCACAGATATGTATGTATACCAGATTTGAAATACAGATGTATGATAAATCTGTCAAATTCCATCTTAAAAACAAGGTGAGCGCATATTAGACCACACTCCAATATGTGCTCACCCAGTTTTATGAAGTACTGATTGATTTGAGATTGCATTGAAACAATTGATGAGTTTTTAATTGCACGTGGTACTATTGGGATGATGGTGAATTCTAAGGATTATGCACACCCAGATTATTGCTTTCTTTTAGGATGAAAATTGACTGATTATTTATCTGTATTTCAGATATGATATGTACACATTTGGGGGCTGCAGTGGGATTTATGTCCGAACTGGGTTTTAATTCCATGACTGAAGGCGATTGTGACGTTCTTCAGGCATTAATGGTACTCACATGCATGGTCACAAAGTGTTGCTTGCCTCACATTACACGGGCTGTAATAAAAAAAGCTCATCTCAAGAAAAGAACGTGTTTGTTGTGACACGAGGTCTCTGGCATAATACAATTTAGTGAGCGATTCACAGACTTTCAATTACTTGATATAATTCTTAACACATTTTGGGGGGGATTTTGGAGATGGTCTTCTGTTTCCTTTAAGAGCGTGACACCTGGTGTTTGGGAGTTTACGACATTTTAATTATTAAGTACAAATGTGTGATATATGTTTTATGGTCTTCTAGCCCTGATGTAGTCGGACTTGACTAAACCTGTTGGCTTGAATGAAAGAATAATAAAGACGATTTGGGAATATTCTAGAGACTGAAACTTAGATTTTTCAAATGAAACAGGACTACAGTTTTGTGAACTTTTATTTTTTACAGAACAAATTGAGTGCTGTGGATGTATTTTAAAATTGTGATTGGGGGAAGTGTCCATTGAAATTTTAACGATATTTAATGTATCGCCGACCGAGGCCCAATGAGCAGCAGTGTGTTTTCACCGATAACCTATTCGTTGTGATAGAATCAGCTTGAACGTAAGAGGTGGTGCGTGGTTTCTATTCCAAACAGGATGGCAGAAGTCGGGAAGTGAAGGGATGCAGTGTGGTCCGTCGGCTACGCTGCCGACCTTGGTGCTGGAAACCAGAGTTCGAGCCTCGGGGTCGCGTCCACATCTTGTGATTCTGGGCAAATCACTTAATCTCAAATCACTTAATCTCCCCGTGCCTGAATATGTAATGTAAATACGCTCCAATGCCTTCGGGTCGAGTTCGCGCTATATAACTATGCAAGCAAAAAATAAATGTTATATATTCAGCGTTAACTCGACCCGAAGCTATTGGAGCGCTTTACAATGAGCACCAGTTACATTACACATTCGTTTTTAGGCACGGGGACATTAATGGATTTAACCAAAATCACGTGACGCTGAGACTCGAACCCGGTTCCGTTCCAAAGCCGGCAGCCCTTGCAGGAACAGCACATCCTGTCCTGCGGCTCCGCCCTGATAAGCATCGTATCCTGAACTACAACAAAACAAATAAATCTTCGCACAGCCCCGGCTGGAGGGGGACAACTGGCCAGCGTCCCATTGAGAGAGTTTACTGCATACTATATGTACACATTATACACAACAGTTCGGGCCATAGAATGTACAAAAATGATTTGCCTGGAATCTAACGGAGGGCTTCAGATTCCACAATTTCAGCAGGTTCGCCAACGGGTCGTCGCTCCTACCAGGAGGAGGGCGTGGGGAAGAATTCCAAAGCGCTCTCCCTGTCGAGTACTGTTCACACCCTGCATAACTGTCAGCTGTCTGCATAAAGCGAACTGTACAACCGAGCTGTCTGTGGGCACTGTGTGAGTGAATCCACAGCACAGTAAGAAAAGTGTGACAGGAGAGAAACAAACAGGCAACAGGTCTGAGGGGGCAGAGGGGCCGGAGAGAGAAGGGGTCTTCCAAATGGTTACAATATGTGAATGCTCTGTGCAGGAGATCAGAGGTGCCAGATATGAACTATCACAACTCTCACTCTGGGAGAACTGACAGCCCCAGGACACCAAGGGCCCCGTTGGCGCCGTCCCCAACAAGCATCTTTCTCTGACAGTCACAACAACCCGGCTCCAAACTCACAATAAAACAAAGAGCGCTCTTCGGACAGCCCCAGCTGGAGGGAAACAATGGGCGAGTGTGAGAGGGGACGGTACTCTCGGTGCCGGGCCAGCGCATTCCTGACCCCCCACCCCTTCCAGCTCCCCTCGGCGGGAGGATTATTAATCTCACAAAACGGGCTTCTGTTCAAAGACTTCCGACAAAGGGGTGGGGGAGGATGTTGTAGATTACGAGGACTTGCATCCTTACTGCTGGAACATCCGCCCCTACCCTGTTACCCACTACCACCCCTTCATCGCCTGCCCCCAGAAACAGTATAGGTAATGGCGCAAGAACAGGCTGGTATTAAATGACAATAACAGGCTGGTATTGAACGTTTTTATAAGGCAAGCTCAGGACTGGCACCCCGACAGCTGTGACAATCCACTCATGTTCCTCACTTCTTGCTACCCCACACCTGCTACTGCACCACCAGTCACCCATGCAGCTTCCACATCTATTGCTGCCTACCGTGCCACCCAGCCCCGAAGACCCCCACCCATGTCCTTCTCTACACCCAGCCTTACCCATATATCCTTTTCTAGTTAAGTCCGACTCATTCCTGCCCTGCTTCCCCGCTGTCTTTCCCTGGTCTGAATGACATATCACCCCTGCACCCTCACCACTTCCTGGCACATCATAGAGCTGTTCCGTCTTCAGATCGCTTCCTGTGCACCATAACCCACAGACCCATGTCCTGTTCCCATCGTATCCAACCATCCATTCTGCCTGGTGCCTTCTTTCCCACCCGCCAGTCCCAGCGCCCTTCGCTTCCTCCTACTGACGCTGCACCCCTGCCTCCGGGGACCTGCCCAGCAAACTATACTGCCCGTCTAATCTCCTAATCCCTTTCTGCCTCGTGACTGCTCCCATCCCCTGCTACACTTGACTCTGTCCCACCGCATCCACCCCAACACTGTCCACCTGCCTTACAGTCTCCATGCCCCCTTACACGCGCTCCCACCTCTATCAATTCCTCCCCCATCACACAGCCTCTGCACCAACCCCCCCCTACATTGCCCCTCCTCTATATTCCCCTTTCAAATCTCCCTCGTACCTCACCTAACCCCATCTTCATATACATTTACATTTCATATAAATACTTTCCTCGCCGCATCAGCACCCCACACACATTAAAAGACATACCCAACAATAATGTCATTGTTTTTACTGTGCGATTTCCTTCCTGGCCCCCGAGTGCAGCCTATTGTGCTAGCTGAAATAAACGCAGACAGTAAAAAGTTCTATACATTAAATTAACTGTCGTCATTTTCGCAAGAGCGGTGAAGCTGATCCCTCCCACGGTGGGGGGTAGATGGCTGTGGTTTCCATTCCCCCGGTAATCTACTCTTAAAAGAAATACCCCATAAGGAAACTGGAGGGAGTAAATAAATATGTATGTTTGGAGAGTGGGTTTTAAACAATAAATATCGATTATAGCTGGGAAAGCAGCACCCAAAGTGCGAGATTTGTCAACATCTTGGAAAGTGTAAAGTTCATTTATCAAAACAATCCCCCTCCATGAGTGCCAGCATCCACATGGAGTGTAATCCGCAGTGGCGATTTGACAGGTAGCAGTCGACACGTCCTGGCATCTCACACAGGTTTCCAGCTTACTTCGGGGATCTAAAGTAGCTGGGGGCTGGGAGAGGGGGGCAGAGAAGGCGCATCAGGGATGCAGTGGGGCTCGTTCCACCGCAGTATTTCAGGAGCCGCTATATGCCTCTTAAACCGCCACGGGGAGTGACATCACATGCTTTTGGATTACGGTCCCAAAATCAGTGAATGTGGACAACAATTAGGAAGGCGATCATGGGGCGCGAGACGGGTGAATAATTCAAAAGACAATGAGTTACCATCCCGATGAGGGCGAATCGAGGTGTACTTTATACTCCCCAAAAAGGGGTCTGGTTCTTTGAATTTCCCTGGTTAGGGCTGGGGTGTTACAGCGCAGCTGTGCTCCACCTAGCCATATCTGTCCTATCGCCATGCCCCGTCTTGAAGCCCAGCAGTACTTCCGATGAGTGCATGCTCAGATAGTGCGTAAAGGGGCGGGGGGCTTCCCCATCTGTCCCAACTCTCAGCCTTTCACATGGATGTCTCTCCCCTCACCACCCACCAAGCACACCCACAACTCCAATATACGTAGATGTCTTCCCGTCCATGCGTGCTCTCTCCTCACCTCCCAGCAGCAGACTCAAGCTCAGTCCCAACATCGCTCCTCTCTGCTGCGCCGCCATCTTCCATCTGAGAGGCTGGGAATCAGAGCACACCATCGCGCATGCGCTCTGCGAACAACCAACCCCGCCTCTCGACCCGTCACCATGGAGACGATTGTAGCGTCCACTCCATGGAGACCGTAACCAGAGCAACCAAGGAGGCTGTCACCATAGGTACTGTCCAAAGAGGGTCGCACTATAGAGCTGGACCAACAGGCTGTCAGTACAGGGATTAACAATCAGAAGGTAGCCACTATGGAAGCAGACCAAAAGGTGGCAAGCACCACAGAGGTCTCTCACCAGAGTGCCGGGCAATGAGATAGATTTCTGTTGTGTCCTAGCTTCACTACAATTTCACAACGAGAGGCTGACCAACAGAAGGCTTTCATCATGCGGGCAAGCCATTGCAAAGCAGAAGGTGGCATCCTGCAAGAGGGCTTTCACCATAGAGACTGACCTTGTGGTGGCTGTCACCATAAAGGCAAACCGGACAGTGTCAGTATGGAGGCAGACACGCAGAAGGCTGTCATAACAGAGAATGACCATGAGGTGGGTTTCGTAATAGACAGCACCCAACAGGAGGCTATTACTACGGAGGAAGACCAACAGGAGGCTATCACCCAAGAACCTGGCTGGAATGAGTCTGTCACCAGAGAGACCATTCATCAAAAGACAGTCACCATGGAGGAAGATTGAAAGGTGGCTTTCTCCGCAGAGACTGACCATGACATGGTTGTCACAATAGGGTCTAAGCAACAACCTGGTGGCTGTCATCAACGAGGCCAACAAATAGCACGCTCTCACCACAGGGACGGACCATGAGGTGGCCTCTTACCACAGAGACTGGCTATGAGATGGAAGCCATAACAGACCAACTAAAAGATGGCTATCGCATTGTAGAGAGACCGCAAGGGGCTCTCATCACAGAACCTGACCTTGAGGTGTCGGGCACCAAAAAGGCTCACTAAAACGCATGAGGGCTCTCTGCAAGACGACTGTCACCATAGAGACCAGCCACCATAAGACTGTCACTATGGAGGAAGATCGAAAGTTGGCTCTTACCACAGAGCGTGACCAACAGTTGACTGGCACAACAGAGACCACCAAAGAGGAGGATGTTGCCATGGATGCAGACCAAAAAGAAGCTTGCACTCTGAAAACTGCCCACAATGAGACTGGCATTATTGCATCAGGCAGCCTAACCAAAAGAAACCTGCCCTCCTGGAGGCAGATTGAAAGGAGGCCCTATACTTCAGACACTGACTCTGTGTGAGTTGCTGCAACAGAGTGAGTAAAAGGAGGCTCTCACCCTGGAGACCTACCAAAATGTACCCTTCTTCACCATGGAAACAGAGTGAAAGGAGTCTCTCATCACGAAGGCTGAGCTTAAGAGCAATGGCACAATTAGAGACCAACCAAAGCAGAGTCTGCTAACAAAGAAGACTGTCACCATAGGTGCAACCTGTAGTGTGTGAGCAGTCTTGCTTCCCAGCGTGTTGGTGTGATGAGGATGTCACATCATCCGCAGGCCATGCATGGCCTACTGGGTTAAATGAATGGGGAGGAACCACACGAGGTTCATCTCCTGACCCAGTATCCCCGGGTGTGTCATTCTGTATATCCCCCTTACATGACCCTTCATGTAGCGTGACCTAGAATCAGGCCGCAACACCACACTGGCGACAACGGGGCGGACTCACACTCCGCTGACCTACCCTTGGCTCCGCGACATGGCAGGCACCACTGCTGACACTGTGGACGACACTGGGGGACCAGAAGTACAGCGCGTGAGCCCACGAAGAAGCACAGGCGGAAGGAGCCGTTGGTGCGTACAGCACGGATGCAGGGAGTGTGGCCACCCTGCCAAGAGCCCCAGCAGGCCCCAGCAGAGTCGCGCCTATGCGCTGAGTGTGCTCCTGTGAGAAGTTGGCCCCCGTATATGATGTCCAATAATTAAAGTGGGCACCTTGCACCAGTCCAAACAACCCTTATGATGTATGAGGTCAAAGATAACCTTTAGAAAGCTATCCTAGTGGTAGCTGTGGAGAGCAGCCTCCAGGCTTAATCTTGAGGAATGTAAAGCAGCTTGTTATACCAGAATATCACCTCCTCAATTAATGAAATGAAAAGAGAACCACACAGTAGTTATATAAAAATATGTATTTATTAATATAACACTCTAGTATCCTCTACCCAAGGATAGAACACAAAGCACACAATACGAGATCAATAGAACAGTTGTAAGTAGCACAATACACAGTGGGCTCCAGGGGGAGAACAAACCATATACTAAAATAGTGGTATAACAACCATGACTCGGATCAAGACAAGGTCTGGAGCACGTAGAATTGTTGGGACCCCAAGGAACCACCCAAAGTGAGTACATAGGGACCTCATGGAGGACAGGTGCAGTGTGCGAACACGACCGCAGGCTCCGTTCAATTCTATAGGGAAGTTGCGGTTGCAATTTTACAGTTTAAGGACTCTTCTTGAAGGACTTTGAAGAAACCCTTTGGATTTTAAGAGGTTGGAGAGCCACCCCACACGTGGATATCATAGTACCCGAGTTACCTATCCCAGAGGAGCCGGGTGCATAGATCTGGAGTGGTGTCGGAAAACGCTGTCGTTCTCAATGGAGGGCGGTGAAGAAGTACTGCTGCCGTGAAGGTGAAAATAGTCTGGTGGAATCCCAGCCGTGATTCTGGAAGAAAGGAACCTGAACACAGAGGGGACAGTGTCTTGGTCACTTCAGGGTGACCAGGGACTCGGGAGACGAATGCTCACCGATGTCGGGTGCTTCAGGTGTGAAGAAGGAATGCTTGACTCTGCAGCCACGAGGACCAGGACATGTGGATGGTGACCAGGAGCCAGATGCGAGCTGTCCCATGAAGGATGTCAAGTGCTGAGGGGTCGGTGTCCGGCTGGAGCACTAACAAGCCTTGGCAAAAGCAACCCACGCAGGAAGATCAAGCAGGTTACGGTGTAGACCAACAAGGTTCAGGGCACTCACCAAGCAATGGGCAGTCAGGGCACGTCTGGAGCAAACAGAAAAGCCCAACAGAATTCAAGATGACCCTTAGGAGGATCCACAGGCCGAATGACCAGGAGTTGCGTTGGGACATCGAGCAAGATCACAAAGTACCACTCCACGGAGCACTTGGTGAGAGGAGGTCGGAGTTCTTTGGTGGAAATACTGCTCGGGGTTAGGACTACACGGAGTCCAATGCAGAAGCTCGGGAATCGCCAATAAGCATATGCACTTGCAAATGGACGCAGTGCACAGGCGTTCTGGTTATGCAGTCTTCTACGAGGGATACTGGGCTCAAACTTCCTGAGAGGGCAGATCAACCTTAGGGACTTTTGAAACCCACCGCCTGTGTTGCTGGAGTCTTCAGAGTCCGCAGGAGCTCAGGAGCAGCAGACCGGTCAGTTGCGTTGAGGTGCCTGCGAATGCATGCAAGTGACTCCTTCATCCCAAGGGAGATTCTTCAGTTGTCCTTAGTGCACCACAGGTCCTGCACAGAGCCTGTATGGAGCAAGGGCACAGACAAAGCTATGGACGGAAAGCGAGACAAAGTTGGGCCCAGTCGAAGTTCAGCGAAGTCCAGAGTGTCCAGACGGTCGAAGGTCAGTGGTTTCTTCTTGTAGAATCTTGTCCACGTAAAATCTAAAGAGCTGCAGTCAATTAAGCCCTTTTTTACCCACAGCAGAGGGTTGGACAAATTCGGGGGACCCTCCTACAGGATGGTCAGGACAGAGGAGTGGTTACACCCACGTCCTTTGTCTAGTTTCGGCTCCCAGAACTGGTTTTAGCTGGACTATGCACAGGGACCATGTACAACAAGGAGCTTAGGGGGTAAATGGGCAGGTCGCTCCCCACTCATCAATCAATAACAACAAAAGACCTGCTCAAAATGACTAGTGATAAACTTTCAACAGTGGGCCCTTCAAACTGCAAACATCATCCGGAATGTCATGACCACATAGCGGCTATCTTTATACCGTCTGAAGAAGAGGTCCTGGACCACTTAAACCTTTATAAAACAGGGTTGTGTCGGTATATAATGTCTCCCCTACTTTCTCCCTACCAACTGTGTACAAGAAAGAAAAACATACAAAAGTGGAGAAAAAAAAATAATAATTTTGAAAAAAAATTGGTGAAAAAGGATGGCAGTGCCTCACGGAAGTGACACCATGGGAGTTAAGCAGACAGGTACTCGCCTGCTTCCTCTGGTTCTCATCATTAGCGACTGCCACCCTAAAAAATTATTATTATTTTTTTTGTTGAAAAAGTGATATGAACAGAAATAAGTAAAGTGCTATGTGTGAACATTAGGCGCAGGTGTGCACATCCGGGCCCACAGTAATGTCAACCTTAAAAGGAGTGACGGGGTCTGTTCAGAACCCATGTTAATCCTAGTTAAAAATGAGCTAAACACCACTAGCTATCTAACTTTTTATTTCATGCTGTGTGTTTGCTCACTTAAAAACCAACATGTTTCATTGCCTCAGAAGACTTGCGGCAATTTCATCAGGGCAAGGGTCAACTAGCCACACTGCACCATTTATTTATCCATATTTTATTTTATCTGCACCTAGGGGAGACAAAACCAGAAACACCCAATCAGCCATCTACACCACATAAAATTCCACATTGTATCGTGCTTTAAAAACATTCACCTGCAACAAATGAGAATATTTACCACATAGTCGCTCTCCGTTTGCATACCTATACCCTTCTAGTTTATGGGTTCAATTGGTGCCCTAGGTGCAGACTTTCAGGCAATCTCAGAATGCACCCACCAGGCCCTAATACACTAAATCCTGTCTGGGAGGTGGTCACACCTCCCTGTGACAGGATGCCTATTGTGCTGCCTTCCTCTGCTCGAGCTTGGCTCAGCAGCAGGAGGGCAGAAATGTGCCTCTGGTCGGCAGCATCTGTTTTGTGCTGTCCGTGTCGAGAAGGCTGGCACCTGATAGACCAGTGAGCCCACGAAGCTCGCTTCAGAAGAGTGGAATCATACCTCCTGATTCCAAGGTGTTTGATACCCAACACAATATGTTTGTATGCAGCCGTTTTCGAGATAGCATTTACCGCAAGGTTATAATGCACCTCTACACCTATATGTCCGGCTGAGTCACAGACAACCCGAGAGAATGTTCTCCGAAGGCTGCTGAGGGGCTCTGTGCATTCAGGGGCACCCTCTCACGTAAAACCCAGCACCCTGCCTTCAGGATTGTTAAGGCTTGCTATAGGGGTGACTTATACATTTTAAGTGTAGTGACCTATAGATATAGGGAACCTATATCTAAAGTTAGTGGGGCAAGCACCAGCTTACACAGGTTGCAGTAGCAGACCCGTAGTTCCATTTTGCACGGCCTCTCATGGGTGGCATAATACATGCTTCAGCCAATGGGAGGCCTCTGGGGTAGCATATACTAGGGACTTATAAGGGTACCCTAGCAACCAATCTGGAGTGTACCAAAGTACATGCATAACAATTTAGAGAAGAAAGCAGATAGACTGGGGTCCTGATTAGCTGGATCCCAGCCAGACCAGTCAAAACAGTGCAACATCAAGAAAAAAGTGGGTTTAGCCATAAGAAGCAGATCCTACTTTCCTACACAACTCCCCCCCGAAACGAAAGGAGATGAGACTAACCTTGACCAGTTGAGTCTTCATTTTCTTAGTGGAAATATCTGGAGAGTCCATCTGCATTGGCATGGTTACTCCCAGGTCTATGTTCCACCGTATAGTCCATCCCCTGTAGGGAAATGGACCACCTCAAAAGTCTGGGGTTTTCACCCTTCATCTGTTTTAGCCATAAGAGGTCTGTCTGAACAATGAAGTGAGTGCCATACAAGTATGGGCTCAACTTCTTCAGAGCCTAAACCACAGCAAAGACTTCCCTCTCAACGGCTGACCGACGTTTCTATCTAGGGGTCAGCCTTCTGCTTATAAAAGCTACTGGCTGAGCCTGACCCTCTTCATTCAGTTGTGATAACACAGCGCCTACTCCCAACTCAGATGCATCAGTTTGAACAATGAATTGTTTGGAATAGTCAGGACTTTGCAGAATGGGAGCAGTGCACATGGCCTGCTTCAGGTCATCAAATGCCTTCTGCCAGCTAACTGTCCACTGAACTTTCTTAGAGGTCATATCATTTAAGGGGGTCACTATAGATCCATATCCCTTAACAAACCTCCTGTAATATCCAGTCAGGCCCAAGAAAGCTCTGACCTGAGTCTGGGTAGTTGGAGCAACCCAGTCTATGATGGTCTGGATTTTGCTCTGCAATGGTTGAACCTGGCCTCCACCCACAAGGTGGCCCAGGTATACAACCTTACTCTGCCCTATCTGGCACTTAGTGTCCTTTATAGTGAGGTCTGCTTTCTGCAGGGCCTCCAGGACATTTCTTAGGTGGACCAGGTGATCCTCCCAGATGGAACTAAAGACAGCAATATCATCAAGATAAGCTGCACTGTAGTTTTCCAGACCTGTGAGAACTTTATTCACCAACCTTTGAAATGTGGCAGGTGCATTTTTCAAGCCAAAGGGCAACACAATGAATTGGTAATGCCCACTAGGGGTTGACAATGCTGTTTTGGGCTTGGTATCCTCAGCTAGTCTGATTTGCCAATATTCAGCAGTGAGGTCAAATGTGCTTAAGAACTTGGCTGAGGCCAAAGTATCAGAGCTCATCTGCCCTAGGAATAGGGTGAGCATCAGTCCTAGTGACTGCATTGAGCCCCCTGTAGTCCACACAAAACCTAATTTCTCCCTTACTACCCTGGGTATGGGGTTTGGGTACCAGGACCACTGGACTTGCCCAAGGGCTATCTGAGGGTTCAATCACTCCCAATTCCAGCATCTTTTGAACCTCAGTCCTCATGCAGTCCTTGACATGGTCAGGTTGCCTGTAAATCTTATTTTTAAAAGGCAGACTCTCGCCTGTGTCCACTACATGGGTACACCAAGTGGTCTGACCAGGAGTCAGGGAAAACATATGTCTGTACTGATTGATGACCTTCCTGCAACCAGTCTGTTGTTGCTCAGTGAGGCTACCTGCCAAAGCTACACCATCAACTGAGCCATCATCAGGGTTCTGTGAGAGGAGGTCAGGGAGTGGGTCACTCTCTTCCTCCTGTCCCTCATCAGTAGCCATGAGCAAGCCCATGTCTGCCCTGTCCACATATGGCTTGAGCCTGTTCACATGGAGCACCCTATGGGGGCTCCTTGAAGTTCCAAGGTCGACCAGGTAGGTGACCTCTCCCTTCTGATCAAGAATTGTATGGGGTCCACTCCACTTGTCATGGAGAGCTGTTGGGGCCACAGGCTCCAGCAACCATACTTTCTGTCTTGGCTGATACACAGTCAGAATAGCCTTTTCGTCATGCCAAGCTTTCTGTAAGCTAGCCTCAAGGTTTTTACTTGCCTTCTTCATATACTCAGCCATCCTCGAGTGGAGACCAAGTACGTAGTCCACTATCTCTTGTTTAGGTGGTTTGAGAGGTAACTCCCATCCCTCCTTCACTAAACACAAGGGACCCCTAACTGGATGCCCAAACAGAAGTTCAAAAGGGCTGTAGCCAACCCCCTTTCTGTGGGACCTCTCTGTAGGCAAAGAGAAGGCAGGGCAACAGCACATCCCATTTTCACCTATGCTTTTCTGGGAGGCCCATGATCATGCCCTTCAGGGTTTTGTTGAACCTTTCAACTAACCCATTGCATTGTGGGTGATAGGGTTGTGTACATTTGTAATTTACTCCACATTCCTTCCACATTGCAGTGATGTAACTGGACATGAAGTTTGCACATCTGTCAGTTAAGACCTCCTTAGGGAAACCAACTCTGGAAAAGATTTCCAGGAGGGCTCTGGCCACCACAGGAGCTGTGGTGGTTCTAAGGGGTATTGCCTCTGAATACCTAGTGGCATAGTCCACCACCACTAGAATATAACTGTGCCCAGATGCTGTTGGAGGGTTCATGGGACCAATTATGTCAATCCCAACCCTCTCAAAGGGAACCCCCACCACAGATAGTGGTATGAGGGGGCCTTTGTGACACCACCTGACTTACTACTGGCTTTGACAGGTGGCGCAGGAGTGACAAAACTCCTTGGTGTCCTCTGACATGTGAGGCCAGTGAAAGTGAGGGACAAGCCTGTCCCAAGTCTTGCTTTGGCCTAGGTGTCCTGCTAAAGGGATATCATGTGCCAGTGTCAGTAGGGAGCGCCTAAACTTCAGAGGTATGACCACCCTCCTGGTGGCACCAGGCATTGGGTCTCTACCCCCTGAGTAAAGGAGTCCTTCATCCCAGTAGATCCTGGGGGACCCACTGGCACTCCCAGCAGCATTGCAAAAACAACAGTTGATGAACAGAATGCAGAACAATGTCATACATTCACCCCAGTACAGAGATCTGGGCCTAAATCCATTGTTTTTTGCTCACCATGCCATTCCAGTTTGAACCCAGCCATATGCAAATCAGTCTTGACCCTTTGCCTCATGGGAACAGTCCAGCCCGAACTGCCAAGTCAGGTCCTCCCTGGACACAAGCATCCTAGGACCGGTTTCGGGTTTTCACCCCTCTTCAGCCAGGATAGCTTGATTACAGTGGCATGGAGAGCACGGGACCCACGTCGAGCATACCCGTCCCACTCGGGGTGACAAATGCAAAAACAACACTTGATGGGCAGAATGCAGAACAATGTCATACATTCACCCCAGTACAGAGCTCTGGGCCTAAATCCATCTTTTTTTGCTCACCATGCCATTCCAGTTTGAACCCAACCATATGCAAATCAATCTTGACCCTGTGCCTCATGGGAACAGTCCAGCCCGAACTGCCAAGCCAGGTCCTTCCTGGAATGGAAACAAGCATCCTAGGACCAGTTACGAGGTTTCACCCCTCTTCAGCCAGGATAGCTTGAATCCAGTGGCATGGAGAGCACGGGACCCACGTCTGGGCATACCCGTCCCACTCGGGGTTACAAATGCAAAAACAATAGTTGATGGACAGAATGCAGAACAATGTCATACATTCACCCCAGTATAGAGATCTGGGCTTAAATCCATCATTTTTTTGCTCACTTTGCCATTCCAGTATGAACCCAGCCATATGCAAATCAGTCTTGACCCTGTGCCTCATGGGAACAGTCCAGCCCGAACTGCCAAGCCAGGTCCTCCCTGGACTGGAAACAAGCATCCTAGGACCGGTTTCAGGGTTTCGCCCCTCTTCAGCCAGGATAGCTTGACACTAGTGGCATGGAGAGCACGGGACCCTCATCTGGGCATACCCGTCCCACTAGGGATGACAAATGCAAAAACAACAGTTGATGGACAGAATGCAGAATAATGTCATACATTCACCCCAGTATAGAGATCTGGGCCTAAATCCATCGTTTTTTTTGCTCACCATGCCATTCCAGTTTGAACGCAGCCATATGAAAATCAGGCTTGACCCTGTGCCTAATGGGAACATTCCAGTCTGACTGCCAGGCCCTCCCTGGACTGGAAACAAGCATCCGAGGACCGGTTTCTGGGTTTCACCCCTCATCAGCCAGGATAGCTTGACTCCAGTGGCTTGAAGAGCACCCACATCTGGGCATACCCGTACCACTTGGGGGGTAAAATTGCACAAACAACAGTTGATGGACATAATGCAGAACAATGTCCTACATTCACCCCAGTACAGAGATCTGGGCCTAAATCCATCATTTTTGTGCTCACCATGCCATTCCAGTTTGAACCCAGACATATGCAAATCAGTCTTGACCCTGTGCCCAATGGGAACAGTGCAGCCTGAACTGGCAGGCCAGGTCCTCCCTGGACTGGAAACAAGCATTCTAAGTAGGCAGGGTATGCCCAGACGTGGGTCCCTTGCTCACTTTGCCAATGGATTCAAGCTAGCCTGGCTGATGACGGCTGATTAGCCAGAAACCGGTCCCAGGATGCTTGTTTCCGGTCCAGGGAAGACATGGCTTGGCAGTTCGGGCTGGACTGTTCCCATGAGGCACTGGGTCAGACTGATTTGCATATGGCCATGTCTGAATTGGGGTGGCGGAGTGAGCTAAAGAATGATGATGGATTAAACCCAGATCAGTTGAGTGGGGGTGAGTGCTTGCAATGTTCAACACTTCGTCTATCATCCCCTTTGGTTTTGCTTTGTTCTCCCTAAGTAGGCAGGGTATGCCCAGACGTGGGTCCCTTGCTCAGTTTGCCACTGGATTCAAGCTAGCCTGGCTCATTACGGCTAAGCCAGAAACCGGTCCCAGGATGCTTGTTTCCAGTCCAGGGAAGACATGGCTTGGCAGTTCAGGCTGGACTGTTGCCATGAGGCACAGGGTCAGAGTGATTTGCATATGGCCATCTCAGAACTGGGGTGGCGGAGTGAGCTAAAGAATGATGATGGATTAAACCCAGATCAGTTGACTGGGGGTGAGTGCTTGCAATGTTCAACACTCTGTCCATCATCCCCTTTGGTTTTGCTTTGTTCGCCCTAAGTAGGCAGGGTATGCCCAGACGTGGGTCCCTTGCTCACTTTGCCACTGGATTCAAGCTAGTCTGGCTTATGATGGCTGATTAGCCAGAAACCGGTCCCAGGATGCTTGTTTCCGCTCCAGGGAAGATATGGCTTGGCAGTTCGGGCTGGCCTGTTCCCATGAGGCACAGGGTCAGACTGATTTGCATATGGCCATGTCTGAACTGGGGTGGCGTGATACCAAACACAACATGTTTCTATGCAGCCGTTTGAGATAGCATTTATCGCAAGGTTAAAATGCACCTCTACCTATATGTCCGGCTGAGTCACAGACAACCTGGGAGAATGGTCTCCGAAGGCTGCAGAGGGGCTCTGCTCATGCAGGGGCACCCTTTCACATAAAACCCAGCGCCCTGCCTTCAGGATTGTTAAGGCCTGCTAAAGGGGTGACTTATAAATTTTAAGTGTAGTGACCTATAGATATAATGAAACTATAGCTAAAGTAAGTGGTGCAAGCACCAGATTACACAGGTTGCAGTAGCAGACCTGTAATTCCATTTTGCATGGCCTCTCATGGGTGGCATAATACATGCTTCAGCCCATGGGAGGCCTCTGGGGTACCTATGCCCTAGGTACATGGGTACCATAAAGGGTACCCCAGTATCCAATCTGGTGGGTACCAAAGTACATGCATAATAATTTAGAGGAGAAAGCCGATAGACGGGTGTTGTGATTAGCAGGATCCCAGTCAAACTAGTCAAAACAGTGGAACATCAAGCAAAATGTGGGGGTAATCATAAGAAGTAGATCCTACTTTCCTACAGCTCCCTCATGAGTTCCCCCCACCCACCCAGTGGGCAAGACCGCTAGAGCACGCGGCTCTGAGGGTTACTGGAGCATGAGGATGGCAGAACCCTACAGTGCAAGGGCAAGGAAGGCTAGAAGAGGAAGTCAGTAAGAGAAAAGGGGGAGAAGAAGCAGAGGATAAGGAAGGAAAAAAAAAAATCTTATATATGAAAACAACCAAAGAGGCCCACCCCAAGAGGAAAACACAGTAAGAAGGTAGGAAAAAATATATATATAAATAAGCGACAACAAGCAGGGACATCACCGGCAAGAAGAAGGGACACAGACGCAGCGACATGGCAGACAAAGACCAGGCCCAGCCCCAGCAGAGAGCCCCAGTACAGCATGCCCTCACTGGGGTGTTGCCGCCGTTCAGCGAATTAGAAAAGCCGGCGACACCGCCCCGGCGGTGGAAGATCTGGATCGAGAGGCTAAACATCGACTTTGTCGCCACAAGGGAAACCGATGGAGCAGCGACAAGGTAATTACTTCTCCACTATGCCTGGAGTTAAACATTCAAGTTGTGCAAGCACCTGCCAAACATGGCCATCGCCACGGATTACAACGCGGCAGTGACAGCTCTCAACGCTCATTTTGACCCCCAACTCAACCCAGACTTTCAGAGGTTCAAGTTGTGCCAGGCATGCCAACGGGAAGGGGAGTCCATCGACGCATTCTACGCGAGGCTGTGCGAGCTGGCCAGCACCTGCACAGCTGATGACCAGCCAAAGAAAATCAGGGCCCAAATCATCCAAGGGTGCCGAGATAAAACACTCTGATGTCTCATCCTACGCCAGCCGGAGATCAGCCTAGAGAATATACTAATACTGGCATGAGCTCATAACCTGTCAGCTGCTCAAGCTAGTGAGAAGGAATAAGCCCTCATGAAAGCCCAAGAAAGACCAGCGAGTGTCAAGGTAGAGCAATCAGATGACCTCCGCACGAAGGCGCGGAGTGACACATACCACATCCTGTAAATGAATGCCCTGCAAAGGGTAAGACCTGTGCCAACTGTGGAATCTTCAACCATTTTGCGGCGGTCTGCAGAAAGAGAAACTGAGGGAGAGACACCAGAGGACAGAGACCACCCTCAAGAGCTGTGAGACAACTATCCATCACAGGCCCAACACAACATGAGGAGCCACAAGGAGCTAGTCGACGGTACCAGGGACCAGAAGACTTGTCCACTGATGAAGACGAAGAGGAGGCCTACCTCATTTCGTTCACATAGGAACTCAAGTGCCGCAGAAGACCCCAGTCGACCTGCGTCGTCAGGATCGCCGGATACGAAGTCAAAGCGCTCATTGACACTGGAGCCTCGGTAAACGTGATGGGCCTCCATCAGTATCGCCGCCTCCAGCCCAGGCCACCACTGATGCCATCTCAGATCAAGATATTTGCCTACGGTGGCATGTCTCCGCTGCCACTGAAGGGAAAAATGACAGTACCCGTAAGATCCGAAGGACAGGAGGTGACCACAATGATCCACGTCAGAGACAGAGAGGTGGACACCCTAATCAGCAGCCATACTGCAGAAGCCCTAGGTCGTTCGCCAGGAGCATCCGAATACAACAGATAGACAACGTTTTGGACCAGTTTACCAAACTCTTCCAGGGGGCTAGGGCGCCTCAATTGTGCCCCCATCAAGTTGCACATTGACAAAACAATCACCCCCATGGGGCGGAGGCACAGGCGAGTCCCATTCCACCTGTGACCTCTCGTAAAGAAAGAACTAAAAAAGCTAGAACAGCAAGGGGTAATTGAGAAAGTATCAGGCCCAACACCGTGGGTGTCTTACCTGCTTGCATCAAAAGAAACACTTTAGACACACAGCATAAAGTTATAAAACACAGCAGAACTAAGGGTATTCAGAAACATGGTTGTAATTCTGTTTGAGATCTTGTGTGATGATCTACATTCTTTGGCACTTCCCCCACCGCTGAGTTCCATAGCATCTATTATCCCAGGTGTATAATTGGAGACAGGCCAAGGGTGTAGTTGATTGAAAACACCCCTAAGGCATAAGTGTGCAAAATAGTTAGATTCACTTTCATTTGATTTTGTTCACTTGGTAATAAGTCTTACGTTCATTTTGCAGACCTTAGTCTGTGTTATCAGACTCTCGTTTCACTAACAGTCTGGGGCTCCACAGTTACCTGACAGACAATCTAAGCTGTCCTGCTTTTGTAGCCCTTGAACTGTAGGGGCTGGAGCTGTAACCTCAGAACTTGACAGGTAGGACATTTCGATGCAGCGGCTGACACAGCAGCTAGTCTTTGACAGCAGTGGCTTCCAAAGAAGAGCTTGGAGGGCAGCTGACCGGAGGGAAGTCTGTCCACCAGGCAGATTGGGAGGGTGGTGCAATCCAACAACTGCCATTTTGTGCTGGGCTATGTATATAGCCCAAAAGTAGCACAAAGTATATTTACGGTGTTAGGTTGTGTTACCAGCCACCATTTTAGGTTCAGGGGACCGTGTGACTGGTAGCATGAGGTTAGATTAGCGAATTTTCCCTCAATTTCCGTATTTCAAGCATTTGAGGCATTACTTTTTGGTAGTGTGTGTGTACTTATTGCGGTATGGCTGCCAATGATATGCGCGTGGCTTAGGCGAAGCGGCTGCTGAGGGAGGCCAGGAGGCCAGAAGGCTGGACCTTGTGGTGGGAGGAGAGGCGGTAGCCACTCTGGCCCGCCCGCCTCGCCGTGCGTCCGCTGGTGTAGCTGTGCAATGCTCCCTGCCGAGAACAAGATGGGTGGCGGGGGCAGCATGCGCCGAGGTGAGCCATGGGGGCCGCTCCCTGACTATATGAGCAGCCTGACAGGGGGTCGGGGTTGGGCGGAAGACAGTGGGCCTTCTGGCGCTGGCAGGAATGCGGCCTGGTCGGAATTAGAGCTATGGGAGTAGGAGGAGCGCAGGAAGCAGCATAGCCCCCCTTTGTAGGTAGTAAAGCTGAGGCGCTACAGAGGCTGCACCATTTGGGTGAGGCAAGGCGGCCCCACTGTGTTGTAGGCACGTGTACGGGGCTGCCCGCAGGGGAGGCAGGAGGAAAAGGGTGGCATCAGAGGAGCCGTCCGCATTTGAAGTGAGGCAAGGAGGGAGGGGGGCCTACAGATGCGTAGCATCAGTGGAGCCCCTCAGGGATTCCTAAATGGAAAGGAGGGAGGTGTAGTTTGGTGGGGGGCGGGCCGTGGGAGGCCTTCCTGCCCACCCAGCTCCAGATGAGCAGTATGCTGAATGAGGGAGGGTCAGGAAAGGCAACCAACGAGGTGGCAGAAGGGGGAGGGGTCGGGAGCAGAGCTTGGAGGATTCGTCCCTCGGCCTGGGGGAGGACAGGCCTGGTTGGCGAGGGTTAGATATATTTGACCATAGGGAGGAGGCCTCCAGGGGAAGGGAGTGGGACAGGGTGGCTCAAGTGAATGCCTACATAGGCAGAGGAGGGTCCCTGCAATGGGGGAGCCTCAGGGAATGGAGGTGGAGGTTTTTCAGAGGAGGCAGGAGGGCAGGGAGGGGTCTCACGTCCGCATTAGTTGCAGCCATGCTAGAGTGGAGTGGAGTCGAGAGAAGGACGTCCTAGAGGAGGATGGGTTGGTGGATGAGGATTTTGGGGTTGTCAAGGGGCTGCCCCTTTTGGGGTGGGCAATGGGAGAGGGACAGAATTGAGGGGCCTACTAGTCACGCGGAGGGATTCCAGGCATAGAAATATACATTTTTGGGTGTTGAAGAGGTGTTGGGTAGGGGGCAGGGCACCAGCACACCAATCCTGTCTTCTTTCTTTCAGGTGCTGGGGCAGCGCAATGATCCGGACTCAGTATATTTGGGTGCCACTCATCAGTACCGAGGAGAAGAGAGGGCTGGGCCCAGTGCGGACCGCCAAACATGGGCGTGAGATACCGGCGTGGCCAAGAAACGAAGGTCCAGGACTACCTCGTTGACCCCAGAACTGGTAGGTCTCAAACAGCCTGTGGCACCCGAGAAACAGCAAGCAGGCGTGTGACGTATCTGATATAGTGATGTTTGGATAGGATCACATACAGGGGAAAGGGGTGGGTCCCAGTTGGGGCCTTCTGGAAAACCCGCTAAGGGTCACAAGTTTGGATTACGAGGATGACAGCATGGAGGAGTGGGAGCTTTGCTATACGGAGCCGGAAGTTATTGGGGGGATGGGGTTCACTAATGAGTTGTCCTGTATGTTACAGGTGTGTAAAGAACAGCCCACCAATTACTGGAAGGAGGAGAAAACAATGGTGAGGCGGACTGCACTGGCATGGACCTTGGCACCAGGTAAGGAAAAGGAGAAGGATAATGCCCCTAAGATGGTATCCACAGGCATGGATGCTAGCACCTGGTCAGAAGCGGGAGGGAGACTTTGAGCAAAGGGAAGTATGTGATGGATGTGGGAGGGGGTACAGAGGAGAAAGAGGGAGCTCACAGTCAGTGCGGAGGTGCAAGCAAAAACGAAGGGCTCAGGGGTAGCTACCAGGGGTCATTTGAGGCAGGAGAGAAGGAAGCTTAAAATTTAAAAATTGCCCTATATGGGAGTGACTAAACCATTGGGAGCTCATTTAATGTTGCCAATGAAAGAGCGAATTTGGAAAGGGGAATATGCAGAGATGCTAAAACTCCTACATTTCTACTCAGTGCGGGTGTATTCAGAACAGACTATAAATGCGGTGGATCATATGATGGCCAAAGCGGTGGTATTTGCGCAAAAATTTGACCCGTGTGTTATGGGTATAGAGAGTTTCGAAAGGAGCATAACACAACACATTATTGATATCATTGATAATATCAAAGGCATTGAAAGCGGAAATTGGAGTTGGTCTTTCTTAGGTAATTGGGGTTGAATCTTAAAGGAAATCATTTATTTCATAGCAGTATTAATATTCTGTTGTATTCTCATTCAATGTCTCCCACTTTGTTGTTCCTATTATGCCACTGCTTTAACACCCAAATAGGAAAATATCTGCCTCTGTTACAAATGCTGCTATGATGTTACAGAATGATATTGATGATCTTATGAATATAGATGAGGGAATATTTGAAGACACATCCCTCCATGCTGTCCCACTATCGGACGTCAACTGTAAACAGTGTCCACAGCTCCACCTTGATCACATGTCTAATTATGATGCTGTATCAAATAATGATGATGTCACAGTTGCCCCTGAATATGTGCCAGTCTTACCTACTTTCTAAATAGAAAATATCTTTAGCTCATGCTAAAAGGAGGGTTTGTTGATACTCTTAAATGTCATATGTAAGTTAGCATTTGCTACGCCATTTTCTTTTTCAGGTGCCATTTTATGTACTGTTCGAAACTAATCCTGTTTGATTTCAAGAAATGTCCCTTGCTAAGTTTCGTTTCTGTAACTCACTATAGCCAGAGATCTTGGAATGGAAGTGGATCTATGAATCTGTACTTTAGTGTCCACAAAGGTACCCGGGAGTGACCACTAGAAGGGTGATTCAGGTTTCCCTCTTCACAGGGAAGGAGAGAGCTAGCATAATACAGAAAGTTCACCAAATGACCCTAAAAGAGTTTTGAGGGGAGGGATTCCCAGACCACTTCTGAGCAGAATTAGGAGAGGTTTGGTGGGAAGAATTTCATATCACCATGCCTTGTCGTATGACCTTCTACAGACAGGACACAGGAGGGTGGATATTGTACTGGAAGCCACCCACAGGTCGACACCCCTTAGGGGTGTCTGCTGTAGCCCTAGGGGTAGATTATTCTTACAGGAGGAGAAGAAAGAGCATGCCCTAGTATTAGGTAGTCGTGAAGGTAGACTAAGACGGTAGCCTGGTGATGCATGAAGGTGGTAGACCACTTCTAGGAGGTCACAGAGAATGGGGTCCCTGTCATAGATCTGTGGGATACCAGTGTCAGTTAGACCATGGCGGTAGGAAGGCTGGTTTTCCCAGAATGGTATCTGTGATGTCAGGTCTGTGGGGAAACACAGGCCCATGGGCAAGAGTATGTCTGCCCCATGACCCAAGTGAGGCCACTTCTGATCTGGAAATGCTACCTGAGCTGTCTCAGAGGCATGGAACAGGAGGCCTGTGCCTGGCACACCCCTATATGACACAGCCAGAGTGTCTCTCTCTTGAGGGGGCTGTCTGTCTGCCCAGGAAGTCTTGGCCTGCCAGGCACATGTTCCGTCCCATGGTACAGACGTTGAGCTATGGAGCCAATGGTAGAAGCAAGAATGGAGGAGGCTGCAACCGGAAGTTGAAGCCACCTTCAGAGTATCCTAAGAGGCCAAAAGGACCTCACCTGTAAGTGGAGGACTTCTTGCCAGCCCCACAGCTGGAAGTGAGGGTTACTGAAAGCCCTAGATTGGAGCCCCCATCTGGCAGTGGATGGCCAGGTTCCTGATACTAACAGCTATCAATGAGCCCTGTTGATTGTTAGCCTTTTGGGAAGAGCTTGCCCCCAGTGGGAGACAAAAGTCTGACCTAGTGGGCAGAATGTGCCACATCGCCCTGTTGGCCATTGTGGTACTGTCCGCCTACCGGTATGCATCTGGGGGCAAACGCACAGGTGGTGTTTGCAAGTGAAGAGAAGAGTTCCCCTTAGACAAGGTTATGGGCTAGGTACGATTTTAACAGAGGGGTACAGATAGGTTCAGGAGGAACTGAACAGAGAAGCGTGACAGAAGAAGCCGTGAACTGTCCACATTCCATTTCCTGAGCAGGGAAGTCCATCAAGCGTTTAATTAGTCTTCCCCAGGTCTTGGCTGGGGGCATCCTGTTTCGGTAATCTGCCTTTTCTGTGTAGTCACACAATATTTTTCACCTTTTGCCAGACACTATTTTTTTTGCTTGCTTTAGAACTCTGCACTTTACTCCTGCTAGACAGTAGCACATTGCCTGTGCTCCCCCTTTAACCATGGGTAAACTGGCTTATTTCTGATTGGCACTTTTGAGTTGCCTGTAAATCCTCAGTATATGGAGTAAAAAGCCACCCAGGACCTGGACATTAAATGCCACTAATGGACTGCAGAATATCAGAAGAGGATTGGACTTCCTGCTGGTAACCTGAGAGGAGCCCTGAAGGACTGAACCTGCTTCTTGTACTCAGGACAAAAAAGTGGACTCCGAGGGTGAGCCGGGTGGCCTTCTGTGTGACTACAGGGAGAGAACACTACAAGATGATTTTTCCTGGACCTGACAGAGATACGCTGACGTGGCAGGGAAGCGGCAGCTTTATAAATAAAGGATCCTTGCTGCGCAATTACTAACAGCAGCGGGGAGACAGGTGGCGACTGTGAGGACCCATGCACTCTCTCAGGAGGCTGATGGAGCCGGGGTCAGCTGGGTGAGTGACAGTGTGGCACGGCTGATCTCCAGCATTGAAGAGGAGTAAGTGCTCCTAGGCAGATGGTGGCGGGGCACCGAAGACATGCTGGGGCACTTTGCATATCTGCACGGTAAAGAAACATAGCCGCGCACGGCCAATCAAGGGGAGTATTCTGGCCTGAATGCGCTCATAACGGAGGTGATGCCGAGAGGCGGTTGAGGTCGGTGGCTGCTGGCGGCTCCTAGAAACATTGTACAACATTGTGTTGGAGCCCTTCACAGGCTGGTGGTGCGAGATTGAGGCCTTGATTTCTGAGGGTTCTGCCCCTGCGCTCTACCCCATTACTTAATACCTAGAGTGCTTGTAGGGACTTGCAATGAAGAGCCTGCAAGGGACCCTTGAGGGCGCAGAGACTACATGATGGGTCTGCTGACCTGCATAAGACCGCCCTAAAGACCTTAGACTCTACCTACGACCCTAAGTACTGTACGGGGTGAAGAGGAGCATTCCGAGAATTCCGGTGGTGCCAGGGCGAAGGGGAGAGCTACTATACTCCTACTGGAACACTGCAGAGGAACCTGTGGTGCTGTGCTGAAGCGTGGGATCTACAGGGCGCTCTAGCTGCATGCCTGGAGTTTTTCTGAAAGCAGCCTTCCTGGAGAGGATTAGGAGGGGAACCTGAGCGTATTGGTTTGCTGGAGCCTGACCCAGCTGCTTAGCCAAGCTGCATGGGGAGCGAGTGGTAGATTCCTACCATAGCCCATAAGGGGGTTATTGGTACTGACAACTGACATTCTAATGAACCACTTGCTGAGCGAGACCCATGCTGTTAGGCCCCTGGGCTCTGACAGATGAGCATGGTGGCTCTCTGGAGCAGAGATACTACTGGTTTTGGTTTGCGCAGATGGGGGCACACTCCAAAAGCTAGTACTGCTATCTATTGATTCATAACCATGGGCAAAGTAACCAGAAAATGTGACCTGGATGCCGGAGGACAGGCCATGTACTTGCAGATGAGATACTGCCATCACAGAAGAACTCCAGGAGGGACCCACTCTCCAAGATATCTAACAGGTCATCACTGCTTCTAGAGAGGCATTGAAAATGAAGATTGATAGCTGGGGGGGGGGGGGGGGGGAACCTATGCTTACTGAAAGATGGCCACCACGTCTTGTTAAGAGAGTCACGATAGTGGAGAGAACCATGGCAGATTTCCCCTCAGATGTGGCGTTGATGCATAAGAGGTTCACACACATGGAGGATAAAGTCCGAACCCTGGATGTCAGAGCAGAGGACAGTGAAAATAGATAGCGGAGAAATAATATTTGTGTCATAGGTCTACTTGAGTACATTGAGGAGAAGGACATGTTGGCCTATCTTGAACACTGGCTGTGTGAAGAAGTGGTGCCAGAGGGCCTCTCCTCGTTTTATGCCCTGGAGATGGCACACAGGATCCCAACTCGACCGCCTCTGCTGGGTGCACCGCCACAACCAGTGGTTGCCAGGTTCCTCAATTATAGGGACTGTGACCATATCCTTGCCCAGGCTAGAGATAAAGGGGACATCAGAGTTGATAACAACAAGATCATGATTAAGGCTCCCTGTTTTCCGTTTTTACAGATTTTTACAGATAAACGCAGACAGAAAACCATTTTTTTTCCTGTCTGTATTTATTTTTAAATGTTGATAAAACGGAAATTGGGTTGTTTTTGAGTGATTCTAAATGCTGTCAATCATGACTGCCAGGACAATAGCTGTGCAGATTAACAGGCAAGGGGATTAAAAAAACATAGGGATTTTAGTAAAGAGCCTTAAACAGCAGTAGATTTGCACATTTCAGCTTCATGTTTTTCACAAACCCTAAAATAAATATGGATAAATACAGGCAAAATTAGCAAAAAATAAATATGGATAAATACAGATGGAAATGACAAAAATATAAATGCCATAAAACCGGGAGCCCTAATCATGATCTTTCCTGATTTTACCAAAGAAGTCCAGAGGCAGCGTTCTACATTTCTTGATGCCAAGCGGCGCTTGTGCCAAACGGGACTGACTTATGTCATGTTATTCTTAGCCCGGCTGCAGATGGTGACCTTGGAGGGGGTGCAGTTCTTCTGGACCCCATAGGAAGTGTGGGACTGGATTAAGATACACCCAAAAACTGGTCCCAGTCAAGGGTCCCCGAGACACACACCCAAGCGGAAAAGATTGAGGCACAGTGCTGGAGTTCCGCATAGGAAGGCCTCTTCAGGTGAGGAAGCCCAGCGAGAACAACAAAGAGCAGTGGAGGTTGTGGGGGTACTCAGCAGAGAAGGAATGAGCCCAGCCTCATTGCTGGATGAGGATATTGCCCAGGACTCAGACCCAACGTATGGTGTAAGTTCCGCTGAGGACTCGGACGATAATCTATCTGACGTTACTCCTGACCCAGCAGACGACCTCATCTAATGCAGATGGCACACTGTAAGACTTATGTTGATTATTGAGGGGTGATTGCACTTGTTTCTGAGGTACATTACTGATATGATGATGGGATTTTGGGGTTATGACCCAACTTTCGTGCAGCTGACTGGGTGGGGGAGCTGGGTACGGCACTCTTCATTGGTCATTATCCTCGTTTTGGGTTTCCAGTGGGTTCACCCACTAATGCTTTCACATTGGTTGCCTGTTTGGATGGGGGGTGCTTACCTGCTTATCCTGGGGTGTGGGAGTTGGGGAGTTAGTTGTTTGTATGCTGCGGGATGGCATATGGTTCATCCTCTGTGTAAGTGCCTCCTTTTATGCCAGAGTGGGAGATGTTCCTGTGTTCAAGTTGTGAGAGTCCGGTGGTGTCCTATGATTCCAGTCTTCTACACACATTGGTGAACCCTGTGACTTACATAGACCTGTCTTGGAATATTAGGGGGATTCACACCCTGACTAAGAGACACAAAGATTTCTCCTATCTCAACAGACATGCGGTTCAGAATCAGATAGTGTTCCTTCAGGAGACCCACTTAATTGCCAAAGAGGGAGTAGCACTGCAGCGCAGATGGAGGGGACAGGCCTATTATACCACCTACTCGGCCAATATGAGAGGGCAATGGTGTGGGTACGCCCGGGGTCTCTTTCCAACATATAGGGCACTTAATAGACCCTGCATGACCTACATTTGTGCCTGGGTGCACTTTTATGCACGCTGGATGTACATAAGATGGTCTGCAGCACTAAATATTTGTCACAGACCATCTCTGACCATAGCCCTTTGCTACTAGGACTAAGATGGAGGAGGCTGAAGTACTAGGGGAGACATCACCCTTGAGGAGATCCTTGCTGCCATAAAGTCCATGGCCCAGAACAAAACACCAGGTACGGATGGATTACCAGTTGACGTCCTGGCCCCCCAAGTTGGTAGACCTCTATAAGTCCGCCAAGGACATGGGCTTACTACCCCCTTCTACTCGGGAGGCCTCGTTCGTGCCACTGTTGAAACCGGGGAAGCCGGCCCACGACAAGAAGACTGCCCGCCCATAATTGATTTTAAAAATCAATTACAAAATATTGAGTTGGTGGCGGGCCGAGTGACCTTACTAAAAGTTATAGTCCTCACCTGCCTGTTTTACTCCTTTTTAATGTTGCTGATCTGGATTCCTCAGGCAACTTTTTGGGATATTGATACGCTCATTACGGGCTTCCTATGGGGTAAGGGCCATAGACAAGTAGCACTGGCAACTCTACAGAGCTAAAGGGAGGAGGGTGGGTTGGCTGTTCCTGATTTTGAGACCTACTATCTGGCGGCACAGCTTCAATGGCTAACGCAGTGGATAGCGGATAGGCTCACCCCCAGGATGTCATTGGACCTTCTGAGCCTGACCTTCCTGTTTGATGAGGATACTTCTTAGGCTTCCTCATCCCAGGGGGGATGAAACCACTGAATTTCGAGTGTTGCGCCGCTGCTAGACTTGAAGTCTGCAAAACACACACATACAATTACCATACTCCCCTGACATCCCACTGAGATTCCTAGAAGTGCTGCCACATGAAGGGGACTGGAGAGAGCTGACGAACTGGGTAGCGGCAGGTGCATTCATGCTTGGGGCCCCCTTTGAAGATGGGATGCTCCTCCCATTTGTGGAGTTCCGCTTGCAGCATGCTCCACCTCAGGGCCATTTCCTCCTCCATGGTGCAGTTATGGCGGCATTCCGCAGACAATGGGGGATGGGCATGGCTGATACTAAAAGCTGCCAATATTTGGTTACTTCAGCTGGGACCTTCAAAGCAGTTACTTGTCTCCATAGAACGACATGGGGGACATGAAGCTACCTCTGGGAATCCTAAGAACCAGATGGGAGGAAGACCTGGGGATTCCCATTCAAGAAGGACACTGGGGGGCTATCCTGAAGCGAATACCCAAGGTATCCAGAAATGCCCGTTTTAAGCATATTAATTTTTATGTGCTATACAGAGCATATCTCACCCCTGGAAGGATTAACAGACACTTTGCAGTAGAGGGAGCGAAGTGCCAGAGATGTAGGGAGGTGAGGGGTGAGTTTCTCAATATGTTCTGGGAATGTCCAGAGCAAGGGAATTACTGGGAGGAAATTACTAGAGCGCAAGCTGAGATTACTGAGAAGGAGATACCATGCACATCTGGTCACTGTCCCTTGAGTTGGTTCCCGCACACTGCTAAAATAAAGCTATGACCTGGCTTTTATTTTTGCAAAAAGGGAAATCACAAGAACCTGGAAGATCCAGAGGGGTCCTGGGGTGGAGGTTTGGAAGAAGGAATTGCTGAGATGGGTGGGCTATGAGAATGCGGTGCTTCTCCGGGAGGCTCAATGTGGTTGTGGCTAAATTGACATGGCCCGGACTTGGGAGGCATTAGTGGATGCCGTGCAGAATCCGGATACCCCCTCACCTGGGGAGCAATCTGTGGTCATGTGGGGGACTTACCTTCGTCATTGGAATAGTACATGGGGAACATGAGGTGCTGGAGCTCCATGGGGGCCTTAGTTGGCACACAGACTTATATGGAACCCGCCCATAGTAATGTGGGTGCTTACATCTCCTACAGGAAATAGCGCACTCCAGGGTCTGACCAAGACAGGGGGTGGGAATGTGGGAGGGGGCTGACTGTTTATAAAGTTGTTATAAAGAAGTTGTGAGGGAGGAGCGACACTGATTGCGGGTTGGCGAATAAATGTCAAATACCTTATGTAAGTGATTTATCATGTTCTTAATGTGATTTCTGCAGAAATATCTTACTGCATAATGAGTGTATACCTTCAAATGATGCCAAACCCTTACAGTTGCTGTCTGTACTAATAGCAATGCTAATGAAATGTATTTTTATTTTTTTTAAAGATGATTTTTTCTGTAGGTACTCAACTGGCCGCAGCAACTATATCCTGCTGTTGTTCTCTGACACCCTGTGAGTCGCTAAGTGCGTTCCCTGAGGTTCTGGGGGGCATTAGGACTGTACTCCTGTAGTGGATTGAGACTTGAAAGATTAAGGGCCTAATTTATATGTTGGTGGTATGTATACTCTGTCTCAATGTCAATGGAGTATACGTACTACCAACATAATAGTCTGCCCACCTGATTTATATGCAGGCAGACCATTAGGTTTGCAACGGCAGTGACTACTCAGTCACCGCCATAGCCAAACCTCTCTGAAGGACTAAGGTCCATCAGGGAAAAGGCTATATGTCTGCCCATCCAATTAGGAAGGGTTGCCATATAACCATTTTTTTACTGTCCGTCACCGCCAGGCAAACTGTGGTATTTGGGCAGTAAAACCCAAATAACTCCCCCTTCGCCATGGGAAATGACTCCCTTAGCAAGGGGGCATTTCTTTTATTTTGAAAAAGAAAATCCTGTTTTGGGATTTTCTTTTTAAAAGAAAAAAAAACTGTTTGGTGCAAGGCTGCTTCATGTTGATGCAGCCCTGCACCAAACAGACAACACAACGAATTACATTGGCAGGAACTGCCTGTTTGGCGGTCATTTATAAATTTGGTGGGCGTTCCCTCCATTAAGGAGACAGACTAATCTACTCTGAACCCCTGTGTGCTGAATTATAAATCTGGCCTTAAGTGAGGATTTAAAATCTTTGACCAGTACAAACCTAGTTGGTGTATCCAAATCAGGCTCCATTACAGTCAGCCTGAAATTGCGCGTAGATCCCAGTCTACCACGGCCAAAGACTATCAGTCTCGGTCTACCATGACCAAAGGCCAGTAGTTCTGAACCTTTTGACTTCAGTGGACCCCCATTTAATCAGCACTGTAATATGGGGACACTCCCACTAAATCATTTTTAGAATCTGGGGACCCAAACCAGCAATTTAGATGACTTGAACTGCAAAACAGCATACAAAATTACAGACATAAGCATTCATCAAGCAAATACACAAATGGTTAAATATTTTTATTTAATTCACAAACAAATATTTAAAAAAATCTTAATGGGAAGCTTAGAGCTTTTGTAAATGTAGCTGACGCCACCCATCATTCATTGTTCTGTATTCCTATTACAGCTGTTATTATAGATACTCGCCCACTGGGGCAGAATTGTGCATTCATTATTGGCAGAATGCTTATATATGGAGTTACGTGTTTCAGTGTATATGTATTTTCCCACATTAATTCGAACAAGCTATCATTGTCAAAAGAATGTCAAACACCAGTTGAATTATCTCCAATGCAACTTTATTTAAAAAGAAAAACGCAGACACTGACAAAGACCTGTTTTATATGTTTATGATTTGCACAACAGCATTTGCGATGGTCTCTTTAAAAGAGAAATGAAAGAAAGTAAAACCTAACCCGTGACCAAGGAGAGAAGGCTCCAAAATGCGTTGGGATGTTTGTTGCCAATTAGCTAAATAAACAGGCCGATTTATTGGAGCCGCTGCAATGTGGTTTTTCGGTTGGAGTTAAAAAGGATCCGGCCGTACCAACAGACTTTGTGTGAAATATTTGGGGTTCGCTACCCCGTTGCGTGGCTCACCGAAGAAAGCGGCTTGGGCTTAAGTGAAGTTTTGAATGGGATATATATATATTCACTAAAAAACCATAGGTTTCAGGGACGTTATAGTTAGTTGGATATTTGACTCATATAAAACCAGAGAAATTCGCCCGTTATAGTTAGTTGAGCTAACTATAACTTGCACGCCCGCAATGCACTGGTGATGACGTCACATATTACATCACTCATTACATGGTCAGTGACATCACTGATGACATCTCAAATGACATCACTGATGACATCATCCAGTGAATGTGTGTTTCTGTAAAGTTTAAATATTTTTCATATATATCTATGCCAAGGTGTATTGAAGAATGAGTGGATTTACAAGTGCCTGAATGGATTATTTAGTAGGTGCGTGACTGACTATATAAGTGAGTGATTGAACGTGTCTTACTGAATGCATGGGTTAGTGACTAAACTGTGTGAAAGTCTGTATTAGTCTCTCAGTTGGTGTGTAACGGGCTACATGGGTTGGTGAGTAGCTACATGAGTGTCTATATGGGTTATTGATTTGTTGTCTGAGTATCTGTATGGGTGCCTGAGTGTCTGTGTGGGTGGGTGGGGGGGTGTGACTCTGTGCATAGATGTCTGAGTGGGTGATTCACTGGTTGTATGGATTCAAAAGTGCATCTGGGAAGGGATGCATGGGTGAGTTAGTGTGTGTAGGGGTGTGTTGGTGAGTGAATGAATGTCTCAGTGGTATATGTGTGAGTACCTACATATGTTTTAAGGCAGTATATGTGAGTGTTGAAGTATATAAATGACTATACGTGAGTAAGTTATTTGACGAGTGGGTGTATAAATGAGTGTCTGTTTGTATCAGTGATTGTATAAGACAGTAAGTATGTGTTAGTATCTGCATAAATAAGTGATGTGGTGTGTGTATAAATAATGGAGTTGGTGTGTATAACTGTATACATGAGTAAATGGGTATGTGATTGATTCTTTGTATCAGGTTTACAAGCAATCTTACCTGTTTGTTGCTTGTGAGAAGAGTTTGCAGAGACGTTATGGACCAACTTCCCAGTACCCCTACCAATAATCTTGTTGAAAACAAACACTAAGGCTATGTAGTTGGGATTTAGGGAGGAGGGCCGGATCCTGGACACTAGATGTTCCTAGTTGTCGACCTGCGAGACAATAAGAAAATGTATTTACTAACTTTAGGCTTACACTAATCTAAGTACACCATCACCTTTTAACTAACATTATTATTAACTGTGCTGAAGATACTTTTCTACCTGCGATCTAGAAGTTTTTTGCGTTGCGTCCGTGTAGTCATCGTGAAGTGCAGATTGGAGAGTGGTAGTAAGGGTTGACGTAGTATTCGGTGAGAAGACCGTGGAAGAGGATGGTACCTTAGATAGTTGTCAACTGAGACCTAAAGTTATGGAGAAATACAGAAAAATAAGTTACTGATTTTCTATGTTCACCTTTCTATGCCTCAACTAGTATGTTCCCTTAATGTTTAATTTCTACACTTACTTCTTTAGAATTCCAAGCAGAATATTCTTCACGACCTGTATGTATGTAAAAAAGGGGAATAACAATGCATAACACACAGCAAGTCACTTACAATATAACTTCATTATTCAGAACTCAAAGCTCGTTTTTTCATCTGACTTATTACTTGTCTTTTCTCTTTTGCAGAAAAAAGGAGTCTAAAAATTGTTCCAAGAAACAACATCAAGGTAAGTTTAAAGTCTGTCGCTTCCTGCTTTCTTTCGTAGGGCGCCTGACAAAGAAAACTTTCACTTAGCTTTTGTTTCTTTTCTTTTTAGCTTCAAGAATGCTGCAACTGCAACCCCACCGGCGGTGAGAAAATTGGAGCGTCTTTGAAGTCTGGCGTCTTTCCTACGAGGAGCTGACAAGCGTACATCCGTACACTCCAGAAGGCAGTAGGCAAAGCGTCTACTCGAAGGTGGGTGTGGCAATAAATAGTCTTGCCACACCCAAGGAGTTTTACGTTATGGCGCGTTTTACACAACGTGCTTTGCGAGAAGTTTGTCTTTCCTGAAATGCGCGATGCGCCCTGCACAATGCACCGAAGCTCCCCAATGCCCGCTTCATCTTGTGAAGAGTGAAAACGAAGCATTTCCCCATGAATGTCTGTGCAGTGCTCAAATACAAACAATGATTCACTAATGTCTCATCACTACAAATGCAAATAAGTCCACATCAGCAAAACACTTCACATGGAGCGCTTCACAAAGACACAAAACTCTGTGACACTAAACATACAATTCCACAACATGTACAGCTTAAACCAATCGAATACACAAAACATAATCCAACCCAAGGCGTGCCAGAAGCACGGGACAGGGGTGGGTTTTAATCAGGGAATATCACGCTTCTTATATAAGCGTTTGTGAACCACGTCTTTTAGTCCTTTTGATACAGAGAGAGGGCTTTAGGAATGGTGGCACAGCAAATCATGACAGTACCCCCCCCACACAATCCTCCTAAAACTTGAGGTATGGGTTTTGGTTTGTTCGGATAACGAGAATGAACCCTCTAACCAATCGCGGGGCATTTTGAACATTAGCAAGAGGCTCCCAAGAGCGTTCCTCAGGTCCATAACCCTTCCAATGAATTAAATAAAATAACTTTCCTCGCACTCTTTTCGAATCGACTGTGGATTGTACTTCGAATTGTGGTTCACCATCAATGATTATAGCTGATGGCTTAGTTGTGGTACGAGTCATAGAATTAAATGGCTTTATCAAAGAGACATGAAATACCGGATGAATTCGATATTTAGATGGAAGGGTTAGTTTAATTCCGACTGGATTCATAATTTTTTCTATGACAAATGGTCCTATATATCGGGGACAGAATTTTTTATTCGTTTTGATTTTTAAATGCTTTGTGGATAACCATACTTTATCTCCAATAACATAGCTAGGTTGTTCAGATCTATGAGAATCGGAGATACTTTTTTGACGTTCCTTAGCGTGCGCCAAATGGTATTGCGCCAGAGATTGGGTTTCAACCAGATTTTTAACATGTTCCTTTATAGATGGTACACTAGAGGAGGATAGAACTGAACCTGGCATATTTTTGGGGTGAAAACCATAAGTACAAAAGAATGGAGACATGTTAGTAGAAGAGTGATCCATGTTATTATAGGCAAATTCTAAAACCCATAAGATATCTGACCATTCACTCTCAACCTCTGTCAACACACAGCGTAATAACTGTTCTATAGTTTGATTAGTGCGCTCAGTAAGGCCACCTGTTTGAGGATGATAGCTAGAAGATGTGCGAATATCCATGTTTAAAGATTTGCCCAAATGTTGCCAAAAATGGGAAATAAATTGAGGGCCTCTGTCTGAAATGACCACTGCTGGAATTCCATGTAACCAGATTACTTCCTTTGTAAAGATGGAGGCAAGTTCTTGTGCAGAGGGTAGTTTTTTTAGAGGAATAAAATGAGCCATTCGAGAGAAGTGGTCAACGACTGTTAAAATGGTAGTGAATCCGTCGTGAGTACGGGGAAGTTCTACAATGAAATCTAGTGACACAGTGTGCCAGGGTTATGGTGGAATTGGTAAAGGCTGTAATAAAACACTCGGAGCTTGATGTTGTGATTTATTTTGTGTACAAACAATACAGGTTTCAACGTAATTGTGCACATCTTTAAACATGGTAGGTCACCAGAAATGTCGTTTGATTGATTGATAAGTTTTTGTTACTCCTGAGTGAGCTGCCATAAGAGAATCATGGTGCAATTGTATCACTTGCGTTTGCAAACTTATCGTTGCCACTAAAATCTGATCATTCATGTACAAGAGATCATTTCTTATTTGTAACAAAGGGTATTTTTTTTGCCAAGTTGACATCGTTTGAGTCATTAATTCTTTTTTAATGTCTTGTATTACATCTTTATATACCGCTCCCACTTGAAAACATTGTGCTGGTAATATAGGTTGTCTTGAATCAGATGCAGGGTACATATCATCTAAAATCCCAAGCCGAGATAAGGCATCTGCTTTCTGGATTTCTTTTCCTGGACGATAGGTGATGATAAAATTATAATCATTAAAAAAGAGAGTCCAGCGAAGTTGTCTGGGTGTGAGAGCCTTAACGGAGCGCAAACTCTGTAGGTTTCTATGATCAGTATAAATTGTTACAGGATGTCGAGCTCCCAACAAATAATGATGCCATTCTTCAAATACAGCTTTAATTACTAACAACTCTCTATCCGCAATGGCATAGTTTTGTTCTGTAGGTGTAAGTTTTCTGGAATAGTAAGCTATTGGGTGCATCTGCCCTGTATCTTTATGTCTTTGAGATAATATTCCTCCGATAGCAAATTGGGAAGCGTCTGCTTCTTCAATGAAAGAATTCGAAGGATCAGGGTGCATTAAAATGGGGGCAGAAGTAAAATGAGTTTTTAGATTCTGAAACGCACCTTCTGCTTCTTGGGTCCAGTCAAATTTCAAAAAGTCGTGTAATTGGTGTGATAATTTGAGAGAAGTTGCAAATGAAACCCCTATAAAAATTGGCGAATCCCAAAAAACTTTGTACTTGTTTTACTGATGAGGGACTTGGCCAATTTTGGACTGCTTGAATTTTGTTGGGGTTCATCTCAATTCCTTTAGGACTAAGGACATAACCTAAAAACTCTACTCTAGTGGTGTGAAAAATACTTTTTTTCCAATTTAATGACTAGAGAGTTCTGCAATAGCTGTTGAAGAATCGCTCTTACTTGTTTCACATGTTCAGTTATATCTTTAGAGTAAATCAAGATATCATCGATGTAAACAACACAACATACATCTAGAAAATCTCTCAACACCTCATTTATAAAAAATTGAAATGCTGCTGGGGCATTGCAGAGTCCGAAGGGCATTACTTGATATTCGTAGAGGCCGAATTTTGTGCGGAATGCTGTCTTCCACTCGTCGCCCTCACAAACTCTTACAAGGTGGTATGCTCCACGCAGATTCAATTTCGTGTAAATGGTAGCATCTTTGATTTGGCCCAATAGTGTTGGGATTAATGGAAGCGGATATCTATTTTTGATGGTAACATTATTTAATGTGCGATAGTCAATGCACGTGCGCAAATCTCCCCCTTTCTTCGGAATAAAAAAAAGAGGAGATGACACGGGGGATTTAGAATGACGAATAAAGCCATTTGCAAGATATTCATCTAGATATTCTTGTAAATGTTCATTTTCTTTCTCTGTAAGAGCGTAAATTCTACTACAAGGTAGAGTTGCTCCAGGCATTAGATCAATTCGACAATCGAAATCTCTGTGTGGTGGTAGAGTATTGGCCTTTTTTTTGTCAAACACATCTGTGAGATCAGAATATTCTATTGGCACTCCTTCTAATAGTAAAACACTCTTAGACTCTTTTGGGAAATCATTACCTTGTACTAAGTGTTCAGATACTAGAGGTGTTAAACAATTGTCGTGACAATGTTCAGAATTAAATGAAACTGTCTTTTTTAACCAATCGATTTTGGGATTATGTACCTCTAACCAAGGAATGCCTAAAATTAGTCTAAATTGTGGAGCTTCAATGATGTAAAAAGTGATGCATTCACTATGTTTAGTGGAACATGTCATGATCAGATTTTCCGTGTGATGTTGTATCAGTCCTGATGTCAGTTCTTTACCGTTCACTGCTCTAACTATTTCTGGCTGAGTATTAGGTATAAACTTGAGTCCCAATTCTTGGAGGAAATTAGTATCAATAAAATTACCAGTTGCTCCTGAGAAAATTAAGGCATCTACTGACCACATTTTTTCTTTATTAGATTGGGATTGTACAGCTACTTTAATACTAAGATGTTGATATGAAACCCCTGAAGCCATGGAGGCCAAACTAGTGATCTTACTTGACAAACTGACCTCTTGTTTGGTCGAGCCTTCTAGTTTTCCGACTGTTGAGGAAGTCCTACATCACTAGTCTTCATCTTTGGTTTATTGGGACGAGTGGGACACTCTTTTACAAAGTGACCTGCGTTACCACAGTAAAGACATTGATTTAATTTTCTCCTTTTCTCTTTTTCCTCTTTAGAGAGAGGTCCTTTGATTGTGCCTATTTGCATAGGTTCTCCTAAATCTACCTTTGGAACTACATCAGTTTTCAAACTAGTTCTTTCTTTAAAAGTAAAAACTTTGTGATCTGCACGTCCCTTTTCAATTTTTCGTTCCGACAAACGATGGTTAAGTTTAACTTCTAAGTCTATGAATTTTTCTATATCATCTGGTGGATCCAAAATTTGTGTAACCATCTCTTTTAATTCTTCACGTGAACCCTTGTAAAAAAGAGAAACTCTTTTTTCTTCAGGCCATTCTGCCTCAATGACTAGTCTGTTAAATTGTGAGATATGGGGGCCGATTCCGGCCACAAAACGAACCGACCGACACGGACCCAGACCGAATACCGACTGACACGGACCAGCACAGTACGAACCGTGCAGTACGATGCAACGCATGTGAATTACAACCGACACATACGGAATACAAGCCGTACGACTGAGCCATAGGGAAAATAGTGATCCGGCCGCAAAACCGACGCCATTATCACTGACCGACACGAACCCGGAATGAACCCGGAATGAACCCGACCGACCCGTACCCGTGATGTACGATTCGCGCAGTACGATACAATGCGTGTAAAACCAGACCGACTCGCACGGAGACCAAGCCGCACGACCGACACGCACAGACAACCCGGCACACAAGCAATAGAGACCGCCGCTACCGACGCGTACCAAACACAGAAGATAGGCAGCGTGAACGAGGCAGAGAAGCCCACACGAGACAACAGCAGCGTGCGTTTCCATCACATGAACGTCTCCTTCATGCCTACATAACCCAAAGGAAAAAAAGACAAAAAAAGGACCAAACAAGCAATGACAAAGCCAATAAATACCAAAGAAAAAAACATGGGACAAAGACACACCCACAACTCCAACTATATAAAGGACTACAATCACTACCATCATCCCTTGCAAAGAGGAGACACAGCCAGCAGCAAACACCAGTACACAGCAACCACAGACACACTCACAACTCCCCCATCACACAACTCACATACCATCAGCACCTTATACAAAAGCACACACACACATACACCCAGCAAAACCAACACCAAACCACCCTCACTTGCACCCTCACACACACATCCCTCACCACCACCACCCATCACCATGCCCCCAAAGAATAATCCAAAGTTCACAGATAGTGAGTTAGAAGTGCTGGTAGAAGAGATCATCAGAGTAGAGCCACATGTGTTTGGTACATTGGTTCAAAGGACCCCCATCTCACAGAAAACCAAGATGTGGGCGAGGATTGTGGACAAGGTGAACGCCCAAGCACCAGCAAGGCGCACAAAGGACGATATCCAGAACAGGTGGTATGGCGTGCGCAGGAGGGTCAAGAAACTCATCGAAAAAGATCACGCCCTGAGTCAGTGCACCGGCGGTGGCCCTCCTGCCAAACCAGTCTACTTCAGGACCTGGGAGGAGAAGGTGTGGGACATCCTACCACCAGAGAGCTTCCATGGCCTAACAGACATCCCAGAGCCTGGTGAGTACACAAACAGCATACCCAAGATTGTGTGGCAAGGGGACAGTGAAACCATGCACCGCAAGCAAAGCTACACTAACCAATAGATAATCAGCCCAAGATGTGTATGCAAGTCAGACAAACACAATACCTGCCATCCCATAGTGCCTGGGAACTGTGTCATGACATGTACCAACCTACAAACAAATAGAACAAGCCAGTGGCACAAAGCCAAATAGACCCTGCCAGACAGTTTGCCACCACAAACACACCACCTCACAGTGCAGCTGACTGTCAGGAAGGAATAGTGGGGATGCAGGTGAAGTGAGTGTATCCAAAAGCATGATGGGGCCTGTAGTCACAGATAATGCCCCCCCTCCTGATTGGTTCATCAAGACATCTCTGAAACATGTCCACATCACAGGGAGTGGAAAATGACTGACAAGATGGCTGACACTGGGTCCTGCTGTGGGGAGCACAAGGCCCTGCTCGGGGTTGTGTGCAAATCAGAAGCAGGACACCACTGACTGACATCCTGAAAGACAACTTGCATGCCCTACAATGGAAGCACGTTTCATGATGGGAAGGAGGACTGACAACCCTGACCATACTTACCAGCATGGGGAGAAACCCCCCCTCAACACAAACTCCACACAACTCACCGGGTACAATGCACTGACACACACCTCATTGAAATATCAGCAAAAGGTACCCCGTACTGGGTGCTGCTGTGTGAAGCACAGGGGCTCACTTTGGACTTGTAGCCAAGCAAACACCAGGATTTCACAGTCAGCCATCTTGCCACTGCTGTCACACCCCCTCACAGGGAAGCAGAGTCAAATGTAAATGTAAATGTAAATGTAAATTTGATACTTGTATAGCGTACTACTCACCCGCAAGGGTCTCAAGGCGCTTGTATGAATACCGCTGTGGAACCCATCCTGGCTTTCCCTGTGAGGCGTCCACTCCTGGGCACCCCCAAGGTGGAGGTCAGGCATCCTTAGTGTTGTGGGGGCCGTTGTGGAGATTAAGCAAGCTATTGCCCAGAGTTGCAGAGTGGGACTCCATGATTGGAATAGGCACCGAGGCGAGAATTATCAGGTCCGTGGAATTTTTGAGCCCAAGACCCACCGAGGCGGGGAATTGAACCCTGGTCCCGGGCTAGACCTCTCCATCAGGGTCTGCCGCTCTAATCATTGAGCCACACTTCTCCAGAGGGAGGAAGTATGGGCATGCTGGGAAGGGGGGTGTAGCCAAGAGTATGATGGGACTCGCAGTCACAGACAATCTACACCCACCCACATGGCCCAGCAAGATCAAACTGAACCATACTCGCCTCACAGGGAGTGAGAAGGGACTGACAAGATGTCTGACACTGGGCTCTGTTGTGGGGAGCACAAGGCCATGCTGGGAAATGGCCAACAACAAACATCAGGACTTCACAGTCAGCCATCTTGCCATTGCTGTCACACCCCCTCACAGGGAAGCAGAGTCAAGAGGGAAGAAGTATGTGCATGCTGGGAAGGGGGGTGTAGTCAAGAGTATGATGGGACTCGCAGTCACAGACAATCTACACCCGCCCACATGGCCCAGCAAGATCAAACTGAACCATACTCGCCTCACAGGGAGTGGGAAGGGACTGACAAGTTGTCTGACACTGGGCTCTGTTGTGGGGAGCACAAGGCTATGCTGGGAAATGGCCAACAACAATATCAAACTCTGTCCGTGACAAGCTGGGAAAAAGCAGTGTACAGGCAGGCATCTGTTCGAAAAGTAGAAAAAGTCATGTTTGTGAACCATCGATGCATGTAGAAACATAACTCACATTGTGTGTCTCTTCCAAACACAGGTGGTGCTGGGCACCCAGCACCAAATGATGAGGATACCCAGTCCCAGACTCTGGCGGACACTGAGCTCTCTGGTCTGACTCTCTCACTGTCCTCTTCGGATGACGACGACCAACCTGGCCCCTCCGGTGTGAGCCATCATGCAGCACCAGCAGCATCAACATCTGCACCCCCTGTACCCACGCCTCCAGCATCTGGACACCGACAGGGCACCCCCGCCAACACGGACATACCAAGGTCAATCAACACACACAGCACAGGGACACAGGACCCCCTGGAAGCTACAGCAAACACCACCAGCAACACCACCCAAGGGGTCACTGTGTCACCTGTGCGTCCCGCCGCAGGTCCTGCCTGTGTGGATAGAGGTGCTGGGAGAGGTGGGAGGCAGAGGGCGCGCCTTGCAGAGGGGTCTGGACTGCATGATGACCCCCACCTGGCACGCATCTTAGATGCGTATCAGGATAGCACCGGAGGATTTGGCCAGGTAGTGGGGATCCTCAAGGACATGCAATCAATCAATCAATCAATCACATCATTTGTAAAGCGCACTACTTACCCGTGAGGGTTTCAAGGCGCTGAGGGGGAGGCTGGGGGGGGGGTGCTGCTGCTACTGGTCAAAGAGCCAGGTCTTGAGTCGTCTCCTGAAGGTCAGCAGGTCTTCGGTTTGTCGCAGGTTGAGGGGGAGGGTGTTCCAGGTCTTGGTGGCGCGGTGGGAGAAGGACCTGCCTCTGGATGTGGTTCTGTGGATGCGCGGGACCGTTGCCAGGGCGAGGTCAGCGGAGCGGAGTTTCCTGTTGGGTACGTGGAAGGAGAGTCGACTGTTGAGATAGGCTGGGCCGGTTTTGTGGAGTGCCTTGTGTGCGTGGACCAGGAGCTTGAAGGAGATTCTTCTGTCGACGGGGAGCCAGTGCAGGTTCCTCAGGTGGGGGGTGATGTGGTCGCAGCACGGGATGTCGAGGATTAGGTGTGTAGATGCGTTCTGGATTCTTTGCAGTCTGTTGATGAGCTTGGACGAGGCTCCGGCGTAGAGGGCGTTTCCGTAGTCAAGTCTGCTGCTGACTAGGGCCTGGGTGACTGTTTTCCTCGTGTTTGTCGGGATCCATCTGTAGATCTTGCGGAGCATGCGGAGGGTGTTGAAGCAGGTGGAGGAGACTGCATTGACTTGTTTGGTCATGGTGAGTTTTGAGTCGAGGATGACTCCCAGGTTGGTAGGGGCCGGGGGTGTCCCCAGTGATGCGGGCCACCAAGAGTCGTCCCACGCTGAGGGGTTGGGTCCGAGGATGAGGATCTCCGTCTTGTCTGAGTTCAGCTGAAGTCGGTTTTCCTTCATCCAGTCGGCGACGGCCTTCATTCCCTGGTGGAGGTTGGATTTGGCGGTGAGAGGGTCCTTGGTGAGGGAGAGGATCAGCTGCGTGTCGTTGGCGTAGGAGATTATGTTGAGGTCATGCTGTCGGATGATGCATGCTAGTGGTGCCATGTAGACGTTGAACAGCGTCGGGCTGAGGGAGGATCCTTGTGGGACGCCGCAGATGATCTCGGAGGCTTCGGATCGGAACGGGGGGAGGCAGACTCTCTGGATTCTGCCGGTGAGGAAGGAGGTGGTCCAGTCCAAGGCCTTGTCACGGATCCCTGCGTCGTGGAGGCGCGTGCGTAGTGTGCGGTGGCAGACGGTGTCGAAGGCGGCGGAGAGATCCAGGAGGATGAGGGACGCCATCTCGCCGTTGTCTAGTAGGATCCTGATGTTGTCTGTGGCAGCGATGAGAGCGGTCTCGGTGCTGTGGTTGCTGCAGAATCCTGATTGGGAGGGGTCCAGGATGTTGTTGTCTTCGAGGTGACGGGAGAGCTGGATGTTAACTATCTTCTCGATGACCTTTTCTGGGAACGGAAGCCGGGAGATGGGCCGGAAGTTCTTGTGTTCGCTCGGATCTGCCTTGGGTTTCTTCAGTAGAGCGTTGATCTCTGCATGCTTCCAGTTCTCAGGGAAGGTAGCGGTCTCGAAGGAGAGGTTGATGATGTTGCGCAGGTGGGGTGCGATGGACCTGCCGGCTTTGTTGAAGATGTGGTGTGGAGAGGGTCGGACGGGGATTCGGAGTGGATTGTGCCCATGGTCTTGATTGTGTCCTCGATGCTCACTTTGGTCCAGGTTGTCCGGGAGTCGTGGTTGGTGGGGTGCGGTGGGTCCGGCATGTCGAGGCCTGTAGGGGTTGTCCGGGGGCTGAAGCTGTCATGGATGTCGGTGATCTTGCGGTGAAAGAAGGTGGCGAGGGAATCGCACAGGGCTTGCGTTGGCGGGATGTCGTTGGCGCTGGAGCTGGGGTTGGAGAGTTCCTTCACGATGTTGAAGAGCTCCTTGCTGTTGTGTGCGTTGTTGTCAAGGCGGTCTGAGAAGGAGGTCCTTTTGGCGTTCCTGATGAGGTGGTGGGGGTTGCAAATGGCGTCTTTGTGGGTCGCGCGGCTGTCCGGCGTCTTGTTGTTGTGCCATATGTTTTCCAATTTCCGGCAGGTGCACTTTGAAGCAAGGAGTTCCGGGGTGAACCAGCTGGCTCTTTTGCTGGTGTCTCTAATGGCGGGCATTTTCATCGGGGCTAAGGTGTTGGCGCAGTTGTTCATCCAGCGTCCGAGGGTGAGTGCACCATCGTCGGGTTGGTGGGGTTGGACGGTGGATTGAGTGCGAGGCTTGTCTGTAGTTGTTCTTCAGTGACTTTGCCCCAGCAGCAGCGGGGGATCTGTAGGGTGCGGTGGTGTGTGAGGGGTTTTTGGAAGGAGAAGTGGATGCAGTGGTGGTCTGTTCAGGTGAGTTCGGAAGCGTGGCTGAAGGCGACGTGGGGGCTTGAGGAGCAGGTCGCCCACCATGACCGCATGGAGGCCAAGTGGGATGCCATTACTGCGGTGCATCGGGACATACTCCAATGCCTCCGCCAGATCAACACCAACCTGTCCACACCTCCCTGTGTGGCCACAACATCTGTCGCAACACCATCTGCCAGTGCCACAGGGAGGGAGGAGGACTCTGGCGGAGAGTCCCCTGCACCGCAGAGGCCTGCACCTGAGGATCCCCCCCCTCCCGGAAGAAGAGGGGTCGTCTGAAGAAGGACACGTGAGAGGCAGATGTCCCAGCACATCCCCCAGGGCCTCTAAACCTGTTCTGGACAATGTTCTTTGTGCGCAACCCGTTCACCTTGTCCAATCGCACACAACTCGCCCACATGACATGGAGGGTTCATGTTGGGCCAATGTAGCAGATGACTATGGACTTTACTCTTGACATTTCATCTACCAGCACTTCCAACTCCAATGTGAACTTTGGATTCCCAAACCAATGTACAGCACCCACCATCCTGTGCACTTCCCACACACATGTTTGTAAATAAACTCACCAGTACACCATACTTGCCTCTGTTGTGATTCCAACTTGTCATGTTCACGGAGATGTCGATCTGCTACACAACACAGTGCATGCCAAATACTGCAACAATGTGACCAAAGTAAGGTGAGTCATGGTGATGTAACACATGTGAGGGAGACACACCACTATGGCAACACAAAACATACTCACCATGGCCATGTTACTCATCACACACAATGATGTTGACCTGAAACACTTTGGCATGCACAGACACAACACCAACCCCAGTCAGTGGTAACAAGTCCACAGATGAGGTAAGCAGATGTCACTCAGATGTGGGAAGACAGACAACGCACATAACAAAGCGTAGCACAGGTTCATTACACATCAGCAACATCTTTATTCCACAAGAGTTGCACGGTAATTCTACGTAACAGCGGACACACGCTCTCAATGTGTTGGAGAATGGAAGTCCAGGGATGTGTGGTATATCAGTTGATGGGAATTGTCAACTTCCACACTGGTGTTGGCTTCTGGGTATTGGGGGCAGTGTTGACCACACAACAGGCAAAGTACCCTGGGAAGGAAAGACAAGATACAGTCAAAAGCACAGAAGAACAGGAGAGAAATGCAATACACATGCACAAAACATGTTGCAAGACACCTACACAAACACTAGTTAGCAGTACTACCCTATTGTGGAGTACATACCATCTGAATGGACACATCACAGCACGCATCCAGTCAAGTGGCACACAGACACACTCAGACAGCAACAGAGGTGGCACAATACATTCCAGGCTACCTCCATACATTCACATAACAACCCTGGAAACTCACATTCAGGTGAAGAAGTTGTTGATGAGCTGTGAGCGGACGTCAACATCCTCTTCATCATCACTGGCATCTTGGTTCAGGCCGGGATCCTCCACAGGTGCCGGAGGTTGGCCATCGTCATCGCCATCCTGGATGAGAGGCACCTCCTTCCGCACCGCCATGTTGTGTAGCATGCAGCAGACAAGGATTATTTTACACACCTTTGCAGGCTCATATGGGAGGGCCCCTCCGGTCTTGTCCAGGCAGTGAAAGCGGCTTTTCAGGAGGCCAAATGCCCGCTCAATCACCCTCCTGCTCCGACCATGTGCCTCATTGTAGCGCAGCTCGGCTGGTGTCACAGGGTTCCTGAGGGGTGTCAGCACGGCATGTTGGGGTATCCGGTGTCACCCTACACACACAAAAATGAACAAGTAGCTGAGTTTTGTAGGAGTGCGGAATACAACACTGACAAACACACACAATGAGAAACAGTCAGTACACACCGACAAGCCAGGTATGCTGAGCTGGCATCTGTGACATCAGCGTTGCAATGCGACTACTCCTCATAATGTAGGCATCATGCGCAGAACCAGGGAACCGTGCACACACGTGTGATCGACATGTCAGCAAGACAGACCACCAGAGCATTGATCGAATGGTAGTGCTTCCTGTTACGGTATGCCTGCTCATTTGCCTGTGGTGGTATCAGGGCAACATGTGTCCCATCAATAGATCCGATGACGTTTGGCATCCTCCCCAGTGTATAAAAGGCTTCCTTTATTTCAGGGAGTTCAGCTGGGCTCAGGAACTTGATATACAGGTCTAGGAATTGCAACATCCCCTCCAAGACATCGCGTAGCACCCGACTAAACATCGTTTGCGACATCCCACCAGCAGTAGCCACAGTGTACTGGAAGGTACCAGTAGCAAAGAAGTGCAGGGCTGCCATCACCTTCACCTCTGGGGTCAGTGCTGTAGGGTATGACCGGCCAGGTAGCAGATGTGGCGCCAACTGCTCTGCCTACTCCGCAATCAGTGGCCTGGTGAAGCGGTACCGTCTGATGCAGTCGCGTTCCTGCATGGTTGCAAAGTCTGGGAACAGCCGATGGACAGCTGGTGCCCTGCAGTACAGAGATGCACAAAGGAAGATTGTCAGTCAATCCACCCATGTGGCCATGCCCACGATCAATATCACATGCTAGATCATGACATTACACAATGTACTGAGGTGTGTGCTGTTGGGCATGGACACATATGTCACCTACAAGACCACCACCTCACATCTCAATTCCACATGTCCACATGAGTCCCATGTAGTGCAATGGCCAATCATCTGGCTGTGTCACCCAACCTATGTGCTGCTGCAACGTTCCAAACACGCACCACAGTGACAAGTGAGGCCTCATGTCTCCCAGGCATCACAGATCTTTGCCATGCAGAAACCCAGGGTCCCTGTATTGCCATATCAACACAGCAATGGACATGGCGTAGCACGTACACATCACAAGGCAAGCGTAAGTCCCACAGGTAGTGGCCACTGTTGTTCCTGCCAGCCCTACATGTACGTCTCTTAGACACACACCCCATCAAGGGTGATGCATATACCACATGGATGTGGAGACTGTCACCCATTGGGCATATTAGATCAGACACATCTGAGACACAACATGCACACAGACTGTGGGTGCACATCAGTATTGTGGCTACAGGTCTCACTGTGACGTACATGCCATCACCCCCAGGACTCAGGGTGTATGTGACCTGTCCTAAACATATCCAACCTGACACTGTGTCTGTGACTCATGCCCATTACTGTACAATTGCACATCACAGTGGTAATGTGCAAAACACACAAAGGATTCTGCCCCCATGTACACGTGCACAGCCTGGGAGTGGCTGCACAAAGTGCCAGCCAAAAAAACAGATGTGGCCCCCCCAACACCCAGGGAATGCAGCCTTACATGCCATGGGACACTGTGTGGCCAATGCTGTAATGTGGTAGGTGTGCACAGGTGTCCCTGGCCAGTATATGTGTGTTGCATCCGTATAATAGTCACACTAATGAGGTCCGATGCGGGTGACACTGCGTACGCATTGCACGGGTCATGTCCGAGCCGTGCGTACGCTTTGTCATTAAATGCAAAGAGGTCCGACGCGGGTGACAATGCATACACATTGCACGGGTCATAACCGAGCCATGCGTACGCTTTGTCATTGCCTGCAATGAGGTTCGACGCGGGTGACTATCATGCATACGCGTCAGACAAGCATGGTCTGAAACAGGCGTGCGCCTTGGCCATTGAATCGTATGGAGACGGTTGCATGTGTATATTCAAAATACGCGTTGTACAGGCAGTTGAACGAGCCGGGCGCACCCATTGGCTTCGCACTGTCATGGAGACGGATGCGGATTCAAAACTTGTACGAGTTGTGCACTGGAAATTCAGTTGGATGCCTACAACAATGTTGCAATTTCAAGTGTTCCATGAAGGTGAAGATTTGAACAATGCGAAAGGCATGTACGAGTCGTACTTTTAAATGGATTGGCCAGATTCATAGAATGCAACCGTGTTGGACCTATCACTTGGGACACATGGCACAGATTCTGCCTCTGCAGCACAGATATAAGGCTGGCTGGCCCCGAGGGAGCTCACTTGCCTGCACTACATGCTACTGGACCACATCCCTGCTACCACTGCTGCTGTCTCTGCATCCTCTGGCTCCTGCTATGGCACGTACTCTGGAGAGGGCCCCAGCCTTCACTGAGGAGGAGAACCAGGCCCTGCTGGACGGGCTCCTTCCACAGTACAGCAAGCTCTATGGGAAACCAGGGGAGCATGTGGGTGTGCAGTCCACTGCCTTCATAATTATGCATATTGTCTGACTAGCAGTACTAGCAGTGTGTACACCAGTGGCAAGCATTGTCACTGACTACTTTCATCCCCCAAAGTGTGTAGGTACATGTAATGAATAGGTTTCCTGCTGCTAAAGTGCATCATTGCAAGCTTAAACTATCCAGGCATTGTTAACATGTCAGACATGCAGGTGATTTTTCCTTCCCCATGGTTGCACTACCTGTGTAATTCATTTCCCTTTGTGATGATGACATGTATATCCAAATGTGTGCTGCACAAATCTGGGGCATGTGTGTTAATGTACTATTCACTTTGTCAACCTCACAGGTTGATGCCCACCAGAAGCAGGAGATCTGGCTGACCATCGCCCGGCTGTTCGTTCTGTGGGGGTCTACAAGCGCCGGATCCGCAACTGCCAGAAGAGGTGGCAGGACCTTCGGGGCTGGACCCGGAGGATAGCTAGAGTCCAGCTGAAGCTGTCACCTCCACGCAGGAGGGGCGGACCCGAACCCTGACTCCCCACATGCTCGGTATCCTGGCGGTGGTCTTCCCTGACCTGGATAGGCAGCTGAAGGCCAGACAGCAGCAGGAAGGGGGTAAGTCCATGCCTGATCTGTGTACTATGTCTGACATGCTCATAGTAGTCTTTTGGCCTGGTTACACTTCCACATTACGTAGGTCTTGTAGTCCAATACTCAGGTCCCTCAATTGTGTGATGCACCCTCCTCATCTGTTCCACAGGTGTGGCCCCTACAGTCTGTTGCTTGTGTCACTAGGGCACTGTGTCCCTGCAGTCAGCTATGCTTCAGCTACCGGTCAGCATCTGTTCCCGTGACTCTGTTGTGTGTTTCATGGGTGGGTCAATTGTTTACACAATGCCTGAGATCTGACATGTAATCTGTGTGTGCCCTTGAGATGTGTACCAATTGCTAGTCTGACTCGCAATATGTGGCTGGGGTATTCCAAACAAACCCATGCAGCAGGGGACTCCAATTGTTGGGCCTCAGGAGTATGCATATCAAGTATGTCACACTTGCTTAGCCACCTGACTACTGTCCAGGGCCAAACACTGTTTCACGTAGACCTGGCCAGTCATGCCTCCTCAAGGGCATTTAGAAACACTCTGTTATCCCACTCCTGTGTATGAAATTGCAGGTTGTGCTTAGTGACATGTGCCCTCAGGTGTCTGCCTCTGTGTCATTAGGGTGTGGCTTGTTGTTACGTACAACTGGGGTGTCCATGATTCAGAGGGTCAGCATGACATCTGAGATGTGACTGTGAGAGACAAGACCTGTGTGACATATAGGTGTGTGATCATCTGACAGCGCACAATGGTGTATGCAACTGTGTCCTTCATGTAGCTTGGTTACATGCATGGCAGACTGTGATGTGTTAATGTACAGGGATTTGTGTTTGAAGAGACTCATATGTATGATTTGCATGATGTGGGGTCTTCTGGGTCCTGGATATGTTGTTTGCATGGGATGGGCAATTGCGCCAGTCATCTGCAGAGTTAGCTTTACCCCTGAGCTAGGATTGTGAGTCAGTGCATATTGATGTTGTCTGGATGCCCTGCCCCTGTGACAGGAGACAGTGTTGACTGACTTTCAGGGTTTCCCAGTGACATGGCATTTAACTTGCTATGAGTGATCCTGCATTGTGTTCAAGTGTGCACCATGTACCCCATTGTGGCATTTCCCATCAGGACATGAGTACATCATAGTGTGTGTTGCTGGCATGCATCACAAGCATGTGAAATGAGTCTCTGCCCATCCCTTCATCCGGACACCTGTACTGAGTCAGTAGCAAGAGATGTGCTGTGTGTATAGTGACATACTCCTACATGTTCACTTGCATGTACAACTAATGTGTGGGTGGTGCATGTTGGCACATTGGGGTGTTAGCATCCAACATGCACAGACATATGTGTGAAAGTCAAGGAGGGATATGTGTGCCATCGTTGATGTTGAGAATGACAATTGTCTTATCCTAAACAGTGTTGGCACTTTGAGGTGTGTTCAGCTGATGATGCCAGGGTTTTCCCTGTGATGTGATGTACTCACTGTGGTGTGTGCAGTCGGTGCAGGTGACTGATGTTGTTCTCTTACTTCCTATTCCTATCCAGATACCTCCACGGCCACAGGAGGGGACAGCTCCACGGACCAGGAGGAGCCACAGAGCCTTACAGGGACAGAAGAACAGGAGTCGGGTGGACCCAGTGGCACGGAGGGCGAGTGAAGCCACACAGAGGAGTCGTCAGCACCCCCCCCAGTTGAGGGCCACAGCAGCTCTGAGGATGACTCCCTTGTGGAGGCGGGTGTCAGCAGCCACCAAACCCCAGCTAATGAGGCTGTCCCCGCACCCGCCACCACCACCACCCTCCTATCAGCTCCCATCCCAGAGGTCCCTGTGGGCTCCCATGTTCGTGAGCATGTCTCCTTTGTGCCAGGCACCGCACCCCTTGCCCCTGTGTCCCCTGCTGCCCTGAGTGAGGAGTCTGTGGACTTACTTAGACAGATCCATGTAGGGCAGACGTCGCTGCTGAAGGTCCTCCGTGCACACACAGGTCTTGCGACACATCTGGTGTCATTCATGGAGGGCATTTCCTCGGGCATGTCTGCCCTACAGAGGACTAATCAGTCCGTGGCCTCCTCCCTGACAGCAACAGTGTCCCTCCTCCAACAGACCCGCACCCCTCCCACCCCTGCACCACCCACGATTCCTAGCACCCTACCTGTCCCAAGCACAGAAACACCCAAACCAAGGTCTAGACGTGCACACAAACAAGCGCAGGAGACTGATACCACACTCACAGGGGCTGGTTTGCAGACACACACACAGTCATCCACAACCACTCCGCAGTCCTCCGAGACGTCTCCCTCCCAGCCCCCTTCCCTTGCATCACCTGCAACCCCATCTCCCCAGAAGCTCTTCCTCTGTGACCTTGGCCTCTTCCCCACCGACCCAGCAGATCCTGATTACAAGGGGAAGAGGAAGTCCCCACACACAGAGGGGAGTGCCCCTCACACCCGGACACCCTCCCCCAGACAGAGACCCCCACCCGCAAGTCCCCCAGGCGCCAGAAGAGCAAGACCACCACGCAGCTCCAAGGCAAAGACTCCGTCCTCCATCCTCCAGGCCACCACTCCAGAGGTTCCCCCGCCACTCCCTGCCCCGGGTTCCCCCACCCACAGATACACCATCCCCAAAATGCTAAGGCCATCCCCCCCTCGCTCTTGCTCCTCCACACCTGGTCAGACGGTTAGTGCCACTGATGTGGGGACGTGTCCCCCCCCTGCCCTGCCGACCTCACCTGCCCCCCATTCCGCTCCCATGGATGTAGGCACTGCATTGGAGTCCACGACCACCCCGTCTGACTTGGGCACTGCGGTGGTGAGCCAATCCACTCCATCTGACCTGCCCACTGGAGTTGCGCCGGCACCCACCCCATCTGACTTGTGCCCCACAGTTGTGACAGCACCCACCACTTCAGTCAGCTTCACTGCAGTTGCAAGTGTATCGCCTGCATCCACCACCTCTTCACTGCCTCCTTCTGCTGCGCCCTGATCCTGTCCCTGCGGTGCCTGGCCTGCCTCCATGTATGCCCCTCCGAGGGGATGACCCCGGTCCTTAGCAGTGGAGGCAAGCAAGGTGTGACAGTTGTCACTCTACTTCACTCCTTGGCATTTGGACATGGACTGGCTATTGGCCTTTTGTTTGAACAGACGTTTCACTTTTAATATGCTGAATAAAGCTTTTTTCTTTATCCCTGTGAACTAGATTTAGCTGTACATTATGTTGATGATGTTTAACATGCCCTTGCACCTGTGATGCTTTGTTTACAATGTTGAATACTGATGTGTTGCTGTGAGGTACTCCTTGTGGTCCATGAGATATGTATCCTATTCTGGTGGGTATCCATGTCATCCTTTGCAGCTACCTGGGTGTGTCAGGATCAACTATTTGTGGACATCTCTCTGTGAGCATTTCATTTGCATGGTGTAAGCGGGTTAGAGGAACTCACGGACACAGGTACTGCTTTTATGCTGGCCTTTATTGTCCTTAACAGTCTTTTCCTCCTGGGAGGCAGTCTATAGTATGGTAAAGCGAGATCCGAAAAAAGAAAGGACTTGTATTCTATCGACAGACCTGCCGTAAGTGGTGAACGGGAAGGGTCGTGAGGAGACACACGGTGCACAATTCCCCAAAACAGTATAACCCAAACAAAAGGTAAGGGGATGGCCCGTGTCGATAGTGCTCAGGGAGAGGGGGAGAGGGGGTGTATGGAAGTTGACGGCGTGATCACGGGAGTTTAAAACCTTTCCTCCCTACCCACCCTGAGACTCGGCCCATACCTGGGTGAGCCACGCGTCTCCTGACGAGTGGCTGGGCGGTGCGTGGTGTCCTTGGCCTCCTGGCTCTGTTGGTGTGGGAAGGGAATCGTCTCGGAGGGTCGCCTCCGTCAGGGGTTCTTCCTCGGCTCGGTCCTCTCGTCCCTCGCTCTCGCGTTCCCCTTCAGGTCTCTCCGTTTCCTTCTCCTTCCTTCCGGGTTTTGGGGCCTCTGACGCGGTGACGTCCCAGGGGGCAGGACCTTCCGCGAACTCGGCCCAATTAAAGAAACAGGGTCCTGCTTCCTCCTGTGGTTGTGTAAGCGTCGGTTCTTCCTGGTTCCAGTTCTTGGGATGCTGCGGGGAAAGAGGCGCAAGAGGTATAGTCCTGCTATTCATCTCTTCTATCTCTGGGGGTCCGGACTGGCACCCCTCGTGACACATGGTCACATCTCTGGCTTGCACCCCTGCACATATGATGTGCTTCCCATTGTCCAATTTGTCACTTCCACAGACTTTGTGTTCATCAACACTGGACCTACAGGTGTGGGTATCCTTGGTATAGGAGCAACTGGATCCTCTGTGCAACTTGCTAGAAATATGTTTTGGGTATGTGCAGATGACTTAGGGGAGACTCACATACCCAGGCTGTTGTGACCAGAGCCTTCATTGTGTGGTAACTGATGGCTGACTGACCAAGTGTTCTGCAGACATGAGTGAGACTTGCGGTGAATATGTTTGGCACAGCTGGGCTCCCACAGGAGTTGGGTTCCCTCAAGTAAGTGTGTTGTCCAGTGACATGGCCTGGGCCCATGGTGTGTGTTGTATGAGCATGTGTGTTTGTCCACATCCCTGTTCATACACAGACAGTGTTCCCTTGATATGTTCCTGTTGTTGATGCTTGCTGAGTGGTACTGGGTTCATCCCACTACTTTCCCAATGGGCTACCAGATGTGTGGGTGCATGACACACTACTGTTAATTGGTGTATCATCATTGGGATTTGTCAGTTCTCAGTGGTGATGATGTTGTCAGACACAGATGGGACAGAGTCAGGGTTCCTCAAGGCACCTGTTTATTTGCTAAATCATGTAGTTGTCCCTAGGTGGTACCTTTCAGTGATTGATACATTTGTATGTGTGTGTGACTGCTCCCACTTGTCGGGTTCATGGCTGCGATGCTGGCAGGTGTCAGCATGTGTGCCTTGTGGTTCTCCTTGGCTTCTGCATTGTCCTGGGACTATGGCAGGGATTCTGAGGGTTACGTGAGCTTTGAGGTCATGGCCATGTACCACATCCTGTGCAGTATGTCTGTCATTCCCCAGGATTGTAAACTGTCCTTGTGTGATGTGTCTGTGCACCTTAGTTCCTCCCAACATTTCTGTGTTTGTCATTGGTCCATGTGGGCTTCACAGATGCACATTGTTGCAGTTCAGGGTGTGTGGTGTTGAGGGTGGACTGATGTGAATGTTTGCATGGATGGTCCCCTAGCTCCCGTTTGTCCATGGATGAGGGGCCATGCTGAGTGATTTGTGTTTGTGTATGTGTGATGTATGTTTGTGGGACAGGACACATGTCTGGGTTTCCCAGTTTGTACGACATCTGCCTTTGTCATCACAGTGGAGGTGTCATGCATGCTTGTGTCACCCCAATGTCTGGTCCCTGGGGGTAGTGCTATTGTGTGTCAGTCTCTTGCTGTGTTAGTTGGCTTACATTCCAGCTTGTGTCACATGTGTTTGTTGTGCTCCTTCTCATCTCCCAATGCCTGATTGCCCACTGAGGGTGTCCCACTGATGGTTTACTTTTGTATGGTACTGTGTCCACATCTGTGTCACTGTGGTTCTGCCCCCCTCATGTGTTGTGTAGTTGCCGGGGGATACTGTGACACACACACACATGCTGTGTCAGATGTGCAGTGTGAGTTTGCCTGTTTGGGCTTGCGCATCTGCACCATTGGATTTGTATTGCTGTTGTGGGCCTTTGTCTGGATGCTGTTTCTGTGATTTTGCCTGTGAGTCATATCACATCATTGTGCACATCCTGGTTGTTAGGTGCCATTGCTGGCATGGAATGTGAGTTTGTGAGCTGACACCTACAGTCTACAAATGTTGTTTTGATTGGTGTGTCTATTTTCGAGATGTGTGCATGCTTGGTGATGGTCACGTCTGCTCTTGTGTTATTGTACACTGTATTCATTGTCAGCCCCCATGTGTGGTGCTTGTCTGCACATGGCCGAGAGTGTGTTATGTTTTCACAGCACTGTTAGCCTCAGCACATCTCTGTGTGTATGGGATACAACCACTAGTTTGCCCCAGAAGTGTATAATGTGTTGGGAGAAGGGATCATACATGCTGGCTGTTATTTGCAGCTTTGACCATGATGACACTTACCTTTTGGTCACTGTGATGAGGGGGGGTTTAGTCCCCATCACCACAATGCTCAACATCTGCTGCATTTTGGAAGCCCCCACTTAACTTCTGTTCTACACAGTGAGGGGGTTTTCTTTTTACATTGCCACAGTGCTATGGTGATTCCTGCCTTGTGTATGTCACACTCATGTGTTGGTCACACATGTGCTGTTACTTACATTGTATGTTCGTAGTCATAATCACTGTTGTGGGCATTTGTCACAGACTACACACTGTTGAAATGATGATAGGGGGATGTATTTTGCTGACATACCTGATGTTGGAGTATGCTGGATGTGTTGCGCATCACCCATCCTATGGCTGGGGGTGGCAGTAGTGATGAGCAACATACCCCCGATGGTTGGGGGTGGCAGTAGTGATGGGCATCAGGTCCCCTATGGGTGTGGGTGGCAGGGGTGATGGGCTACATAAGCCCTATGGCTGGGGGTGTCAGTAGTGATGGGCAACATAACCCTTTTGCTGGGGGTGGCAGTAGTGATGGGCAACATACCCCCTATGGGTGGGGGTGGCAGTAGTGATGGGCAACATAAGCCCTATGGCTGGGGTGGCAGTAGTGATGGGCAACAGGTCCCCTATGGGTGTGGGTGGCAGGGGTGATGGGCAACATAAGCCCTATGGCTGGGGGTGGCAGTAGTGATGGGCAACATACCCCCTATGGGTGGGGGTGGCAGTAGTGATGGGCAACATAAGCCCTATGGCTGGGGGTGGCAGGGATGATGGGCAACATAGTCCCTATGGCTGGGGCTGGCAGTAGTGATGGGCAACATAAGCCCTGGGGGTGGCAGGGTTGATGGGCAACATAGTCCCTATGGGTGTGGGTGGCAGGGGTGATGGGCAACAGGTCCCCTATGGGTGTGGGTGCCAGGGGTGATGGACAATATAAGCCCTATGGCTGGGGGTGGCAGTAGTGATGGGCAATATAAGCCCTATGGCTGGGGTGGCAGTAGTGATGGGCAACATAAGCCCTATGGCTGGGGGTGGCAGTAGTGATGAGCAACATAAGCCCTATGGCTGGGGGTGGCAGTAGTGATGGGCAACATACCCCCTATGGGTGGGGGTGGCAGTAGTGATGGGCAACATAAGCCCTGTGGCTGGGGGTGGCAGTAGTGATGGGCAACATACCCCCTATGGGTGGGGGTGGCAGTCGTGATGGGCAACAGGTCCCCTATGGGTGTGGGTGCCAGGGGTGATGGGCAACATAAGCCCTATGGCTGGGGGTGGCAGTAGTGATGGGCAACATACCCCCTATGGGTGGGGGTGGCAGTAGTGATGGGCAACATAAGCCCTATGGGTGGGGGTGGCAGTAGTGATGGGCAACAGGTCCCCTATGGGTGTGGGTGGCAAGGGTGATGGGCAACATAAGCCCTATGGCTGGGGGTTGCAGTAGTGATGGGCAACAGGTCCCCTATGGCTAGGGGTGGCAGGGGTGATGGGCAACCGGTCCCCTATGGGTATGGGTGGCAGGGGTGATGGGCAACATAAGCCCTATAGCTGGGGGTGGCAGTAGTGATGGACACCATAAGCCCTATGCCTGGGTGTGGCAGTAGTGATGGGCAACATACCCCCTATGGGTGGGGGTGGCAGTAGTGATGGGCAACATAAGCCCTATGGCTGGGGGTGGCAGTAGTGATGGGCAACAGGTCCCCTACGGCTGGGGGTGACAGCAGTGATGGGCAACATGAGCCCTATGGGTGGGGGTGTTAGTGGTGCTAGCCATGCAACCCCTATGGTGGCCTGTTGTTTGTGGCCAGGATGTGGATCCCCTGTGTGTGTGTGTCATTTTGCGGGTACGTGTTGTTTGTTTATGTGGTAGGTGTCTGACTTACCGCCTGCGCCGTCGGCGTCGGTTCCTGAGCCGGTCATAGATGTTGAGTACTGGTATGACCTGCGCGATGGGATTCATTATGTGTTTGTGTCGTACACGCTGCTTGTTGCTCCATCTCGTACCCACTGCAAGCTGGTCCGTCTCGTAGCCGTGTATTGAGTAGTGGCGCGAATCGTAGCTGATATGCTTGTTTTCTGGATGCTGTGACGTCCCGTACGTGGCGACCCGTCCGGCGCGTAGGAAGTACACATCGTACTTGTCATGCCGGAAACTGCTATGGATACTGCTTCCGGGCGACTCGGTTCAGCGTTAGGATTTACGGCTCGGACGGAGAATGGAGCTTCAATCACAGCCTACGTGTCGGTCAGGTTTTTGGCAGTTATGCGCATCGTACTTACTCTACAGGACGGACCGGCTCTGGGTACCTGTCGGTCGCACGGTAAGGCTACGGACAGCTGTCCGACCGGCTATCGGAATCGGCCCCATAGTGTAGCAAATCTGAGGACCCTTGTTTCAAATGGTCAGCAGATTGCACAAAAATATGTTTTGCAAATAGCTTTTTCATTGTTTGTTTAAATCGTCTGAGATCATATAGAATTGGATCATCGCGTTCTACAATTGGTACTGACCACAAGGCTGCGTCACCACCTAAGTAAGATAATATAAAAGCTATCTTGGATGCATCATCTGGAAAAGCTGTTGGTTTAGCAATGAAATGAAGGTGACATTGATTCAGAAATATTGTGAACGTATTACTATCTCCATAAAACCTCTCTGGAGGTGCTAAGGGAATAGTGACGGGTCGCACAACTTGGATCTGCGTAGGGGTAGAAGAGTTGCTACTATGTAGAATTTGGCTTCCAGGCTGAAACATAGGGGGTTTCAACACGGGTTTTTGAGTGGCTGGAAAACTCCAAGAAGCTGAATCAGGAACCTTTTGAGTGTGAATACTTGATTGTAAAGCTGAAATATCCCTTCTAAGGGCTGCATTCTCCGATTTTATATCAGCCAATATTGCTGCTATATTCTGCAATGATACTGAAGTTGTCGGATCCATATCGTCTGGGCGAAATGATACTCATGGGCTTTTCATTCTGTCAGGTTTACAAGCAATCTTACCTATTTGCTGTTTGTGAGAAGATTTCGCGGAGACGTTATGGACCAACTTCCCAGTACCCCTACCAATAACCTTGTTGAAAACAAACACCAAGGCTATGTAGTTGGGATTTAGGGAGGAGGGCTGGATCCTGGACGCTAGATGTTCCTAGTTGTCGACCTGCGAGACAATAAGGAAATGTATTTACTACCTTTAGGCCTACACTAATCTAAGTACACCATTACCTTTTAACTAACATTATTATTAACTATGCTTAAGATACTTTCCTAGCTGCGATCTAGAAGTTTTTTGCGTCGCGTCCGTTTAGTCGTCGTGAAGTGCAGATTGGAGAGTGGTAGTAATTTATTTATAAAATCTGTTTATTGGCATTCCTTATAACAGGATACACAGAACACTCCGGAACCAGAGCGTCTCACATTTGCAATAGAATGATTGATATGTATCTAGCCAGGTGCATATTAGCTAATAGGAACGGGGCATCGCCTAATCTCGTGATAGCATTGAGGGCCTCCCAACTGTAACCGCAGCCACCATCGATATCCTGCCACTGGGAGGCCTTCCCAACATAAAACATTAGTATGCCTCCCACTTACCACCAGCATGTTTCCCATAAACAGTTAGAAAACTATGTAACAGTAAGGCAGAACATCAAATGCCCAGATGAAACAGCAACAGCAGAGTCCGGCCTATGATTTATCAACCCCTCATTCCTTCACCTGTTCCGACCCCCCCCCCACCCCGATGACCCTTGTGCATGTAGTTTGATCATCATGGTCACCTTCGCAATACGCCCCTCCCGAACAACTAGTCTCCCTAGCACAACACTTCATGCCTCACCTCCAGATTGGCCCGTACCTGGTCCCTCTAGGGGGGCTTCTCCATCGTGTTCCCGGTGAGCCCCTGTGATGTCCCCGTCTAGTCGCACCAGGGCCTGCACCATTGCCTCCCATTGACTCGCTATTGGCATCTTCCTAAGGCCTAGTGTTTCTTCCCGTAGGATGGCCGTGCCCTCCGCCTTTGCCCACACTAATAGGGAGCCTCACCACGCCCGCATATGGGGCAGATCAGCCGCCTTCCAGCGCTTGGTAAGTAGCCGCTTTGCCACTACCAGCCACAGGTCAATGAACCGAGAGGCGACTTTCGTGGAGGGGGTCCTGTGAGAGAGGTGCAGCAAGTAGACCGGCCATTCAAACGGTAGCCGACGAGCCGTACATGCGCAGAGCGCCCCATGCACCATCTGCCAGTACGGGTCCAGTGCGGGACAGCTCCACAGCATGTGGACCAGTCCGGCATCCAGCTCCCCGCAGCGGGGACAGCCCGCATCTGTACGATGAAAATACTTGTTGACAGATTCAGGCGTAAGATACGCGTAAGATACGCTCTGTGCAGAATAAAGAGTTGTATCTGCCGGAAACGTATATTCCGGGGGATCTTCGTCGGGCCCTGCAGCACTCTATCCCACTCCTTGTCGGCCATGGGCCGGGTCAAGTCCGCCTCCCACTTACGACGCAGCGGCACTGAACTAATGGCCGCATGCGTACGCAAGGAGGCAGCGAACCACCGAATCATGTGCCTCCCACGCCCCATGACGTGGAGGTATTGCATCGTGAGATGCTGCTCCGGTTCCTCTCTGAGATCACCCCAACGGCTAGTCAACGTTGCCACCAGCGACCGTTGACGGAGAAAGTGGCCGGGCGGCAACCCTGTCTCCTCCGCCAACGCGGCGAACGGGAGGAGGGCACCATCTCGGTACAAATCCCCCAGCGTGTGGATATCTGCCACACGCCAGTCTGCAAGTTCAGCCGAACTCAGTACCCTCCGCCCGCTAGGGGAACCCTCTATCGGGATAGCTGGGGCATACGGTGTTTGGGTCCGGGTAAGATAGAGAGAACGGCGATAGCACTTGTAGGCCACCAACACAAGGAGGGGCACCGGCCTCGACACCTTCGCGGCCGGGTGAAACAATTTGATGACGTCAGCCAGGGGGAAGGGGGGTGCCGTAGTCGCCGTGTCATCTCGTCCCCTGTCCGCCAACCACCGGGCTACCCACTGCACATGCGCCACTAGATAATAATGTGCAAAGCACGGCATCGCAAGGCCCCCCTGGTTGGTGGGGAGGTACAGCTTGGGTAGCGCTACTCTGTGGCGCGCATTACCCCATATGAAGTCCCGCAGCGATCGCTCAAGGGTGGCAAAGAAGGATGCCGGTATATATATGGGCATGTTAGCGAAATAGTACAGTAGCCGGGGTAGAACCACCATTTTGATTAAGGCGATTCGCCCTGTGACCACGAGAGGAAGCGTGCCCCAAAACCGCATCTGTGCCCTGACCGCCGTCACCGCTTTGCCCAAATTGCCCTCCACGAGATCAGCCGGTTGCTGATAGATCTGGATACCCAGATAACGAAAGGTGTCAGGTTGCCATTGCACCGGTATGCCCCCGAGATGGTAGTGCGGGTCTTGGGTATCAGCCCGGAACGCATAAAGGCAGGACTTGGCAGCATTCACGCGGAGACCAGAGAGAGCAGCGAAGTCAGACAAGGTGCGCTCCAATTCTATTGGGATGCGCGCCACATCCCTAACAAAGACCAAAAGGTCGTCCGCATAAAGCGATACCTGGTGCGACGCATCACCCAAAGGGATGCCCTCCGTCACCACCCTGCGTGGCAGCCAGAGGCTCTATAGCGAGCGCGAACAGGAGGGGCGAAAGTGGACACCCCTGCCTGGTACCACGGCCAATTGGGATGACTTCGGAGATATATGTCCCGGTTCTCACCCTCACCACAGGGTTCTTGTAAAGGAGGGCCGCCATCTGAAGGAACCCGAGGCCTAACCCATAGTGCGACAACGCCACCACCAGGTATCCCCACTCCAGGCAGTCAAAGGCCTTTTCAAGATCTAAGACCAGACAGCCCGCCCTAGGCCAGCGCTGCACCCCATCCGTGGCCACGCGGAAAAATCGCCGCAAGTTGAGAGAGGTGCTGCGTTTTGGTACAAAACCGTTTTGGTCTCCGTGTACGAACTCCGACACCGTTGGAGCCAGTCGTTCCGCCAAAGCCTTAGCCAGGATTTTATAGTCCGTATTAAGTAGGGCAAGGGGGCGGTATGACCCCAGGTTGGTAGGGTCTCACCCAGGCTTGAGTAGGGAAACCAAGTAAGCTTCTCGCATGGAAGCGGGCAGAGTGCCTTCTTCAAGAGCCGCAAGATAGAGAGCATGTAGCTTGGGCACCAGCGACTCAGAATAGGCCTTATAATACTCCGCCGGGAGTCCGTCCGGTCCCGGTGCTCTTCCAGAAGCCAAAGAGGCCACCGCATCTCCTACCTCCTCCACAGTGAGGGGGCTCTCAAGTGTGTCCTGGTGCGCCTCTGGGACTGTAGGCAGGAGGGCGGCCTCCAAGAACCCATCCAGGTCTTGCGCCTGCCGGCGCCCCGTCGAACGGTACAGGGTCGTGTAGTGTACCGTCAACACCTGATGAATCTCCCGCTGCGTGTACACTAGCGTCCCGTCGGGCCCACAGATAGAGTCTATCGGGGCATGTGCCGTTTCCTGCCTGAGCAGCCAGGCTAGCAACCGCCCTGCCCTGTCAGACGTAGCATGAACCCGGGCCCAGTGAGCCGCATAGTTGTGACATCTCTGTCGCTCAAGTAATTCAGCGCGTCGTACCCCGAGCCGCGCCAGCCGGACCGAATCCCGGCCCTCTCCATGCCGCTCGCACAAAAGAAGGCGAGAATCCAAGCCAGCAAGCAACAGTGCAAGACGCCTACGGATATTCCCCGATGCGCCCAAGCAGTGTCCCCTTATGGTGGATTTATGTGCATCCCACTCCGTCAGTTCGCTATCTATCGTCCCCTCATTCAGTTAGAAGAACTGCTTAATCGCTGTGCCCACAGAGGCGCGGAATTCAGCATCCTCCAGGGCTGCCAGCTGGAGTCGCCACGTGGGGTGGAGGGCCGACCGGGATCCCATCGGAAATGCAGTCTGAGAGGATTATGATCCGAGTGGGTCCTGCCCAAATATTCCGCCTGGACCATCAGGGGAGTGAGTGAGTGAGAGCCCACTACCCTGTCGAGGCGGACATGTAGGTCGTGCACCGCCGAGTAGTACGAGTAGACGCGGTCACCAGGGTGCAGGTTGCGCCACATATCAAATAATGCCCAGCGCGACAGCCAGTCCGCAAGGCTCCTCGCATTCGAGACCGCCTGCGTGCTCCGGAGGGGCGGGTAGGACCTATCTAGGTGTGTGTCAAGGACTGAGTTAAAGTCCCCACCCAGTAGCCAGGGGAGACCCGCCTATGGTGCCAGCACCACGGATAAGTGATCTAAAAACGACGTCTGCTCAACATTTGGGGCATACAGAGAGACTAACAGTATGTGCTGGCCATTGAGTCTCCCACGGACCAAAGTGTACCGCCCGGCAGGGTCAACCACCGTCTCCGTGCATGTAAACGGCGTGCCCGCCCTCACCCAGATCAGTGTGCCGCGGGCGTGTGCGGAGTATGTGGTCCCAAAAAGTTGGGCCCTCCAACGGGCGCGCAGTCGGCTGAGCTCAGGCTGCGTCATGTGGGTCTCCTGAAGCAGGGCGATGGCTGCCTTATGCCGTTGCAGATAGGCGAAAACAGAATAGCGGCGCGCTGGTGTGTACATACCCCGTATATTCCATGTGATTACATCGGTGTCAGCCATCTAAAGCAAGCAAGGTGTGTGTGGGCCTCGGGGCCAGGGTCGGGTCGGTCAGGCGGAAAACCCCGATTATGGATATCATGCCGGTATGTTGCAACGAAAAATCTAACCAATGAGCTTTGGCGCGCTGCTGGGCGCATCTGAGAACAATCAATAACAGGAACTGTGTAACTGCCAGGGCAAACCCCAACGTGGGTATTCGTCCAAACAACAAGCCAAATGTCTATGAATGAAACTGAGCCAGGTGTGGGCTAGCGGGTGCGCGGTGTGGCTGAAACTTACGCAGGTGGCCGTGCCACTACGTTACCCCTCCATGTGCCTTGTGTGCCTCCTATGATGCGAATAGTGCTGAGCATGTGTAAGCGGCTGAACTGTGCCTACCCACCCCACCCGCCGCCACCCTCGTGTATCTGGTGTGTCTCCCCCGGAACCGCACTACCCGCCACCCCGCTGACCCAAGGCCTCACAGCCGGTTTGTGTGTGTCGACACGAGGTTCTACCTCTCGTGAAGCAGGGGGACCAGAGGACCAGTAGGCACCACGGCACCCGGGCCCACTCTTGCCACCCCATGTGCCAGCAGCTCCCGCCACCCCCCTACAGTCAGTTCACATGATGTGATCAGCAGTTTGGGGTGTCACCACTGGCAGCACTTGATCGTCTGAGAGCATGATAGACGGGGAGGACGATCTGCTAGTCTCAGGTTCGCTGTCTTCACGAATTGCCACTTCTCCTTGGCTGCTCGCAGACCCCAGGGTGGCCACTGCCTCCAGGACCTCCTGACGCTCCAGTCGCATTTTCTCCGGACTGGGCGCCACAGCAGGGCCCAGCCCCCCGTTCTGCGGGCCTCCCTACGCCACCGCCGCCTCGACCTCCTCTCCTGCTGTCCACTAGCTCCCGGGTCTGGCGGCCTCTGTGCAGACCCGCTTCCTCCAGCCAGTCCCAGACGTCTGACGGGGCGTAAAAGAATCGAGTCCCCTCATTCATGGCCACCCTGAGGCGTGACAGGAACAGCAGTGAATATGGAATCTGCAACTCGCGCAGCTGTCGCTTCACTGCCAGATAGTTGCTCCTCCGCTTCTGGACCGTTGCCGTGTAGTCCGGGAAAAGCATCACTTGGCTACCACCCACCGAGATGGCCTCCAGCTTCCGAGCCTCGCGGAGTACCACGTCCCTGTCTCGGTAATTGAGAAGTCGGAAGAGGAAGGGACGCGGCCGGGCCCCGGGGACAGGCCTCCGCGCCGGGACCCTGTGCGCTCGCTCCACTACAAATTGTGGGGAGAGTACCCCTGAAGGGAGAATGTCCCGCAGCCATCCTTCAACAAACTGCTCAGGTTTCCGCCCTTCCTCGCCTTCCGGAAGACCTACCACACGAACATTGTGGCGCCGAGAGCGACCTTCCGCATCCTCAGCACAATCCTCCAGGGTGTGAACACGGTCAATCAAGTCCTGTAAGGTTGGACTTCCTGGAGCTCTAGGCATTGTTGTGCGACGGAGTCCACTAACTTACGGTGGTCCGCATGCAGAAGGGTGAAGTCAACCGTGACTTTGTCAATGCGAGATTCCAGGGAGGCCCTAGTCTGATCCAGGGTGGTGCCCAGCCGATCCACCGCCGCCAGCATGGCGTCCATCTTGGTCTCAAGTGTTGTCGCCTGTGGTTCCGTGCCGCCTCCAGTGCGTCCCGATGCCGAACTGGGTACCTCCCCTCGCAGTCGGGCCTCATTCGGCTAATTCCGCAGCCGACCCATAACCAACTGCTGTGCCGACGGCATTCGTTGCCCACTTGACAGGCAAACCCGGTCCCTGGCTCCGCACTGTCGAAGTACAGAAGAGTCTATATCACTCCCCCACCGACAGTGCTGAGGAGGGGAAGGGGAGGAGCGGGGGCCTTTCACGGGGTCCTCTCATTGACTGCCACTGCCGCCACCTCACAAATGTCTATGGACCAATGTCTCCAGATCCCCGGGGCGGCAGGCCCACCTCGTAACAGCCGCACAGTGTGTCCGTTTCCCCTGGCAGGTGACTCCCGTCTGCCCCGACCCTCGTGCCGCACCTCAACTTAGTTCAGCAATGTGCAATCCCTGTTATTGGCGTGGGCCACTCCCGTACCACCAGCAGTTGGGGTCACTACCAGTTCGACGACAACCACATCGCAGTCCAAGGGGTTCCGCAGATTCAGCTGCACCTGGGCCCACCTTTCCATTGCAATCAATCGGGACCCCTCTTGCATCCAGCGCTCCCACTGACCTGTCACTACCAGCTCCCACCGGCCAGCACGTAGCTCTCGCACTTCCTCTGGTTTGCGTCGGGTACGCAGAGACTGGAGCCCCACCAGGTCCAGTCAGGACCTCCGGGGCACCCGTCAGCTCCAGGGGCTGCCACAGCTGCGGGGCGCAGGCGGCTCCCCACTCCGCTTCAATGTCCTTTCCGGGTCTACGGACCCACAGCCAGGCAGCGTGTCACCTCTAGGGCCCCAGGACACACTCAACAGCGTTGGGGCAGCCCGTCACAGTTTGCCAGCGCCCTCCGCCAAGTCCACCACTGCGTCTCAGCTCACGAGGAGGTCCGCCTCGCCTCCCAGGTCTCCCCACCTCGGCCCCCAGATTTCCCAGCACGCCAGGCGTGAGCACCGTGGGACGGACCCAGGCAGCACCGAAGGACGACACACCTTGCGCACTGGGGGCCGATCCTGACCAGGACGTCCTTCCTCTCCCCGGGGAATCGCCACTGGCACCTCTCCCAGCGGCGTCGCACTGGGCCTTCTAGTATCCCTCGCTCCTCCGGGTCCCCCCAAATTGGGAGAGCGGCTTCATGGATTGGGCCCCAGATTTGCTGTGTCCTATTATATCGGTCACAATTGTAAGGGCAGAATAGAGGATTTGCACTTCGTGTGCTCCAGTGATGCTAGAGAGCCCCGGGTGATGACCAAACACACAATCCGTTCCTTGGACCATCTGTTGCAGCCCGTAGCACCTCTCGTGGGCAGTCAGCACCACCGCGCCGGCCTTGCACTCAGCGCCGTTCCCCTTCGGCGTCCCGGACCAGCCAGCCACCGGCTCCGCCGCTCCTTACCGGTACCACTCTCTGACTCCGGGGCCCCAGCAGGTCGACGCCAGATCACCTCCGCCGCGGGAGCCGCGGCTCATGCGGCCCAGTCGCCGCGTGGTGAGCCGCGGACTGGAGTGCCCCTCGCGGCCGGCCGCAGTCCGCCGTCCGCTGTTCACTGGTGCCTGCTTCCGGGGATCATATCCGGGGCCGCAAGCCGTCCCCAGCTCAGAATTTCGCCGTGAGGTCGCGGGGTGTGTTCATGTAGCGGGTGGCGGTATCAGCAGCCCCAGCCCACACCGCTGCCAGGAGAATTTGCAGGATGATGGCACCAGGCTGCCGGAGCTTCACGCACTGGCGACCATCTTGCTAGTGCGCCACCTAGCGCCCCCATCTTGGAGAGTGGTAGTAATGGTTGACGTAGTATTCGGTGAGAAGACCGTGGAAGAGGATGGTACCTTAGATGGTTGTCAACTGAGACCTAAAGTTATGGAGAAATACAGAAAAATAAGTTACTGATTTTCTATGTCCACCTTTCTATGCCTCAACTAGTATGTTCCCTTGATGTTTAATTTCTACACTTACTTCTTTAGAATTCCAAGCAGAATATTCTTCACGACCTGTATGTATGTAAAAAAGGGGAATAACAATACCTAACACACTGCAAGTCACTTACGATATAACTTCATTATTCATAACTCAAAGCTCGTTTTTTCATCTGACTTATTACTTGTCTTTTCTCTTTTGCAGAAAAAAGGAGTCCAAAAATTGTTTCAAGAAACAACATCAAGGTAAGTTTAAAGTCTGTCGCTTCCTGCTTTCTTTCATAGGGCGTCTGACAAAGAAAACTTTCACTTAGCTTTTGTTTCTTTTCTTTTTAGCTTCAAGAATGCTGCAACTGCAACCCGACCAGCGGTGAGGAAATCGGAGCGTCTTTGAAGTCTGGCGTCTTTCCTACGAGGAGCTGACAAGCGGACATCCGTACGCTCCAGAAGGCAGTAGGCAAAGCGTCTTCTCGAAGGTGGGTGTAGCAATAAATAGTCTTGCCACAGCCAAGGAGTTTTACGTTAAGGCACGTTTCACGCAACGTGCGTTGTGAGAAGTTTGTCTTTCCTGAAATGCGTGATGCGCGCTGCACAAGGCACCGAAGCTCCCCAATGCCCGCTTCACCTTGTGCAGAGTGAAAATGAAGCATTTCCCCATGAATGTCTGTGCAGTGCTCAAATACAAACAATGATTCACTAATGTCACATCACTACAAATGCAAATAAGTCCACATCAGCAAAACACTTCACATGGAGCGCTTCACAAAGACACAAAACTCTGTGACACTAAACATACAATTCCACAACATGTACAGCTTAAACCAATCGAATACACAAAACATAATCCAATCCAAGGCGTGCTGGAAGCACGGGACAGGGGTGGGTTTTAATCAGGGAATATCACGCTTCTTATATAAGCGTTTGTGAACCACGTCTTTTAGTCCTTTTGATACAGAGAGAGGGATTTAGGAATGGTGGCACAGCAAATCATGACACTTTGCATGACTGACTTGGTGTGTGAGTAACTCTATGGATGAGTGGCGGAGTGTGACTGTATGTATAGGTGTATGAGTGCATATTATAGTACTGTATTGATGAGTAACTGCATGTATAAGTGACTGGATGTGAGTGTAGATCTGGCATTGTTGTGTGTAGGGTTTCAAAAATAGTAGTCTGTATTTTAGAGTGCGTGTATCAAAATTTATATTAGGGCATCAGGATGTGCATCAGATTATCATGTGGATGATGTCATCAGTGACATCATCAGTGATGTCATTTGAGATGTCATCAGTGATGTCACTGACCATGTCATGAGTTATGTACTATGTGACATCATCACCAGTGCATTGTGGGCGTGTGAGTTATAGTTAGCTCAACTAACTATAACAGGCGAATTTCTCTGGAGTCAAATGTCCAACTAACTATAACGTCCCTGAAACCTATGTTTTTTTAGTGAATTTCAAAGGTTTTTTAAATGCTAATTCCTAACTATAATGTCTGTAAAACCTATGGTTTTTTCAGTGAATTTCGAAGGTTTTTTAAATGTTAATTTCATGTTTTAATATTTATAAAACCTATATTTTTTCTATTTTTTGTGTGTAATATTTTGGAACTTTATTATCCTTCTTTTTTTTTAATTCTAATAATTATGTAATATTTTATATCTTTAAAAAAAGTATGTATATCTTTTTTTTTTTTGGGTGAGAAAACTGGAGTCCCGTACCAGTAGTGTACCAAGCTCCATCAGCACGCGAATCCTATCCGCCATATTGCTAAACTCGTAAATGATGGGCATTTTGTATCCGATGGGATCGTGGCACCGGGTCCCGCGTAACATCATATACGTATGTGGCGGCGCCAGCTACTACTTTGGTATGCGACGGGTATGCAGTACCAAGCCGCACATTACGTCATGTACTTATGGGGTCGCGCCAGCTGCGCGTTGCGTATGCGACGAGTGCACGCTGCCAGGCCCTGTGTTACGTCATAGACGTATGGTGTTGCGCCGGGTACGCCATTCCCTCAGTTTTTTTTATGTCTCAAAACTATATCTAAATAAGTTTAAAGTGTATATGAGGGCAAGCGATAATCTAAAATATTTTAAACATTTATATATTTCTAACTGTAATAAACTTATATTATGGTAAATATATTTTCTCAAATCGCGTCGGGTGCGGCCTCCTTGCGCACTCGGTGCGCGATTGCCATGTGACCTTAAAAAAAAGCATAGGATTGGTTCATAACATTTCCCATTGTAACAGTTGAAGGACCCCACCCATTTTAGTCATTCTCTCTACAGCGCTTGATGAGAGACTCCTCTTCTGCTTAGAGACCTTTTTCGAAAACTTTTTGCTATGTACACATATCTGACACTACACACAACATGCAACCATCATCTTCATCAATATTCATGCTCTGTAAAGTAGCCTTCCACCTGTGATAGCCATGCACCTAAAAGTTACATACCCGAAGTTTTCCCCACTACCAGAGGTAACATGGTTGCATACGCTATCCACAGCACAAGGTAATGTGGTATGGCCCAAGGGCAGTATATTGCATAGATAATGAACACACGGACACAGATGGATAGTGGAAGTGGCTACGGGCACATGCGCTCGACTCTTTATTACCAGGGTCACATATCCAGTAACGTCTGTGCTGGATGCATGTGGGGTGAGTGTAAAGCAGCCCTCAGGGAATGGTTGCTGCTAGCATCAACTACAACAGTAATCATTGGATCACACACAGAGATTCAATAATAAAAGGGTCAATAGTTTGTGCTGCAGTAAAGTAGGGACAGTAGATGTAATACACAAAAGATTCTATCGTAAAAGAACCATAACTTGTGGTATACTGAGATACAGGCAGTAGATCTGAAATAATACACAAAAAGATTGTATCATAAAGGGTCCATCAGTTCTAGTGCACTCAGATAGCCACATCAAAAGCATTCAGCATGTGCACAGCCAGCGATGATGCGTGCTGTGGGCGGGCCGTACTAGGAACAGTGTCTGATGCCTACAGGACTGCATCATCTGCAATAGCGACTCGATCTGAATTGTAAACACTGCTGTCTGCAGTGTAGGCCAGAGACGCCCCTTCGTTGGGGCAGCTGCGCGCTCTATAAATGGTTTTAACATAACATAACAGAGAGCGGTCAGCAAGGGCCCACAGCCACATGGCGTTGACTTGAGCTGCCCAGTTTGTCATACGCGAAGCAACAAAAAGCGTGTGCAGAGCCTGCGATGATGCGTATGCGTGGTGTGGACAGAGCACACTGGAGCAAAGTCTTTTGCCTACAGGACTGCGTCATCTACAATAGCGACTCAATCTGAATTGTGAACACTGCTGTCTGCAGGGTAAATTGAAGGCAGTAGTCAGCACAGTCATCCATGAATATTTTTTCACACTTCCTCTTCACAAAATACAACAACATAAATTACAAAAAACTCTGCAATAAATAAATCAAAACAATTCGAATTGCGATCTCTGCTGTCCACAGTGTAGACTGGTATTCAGTGTTATTTTCCACTACCAAGAAGAATTTGGTCATTGTACTAAACCCATAACTCATCTAAAAAAAGTTCTTCAAGCAAGTATACTAAAAGGATATTGTGTATATTTCAATAGACGTTGTAGTTAGTTGCCTACTGGATTCTGTAATTAAACAATCACCACTCAATCTGAATTGTGAGCTCTGCTGACCACAGTGTAGGGCAGAGGCAGTGGTCATTAACGCCTCACAGCCACGTGCCGTTGGATTCAGAAGCACGGAGTTGGTTGCACCTGATCGGAGGGGTACACAGAAATCCTCACAGACTTTAACTTCTGACATCCTCAGTCATAGAACCAAGACCCCGTTTCATGGTTCGGACCTGCTGTACCACGGTGTACTTCAGCCACTGCAGTCACCCAAGCCCAATAATCTTGTGCAGCAATTAGCTACGGAAGCACAGAGTCTGATGCACCTCAACGGAGGGAGTTCTATGAAAACCAAGCAGCAAGAAATATCAGACATCGTCAATTCTGAGATCAAGACACCGTTCCACTCTTGGGACCTAGAGTTAGTTGCACCTGGTCGAAGGGAGTACCTTCATCTCCACTCTCAGATGCAGTTTTAACATCGTCCATTGTGGGAACAAGACACCGTTCCACTGTTGGGACATAGAGTTGGTTGCACCTGGTCGAAGGGAGTACTTTCATCTCCACTCTCAGATGCAGTTCTAACATCGTCTATTGTGGGATCAAGACACCGTTCCACTGTTGGTACCTGTTGGACTACTGTGTTAGTAGTTTACAGAGCACTCCACAGTGCTGGGCCTCAGGCTGGGCACTGTGTGCCTGTGTCGCGGTAGCCGGCGTTGATCTCAGGAGCCTTCCGAGCTTGCAGACCTCGGCCCAAAAGCTTCCGCCGGCACGTGGTGGGCCCTCTTTTACATATGGCGGTGTCGAAAGGTGAACTGTGTGGAATATGTGCGTCGCAGCAGCCATGACGGTTTCTGGGTACCAGCAGGCTGAGAGCATTGTTCACGCAGCCACCTTCGCTCATGGTGTCAGCCTCGTGGTGGTGTAAGCTGCGCAGACCTGGCAGATATGTTCGCCATTCCGGAAAAGAACCACACCCAGAGAAACGTGTCTTTTATTCATACCCCTACGCTAGCCTTGTGTATGCCGAGCCAGCCCACTACGCTAAAGATTTGGGGGGGGAGGGGGCACGTATGTGCTATGTTTTCGTAATCTTCCCTACTGACTGTACTATCATGGTTGCGTCCACTGTCCACTTCACTGATTAGACCATCAGTGTATGTTGAAATGTACATGTCTGTGCTCTGCATACTCAAGTCTGTCCGGCACATCCCCTCAACACTTTGCATTGTATACTTTTATAATCGAGAATCACTTGCCACCTTCGCACATACTTTGCTCCCATCTCTCCCCGCATTCTGCATTGTGTGGCAGAGGTGCTATGCCATGTTTGGTTTGTGTACATGACTAGCCACGGTTCCCATAGTACGTAGTGTTGTTGTGTCTGCTAGGTGTACATGTTGTTTGTCATGTTGTATGTGATTATATAAGGTAGCGTGTTTATTTACGAACAGTGGTTTCTCCCATTTACATATCGCTGTCTTAAAGAGGATACAGAAGTTTTTCTCACAGGTGAAAAGTGCGACCACAATGGCAGTCATTCATTACTATGCAAGAATGTCCAAGTGCACGACGCTCCTAAGCTTACAGCCCCCAAACTTGCGTGCTTTCTTAAAAGCACACCAACTCCCACAATCAGACCAACATTCACACAGGTTTCTAACGGCAGTTATCTGCTTCTTAATAACATGGACTGCTACGGAATGTGAGCTGGCATACCATATGTCCTTACTGTTTAAAACCGGGTAACTTCATGTGGCAATCTCTATTCCCACCCACACAAAGTAACTCCCAAAGTTCAACTTGGCTTTCAATACCTCCTTTGAAAACAGATTTTATTAAACTGAGCAAACTGAAAGCGCTTTTGTTTCAAACAGAAGTGTCCCTCACTTCTGCAAAAGTAATTTATCGACTGCAGATACCACGAACTTCAAGTAAAATACAGTCCCTTTTAAATACGAACCTCCCATTACACTTTGTGAATTGTTACACAATTTTCAACACATCTGACATTTAAGCTCTGGCACACTTTTTTAACACTGTCTCCTCTGGCCTTGTCACAGACTTTCAAACTGGTTTTGGTATAATAACAGACTTCATTCATTTGATCATCTCTGGAATAACAGGAACTGTGCCCATAATTCTTGCTCTGTTTGCGGCCATCCTACTACTATTTTAACTTGGTAAAAATGGCTACGCTCCCTGTGGTAACAAGCATGTCCGACAGAATACGCCTCTATGCGAAGCTACATCAATACCGTGAAAAAATGGAACAACTTTTCGGCTGACTGCCTCTATCTTTTATAGGAGTCAGCTACAACATGACATTTATTTACACATATGCAATCTGCGTGCAACCATCTTTTTATTGCAAAACTTGCCTATTCGACTGGCGACTGGATCTATGCCTTGCCAACATCCCAACAATCGCTCCCGATATCCAGCAGGTAATGGAGTATCTTGAAAACCATTAACTTGATTGTTTGGGCAGTGGAGCAATGGCGGATGCAACGCAAAAAGGTATCCTGTCGGAATGGGATTTCTGCGCAGCCGCGAAAGATCTCCTGCAATGTGCGACCTTTGACAACATCGCAGATTGCCTGCCAACTCAAATTGTCGCTCCAACATTCGAGGAACATTACTGTCCCTTCAAGGAAATTAATTGGATCGCTTCGCTTTTCTCACACGATGGCAACAATCGCCTCTTGGAACATTACGCATCTCAAGCCGCTGAAGAACTTCCGGACTGCAATCTCCAAGACTTGTAAGAAATTCACTTTATTCTTGGATTGATTTTTTCCAACTTTTTTGACTTTTTCCTATAATATACTTTTAATACACTTCAATTGAACTATTTTCATATAATAACTTTCTAAGTATGCTTAGGCATTTGAACTCTGTTTTCATTATTGCCCCTTATGTCTCCAGCTTAACCAGGGATGGGTGATGTATGGCCTATGCAAATACACTATTTACTTGCTAAATTAGCCTAAACTTCACATCCATTTTGAAACCACCTCTATTCTTTGTGCACACGACTCTCTGTGTGCCTCTTATCCACGAAGGGCTTTCACACAAATTAGCTCATCCTCAGCCTCGGCTCACGAGCTGGCGATCAAGATAAAAAAACACAGCATTGTTTAGGAACTGGTTGGCACAGTGTGGTAATCGTATTCTTCATTATTTTCATTATACAATTTACAGTCATTCATGTCTAATAGGTATTGTTTATGTCACATGGAACTGTAACATATAATGTGGAATTGACTGATGCAGGAGCTTAGGTTTGAATACAGCAGAAGCGGTTGGAGTTTGCCTCAGCTGGATGCCTTAGCTCTTGCACCAGTGGGTCCATTTATGGCACTTAAATAAAGACACTTTTTATATAACTTGCAGACTCCATTGCTTTATTACACACAGCCACTTTATTAAACACACCTGATTTCACCATTTGTCTACTGTGGCATTGCAACATTCTGCGTTATATTCTTCACGATTATTTCTTTATTCCTGCTTGCTAAACACTCCATTCAAGTCTTCAGACTGGTAGGGGTGAGTAGTTTGCTTCCCACTCCCGGTATAGTCTAAACGCATACTAACACCACTTGCATAGCTATGCTACAGCGGCCAGTATGCTACAGCGCCCAGAGCACATCAGTTTACAGCAATCAGCTCACGGTTCATCCCCGAGTGTACCAGCACCTCACCTCAGCACCATCTCACTCTGGGCAAACCAGCACTTTCACACCGGTAAGGGTGAATACTAACCACCCCACAGACCTCACAGCACTCCTACCCTCCTCTTTCCTACTCTTTTCACCCTTTTTTCCCCTTACTCGCTTCAACGGAATCACAAAATGGCTGCCAACACTTCCTAGTTGCAACCGTTCGCAGCCAATACCAGCAAGCTCGTGCTCGTAACGCCTCGCAAATATCGATATCTGTAAATTTCGATATTTCTCTAAAACTACTGAACGGACTCACACCAAATAAACAAAAGAGTGCTTTCTAGACCAAGACCCTTCTCCCTGCCAATTTTGGGATAATTCCGTTCACCCGTTCGACCTGTAGCCTTGTCTAAAGTTTCCTATGGAAATTACAAGGAGAAAACACGTTTTGGGACCCCCCTTTTTTCTCGGCCCCCTCTTGAGGAATCACCCCCAATCTTTCAACATAGGAGCTGATATGAACAAAGAATTAGTTTGGAAAATTTCATGAAGATTCATCAAACGATGCCAAAGTTATAAGCAAAACAAAAAATGTTCTTCCTATGGAAACTTGGTCCTAACTATAACTACCTACTGGCGACCGTAGGGTCAGTATGGGTTCATCAGTGATGTCATTTGAGATGTCATCAGTGATGTCACTGACCATGTCATGAGTAATGTAATATGTGACGTCATCAGCAGTGCATTGCGGGGGCACGAGTTATAGTTACCTCTACTAACCATAATGTCCGAATTTCTATGGTTTTGTACGAGTGAAATGTGCAACTAACAATAACGTCCCTGAAACCTATGGTTTTTTCAGTGAATTTCAAAGGTTTTTTAAATGCTAATTTGTAACTATAACGTCCCTGAAACCTATGGTTTTTTCAGTGAATTTCAAAGGTTTTTAAAATGATAATTTGTAACTATAACATCCCTGAAACCTATGTTTTATTTAGTGAATTGCAAACGTTTTTTAAATGCTAATTTTTAATTATAATGTTCATTAAACCTATGGTTTTTTCAGTGATTTTAAATTATCATTCCATTTTCAACCTGGTGTAAACAGGCGATATCGCCAGTTTTCCAGCAATAGCTTCTGCAAAAAAATATTGCCACAAATGAGAGCAACAACTAACGCAAATAATATGGAGAGTAGGCGTTCCTGTGCAAAAATAACACGAAAACACCACTTCCTGATATTTTCAACGAGCAGCCAAATCTGCGGTGCGATCCAAAAACAGGTGATAAGCTGCGTTAGCAGTAGAAATGTACCATCTGCCTTTTACTGGTGTAAAGTAGGATGACTACCTACAGTGTGAAAGGGAGCCCAGCCCAGAATCACATCTGAAGACCAACACATGTCATAGAGCTACTGATCATGCACCTCTGACACCCAAGAAGGCCACAAAACCCATTGCCACCACCCTCAGGACCTCCCCCCCAGACCACCCCCCTACTACCACCAAGGCAGCGCACAACAGGACAGTGGACCTTCCAAAAACGGCATGGCCCCTCAGCCATACAATAGCTGAATGTTGCGAGATGTGGCAACCAAACATGTGTGAAGGACGCAAGTCACCCACCAATAATAATACTCACAATACCAAGTGTAGTGGTGATGTGCTGGACAGATCTCACTATGCAGAACACAAACCTCTCCATGTGTACATATACTGCTGGTGTTTGTAGTGTTGTGGACAGTGGATGCAACCATATTACCTCAGGCAGTGGGGAAGATCTCAGTCATGTACCTGTATCATCGTCCCCTGTAAGCAGGAGCGCAGTGGGCTGGTCCAACATACACCACTCCAACGTAGAAGTGTGAATAAATAGGCCGGGACTCTGGGGGTGGTTCACTTGTGTGAAAGCCAACGTGTCTGCCAGAGCAGCGGCTCTCACCCTGCCACGTAGCTGCCACCATATCCGCCGGCCTCCTCGACACAGGCCCCCAGCGAACACAGCGGCACAGCCCCATAGACTTATGTCTGTACAGACTACTGCCTTCGAACTACACTGCGGACAGCAGGGCTCATAATTCAGATGGAGTGGCGATTGCAGATGACGCAATCCAGTAGGCAAGAGACATTCCTCCCAGTGCGGCCAGCCCACACCACGCATCATCGCTGGCTGCGCACACGCTGAACACCACACCTACCACTAACTCTATACAGCTCAAGTCAACGCCACGTGGCTGTGGGCCCTTCCTGACCACAGCCTCCAGTCTACACTGCGGTCAGCAGGGCTCACAATTCAAGATTAGTACCGATGCAAATTGTATAAGAGACTATAATCAGTTAAGAAAACCAAATGCTCCCAATCTGTGCAGCTAAAGTCAACGCCACGTGGCTGTGGGCCTTTGCTGACTGCTGCCTCCGGCCTACACTGTGGTCAGCAGGGCTCACAATTCAAATTCGGTCTTGATTCATTAATTTCAGAGTCCAGTAGGCAACTAACTATAACGTCCCCAAAAACCTACACATTTCGACAATGTATTCCATACATATTTCATCTTTTGTTACCTACACTGCGGTCAGCAGAGCTCATAATTTACATTGAGACATGATTTATTAATTGCAGACAGAATTGTACTCTATGTCCTCGGATTTTGTCACTAGTAAGTGACAAAAAACATTCCTCGATGTCTGTGCTGACTACTGCCTTCCATCTACATTGCGGTCTGCAGGGCTCACAATTCAGTTTGAGTTGCGATTGCAGATGATGCAGTCCAGTAGGCAACAGACATTGCTACCAGTGCGGCACGCCCGGACCAGGCATCATCGCAGGCTGTGCACACGCTGAGCGCCAGAGGTACCACTAACTCAGTGCACCACAAGTCAATGCCACGTGGCCTTATTAAGGCAGAATTCGTTAGACAAAAGACATTGCTACCAGTGCGGCCCGCCCGGACCACGCATCATCGCAGGGTGCGCACACGCTGAGTGCTTCAGGTGCCACTAACTCACTGCACCACAAGTCATCGCCACATGAACTTATTAAGGCAGAATTCAGTAGGCAAAAGACATTTCTCCCAGTGCAGCCCGCTCGGACGACGCATCATTGCAGTGTGCACACGCTTGTTGCTTCAGGTGCCACTAACTCAGTGCACCACTTATCATCGCTGGCTGCACACACGCTGAATTGCCAATAACTGTGCCGCTCTACTGAACGCCACGTGCCTGTGGGCCCTTGCTGAATTTCAGAGTCCAGTAGGCAACTAACTATAACGTCCCCAAAACCTACACATTTCGACAATGTATTCCATATATATTTCATCTTTTGTTACCTACACTGCGGTCAGCAGAGCCCACAATTTACATTGAGACAGGATTTATTAATTGCAGACAGAATTGTACTCTATGTCCTCGGATTTTGTCAAGAGGAAGTGACAAAAAGCATTCCTCGATGTCTGTGCTGACTACTGCCTTCCATCTACATTGCGGTTAGCAGGGCTCACAATTCACAATGAGTCTCAATTGCAGATGACGCAGTCCAGTAGGCAAGAGACATTGCTCCCAGTGCGGCCCGCCTGGACCACGCATCATCGCTGGCTGCGCACACGCTGAATGCTTCTAATGCCCCTATCTCAGTGCAGCACAACTCATGGACCCTTTATGATACAATATTTTGTGTATAATTTCACATCAGGTGCCCCTACCTCAGTGTACCACAAGTCATGGACCCTTTACAATAGAATCTTTTGTGTATTATTTCACATCTGGTGCCCCTACCTTAGTGCAGCACAAATCATTGACCCTTTATGATTGAATCTCTGTGTCTGATCCAATGATTACTGTTCTACTTGTTGCCAGCACCAACCATTCCCAGAGGGCTGGCTTATAATCACCCCACACGCATCCAGCACAGACGTCACTGGACATGTGACCATGGTAATAAAAAGGAGTCGAGCGCACGTGCCCGTACCCAGTTCCACTATCTATCTGTTTCCGTGTGTTCATTATGTATGCAACATGCTGCCCCTGGGCCCTACCACATTACATTGTGCTCTGGACAGCGTATGCAACCAACTTACCTTTGACAGTGGGAGAAAACTTTGGTTATGTAACTTTGTCTCGGTCATTGTACAAGTAAGTATGTAGAGACTGAATGATTAGAGTACTGCAAGGAGAGTGTATAGTGAATTTATAAGTGCTTGGGGATTGGCGGAGTGATTGTAAAAGTACATATGTTGGCGCAGCCTAACTCCGACAACGAGCTTGTCTCTAATTGGCTGCCCTCCATGTCCCAAAAACTGAATTTTGGACTTTGCATAGCCCAGCATTGCTACAGCTGCAATACTCCACTGAATTTGCACTAAACATTCACATCCACACAGATGTGTCATGTCTACCATCTTTCTTGTGTGGAACTATGGATGAATGTAGGGTCAGTGATTCCCCACACCTTCCATGTTAGCCATGTTGTGGGACTTGGCTCACAGAGTGACACATTGACGCTTGCGACCCAGATGACGGCAGCACTACAACAAGAACACCCGCATGGCCCCGCCGCCGCATCAGTTGATTCCTCATACAGCTCACGATAGAGCCACGCCCATAACTCCAGAGTCATTCTTCACAACCTCATGCAGGACTGGCATACGCCAGGCCAGCCCACTCTGCTTACGCTTCCAGGGAAGGACAACAACGCTACATGGCCCAGATTTTCATTGTGGTGATCTGCTGGTCACAGGTCTAGTCGTCAGTATGCCACAGCCACTCCCTCATGGCTGGTATACACTCACACCACACCCATCCAGCACAGGCATCACAGGACATGTGACCCTACCAATAAAAAAGACCCCGCACACGTGCTCTACGCCATTTTAGAGTTGCTCCCATCACATGCACTGTGATGGCCCGTCCCGGTGGTCCGGACACCTCATGTAGGCCTGAGCCACCGAACAGGGAGGCCTACAGCCACGTGCGTGGCCTCACTGGTCACTGAGTTAGTGGCACCGCAAGGACTGAGCGGGTGTGCAACCTGCAATGATGATAGGTGCACTAGTATGTCCTCTGCCATGACAAAATCAAGACGCAGCACCCAATGTGAGACCTGTTGGCCTACGGAGTGGGACTGCATGATGTGGAGGGAGCCCTCTCCGCGAAAAGGTGAGCAGTGAGGCCAGGGTGCGCAGCGGTGGGCAAATACGTCTGGGCGGCGGGAGAGGATGGGGTGCAGCAGCCTGGGTGCGGGCACGCAGTCACCTCTGAGCAGTGGGAGTGCATGGGGTGCAGCAGCCTGGGTGCGCAGCAGCTGTCATACACCTCTGGGCAGTGGGAGTGGATGGGGTGCAGCAGCCTGGGTGTTCAGCGGTGAGTAGACACCTCTGGGCAGTGGAAGTGGATGGGGTACACTAGCCTGGATACACAAAGGTGGGACAGCAATTTAGGCATGCTCAGTTGTATGTACTCATCAATTAGTGATTCCATACTATGTTTCAGATGACTAAGCTTGAGGGCTGCCCTATATCCCGACACGAGGTTGGAGACACACCGGTGGCAGAAAGGTGAGCTGTGAGGATTTTCTCCACAGTGTCAACACTCACTCTCCCTCTCCATCTCTTCCGTTCTGTCACTCACACTCTTTCTCTCTCTCTCACTCTCTATCTCTTCCTTTCTCTCTATCTCTCTTTCTCTGTCTCTTCCTCTCTCATTCTTTCTTTCTCTCTCTTCCCCTCTCTCACTGTTTCTCTCTTTCTCTTCCTTGTATCTCACTCTTTATCTTTCTCTGTCTTCCTCTCTCTCTCACTCTTTCTTTCTTTCTCTCTCTCTTCCTCTCTCTCACTCTTTCTCTCTCTCTCTGTCCTTTGCTGGACGCATGACACACCATCTTATCTTTCTTTTTGCCTTGCAGGCTGTGATTCACAAATTGTGCACTTGGATGTACTCATCCATTACTGATTCCTTACTATGTTTCAGATGACTAAGCTTGAGGGCTGCCCTATATCCTGGCACATGGTTGGAGACACACTGGTGGCAGAAAGGTGAGCTGTGAGGATTTTCTCCACCGTGTCAACACTCCCTCTCCATCTCTTTCTTTCTCTCACTCACACTCTTTCTCGCTCTCTCTCTTTCTCTGTCTCTTCCTCTCTCTCTCATTCTTTCTCTCTCATTCTTACTCTCTCACTCTTTCTCTCTTTCTCTTCTTCTCTCTCACACTGTTTCTCTCTTTCTCTCTTCCTTGTATCTCACTCCTTCTCTCTTTCTCTCTCTCTCTTTTTCTCTTTCTCTGTCTTCTTCTCTCTCTCACTCTTTCTTTCTTTCTCTCTCTCTTCCTCTCTCTCACTCTTTCTCTCTCTCTCTCTCTCTCTCTCTCTCTCTCTCTCATTTGCTGGATGCATGACGCACCATCTTTTCTTTCTTTTTGTCTTGCAGGCTGTGATTCACAAATTGTGCACGTGTACATACTCATCCATTACTGATTCCATACTATGTTTCAGATGACTAATCTTGAGGGCTGCCCTATATCCTGGCATGTGGTTGGAGACACACCGGTGGCAGAAAAGTGGGCTGTGAGGATTTTGTCCACAGTGTCATCACTCCCTCTCCCTCTCCATCTCTTCTTTTCTGTCACTCATACTCTTTTTCTCAATCTCTATCTCTTCCTTCTTTTCTCTCTCTCACTCTCTATCTCTCTTTCTCTGTCTCTTCCTTTCTTTCATTCTTTTTTTCTCTCTCTTCCTCTCTCTCACTCTTTCTCTCTCACACTGTTTATCTCTCTCTTCCTCTCTCTCACACTGTTTTTCTCTCTCTCGCTTCCTTGTATCTCACTCTTTCTCTCTTTCTGTCTTCCTCTCTCTCTCTCTTCCTCACTCTCATGCTCTCTCTCGCTCTTCCTTTCTCTCACTCTTTATCTCGTTCTCTTCCTCTCTCTCCCTCTTTCTCTCTCTCTTCCTCCCTCTCACTCTTTCCCTCTCTTTCTCTCACTCTTTCTCTCTCTCTTCGTCTCTCTCACTCTTTCTCTTTGTCTTCCTCTCACTCTTTCTTTCTTTTTCTCTCTGTCTTCCTCTCACTCTTTCTTTCTCTCTCTATCACTCTTTCTCTCTCCTTTGATGGACGCATGACGCACAATCTTATCTTGCTTTTTGTCTTGCAGGCCTGCGATGATGCGTGGTCATCCCGCAATCAACACTCAACCTGAATTGTGAGCTCTGCTTCGCATCATGTACACAACGGGTGAGAAGGTTTTTTCAGCACGTGGTGGACCCTCTTCGACACACGCCGGTGGTGTAAGGTGAGCAGAGAATCTTGTTTGCGCAGCGGCACGCAGTCACCTCCTGGCAGTGAGAGTGCATGGGGTGCAGCAGCCTGGGTGCGCAGTGGCTGTCATACACCTTTGGGCAGTGGGAGTGGATGGGGTGCAGCAGCCTGGGTGTTTAGCAGCGAGTAGACACCTCTGGGCAGTGGAAGTGGATGGGGTACACTAGCCTGGATACACAAAGGCGGAACAGCGATTTTGGCATGCACAGTTGTATGTACTCATCCATTACTGATTCCATACTATGTTTCAGATGACTAAGCTTGAGGGCTGCCCTATATACCAGCACGTGGTTGGCGAGTGAGACACACCGGTGGCAGAAAGGTGAGCTGTGAGGATTTTCTCCACAGTATCAACACTCACTCTCCCTCTCCATAACTTCCTTTCTGTCACTCTTTCTCTCTCTCTCTCTCACTCTCTATCTCTTCCTTCCTCTCTCTCACTCTCTATCTCTCTTTCTCTGTCTCTTCCTTTCTCTCTCATTCTATCTTTCTCTCTTTTCCTCTTTCTCACACTTTCTCTCTCTCTCTTCCTCTCTCTCACACTGTTTCTCTCTTTCTCTTTTCCTTGTATCTCACTCTTTCTCTCTCTCTCACTCACTCTTTTTCTCTTTCTCTGTCTTCCTCTCTGTCTTTCCTTTTTCTCTTCTTTTCCTCTCTCTCACTCTTTCTCTCTTTCTCTCTCTCTCCATCTCCTTTTCTGGACGCATTACGCACCATCTTATCTTTCTTTTTGTCTTGCAGGTTGTGATTCACAAATTGTGCACTTGTATGTTCTCATCCATTACTGATTCCATACTATGTTTCAGATGACTAAGCTTGATGATCCATAGTATGTTTCAGATGACTAAGCTTGAGGGCTGCCCTATATCCCGCCACATGGTTGGAGATACACCAGTGGCAGAAAGGTGAGCTTTGAGGATTTTCTCCACAGTGTCAACACTCACTCTCCATCTCTTCCTTTCTGTCACTCACACTCTTTCTCTCTCTCTCACTCTCTATCTCTTCCTTTCTCTCCCTCACACTCTTTCTCTCTTTCTCTGTCTCTTCCTCTCTCTCTCATTCTTTCTTTCACTCTCTTCCTCTCTCTCACTCTTTCACTCTCTCTCTTTCTCTCCCACACAGTTTCTCTCTCTCTCTTTTCCTTGTATCTTACTCTTTCTCTCGCTCACTCTTTCTGTCTTCCTCTCTCATTAAAAAAAACGCGGGAACCCGCGACCCCAGCGCGAATTGCGCCGATATTTTACAAAAAAAAATGCTTTCTTTGGCCCTGAGGTTCCTTCTGGGACCCCCTGAGCAGGCCTAGGGGGTCAGGGTGTTTCTACCCTGTCCCCTTCTCTTGTTTTATACCTTTGTTTCTCTGCTTTCAGGTGACTCGCTTCTACCGAGTCACTAGACGGCTGCCAACACTTCCTGGTTTGGAGTGTTGACAGACAATCACAGTGAAGCTCGTGCACGGGACTTAGGCTCCGCCCAGATAGCGAAACTTTTATTTTTCTAATTTCTCAGCAACTACTGAACGGATTTACACCATTTAAAAAAAAGGTCGCTTTCTGATCCAAGCACTACCTTTTTGCCAAATTTGGGGTAATTCCGTTCAGTAGTTTTGGCTCTAGCCTTGCACAAATTTTCCTATGGGAAATTGATTTTTTGACTCTTATTCTTTGAGTTTCTCAAAAACTACTGAACGGATTTACACCATTTATAAAAAGGTCTCTTTCTGAACCAAGCTCTACCTTTCTGCCAAATTTGGGGTAATTCCGTTCAGGAGTTCGGGCTGTAGCTCGTCGCAAAAGTTCCAATGGAAATTAACATGGAGAAAACGCGTTTTGGGACCCCCCTTTTTTCTCAGCCTCTGCTTGATGAATCACCCCCAAACTTTCAGGATAGGAGCTGACCTGGATAGACTTTATTTTGGGAGAATTTCGCGAAGATTCACCAAATGATGCCAAAGTTATTAGCAAATCAAAAAATGCTTTTCCTATGGAAACTAGGTTGAAACTATAACTACCTACTGGCGACCGCCAGTAGGGGAGATATATATATATATATATATACATCACATTTTTTCGTCTTATTTTTGTGAGAAAAAATCTCTTTTACATTATTTTGAAACCACACCAATTTGGTCACATAGTTTACCAATAGGCACTAGTCCTTTATGACATGTAAACATATGCGAAACTACACCTTTGCATATTCACCACTGGTTATTGTCACGAACAAACAATGAAAAGAATTGTATTGTTAATTTATTTTCTGTACTTCTCTGGAATTGTAATTCTGCAAATATTTACAATTATACTAAACTGTTGTATTATGTACAAACAAACTACCAATTGTTTATTTCTTCTATGTCTATGCATTAAAAAAGTGTACTCACCCTTTTTAACTGGTGCAAATGGAGACTATGGTCATGTGACCAAGACCACGGACGTGGTCGAAACGCGTCGTCCTCTTCTGCCCTGTGAGGAATAAAGCTGCTTTGATGATCGAGTGGGCTCGTGTGGATTCTTTTCTTGGCCAGGAATCAACTGTTTCGAAATAATTCGGCGGCGGCGACCGCCAGCGAAGCCCCGACTCGCTAGGAAGGGTGCTCTCCCTCCGTCCATCCTCCGATTGGTTCCTGATAAACGTGAGCACCCGCCGGCTGATTGTCAGGTTCTTATGGCGAACAATATCAACTACGATAAACGATAAACGAGTGAACTAACCGACAACCAAGGAGCCCGGGTAAGGCAGCGGCGCACTGTGGTGAACAGCGCGAGCACTTCCTGAAATCCCGCCTTGTTCGTCGTTACAACCAGGGAGAGGAGGCAAGGCGCTGCGCGCTCTCGTATGCGGCCCCCTTCCGTGTACCTCGTTCCCTTGACAACCGGGAACAGAAAACAACGAGCGCATCGGCGCGTTCGTCCTTCTGTTCTCCGCTTCCAGTACAAATCACGCCATAACCTGCACAGACCAGAGTTTACGTGAGCCATTGGGCTCAATACGTACGATCATCACCAGAGCAGAGTGCAAACAAGGCACTTTTTCTTTCATATCATTGAAATCATGGCAGACGAGTTTATGAAGGGGCGTGAGGAATCCGCCAAGGCAATTTTCAGTAAAACTCAGTCCAATGCACAAACAGGTAATGCCAAAACGGAAACCATACAAATCAACCTGAAACAAAAAATCAATATCTTGGAGCGTCTAAGACGGAAAGAGATCAGTAGATGGTGGGAAGCAACTGCCTTGCAGAATTATGTGGATGTTAACCGTATTCCCCGGGGACTGCGGATCTTTATCACCCCCACGCTGTCAATACCTAAACCACAGGTATTAAAAGACTGGGTCGATAACACAACAGCCTGCTCAAAGAGAATGATAGAGATACTGATCATGAATGCCTGGGATGAACATAAAGATTTACTCAAACAAATCCAGGATCTTATGGAGGATTTCAGAAAAGAAAGTAATCAAAAGGAAGTTGATGAAATGATCAAAACAGTCGATGATCGCATGAAAAACTTTGAGAAAGACGTCATAGCAAGAAAACAACGAAAGTTTACACGAGATGAAAAAGACTATGCGTCAGGGCGAATATTAACTTTCGCTAAGAAATTTGACAAAATAAGAACAAACCTTGCAAAAGATCAAACACTGAGTCTCCTTGAGTCAAGCAGGGAAGGATCTACGACCGACCTCAGCTCAGACCTAGAATCCTCTGACAGTATTGCTTCAATGAGTACCGACCAACAGGTTTTTTCCAAGGAGTTACGGCTTCTCCAAAAAGCAAAGGAACAATCAAACCGTGGGAGACCGAAAAGAAAAAAGCAAGAAAACACAGACAAAACCACAAGAGAAACATCAGACGCAGGAAACTCAAGGACAACTGGAATGGGAACAAGAGGCCAGAAGACATCAACACTATAATGGAGGACAATACATCAAAAATGACGGTAATTAATTTGACTAAAAAAGTACTTAACAAAGATGAAATCAATGTATTAGAATTAGGCTTATCCTTTTGTCCAGAGATGCGTTTTGATTATGCACAGGCACGTGTTGACTTATATAAATTTGAAAGGAAGTTGAAATTATGTAAAATGCATGCTAACAAAAAACCCGAAACAACATTAAGAGTACCAACTACTGACAATGGGGGTTTATCGATTGGTGACATACCCACATTACATACCATAACAACCCTGGGGGAAACAGAATCTTCAGTGGGTACTGATAGGATGGTTGACCCCCTTGAATGCTCCCAGATATCCCAGATTATTACTACCCTTGATTTAGATACTAGGGAGACCACTAGTACAGCATTTAAAGCCAAATCTAAGTATATTCCAACATTGGCCAAAGATAACATTGATGTCTTTAGTGACCTAGTGGCACAAGATTTCCTTGATCTTCTCAAAAAGGAAAATTCACAGAGTAACATACTGACTAAGAACCAGTGGAGGGTGGTCAACAGTTTACAAAAAGATCAGGAAATAGTGATCAAACCCTCCGACAAGGGAGGTAATGTTGTCATTATGACAAGATCGATGTATACCAAAGAGGCATTACGCCAGTTGAATAACCCTACATGCTATTGTAAAGTAGACAGAAAATACACTAGTGACCTAAAAAGAACTTATCATGACAAACTTCAAACTTGGCATGATAAAGGCCTACTTTCATGGGACGAGAAACAATTCCTCACAAATAATACTCCAACAACCCCGACACTTTACCTTCTTCCGAAGGTACATAAAGACATGATCGAACCTCCAGGGAGACCTATCGTCTCATCAAAAAACAGTTTGCTTGAAAATACTAGCACATATGTGGATCACTTCCTTTTTCCCTTTGTCAAAGATCTCTCATCCTATCTTAGAGATACCACAGATTTTCTATTGAAAATCAAGGATGTTAAACTAGGAACAAATCATTGGATGGTTTGTCTGGACGTAGAGGCATTATACACCAGCATCAGACATGATGATGGTGTGAAAGCCTGCAAATTCTTTCTCAAAAAACGTAGAATAGAACTTCTGGAACACACACTCATGCTTTTAGACATGATCAATATCTGTCTAAAAGAGAACGTTTTCATGTTTGAGAAGGAATTCTATAAACAACTACAAGGCACTTCCATGGGCACCTGCTTCGCTCCCAGCTATGCCAATCTTATGGTAGGCTGGTGGGAGAAGCAGGTGCTCTGGAACGAACAAACTGAACATTGGACTCTATGTGTATCAAAATGGCTCAGATACATTGATGACATCTTTTTTGTATGGGAAGGAACTGAGGCTGAACTCAATCTGTTTATCAATTGTCTTAATCAGAATGATGTCAATCTCAAATTCACTAGACACTACAGTCAAGAATGTGTCGATTTCCTTGATCTGAAACTCAGTAATGATAACGGCAGAATTAGCACTAATCTTTTTAGGAAGAAAACAGCAGGAAATTCAATCCTGCATGCTGCCAGTGCACACCCACCGAGTTTCAGGTGGGGAATCCCCTATAGTGAATTTCTAAGAGCTAAGCGTAACTGCAGTACCAACCCAATGTATGAAAAAACGAAGCAGGAAATGAAAATGAGATTCAAGGAAAGAGGGTACCCCAGAAAAGCGATACTGCAGGCTGAAAAAAGAGTGGATAGTCAATCAAGGGATGAAATTCTCAACAAAACCAAACAGACTGTAATTATTCAGACCACTCCCAAAAAAACAGTAAGATTCATAACCAAATATTGCAGTCAATCCAATCAGATGCGGAGTATCCTGAAAAACAGATGGGACATCCTTAAACAGGACCCAATCTTGAGAAATGAAATAGGGGCCACCCCATCAATTACATACATGAGAAGTCCATCTCTCAAAGACATGCTGGTACATAGCCATTTACAAACGAAAGAAATAAGCTGGCTTCAGCAAATGAAGGGTTTCCGAAAATGTGGGAATTGTAAGGCTTGTAAAAACAGCAATAATGTATCAGAAGTCACACTCAAAAGAACAAAAACGCTCTGGAAAATTCCGAAACTCATTACATGCAATACTGACTTCGTGGTGTATGCAATAGTATGTCCTTGCCAGCTATGGTATATCGGATCAACCACCTTTCCGATTAAAAAACGTATCCTAGAACACTGGCGAGCAATCACGAATTGCGACCAAACTTACCGCACGGCAAGACACTTCTCGAAGGAACATGGGGCCGACTGGACCAAAGCCAAATATTTTGGATTGGATACAGTCAAACCCAATACTAGAGGAGGGAACCGTATTGCTTCTTTACGCAAACTTGAATCACGTTTCATCCTCCTAGCAGGCACCAAATTTCCGGATGGCCTGAATCAGGACGAGGAACTTTATTCCCACCTTTAATGAGACACCAATTGATACTGATACATAAAGACCTTGGTGGGCTACTCATGCCCTACCCATTTCTCTCTCCCCCTTTTTTAAAACCCCCCTCTAAAAACAAAAATGCACTTTCGTTTTTTCTGATTATAATTTATTGAATGTACAGGATTTAGGAAATCACATGTAATCAGTGAATGTGAAATATAGCTATGTCCTTGAACAATAGTTGTGTTAAACTATGTTATTAATCCAATCTGTCTCTTTGATTCTATACAGGAACATCACTATGAATTCACCTGTATCTCACATCAGTGATAGAATTACGAGCACCGGAGTTCTCCCTACTCCAAGTCAACATTTGGATAGATGTTAAAGGGCACTAAACCCTTCATCACATTTTTTCGTCTTATTTTTGTGAGAAAAAATCTCTTTTACATTATTTTGAAACCACACCAATTTGGTCACATAGTTTACCAATAGGCACTAGTCCTTTATGACATGTAAACATATGCGAAACTACACCTTTGCATATTCACCACTGGTTATTGTCACGAACAAACAATGAAAAGAATTGTATTGTTAATTTATTTTCTGTACTTCTCTGGAATTGTAATTCTGCAAATATTTACAATTATACTAAACTGTTGTATTATGTACAAACAAACTACCAATTGTTTATTTCTTCTATGTCTATGCATTAAAAAAGTGTACTCACCCTTTTTAACTGGTGCAAATGGAGACTATGGTCATGTGACCAAGACCACGGACGTGGTCGAAACGCGTCGTCCTCTTCTGCCCTGTGAGGAATAAAGCTGCTTTGATGATCGAGTGGGCTCGTGTGGATTCTTTTCTTGGCCAGGAATCAACTGTTTCGAAATATATATATATACATATATATTACCTACTGGCAGTCGCCAGTAGGTAGTTATAGTTAGGACCAAGTTTCCATAGGAAGAGCATTTTTTGTTTTCCTTATAACTTTGGCGTCGTTTGATGAATCTTCATGAAAGTTTCCAAACTAATTCTTTGTTCATATCAGCTCCTATGTGGGAAGTTTGGGGGTGATTCGTCAAGGGGGGGCCGAGAAAAAAGGGGCTGTCCCAAAACGTGTTTTCTCCATGTTCATTTCCATAGGAAACTTTAGACAAGGCTACAGGTCGAACGGGTGAACGGAATTACCCCAGATTTGGCAGGGAGAAGGGTATTGGTCTAGAAAGCACGCGTTTGTTTATTTGGTGTAAATCCGTTCAGTAGTTTTTGAGAAATATCGAAATTTACAGGTATCGATATTTGGGAATTCTGCCATTTGATTGGCTGAGGAGTTACAAGCACGGGCTTGCTGCTTATTGGCTGCGAGCGGTTGCAACTAGGAAGTGTTGGCCGCCATTTTGTGATTCCGTTGAAGCGAGTAAGGGGAAAAAAGGGTGAAAAGAGTAGGAAAGAGGAGGGTAGGAGTGCTGTGAGGTCTGTGGGGTGGTTAGGGTGTGCTATATAGGGAGTGTGAAGCGATGTATTCACCCCTACCGGTGTGAAAGTGCTGTTTTGCCCAGAGTGAGATGGTGCTAAGGTGAGGTGGGGGTACACCTGGGGATGAAACCATGAGCTGATTGCTGTAAACTGATGTGCTCTGGGCGCTGTAGGATACTGGCCACTGTAGCATAGCTGTGAAAGTGGTGTTAATATGGGTTTAGAGTATAGCGGTGGGAGCTCTGTGGGGTGGTTAGGGTGTGCTATACAGGGAGTGTGAAGTGAAGTATTCACCCCTAGCGGTGTGAAAGTGCTGTTTTGACCAGAGTGAGATGGTGCCAAGGTGAGGTGCCAGTACACTGGGGGATGAAACCGTGAGCTGATTGCTGTAAACTGATGTGCTCTGGGCGCTGTAGGATTCTGGCTGCTGTAGCATAGCTGTGCAAGTGGTTTTAGTATGGGTTTAGAGTATAGCGGTGTGAGCTTTGTGGGGTGGTTAGGGTGTGCTATACAGGGAGTGTGAAGTGAAGTATTCACCCCTAGTGGTTTTAAAATGCTGTTTTGACCAGAGTGAGATGGTGCTGAGGTGAGGTACCAGTATACTCAGGGATGAAATCGTTAGCTGATTGCTGTAAACTGATGTGCTCCTGGCGCTGTAGCATACTGGCTGCTGTAGCATAGCTGTGCAAGTGGTGTTAGTATGGGTTTAGACTATAGCGGGAGTGGGAAGCAAACTACTCACCCCTACCAGTCTGAAGACTCAAATGGAGTGTTTTAGCAAGCAGGAATAAAGCAATAATGGTGAAGAATATAATGCAGAATGTCGCAATGCCACAGAAGACAAATGGTGAAATCAGGTGTGTTTAAGAAAGTGGCTGTGTGGGATAAAGTGATGGAGTCTGCAAGTTATATAAAAAGTGTCTTTATGTAAGTGCCATAAATGGAACCACTGGTGCAAGAGCTAAGTCATCCAGCCGAGGCAAACTCCAACCGCTTCTGCTGTATTCAAACCTAAGCTCCTGCATCAGTCAATTCCACATTATATGTTACAGTTCCATGTGACATAAACAATACCTATTAGACATGAATGACTGTAAATTGTAGAATGAAAATAAAGGTAGGATACGATTACCACATTGTGCTAACCAGTTCCTAAACAATGCCGTGTTTTTTGATCTTGACCGCCAGTTCGTGAGCAGAGGCTGAGGATGAGCTAATTTGTGTGAAAGGGCTTCGTGGATAAGAGGCAGGCAGAGAGACGTGTGTACAAAGAATAGATATGGTTTAAAATTGGATGTCGGGTTTAGGCTAATTTAGCAAGTAAATAGCGTATTTGCATAGGCCATACATCATCCATCCCTGGTTAGTGTGGAGAGGTAAGGGCCAATAATGAAAACAGAGATCAAATGCCTAAGCATACTTAGAAAGTTATTATATGAAAATAGTTCAATTGAAGTGTATTAAAAAATGTAATAGGAAAAAGTCAAAAAAGTTGGAAAAAATCAATCCAAAAATAAAGTGAATTTCTTACAAGTCTTGGAGATTGCAGTCCGGAAGTTCTTCAGCGGCTTGAGATGCGTAATGTTCCAAGAGGCGATTGTTGCCATCGTGTGAGAAAAGCAAAGCGATCCAATTCATATCCTCGAAGGGACAGTAATGATCCTTGAATGTTGGAGCGGCAATTTGAATTGGCAGGCAATCTGCGATGTTGTTAAAGGTCGCACGTTGCAGGAGAGCTTTCGCGGCTGCGCAGAAATCCCATACCGCCAGGATACCTTTTTGCATTGCATCCACCATTGCTCCACTGCCCGAACAATCAAGTTCATGGTTTTCAAGATACGCCATTACCTGCTGGATATCGGGAGCGTTTGCTGGGATGTTGGCAAGGCATAGATCCATTCTCCAGTGATTGGGCAAGTTTTGCAATAAAAAGATGGTTGCACGCAGATTGTATATGTGTAAATAAATGTCATGTTGTAGCTGGCTCCGATAATAGATAGAGGCAGGCAGCCGAAAAGTTGTTCCATTTTTTCATGGTATTGATGTAGCTTCGCATAGAGGCATATTCTGCCGGACATGCTTGTTACCACAGGGAGCGTAGCCATTTTTAACAAGTTAACATAGTAGTAGGATGGCCGCAAACAGAGCGAGAATTATGGGCACTGTTGCTGTTATTTCAGAGATGATCGAATTAATGAATTTTGGTATTAGACTAAAAACAGTTTGAAAGTCTGTGAGAAGGCCGGAGGAGACAATGTTAAAAAAGTGTGCCAGACCTTAAATGTCAGATGTGTTGAAAATTGTGTGACAATTCACAAAGTGTAATGGGAGGTTCGTATTTAAAAGGGACTGTATTTTACTTGAAGTTTGTGCTATCTGCAGTCGATTAATTACTTTTGGAGAAGTGCGGGACACTTCTGTTTGAAACAAAAGCGCTTTCAGTTTGCTCCGTTTAATAAAATCTGTTTTCAAAATAGGTATTGAAGGCCAAGTTGAACTTTGGGAGTTACTTTGTGTGGGTGGGAATAGAGATTGCCAGAGGAAGTTATCAGGTTTGAAACAGTAAGGACATACGGTATGCCAGCTCACATTGCGTAGCAGTCCATGTTATTAAGAAGCAGATAACTGCCGTTAGAAAGCTGTGTGAATGTTGGTCTGATTGTGGGAGTTGGCGTGCTTTTAAGAAAGCACGCAAGATTGGGGGCTGTAAGCTTAGAAGCGTCGTGCAGTTGGACATTCTTCCATAGTAATGAATGACTGCCATTGTGGTCGCACTTTTCACCTGTGAGAAAAACTTCTGTATCCTCTTTAAGACAGCGATATGTAAATGGGAGAAACCACTGCTCGTAAATAAACGCGCTACCTTATATAATCACATACAACATGACAAACAACATGTACACCTAGCAGACACAACAACACTATGTACTGTGGGAACCGTGGCTAGCCATGTACACACCCAAACATGGCATGGCACCTCTGCCACACAATGCAGAATGCGCGGAGAGATGGGAGCAAAGTATGTGCGAAGGTGGCAAGTGATTCTCGATAATAAAAGTATACAATGCAAAGTATTGAGGGGATGTGCCGGAGAGACTGGAGTATGCAGAGCACAGACATTTACATGTCAACATACACTGATGGTCTATTGAGTGAAGTCGACAGTCGACGCAACCATGATAGTACAGTCAGTAGGGAAGATTACGAAAACATAGCGCGTACGTGCCCCCTCCCCCCAAAATCTTTAGTGTAGTGGGCTGTCTCGGCATACGCAAGGCTAGCGTAGGGGTATGAATAAACACGTTTCTCTGGGTGTGGTTCTCTTCCGGAATGGTAAACATGTCTGTCAGGTCTGCGCAGCTTACACCGCCAGGAGGCTGACGCCATAAGCGAGGGTGGCTGCGGGAATAATGCTCTCAGCCTGCTGCTACCCAGGAACCGTCATGGCCGCTGTGAAGCACATATGCCCCACAGTTCACCTTTCAACACCATCGTATGTGAAAGAGGGCCCACCACGTGCCGGCGGAAGCTCCTGGGCCGAGGTCTGCGAGTTGGGAGGCTCCTGAGATCAATGCTGGCTACCGCGACACAGGCAGACAGAGCCCAGCCTGAGGCCCAGCACCGTGAAGTGCTCTGTATACTACTAACACAGTAGTCGAAGAGGTACCAACAGTAGAACGGTGTCTTGATCCCACAATGGACGATGTTAGAACTGCATCTGAGAGTGCAGATGAAAGTACTCCTTTCGACCAGCTGTAACCAACTCTAGGTCCCAACAGTGGAAGGGTGTCTTGATCCCACAATGGACGATGTTAGAACTACATCTGAGAGTGGAGATGAAGGTACTCGCTTCGACCAGGTGCAAGCAACTCTAGGTCCCAACAGTGGAACGGTGTCTTGATCCCACAATGGACGATGTCCGATATTAGCTGCTGCTTGTGAATTTTCACAGAAGTCCCTGCGTTGACGTGCATCAGACTCTGTGCTTTCCGTAGCTAAGTGCTGCACATGAATATTGTGCTTGGTTGACACCAGTCGGTGGAGTACACCGCAGTACAGTAGGTCTGAACAGTGGAACGGGCCTTGATCCCACAATGGACGATGTTAGACCTGTATCTGAGAGTGGAGATGAAGGTACTCCCTTCGACCAGGTGCAAGCAACTCTAGGTCCCAACAGTGGAACGGTGTCTTGATCCCAAAATGGACGATGTCCGATATTACTTGCTGCTTGGTTTTGACAGAACTCCCTCCGTTGAGGTGCATCAGACTCTGTGCTTCCGTAGCTAACTGCTGCATGATTATTGGGCTTGGTTGACTGCAGTCGGTGGAGTACACCATGGTACAGCATGTGGAAACAGTGAAATGGGGTGTTGATTCTTTGATTGAGGATGTCAGAAGTTAAAGTTTGTGATGATTTCTGTGTACCCACTCCGATCAGGTGCAAGCAACTGCATGCTTCCGAATCCAACGGCACGTGGCTGTGAGGCGTTAATGACAACTGCTTCTGGCCTACAGTGCGGTCAGCAGGGCTCACAATTCAGATGGAGTGGTGATTGTTTAATTACAGAATCCAGTAGGCAACTAACTACAACGTCTATTGAAATATACACAATAGCCTTTTAGTATACTTGCTTGAAGACGTTTTTTAAGATGACTTATAGGTCTAGTACAATGACCAAATTCTTCTTGGTAGTGGTAAAGAACACTGAATAACAGTGGACAGCAGAGATCGGAATTCGAATTGTTTTGATTTATTTATTGCAGAGTTTTGTGTAATTTATGTTGTTGTATTTTGTAAAGAGGACGTGAGAAAAAGTATTCATGGAAGACTGTGCTCACTACTGCCTTCAATTTACACTGCAGACACCAGTGTTCACAATTCAGATCGAGTCGCTATTGTAGATGACGCATTCCTGTAGGCAAAAGACATTGCTCCAGTGCGCTCTGTCCGCACCACGCATATGCATCATCACAGGGTCCGCACACGTTTTTTGGCAAACTGGGCAGCTCAAGTCAACGCCACGTGGCTGTGGGCCCTTGCTGACCGCTCTCTGGCCTACACTGCAGACAGCAGTCTTTACAATTCAGATCGAGTCACTACTGCAGATGATGTAGTGTTGTAGGCAACAGACATTGCTCCTAGTACGGCCCACCCGCAGCACGCATCATCGCTGGCTGTGCACATGCTGAATGCTTTTGATGTGGCTATCTAAGTGCACTAGACCTGATGGTCCCTTTATGATGCAATCTTTTCTGTATTATTTCACATCTAGTGTCCCTACCTTACTGCAGCACAAACTATTGACCCTTTTATTATTGAATCTCTGTGTGTGATCCAATGATTACTGTTGTAGTTGATGCTAGCAGCAACCATTCCCTGAGGGCTGCTTTACACTCACCCCACACGCACCCAGCACAGACGTCACTGGATATGTAACCCTGGTAATAAAAAGGAGTCAAGCGCACGTGCCCGTACCCACTTCCACTATCTATCTGTGTCCGTGTGTTCATTATGTATGCGTGATACTGCCCCTGGGCCGTAACACATTACATTGTGCTGTGGACAGCGTATGCAACCATGTTACCTCTGGCAGTGGGGAAAAGTTCTGTTATGTAGCTTTTAGATGCATGGCTATCACAGGTGGAAGGCTACTTTACAGAGCATGAATATTGATGAAGATGATGGTTGCATGTTGTGTGTACTGTCAGATATGTGTACATAGCAAAAAGTTTTCAAAAAAGCTCTGTAAGCAGAAGAGGAATCTCTCATCAAACGCTGTAGAGAGAATGGCGAAAATGGGTGGGGTCCTCCAACTGTTACAATGGGAAATGTTATGAACCAATCAAATGCTTGTCTTTAAGGTCACATGGCAATCGCGCAGCAAGCGTGCAAGGAGGCCTCACCCAACGCGATTTTGAGAAAATATTACCATAATATAAGTTTATTACAGTTAGAAATATATAAATGTTTAAAATATTTTAGATTATCGCTTGTTCTCATATAGACTTTAAACTTATTTAGATATAGTTTTGAGACAAAAAAAATAAGGGAATTGCGTTCCCGGCGCGACACCATACGTCTATGATGTAACACAAGGCCTTGCAGCGTGCACTCGTCGCATACGCAACACGCAGTGGGCGTGACCCCATACGTACATGACGTAAGGCGCGGCTTGGTACTGCGTACCCGTTGCATACCAAAGTAGCAGCTGGCGCGACCACATATGTATATGATGTTACGCGGGACGCGGTGCCACGAACCCGATGGATATGAAATGCGCATCCTTTACGAGTTTAGCAATATGGCAGATAGTATTCGCGTGCTGATGGAGCTTGTACACTACTGGTACGGGACTTCAGTTTTCTCAAAAAAACAACAAAGCGATATACATACTTTTTTTGAAGATATAAAACATTACATATTTTTCAAATTAAAAACAAAAAAGGATAATAGAGTTTGAAAATATTACAAAAAAATAGAAAAAATATAGTGTTTATAAATATTAAAATATGAAATTAACATTTACAAAACCTTTGAAATTCACTGAAAAAACAATAGGTTTTACAGACGTCATAGTTAGGAATTAGCATTTACAAAAACCTGATGTCATCAGTGATGTCATCAGTGATGTCATTGATCATGTCATGAGTGATGTAATATGTGACGTCATCACCTGTGCATTGCGGGCGCGCGAGTTATAGTTAGCTCAACTAACTATAACAGGCAAATTTCTCTGGTTTTATATGAGTCAAATGTCCAAATAACTATAACGTCCCTGAAACCTATGGTTTTTGCAGTGAATTTCTAAGGTTTTTAAAATGCTAATTCCGAACTATAACATCTGTAAAACCTATGTTTTCTTCAGTGAATATAAATATATATGTATATATAGAGGTAAACGATTGGATGCATTAGTTGTTGTTCACAACAATAATTTCCACTATAGACACTATTTACACTGTATATATGTATTATACGAGCATTTGGTCCACAAATTTTAAAATATGAACGAATTTTAGTTAACATGACCTCTTTTATGTCTATGATTATAGCCGAGTATATAGGCCGATACCAAAATGGCGCCAATCAGATTGAAGAAGGCTGCTGTGACAGCCGAAACGCGTCACTCTGTGCTGGGTCGGAGGAGGCTTAAATTGAATAAAAGAGCCTTTACCTGAATAGCCCTCGTGAGCGTGCTCTTTTCCTTAAGTGGAGCTTAAGTGGAGCAGAGGTTTCCTGTTGAGATATATATATATATATTTATACTTACCTGTAAAATAGATAAATGTTGGTGGTATTGTGGTAAAGACATTTGTGGTAAAGGTATATTTGTTGTATAAAATCATTGTTGTTAAAACTTTCGTGGTTAAGAATAATTAGTTGTTAAGGCGTTGTTGTAAAAACTGACGTTATTCCGGAGGTCGTTGTTCCATCATACATCCATCACAGTTCTATTGCATGTGATTGCACCTCATGGTGATTATTGGAATGAAGTAGGCTACATCTTTGAATTCATATTTGTTTTTAGATATACATGGTTCTTCATGTATGTTTGTATAGGAGAGGATCTCTGGAATAAGGAGTAAGGTAATAACTGATGCTGGATTTGTTTAATAGTGGGTGGAACAAGCTTTTTCTCTTTATTCCATATTCCACAGCTTAACTAGTGGACGTTATGGAAGCAATCGCTCAATGTGAATATATTTGTACCTTTTAAAAATACAGAATTTAAAAACCATTTCATGACCGAAGTGAGAATGTTTCATTTCTGACTGTCATTTGATACAAACGTTTGAACTATTCCATACTATCTTGAAATAGTTGGTGATTGGGCACAGAGCACATTTCACTATTATTTTTATATAGTAGGTCTATATTATTTTATGCATTGTTTTTGTCCCGAATATAAAAATGTCTCCTGCAAGAATGGATTCGCTAGGCTATTTTTTAAGCATTCATTATAAGGTTTCTATTTGTATATTATCTTCTAGCCTTGATAAAGTCTTAGGATGATAACCCATATGACAAAACATGTTTGGCTGGAGGTTTTCTAAAAAGTTGCGAATAATATGTGACACCCTGGAAAACATTTGAATGTGTTGGGAACAGTGCTTAATTTGTAAAAAAAAACATAAGTCCCAGGGCACTCATCAGGAGCCCACTGCAGCTTGCACCACACATTGCCCCTGCCATGCTACCAATGAGAGTAACAGCACAACCACTAGCCATCACACTCCTACCAGTGTGACAATTCAGACTATTTCAAGCCCCCAAAGCTATAAGAATGGCTTGGGCTGCAGGTAATTGTAATTTTTGATGTATATTGAATTAATAATGAACTGTTTTGGGGTCATCTCTAAATTAGACTGATTCCTTTGATATGAGAAGGTGAGTGCTCTGATCAGTTTATTTCTACCTTGGTCTCAGTACTTTTGTAGATCTTAGGTTATTGTTGGGATATACAATCACTGTACTCCCACAGCTTTGGGCTGCTTAATCTAGACCAACACTATGGAGGAGCAAGAAGCTATGATTCAGTAAGAACCTTCAACCTCCCAACCTATCTGAAGTAAATACACTGTGGAAGGTTAACCTATGTTTTTTATTTAAATCCCGTTTTGTCCTGCAAGATAGTTGCATGGCCCGTAGTATATATCCCTTCAGAGCATGAGCTCAATACCCAGGTGAATCAGTATGATCGGCACATCTCTGGGATATATTTGTTGGGTCCTCACCATCAGGTACCACCTTGATGAGTACAGGCCCCAGCTAGGCCCGCAAGTACAAAGGGTTCGCCCTTCTGTGTACAAAGTACTAGAGGGAAGTTGGCACGGAAACTGCAAATACAAAGACAAAGTTTATTAACCTTCAAAGGTGGTCCTACAACCTATACAACACTTTACAGTATTGCACAGAGTAGCACAAATAACTTGTGCACATGGTCCCCTTTTATACACAATAGGGGAGCTTATAAGTAAGCGGATACAACATGAAGCAAGATTTATGGCCTTATATGGACATGTTCAATGCATGATCAATACATGGGTGGGGTTAACAGTTCCTGAGACCCGCGAAAACACATTCAAGCAAAGCCTAATCAGTGACAGATGTGGTCAGTTCTGAACATGCACTAAACGCACAAAGGAGTTATTCATAGACTGTTGCTAGGCAGATCTCAGGAGTGACTAATGAAGAGGTAAGACTCTTCTCGTGCAGAGCACGTGGTTTCATGGCCATACAAAATGGCGGATGGCTAGGCAAAATGGAGTCTGAACATTAGTCAATATAAAGCAGAAAACGTAATTCAGACATGAAGAGCACATGTCTTCAGTGAATGCTTAATCATATCGCTGTTTTATTTACAACAACCTGTGGCCTACTTCTTCATCTGATCCATACCCATCTCACCTAGTATGGGTGGGCGACCTCAACCCGTTTGTAAGCAGTGCTCTTAATCTATGGACTAGGGACTAAGAGTGAATTAAAATTGCCTGCCGGATCCTAATACCTTGTTTAATCAGAAAGTCCTTTGGCAAGATTAAAACCAGTGAGATGTGACAGGGGTACAATGGCCCTAGACATCTAAGGCCGACATGTTTCAGACATTTAATGACCAGTGGGTCTGTCCGCTTTCTTCAGTACCAGTATAGTGTAATAATCCCTATGTGGTGTGGTTTCTAATTTCAACCAATATTACATGTGTTTGTACATAAATTCAGTAAAACAAGCTCGCAACTATACAGACCAGTAATTGGGCTCTTTCCTTGTTATGGTCTGAACTAGAAGATAAAATGCACATAATTGAACAATGCAATTGTAAATGTCTCATAATCATGCACAATCTACCTTTCTGTGTTATGAAACACGCACACAAATTTAAAAATCCCTCAATATATATATATATTACCTACTGGCGGTCGCCAGTAGGTAGTTATAGTTAGGACCTATTTTCCATAGGAAATCTGCAACATTCTATTCCCAATAAGTCTGGCGCCGGTTGACGAATCTTTGCGAAATTTTCCAAACTTTTGGCCAGCTCCGGTCCGCTCCTATCCTGAAAGTTTCGTGGTGATTCGTCAAGCGGGGGCCGAGAAAAAAGGGGGGTCCCAAAACACGTTTTCCCCATGCAATTTCCTATAGGACCTGTTGACGCAGCTACAGCCCAAACTGCTGAACGGAATTACACCAAATTTGGCAAAGAGGTAGTCCTCAGTTCAGACACATGCTTTTTGCATACATGGTGTAAATCTGTTCAGTAGTTCCTGAGAAAATTAGAGTTAAAAGTACACATATATCTATGGCCTCGGAGGATCCGCGCACCCTATGCGCACCCTGAGCGCACCCTCCGCGAATCGTGCGCGCACCCTCTCGATCACGCACTGAATGCTAATTGCCTGTCAAGTGTCCGTTAACATTCGAAACCAGGAACTGTTGGCAGCCATTTTGTGCCTCGGTAGAAGCGAGGCTGATTAAGTAAGGGAAATAAGTGTGTGAAAGATGTAAAGGGGGCAGGGTAGAAATATTCTGACCCTCTAGTGTTGCTTAGGGGGTCCCAGAAGGACCCCCCGGGGCCCCCCCTTTTTTTTTTTTTAAACGGCACAATGCGCGCAGGGTGCGCAGATCCGTCCGGGAAAAAAAAAAACCCGAAGCGCGGACTTCCGTGCTTCCTTAATAATTAGCCCCCGGGGGGGCCAAATCCCGGGGTCAAAATCTGTAAAAATTAATGGGGGGCCCCTAAGCCCCCAGGACCACTACCCCCCAGGGCTTTATTGTTTGAGGGAGGGGGGCTGCGTGGCCCCCCTCCTGGAGCCCTCGAGGGCCCTGGGGACCGCCACCCCCCAGGGCCGGCTCCTACATTGTCCTGGGGTGCCCACCCCAGGACACTGTTGTTTGCTATGAGAGGGCGGGAGTCTCCCGCCCTCCCAAAGCAAACTTTGTTTGGATTTTGAAAGAGAGAGCAGGGAAACCTGCTCTCTGTTTCAAAATCCAAACGATATTGCTTTTCCACACGGGGAGCTGCATGTCAGCAGCTCCCCATGTGGAAAAGCAATGCCGGCTCCTGAAGGACGCGGGGAGCTGGCTGGGACCGTGGGGGCGTTGGGGCTCCCCCCACGGTCCCCAACGTGTTTTAATAAACCCCGGGGGATGGGGTCCCCGGGGATACTAAAAATTAGTGGTAGGGGCTATTTCTTTTTTTTTTACGGTACAATTAGGAGTCGCACATCCTAACGCGTTGGGTGCACGATTTCTTTCGCGTAGGGTGCGCGGTTCCTACCACGTTGGGTGCGCGACTCCAAGGAAAAAAACTGAAATGTTTTGGAGATAAACATCAAGCTTAAGTGTTTTGTTCTTGAGTGGCTCTAAAAAGAGCCGTTGTGTTCATTGAGAGTTTTTGGTACTTATAAGTAAGTACCTATACAGAGTCTAAAGTTGTTGAGGAAGACTCTGTTTCCTTCATCAGTAAAGTGTACTCCATCTCTCCTATACATCTATTGCATATGAAAGCGCAGATTGTTATTGTAAATGGACCCCATTCTATAGTCTCGGAGAAAAGCAGAAACAGATTTATTCACATGTTTCCTGGCTTTCTCAATCTGTGGACAAAAATGATTCGACCAGTTCCATTTCTGCCTTTGGCATATGTTAGAATACACAAAGGCAGTTTTGGGAAAAAGTGAAATCAATTCTGCAAAGGTGTCCTTCATAAGCATTTCCAGACCTACCCCAGTCAAAGTGCCTAGGTCATTGCCACCACAGTGCACTATTATGAGGTCAGGGTGTTGGAGATGCATAAAGGATTTTACCAATGGCATCAATTGGTGCCACTTTAACCCTCTCTGTCCAATCCATGTAATGTCTACATTTGGCAAACCTAGGTCTTTGTGAATGCCTTTGTTTTCTGCTTACCTTTGGCTCCAGAAAATATAGCTGTGTCCCTCAATCCACACTCTAAGCATCTTGAAGGGAGGTCTGGATGCACTCAGATGGTCTCTGTAAATGAAATGGCAGTTTGAAAAGTAAGAGTTTTCTAAAATGGTGGCTAAGATGCAGTTTTGAAAAAAGACAAGAAATCATTGGTTGTTTGACAACCTTCTACACTGAAAACTAGGGTGCATGTTTCTGTTTTTTAAACGCATGATTCTTATTGGTTAACAAAAACTGATTGAAAGGAACATTATATATGATAAGCTGATATGTTGAAAAGTCAAGCACACTTGCTGTTTTGATTAGCAACATTGTGTGCTGAACTTGTGACCTGTGTGCTCAGTTAAGTGTTCCATGACCTGTTTCTATGGTAACAGGCAGAAGGCAGATTGGGGGTAAGGTTCAAATTTATGTCATTTGGAAAGGGTTGAAATGTTTAACCAATAGAAATGTGTGTTAGCTTTTGAATTAATGTGGGAAGGAATGTGATTTGATGTTTGCATGTATATGTGTGCAAAATAAGAGGGAAACTTTGCCATTCTTTGGTTTTGCTGACAGGTGCACAGTGCAGAGATTCTGTATAGGAAACTCTGGTGTGTGACTGACATACTTCTTAATCTACAACACAACTTGAAAGGTGAGTTATTTAATTGTGAGGGGATGTATGTGGTCTATTTTGATTTTATTCAGACTAATGTATTTCTCCTGTTGAAGTGCAGGGAGTCTACAATCTTTTTGTCAGTGTGTGTGCATGTAGAAACCATTCCGTGATAAGCATTTCTGTTTTTTATGTGTTTGCAGACATATAACTGTGCTGTTTTTATGTTTTGGTAGAATTAGACATATCGTAAAGAAAGAGTATGCAGTTCCTCAGAGAGACGGGGGAGTGATGGTGTAGAGAAGAGACCGTAAGAAAGGGGAATTCCTCTATTCGGAACTAGGGTCCTCACACACCCAGCAAGCTAGGTGTCATGCTTCATCATATGGACCTGCTCCTCGTCGGGCCGGCGCTGCAATGCCTGACGGGCACCCTAAAAGGGGCTCTTTAGCGGAGATCTTTTGTTCCTGGCCGTATGATGCAGTGTGTGTGAGAGGGACCTAGTGGTGTAGATGTGAGTGCAGGTGTGTGGTTAAAACAAGTTGGAAAGTCCAGAAATATAATTTTATTGAAAGTGGCTCTCCACCTGATTAAAAAATGAAAACAGAGTGGCAGCTAGCTGATATTATGATTCAGCATGGCTATGCTCTTCTGTGGTGGTCGACATGTTTCTTGCCCGGTGGTCCTATTGATCCGTGGCAATTCTTCAGGACCTACTGAACTGTCAATGATCTACACAACGTGGTAAGTACAAATGTTACCTGCCACACGTTATATGGAAAACGATCTCGCCATATGTCTAAGGGGACCTATTGTGGTGTGATACCTTGCTCCTATCCGTGGCCGTGGCGCCACCGGGACACCAAGATTCTGGTGTCTTGAAGGTTGCTGCCGGAATGGGCTGTCAACCTACCCTCGCGCCACTCGACCCGGGTATTCCCGGGTCGAGTGGCGCGGCCACGGATAGGAGCAAGGTATCACACCACAATAGGTCCCCTTAGACATATGGCGAGATCGTTTTCCATATAACGTGTGGCAGGTAACATTTGTACTTACCACGTTGTGTAGATCATTGACAGTTCAGTAGGTCCTGAAGAATTGCCACGGATCAATAGGACCACCGGGCAAGAAACATGTCGACCACCACAGAAGAGCATAGCCATGCTGAATCATAATATCAGCTAGCTGCCACTCTGTTTTCATTTTTTAATCAGGTGGAGAGCCACTTTCAATAAAATTATATTTCTGGACTTTCCAACTTGTTTTAACCACACACCTGCACTCACATCTACACCACTAGGTCCCTCTCACACACACTGCATCATACGGCCAGGAACAAAAGATCTCCGCTAAAGAGCCCCTTTTAGGGTGCCCGTCAGGCATTGCAGCGCCGGCCCGATGAGGAGCAGGTCCATATGATGAAGCATGACACCTAGCTTGCTGGGTGTGTGAGGACCCTAGTTCCGAATAGAGGAATTCCCCTTTCTTACGGTCTCTTCTCTACACCATCACTCCCCCGTCTCTCTGAGGAACTGCATACTCTTTCTTTACGATATGATTAATTGGGCATATATGCTGGACCTCCTATAAATAAAAGCCCGTCAGTCCCTCTTTTGATAACTTGGTAGAATTAGACACCAGTCATTGTTTATGTATTTGCAAAATGAGTCATGTTTCTACACTAAAATGTAGTACTCCTAGATTAAGAAATGTGTTTTGGTACAGTGCAAGGGATAGTGTTGTTTGTCTAGAATTACACAGTGAGTCTGTGTGCATTTAAGAATCATTTTGAGAGAAACATTTTGGTACTAATGTGTAGTAGAACATTTTCTGCAATGTGTGCAGTCACCTTACATATTGTAGACTAGTAAATGTATTTTGTACAAGGGATAGTTGGCTGTCTACAATCACACTGTGAGTCTGTGTGCATTTGGGCAATTATAGGGAGAAAAGCATTTGGTGAGATCATGTATTTGCTTGCAGATTACTGCTTTAAAATTTGGTTTGTTGTCAAGTTTGAGTAGCATTAGAGGCCAGTCATTGCTTATGCAATTGCAAAATGAGTCAGGCTTTCACAGTAGTGTGCAGTATTGAAATATGTAGAATGTGTGCAGTCACCTTACCCCTTCCAGAGTAGTGAATGACTTTTGGTAAACTCCTAGGGATAGAGTTGCTTGTCTAGAATCACACTGTGAGTCTGTGTGCATTTGGGTAAGCATTGTGAGAGAAGCATTTCGTAACATCGTGTATTTGCTGACAGATAACTGTTTTAAAACCTGTCATGTTGTCAAGTTTTAGTAGCATTAGAAGCCAGTCTTTGCTTATGCATTGATAAAATGAGTCAGGCTTTGACACTAAAGTGCAGTACTGAAATATGTAGATTGTGTGCAGTCCCCTTACCCCTTCCACAGTAGTGAATGAGTTTTGGTAAACTCATAGGGATAGTGTTGCTTGTCTAGAATTACACTGTGAGTCTGTGTGCATTTGGGAACCATTGTGAGAGAAGCATCTGGGTACTTCATATCTTTGCATACACATAACTGCTTAAAAACCTTTCCTGTTCTCAAGTTTTGGTAGAATTAGAAGCCAGTCATTGCTTATGTATTCACCCAGGAACTCTCCTTGCAATACTGTAAACATTCAGTTAATATCCGAGTAGTAATGGAGTGAGGCAGGCCTTAGCATATGGGTTGATTCAAACGCCTATACACTATGTATGCAGTCCTTTAACCATCTACACACTTGCTTTCACACCTTCAATTCCCCAGTCAATATCCATACACTTCCAGGAAACACCCTGTCACTGCCCTTGCACTACTCTACTGATCCATTCAACACCATGTAGTAATCCATTCACTGTGCGAAAACCCAACCACTTATAAATTCATCCAGTCACTCTCCTTGCAGTACTCTAATGATTCAGTCAGTACTCAGGTACTCATGCAGTGACCCAGGCCTTAGATAATGGACTGCTTCAAATGTCTGTCCAGTATGCATGCAGGCCTCTAACCACCTACACACTTGTCTTTCACACCTTCAATATCCCAGTCAGTATTTATACAGTTCCCGCAAACATCCTGTCACTCCCCTTACATTTCTCCAGTGACCCATTCAGCACCATGTACTAATCCATTTACTGCGCCAAAACCCAAACACTTATAAATTCACGAGGCACTCTCCTTGTAGTTCTCTAATGATTCAGTCAGTACCCAGGTACTTATATAGTGAACCCAGCCTTAGCACATGGACTACTTCAAATGTCTATCCACTATGCATGCATGCCTCTAACCACCTACACAATTGTCTTTCACACCTTCATTTGCCCAGTCAGTATCTATATACTCCAATAAACACCCTGTCACTCACCTTGCACACCTCCAGTGACTCATTCAGCAGCATGTACTAATCTATTCACTGCGCCAAAACCCCAAAACTTAAAAGATTCATCCAGGCACACTCCTTGCAGTACTCTAATGATTCAGTCAGTACCCAAGTACTCATGCAGTGACCCACGCCTTAGCCCATGGAGTGCTTCAAACGTCTGTCCAGTATGCATGCAGGCCTCTAGTCACCTACCCACTTGTCTTTCACTTCGTCAATTAACTAGTCAGTATCTATAAACTCCACTAAACACTCTTTCAGTCCACTTGTACACCTCTACTGACTCATCTGGCACTATGTAGTAATCTATTCACTGCACCAAAACACAAAAACTTAAAAAGATTAACCCAGGCACTCTCCTTGCAGTAGTGTAATGATTCAGTCAGTACCCAGGTAATCATGCAGTGTCTGAGGTCTTAGCTCATGGACTGTTTAAACGTCTATCCATTATGCATGCAGGCCTCTAGTCACCTACACACTTGTCTTTCACTTCTTCAATTAACTAGTCAGTATCTATATACTTCAATAAACACTCTGTCACTCATTTTGCATTCCTCCAGTGACTGATCCAGTACCATGTACTAATCTATTCACTGCGCCAAAACCGAAAAACGTAAAAGTTTTTCCCAGGCACTCTCCTAGCAGTAGTCTAATGATTCAGTCAGTACCCAGGTACTCATGCAGTGAACCATGCATTACCACATGGACTGCTTCAAATGTCTATCCAGTATGCATGCAGGCTTCTAACCTACTATACACTTGTCTTTAACAGCTTGAATTCCCCAGTCAGTATCCATGTACTTCCAGCAAACACCCTGTCACTCCCCTTGCACTCTTCCAGTGACTTATTCAGCACCATGTAGCAATGCATTCACTGCGCCAACACTGAGACACTTATAAATTCACCCAGGCACGCCTCTTGCAATAGTCTAATCATTCAGTCAGTACCTAAGTACTAATGGAGTGAGGCAGGCCTTAGCACATGGATTAATTCAAACGTGTTTCCACTATGCATGGAGGCCTCTAACTACCAACACAATTGTCTTTCAGATCTTCAATTTCCCAGTCAGTATCTATAAACTCCAATAAACACTCTGTCAATTCAATTGCACACCTCCACTGACTCATTTGGCACTAAGTACTAATCTATTCAGTGCGCCAAAAACGTAAAAAGATTCACCCAGTCACTCTCTTTGTAGTACTCTAATGATTCAGTCAGTACTCAGGTAGTTTTGCAGTGATCCAGGTGTTACTCCATGGACTGTTTCAAACGTCTATCCACTATGCATGCAGGTCTCTAGCCACCTACACACTTGTCTTTCACACCTTCAATACCCCAGTCAGTAGTCATACAGTTCCCGCAAACACCCTGTCACTCCCCTTATACTTCTCCAGTGACTCATTCAGCACCCTGTACTAATGTATTTACTGCGCCAAAAAACAAATACTTATAAATTCATCCAGGCACTCTCCTTGCAATACTCAAAACATCCAGTCAGTACTATTGGACTGAGACAGGCCTTAACATATGGATTGATTCAAACACGTATCCACTATGCATGTAGGTCTCTAATCACCCACACACTTGTCTTACACACCATCAATATCCCAGTCAGTATCCATACACTTCTAACAAACACCCTGTCACTCACCCAGTGTCTCTCCTTATAGTACTGTAATCATTCAGTCAGTAAGCATGTAGTCTTTGAGTGAGGCAGGCTTTAGGGCATGAACTGCTTCAAAGTAGTATGCACTATGCATGTAGTGTTTTAACCATCGTCACACTTGTGCTTCAGGGCTTTAGTTTGTTAGTCAGTATCTATATAAAATTTGTTTGTACAGTAATAGAAAAGTATACATTTTAAAGTTATTAATATACATTTATTTGTGATTATTTTTTACAGATACTGTTTTTCACCATTAAAATAGAGAAATCATGCCAGAAAAAAAAAAGAAAAAGAAAAGAACAGAGAAAGGAGAGTTACTTGAAGAAAAATCAACCACAAGCATTGAATGAACAACATAATGAGGCTAAAAAGAAAAAATCTTCTGGTAAGATCACAAAGCAATTTATTAAAAATGTTTGTAGGACCAGACAGATTGTACAGAATGCTGAAACCTCTGAGAATGCTTCAACTAGAATTTTTTTTCAAGATAATAGGAAAAGCAAAAAAGCAAATGGACAGTCAAAGGAGACGAAGTATGGTAAAAGAAGGCAAAATCAGTATAAGGAAATACGCAAATTTTTTTTTACAAGAGAGTAGTACATAATTTGCTGAAAGATGTGAAGAAATATAAAAAGAGAGCTCTATTTTATAAAAAGAAGAAGCATATTGAAACCATTGTTGAAAAGGCTTTTGAAGTAAAAAGGAAACTATTCATTTTAGTATTAAACAGAATTCGATCACTAGATAAACCAATCCATTTAATGAAGGCCAAAAGTAGGAGGAAAGGAGTAATTAATAGAACAAATGTTTGTGATTTTTTTTGGGAGAATGGAAACACAGTTCCAGTTCAGAGCCTTTCTTTAATGAGGAGAGTTATTTACAGAGCAATAATTTATTGTATGCAGTTGACACCAGTGGTCGAGGTTATGAGGTTAGAGATGGTTGTCCAATTGACAAAGAGAATATGGTTGAAAGAAATGCAGAAGAAGTGATAGCTGATGAAGTTCTAGGGAGACGTCCTAAACACCCTGTGTACACTTGGGATTGCAGCAGTATTTGTAGTGTACGACAAGAATCTATTGATAAATTATGTAGCTTTTTACGAGCATATAGTAAAAAAAGTGTTAAAACAAAAGATTAAGGTGTTACAAGGACTAGACCCTTGCAGAGTGAGAAAAAATACTGGTTTGCAAGGTCATTCTCTGGCTTGTCTTTCTAGGAAAGTTTGTCAAAGTGTTTTTCACCATTTCAGGATGTTGGCAGTACATCATACCCAAATGCGGAAGTTAGTGAGAAAATTGTATTATGCAAAAAGTCCAGCACTAAAGTTAAATGAGTTGTACAGTGCTCTTTTGCGTGGGTCAGTATCAGATGTGAAGAAGGTTTGTGATGATATTGAGTTTTGTTACTTTGGTCCTCAGCAAAAGAGTGAAGAAACTGACACATTAGTAGAACAAAATGTTGGAGACAATGTAGAACCCGTGATTACAAAAATTTTTGAAGAGCAAATCACAAAGTTTAAGATAATTTCAGGTGAAAGACCAAATGTTTCTTATATTTGTTGTCGGCGAAGTCACTATAAAAATCAGACTAGGAGTGTCAATCTGTATTTAAAAAGTGAAATAGAAAATAATGATAAGTGGAAGGAATTTGCAACTTATTTGTTGGTAGAGGATTGTTTTGATTTGGGATCTGAGCAGCGTATTTGCAAATATTGTTATAACAAATTAGATGAGAATAAAATGCCTGCTAGAGCTGTTCATAATAATCTAGAGTTGGTAGTTATTCCTCCAGAGCTGATAGATTTAAATATGTATGAGTCTATTCTCATTCAATTTGTGCACCCGTTTCAGGCTATTGTTCGTATGGAGCCTAAAACAGGTAAATTACCTCCATCAGAGTTACAAAGAGGATTGAAAGGAAGAGTTGTGTATTTACCGTTAGATTTAAAGAAAAACATTGAAACTATTGGTGTAGACCATGCAAAAAATGAACCACTAGTCATTCCAGTTAATGGTGTTCCTACTAAGAATAAGAAAATCTTGCAAGAGTTAGTGGATGTTAGGAAAGTGCGAAAGGCATCATTGTATCTGATAAAAAAATAATGAGCACTATAGAAATGTGTTTGTAGGAGAAGAAGAAATAGATTTAGCAGAAGATACTGAAACATTAAGTGGACAAATTGAAAAAGTGGACATGTCCAGATGTGAAGAAATCTATGAACATTACAGTGTACATCCACTTCATTCCAAAGAGGTGATGGGGAATACAATTGAGTTGTTCCAAATGAAAAAAGCAAGAGGAAGTCCCATGAGTGTATGGGAAGAGAGCTTGGAAGCTCGTTGTTTCCCGCAGTTGTTTCCAACAGGGAAAGGTGGACGATATGATGAACGCCCTGTGCAGATTCCTGCATCTGAATATTGGACAACAAGATTATATGCAGAAGATCCAAGATTTCGACAATTTATCCCTTATATGTTTCATCTTCTGTTTGAAAGTGACTTGTCTGGACTTTCATATGCAGTAAATCACATTTTAAAAACTGGAATGCATCTGCAAAATGTAACTGCAAAGGATTTTATGGATAAAGTGCATCAGAGAGATGATCCTTTAGAATCTCAGTTGATTAATCTGATGGCATGTCAGCGTGGGACTAATGAATATTGGTACCGTCGTCATGGAGAACTGAAATGTATGCTACGGAACTTGGGAACTCCTACATGGTTTGTTACACTAAGCTGTGCTGAGTATGCTTGGGATGATTTACTTTAATTTCTTCGAGAGGCAAATTCCAATATAAAAAATATTGAATACAAGACACCTGGAGAATTGTACTCTTTGGATCCTGTTAATATATGCAGATATTTCAATCATAGATTTAAAGCTATGATGTCTTTCATCTGCAATAAAAATAATCCTCCTCTTGGAGAAGTTGTGGATTTCTTTTGGAGAAAGGAGTATCAAGCAAGCGGTGCTCCTCATATACATATGTTGTTATGGATCAAGGACGCCCCAAAATTTGGAACAGATTCAGATGAAACTGTTTTGTCTTTCATTGCAGATTATGCCACATGTGCCGTACCCAATAGCAGAGAAGATAAAAACTTAAAACAACAAGTCTTACGATTCCAAAGCCATAGGTGTGGAAAATACTGTCAATGAAAGTACAAGTCAAAGGATAAGTTCTATACCAAATGTCGTTTTGGATTTCCACGTCCTGTATTATCCAAAGGAAGAGTGAACAGTTTTATGTCAGCTATGCGACATACCATCACAAGAAAGTCTCCAAAAAATACCTACAACTTAAGAAGAAACGAAGAGTCAAAATACATAAATGACTACAATCCAGTTATTTTATCCATGTGGAATGCAAACATGGATATTCAGTATGTTGCGGACAATTCCATTGCTTTTGCTCGATATGTAACATCCTACATTACTAAATCAGAAAAGACGGAATTGAAAGAAATGTGGGAAGAGATTTCTCACGAGAAGACTCTAAGTAAGAAATTATACAGTTTCAGTTTGAAGATGTTATTGCATCGTGAAATTGGAGCATATGAATGCTCAGATCGGTTATCATCTGCAAGTCTATACTCCAGAAGTAGAAGAATCATTTGGGTGAGTCTAGGTCTTGCAGCAATGCGAAATCGGGTACTGAAATCTGTTCAAGAAATTGAATATTTAGCAGAAAAAGAACCAGAAAGTACAGATATTTTGAAAACCAATATGTTGGACACATATTACCCAAACAGAAGTCATCATCTTGAAAACATGTGTCTCTATGAAGTGCTGCAAAACTACACTTTTAAACGGAATACTACAGAGAACATAAATGATGGAAAATATGCAGTGATTGGTTACGAAGGATGTCTGGTGAAACAAAGGAAAGGAAATTTAATTAATCACAGGAAACTGTTATGCGACACTGCTGACAAAAGGGAATTTTACTATTTAGCCCTTTTGCAAATGTTCAAACCGTGGCGTTCAGAACTGGAGTTACTTGGAGATTTTCAGAGCTATGAAGATTCATTTAAGGCTTGTAAAGATACCATACAATGCAGTGCTTTTGCAAATTATGTGAAAATGTTGAATGATGAAATTGATCAAGAAGCTACAATTGCAGCTGAGATTGCTAGAGACAGTTCTCAAGACAGTCAAAGTTCTGCTGCACTGAGTCAAGATCCACTAGGACAACCAGTTGTTGAAAATGAAGCAGCAATTGCCATGAATGAGGTGGAAACAGCAATGTATCAAGCTCAAGAAGATGTAATACAGTTAGGAAACTTGGAAGAACAACTACATTTTGAACAGAAACAAATATATCAACAAGTGAAAGAGCAGATTGACCATGGATTACTCCATGAAACGAAATGGTGCTCATGTACATAATTTCAACCTATCCGAATGTATGTGAGTGGTCAAGCTGGAACAGGAAACAGTTTCTTAATTAAAGTAATCACAAGTTATCTGCAGACAACAACTGAGTCACATTTGTCTTGTGTTGTCACTGCTCCAACTTGGTTGGCAGCACATAACATTAAAGGAATTACTTTACATCATTTGCTAATGCTACCAGTAGAGCATGAGAACAAATTGGAATACCACAAACTATCTGGAGAAGCTTGTTGTGGAGTTTCAAGAGTCCTGAAGAAAATGAAACTTCTCATTATTGATGAGGTAAGCATGGTCTCAAACTTGATGCTTGCCTTTTTGTATTTAAGAATGCAGCAAATTCTTAAAACAGAGTATGACGTATTATTTGGAGGAAAACACGTCATAGTTTTTGGAGATCTACTGCAACTGACTCCGGTAAAAGGACAACCGGTATTTAAAACACTTGCACATGAAGATACCAGAAAGTCTCTTGGTAGTGTTGGTAACGTGAACATTTGGACATATTTTGAATACAAAGAACTGACAACAAATATGCGACAGGCAAATGATGCTGAATATGGAAGTATTCTTCAAGATATAAAATTGGACTTCTGACAGAACATGGCAAACAAGCTTTGGAGAGTCGATTACTTTCCAATTTGTTTCCAAATGAAAATGTAGTTCCTGAGAAAGTGTACATGAAAATTGCAGAAAATAAATCAGTGATCTGCTTAATGCCAAGACTGCGCGAGTGTTCTATATTCAACAAAGAACTATTGAAACAGGAAAATGAAGAAATCATAAAAATGGAAGCCATCGATAAAATAGAGCATGAAGGAATCACTATTATTTTGACGGGAAAGTTGAAAACAAAACTGGATTCTTTAGAAAAAAAAATATCTAAAAGCGGCTGGTTTAGAAAAGACACTATATGCATGTGTAAACTGTCGGGTAATTTTAAGGCGTAATTTGGATGTAGAAAAAGGTTTAGTTAATGGAGCAATGGGTAAAGTGGTGGATTTTGTTAATTATCAGAAAAAAGAAGGAATTGAATTTTTAAAAATTAAATTTGATCAGATTGAAGAAGTTAAAGAAATTGGTCGTTGTTCAGTTCGTTTTTTGCTTGTTAAAGATGTATATGTCCTTCGGAAACAATTTCCATTTTCTCTGGCATATGCAGTGACTATTCATAAATCTCAAGGATTAAGTGTAGACAGTGCATTGGTGAACATTGGATCTACCGTATTTAAAGAGGGTATGGCATATGTTGCTTTGTCGCGAGTCAGAACATTATCTGGTTTGTTTTTGATTGATTTTGATGAGACAAAGGCTACTGCAGATGCAAACTGTGTAAAAGAGTATAATAGGTTAAGAAGGGCGTATGCTCCCAAATTAGGTCAATATCCTGTATTTGAAAAGCATGTGGTTGGTCAAAAAAGAAGGTTTGAGAATATCTGTAGTGAATGTGTAGAGAAGGGAAAAGAACAAGATAATGTTGTGATAGCAAGTAAAAAGAAAAAGGACACTATTGATGAGATTGTTGGTTATCAGTTTGAAAATAGTTCTGGTGTCAACTGCTATGCTATTGCAGTGGTCATTGTTGTTTTATATCTTGAAGGTTTGCAAGAACAAATTATGCAGAATCGGGAAAAAAGATTTTGTTCTCTGTTGCATTCTGTTTATGAGAAATTGACAACAGATACAAGTAAAATATAAACTGTTTCAGATGTTAGTAATCTTTTGGATGTGTGTTCTGGTTCTACGCAATTTACGCAAAATATCCAACAAGATGCTCAGGAATTTTTTATGTATATGCTTACCATTTTTGAAAATAAAGGTGTAGAAACAGAAAATATTTTTGGCCTTTCTTACAAATGGGAACATCATTGTGAAAATTGCATGTGTACATCTAGCACTAATGTAGACACTGAAAGATTTCTGTATTTAACATTACCAGACTGTAAATCAGTGTCTTTCAATAAATTAGTTAAAGGTGCAAATCAAAACATGGAGTGTATTCAATGTAAATCAGAAATGTTATCCACATTATTTAAAAAAAAATATGGACAATATATAATTTTAATGATGCAACGTTGTACAGCTGATGGAAGAAAATTGGATACTTTAATAAAGCAATTTGTAGCAACACAACTATCAATATCAGGAAGGACTTTTGTAGCAATTGCAATAATTTTCCATGATGGTCCTTCCACAACATCTGGACATTACACTGCCTATCTAAAATGTGACAAAGGCTGGACACTTTGTAATGATGCCCAGTTGGTTTTCAAACAACGTTTGCCTAGTGAATTACCAAATTCCTACTTAATATTTTTAAAGCCAAAGTTTTAGGAAGATAATTCACTCTCTTTAATAGGATTATGTAGGAGAGTAGGGTCTGCTATCCTATGGTCACCCCAAATTTTTGCTTTTTGCTTCACTGGTTTTTGACATATTGAGGCTGTGGGCCTGCCAATCAGACCCCCAGCCTGCTGTTCTCTCTACTAAATTAAAACTATGCACCCTAGATGCATAACCAATTGGAAGTGGATCACCCTGTCAGCCCCTGTACCAGTGTACACTAGGTACCCAGGGCATTGGTGTACCCAAGGCCTGCCAGGGGCTGAAGCATGTATTATGCCACCCCAGGCTTGGCCTAACAATTTGACACAACTGGCTGATCACTCAGCTGGGGTAAGTTGGTGTAATCACCTCTTACTTAGGTGTAGTATACCTATACCTAACCTTAAATGGGACACCTGGTAACCTATAAGTCACTCCTATGGCAGGCCTTAACAATCCTGAAGGCAGAGTGCTTGGTTCCATGTGAGATGGTGCTCTGGCATGGGCTGAGCCTGTCTGCAGTGGTCGGAACAACTTCCTTCTACTGTTTCCTGATATCGTCATACCATATACTCTTAAGTGCATTATGAGCCTCGCGGTTAAATGCTAACTTTGGTTTGGCTTTATCAAAACATGTCGAGTAAGGTGTCATACGAATTGGAATACTAACCCCTCGCCAATTCTGGCGACGGGGTTAGCATTCCACCCTTCTAGAGGGACACGACATGTACAGTACCTGAAACCCGGGTAAAATCAGACATAGCCTCAGCTCCACAAAATGGATGCTGCCACCACAGACACAAGTCTGCCCTCCTGCTGCTGGGAGTCCTTCCAGCTTGGGAGGTGTGGACAAAGGGTTTCCTGCCAGGGGAGGTGCATGCACCACCCCAGACAGGATTTTGTGTATTGGTCAGGTAGGGCTTGAAAGAAACCAGACATGCCTGTGGCTCACAAGGAGCCTCGGTGCATATGCCAGTTCAAACCGGTCCTGGGGCACACCAGTCCCGGGCCTGGGGCGAGCTGGACAAAGGATTGGGGGTGTAACCACCCCCCTTCCTGGTCCCACCCATAGGGAGGGACCTAGCAGGTAGTCCGGCCCCTAGAATCCGCTTAAAGGTAGGAGCTGTGTCCTAAGACTTCAGACATCCTGGAATCAACTTGAAACTAAGAAGAAGACGGGAACTTCGACATTCTGCTGCACAGAAGACTGAAGGAAATCTCCCCTGTGGTCAGGGAGTGACCACCTTGCTAACGCAAGCACCATCCAGCGAATCAATGTCTGCTTTGCCGCCACCTCCCGCCGGAGCCCGAGCCCAGAGACTGACAAGACCTGGACCTCCAGACCTCTCACTGCCCGATCCACAGTCCCTGAAAAGAGGAGACCCGTGGAGGCACCGAGACACGTGGAGCCAGCCATCTTGAAACGACCACGACAAGCTGACAAGTGCAACAACCGAGGCTCCCTCCAAGTTGTGCTTTGGGATCTGAGAAGCCCAACCCTCGAGCAGCATCTGCACCAAAGGTGAGCCCTCCAGCATCTCCACGATCTGCGTGGGGCCCTTCTGCATTTTGCCACTCGACGCGCCTAACCGGTTGCTGGCCCGCTGGCTAGTAGCCATCTTGGCGACAAACTTTACAAAATACACCACTGGTCTGGTTGCTCCAGACTGGCCCTTGCTCCCCCCCAAAGGAGCAGTCCTTCTGACCTTGCTGGTCAGAACAATCAGCTTATTTCCTCTCCTACAACAATTGCTTTTGCCAAGGCTTGTATGCTTCGATCAAGTCGCCGACACCGCCGACAGCGAGAGCCTGCGTGGGACAGCTCGTGAACCGACTCCTGGACGTCGTCGACCTCCAGGGACCACGTGGCTGCAGAGACAAGCTACACCTTTCTTCCTGTTTGCACCCGACATTGCCTGGTACCCACCTGGTGCCACGTTGGTCACTGGCTAGTGACTGTGAACACTGTTCCCTCTGCTTACAGGTCTTCAACATCTCCGATCCACTCTTGGATCCACCGCATCTCTCCCGGACCGACCGCCTGCAGCATCTTTGTCTTCAAGCTCCACGGAACAGATAGAAGAAACCCGACGCACTTCGAGGCCTATGCACCCGCTTCCTGTGGGTGAGGTAAAGCTGGCACTCCTGTGCCCAAGTGTAGTATTACATCTCTAGTGCCTGTGTTCCAAATCTTGAGTTCCTAGTCCATCCGGAAGATCCTCTTTGCAGTAACTTTGTACTTTTTACGCACCCGTTGAAACCTATGGGAGCACGCGTGTGACTATTTGCTCTGCACACGCCACCCGTGGACCTCCTGGTCACTAACTGAAGTTAGCTCCTTGTAGGCCCAGCGATTCTAGAGGCCCTAGGCCTTTTCCCTTTTCTGTTCGTGGTACTTATACCACTATTTTAGTATATGGTTTGAGCGGCCACCAGGGCCTATCCATATAAAGTGCAACTTCTGTGTATTCTACTGTAATCTTGTTTGACGATTTGTGCTCCTGTGCTCATAAAGAGACTAGGGGTTACTTTGAGAAATAAATACATATATATTTTGAATATATATCTGTGTGGTGTCCTTTCATTGGTATAAAAGGGGGTTGCATTTGGTAAAACAGCTGGCTGAACACGCTTCACGAGTTTAGCCTCAAAGACTGCTTAGCCTACGCTACCACTAGGGCAGCTAGTCCGAAAAGGTTGACTTACAACCACACCATAAGGGTTGCTTGGCATGGTACAAGGTGATCACTTTAACTAGTGAGCATCATATACCAGGCCAACTTCTCACAGATTACCATTGGACAATTTACATAAAAGGAGTGCAAAAATACCATTTGGCCTCAAGGAAAGGTATATGTTTGAATTATGGACTTTTTCACGCTCATTGACTCGGTGAATATTTTAAAGCGACAACATTTACAGTTTTTATAAGTTAAAGTTATAAAGTTTTGTTAGCCATAAGCATTTCATATATGTGTGATTTGTATTTTCTGGTATTTTACTGAGAATAGCATGTAGGGTTTTTTTAAACAATCTTTTTGATTGTTTTTTTTTGCCCGCTGTTATGTGATGAGTACGATTGAAATCACTATTTCTAGTGAAATTCAATATATTCTGAGAACAGCAAAAAATGCAAACAAATTACTTTGCTTAACCCCTTCCATGCTCATGACGGAACGGTTCCGTCATGAGCATCGGTTGAGCTGTGCTCATGACGGAACCGTTCCATCATGGCCCCGCCCGCGCTCGAACCCTTCAGCACCGCGGGGGAATCCGCGCAGCGCTGAAGGGGTTAAATTATGCTGTGTTGTTAGAAATGTATTATTACATGTTATAACTATTTTTTCTTTTCTTTCACAGATCCTAATTCTAAAATAAGCAATTTACCCCAATTTACATTACAAAAAACATGTGAAAAAAGGTGTACCATTTTTTATTTCTATTACTATGAAGGTAAGTTTAACTAAGTATTAATATGTACAATGGATAGATCTGGAAGAAGCTACAAAGTTTGAATTCGTTTTTCAAAACACCCTGTTTATACCTATGTAGTTTTTGAATCTCCCTGTCATAGGATATCATGTGACCTGCAAAAAAACAGATTTGAGTGGTTCATAATATTTCCCATTGTACCTATTGAAGGACCGCAATCATTTCAATCATTCTTCTTTGAGCATCTTTGCAGACAAAACTCTGTGCTTACCTCCTATCATTTGCAAGCAATTTTTCAAACAGAAATATATCACTTTTTGTAACATAGTTATAGCGCAAGATACTCTTTCATATTTAGAAAGAGAGGAAAAGGCACTGTGTGTACCTTTTCTTCTCCATGTAAATTCAACCTCATCATACACACCACTTTGCATTGAAAGGGCGTTCTATAAGTGTTGTTGTGCGTGATTGTACTGAATACTCATAGAACAAGACACATCTCCAGATTTATCAGAAATCATAAATCTCAACATGTGTGTGAATGCTGAACCATTCTCCAATTGGTGTAGCAAAGCACAACAAGGAGAATTGTTTTCATTTCTCCTCATTTTTTAACCTTCAATGCATGCTAAAATGTTCAGCATATATTGAAGGAGAAAAATGTGTTTTCTGATTGTTTTTGTGCAGGAAGGTGTGTCTTCCTGCACAAAAACAAACACCACATGACCCAGATATCCTTGCACCATGGTGCAAGGGTGCCTGTGTCACCATATGGCTGCAGTTTAAGCAGCTGTGCAGAGAGAAGCATAGATTTGCAACATATTTATGTACATATGTTGCATCCCTGTGCTTTGGAAGTACTACAGCACACTGCAGTTAAAGAGGTTACTGTGTGATGCTGCAGCACTTCCTCATAGTTCTGCACATATACATTCACCATAAACTACTAATGCATTCGTTCAGTCAATTACGTACTACACATACATTCATCTAAACTTTCACACACTAACAAGCAAATATAGCTCTTTTTTTAAACCAGGAAAGTTAGTTCTGAAAAGAACTTTTTTTTGCTTCTTTTTTCTTTTCTTTTCTTTTTCTTCGTTTTTTGAACAATTTTTATTTTTTTTTGGTTTTTCTTGAAAAAAAAAAGGAAAAAACAGAACTGGAAGAACAAGACAATGAACTTCAGGGAAAAAAAAAAAAACTAGCAATGATGGTTCTCTTGCTTTCGACAGATAAGGTCAATCGACTGCTCTCCATAGCATAGTACAGCGTTGCATTTTATGCAGAGCACTTTTAGGGTTGCAAACTGTGAACGGATGTCCAAGTTTTGCACAGATGGATCCACCCTTGAAGTACTTGGCTGCGATGAGTCTGATGGAGCTGGAAGAACTCGCATTCATCGGCATTCCTCTCGAGCAAGGTTCACCGGATGGAGGGTCCTCAGATGCTTCATCATACTGGCTGTACCGCAGGAATATTTTTTGTTGGGATCCCCACAGGAGAGCACTTGCTGGCAGATCTTACAGGTCACTAAGGAGGCATTGGTTTTGGTTTGCCCCTCAGGAAAAGTAAAACATTTCCAAACCACAGATGTATATCTTGGTTGGCGTGGTGGTTCTTCCAAAAATTCATCCTCAGATGAATGAGCAGATGCTGGTGATGGCTGCTGCCCTGAAGCCATTGTTTTTGAAAAAACTTTGAACTAAGTGTAAACTTAGCCAAAAAAAGTTCTTCTCTGCAGAGAGATGCTCCTCCAAAGAAGGTCAAAGAAGAATGATTGAAATGGGTGGGGTCTTTCAATAGTTAGAATAGGAAGTGTAATGAACCAATCAAATCTCTTTTTTTCAGGTCACATGGGATCCGTGCACCGTGCGCATAGGCAGCACTCACCGAGCGCGAATTCGTGAAATTGCATTTAAAAGGAATATAGTATTAGAAGTAAAAATATATTAGTTTTATTAGTAGTTTAGATTATGTCTTCAATTAATATTCACATGAAATACATATATATATGTTTTTTGACATTTAAAATATTTAGCGGGATTCGCGCACCGACCGCGTCAAACACGCACATGACGTCACGCGGAAGCGCGCGAGCGTCGCGTAACGTGCTTCGTACGTGTCGCGTATAAGCTTGAAGTCGCGTACCGGTCGCATAGTAATCGCACACAAAAATACGTACCCAACGCATACCGTACGCGGATCCTACACTACACTTGTAAAATGGCGACTATGATCCGCGCAGGGATCGAGAAAGGTGCGCATAGGGTGCGCGAATCCCAAAACAATTGTAAAAAAAAAAAAGGATTAAAAATATAGGTTAAAAAATATAAAAAAATATATAAGAAATAGTTTAAATAAATTTACAATTAAAAAAAAAATCATTCAAAGCAAATAATTGTTTTAAAAAATTTAAAAGAATTGAAAAAAAAAGTTTAAAAAATTGTGAAAAAATAAAAATTAAAGGAATTGACACACTGAAATATAAAGACTTAGAAATTCTATGAAAATCATTAAACATCATAGCTTTAGAGATAAGTTATAGATAGGAATTAGCATTTAAAAAACCTTTGAAATTCACTTAAAAAACCATAGGTTTCATGCACGTTATAGTTAGGAATTAGCATTTAAAAAACCTTTGAAATTCACTGAAAAAACCATAGGTTTAAGGGGCGTTATAGTTAGCTGGACATTTCCCTCGTACAAAACCCTAGAAATTCCCCCGTTATAGTTAGTTCAGCTAACTATAACTCGTGCCCCCGCAATGCACTGCTGATGACGTCACATATTACATCACTCATGACATGCTCAGTGACATCACTGATGACATCACTGATGACATCTCAAATGACATCACTGATGACATCATCCATGTTATAAATTTGTGCATCTTCTCACACCCTAATATAACCTTTGATAAACCCACTCAAAATTTCAGACGGACATTCTCAAAACCATAGATACTCCAATACCAATAACTACAAACCCACTCATTGACACTTAGGTCTACACACACATCCACTCACTCACCTGTACAGTCACTCACACTTATAGTCACTCAGTACAGGACTATCATATGCATTTATACACCTATATATACACTCACGCACCGCCACTCATCCATAGAGGTACTCACACACCTAGTCAGTCATGCAAATAATTAATCACACTCCCATTTACTCACCTATACAGTTATACACACACAAGTTCACTTACTCATAAAAATACTACCAAATTCTTACGCTCTTATACAATCACTGATACAAGCACACACTCATCCATACAGCCACTCTCACAATCACACACTCTCACCTATAGCCATTTCTGTACTCTTACACACATATATACTGCCTTTCACATATGTAGTTACTCACACATGTACCACTGAGATATACATACAATCACTAACACACCCATATATACACTCACCCAACCATACAGTCCATAACAGATGCACTCTTAAAACCATGCACCCAGTGAATCACCCACTCACACATCTATGCACAAAGTCATACACAACCCACCCACACAAACACTCAGGCAGCCATACAGATACTCAGACAACCAATCCCCCATGCAGCCGCTTACAAACCAACAGACAGACGAATACACACATTCACACAGTTTAGTCACTAACCCATGCATTCAGTAAGTTATGTTTAATCACTCACTTATAGAGTCAGTCACACACCTAGTAAATCATCTAGTCAGACATGTATACATCCACTCATTCTTCAACACGCCTTTCCCTATATATATTAAAGCGTATTTAAACTTTAGAAAACTCACAGTCAATGGATGAAGTCATCAGTGATGTCATTTGAGATGTCATCAGTGATGTCATGAGTGATGTCACTGACCATATCATGAGTGATGTAATATGTGACGTCATCAGCAGTGCATTGCGGGGGCGCGAGTTATAGTTAGCTGAACTAACTATAACGGGGGAATTTCTAGGGTTTTGTATGAGGGAAATGTCCAGCTCACTATAACGCCCCTTAAACCTATCATTTTTTCAGTGAATATATGTATATATATATATATATATATATATATATATATATATATATATATATATATATATATATATACATACATACATTCAAAAGGCACATCAGACAAAAGATAAATCAAATTGTGCAAAACAAGATTATAAACAGTGCGCAACGTGCACATACAAAATTAGTTGAAATAGTCAAAGAAAGTTTGAATGTGCACCGACATGGCCTACATATCTGTTAGGCATCATAAGGTTAGGGGGTGAGACGGTCCCTGTAGTCACACACTGTCTGGAAAAGCAGAACGTTAGGATTGCTTTATAACATTGTTAAAGACATTAGATCAAATCGGTAGCCACCGTTCCTTACTTCATAAAGGGACTACGTCCACGAGCACACCTACTTGATTCCCTGTAACCCTGCATGTTAGCAAAGCTCGTGCAATATGGCATTTAAGAGGAGGGAGGGTTGCTATCCTCATGTGACCACATAGGGATCACCTGATAAGAGGCCATAAGTTTGTGTTGTAATCACTGCTTAATCAACCATGATCCATTTGGCCCCATGGGTTACTATGTCAGCCAACTGTGCGTGGAAGTGCGTCTATGTGCATTCCTCTCTTGTGTATGAAAACTGTGTGCACGTATGTGGGAGGATGAAAGTATTTCCTCCGATGTAGGCATTTAGTGCCTGTCTCTGTGTGGAGAGGCGCATCCTCACCACTTGTTGCTTATGTGTCGTGTGTACGATTGCGGGAGGCTGGGAAACGTAGTCCCACCTCCCGCAATGGAGCTGTGATTGCGGTATGTGCATTCCACTACACGGGAAGCACAAAGAGGGGCTAGGGGGTGAATTAAGTCTCTATTTGCAGATAAAGTGGATCCCCCATGGGATCCGAGGTCTACATATTATATGTAAATCACTTATATGTGCATTCATCAGGGATAAGTTATTTGTTACATAAGAGCATGCAAGGATATTATAGGACAAGCCCTTTCATGTTTCTAAAATATATGTAGAATTTTCAGTGATATGTTGTCCGTTAGATACAAGCTTATGGGGTGTTAAATGGACAGGCCCTGAACATTAAAGGGAAAAATCTCCATAAGTCTGGGGGACCAGACTGCATTAACCTGTCTAACCCAAGTGTTTACAAGCTTGTATACTATAGTATGTTCGACCACTGTATACCATCATTCAGGACTGTTATGTGGGTGGACAATCTATAAATCCACCATTGCTCTCTTTCAAAGAGGATCCTCTCCAGATTTCTGGTTTCTGCCACCACTTGCTCCAAAATGACCCATTTCAGGTTATTCACTGAGTGTCTCATTGTTGTATAGTGTTCAGCCATTTTGGTAGTGGCGCGTCTGCAACAGATGTTACTCCTATGCTCACCAATTTTGATACTCGCCTTTCTGGTTGTCATTCCAATGTACGTAAGTTACAGGGGCAAGTTATCATGTAAATGACCTGTTTGGTATTGCAGTTTGTGTGTTTCCTTAACTGCCATGGTGAACATAAACCTAGATCGATCTCTTCTTGGAAGCAGTAAGGTGGCAAACGCTACAGTGCCCACAGGGTTAGGGACTGGTCACCTCTTGCAGACCTAGTGCATTCTGTACGGATTTGGTGGTCTTCAGTTGAATATAGGTCTTGTGTGGATCAGTGAGTCTCGTAGACTTCTTCTCTCTTATGGGAAAATAATTCCATTGTACAGTGCTTACATTGAGAATGCAACAGTTGCGTTTGATGATTTTCTTGACATAGTAAGATGTAACGTTATATGTGGTCACACATGCCAATGGAGGTTCTTCCTTTTGTCTTACTAGGCGTCACAGTTCTGGTTCTTGGCTCTTTTGATGGTTTTCCAAATTATGTGTTCTAGGTAGTTACATGTTCTTAGTTTGTCCACCATTAATTCTGCCTGGTGCTTGAAATTTTTGATCTGGCTGCGGTTCCTACAAAGACCTAGGAACCGCCCTTGAGGTTGATTTCCCATAGAGTGCGGGGATGAAAACTGTCAAAACTCAAGAAATTGTTTTTAGCAGTAGGGTTTTTGGAAAGTATCAGTCTGTAGTTTGCCACTTTTATGGAAAATGTTTATATCCAAAAACGCGAGCGTCTTCCTACTGAGAGTGTGGGTAAATTTAAGATTCCTGTCTTGGTTGTTTAACCATGCAATAAAACTTTGCGCTGTTGTATTATCGCCTTTCCATATAACAAAGATTTCATCAATGTGGCTTTTCCAGGTTGTGCACGGTAGGGGTTGTCGTTGTGAAGAATGTGTTTCTTTTCTAAACTGCTCACATACAGCCCAGCCTCACTAGAGACAAAGTTGCTTCCCATAGAAGTTCCATGGGTTTGCAGGAACAGGGTCCTTTCAAATTCAATTTGTTTTTGTAAGCACCAGTCTTGTGCATTACATCACAAAGTGTAGTGGGGTAGAATGGGTCCACACTTCCCCTTCCAGAATTTCTCTTACGACCTCAAGGCTAGTATCTTGAGGAAGGCTCATATAGAGACCCTCTACATCCAAGCTCATTAGTAAGTTCTCATTCTCAAGGAAATTAAGGTCATTAATGTGGAAAAGAAAGTCTTTTGTGTCCCTAAAGTATATTTCTGTTTTCTGTACAATGATTTTCAGAAAATAGTCACAAAATTGAGACAGAGGCTCCAGGAGTGATCGTATCCCTGAGATGATTGGACCTACAGGGGGTGGGTCACGGTTTTTATGGATTTTAGGGAGAGTGTAAAAGCAGGGGATTCTAGGATTGGTGTTCCTAAAAAAATCTCCCTCTTGTTTACTAATCCACCCTTCACACTCTGCCTTTTCAATCATGGTGGTAATTTCTGTTTTTGGTGTAGGGGTCGGGTCCATGTCTAGGATCATATAATTCTATTCATCTGCTAGTAATCTCCAGCATTCTGTTCTGTATGCCGTAGTGGTCCGCAGCACAATGCCCCCACTTTTGTCGGCCGGTCTGATAGTGATGTTTGTGTCTTTTTACAATTCGTCTAATACTGCTCTTTTTGCATTGCTTGAATTTTGAAATTTGTGAATTGTGTTGGCATCAAGCTTTTCAATTTCAGTATATACTGCCTTCTCAAAGGTTATGATCTCTAGTGGAGTAGTATGTGTTGGTGAATATAAGGGGATTTTTGTGCAGGCCTGTGGTGTAGGTCTCTGCTGTGATACCCTGTTTGCCAAAGTTGACTTTAAGCCAGCATTTATGGAAAAAGGCAGCTAATTCACAGTGTAAGTGACTCATCGAAAGCTGTTGTTGACACAAACTTGAGACCTTTATTCAGTACTTGTGTCTGTCACTGTAAGGGTTTTATTTTTCCAATTCATCACTAAGTTGTTGACCTGCTCGGTCCCTGTTGTGGGTAGGAAATGCTCCCTATATGTATTTGCGAGTCCTCTATGTCCCATTGAACCCTGTTGTCCTTTCTTCTTCTTCCCCTGCAGCTCTGACCTCTGACTAAAAAAGTAGGGTGTTGGGTGTTTGGAAATTGTGAGGAGATCATTGGGTTGAAAGGGGTGGCCCCATGGCATCCTGTGTTGGCCATGCGGTTAAATAGGGCCTGGAATTAATGAGGGTAATTATACCCTTGCCAGGGCCTTCTATTTCTAGGTTTACTTCTACTTTTTTGTTTATTGTCACTTCTCCATGATTCCGAATCTGTGGATCTATCATCCAATGAATTTGTCCTGGAAAGATCCGAATTGACATCTGTTTGTATAACATAATCAGGAGTGGAGTATAGGTTTAGGGTGGGTATAGGATTTTGGGTGGCAAGTGTAATTTTAGGGTTGAGGGTGGGTATTGGGTTTGGGTGGAAAGGGGCATTTTAGGGTTTAGGGTGGATATGGATTTATGGGTGGCATGGTATTTATGTGGCACTGGTATTTTTAGGGTTTAGTGTGGGTATGGGATTTTGGGTGCAGGGTTAATTTTAGGGTTCAGGCTGTGTACGGGTCTTTGGGTTGCAAGGGTAATTTTAGGGTTTAGGGTGGGTATTGATTTTTGGGAGGTAAAGGTAATTTTAGGGTTTAGGGTGGGTCTGGGTATTTGAGCGGCAAGGGTATTTTTAGGGTGGGTATGGGTTTTTGGGTGGCAAGGGTATTTTTAAGAGTTGATCGTGGGTATGGGTTTTGGGTAGCAAGGGTATTTTTAGGGTATAGGGTGGGTGTGGATTTTTGGTGGCAAGGGTAATTTTTGGGTTTTGGGTGGGTATGGGTTTTTAGGTAACAATGGTAATTTTAGGATTAGGTTGGGTAGGGGCTTTTGGGTGGCAAGGGTATTTTTAGGATTTAGGGTGGGTATGGTTTTTTTGGGGCAAAGGTAAGGGTATACTTTACTGAAGGAATTTTTTTTAACATCCTCCTGAAGTTTCTTTAATCTTGGTTGTGTCAAAAATTCTTTGTAATCATTGGTTTCTTCAATAATTTAATCTAGCCTTTTTTTAAAGCTGTGACTGTTGCTCTCATTTCTCACTCACTGGTTTGGATGTCCATCAAAATGGTTTCTGACAGTCTGCGAAATTTTAATTATTAAAATGAGCCAGTCTCTGGTGCAGTGCCTGGCTATCCGGGCCCATTCTTTTCAAAAGGTGGGATCTTCAAGGAAGATCCTTGGTGCGTTATTGACTAGCAAACCTATTGAATCTGCATTAGCTCTGAGGTACTCGGTCATAAGCACTCTGTGTAATATCACTCTTATCCTGTTTCTTTTGTTCTCTGTTAATGTGTCCCAATCTTGGGTTTCTGCGATTGTCTGTGCGACAATAATGTCGGACAGAAGCGAAGGGCCTGCCAGAGTTTGGTTGACATAGTCATCCATGAATGTCAAACTAAACTTTTCGGCCATCATGGATATAATTGTGATTCTCTATTGAATGTACCAGTCTGTAAAACATTGGTGGTATGCAAGAGATTTGTTTGACGTGAGAAGGCGAGTGTTCTGATCAGCTTATTTCTACCTGGGTTCCAGTACTTCTGTAGATCCTAGGTTATAGTTGGGATATACAATCCCTGTACTCCTACAGCTGTGGGCTGCTTAATCTAGACCAACACTATGGATGAGCGAGAAGCTATGATTAGGTAAGAACCCTCAGCCTCCTAAACTATCATAAGTAAATAGACTGTGGAGGGTTAACCTATTTTGTTCTGTGAGATAGTTGTGTGGTCCATAGTATATCTTTCCAGAGTATGAGATTAACACCCATTGACTCCGTGTGATCAGCACATCTCTGTGATATTTTTGTTGGAACATCACCCACAGGTACCACCTGTCGTCTACTTCATCATCGGACCCACATCCTACTCATCTAGTGTGGGTGGGCAGGCTCAATGCATTTGTAAACAGAGCTCTTAAGCTTTGGCCTAGGGACTAAGAGTGAGTTAAAATCGCCTGCTGGATCCTAATACCTTGTTTATTCAGAAGGTCCTTTGGCAAGGTTATAAACAGTTAGATGTCATGGGGTACAATGGCCCTAGACATCTAAGGTTGACATGTTTCGGCCATTTAAGTCCCAGTGGTTCAGTCGGCTTTCTTCAGGACTACTATAGTTTAATAATCCCTATGTGGTGTGGTTGCTAATTCCCACCAATATTACATGCTTTTGTACATAAATTCAGTAAAGCATGCATGCAACTACACAGACAGATATATATATATTCCACAGGAAAGCAAATTTCATGAAAAGAAATCACACGAGCCCACTTGGTCAGCTGTGGTAGTTTATTTTTGGTACAGCAGGTAAGGACAATGCGTTTCGACCAGGTTCGTGGTCTTGGCACGCGGCCTTCCTCCCCCCCCAAAATTAAAAAGATAAAAAGGAAAGGCCGGCTCTGGGGGATGGGGTCCCCGGGGCCATAAATGGCCTGAGAAGGGGGGCCACGCGCCCCTCCTCCAAATATTTTAAATACTGGCCATGCCCGGTGTATGGGGTCCCTGGGGCTGAAAATGGCCGTGGGAGAGGGGACATGCGGCCCCCTTCCCGTATGTTTTAAAAAAAATTAACAAAATAGGGGTCAGGCCCTGGGGATGGGGACCCCAGGTCCCAAAAAATAGGAAAAGAAGGGCACACAGCCCCCCTTCTAAAATAAAACGGTGGAGGCCCCGCCCCCTCAGTGCATCATTCTGCAGACGCGCCCGGTGGTGCATTGTAAGTTGGGGAATTAATTCCCCTTGAATACTGGGAGTCCCTGGGGGCCAACTAACCCACCAGGTACCTCCAGTATGCACCACAGAGCTGCGTTGCAGAGAGGTGGTCCGAGGCCCCGCCCCTTTTTACACCTCTCTGCAACGCAGCTCTGTGGCTCTTACTGGAGGTAACTGGTGGGCTAGTTGGCCCCCAGGGACCCTCAGGATTCAAGGGGACTTAATCCCCCAACTTAAAACGCTCCACGGGGCGTCTGCACACTTGTCACATCAGACCCCACCCCCTCCCTTCACCACTGTGCAAACGGGCCTTCTGGTTCTTACTGGATGATTAGAGTACTGCAAGGAGAGTGCATGGCGAATTTATAAGTGCTCGCGTTTTGGTGGAGTGATTGGATGAGTACATGGTACTGGCTGGGTGATTGGAGAAGTGCATGGGTAGTGACAGGATGATTGCTGGACTGCATGGGTACTACCTGAGTAATTGAAGGTGTGAATGAGTAGTGTCTAGGCGGATAGAGGATTGTATGGGAAGTGCACAGATGATTGTAGCAGTGCATCTGTTAGTGCCTGGGTCATTGCATGAGTACATTGGTACTGACTGGATCATTAGAGTACTGCAAGGAGAGTGCATGGCGAATTTATAACTGCTTGGGTATTGGCACAGTGATTGGATAAGTACCTATTACTGGCTGGGTGATTGGAGGAGTGCATGGGGAGTGACAGGTTGATAGCTGGACTGCATGGGTACAACCTGAGTAATAGAAGGTGCAAATGAGTAGTGTGGGGGTGGTTAGAGGACTGCATGGGTAGTGGACAGGGGATTGTAGCAGAGCAAGACTTAGTGCCCGAGTCATTGCATGAGTACATGGGTAATGACTAGATGACTGGGAGAGTGCATGGGTAGTGCATGGGTGATTTTATAAGTGTATGGGTAGTGGCAGAGTGATTTCATGAATGGTTGAATACTAACTGGATGATTGCAGAATATGGAATCAGTCAATCATTACTCATGTAGTTTTAAAATCACCTAGTCACTACCTTTGCACTCCTTTAATCAGTCAGGCACCTCTCAATAGTTCACTAAGCATACATACAACTGTATAAATACAATCTGAACACATTGATGACTGGGTACATATTATCTAGCTAAGTAGATAAGTGCAACATGCCTGCAAGGGTAATATGTGGTGGTTTACTTTTGAGCTACATCTTGACCATTCTATCTACAAATATGCGACATCATTAAACTATACCTCTTCAACAGACTTAAGAAAGAAGGCTAATTACCAACACCTTTTATGAGCATTTTTAAAACCACCCTTTTAATATACATCTTTCACCTTTGTATCTAAAATTAAGTGGCATCATTCAACTATACCTTTGTTCAGACTACAAAAAGAAGCCTAATTAACAGCACCTTATTTTACCATTCTATCTTAAAATATGTGGCATCATTTAACTTTACCTTTGTACAAACTAATAAAATAAACCTAATTATTAACACCGTATATGATCATCTTTCAAACAGCACAGTTGTGCTGCATCTTTACCAAACTATCTATAACTATACAGTATCATTCAAGTATAACTTTGTAGAGACAACAAAAAATTAAGCCTAATAAACTACACCTTATATGAACATCTTTCCCACCTACACATTTGTACTGCATCTTCAAGGAACTATCTAAAAATATACGGTATCATTCAATTATACCTTTGAACAGACTTAAAAAACAAGCTTAATTAATAACATCAGTAATCATCTTAAAAAATACACATATTGCTGTACAACTCTTTTTTAAACAACATTTAAGTACAATGAAACAAACTCCATTATACATCTCTACATTTAGTAATATATTTCAAACAACATAGTTTTAGAATAATGACAATTTTTTTATATAAACATCACAAATTTATAACTCCCCTTGCAAATAAATGTATTGAATGAAAAATCTCACAAACTCTGAGAGGATTTTCTTTTACACACAATCAATGTAATGCACCAGACTCAGCAACATAAAACCAGTAATGGCAAGGTTTCCCTCTCTTTCTCCACACAAATACACATAAGTAACAAATCACATTGCTTCCAAGATTTGTTCAAATTGTTAAACACATTTCTATTGGTTACACATAATAACCCTTACCAACTGACTTCTGAAGGTGTCCAAACTGTTTCGACATTTTTTTTGAAGTCGCGACCCCATCGTGCACCACCGCAATGGAGTCGCGAATTCGGACGCGAGTTCAAAAACAAACAGCAAATACATTTAACACTGTTTTTTAATTAAACACCACTTCTAAAGAAAGAATTGGCTTAGGAAAAATCATCGAAAAAAATATTACATATATATATTAAAATTTAATATTTTAAAAGCACAGTTAACTTTTAACTGTAGCCCCATTCTGCTTAATGCCAGTTTCCATGGCAACAGTTCATGGAACATTTAACTGAACTCACAGGTCACAAGTTCACCATATTTTCAAGTTCATCACACAATGTTGCAAATACAAACAGCAGGTGTGGTTGACTTGGCAAAATATGATTTAATCCTTTCTGTTGTACCTTTCAAACATTTTTTACTAACCAATAAGAAAAATGCTTTTTTAAAAAGAAGATTGCACCCTATTTTTAAATATAGAATGTTTTTAAACAGTCAATCAATTCTCTTCTTTTTTTAAAACGCATCTTGTCCACCATTTTACATACCTCTCATTCTATCAACTGAGTACCTCAGCTGCAGACATCTTTTCATTACATCCAGACTTCCCTTTAAGATGCTTAGAGTGTGGATTGTGGGACACAGCTATGTTTTCTGGTGCAAAAGGTATGCTGAACGCAGACGTATTGACAAAGCTCTTGCTTTGCAAAATGTGGACATTAAATGGATTGGACAAAGAGGATTAAAGTGGCACCAATTAATGCAGTTGGTTAAAACCTTATTACATCTCCAACCCCCTGACCTCATGATTGTGCACTGTGGTGGCAATGACCTAGGCACATTGACTGGGGTAGGTCTGGAAATGCTAGTGAAGGACACCTTTGCAGAATTGATGTTGCTTTTCCCCCAAATAGTCTCTGTATACTCTAACATATGCGAAAGATAGAAATGGAAGTGGTCCAATCAATTTTGTCCTCAGATTGAGAAAGCTAGAAAAAATGTCAATAAAGCTGTTTCTGCTTACCTCACAGACAATAGAATGGGCTCCATATATAAAAACAATCTATGTTTCCATATGGAGGGCATCTACAGGAGTGACGGAGTACACTTTACATATGACGGAAACATAATCTTTCTCAACAACCTAAAGCTTTGCATCTGCACTTACATGTAGCTACAAGAAACTCATAATAAACACAAGGACTCTTTAGAGTCACCCAATAACACAACATATAACCAAGGTTTATATAAAAAAATCTTAATCATTTTTGCTTGGAGCCGCGCACCCAGCGTGACTACAGGAGCTGCACACCCTTCACGTTCACACCAGGGGGCCGCGCTGGGAGCCGCGCACCCATTACATTTACACCAGGGGGCCGTGGTGGGAGCTGCACACTCATCGCGTTCACACCAGGGGCCGCGCTGAGAGCTGCGCACCTATCGCGTTCCCACCAGGGGGCCGTGCTGATCGCCGCGCAAGGGTCGTGACTCCAAACTTCCATTAATTTATAATTGCCCCTGGGACCCCATCCCCCGGGGTATGTCCAAATCATACTTTGTTTTTTTTTTAAAAGGGAGGGCCACCATGGGCTCCTGTAGGGGGGTCAAGCAGCCCCCTTCCTACATTACTAAAGCCCCGGGGAGGTGGTGGTCCCCGGGGCTTGGGGGAGCCCCCGAGCCCCCCACCCCTTATTTAATAACCCATACTCCGTTTTGTTTTCTCGCCCGAAGGTGCGTACCCTGCGTGACTTCTATTTAAAAAAAAAACAAATGGGGCCTCGGGGGTCCTTGTGGGACCCCCAGAGCAGGCCTAGGGGGTCAGGGTGTTCCTACCCTTCCCCCTTTTCTTGTTTTTCATCCTTTTTTGAACAGATTTCTTCTGACTTGGTTCTACCAAGTCACAAAATGGCTGCCAACAGTTCCTGGTTTGTAGTGTTGTCAGCCAATGAGAATGAAGTTCGGGAAGGTTCGCGAATCCACCGTGGCCATAGATATAGAAACTTTTTCTTCTTCTGATTTCTCAGGAACTACGCAACAGATTTACACCATTAAAAAAAGGGATCTTTCTGAACCAAGACCTACCTTTTTGCCAAATTTAGTGTAATTCCGTTCAACAGTTCGGGCTGTAGCTTTGTCTAAAGTTTCCTATGGAAAATAACATGGGGAAAAAGCGTTTTGGGACCCCCCTTTTTTCTCGGCCCCCGCTTGACGATTCACCCTGAAACGTTCAAGACAGGAGCTGACCGGAGCGCCCCAAAATTTCTGAAAATTTCGTGAAAATTCGTCAACCAGCGCCAAAGTTATTGGGAAAAGAAAAAACGCTTTTTGAATAGAAACAAGGTCCTAACTATAGCTACCTACTGGCGACAGTTTAAATCTGTTCTATATACAAGCCAAGGTGTATTGAAGAATGAGTGGGTGTATAAGTGTCTGGATGGAGGATTTAGTAGGTGCGTGACTGACTGTATAAGTGAGTGATTAAATGTGTCTTACTGAATGCATTGATTAGTGACTAAACTGTGTGAATGTCTGTATCAGTCTGTCTGTTGTTGTGTAAGCTGCTGCATGGGCTGGTCAGTAGCTACATGAGTGTCTATATGGGTTACTGATTGGTTGCCTGAGTATTTGTATGGGCGACTGAGTGTGTGTGTGGGTGGGTGGGAGGTGTGTGACTCTGTGCATATATGTATGAGTGGTTGATTCACTGGGTGTATGGGTTAATAGTGCATGTGGAAACAGCTGTATGGGTGGGTGAGTGTGTGTATGGGTGTGTTGGTGAGTGAATGGATGTCTCAGTGGTACATGTCCAAGTAACTACATATGTAAAAGGCAGTGTATGTGAGAGTTGGAGTATATAAATGACTATACAGGAGAGTCAGTGATTGTGAGAGTGGCTATATGGATGAGTGTGTACTTGTATCAGTGATTATATAAGATAGTAAGTATGCGTTAGTATCTGTGTGAATAAGTGAGGTGGTGTGTGTATAACTGTATAGGTGAGTAAATGGGAGTGTGATTGATTCTTTGCATGACTAGGTGTGTGAGTAACTCCATGGATGAGTGGCTGTGTGTGAGTGTCTGTATAGGTGTATGAGTGCATATGATAGTGTTGTATTGATGAGTGACTACATGTATGAGTGATTGTATGAGTTAATGAGTTGATGTGTGTGTGGACCTAGGAATCAGTGAGTGCGTATGTAGTAACTGGTATTGGTGTGTCGATGGTTTCGAAAATGGTAGTCTGTATTTTGGGTGTATCAAAGGTTATATTAGAGTGTGAGGAGGTGCATCAGATTTTCACGTGGATGATGTCATCAGTAATGTCATCAGTGATGTTATTTGAGATGTCATCAGTGATGTCACTGACCATGTCATAAATGATGTAATATGTGACACCATCAGCAGTGCATTGCGGGGGCGCGAGCTATAGTTAACTGAACTATCTATAACGGCGGAATTTCTCTGGTTTTGTACGAGTGAAATGTCCAACTTACTATAACATCCCTGAAAACCTATGGTTTTTTCAGTGAATTTCAATGGTTTTTTAAATGCTAATTTCTAACTATAAGAGGGCCCGTTTGCACAGTGGTGAAGGGAGGGGGTAGGGCCTGATGTGACAAGTGTGCAAAGGCGTCCAGTGGCGCGTTTTAAGTTGGGGGATTAAGTCCCCTTGAAGCCTGAGGGTCCCTGGGGGCCAACTAGTCCACCAGGTACCTCCAGTAAGTGCCACACAGCTGCTGTGCAGAGAGGTGGTCCGAGGCCATGCCCCTTTTTACACCTCTCTGCCACGCAACTCTGTTGCCATTTTCGGCCCCGGGGCCCAATCCCCCAGGGCATGGCCAGTATTTAAAATGCTATTTCAAATATTTTGAGGGGGACGCATGGCACCCCTCCTCAGGCCATATATGGCACCGGGGAACCCATCCCCCTGGGCCGGCCTTTCCGTTGGGGACTGTGGGGGGAGCCCCAATGCCCCCACGGTCCCACCGGCTCCCCACCTCTTACGGGAGCCGGCACTGCTTTTCCACAAGGGAAACTGCTAACATGCAGCTCCCCTTGTGGAAAAGCAATCTGCTTTGGATTTTGAAAGCGAGAGCCGGAAACCGGCTATCGCTTTCAAAATCCAAACCAGTGTTTGCTATGTCAGGGCGGGAGCCGCATGGCTCCCGCCCTGCCATAGCAAACAGCAGTGTCCCGGGGTAGGCACCCCGGGACACTGCAGGAGCCGGCCCTGGGGTGTGGTGATCCACAGGGCCATCAAGGGCTCCTGGAGAGGGGCCACGGGCCCCCCCTCCCTACCAGTTCAAAGCCCCGGGGAGGTGGTGGCCCCGGGGCTCAGGGGTCCGTAACGGACTCCGCATTTAAATATTTAGTGCCCCGGGGAGGTGGTGATCTCTGGGACATGCGGGTGGCTCAAGCCCCCCACACAGGTTTAAAAAAAAAAATAGTGCCCCGGGGAGGTGGTGGTCCCCGGGGCAGCGTGGGGGGGATTGGGACCCCATGCATTCTTTTCACACCCCCCGGGACTGTGGGGGGGCCGCGTGCCCCCCACAGTTGGTTCTTGAAGCCCCGGGGAGGTGACAGTCCCTGGGGCAACATGGGGGTAATTGGGACACCCCAAGCATTTCTTTCACAGCCCAGAGGAGGTGGCGGTCCCTGGGGCTGCAGGGGCTGTGGCCCCGGGACCTGGCCCACCCGGGGGCTTTTTGAAAACGAAGCAAAGGAGCCCGCACTACGTTTTTAAAAAAATAATTTCGTCGGGATTTGCGACCCCAACGCGATTTCCACCGAAATTATTTTTAAATAATGCTTTTTTTGGGCCTGGGGATCCATGTGGGGCCCCCTGAGCAGGCCAAGGGGGTCAGGGTGTTTCTACCCTGCCCCCATTTGTTGTTTTTTAACCTCTTTTTTCTGTTTTCTTGTGACTCGGTTCTACCGAGTCACAAGATGGCTGCCAGCACTTCCTGGTTTGGAGTGTTGGCAGCCAATTAGAATGAAGCTCGTGGTCGGGAGGGTTCGCGAACCCTCCTCGGCCACAGATATCAAAACTTTTTCTTTTTCTAATTTCTCAGGAACTACTGAACAGATTTACACCATTTAAAAAAAAGGTCTCTTTTTGCCAAATGTGGTGTAATTCCGTTCAGCAGTTCGGTCTGTAGCTTTGCCTAAAGTTTCCTATGAAAAATAACAAGGGGAAAGTGCCTTTTGGGACCCCCTTTTTTCCTCGGCCCCCGCTTGACGAATCACCCCGAATTTTTTTTTTTAAAAGGGACATCAAACAAAATATAAACCAAATTATACAAAATAAGATTATGAACAGTGTACAAAATATGTGCAAATAGAATAAGAATGTTTGAAAGTTCACCGACATAACCCACATATCTGTTAGGCATCATAAGGTTAGGGGGTGAGACGATCCCTGTAGTCACACACTGTTAGGAATAGAAGATATTTAGGATTGCTTTTTAACTCTGCAAGTATGCAAGAAAAAATTACTTTTGCAAAATGTCCTCTGGTTCGCATGATAGCATGGCTAACCCCAAATTCAGAGGTGTATAAATAACCACTGTTATTAAACTCAGCATCTTATATAAACATTACAGAAATAAATAGGTTTCCTTCATATGTAGTTTTTTTCCTGATACCATGTTTAGAACAAAAATACATTCTTGCACAGCACCTTTTACCATTTTTCTAAAATCTCTAAATGTAGCTGTATTTTTGCAATTTTCTTGGTTCCCTTTAGGGGAATTTGCAAAGCCTGGATACCATTAGAATCCCTAGGATGCCTTATATGGGAAAAAAGTTATGAAGGCATAAGATTTAAGTAAACCAAATCATTTTTTTAAAAAGGGCTCGGCACGGGGGTGCAATGCCTTTTATGGGGTTAAGTGCTATTTGAAGTGAAGGAACTATACACCACAATTACCTTTACCCAATTTTGTTTTATTACTGCCTGTTCCCTAATCTTGGAAATACTGTAAGCTGATCAAAATTCTGATTGCATATACATGACATTTGAGAACACATATGGAATAATTTACTTCAAGAGTCCTCCGGGTTTCTTCACGATTCAAGCTGGTAAAAAAAACACCCAGTCTAAATTGTTTAAACAAATGTTCAAAAAGAAAATTCCTACTTTCTTTCCATTACCATCACAACCACAAGGTACTTCTTTGCAATCCAGCTGTCTATTCAAAACAATCCTTTGCAGAGCAACTTGTCCTTGCGAGGAAATTTTGAATCTATGTACTGAGGTCCATGTAGAAACAATAATCAAAGATGGATGTTGTCTTTCTGGGACATGTAAGAGTTACTGGCCTGCTGAGAATCATAGTTGAGTGGCTGCCGCACACCAGATCCTTTGAGAGCAGAGGTTTAGTCTAGCCTACTCCAGGACTCAGGGATGACTGGCCATCTGCAGCTCCTCCGCTAAGGCAGAGGAGCGCCGCCCTATTGCTCTATGAACAGTGGAAAAAGGAAAAGGGAGGTTTACGGGGTGGGCAGGACTGGGCTGTCATCACAGTCAGCAGGCAAGGAATGGTTAGGCACTTAAGTGCCCATGATGGTTTGGTCGGCCGTCTTGTGCCAGCCAAACAGTCATGCGCACTTTGCATGTTCTCCACCGGCTGTACTGTACAGCCTGGGTGGAGAAAATGAGAACCTGCACAGGCTCATAGTTCCAGCCTGAGAGCCGAACCACGGGGCTTAGACCAATCACTACACTGCTGTCATGCTGTTAGCAGCGTTGTGATTGGCTTAGGGGCGCCTGTGTGTGCTTCCTGCTTTTAGTAGGAATAGAAGAGGACAGAGGCGTGGCGAGGCGGCGGCCGACAGCCAGGTAAGTTTTTTTATCGATTTTTCTACCCCTCACCCCACCAGTACTTTTCGGTGGCAGTTGCTACTGTTACCCAGCACAAGCGGATTTGATATACTACCTATAAGTGCAAGGGACGCACAAATCGGTCAGCATAACCTCCAGTTCCGCTTAATGATATTCTAACCATGGTCATGTAAGAAAACTAAATTATAACTACCACTTCACTAAAGTAACACCAAATCTCTATATCATCTCAGTGTGTTTAAGTTCAGCAAACCTCTCTAGGGTGGCTAGCATTATCAAAATAGGCAAGTTAAAGATGATTGATACTGAACATTTATTGTAGTAAAAGGTGTAGAGAAAGACAGATCAGAACCGGAGGGGCCTACTACAACAGGAAGGCATGATCACTGTTCATGGGCTCCAGCTCGGTCACACACAGCAAAGTTTTCCGCAGCAGCCCATCCTGGTATATGGGGTTGCTGCACTGCTGCCGCACAAGGCTTCGGCCCTTACTGCATGACCGTCTTTCCCCTTGGCAACCTTTCTTGGCAGTATGGGGTTACCACACCTCTGTTCTACCAAAAAGTACTCCCCACCACTAACTCGGAGATGAGATTATGAGTTAAATTTGAACAGACCTAGAGTTTTCAGATGTTACGACCCCTAAATGAAGAATGGAACTAAACACCACTATTCAGTGGGGAAGGAGGCAACTCCTTTTGTTTTATATTCCCTCACACACCCTAGTGGTGTCATGCTTCGTCATCGGGACACAGCGACCCCTATAAGTCGAGGTGGGCTCGACCATATCTCAGGGAGCTCTTATGAAGATGTTTTTGGCCAGGGGGATAAAGATTAAAAGCCACAGCAGTTCCCAGTATCCCTTTTATTCTTGGAACTGTCAGTGGTGAAAATAAAATACAATGTTAGGGTCAAAATGGGATATTATGGTCCTAAGACCCTATAGCCAACATGTTTCAGTCCTGCTAGGCCCCATAAAGGGTGCTGGACTTTCTTCAGGGCGGAAAAAATGCCCCCTGGATTAGGTTTAGGCAGAAGAATTCCCTGCACTATTCGGGATGAGGGCGACTAACACTCCTCATCAATTGTCATAGACTGATTAGTCTTGTATTTCACTCCCTCTAGGTAGAGAAACAAGGAGACAAAAAAAGGAAAAAAGGGGAGGGAAAAAGAAAGAGACACCACATATAATTACATATGGAGTTCCAGGAAAGTTCATGTCTGCAGATGTGCTTTTCAACTTAATCAAGGTGAAAACACCAGACAGTTCCGGGTGAAGGGTGAAAAAACTGATTTTCTCACACGTATTTATTTGTGTGTTACCCGGTTTTTTGTGGCGGCTGTATGCCGCATCCTAACTCCTTTTATTCCTAGGTGTAGGTCTATAGATAACGTACTAACACCCGTGTAGTCCTCTTGTGAACAAACACTATAAGATGTGCAAAAAATCGCCGTGGTTATTTATAAACATATATATATATATATCTCTGTACATGTAACATGATCGCCTGATGACATGCTCACCATTCGCGCTCTTACATCCGTATATACTTTCTCTCTTTCTCATACATGCATTCTTACCCCGTTTTTGAGGGGTATCAACTCCAAGTGGAAGACTACCGTTAATGGGGTAGCCCTGTAGTCAAACACTTCGTAATCGTAAGCGTAAGTATCATTGCCCCAGTGAGATGTAAATATCCCCGTTAGTCATGAAGGGATGGTCATCAAGTGAGCGTACATATAGAAAGACACACAAAAACATAAACAAAAGACAGAGTCTATTTAGAGTCATGTTCGGCGCTGGATCCCGCGAGGGGACCAGCTCTCGTCTCATACCTTAGCGTTGTGGTCACTCAGCAGCATTTACTCACGCCATCAAGGGTCCTGCCCCTCGTAACAACCTATTCGGTGGTGGTTCCACTGCTTGGGGTGCTGTTCCGGTTCTTTTGGACGCTTTTAATAACCACTTCGCTACTGGCTGTTGCCCCGCCTACTTCCGTATCCTGTCTCCGAATCTGTCGACTATCATCGAGACTCATGGGAATTGTAGTTGTGGGCTTGGTGCGTGTCTGTTGATACTTTCTTTAGGAGTTTTTTTTCTAACAAAACTTTATCAATATACTGATGTGTGTTTGCCGATTCCTAATATCAATATATATTCTCATGTCTATTTCACCTAAATACAGGTTTTTATCAGTGGGTTTGGAGAATAAAGAACTGGTGATTCCCCCATTTTTTGCGCTTAACTTTACATCAAGGAAAGATATCTGATTTTGGTTCGATGTCATAGTAAATTTCAAATGTGGGTTGAGTTGGTTAACCCATGTGTGGAAATTGGTCAGTATGTCTGTATTACCTTCCCAGATTATCAAGATATCATCTATATACCGCCACCACCCTTTGATATTCTTGGTATATGGGTTGGTGGTCCATATATGTTCCTCCTCCAGATGTCCTACATAGAGACACGCTATGCTGGCCCCCTATGGGTATCCCATGAGACATATCTCCGCACTTTTAACCAAACTCTCAAAACCGAGTAGCTCAAGGCATATCGAGATTACACACTCTCGTCAGACAGTTCAGGCATATGGATTTATACTGATCGTCTGTAGTTGTAACCGGTAATTGCGCCGGCTATTGTGCCGCCTATATCGCCTCTGATGTATTTAGGTGAAATAGACATGAGAATATATATTGATATTAGGAATCAGCAAACACACATCAGTATAGTGATAAAGTTTTGTTAGAAAAAAAACTCCTAAAGAAAGTATCAACAGACACGCACCAAGCCCACAACTACAATTCCCATGAGTCTCGATGATAGTCGACAGATTCGGAGACAGGATACGGAAGTAGGCGGGGCAACAGCCAGTAGCGAAGTGGTTTTTAAAAGCGTACAAAAGAAACGGAACAGCACCCCAAGCAGTGGAACCATCACCGAATAGGTTGTTACGAGGGGCAGGACCCTTGATGGCGTGAGTAAATGCTGCTGAGTGACCACACCGCTAAGGTATGAGAAGAGAGCTGGTCCCCTCGCGAGATCCAGCGCCGAACATGACTCTAAATAGACTCTGTCTTTTGTTTATGTTTTTGTGTGTCTTTCTATATGTACGCTCACTTGATGACCATCCCTTCATGACTAACGGGGATATTTACATCTCACTGGGGCAATGATACTTACGCTTACGATTACGAAGTGTTTGACTACAGGGCTACCCCATTAACGGTAGTCTTCCACTTGGAGTTGATACCCCTCAAAAAACGGGGTAAGAATGCATGTATGAGAAAGAGAGAAAGTATATACGTATGTAAGAGCGCGAATGGTGAGCATGTCATCACGCGATCATGTTACATGTACAGATATATATATATATATATGTTTATAAATAACCACGGCGATTTTTTGCACATCTTATAGTGTTTGTTCACAAGAGGACTACACGGGTGTTAGTACGTTATCTATAGACCTACACCTAGGAATAAAAGGAGTTAGGATGCGGCATACAGCCGCCACAAAAAAACGGGTAACACACAAATAAGTACGTGTGAGAAAATCAGTTTTTTCACCCTTCACCCGGAACTGTCTGGTGTTTTCACCTTGATTAAGTTGAAAAGCACGTCTGCAGACATGAACTTTCCTGGAACTCCATATGTAATTATATGTGGTGTCTCTTTCTTTTTCCCTCCCCTTTTTTCCTTTTTTTGTCTCCTTGTTTCTCTACCTAGAGGGAGTGAAATACAAGACTAATCAGTCTATGACAATTGATGAGGAGTGTTAGTCGCCCTCATCCCGAATAGTGCAGGGAATTCTTCTGCCTAAACCTAATCCAGGGGGCATTTTTTCCGCCCTGAAGAAAGTCCAGCACCCTTTATGGGGCCTAGCAGGACTGAAACATGTTGGCTATAGGGTCTTAGGACCATAATATCCCATTTTGACCCTAACATTGTATTTTATTTTCACCACTGACAGTTCCAAGAATAAAAGGGATACTGGGAACTGCTGTGGCTTTTAATCTTTATCCCCTGGCCAAAAACATCTTCATAAGAGCTCCCTGAGATATGGTCGAGCCCACCTCGACTTATAGGGGTCGAGGTGTCCCGATGATGAAGCATGACACCACTAGGGTGTGTGAGGGAATATAAAACAAAAGGAGTTGCCTCCTTCCCCACTGAATAGTGGTGTTTAGTTCCATTCTTCATTTAGGGGTCGTAACATCTGAAAACTCTAGGTCTGTTCAAATTTAACTCATAATCTCATCTCTGAGTTAGTGGTGGGGAGTACTTTTTGGTAGAACAGTGTATAACCTGGGAGGGTGTACTCCTCCCTATTTTTCCTCTCAGCCCTCCCTGTAAGTTTGGAACCCCTTCCTGCTTACGTCAGTATTTAACGTTACCACACCTCTACCATGCAAGGCTTCAGTCCTTACTGTATGGCAGTCTTTATCATGGTGGTTTCTCCTGGCATTCTGGGTCGCTGCACTGCTACCGTGCAAGGTTTCGGCTCTTACTTGACGGCGGCCCTCTCCTAGCATGCGGGGTCATCGACTCAGTCCTGTACACGGGCAATGATCTGATCGGCTCAACAGCCATTTCCTCACACCTTGCATAGGGAGGCCAGTCGGCAGTGCTCCCCACTGGACCTTGCTCCCTCCAACACTCTTCTCTTCTTTACCCCTCAATCCACAGGGAAACAAGCACTCCTGATCATAGGCAGAAGTCTTGCAGAGCTTCCCATCCTCATTCAGCCTGTCTGGCTGCTTGACAGGTAACAATCTTTGGTGTCTCAACCTCCCATTCTTACAGTCCATTTCCAGGAACAAATGTGATTTAGGGTCTGAGTCTTTGACGTTTTATATTGAGGCTCTGCTTCTTTGAAGTGCATGCTGCTCTGCTCCCTCTTCCGTTTGAAAAACAGTCTCTGAAGCTGATAACAGAGGGCATGGGAGTGGCTAGAGTTCACACCTGGGTGTCAGCCACAGTGATATGTGCATGAAAAGGGAAGGAAGGCCAGGGCTCCCAGCCCTACTCTTTATGATTCTCTTATCAGCTCACCTCCTTCCTGAGATTTGCCCAGGCCCCTTCCTGGTGACCTTTCACTGAATTGAAGAGTACCCTTTGAAGTGTACAGGGGAGGCCTGGTCCTCCCCTCTCCAGTGTGTGTCCCACCCAGCTTAGAGGAATGCAACAAATCTGTCTGGGGGAGGGAGAGGTGAGGGAATCTCTCTACCTCCTCTTCATGTTTTATGATGCAGGCCTGGGTCTTCCAAAATGGAACCTAGGGACCTCCATGTATTGTACTATCCACAGGCACACATACACCCAGTGCATGTATACAGGATACACATATTATGCAGTACTGTATCCCCCATGTACTGTAACCTGCAGAGGCACACATACTTCCAGCACTTGCATTTAACATACGCAAACTGCTCAGCACTATATCCTTTATGTACTGTACCTCTCACAGGCACAGATACACCCAGCAGATACACTCATCCTGCATGCACTGCACTCCTCATGTATTGTACCACTCCCAGGTACACATACACTCAGCACATTCACTTATCCTGCATGCATACCATACTTCATGCATTGTACCATCAACCTTATGTAGGCCAAGGGTGAGATAAGCAAACAGCAGCAGAACTTTAAAAGGTGAGTGAGCCTACCGGCATCACTCCAGAGACACAGGTTAAAAGGTTCACTCCTACTGATCGCTACATGGTACACTGCTACCACCGCGCTCGTGCTGCTTAACTCCTGGTGAAGGCGGTAGCCTTCCACCACTATGGGGGTATTGCTTAGGCACCCCTCCTGGTCCAAGAAGACTGCAACCTGTGAAAAAGGCCTATGCCATGGCGCACATGCATGATCAGGGGTCGCCTATGACAACACAAATCCGCATTAGGGATCCAGACATCAGTACAGTTGGACACTCAGGGTAAGGGTGCATGTCCATTACCAAGCAGAGGACTTTTCTATCCCAACACTAAGTAACAGCTATACAAATGCAAAACAATGTCCAATGTCTATTTACTTGATGTTTTGGATGGCACAGATTAAGCCCACAATAGCTATTTACAATTAACATTGAGGACATCATACAGAAACATAAAGAAATGTCAAGTAAATGTCAGTTATCTGCTACTGGAACTTGTTGGAAAAACAAGATGGAAATGCAGGCCAATTATGGTTATGAATGATCATTAGGGAGGAAAAAGAACGGATTACAATGACCCAAATGTGGGAAGGATCGCTTTTTGAAGAGATGTCAGAGCAAATATCTTGAGTCGGTGAGGGAGAGGGAGAGAGGAAGGGAGAGGGAGAGAGAGGGAGAGGGCAGGGAGAGGAAGAGAGAGTCACAGACTTCTGCAGGGTAGTGTTCGGAAAACCTATACTGGATTCCAGATGAATAGTCTCGCACGGCCAAACTATGACCGCTGTAAGTACCCCCGGCATACCACAACCCCTGCACAGGAGTTGAAGACGAGCTGCTAATGCTGTACCGGGAGAGAGGAGGCCTGGACAAGGATGCAAACTGACAAGAGGGTAACAAAGCAGATAACCACAAACAACAGGTAAGGACTAAAGGGAACCAAACAGGAAAGAAAACAAAGATAAAGGGACAGAGCAAGGCAAGTGAAAACTGAAGTGAACTGCAAATAGTCACAACAACCACTGTTGCCAGACAAGGGAACTCTATACAGGTGTGATTTAAAGACATTGTTTGCCACTACTGAACCGGAAGTGTGCCGAATTGTGCTAGTCCTCTAATGGCTAAGACTGAGCATGCGAGTCTGGGAAATGTAGTTTTATGAGTACGAGTGCATATTTTCCACTGTCCTGTGTGCTATCTGATTTAAGATCCCAGTCTTCTGTGTCCTAACATATCTTGAGAACTGACAGAAGCCCCCACCCCCAAATAATACCCCCATGCTGAGTTTTAGTGTCACGTGGTTAGAATAGGCACGGTTAGAAACACTGCCATTTTATATGCTCATGTTTCTTAAGTTGCCTTCTTTCTTACACAGTGACTTTTGACATAGATTTGCTTGCAAGTCTGTGTAGGATAATATTCTCTGAAACTACACTGTTTACATTTCCACTACGTAGGCACACTATCACGACACCTTGAACACTCCGTACTAGGGATAAAGTTCACTGCACAAAAGTTGCCTTGTTGTTGTTTAGGAGGCAACAGAACTATCATAATAGAATAAACAATAGCGGCCTGAACTGGGGTTTCGACATGGTAGCATGGGGGATGTTAATAATATTACCAGCATAGTCGTATTGTTGGGCAGAGGAGCATTTCGCTGATACTGCGAGGTTGCTGCATGATAGAATTCCAGCTCACTTGATTTCTGTCTACCCCTGCGAAGAGGGATGTCCAGTTTAAGATCAAGACGGACAGCCTGATACTTACCCACAGGCAATGGGGAGTTTGACCAGCCTACAGGGATTTGGCAGATCACCCACCATAGACAAACTAGGTTAGGTAGCGATAGGTAGGAGTACACTATAATACAGTACTTACATGCTAGCATATATTCACAGTTATAGCACAATGGCTGAACTGGTCATTTTTTCACTATTCTCATAATGCCAATTACGCTATTCCGTTTCATTCTACTGATTATCACAACACACTAAATTTAATAAAAAAATCACAATGCTTCAATAAATAATTAAACGTCTTGCTCAGTATTTCTTGCGTATTTCTTTGGGTATGCATGAGTAACCAAACGAAAAGGTTCTAGATCTGTTACCACAATTTCCTTGGGGGATCAGGATTGCACACACATTATGTTAAACTTTAAGGTTAGGGGTGTAGATGGTGCATATTGAGCAAACAGTGATACAGGCCTACATACCCTGGGGGTATGCACGGAATCAGTCTGGTACAATCCTGACATTTATGTTGTCCAACAAACACACAGTTTTATCAGAGAGGTACAAGTTGGACAACATGGCACCATCAACAATCACCTGAGTAGTATTCTTCTGTATACCCAAAGACCCCCTACTCACCTATTAACAGGAGACGTCTTTGGTGTTAGGGAAAATCCTCCTCAGCCGAGTAGCTAAATCATATGTATTGGCCGTAGGTTGCTCAAGCTTGAACCTTTCAAAGAATCTCCCCATGGTGGTACACTCTCTGAATTCAACATATTTTTATAGCTGAACCGGCAGCATTAAACATACCTGAGCACTGCAGACATGCAATTACTCAGAAGCTGCTACTAAATTATCTCATACATGCAGGTGTGGATGTTACCTTCGTGGTTGAGGCACTCGAAGCATTTAGGACAGAGGTATTCTATTCATGGGTTACATTCTCAGCAGCAAACGAACGCTTACGATTGTTTCACACTGACACTGCAACTGACGTTCCAAATCATTACACAGCTTAAGAAATACCATTAACATACCAAGAACATCAAAATTGATATGAAGGCCACCTACCACATTCTCTACAAGAAGTTAGATTAGGACCCGTTAGTAATGAGGGAGCAGCATGGCCAGCCGTAGCTGGTTACACACCACATCCAAACATAGTTAATATGACAACACCACAATTACGCCGATTATATAATAGTCAAGTCAGAATATATAGAAGCCTGACACTGTTCATTATGCGAACAATGACAGTACATCCTGTGAAGGCTGCTCAAGCAGCACAACCACAATTGGCTACACTGGGCATAAGCCCACAAATGATCAATGCAGTCATGGGTAAAGCTGTTGCCAGATGGGCGGAAATCCTGTTCTGGATTGCCCAAAAAAACATGTCAGCTTAAAACAGTGTTTCCCTATACGGGACCCCCGGAAAAACATAGAATTCCTACTATATGCTTGCCAATGGGGATGCCACCCCCCTGTAGAGGACTGCTCCACAGGGTGTACAGTCTTTGCTGCAGTATCTACCAGAACCCGTGGTACACCCTCATTAGGTGTTTTGCCAGAGGTGCTTAAAAAGATCTAAAATGAGTATGGGGCAGTCCCTGACCTGGATTTGGGGATGAAACTGATGGCAAATTTTGCTGCAGTGTCTGCCATTATGTTGAGTAACATTAAAAGGGAGGCACTAGCATTGGCGGTACGCCAACGACTCACTAACTCAACTCCGAGAGTACAGGAGCGAGAGTTACCTAAAATTATTGAGTAAACCTATGCATCCATAGGCAGAGATAATTTGGAACCACAAATTAAGAGTACTTCTGAAAAAGATAACTCAAAGCAACCATCCAACTCTTCAAAGAAGTGGCGAAAATAAGAAATACAAAGACTTAAGTCAAGGAGCAGATCTCCTCAACAGGAGGCAACTGAAAAGCACTATAGTCTGCGAAACCGTGAAAATATTAAAGCATACTGGTATAGGATACTGATACATGTTCATCTTGTTTCTTTCAGAGTCATCTGAAAAAAGCTCGGAGAGAGGTCGATAGTCAGAGCGCAAATCAGAGGAGTATGTGAACCCCAAGAAGGACTCACAACGCTCATCTGTCTACATAATAAAAAAGGAAGTTAAATCTAAACCATCAAAGCCTCAATTAAAAAAAAAGACAGTAGCTGGACTGAAAGTCAAGCATGCCATGGATACTGAGGACACTGCTTCTGAGCGGGCAGTGGGCTCTGACCAAGCTGGACAGTGCGGCAGAAGTCACAATAGTTTGGCGGAACCTGATGGATTTACTGGTGGCAGTAGCTTTGAGTGACTATATCCAGGTGGAAACACCTGTAACGAGGGTGAATGTCCTGCATCGTTTATATGAGATGCAACTCCAATTGAAGGGGGATGTACCAATATATATTAATGTTTTCTTTTAGGAGAACTTGTCATTCAGCCATGATATTCTCTTGGCTGAAAAAGATTGGCCACCTGAATTTGTGATGAATTGCCCAGAAGGAGAAACAGAAATTTTACCTGGAGACTCTGACCTCATCCCAGAAACAGTGAAACATTCATACGCGCTAGCTCCAGCATTATACCACAACCATGTTAGGTGGGACTATGGTTCCCTTTATCACGTAATACCCGTGAGGTCGACCCCACAACCTCAAAGACAATACCCCCATTAAAAATGAGGTAAAAAAACACGTTAAAGAGATCTTTACACAATTTGAACACCAAGGTATAATATAACCTTGCACCTCTCCAATGAATAATCCTTTGCTTCCAGTAATGAAACCTGACGATTCAAATCGTCCATTATTAGATTACAGACACCTGAACATAGCTACACGTACATTCGCTGTACAAAACACACATAGTGCGGCACTAATAAACAACATAGTGTGAAAGAAATACAAAACAACATTGGATTTCGCAAATGGATTTTTCTGCCACTCTATAGCACCAGAAAGCAGGTTTTTGACAGCATTTAACGCACTCTGTTCTCAAAAACAGTTCTCTTGATTACCTCAAAAGCATAAGAATAGCCCTGTGCTGTTCTCAGCATGGGTCACAGAACTTATGCAAGAATTATTTGCCAACCAGGCATTGTCCTATGTCAATTGTAGGAGAGTAGGATCTGCTTCTTATAGTTACCCCCACTTTTTGCTGATGTTTCACTGTTTTTTTACTTTAGTCTGGCTGGGGCCCTGCTAATCAGGACCCCAGCCTAGCTGCTTCCTCTCTAAAATGATTCCCAGTACTTTAGGTACACTCCAGATTGGATTCTGGGGTACCCTTATAAGTCCCTAGTATATGGTATTCTATGTACCAAGGACATAGGTACCCCAGAGGCCTACCAGGGGCTGCAGCATGTATTATGCCACCCCTGGGAAGCCTTCCAAAATGACACCACAGGACTGCTACTGCAGCCTAGGTAAGATGGTGCATGCACCCCTTACTGAGATATAGGTTCACTATATCTCTCAATATCACTGCACATATAAACCTATCAGTCACCCCTATGTAACTGGTGTGGGAGTATGATCCTAACCTTCTAGAGGGAGAGACATGACAGCACCGGTATACCCGGTACCAGCTAACAGAGCCCTGGCATCACAAAATGGATGCTGCCAGCCACAGACACGAGTATGCCCTCCTGCTGCTGGAGGAAACTCTGGCAGGGGAGTCCTGGACAATAGGTTTCCTGTCACAAGGAGGTGTCACCACCTCCCAGACAGGCTTTAGTGTATTGGGGCTGGGTGGGTGCACTCCCAGAGTGCTTTGAAGTTCAGCACTGGGGGCACATTTGGTGTCCCTGTGCATAGTCCAGTTCAAACCGGTTGCAGGGGCTACCAGCCCCTGCTCTGGCGCGAAACTGGACAAAGGAAAAGGGTGTAGCCACCCCTCTTTCCTGACCCTCCCATAGGTGGGTCCCCAGAGTATGTCCAACCCCTTCGTTGGGTATAAAGAAGGAACCCCTGACTACAGGACTTTAGATTACACCTGGACGAAACTCTGATACTGAATCCTGGAACTTCGATGATTTACTTTGAACTAGATGTCTGAAGAATCTCCCTTGGAGTAAAGGAGTTACTCCCCTGCAAGGCAGGCACCAAAGACGCATCTGTCCGGTTTGCATCTCCGAAGATCCTGCTGGACTCTGAAGAATTTTGCAACACAGGAGTTGGGTTTCTGTTGTCTCTGAGGTTGATCTGTGCACTCAGCAATTCTGAGGCCTGTATCCCTCGTGGAAGACCGTGCAACCCGAATCCCTGGACACCGCGACCATTTGCAGAAGCATCAGCTTTCCAGCGACTCCTGCAGCTGAGCTTTGGGTTACTTGTAGCCCTGACCCGAGCAGTATTTGCACCGAAGATTGCCCGCTTACACTCCACAAGTGTTCCGTGAGCTGGCCCTTTGTGTTTTCTCTCAAGGTCCCTTCGAGATCCCTAGTCCGTCGACTGGTGGGTCTCTGTGAAGGCAACTTTACTTCTGATTGTGCTTACCTGGTTGCTCCAGACGTGCCCTGACTCTCCATCGCTTGGGGAGTCCCCAGGACCTTGCTGGTCCACACCGAAGCATCTTTTCTCTTCCTGCATGGGTTGCTGTTGCCATAGCTTGTTGGGTCTAATCTGGGCACCGACACCGCAGCACTTGACATCCTTTGTGGGACAGCTCGAATCCAGCTCCTGGTCATCCTCGACATCTCCTGGTCCTCGTGGCTGCAGAATTAAGCTTCACCTCTTCGTACCTGACACACCCGACATCAATGGGCATTCATCTATTGTGTCCCTGGTCACTGGCAAGTGACCCAGACTCTGTCCCCTCTGCTTTCAGGTTCTTCTGATCTTCGATCCAGGCTTGGATCACACCGGACACTTCTATCCTTCCCGGCAGCAGCACTTTGCAGCAGATCGCCATTGAAATCAACGACGATTCCCAACACCATTTGACACCATTTGACACCTATGCACTCTGCTTCCCTGGGTGAGTGTCACGGGGTCACTCCCATGGACGAACGAGCTGAAGATATTCTTGACTGTTCCTTTCCGCCCCGGCCGCAGGACTCACATGGTCCCTTTAACACGAACTGGGATATCCCGGGGGAGGAGTCAGTAGGAACCACGTCAAAGGCAACCGCCCAATCAGGAGCCCCGCTCCCTAGTAAGGGGAACCCGGAAGAGGAGGAGAGCGCGAAAGCCGGAGGCAGAAGCGAGAGCGGAGAGAAGGAGGCACGACAGAAGCGAGGAAGCAGTGAAGACCGAGAGAGCCCGAACGAAGGATACAGCGGAAGTCGAGGTGCGGCGTCGACGGAGCCAGGGTGCCAACAGATACGCCACTCGCCCCGCCACGTTCCTGGAGGAGCGTGGCTGGGAAAGGTACGTGACCGTATCCTGAGCTTTTCACTGCCACGGGGAGGGACGGAGTGATTGGTGCGAGGGAGGTCACAGAGACGCGGGGAGACCGAGTGTTGGGTGTTATCTGTCGGTTTTCTTCACCCCACAACCACACCTCTGTGCTTAGGCCTCTCGTTTTCTTTTTGAGTGAGACACGACAGACGGTGGCAGCCCCGGTGACCCCTCACAACCCTTTCCCCCTCACGTCCTCTACGCCCCCTTCAAGCCTACTTACCTTTGTGTCCCTGTGTGTTTTTGTCTCCCTTGGTTCAACTGGCGAGGAGATGCCCCAGGAGGAGGAACCCTTGACCAGGACTCCCACAAGCCAGAATACCCTACCTCCTCCATTCCCTCTTCCACAGTGAGGTAACTCGAGTACTACGGTGCTCCCGTGGGTGCTGGCCCTAGAACCCCCCCAAAGTCCTCTCCTAAGTGTCCTTAACTTGTGAAATTCCAACTGCGACTTTCCCATAAAATAGTAAGGGGCTCGCAGCTGTGTTCTCACACGTCCCCCGTGGGTCTCCTGTGTCACTACCTTGGGTGGTTCCTTGGGGTCCAAGCGATTCTACGTGCTCTAGACACTGTGTCTAGTCAAGTTGTGGTTCTTATACCACTTTCTTAATATATGGTTTGGTCCGCCCCTAAGGCCCATTGTATATTGTGCTATTTACTGTCGTTTTAGAACCGTATTATTGCGTGCCTTGTTCTTTAACTTCATAAAGAGGTTAGTAGAGGGTGTTTGGAAATAAATACATATATTTTATATATATACCATGTGTGGTTCTCCTTTCATTTAGTAATTCAAGAGGTTATAATCTGGTAAACCAAGCTGCTTTACACTCCTTCAAGACTTAGCCTGAAGGCTGCTCTCCACAGCTACCACTAGGATAGCTTTCAATAAAGGTTGTCTTTAAACCTAACATCAATAAGGGTTGTTTGTACTGATGCAAGGTGCCCACTATAACTAGTGGACAGCATATGCCAGGCCAACTTCTCACATCGATGATTTATATTTGACGAATTAATACCTTTCTACACACTTGACAAGAGTAGATCGTATAGTTCTGGGATTTGCTCACATGGGCTACACCTTTAATTTTAAGAAATCAAAAATAGCTCACCTCAATGTCCTATTCTTGGGATATGTGCTGTCAAGTGTAGGCAAAAGCCTTGCGATACATCTTAGAGAAGTTTGTGCTCTTACAACCACCAAACACATTGAAGAAGCTTCAATCTATATCGGGATTCCTAAATTATGCAGAACTTACATTCCAGATTAAGTAGAATGGGTTAAACCATTCTGCGACTTGATTAGTCCAGACTTTTCAAGCACACACTGGACAACTGAACACACAGATTTTACGTTTAGTACAAGCTGACATGCTAGCTTCAAAACACTTACACACATATGTAAATACAACAAACCTGGTGATCCGTATCATTGAAGGTGCATCAAGATATACCTAAGTTATATTCAACGAGGGAGACACTGTAACAATTGAACGTAAGTCACATTTTTACACCAATGCTGTGATGTGTTTTGCACCGTCAGAAAAGATTCTGACAGCCGTACAGACTGCTGTGGTGAGAGAGAGAGCACTGGCTCAGGGTAAACAAACAATTGTCAAGATTCCAGTGCCGGCCTTAAAGGCTGTCACAAAAGCCAGCATTCCCAACTCAAAAGCATTACATCAAGATGGATACAGTGGGCCAACTCTCTCACCACAACAGATGTAGACTACAGATTGGACTCTACACTACAAACACAAAAATATCTGCAATACAAAAATGAATACCCTCTGCCTAGTGAAGTTATGCCTCTTGATCAGTAGGATTATATCATCCATACTGAGGGTTCTGCATAGCCTTTCGTAGGGACAAAACAGCAATACTCAGCAACGTCAGGCGCTGTTAAGGGTAAAATGCAGGATGGAGAATTTCGCCCTGAAAAGACCTGCACGCAGTCACAAGGTGATTGCACAGCATAGCTGGCAGAACTCAGAGCTCTGATTCTGGCACTAAAGAATACAGATCCTGGATTCCGCACACTCATAGTGTGTGATTTGTATTATTGTGTCCAGTCTTACAATGAGTACCTGCACTACTGGAGCCAGAATGGATCCAGAGATTCCAAAGGGTACACCATCAGTGCTTAATTTGTGCTGGTGCTTTCCGGTGCTTAGCACCAGCATTTAATTATCAGGGCCGGGTCTACGAGTCTGCTGGCTGCACACAGTATTTGTAACAAAAGTATTATATATAATAAGTTAATAACTCATATATTATAAAGCTAAACTCACTCCAGTACTGACTCGGCACAGTGTTGTTGTTGATTGCTCCTGAGTCCGACTCGAGAGTCCCAACTCTGCTCCCGAGTCCCGATGAAGATGAGTGTTGCGGCGGCTGTGAGAGCCAGAGAGCTGAGCCATTGATTCGGCCAAGTGACAGAACAGAAGATTAAAAAATCAAATATGATGGCATTGACAGCCGCCGAGCCGCGGCCCTTAGTTTAGTGTACTGTTGTGCCGGTGAGCGGGACATTGAGATTGGGGCATTGGGCTGGATTTGGTTGTTCGGGGGTAGGGGCTGTGCGGCAGCGTGCGCAGATTTTATTCAGAATTGCCACGCCCCAGCACACCGCACCGAGTCATCATCATTCTAGGCAGCGGCCGCAGCACGAGGACGTTGAGGGCAGCCAGTGTAGCTCCAGGCCCAGGCAGGCCAGCTTAAATCGGTAAATAAACTGGCTCTAAGGCAGTGAGCCCCAGCCCACCACCGTAACTGTAAGTACTACTAAATTTAGCAGTATTATAAAGTAAATTAAACAACAGTAGTAGCCACGCATCGTCGTTACTGTCTACCCCCATCCTGTGGCGTAGCTTGGGCCGCCAAACGCGCCTCTTGGTGTGGCACTGCCCCAGCATCTGTGTACTTGGCTCGAGGGGGTGGGGGCAGCGGCTGTCGAACTTCTTATCTTGTGCAGGTGCACAAACCACAAACATTATTTACTGGCGCTAGTTTATGTTGTACTGCAATCGGAATGGATGATTTGGATCATCAGTAAATCTTAGCAAAAAGAGAAGAATCTCCCTCAGTGCTGCTCCAAAATAAGTAACAGACAAACGGAGTCCACTGTCCACCCCACCCCACGAGAATGTGTTAGTAATCGCCATAGCGCACACAACGGAACTATATTATTGAAGCAATTCTTGTGGGTGCAACAGCAGTTTCAGTTTTGGTGCCGTGCTGCGATGGCCTAGTCGGAAAGGCCAATCCGATCGGATGCGGGCATAAGTACTATAAATAGCCCATTACCATTGCAACACCGCGCAGGCAGTTTGTGAAGTCACATTTCTGCCATCCGTGGCCTGCTCCCAGCCCCGCACTTGCAAGACAAGGAGCTGCCAAGCTGGAAGCGCCCAACAACCCAGATGAAAGCCATGATTTGAGGCTTTTTTTTAAGGGGGGAAGGCAGCAATAGTCAGAGTAGTTTAATGGCAGCTGGTAAATATATCTCCAACTCTGAGTATGGAAGACTTTCAAGAATGCTGACTGACCGGCCCTAATGGATGTGTGCCTCAAATCGGTTCTCTCTGTCCCTAGTCTGTATTTTCTTCACTCTCTTCATGAGCCCACCCGGATGCCTAATAACATCACCTATATTCAGTTTTTAGTTTGAGCCGGTGCCGGTGGCTTCCGGTGCTCGGCACCTGCGTCTTAATCTACAACATCGGAAATAATCCACTAGGTATTGGAGTGCTTTTCATGAGCACCAGTTAATGTATGCATTCATTTTTTTGTATGCACGCCTGTTATCCTATTCCTAACTCGAGCAAACTTAAACCATGTATTGCTCTAATATTCCAGTTAAGAGTTTTCGAATTACGTTTAAATGCATATATTGAATAGGAACAGAATTCAGTTTTTAAAAAGCACACGTATACGTGACCATTTCACACACTGTGTGTTTATATTGCTGATCACATGTTTAATTCCATGTTCATGACCTCTGCCTGCACTTTTTACAATTCGAACAACACTAGCTGCTCATTATACTGTTGCTCAGTTGTTGCTCAGTTGTTTTGAGCTGGTGGTATAAATGGGAGGTGTGCTAACATTTCATGTGAATAGAAAGCTCCATGCAGATTGCATCGTGACAGTCCCATCATCTACGTGAGTAAGCAGTAGCTCAATACTGACTATAGTTGGACTAAACTAGTACTAGTACTGACAAGAGTTACCTCTGCGAGCACTCATTTAGCATTGAACCTGAAAATGCACAATTGTGGCTCAAAGAGGTAAAGTGGGGCTGGACTCAGAGCAGCATAGCCAGTGAGAGCAGGTTTTCTACTTGGCAAGAGCATCAGACCAGAACGGAGTGATAAAAGAGTATCAGCATCTGATAAACTTAGAATCAGATGGGACTTAAACTGCAGCCCAATATTCCAGTGAACAAGCCCGGCCTCGGTAAGTGGGTGCGCCAGATGCAGACTTGGTCAGTGCACAGTTAATGCTCCGCCACTGACCCTCTCCCCGGGCAGCCGTGACCTCACACCTGCTATGGAGGCAGCACATTAGTGAAAAAACGGGCGAGCTGGCTAAAGTAGCTGTTCCACTTTTCACAATGCAATGGCAACATGAACTGTTACTGCACCTGCCTGGAGAGGAATGACTGGGGCATCAACGGTACCTCCTTTTCTCCCCTTTCAAGTGGTAGCCCCACGCCACCATCAGTGTGCCACCTCACATGAGGCACACAATGTGGCCCCTGCCTGCTCCTTTTCCCTGCGCTGATATCTCCATGCGGTCGCGTAGAGAGCGTGCACAAAGTAAAAAGGTTTCCCTCATTTGCATGGAGCCACCTGGAGGCATTTCTTTAGGTTTCCGTAGAATAGCAGGGTCCTGGGGGCTTTAGCAGGTGAGTGTAGTTTGGCATCAACCGGCATGCACTGGCCGGCCACAGCCGAATAATTTGTTCTCTGCATTTACCTATGCATATCTGCCTGGGGCCTATACTATAGACCGACGAATTGAGGTACCTGCTTTCACTGCCTTGGAAGACTTTTAGCTCCAGTGACTTTGGAATATCATATTACCATTGGGGGCAAAATGCTCTAACAGCTTTATTAACCTGTGTATGTCAATACCACTTATTAAAGGGTCACCCTCTATCCCTTATAGGCCTGTGAATTGGGCTTTTAACTCAGGTAGGGGGCCTTTAACAGAAAGTATAGACATTGGTAGCAGAATATAATCTCTGGTGCAGGAAGCAGCTTGGTTCCCCCGCAGGCAGAGGCTGGATGAGTAAATAGGGAACAGCCAGGCCTGGGAGGAAGTGTTCTCTTGGCAGGAGGGCTCACATTGGAGAGTTTCATTTGCCAGGTAGTGAAGTCCTAATCTGCTCTCCCTGAAGTGCAGTGCACCCTTCACCCAGTGACACTGACACCCGCCCACCGCATAGCTGCCAAGGTTTCAGATTGCTATAAGTGCCATTTTCATAATTTCAGTCAATTTAGTGTAATTATTAGTGATATTACAATGACTATGAATGTGTCTGACACTTTCTAGCGAGCAAAATCAAGTAATGAAGAGAGATTAGAAACATAAATATCAGACATTGCACCCATTTGTACATCGAGATTGTCTGAATCATACGTTTTGAGCTGATTATGCTCCCAAACAGGGCGTCACATGTCTGTGATTGTTCAACACCTTTGAGCGATGCTTGTAACTTTTAGGCCAAGGTTTTGGTGAAAATGTACTCTATTTTTCTACGTAGAATTTTTTTTTCTGTAGTGTGGCCTGCAACAAAACCAGAGACTCACAGGACTCGCTTTGCTTCAGAGTCCTACGTCGAGCCATTTTGATTCTGAATTGAGTGGGTGGAGCCAGTGGATGAAGTGGGCGGAGCCGGAGAAAAGTAGGTGTGGCCTCCGACAAACATTTAAGCACCTGCACTTCATATTTTACAAATTAAGCACTGTACACCATAAAGCACAAAGTGCTGTGGGGATATGTGACTAAGCTGAAAGAAATCTTGCCACAGACTCATGTGATTCAAACCTTGAGACAATAACGTGTAGGAATACATGTTGCAGATCTGATGAAGCCACAAAAGCAACAGTGCAAACTGCTGCTTTCATTGCGATTACTCATTCCAGTATGAGGATAGATAGAGACATTATGATGTATGTTAACACTGCACATGATGACACCCACTTTCCTAAGGGATTTCCAGCAAAGTACTCCTACAAGTTAAGTGTACAAAAAATACCATTTGCTCATATTACCGGCGTGGGGGATAGAGCAATACCAAATTCAGATTGCAGGATAAGTTTAATCCTAGCAGCGCATGAGGAGGAGCCAAGATGGCGACCGGGACGGCAGCGTAGACTCCCGGCTCCGTGAACCTCCGCATCCCGCACGGATATCCTGCACGAGATCCTCAGTCTGCGCCATGAGATCGTGTTTGTAAATGAGAGTGGCAACCGATTGTGTGCCTCCGAGGTTTCTGGCTGCCGTACCGCCGGAGAAATCTGCAGTTGAACTTTGCGGCCCGTGCAGCCCCGGAGCCGGGACCTCGAGTGGACGCCTTGGCCGGGTGGCAGCTTACCAACAGCGGTCTGTGGTGACTGGGTGGAGTCGGTCCACCGGAGCGGTGCTGCCCTCGGCCTGCATTTTGCCGTAGTCGCTCCCACTGCTAAGCGTAGCGGACCGAGGACATGCCCGGGGGTGCAATTCTCAGATTCTTCGGTGCTTGCCCCTGCCTTTGACGGTGAGCTGCCCGGACGCCGCCCCTAGCTCGCCCTGATCCTTGCGGGCTGCTCCCGGCTTTTCGCGGGAGCTGGTCCGTGGCGGGGACGACTGTTGCCCGTGACCACGCAACGGCGGAATTTGTGCCTGCCCCCGGACCCCTGTCTTCAGCGACGTGGACCTCGAGGCGCTTGTCCCTGGGTCCCGGCCCCAATACGAGTCGGGCCTTCCCGGCGGCCATCTTGTTGCTATGCAGCCTACCATCCTGTCCACTGGGTCGCAGCAGGATTGGGAGTGTGTGACTTTTGGGAGTGTGGCGGAGCGATCGCAGAGAGCTGTGCTGGGATACGGCGACCTCCTAGAGGCCCTTGGTGCCCTTCATTTCTCCTTGGCTCGTGGCGCCGGGGTCTTGGGGAGTAAGCTCGATGGTGTGGCGTCAGCGTTGGGACAGTGGCGGCATGCTGGTCCACAGGTACACAGGGGTTTCCCACACTGCACACAGGAGGATAATGTTGCGGCCACCCCTGCGATTAGTGCACAGCCGGACACTCCGGACAGTATGCTACCGTGTGATCGGCTAACTGAGGGTCTGATCTGTTCCGGAGGTATTGGACCTGAGTGGAAGGTGGTGGCCTTGTCCCGTGCACGGCCTCCGGCGACCCCGGGACAATTCCAGCAACGTTTGTCTACTTTGGCTGATTCAGCCTTCCTGGACCTTGTGTGCAGTGCAGATCCTGGGGCAGCACTGGGAAAGACGTCCCTCCATGATGCGGACTGTGTTGGTACTCAGAGACTTCCACCCCACCTGTGTGCGTCGCTTCCCGTTTGTTTTTGGACACTCCTTTACCTTGGAACATCGGACATGGTGCTGGGTCGAGGGGTAGGCATGGGCAGAATTGCAAAGAGTGGTCAAGGATGAGGCTGATCCTTCGGGGGTGGTCATCTAGTGGACGGGCGGACTCATGGTAGCGTACTCTCATGGTTATTAGCATAGTTGGTGCATAATGCTCCCCATTTTCCTTTCTTGATATGGTCGATTTGGTGCTGCTTATTGTTTGCTGTGGGGAGACTTCACCGTGCGGGAGGGAGAAGCCGGGGGTATGTTTTGAAGGCCCTCCTCCAGTTTATTATACTTTCTCCACCCCCCCGTCTGGTGGGGTTCTTTCTTACTCCTTTTTCCCTGTTTCTTCTATATTTCGGGTCTAGTTCCAGGGCGACAGGCACACTGCTGGGGGGGGGGGCCATACTCATTTGCAGAGGTGCAGGGTGGGGGGTTGGGGGAGGGGACTCTTTAGTCTTTATCTCTTTTTCCATGGCCTCCTTTTTCTTCTCCGCTTCTTCTTGTTTCTTCTTTTCTGGGATCAGCGCGGTACACCTCCTTTGTTGTGAATCGTCGCCTCTTCATGTGTGCCACAGTTTCCGGGGTGTTCTCTGGGCGTTAGGTACCGGGGCCTGCAGGCGCAACTGTTTTTGATATTCTTCCTCATCCGGAATTTCCCGTGTCTGCGCCATTGATCCAATAGATTGCTGCTTATTGCTTACGTCGATTATTCTTGCCCCTTATCGCTGTTGGGAAATTGTTTGGCACCTGATCCTACTGTCTTGTTTCATTATAAAATGAAAAACCCTTTTTCTCCTGGTGTCCTACCTGCGCGGCTCACTGGCCGGACTATGTTGGAATGAAGATCCTGCTCTCCGAGGTGCCGCCTGTGTTTACATTTGCTCTTATTGTTCTGATTGCTTAGCGGCCGGCCCCGGGGGGTTGTAGGCCCATACTTGTTAATGATTGAAATGTCAATAAAGGTTTTTCAAAAAAAAAAAAAAAAAAAAAAAAAAGAATTCTAGCAGCGCATGAGGCCTAGCATCTGTACATGCAGGGGTGGCACCTACAATTATACTATTGCAAACACACTATTGGTGGCCTGGTCCTTTTAAACACACTATGAACTTTGTCCTTAAATGCAACATCTGCTAGCAGATGAAGGGTTCCTCCATAGCACATCCACCACAACACCTCTACTGATCTAAAACAAGCTTCTCATGTGTATTTATCTGGACCACTGCGGCCCCTTACAATCAGATGGGGCTTACAAATACATCTTGGTTTCAGTGGATTCCTACTCTCGATTTCTATGGGTTTGGCCACAGTGATCATCTGACGCCCGAATTGTTATCAAAGATCAACAAGTCTTCATTGGAACATATGCAGTCGGCACAATCCATTCGGACCAGGGGCCGGTGTTCACCTCTGAGGCTTACAAAGACACCAAGTGACAATTGGGTGTGACGGTGCGGTACTCTCCCCCCACCATCCAATGGGAAATTTGGTAGTGGAGAGGAAGAGCTGAGACTTAGAGAAGTCTTTAACAGCTAGGGTACTGGGTTCAGGTCACAGTTGGGACCATCATCTATATGGGGTCCAGAGAGCCCTAAACAATCTTCCTAGAAACTCCCTGGGTGGTCAAGCTCCCTACAAAGTCCATTTGGGGTTAAGATGTTGGTGCCAGTCCTCAACAGTCCCAGTTCATTGGTCGCTGAAACACCACTTGACATCAATGAACTTTTGAATGTTTTGCTGGGAATGAACAGCTTCCAGGATGCACAAAGTAACGTCTAAATAAAACGTACTGTAACTGGTGAAGTAAAGGAAGCACCGACAACTCCTGGTTGGATCCCCAAAATTGGCAAACTAGCACACAAGCAGACTGTGGAGAAATAAGAATTCAGGTCATCTTACGGAGCCTGTAGCTGTTGAAGGTACCAGAACTGTACTTTTGCCACCACTTGCTGACAGCAAAAGTAAGAAATTTGTGTCAATAGATCTCAACCCACATTATGTGGCTGGTTTTACACAGTAGGCCGCGCAGGCTCCTGGGTAGTTACCTGTCTCCTCTTGCTACCTTGCAGGAAGTCCCGTTGGGCACTTTGATCAGGGAAGAAGCTTCTACTCCCTGTCTGGACATGGCTCATAATTAAGGCTCCCTGTTTTCCATTTTTACTGAATTTTACAGATAAATACAGACAGAAAACATTTATTTTCCCATCTGTATTTATTTTTAAATGTGGATAAAATGGAAATTATGTTGTGTTTTTTGAACGATTCCAAATGCTGTCAACCATAACTGCCAGGCTAATAGCTGTGTGGATTGACAGGTAAGGGGTTTGGAAAATAAATATTAGTAATGAGGCTTACACAGCAGTAGAAAAGCACAAGACTGACAGTCAAATTTGCATGTTTTCATATAAGTATATTGATTTGTTATCTGTGAGTGTTCATATCATTGAAATTTGTCAGGTATTCAAGTGAAAGAGTACATTGATACAGTGCATAAAATATTAGAAGACCAGAGTATTCCACTGTTTTAAACTCTGATGATATTTATAATGGTATGACTAATTATGATTAAATGTTCTGTTTTCAACATTATGGTCACCACCTCTTGCCATAAAACAAGTACTCCACGTGCAGGATTTAATTATACACAATGGGAACACTGCCCTACACCACCATAGGGTAGTTCAAAAACATTTACACAGACATTTGCATATTTTTCTGGTCACAATACAGCAGACCCAGGGTCTTATTAGGCTCACACCATCTCTCACACTGAAACATATGCTCACTGAGACAAAGCAGATATATATTATGCATCTTTTCTTTCCTAGTTGTCCACACAAGGGTTTGACTTTCGGAGAAACACTGTTGATTTAAAATCCATTTGGGGAACTAAAGATTGGCAGGTTCAGGGGAACAAGGCTTTATGTAGAGCATGCAATATTCTACATCAACGGATTTTCCTAAACAAAACTGTGCAGCAAACATCATGTCTTGGCCTGGCTAAGATAAAAGATTTGAATACACCAAATATTCCCACATTTGCTCATTTTGCGAACTGGCGACGGTTCACAAATTTCACGGAGAAAATATTACACACCATGCTTCGAACGGTTCATACAATTCGACAGTACCCAATCGGGGGGATGGTTAGTGTAGTCATTAGATACTAACGGATGTCATGCACATTTCCTAGCTGACACAAAAGGATTTAAGATAAGCAGGCCCGACCTACGAAATGCGCAGACTCAACACTTGGGGTGGTAACAACTTACAGTGCTGGGAAGTTATGCCTAGTTTGGCTAAAAACCTCAACATTGTCTCAAGTGAAAAAACAAATGTGCATTCTTTCTGATGACATGGGTCTACAGGTCTTTTTACCAGGTCCTCAGAAGTCACGTCAAAAGCGCTTCTTGAATGCAATATTCCAAGAAGTGTGGACGATTTCACAGCAGGAAGCTGTTGAGAGACTGCGCAAAATTGACAGGGAAAATTTAGAAAGGGCTCTAGCAGTAGTTGATAATGGTATGACCACCTTATCTACTAGAATATACTCTCTGGGTAACATTATGTCATCTGCAATATACATCATACAGAATGGCATGTCCTCTTTATAACATGGGCAGTCACAGCTTATATTGATTATGTTATTATGATGGACTCTTCAGACATTTCATGACGGTCGCATACAATGGCGACACCTTAATGCCAACAGCTTGTTTTTACCTTACAATCAACAAAACAACAAACCATCATGGCAAGAAAGAGCACTACATATACTATGTTACACATAGAGAAGTTAAAGAAATTGCCATTCACTGTTGCAGAAATACTTTCTGTGGATTGGATAGTCCAAGGGTTTATTTTTCTGCCAATTTCCACATTTCACTTCCAATACTGTTTACACCACCATCAAGTAGACAGATACGAAGTGCTAGGAGAAGGATTTGTGCACAAGTCATTTATCTTACCTTTTAGATATCTCAGTAGGAATGGCGATATTTAAGTATTTCTTTGCAGGACTGACAGTGAGAATAATTTACGGCATTTCTTGGTGTATAGGAAGGTTTAGTTTAATGATGCATGTACTGCGTCAATTGCAAATTTGTCCTTCTATCTGAAGGGTTCTTCAGCTGTGGTGATCTGTCTGTCTTACAGATTCATCTGGAATGGAAGTTATTTTTTTTTATTTTTTTATTTTCAATTCATAAAAAATATCAGTATACCACTTACAAAAATAATTGTAAACAAAATAATGACCAACAGTTAATGATATAATGCTGCAAGAAGAGAGAGAAGAAAAAAACAAAGAGGAAAAGAGAGAAAACAAAACCAACAAAAGGATACAGTAGACATTCATTTGGCTACTTCGAGTGCTCAATCATGGGCCCCCATATTGGTATGCCCAATTTCTGTCTTCATGCAGTTTTGAGGGAATGGAGACTAAATTCAAGATTGTAAATAGCGTACAATTTAGTTCTCCACATCTCAAAGGAAGGAGCATCCTTCTGTAACCAAACTGATGCGATACATAATCTAGCGACAGCTGTGGCCATAAAAATGAAAAAGCGAAACGTATGCAGCCCTTGCCCCTGCGTGGAGTTATCCCCAACACCTAATAACATTACTTCAGGTGATATTTGGATGCCTACCCCCATGATATCAGTCACAAACACTTCAATGTGTCTCACCAATTGTGCTAGAGAGGTGCACGCATAAAAGATGTGTACAATGTCTGCCTTCTCAACCCCACAGCGAAAACATTTCCCATCATTCGTGCCACCCCATTTCAACATCTTTGCAGGGGTGTGATACAGGCTAAATATCGTCTTATAGTGTTGTGCTTTTTGCTTGGCTAATACCGGAATTTTTTCAGCCATATCTATAGCGTGCTCCAAATATACCCCTTCCCACACCAGCCGTGTGCTCCATTTAAGATTTTGGGCAGTCAGATCGTCCGGCTGTGTATCCTGCAAGCTGTTGTACAATACACCTATCTTAACTATCCGTTTTATAGCCTCAACCAGGAGATTAGGCTTTATCCCACTCTGTTTCTGCTTCCTATTTAAAAAGTCTCGAAACTGCAAATATTTGAAAAAGTCAGTTTTGAAAAATGAATATTTTTCCACCAGGGCTGAAAAAGAGGAGAGTCCTTCGTCGTCATACAAATCTCCTATTTGCGTTATGCCCTTAGCTCTCTATCTATCCATTCTCACACCCAAAAAACAGGAGTATAAAAACATACCCCCTTAATGTGAAGAATACTCTGCACCGCCTTCCAAACCTTAAATGCCTCGACGACAACCTTGAACCAGGTTTTTATAAAATAGCTTGGCTCCAAAATCCTAAATAAGCAATTCTTAGCTGCCGAACCAAGCAACGTCTTATATATTGATGGTACTTCCGCATCATTCCTCATTTTCTCCCCTGTTCAATTTTTTTGCATATTTTGTAGAATACAAGCGTAATAGTAGAATGTAAAGTTGGGGACTGCCCACCCCCGCACCTGTGAGGTAGTATCATATATTAAAACCTATCACATATTGATTGTAGTTTTTGCAGCTGTGGCCGCGCTAGTTCGAGTGGTACTGCTCTAAAGAAATATAAAACTTTGGGTAGGACCTTCATTTTGAGAACATTACACCTTCCCACCAGTGAGAGGTGCAGACATTCCATCCAATTTAATTCATCCTTGATTCTGGCAAGAATAACCCCCCAGTTGAACTCAACTAATTCCTGCAGACAATTCCTGATTTTAATCCCCAAATATGTGGCTTCATCATTTACCCTGGGTTCATCTGGACAGGCCGCCTTGGTGCAGATAATCTGTGTTTTAGTTGGGTTGAGTTTATACCCTGATACCACACCAAACATATTGGTGAGTCGTTCTATCTCCGGGATGGCTACAGCTGGGTCTGGGGTAATTACAACAATGTCATCTGCATAAGCCATTACCTGGAACTTGTGCCGCCCACATACTACAGAGCTAATTTTGTTACTTCCTTGCAGCATCAAGAAGGGATTAATATACAGGGCAAATAGCAGAGGGGAGAACGGGCAACCCTGCCTGGTCCCCCTAGTAATACGAACTGGGTTTAACTTTTTTTTTTTAAATAATGTTGGCCTCGTCCCAGGACGGTGGAGCATTCCCATGCTGTGCATCTTGAAAAGTAGGCAGCATATCACCCTTAAGCTCCTGAAACAAAGTTCTATAAACCTCAAGCGGAAGCTTATCTGGACCCGCCGCCTTACCCCTAGCTAATGAGTCTATTGCCTCTTCCAGCTCATCCATAGTAATTGGGGTATCCAGCATTATCTGTTCTTCCCACCCTAGCAATACCGTATCTAGTTTTTGTACAAAGGCCTCGTCAGTTTGGCTATCACGATTACTCTCAGTATTTCAATACTTCAAAAAATGCCTAAAATACGCCTAGAATCCACTCACTTGTTTCCACTATCCTCCGCCTAGAATCAGTCATGGTGCCAATTCTTTGTGCCGCTTCCTTAGCTCATAGCCTTTGTGCCAGACAACGCCCTGTACCTTTCCCATATTCGTAGATTTCTTCTCTAAAAAGCTTGTATTTACTAGCAATTTCCTTGCTCCACACTAAGTTAATCTTGACCTTGCAGCAGGCTATCGTAGGTTGCAACATCTTAATAGCAACACCAGCAGATATCCCTTGGATTAGCTTCTCCTCTGCAATTCTGAGATCATCCAGGAGACTCTGCATAGTAGTTTGGAGTTGTTTCTGTCTGAAACGTCCATAGCTGAGAATTCCACCCCTTAGGCCAGCCTTTAAGGCATCCCACATTATAGCCCTGGAGGTTGAATCCCTGTTGCTATCCAGAAATTGCACCAACCAGATTTTAATATGGTTAAGAAACGAATATCCAATAGGAGCTTCCTATCAAAAGAAAAGGATCTTGCCGGAATCATTCTACTAATGGCAGGGATATCCAACAGCAGCGGACCATGGTCCGCCGTAATCCTCGGTCACACCAGCATCTTAGCCCCAGATGTGAGTGCCCTTGACATAAAAACATAGTCTAGCCATACCAGTTTGTGGTGTGGATATGAATAAAAAGTATATCCTGGATCGGGATAATTCAGAGTATGCCACACATCAACCAATCCATGATCAGCCTTTAGCTCCTGCAGTGCCTTCAACTCGTTAGGTTTTCTACCCCAGTAATTGTTGTTATTTAACGCCGATTCCTGGCAGCCCGGGTTAATGTTAAAATCCCCACATAAAATCAGGGGAGTAGGCCATGATGCCAATTCGACCTTCAGCCCTTCCAATACTGTTGCCTCACCTAGATTCGACCCGTAGACCGTACACACTACAACCTTGGCGGCCCCCACCACACATTCTGTGATAACCCATCTACCATGATTATCAGCCAATATCCTCCCCGTGGTCTGAATCCCCAGTCGCGCCAAGATAGCCACTCCCCTGTTTGTGGTAGCCTGTAATGACCCAGCAATCATTGTATATCCGAGCTCATTCAAAACTCTGCGTTTACCCAATGGAATGTGCATTTCCAGTAAACATACCCGCTGCCTTTTTCCACTACTGTTCAGGTCACACACATTGAATGAACATATACGTATCCCTAAGGGTGCCGTCCTACCCCCATACCTTATTGCAGCCTTTACCGGGCATATGTCTCTTCTATTAATATTGACAAACCTAAAGCCGTCCAACTTCCTCATGCTATGGATTGATCTTTTCTCCCCAGAAGCACACCACACCCATCACTATCACCACACCTTCTCACCCTGACCCAGCCCTGTGCCCTCCACCCTACTCCCTTTCACCCTAACCACTAACCCCTCTGCCCCCCTCCCTTCCCCAAAGGCGAGGCAATAGGACCCAGGGTCCTGTGCAATGTGAAGCTCCACTGTCACCCGGTATATCCCCCTTCACTTGCCTAGCCTACCTACCGTGGAAAAAACAAGCCTAATCATTAAATGTCAAACCTATAAGTACGCATTCTAACAATCCAGAGGTACAGAGTCTTGTGTTTGGAAACTGCCCCTACATCGAGTGTAAATACTCCTTAGCTTGCACCTCTGATATATAAAAGCACGTTTGCTCCTTATACACTATTTTTAGCGTAGCAGGATTCAACCAAAAACCTGCACTTCCTTGCCTTGGAACGGTGTAATTAATTGACGGAGTTGTCACAGTTTTCCACCGTTTGGTGGTAAAAATCATGTCTGAAAAAAAACTGGGTACCCTTCACCGCCCGCTTCCTATCTGGCCGTGCTAGATCATATACTGCCTGGCGAGCCAGAAAATTATTTAGGCAGATCAGAATAGCCCTGGGCTTAGGAGCAGGTTGCCCTGCTCTAACGGGTGGTTGTTTAAACATAAACTGATGTGCCCTTTGAATTTCATGGTCCCAGTTCCACACTGATAGTTCCGGAAAGGCCTCAATAAACAACACCACAAATTTCCGAATATCCTGCCCCTCAGTTCCCTCCAGTTCCCAGGATTCTCAAGTTATTGCTCCGTAGGCAATTCTCTAAGTCAACCAGTTTACATTGGGTGTCATCCTTATGTGCACGCATGGCTTTTGTAACAGAATTCTGGACTGCCACTTCATCTTCAAGGGTGGATATGTGTGCCTCCGCTTCATTAATCCTTTCTGCGAATTCGGTACAGGATTTTGCTATTCTCCTGACTGTGTTATGAAGTTTCCGACAGGCACCCTGAGTTTTCTGACTCTCCATTCAGGTATCAACTCCATGATCCAATATGCTTTGGTATATCGCCACCAAAGAGATCTCGTCATCTAGTTTTTCCGTTGGAGCTACTGCTGTGTGACTGGAGGCAGCCCCCATGTCGTGTGCCATCCCAGGTGAAAAAGAATAATCCCATAGCGGAGTGGCTGTATCCTCTGGTTGTATCGCCTTCTCCGTGGGTGCCTGCTTCTTACGCACGGTCATCAGCCCATATCGGTGTTCCCACTATCATCTTGCTCTAATTGCATGCTGCCCAACTTGCTGCCACCGCTGCTGGATGACTCTCCTCGTGATAGTATTCTCAGGGCCACCTCTACTTTATCATCTGAATCGGAGGGGTCCGACATAGAAAATCATTTTTCCCCAGAGCCACTTTCCTTCCCTAACTCCTGTATATTGCCAGCGAATTCCACCCCTTGCCCCCTACCTTCAGTATTACATCCACTGTGCCTTTGTTCAGGGGAGGTTCAGCTTGTACCACCATGGTTGACTCCGTGGGCACGGTGTGCTGCGCGGGATTGACCTTACCATCTCCAAGATGTGAGGATTTGCAGGCACATGCATCAATGGAAAAACCGGTCGCAAACGGGCAGATTCTCAGAATCTGCCCCTTTGCGACCGGTATTTTTGCATTTGGGATGCAGCATCCCAAATGCAAAAATCGCAATTTAAGGAATCTCTAAATTGCGATTACTTAAATTGCGATTGCATTTAAGGAATCCCAAATTGAGATTCCTTAAATGCAATGCATTAAAGTAAAAAAATATAGCGATTTCGCTAATAGGGGGAGCAAATTACCATGAAGTTGAACTTCATGGTAATTTGCAAAAACTTTGAAAAATGCACTTTTGTGCATTTTTCAAAGTTTCATGTTGCACACACACATGCCCTTAGAGCATGTGTGTGTGCAATATATGTGCACAGATCAATTTCAGGGGTGCAATAGGGTGTCATTTTGACACCCTAGCACCCTTGAAATTGCATGAGAAATTTGCGAGTACCTACTGGTACTCGCAAATTGCGCATGCAATCTGCAATTCATTCCTATGGGCCTGGAGGCCCATAGGAATGAATGGGACGGCATTCCTTAATTGCGACTCGCAATTTGCGACTCGCAATTAAGGAATGTGTAGGAATCGCTATTTTTATAGCGATTCCTACATGCATAGGCTTTTGCAATTCCTTAATTGCGATTCCTTAAAAATCACAATTAAGGAATCGCAAAAGTCCTTGTTGATGCATGTGCCTGAAAGTCTTTTGATTTTCCACCAATCCCGGCTTACTGCCTACAAGCCCCTACCTTCCTTAGAATTCAAGTTGGATCTGTTCTTATTTTTATTTAACTGCTGCTGGGGTTCTGGAACCAGCTGGACATTGTTCACCTCCACAAGATCGGTGCTTTGCAAGATAGACTCTGGGGATTTCCAATCAAGCAGCAATGGATCTTGTGTCAATACGGATATCCTGCTGTCGGCAGACAAGAATAATGCGGGAACCTTTTTTCCCCCCTGTTCACCTCCATGAGAAACATCCAGTTTTCCTGCTGCTCTTTCCTGTGCACCAGCACTACTACGCTGTACACCGCTTCCGGGACCTCCTCTGCCTGTCCCAGCAGTATCTGAGGCTGCCCGGGTCTACCCTCCTCTGGCTGACTTGGGCGGCATGATGAAAGGAGGCACGGCCGAAGCGAGAGCAGACATGCCTCCAGCAGGAGCCAGCACCAGCAACAGCCACGAAACCACAGAGGCAGGGAGCGCGGGTCTACATCGAAGAGACTCCGAACATTGGGCCGAGTTTTCCCATCAGTGGCACCGACAGCAATGCGGGACCTCGCAGGTATGTGGCAGCAAAAGGCAGCAAAAGTGAAAATCAAGCCTCTTTTCCTTTTTTCCCTGACGCGCTTAGAGCCGCGTTGCTGAGTCGGGGGGGACCGGGAGCTTTCTGCTTACACGTCCGACCCGGTGGACGCCATCTTGCCTCACCTACAAATGGGAGTTATTTGATGTTGAATGATCAGAGCTGCTGTGGCATGAAACCATGCATTGCCTATCTGGTATCGGTTTCTGCAGTCCTGACCTGTTGAGCACAAGTACTGTTTCCACCTGCCCGCACAGTTAAGGAAGTAACGCTTTAGCCCTCTATAAAGCTTTTGAATGTGCACTTTGCTGCTTTGAGCAGACTAAAAGCCTTATTGTTCCGGAAGGATGTGGCCTTAACATCTGCAAAGAAGACATTTGATCTTCGAGTCGCAAGGTTTTCTTCTAAGATACAGTTGCTACTGCGCACTAATTTCCTACTACATTTTGGGGAGCTTATGCACCTCATTTTTAACATGTCTAGTACCACAGGAGTAGCACACTTTTTCGAATCAATTGGCTTCGGGTTGATTAGCACCTTCCAGACAATCTTCGGAGTTATTCCATCATTCATACACTTCGTTCTTGGAAGCGTTTTTGGAAGTTGTTAGAAAGGAGGGTCTCTGGTTGGCAGGCTTGCACCCTGTGCAAGTAGGGACCCTTTCGTTCATGTCAGTGTAAGACGATTTACACTTCTAAAATAAACCCTGTTCATCCCCTTGGTAGCTTGGCATGAGCAATCAGGCTTATCTCAGAGGCAATGTGTAAAGCATTTGCACATAACTCTCGGTAATACAGTGAAAACATCTAAAAAGGTCACCATACCAGTTTTAACAAAATGCCAATATTTTTCTGTGTAAAACAAGACCCAAACAATAAAAATCCAACATACAGTAATAAGGAAATTCATTTTGCAAGAATCAGCTTAAAAGACAGTTTATTGAAGTTGATAGCTCTGTCCGGTGCTATCACGGCATCGTGAACAAACAAATCCAAGCGTTCAAGCTGATCGCGAGGTCGCAGGCCAGCTACGTTGTTGGGAAGACCAGCAAATAGGATCTTAGAAACGCAGGGCATTGTGAATCTTTCGATGAGTTCTGAAGAGGCAACGCTGTCAGCATCGGCAGGTTTCAGTTCCAAAGGTCGGTGCAGGAGTCGTCAGGTCCTTGAAGTCACACGTGTTGCAGATCAAACTCCGTGAGTGTTGATTTCAGCAGCACTGGTGTCGATAGGCATTGGTGCTGCAGTGCAAAGTGGAGCAGTGTGGCGTGAAGTGCCTTCAGGTTGCAGTGCTGGCAGCGGCTTGGTGATGCCGTCCAGTGGCAAGACTAAGGCTGCAGTGAGCTGTGGGGCGGTGCTCATTGCGGTGCCGACAGGTCACGGTGCAAGCAGTGTTGTTGTCAATGCTGAAGCCCTGCTTTTGTAGATGATCTGGTGTCGATGGCGCTTGCGTCTGTGGACCACTGCTGCGGTGTGGGATGGGTCGCTGCGTTGTGTAACTTATGAGCGGTGCGCTCAAGCCACGGTGCAGACAGCAGTGTTAAGGTCAGATTGCAGCGTCGTCGTTGATGAGACTAGGACAGCGATGTGAAGCGAGGCAGTGCAGCATGTGGTGCCAGCAGCGGCTCGGTGACGGCCTCGATGAGACCAGGGTTGTGGTTTGAAGTGCAGAGGTGCTCATTGCAGGGCCAACAAGTCACAGAGCTGACAGCTGCATCCTTGACAGTGTCGGGTTGCTTTTTCCCCTCTGTGTCAGCTGAAACACACAGTTCCAGGTGCAGGTGCCCAGAAGATGATAAAGTCTTTGGTGTGCCTGAGATGGCCAGCTTTACTTCAAGCCCTTAGTGAAACTTTAACAGCAGGATTTAAGACAGTTCCATTCAGTCCGTTCACTGCCCAAGACAGAAGTAGCAACTGCAGGACAACCCAACAAAGCAACAAACAGCAAAGGGGTAGTACTCCTCCTAATAATAAGAATCAAAAGGAGAGGGAGGAAAGGTACTGGAGCCAGTGCGCTTCCCCTGGTATATATGTTTTATCAAAGAGAAAGGAAACACATTATGTTTATAGTAAGGCCCTCACTCACCCACCTAATTAGTGACATGCTTCATCATCGGGCCCCACACAAGGCACCGAGTGCACCTCAGGTGTACTACGACACCTTCATACAGCGGAGCTAGTATTGTGCCGTGAGAATGCAGTGAAAGGAAGTGAGTGAATGTTAAAAAGGCTGTCCTAAGGGTCCCTGGGATAAAAAATGACTATTTTATTGAGTGGGCCCTTGACAGTTAATAAAAACGAGAGTCGGATACTAAAGGAGATCTTAAGGTAACTCCAATATCCTAGTCGGTCAACATGTTTCAGCCATGCTCTCTTAGTGGTATGGCTTTCTTCAGGACCTATGTGTAGTGCAAAGTGAGTGGTCTAAAAACATGTTATTAAAAGACCATATATGTGACACATGCGCTAAGGTGTGATATGTGGTAGAGGAGAATTTTCTCTAGTGGCGCTTTGTTAGACAATATCCGGAAAGTGTGTTCCATGTGGGGGCCCGACCTGTAGTCACACTTTCATCAAAGTCTAGGACCCTTCTCAGTACCTGCTTCAGCCGCCATGGAGCTCCGTGGTAGTACTCCTCCTGGCAGCTCTTCCAGCTCTTCTTCTTGGCAGGGTCCCTAGTCCAAAAGTATTTTAAAGTTCTGGGATCAGGGCCCCAATATTTATACTACTTTTCTCTTTGAAGTCTTTGGCAAAAAGTCTCTCTTGCTCAGTAAAAATCAGTCCTGCCCTTCCTGGTCCAGCCACACAACAGAGTGTGGAAACAGCATTGTGCAGAACAGCCACGGCCTATTTAGATGTCAGTGACAACTCCTACCACCACTCTAGCCCAGGATGGCCCATTAGCATATGCAGGGCACAGCTCAACTACCTTTGTGTGTGTATCTGGAGTGAATACACAAACAGCCCCTGTCAGTCTAAAACCACACGGTTAATCCACAAGCAGGCAGAGGCACTCACAGTGCTTAATTTGTGCCGGTGCTTAGCACCGGCACTTATTTGACAGGGCCGGGGCTATTGAAATTATATCCCTGTGATGGGCCAAGTAATTATTTAAAAAAAAAAAAAATACCTACCTGTCCTCTCCTCCTCCTCCTTCTGCTCGGATGAAGTGTTCCTCGAATGTCTTCAGAGGAAGGCCCACCCAGCTCCAGGCATGATGACTGCATCACGTTAGTGATGTCAGTAGTTCACGCCTGCCATTCATGTAGCACGTCGTTGAAATGTGTTACTTATTACAGTGGAGGGAGGGCTGATGGGTGAACTGGGGAGAGGCACTGAGGCAGGCTGGGTGACACGTCCTGGAAAGATCATGTCTCAGCCAGACAACAAACTTAACGAGACATCCTAGGAGGAATTAAAGAGCTTGTAGCTGCTTACTATTTTAACAGCTCACACGATGCACGCACAGAACTGAATCTAGCCGAAGCAGAAGCAGGTCAGAAATGATTAATTTTGACTTGTCTTTTACATGCTTGTGCTCGTGGCCTGGCCCCACTGTGAGAGCCTGATGTGCACGGGTCAGGTCGTGATCTTGTTAGAATGTGGCGAATGATAGCATCAAAAATACACATAACTCTTTCTTAGGAGTCTTGGGGAATTTAATCCTCTTTTCTTTCTTCTCCCTGGATTATGATGAGCTGTGTTGCACCATCATTGTTTAAAAGCATGCAATGCCAAAGTCTACTTATGCAGATGTCTGCAGTTCTGTGTGTTTGATTCCGTGTGGGGTACATTGTGTGTCGATACCTATGATTGGTTATGTGTTTGTTTTCGTCTTACGTTTTGACTTGAGTTTGCTTTTTGACTGGGAAATTGTGTGCATTTTGTTTGTGACTTCCTGCGTCACACGTGTTTGTGTTTTATTTATGGTGGATGCACTGATGTGAAAGTTCTTAGTTGTGTAGGTTTCTGTGGTTTTTCGTAGGCGCATGCCTTTGTGGGGATGTTTGTGATTGCATGTATTTGTGTTTATATGTGCTCGTACTTCCAGCTATCACTCTTTTGAATGCTCTGGCATATGTTTACAGTTTTCCCTCTGTGTATGTGAAAGAGAAACATGTATTATTTCTATTGAATAATTATTTATTCCATTTACATTCCATGCATGGTGTGTAAGAATATTTACAATTGTATGTGTGTGTCTGTCCCCCTGTCCAGGTCAGGTCGCAGATGTAAGAATATACATTTGTGTGTGTTGTATTAGAGACAAAGCCTACACATTTATTTGGAGTGTTTAAAGGTCGAACTGGTTAGTTATTCATATTAAGGAGAAAAAAAACAACTAGGTGGTGGTTATAAAAACACTCCTATCACTTCCTGTTTACTGCTGAAACAGGGTGCTTAAGCCAAAATAGGATGAGTGAAATACATCTCTACTGAAACGAATGAATTGCAACAGTAAAGTACCTAAGTCCTATGGTAAGAAGAGCGCTGAAGCCCACTCCCTGCACCCTGGTCCTACAGGGCGGTGTCAGGAGAGAACTGTAAAAGTGACATGTTTGGGAGAGATGTGGCCAGGCTCTCTCTTACAAGTGCCCAGAATGATAGATGCATACACTCTGCATTGAAGCAGTTGTTTGGTTTAGCGCTGCGAGGCACGGTTAAAGGCTTGCTGCAAGAAATGTTTGTTTTATTATCAGGGAAATCAACAGTAAAAACCAGCCAAGCAGACCATAAAACAGGCTCACCTGTCTGGCACTGTCTGATTACCCTATAGGCCACTGTCCGATTCTGCTATCAAGCACCCAAATCGAGCTATTCTGAGCTATATTCAAGGGAAGTACCATGTAGTCTCCTCTGCACAGGATCCGACACTATGGGCCTCTTCAAAATGGTTGAGTGCCTTGTTGCACACCCAAGCCCCTATTTATTTAATTCTTTCACAATTTTAAACAGCGTAATGTCACCATGAGGTATTCAAGCCAGTGCTTTATATAGAAAAAAGATCACTATTTACGAAAATATCAAGCTAGAACAAGATGTAGCGGGTGGGAGAAGGAGGAGAAGATGGTTTGTTCATGACTTCAATGGGGTGATCCAAGTCAATTCTGAAACTGCAGTGAAGATAGGGCCATTCCTGATCCCATTATGATGGAACTGTCGAACAACCAGGCTCACAGAAATATGTTTTGAAGTTTTTAAACCTTTTCTGAACTATAAGATGTTGGGGAGTTAGTGAGTTTCAGGTGCTAGAGGTTGAACCAGAAAAGGATTGTTTCAGAACTTAGGAAGATCCAAGTTTCAGTTTTTCCAGTATTTGAGAATTCCTACTTCTAGATTGTCTTACACCTCCTGATATGACCAGGAGATCTGCTAGGTAGGTTGGTTTGCAAAGGCGCCTCAGGGAGAACTACAGGTTGGTGAATGAAGTCCCCTTAGCTGTTCAGTGTCCTTGGGGGTCAAGAACCCCTCCTGTTACCACCAGTAAGTCCCACATTACGGGATTGCTGAGAGCTTGTTGGAGTCCCCACCCCTTTTCCCCACCAGTCAGCAAACGCACCTTCCAGCGTGTTTCTGGTTGGGGGATGAAGTCCCCTAGGATGCTGAAGATATTTGGTACTGGAATATTTCATGTGTCCCCTTTACATGCATTAGTTATTTTAGCAAATGTATTCCAAAACTGTGCTTTAAATGCACTTTTTGTTTTCTATTTGTTTCAAAGTTTTCTTGGGAGAGGTGAGAACCTCCTATCAAAACTTTATTTGATGAAGGCTCCCTTGCTGAAATCCAGATAGGGAACTAGATCTGGCTTTCAGCAGTACCAGTTGAGGATGTAGGTGGAGCCAATATAGTAAGTGGGGGGAGCCAGTGGAGGAAGTGGGTGGAGCTGGGGGAAATTTGAGTGGCATCCTAAAACAATTTGAGCACCTGCACTTAATATTTTACAAATTAAGCACTGGGCACACACAGGATGGTTAAGCAAGAAAAATGCCTGCTTTCTAAAGGTTTTTATAAAGAAAAAGTGTTGAAATTTTAGTGAAACCTTGACCTCAGTTAATATAACATGTTTAGACAAGGCTGTACGTGTATAAAATGATTATACTTTCCTATATGTCCCAAATAGGAGAATATAAGACATTAAAATTTGATTGTTTCATGTGAGGTCATCTATGTCCAAAAGTAAGTACTAAAACTTCATCTAAAAAAATTATTGGATTCTCTTTTAAAAAGAGAATTTCATTCAAGTTTCTGTTTTCATAGGTCTTCTTCTGTGTATCATTTAAGAGACCTTCTTGGTATATACCATGTCGACTTGGAAAAAACCAACCAGAAAGTGTACCTCAGATTCTGCACTGGAATTAGGTGGTGTAAAATCTCAGATTGAATGTGCATATATTTATTTTTATAACACTACAACCATAACCTTCAGTTATTTTTTTCATTTAATAATTGGTGTTTGTTGAAGTTTATCAACACATATTTGATCTTTAATATTATAAATTTTTGTTGCACTTCTTCACAATTGAATTAGAAAGTCATATATATTATACATATTCTTGTTTCTGGAGGGTAGGGAAATCTCACAAGATCCATCTTTGTCCTGAAGATGGTCTTGTCAGCATATTGCAAAGGAGACCGAAACGTCGATGCATAACACATTCTTCCCTTTAGTTAGTGTTAAATTCAATTTAATTTGAGTTTTGAATTCTATGTTTAGGATTGACTCAATCTTTAAACATGTGGAAATGAGTACTTATACATTGATGACTGGCATACTTTCATTTATTGATTATTGATCTCTGTTATCAATGTATGTGAGAACTGTTTGCATCTGAATCCTTGTCACATATATTTTCAATATAAATCAAATGATTTATCGATACACCCGGTTATTGAAATGTATTTACTGAATGAATCATGTAAGTCTTGTATGATTTGCTTCATGGTGTTATACGTTGTCACTTTATAAAAGAAATACCTGTTTCACTTTCTAAAACTGGCATTTTCAAACACAACATTTTAAAGTGACTTTTCCTAAAAGATTTGTGTTTAAAATTCAGAGCTCAGAGAGCCCAAGCTCCATGGCAGCACCAATGATGACAGCCTATGGAACAGCTAGTCCTTGCAATAGTGAAAAACGAAATTGGCAGTATTTCACTAATAGGACATGTAAAACACACCAGTATATGTCCTACCTTTCACATACACTACACCCTGTCGATTGGGATAACTTGGGCCTACCTTAGGGGTGCCTTACATGTAGTGAAAGCGAAGGTTTGGACCTTGAAAGTGAGTACATTTGCAAGGTCGACATGGCAGTTTAAAACTGCACTCACAGACACTGTAATGGCAGCCCTGAGATAGGTTTACAGGGTTACTCATGTTGGTGGCACAACCAGTGCTGCAGGCCCACTAGTAGCATTTACTTTACAGGCCCTGGGCACACACAGTGCACTCTACTAGGGACTTTCCAATCAAATTTGCCAATCATGGTAACCAATCATAATCACAATTTACACGGGGAGCACTTGCACTTTAGCATGGCTCAACAGTGGTAAAGTGCCCAGAGTACACATACCAGCAAAAACGAAGTCCAGCATACCATCAAAAATACAGGAGGTAGAGGCAAAAAGACAGGGGAAACCAAACAAAGAATGCCAGGTCTAAAAAGGAGTTTTAAAGGTAACAAAGTGGCAGCTTTGCTAATACTGCACACTGCAAAAAGTTACATTAATTCTGATTTCAGATGCAAGCTGGGCTTAATGTAACAAGCGATTTGATATCATGGAGTGCCCATTTTGGTCGCAGCGTTCAGGAGTTAGCACAACTGAGGGGTCAGCATGTAAGCCTGCACTCACCAATTGGGTGGCCAAGTCTTTCCACAGTAAACCTGTAGTTTTTAAAGTTTTACTGCCAGGACATGTAAAGCACATTTTCTGCCTGTGTCATATGTTGCACCCTGCCTTTAGGGCTCGGTAGACCTGCTAGAGGTATAACTTCCACACATGTCCAGGGGAAGAGGTGGCTTTACCATTGCTTTTAATTGCAAAGTCAGGCTAGTAGCGCACAACTGCTCTACCAGTCTAGAGTGGCGGGCTAGGAAACTGGTTTTACTTGGGTGACCTCCATGGTGGCACAATCAGTGCTGCAAGCTCTGGGATACCCCTCTGACGTACATGCCCTGGGTACCAGGGCACCATTTACTTCTGACTTACAGTTAATTTGGAATTTTCAATTGGGTATGGACAATTCGACATACACATTAGAGTATGTTGAATTAGGCACTGGCACTGAGGTCTGGTTAGCAGGCCTCAGTGCACTCTCAGAGTCGAAAAACCAGCAGCATCAGTTGAAAAACCTGGGAGTGCCCATACAAAAAGAGGCATTTCCTTATATAAACAAATAGTTTATTCATTCAGATTCATTCATTCATGTTTGTATGTCTTGTCAAAATAGTGCATGGACATTACTTGCTTGGTCTTGAGAAACCTAAAATGACTCACTTTGAGTTGCCCCCTCTTTCTTCATCACATTTTATGTGGTGTGCCTTCAGTCACCCTAACAGCACTCCAAGATGGTGTTTTCTGAAAGAAGTTGCAACATCAGATTATGGGTCCTACAGTGCTTATTTAAATTCCACACATCTTCTGTCTTCACCTTTGTTACAGTGTGTCCCCAGAACTGTTTGCAAGTGTCTGGGAAGCTCAAACCATGTCTCAAGCCTACACATCTTTCCAAGATGAGCATTCATACTTGGACACTCATCACTGCACTTATAGGCATACTTTTACCTCCAAGTCTCCATCTCGACAAGTGAAATCTTCATGTATGCTCAATGAGAACACTGAACTATCCTGCATTCTAACAGTTCATTATAATCTGTAGAAAAGTGTACTTTGTTTTGAAATCATAGGTTATTTCTTCTTAATGTAATAAGAACATTTGAGTTTGCTAACATGTCATAATTGTAGGAAGGTGGAATCTGACTATATGGTTGCCCCCAACTTTTTGCCTGGTATTTGGATGGTTTTTGACTAGTCTGGCTGGGATCCTGCTATCCAGGACCCCAGCCTATCTGCTTCCTCCCTAAAACTGATGTGAGTACCCTAGGTACCTTCCAATTGGATTCTGAGGACACCCTATCAGCCCCTTGTACCCTAGGTACCCAGGGCAGGGGTCCCTCAGAGGCCTACCAGGGACTGCAGCACTTATTGTGCCACCCCTGGGACAGCCATACCAAATGACACCACCAGACCACTACTGTAGTCTGGGTAAGGTGGTGCTTGCACTCCTTACAGGGATATGGTATCCTGTATCTCACTTAATATAACACATATATCCTCATAGGTCACCCCTAAAGCAGGCCTTGCTAATCCTACAAGGCAGGGTGCTGAGATATGTGTGAGGGGGGACCCCTACCTGAGTAGGGCCCCTCTGCAACCTTCGTAAAATCATTGCTGGGTTGTTTGTAGTGTAGCCATACCATATACTCTTAACCGCATTATAAGTATATCGCGATAGCGTGATAACTTGAGAATGGCTACACAGAACCATATCGTGTTTGGTGTCAAACATGTAGGAATCATAACCCCAATCCAGCCATGGGACTGAGGGCATGATTCCCCCCTGCTAAAGGGGCGATATGGGAAAAGCGGCAGAATTTAGACACCAATTTAAAATTGCACACGTAGTACAAAATGGATGCTACCTGCCACCCACACGACTCTGGCTGCCTGTTGCTGGGCAGAACTCCAGCCACGGCAGCTGGACAATAGGGATCCTGTTGCAGGGAGGTGTTCCCACCTCCCCAGACAGACTATGTGGATTGGAACTCGGTGGGTGCACCATAGGATGCCTTTCAGAGTTGCACGTAGGCTTCCCCAGTGCCTACATTCTGCATACACCGCCTGGAACCGGTTCAGGGGCATCCTGTCCCCTGCCCTGGTGGGAAACACACAAAGGGGAGAGGGTGTAGCCACCCTTTTCCCGCCTGACCTCTCATCGGTGGGCTCTGATCTGGACACTCCCCTAATCTTTGGATAAAGGTGAATACTGGGTCCCCAGAGCCTCAGATTATTCTTGAACTTCACAGACTTGAACTTCGACTTGCTGCCGCACAGCTGACTGAAGAAATCTCCCTTGGGGTAAAGGAGTTACATCCCTGCTTGGCAGGTACCTGAAACACTGCAAGTGACCCGGTTGGAACCTCGCTGCTCCTACGGACATCGACGACTCTTTCCTACCTTGAGGTGGGTTTCCAAGCATCCCAGAGGCCAGTGAGTGTGCACAGCAAAGCTCAGCACCGTGGACCCCGTGGGTGCCGAGATCCCCAATACCCCAGGACACTGTCCACCTTCTGCACAGCACCCGACCCCGACAAGTGGGGAAGTTGTGCTTTGGCCCATTATTGAGCCAACCTCTCAGCATCCTCTGTGCCAAAGATCGACACCCTAACCTGCTCCGGCGACCCGTGGGCGCATCTTTACGCACACCAAATTGCTGCCTCCCGCGGTCCCTTGTCTCTCGACTTGTGGGCCCTAGCGGAGGTCAATCTTTGGTTCCAAGAGTTCCCCTGGTTGCTCCAGGCCTGCTCTTCAGTCTCCTTGCTGGAGACCTCGCTCAGACCTCGTGGGTTTGCACCAGTAGCAGTTTTGTGTTTCTTGCGTGGGTTACGGTTGCCAAGGCTTAGTGGATCCAATCTGGACACTAATACCGCAGCGACCCTCATCCTTTTTGGGACAGTTGCCCTCCAGAAGCTGGCCTTCCTTGACGCCTCCTGGACCCCGTGGGTGACGATCCAAGCTACACCTCTTCCACCTGGAAGCAACCGACATTGAAGGGCTCCTTCTCTTGAGCCCCCTGGTCACTGTGCCGTGACCCAGACTCTGTCCCCTCTGCTTTCAGGTCCTTCTCTACAAGATCTACATTTTCATTCTTCACGACAAAGACGACGCTTCTGGCTAGCAGCAGTTCTTCACGTTTTGCCATTGAAAATCAGCCCGCGACCCGACATCGAAAACGACCTATGCACCCGGCTTCCCTGGGGCAGGTAACAGTGGTACCTCGGTACTCTCGTGGATGTGGGCCCTTCAAAAGCTTAACTCTAAAGTATTGAACTTGAACTCCTGCTAGAAGTGTTTTTAAACTTGTAAAATTCAACCGCGACATTCTCCATAGGCTTTAATGGAGATCCCGACAGTAGCTTTAGCCACTGCACGCGTCTCCCGTGGGTCCCCTTCCTCACTACCTTTGGTGGTTTCACAAGGGGCCAGCGACCCTAAATGCCCTAGGCATTGTCTGTAGAATTGTCGTGGTTCTTATACCACTTTTTTGATATATGGTTTTGTCCCCCCCTGGGGCCCTGTGTTTCCAGTGCTATTTATTGTAACTATCAATGCTTGTTTGAATTGTATCTTCACCTCTAGCCTCATAAAGAGACTAGTGGGGTTATTCCTAGAATAAATACATATATTTTATATATATACCTGTGTGGACTACTCTTTCATTTGGTTATTCAAGAGGTTATCTATGGTAAAACAATAAGCTTAACACTCCTTCAAGACTTAGCCTGAAGGCTGCTCTCCACAGCTACCACTAGGATAGCTTTCTTTAAAGGTTGTCTTTAACCAATCACCATAAGAGTCGAATTGGACTGGTACAAGGTGTCCCCTATAACTAGAGGACAGCATATGCCAGGCCACACTTCTCACAATAATACTGTGCATTCTTCGGACCACATTTTGTAAGACATTGTGCTGGTGCAATTGCCACAAAAAATTAAGCATAACGGCTCAAAATCTTGAATAGGGAATTACTTTCCAGTGCAAATTTTGATTTGCACTGGAAAGGTCCCCTATAGTAATGCAGAGCGACTTTGCGTCAAGGGGCGTCCCAAGGGTGGTACATGAGCATTACAATGCAACCCTTCATGAATTTTCACACCAATTCACATCTACCAAAAAAAGGTAGGCAGGGCTTTGACCCAAAAATGTACGCCTCCTCAAGGCAGGTGTAATGTTTCAGAAAAGATTTATTTTCTCATAAATTCAGAGTTCCACGGAGTTACCCAAAAACTCTGCGAGAATCCGCGGTGGCACGTAGCGCTGCTCATGCTAATTTGTAGTGCTGCAAGGTTGTTCCATGCTGTAAAATCAGCCCAAATGGCACCAGGCTGCGCACCAGAGGGTGCTGCTTCTTTCTGACGCCAGAGTAGATTTTCTACTCAAGCGGCAGCTTGCTCAATGCACCCAGCAGCTTTCTCAACAAGAGCGGCAGTGACCTGCCAAGACCGTGCACCTTGAGAAATCTCACTGGGAGGGGGTCTGGCGTTTGATTTTTCACTCGCCAACTTACCGTTAGTTCTTGATTTTTCACTCGCCAACTTACCGTTGGTGGGCCATGCATGAGAAGAAACTCTGCCACGAGGTGGTTGGCAAAGTTTTTCTGAAACTTTGTGCTCCAAGCAGAGTGAGGAGTGGGAAAACTCTGTGAACTCCATCTGAGGAGCGAAGTTTACTGCCCACCTCTAATAATTGCTCTCATGGTAATGGCTTTCATGCACATGTTTTCTTACTAGTGTCAACGAACAGCCAAATCATTAGAGAAATGGAAACTAATAACTGGAAACTAATAACACAAAAGTTGATCCTCATGTGATTGATACTAATGAGCACATTTTGCCAAACAAATCAGTATCAGAACTCACCTCGACTGCACTTAAAAGTGGACAACATCAGCACAGCACCATCTCTCTCATTTCCAAAGGGCATTTGAATGAATGAATTAAGTGAAACTTGTATAGCGCATGGCTACCCTGAGGCCTGCCAGCGCTGAGGACGGATCAAGCGGGCCGGGAGCAAGTGTTAGAAGGGGATGTTAAAAAGAAGAGTTTTAAGGAGTTTTCGAAATGCTAACAGGTTGGGCTCCTTCCGCAGATGGAGAGGGAGCGAATTCCAGGAGTTGGCAGCATTGAAAGAGAAGGAATTTTGAAATCATACTGCCGTTCTTGATCTCTTTTAAACAATTCACTGTTCATACAATGTGGCCTTAGTGCTACACAGTGAGCTTTTAACAGATGTGAATCAATGCACTCATGTCACATCTTACAGCATGATTCAGAGTAGAACTCACTGGTAATGGTATGTTTTTTAGGTCTTTCCTTGTGTTTGGCGAACACTGTGTGACCCTGATAACTGCGATTGGGGCACGATGAAAAGTTTCTCTCACTCCACATTATCACTGTAAGTATTCCATTTGGTTGGTGACACTTTGCAGGCATTCAGCGGAGCTGAGAGCAGGAGGCAGATTGTAATTTGCAGAGACATGAGGAATTGAAACATGGAGGTCCTCTTCTGTGTAAACCATTGTTTGGAAATGCTATTTTCCTGGAAATGTAGGCAGATCTAACCCTAGATCCATGCATTTTTTAGATGATTTTCTCTCCAGGGCATGCTGTCCAAGAATCACAAATCAAGCTACCCATTACCTCTTTTCCTGTGATGTCATTTCCTCTCTTACGTATACATTAGCAGGAACATTGCAATGCAATAGTTTTCTGATTTATCGAGTACATCGACCACAACTTTTCATTTCTAATTGTTACCCTTTTATGTAGACACTTGATACTTTAACAAACAAGCATTGGCATAGCCAATAGGTCTCGCTTTTGGGACCTTAAAAGTGTTTAGCCATGCAACAGTTGATGTTGTTGCACAAAGGATATTGTGCTGCATAATTAAATACTTATAAGGTTCCAAAAGCGAGACCTATTGGCTATGCCAATGCTTGTTTAATCCTGTGTTCATGAACAACTACTGGCATCTGTTGTCAACCATTTGCTGTCTTTTAGCGTCTGGAATTTTAAGTGTTTAGACGGCTTAGCCAAAGTTATGTGTTTGCTTGAAATTGATCTAAATGTGTGTTATAAATTTTGAGGATATTTGGGTTTGTCTATTTATGAATTGGGTAATGTGCAATATTTCTGTAACCAAAACCAAACTGTTGATCGTTTTAGCTGCTTTAGCTGTTCCTAATTGGGTTGTGCACGTTTTTGGGCAAATGCACCAAAATGTTAGTTTTAAACGATTTTGGGAAGCAATGGCTTATTTAGAAAGGGAAATATCAGTTATATTTTGTTAATTTGCTCTCATTGTGGACTGGAAAAAATCAGGGGGGGGCGGCGAACATAATAAAAAGTTAGCCTTTTTGTTCAACAGTCTGCATTAAAACGCTGCAGAGAAATCAAACAGTACTGGTAATTTCAAAGTTCAGTTTTGCAATTTCGAGTATAATGTGAGTGTGTGTGCATTTCTGTGTGTGTTTTGTCCCTGCAGTGCGCTTTGGTCTGTGTAAAGGTATTTGCATATGTGTATTTGTGCACGTATGTTTGTGTACGTGTGCATCCACTCATAGTGTGCCTGTGTGTGTTTAGGGGACCATTTATGTCTGTGTTTGTGTCTGTATATGTATGTATCGGTCAGTTATAAGGCTTGTGTGTGTACGCCAATAACAGTGAAAGTCAACCACAACAGTAGCCCCTATGTTCCAGGAATGCCCATTAAACTAAGTGCAGTGTAAAATAAGTACCAAATATTGCTTTGTGTTAGCTTGCACCAGGTGAGTGTTGAAGGATCTTTAGAAAGAGTTGCCATGCAGGGCACAGTTTTACATCCACTGACACAACGCAAGCAAGCACTGTTGTAAACACAGCCGCTAGGAGCAGATTCAACCCTCAGCCAAACGCATTAAATATAAAACAACAAAGAGAGGAGACATAATATGTTTTTCTCTTCACTGGTGAATTATTCAAAGTGCATTTCACCAGCAGTCAGCGGAGCGTGTAAAATGCAAATGATGAGTTTAACCAACAGGGGATGTCAGGCATGAATGTGACTTCTGGTGAAAAAATATTTTTGCGCCCAAAAAAACGAGTGGTGCGCTCACTTGCGAGCAGCAGGCCGAAGTGGATGCCTGCTTGTGCCCCAGGGGGACTGCTGAGTACGAGTGGTGCATTGGCCGCACGGCCGCGAAAGTGATCACAGGCTGTAAGGGTGCCCATGAGATGGTGCCTGTGCTCGAAAGCCAGATGGCGGCTGTGCGCGAGCTCGGTGCGCGACCTCGTGCACGTAACCGCAAGCTTGTCGCCAGCATGGTAGCACTTCGAAAAGTCCACTCCAAAATGTCTCGCCAGAGCAGCGCATGCGATGGCTCAGGCGAGACCTAAAAGGGCCACCCCATACACTTAGTTACGTTCAGGAAACGGGGCGGGGGGGGATCATAGCAACTGACAACTAATACATTTCAGTATATACTGTTTTTATTCCCACTTTTGAATGAATCAGACAAGTCACTAACCCGATATACTTCTACATGTATGTAATCAATTTTTGTTGATTTTATTTTTATCAAATTTCACTAAAAGTGCACAGTGTAATCACATTGTATTGAAACTTCATTATATAAAGTACATGGTTACATCCTAGTTTCAAATCTTTCAAATCTTTCATAGCTATCTAACCATCTTACTAAACAGAATAAAGACATAATAAAAATCAAAACCCCCTCTCAAATATTTCTCAGCCATACCATTCAAACACACTCAAACACCCTCAGACACTCCACTCCCCAAATAAAGTCCTTATCGATCGGGCATAGCAGTAGTTATTCATTCTTCTATTGCTGTTGCATTGCGGCTGAAGCACCACACAGCAGCGGTGTCTCCTCCGTTATGGGAGAGGAGCGTACCCCCTGCCTGCTGCCAGTGCAGCAGGCACATACATTAATAAACTTTTAAAAAATACCATTTTAATATGTGTGGCAGGCTCGGGATGTTACAACGCGGGGGCAGGGGGCGGGGCTGATTAGTGCAATTCCACTATTACAGAGGCCCCCTGCCAGGGAGCATGAAAGATTGGCCAGCTGTCGACAGCCAGCCAATCTTTCATGCACACTTTGAAGCCTGCAATCCCAGGGCTGAGGGATTGCAGCCGCAGGCCCCCAGCCTCAAAATGAGCGCTGGGTTGGTTTGCTCCTACCAGTCCTGGAGCGATTGGTTGGATTAACGTGGCACAAGGGAGGAAGTCCTTCCCTTTACGCCCAGGTCCGAAAGCACCAGAAGAAGAGAGAGACGGCGACCAGACCCTTCGGCCAACAACATACTTACGGTGAGATATTTGGGCATCACGTCTCACCATATGTTAGTGTTGCCGGCCGCTACTGCCCAACAGACGATCCCGGCCAAAGCACATTTCGGTTGTGAGAATGGTTTACAAGCACCTTCATCAGGGCCTAATACAGATAACCTTCCTTACAGAAAGGTTTAGGTTTTTTTTCTAAATGCAATGTAAGCATTCTTGGAGTTAGAGTCAGTCATAACTACCATCATTTTTTAAACAACATTATAATATATTTTTTTCATAATATATATGTAGGAGGGCAGGCCGGATAAACAGACGCGGAGGCTTTTCTCAAGTTTCACAGCCCAGTTATAAGGGACTCTCGGTGTAACTCGGGTCTTCCTCTTCCTTCCAGTAGCCTTGTTTCTTCTTCCCACCGTCTCCTGGTTGGGTGTTTTCTCCGGAGGCTCGGAAATGAGGAAAAGAAAGGGGCAGTCAGTAAATGGGCCAAAAAGGAGGGATGTACTCCCTTCGCCTCACCCGTTCCGTACACCAAAGAAAAGAATGTGGGGGAATTTAACTAAAAATAGAAAGAACAAATAATTGTACAAATGCTTCTTCCATGGTTTTATCCAATGTAGTTTGCAAGTCTTCCTCTCAGTTTGTGGTGAACACCAACTAAACTTAACAGCTTAATGGCGATCACGTCCAGTGCCCCGTCTTTGGTTTCCCACTTTGTGCCTTGGATTAGTGGTTTTCTCGGTATGTGTCTAGTGAGGATAAACAAAACAGAGCCAGGTGCTTGTCCTTTTGTGCTCCCCACCCTCCCGTCACCTTCCGACGTGCTCGTTCTCTAAACAGCTACCCACCCATCCCGTCAGCACTTACCGGCTCTGCTGCAACTCTCCCGAGTTACGGTCGCACTTCTGCATCTTCTGGTGGACACCACCACTCCTCCCTTCACCCCTCTGATTCTTCCTCTGCTTTGCCTTCCTATCGTGATCCCCCCTCTGGATTTCTCTGGACTTCAGCTTCTGTCGAGTTGTCTACGTCTCCTTCCCACAATTCCCGGTCTTTTTTCGTTGTCTCTGGATTGTCAGTTTTCTCTCCCTCCACAAGAGTTTTTCCAGGGTTAGCTCCGCCTCTGGGTGCAGGGTTCAACCAACCTCTCTTGTCCTGTGATGACACATGACAGGGAGGGGTTATTTCCCGGAAATGGATGGGATCCTTGTTTTGATTCCGGGTCACGTCCTGCCTCCTGTCGAAGGAACGCGGACCCTCGTCCGGGTGTGCAGGTATGTTTTGGGGGCCGGGATGGATTTCCTCACATCCCCCTTCCCTAGTTGTCTTTCTAGTAGTATTGCCTTCCTGTGGATATCTGGATAGAAAATCCACATTGACTTGATCTGTCCCTTTTCGATGCTGGGTGAGAAAGCGATATGGCTGTAGGACTAGGAACCATCTTAGCACTCTCTTGTTATTTCCCTTGTTCCGGGCCAACCATTCCAGAGGAGCATGATCGGTGAATAGTAGAAACTTCCATCCCTCCAAATCGTATTGTAAGGTTTCGATAACCCATTTGATGGCACGTGCTTCTTTCTCTATGACGGCATAGTTTTTCTCTCTCTGAAACAGTTTACGGCTTATATACAGGATGGGTTTTTCTTCTCCTTGAGGTGTCTTTTGGGATAAAACCGCCCCAAGATCCCTGTCTAAGGAGTCGGTTTGTAGTACGAATGGTCATAAATAGTTAGGACTGGATAGGACGGGTTCGGAAGTCAGGGACGTTTTTAGGGAATCAAAGGTTTGAAGTAGATGAAGGGAGGGATGCCGTAATACCGCTTCTGTTTTAATGGTCTTCTGTAACAAATCCGTCAGAGGGGAGGCTGTTGGGAAAAATTTGGAATGAACCCACGGTAATAACCCAGAATATCCCAGAAGGCTCGGAGATCTCGCTTTGTTTTGGGAAAGGGAACCTGGGAAATAGCCGCTACCTTGTTACTTTGGGGTTTGATAACCCCTTCCCATAACAAGTACACCAAGTAACAGACAGTTTGGGCAGCCAGGTGACTTTTAGTGGGGTTGATCTTCAGCCCATGAGCCCCCAATGCCTGTATCAGCACACATAGGTGGTCTAAGTGTTGGTCCCACGTGTCACTATAAATGATGATGTCATCCATGTAGGCCGCAGAGTACCTTTCATGTGGCTGTAGAATCTTATTCATAGCCCTCTGAAAGGTGGCTGGAGCTCCATGCAAGCTGAAAGGCAATACGGGGAATTGTTATTGCCCGTCTGGGATGGAAAATGCCGTCTTCTTCTTATCTTGTTCTCTAAGATGTATTTGCCAATACCCCTTACACAAATCTAGGGTGCTGATATATTTTGCCTTGCCCATTTGTTTGATCATCTCGTCCACCCTAGGTAATGGATAGGAGTCGAATTCTGATGTTTTATTGACTTCCCTGAAGTCTATAAGGAAACGAACCGATCATCGGGTTTCGGCACCAAGACAATAGGCGAACTCCATTCACTCACAGCGGTTTCTATGATTCCCATGTGCAGCATCTGTTGAACCTCCTCCTTGATGGTTGCTCTGCGTGCTTCAGGTATCCTATAGGATCCAGGCGTACTCTTTTCCCAGGAAGGGTTTTTATGAAGTGATCCAGTAAGGATGTTTTTCCTGGAGATAGAGAAAACACCTCTCTCAAAGGGTGGAGTTTATCTATCAGGTTCTGTTTTAAGGGTTGTGAGAGGTCCGTATCTATACATTGGTCAAACAGTGGATTTTATCCTGATGTTACCCCCACCAACATAGGAATAGGACCCTCCTATTTTTTCAACAGATTTATATGATATATTTGTGATGTACCCCAGTTGGCGTCTAGCTCGATCCGATAGGTGACAGGAGTCACTTTATCAAGTACTGTGTGAGGACCTTGCCATTGGCCTAAAAGCTTATGATCAGACGATGCCATCATCAGCAGAACGTGATCGCCCACGTTGAAAGATCTCTCCTTGGCTTTCTTGTCGTATTGGACTTTTTGTGCAGCCTGTGCCTCTTCCATATTGGTTCGGACGATAGCCCGAATTTGGCTTAAATGGATTTTGAGGTTTTACACATACTCCACTGGGAGTTTGGTTCTGACTTTCTTGCTCTCCCCTGCTTCGTGAGCCATCACCAATAAAGAACGGGGTTGTCGGCCGTACAATTATTCAAAAGGAGAATAGCCTGTACTTTTCTGAACCTTGCACCGGATGGCGAACAGTGCTAGGGACAGCATCACCTCCCATTTCCTTGTTTCAAGAGCAAGGAGTTTTTTTAGGGTACTTTTCAGGGTGGCATTGTACCGTTTCACCAACCCTTCGGTTTGTGGGAGGTACGCGGCTGTGCGGATCTGTGTGATTCCTAGCTGTGAGCATACCTGTCTCATTAGTTTGGAAACAAATGAGGTGCCTTGGTCGGTTAATATCTCCTTCGGGAACCCCACCAGGGAAAAGATATTAACCATGGATTTTGCGATATAGGAGGCATTCGGGTGACGCAAGGCTCCTGCTTCGGGGAAACAGGTGGCGTAATCGGCCAAGACCAACACATGACAACACCCACTCTGTGAGGGTAACAAGGGACCTATGATGTCCATGCCTACTCGACAAAAGGGCTCGTCTATGATGGGGAGCGGATGAAGGGGTACTCGGGTAGGCCTATATCTGCTATTCTTCTGGCAAATGGAACATTCACAGCAGTAGATTTTTACCTGCTGGTATATCCCTGGCCAGTAGAATCCCTCTAAGATGGCCTTCTCGATCTTTTCATTACTGAAATGCCCACCCAACAGATGACTGTGTGCGAGGTAGAGGACTTTATCATGAAATGGTCCAGGTACTAATAACTGTGGATGTTGTGTTGGCCCCCCCTTTCTATATATCAACCCATTAAAATTTGGGACCTACGTGAAGGGGGTCTTCTTGGGTTGTTGCACTATTCCAGGCTTCCTGCAGAACAGAGTCCTCTCTTTGAGCTGCATGGAAATTCCTGTCAGTTTCCCAGGGGGTTTCCTCTCATAGGACAGGAAAAACCCAGACAGGATTCTTCTTCTCTTTTTGTCTTTGCTTCCGGCCTTTTCTGACTTTCAAAGGAGGCCATTCCGGTTTTTCATCCCAGGAAAAAGGAACGGTGTCCCACCACTTTTCTCCCTCGTCTTGTGTTTCTCGGATTAACCCGGTCAGGTCGGGGTAATCGTTTACGACGATTAACTGTTCTGGCAATTGTGGGATGAGCCCTACACGTAGGGTTGACGCTGGTTCTGACCTGCGTTGGATGGAAACGTCCGTGGTAGGGTACTGCTTTTTGTCTCTATGTACACATTGTATGGTCACAGTCCCAGTAGTGTGTTTTATCCCTTGATTCAGGATTTGGGGGTCATAAGACACTCTGGAGCCAGCCTGTGTCCACCAAGGCTGTGACAGGTTGTCCATTCACGGAAAGCCGGCAATGGTAGGGAGGTGTTTTTTGTTCTCTGGAGGGAAACAGTAGTAGTTTCTTACTACTGCAATCTCCATAGGTTCTTCTTTCTGTGGGCACAACCTTGCTAGATGCCCTATACCACCACAATGTAAACACTATGGTCCAGCCATTGGTGGTCTGAGTACAGGAGAGCTGGGTATGACTGTAACAGGGTCTGGTTTCCTCGCGATAGTGGGTCGAGGAGGACGATGACCCCCACTTCCTCCTGGTCTCCAAGGAGTCTCCTCTCGGCCCTTCTGGATTTCTTGTGCTCTGCTGTAGGCACTGGCTATCTCCACAGCTGACTCTAGTGTGAGACGGGCATGCTGCCAAACCCACTTTTGTATTGGGGGATGAAAGGACGACAAGCACTGTTCTAAATATATTTTGGCCATTATCTCTTCCTTCGTTGTGGCTATGGGTTTCAACCACCTGTCCGCCATGTCAATTACTCGAAAATACAAAGCTCTGGGTGTCTCCTGAGGCCCCTCTTTAATCTGTTGCAGTCGTATCCTATACGTCTCGTCATCAATGCCCAATCGTTCCAATATACACTGTTTAATGTCTGCATATGGGGTCACTCCTTGTAAATTTGTTGCCTGATGTGCTGCCTGTAGGTCTCTTGATAATAACGGACTCAAGTATTGTCCCCATTTGTTAGCGGGCCAGGCTGCCGCCATCGCCATTCGTTCTAAATTGTTGAAAAAGTAGTCAGGATCTTCACCGCTCACATACCTCTGCATGACAACAGAGGGTAGAGATTTATGACCCCCCTGTTGCCCTATGGCCTCGACTAGCTTTCCTATGGCGGTTTCTTGTGTCTAGCTTTGACCGGTCAATGTCTGTTGTAGCTTTCCCCGGTCCTCTTCGGCCACCGATAAGAACTTCTTCATGACCTTTTCCAGGTTCCGTTGGCTCTCTGTCATCTTGGTAATCACGTCCTCCATGTCTCCGGATCCCACTTCTGACACCACCTGTGGGAGGGCAGGCTGGATAAACGGACATGGAGGCTGGATATATTTCCTACTGGTACTTTATTTGGTCTCTCAAGTTTCACAGCCCAGTTATAAGGGACTCCTTGGTGTAACTTGGGTCTTCCTCTTCCTTCCAGTAGCCTTGTTTCTTCTTCCCACCATCTCCTGGTTGAGTATTTTCCCCGGAGGCTTGGAAATGAGGAAAAGAAAGGAGCAGTCAGTAAATGGGCTAAAAGAGAGAGACGCAATCCCTTCACCTCACCCGTTCCATGGGAGAATTTAACTAAAAATAGAAAGAACAAATAATTGTGGAATGCTACTTCCACGGTTTTATCCAACGTAGTTTGCAAGTCCTCCTCTCAGTTCATGGTGAACACCAACTAAATTTAACAGCCTAACGGCGCTCACATCCAATGCCCCGTCTTTGGTTGCCCACTACGTGCCTTGGATCAGTGGTGTGAGGGTTTTCTCAGGATGAGTCTAGTGAGGACAGACAAAACAGTGCCAGGGGCTTGTCCTTTCGTGCTCCCCCCTCACGTCCCCTCCCGACGTGCTCGATCCTTAAACAGCTACCCACCCATCCCGTAAGCACTTACCTGCTCTGCTACAACTCTCCTGAGTTGTGGACGCACTTCCGCATCCTCCGGTGGACACCACCACTCCTCTCTCTACCTCTTGGATTCTTCCTCTGCTTCCCCTTCCTCTTGGGGTCCCTCCTTTGGATTTCTCTGGACTTCAGCTTCTGTCGAGTTGTCTCCGTCTCCTTCACGATTCCGGATCTTTTTTCGTTGTCTCCGGATTGTCCGTTTTCACTCTCTCCACGAGAGTCTTTCCGGGGTTAGCTCTGCCTCCAGGTGCAGGGTTCAACCAAACCCTCTTGTCCTGTGATGACACATGACAGGGAGGGGTTATTTCCCGGAAATGGATGGGATCCTCGTTTTGATTCCGGGTCACGTCCTGCCTCCGGTCGTCGGAACGCGGACCCTCGTCCGGGTGTGCAGATATGTTTTGGGGGCCGGGATGGATTTCCTCACAATACATATCTGCAAGAGTTGCATAACTACATTGCAAGACACAAGAGATTGTGTCTATCAAGCCAATATGCTGTTGTTTCTCTTCCTTACGGGCCACAACTTATTACGGTCTTAGTCTTGATCAGTAGTGTCCTCTTAGATTAACATGTCGTGCCAAAGGCCACATACCTCAACACCACCTCCTCTCGTGTCACAATAAGCTCTTCTTTTTTAACTAGTGCCTCAGCAGTCTGTTGTTTAGGCATTATGTAAGTCAATGTGCATACCCACTTGACTATAGATACCTTAGAGTCATCACAGAACATATTTGTTGTTGGCAATTGTCTGATGTTGACTAACAGTCGTATTTAATTATACGCTAAATCAAGAAAAAGAGAACACAGCATGAGTTAACCTACTCATTATAGCTGTGTCTCTAGAGCAGTGTGATGTAATCTCAGATAAATATACCCACCAACAAAGATCTATAGGCGGTCGGTCCCACATCTCCAACAAGCCTAACTCGCCATAGGTTTTACTTCTCCAATAAGGTGATGTACCTGTATTATTTGTCATCGCCCATACCATACCCAATCAACAGTGCTATTTCTGCTGAATAAAGTTGAATATCAACAGAGGTGCTCTCACAAAACCCTACTTGCTCGTAATTTCTGTTGGTAACAAGAATTGTTTAAGCCAAAAGCTATCCATTTCTCGGACTGCAATAATATTAATAATAAGGGAGATTTATAGAGCGCACAGCTACCTCCAATGGAGGTGTCCCTGCGCTGAGGTGCAGATTCACTGTGAGGAGGAAAAGGGGTGAACTACGGGAGGTTAAAAAGCCAGGTTTTTTGAAGGCCGGTTCTGACTCAATCATATGGAGAGGCATGGAATTCCAAAGTGACGCAGCTCTCACCGAGAATGCGCTGCTGCCTATCCTAGCCTTGAAGAAGTGAGGAATCCTGAGCAGTTTCAGGTGATTAGATCTCAGAACCCTGTCTTGATGGTAGTTCTGAAGTCTATGTCTCAAGTAACCCTGGCCCCGATATCTAGTGGCTCTGTAGGCGAGGGTGAGTGCCTTATACTCGATCCTCCTTTTGACGGGCAGCCAATGGAGGCTCTGCAAGTGAGGGGAAATATGGTGGCGGAACGCCACTTTGCTAATTGATCTGGCCGTGGCATTTCTGAATTATATGCAGCCTGCGGACCAGATAGGCTGGTAATCCAATATGATGGCTATTAGAATAATCCAACCAGGACGTGACCAGTAAATGGACCACTGTCTTCCTGCAATCTATCGGAAGGAAGTGAACACATTTTTGTAGGGCTCTCAGCTTCCAGAAGCATGATGAGGAGACCTGGCAGATCTGGGCCTTACAGGAGAGGTCATTGTCAAATTTAAACCCCAAATTTCTGGCTGAATCCACTGGGATCGGTGGGGGGGGTTTAGCTCTGAGTGCCACCAGAGCTCAGGTGGAGGGGGTGATGATTGATTGAGGAATAGGACCTCTGTTTTCTCTGTGTTTAATTTTAAGCAATTCTCAGTCATCCAGGCCGAGATGTTATTCAGGCATTGCTTAAAGTTGGGGAAAGCAGCCTCCGAGTGTTCTTTGAAAGAGAACACCAGCTGAGTGTCATTAGCATAGGTGACTACTCTCACTCTCCATTTTTCGACCAGGGTCGCGAGGGGGGGTCAAATAAACATTGAAAAGTACAGGGCTCAGAGCTGAGTCCTGGGGAACCCCACAAAAAAGGGGTTTCTGGGAGGACAGTCAGGGCCGGAGAAATACCTGTTGAGAACGGTTCTCTAAGAACGACTGGAACCAAGACAATGTGGTTCCCCTCACTCCCAAGTGTCTGAGTCTCTCCAAAAGAATCTGTTGAGACACCATGTTGAATGCTGCGGAGACATCCAACAGCACCAGCATTGCAGAGCTGCCCTGGTCAACAGCTTCACAAACTGTTTCAGCAACTTCCACGAGAGCTGTCTCTGTGCTGTAGTCCGATCTAAAACCAGATTGAGAATCATGGAAACGATTGTTGGATTCAAGGAAATCAGACAATTGCTTCTGAACTTCCTTCTCAAGAATTTTGGCTGGCACCGGCAGGAGGGTGAGAGGCCTAAAAGTCTTGTGTTCTGCTGGGTCACCGTCTAGTTTCTTAAGAATAGGCCATAGGTAGGCTTGTTTCCAGGCAGCAGGATAAATACCAGTTGTCAGGGAGGAGTTCCAGGTCTGGTTCAGCTGCATATTGAACCAGGGGGCAAATAGTTTTAAAAACTGAGCCGGGCAGGGTTCACCTGGAGAACCTGATTTACATATGTACAGCTCTGAGAGAAGCCTCCAGAAGAAATGGGCAAAATTCAGACCAAGTGCCATGGAGATCAGAGGTAGGATTTAACATAGAAGAGGTCATAGCTGGGGTAAAGGAGAAGTAGATCAGTTGGATTTTCTCCTGAAAGGGTCCGATAGGTCAGCACAGAGGATAGTTGAGGGGGAAACTGCGCTGTCTAGAGCCGTGGGCTTGGTAAAACATTGGACAATTTTAAATACTTCTTTGGCCGAGTTGTCAGATAATTTGATTAGGCTAGCAAAGTAGTCCCTCATGGTGTTACGCTTCAGCCTGTGGAATTTATTTAAAGCTGCTCTGTAGGAGCATTTTGCCACCGGATTGTACGATTTTCTCCAGGAGGGTTCAAGTTTCTTGCAAAGACTTTTCTCCGCTTGTAATTCCATGGAGAATCAAGGGGCTGAGGGTTTTTGTCCTGGAAGATATCACTGGTCTACGAGGGGCCCCTCTGTCTAAGGTGGAGGTGACACAGCAGTTGAAACTGGATACATCACTGCTTGGGTCACCCATCAGCAGTGGGGGGGTGTTTTGGAACAAAGGTCCCATAGTTTCAGGAGAGACCTTCCTCCAGTTTCTCCTTTTTTCGGACTCTTTCTTTGGGAGTTTGTTTCGGAAAAACATAAAAAATCTGAATTTTGGTGGATGGCCAACAAAACTGATGTCAACAGTACACCAAACCTTTCGTACGTTGAAAAGAACAGCAGGGCTGACGGTCATCTCTAAATTTGGATAGCAGAGTGCCATTGAAATGGCAGAAGTAATATCCGCCGCCATCCCGGCAGACACTCCTTCGTCCACCAAACTCTAAATCAGGCCCCAAGTAAAGTTAGCATCCATCATGTCAGATTTCTGACAGTAAAACGTAACCTCCAAGTATTTGAAAGTTGTGCCCTCCCATCTCAATGACAGCTGATGTAGCTGATCAATCACTCCTTTGTCCACTACCTGCAGTGGAAACAGACACAATGTATCATTATTTATGTATAGTCCAGATGCTGTGCCAAAATTCTTCAGGGTTCGTAGAGCGTTTAATAGACGAGGCTCTACATTATGGAAGTAAAATGATACATTGTCTGCACATAAGAAAAAAGAGTGGATCTCCTTGCCTATCTGTATTCCCTGCAGGGGGTGGGGGGGTCTGTCGGAACACCTCCATCAATGGTTCCATTACTAGGTCAAAATAATAGAGAAGAGGGGGCAGCCCATGGATGTCATTTGGGAGTAGTCAGAGGTTGCAGCTGTGACCAATAGCTTACCCCCTGCTACTCCTGGCACTTCCAGCTAGAGGTCACAGCTGCGTCCCATGACTACTCCCAAATTACATCCATGGGGGAGCCTGGTTTATACTTCTCTTTATACACACATGTATAGAAATGACCTTTTTAGTCTTAACTCTGGCACTGGGTTAATATACAATGGTCTAATCCATTTAGTTATTTCTATTCCTACTGAGAAGCGTGGGCCCTCTCAAACATTTATCTTTTAGCCAGATGATCTTTGTAGCAGCTTGAGAGGTAAGAGGGAGAACACAATCACAATTGAATCTTAGTACAGTGTAACCTATTTGGTCAAATAATACTCCACTGGACAACTAAATCTGAGATAAGTAAGGTTTATTTATAAATTTAGAAACAGATCTATATAAACCAGCCTCAACATTATCATATAGAAATACAGACCGAACAAAATGAGTCTGAATCTCCTAAAGAGATTTACCCTATTTAACAAAAATCTGATGACTAGTTCTATAATGACAATGCCAGTAATCAGGAAAAAAGAATTGAATATTAAACTGCATCAAATGGTCGTCACGGGTAAGCACTGCCTTAAAGGGACATCTCTAAACTATGAAGCATTGAATAAGGGTGCAATTACGAAGGTGTCAGCTGTCAGAATCTTCAATAGAAAACACTCCAACCCTGGGCCTAAGTCCTAAGTTGTCTCTCTTGACCCGCACTAAGCTATAGCATGAGATATTAGTTGCATTCAAGGTAGACAATCCTCATGACTTTCTCCAGTACTTTTCCATGGTTCCTGCACAATTTGAATACTTGCACCAACTTTCCCACATCGATAAGTTGCAACTTCATTCATCCTTGGTCATTCTCCTCCTCCATGACTACATCGTTTCTCCTTGCCAAACTTTGTCTTCTCATATCTTGTTATCTAATGAAAACAAAACTCTTCTATGCTAACTAATGAGTCTTTGTCCACACCTGCACTGGAAACAAAAATAAAAGCAAATACATTCTACGTTGAAGGTTAAATATGAATTACTTGTTAGACTTTCAACATGAGTTTGAACTGAACGGTTCTCGAGGCCCAAACTTATGACAATTTAGCAGTGCGCAGGGTTACAAATATCTGCACATTTCTACACAAATAAATGCAGCTTCTTAATGCAGAAATAAATTGCAAAGAATTACGAAGATGTCATTTCAAATGCACCAACATGGATATACTTGCTTGTTACACGTATACATGTTTAACATTCGTCTACACATACACATCCCGTTTTAATAACTTCACAATGAGACACATCTAAATGTAAACTTCTCTTGACATATTAAGATGTAAATATCACAAAGACCTTTATTAGTCACGTCTATATGCACACAGTTAAAAGTCTCATTAATTTTCATGTGGAGTACATTAAATATGCAATACTCAAGCTTTTATTAGTAATATTAATCACACAGAATATATTTGAACACTCACTATGCATGATTATGATGCACTCCTACACTATCTCAGAATGGGATCAAAATTACATTGCTCCACTAGTCTCATTTTATGTATCACAGTCCAGTGAGTCCAAAGCCTTCTCCATATCAATAGACAAAACTACTGGAATACCATGGTCAGCCATGCAGCCATCCATCACATGGAAAAGTCTTCGGACATTTAACACTGTATCCTCAATGGTATATGGTGGTAACGCCCTGCTCTATGGCCTCCCAGACTTCACACTGGCACCCCTTCAGGACATCCTATATGCCTTTAAACGTCTCATCCAGGGCCTGAAGAAATATGATCACATTACAGCCATTCCACTTGAACTTCCTTGTCTACTATTACCCTTCTGCACCATGTTCAAAACCAGCTACACTATTTACAAAGACATCATGGCCAGCACCCCCCCTTATCTTGCAGACAAGCTTAACATCTCTGCTAATTCTTGCAATACTCGCAGCCCGGACACCATTAGAGTGCAGTCTAAGAAGTGTAAAAAAGGAAACAACAGGCCTTTTCCTTCTATGCATGTAGGATCTGGAACAATGTCCCTGTAATTATCAGAATCACCCTAATGCTGCTCCGGTTTAGGAAAGAACTGAACAAGCACCTCTTTAAAGAACACTACATCACAATAAATTAGCTATCGTAAAACCAGCTACCCCTCCTAAGCTCGTTGACGTTATGCTTGTCTTTGAGCTTATACAGTGTTCGCCTGCCTTTTAGCTTCGATCACGCAATAGAAATACCACATACATACAAATATAAGTATAAAACAGACTGGTTTGGATGCAACAGGTCTTTCAGTAAAAGCAGTAATCAGGTTTCTAAAACCTTGCTCTCTACCTTGCAATCAGAATTCAGTACAGTAAAGAGTGATATGACTTCACCTCCAGAGGCACCACTCTAAGGCAAAAACGGGGCCACCAGCACCAACCGCCACCCACACTTTAGATCACACCAACAGGTCTTACACTGGGGTAGTATAAGGTCACCTAAGTCTTTTTTTTCACGGCACGTCAGCCTGAAAAGTGCCTCTGACACCCTTGTGGCCTCCTTAAGTGCACTTTACGCTACTGATTACGAAGGATGCTTACAGGCGGCACAGGAGTATGTAGATTTCTCTGCAGCTCCACAATGTTGCTAAGCCTCGCCGTATCTTATTTCCATGTTGTTCAGGGTTTTGGGAAAAGATGTCCTAACATTAGGAATACTGATTTCCTAACTGCGATTATCTCTGCCTCGCAATTAGGAAATCAATATTCCTAATGTAGAAAACCTTGTATTTCTAAATACCAATTCATAGTAGGTCGAAAATCGACTTGCCCAATGAACATTATCAGCAGACCACCACGTCTGTGATTGCTTTTTAATAAAGCAATCTTTTGGTTTTTTAAAAGCACTCCATTTTCTTTAAAGGAAAACGGGATGTGTTTCAAAAAAGAAAATTAAACTTTAAGTTTCATTTTTAAACATTCTCAAAAGGGACAGGATCCCGAGTGGACCCCTTCCCATTTGGAATGGATTACTGCTACTTTTGAACTGGTAGGAAATTATTACTGTTTTGCAACCAGAATTTAGTCAAAAACAGTAATACATACCATACCGATTCGCTATTTGGAACTGACCCGAATTGCAAAACGTATTAGGTTACCGAATGAATCACAATTTTGAGTTTTTACATTTGAAAAAAGATTTCGGCCGTTTGCGACCGCAAAAATCTTTGTGAAACTGACCCCCAAGTTCGGTATTTCGAGTTAATGTAACCATCCCTCCCACATAGAGCACGCCAGGAGACGGGGATGCACAGACGTTCGCCGACAAAGCGGAAGCAGCGACAGGTCTTTCTTGATTATGAAGAGTTATTAATAATTAATGAAGGTTGAACGCCAGATAGTAGTTGTGTTGCGTTTAAGGATTTAAACACGAACACTTGGTGGAGGGTTTACTTAAGCAGAGCTGTGGTCTGAGCAGGTTGTTTTTTCTTAGATATTTACTTCGAGCAATATTTTGAGGTAGAAAACATGATGACGCTCTCGTTATTTTTTCCGGCTGGAATCGAGCGGGTCTTCAATTAGTTCGTTAACAAAGCTTCGATGAAGCTTAATTAACGTTGTGAGTTACTTTCAAAATTCGCATTACAGGAAGAATAGTATTTGTATCAGAAATAGTTTTCTTGTCTGGTAACCAACTTCTTCATCTTTGGTGACATCTAGTGTCCAAGCTGAGAAACACAAATGTACTGTTGAGAGGATAGGATACAAACGTGTCCACAAGTCAGATTTCCGCATCAGACAACTTTATTTATTCTTTTATTCATACATTTTTATGTAGCGCGGACATTACCCAAAGGTATTAGAGCGCATTACAATAAACACAGGTTTCATTGCAAAGTTACAAACAGATGAGGGTCTCGATACGGTCGTTACAAAGGCATGCATTATATACAGATTAAAGGCGAGGCGGGGGTTAAGGTAGTAGTAGCAAGGTTAGGTAAAGTGAGGCAGGAGTAGTGCAGTAGGACTCAGTCTTGGGAAAGGTACATTATCCTGTGGGCTTGGCTAATGGAACAGCTGGCCACAGTGTCTTTGTAGGAGAAGGGCTTTCAGCTCAATTTTGAAGACCTGCAATAAAGTGGTGGTACATGGTTTCAGAGGTAGGTAGGGAGTCCCATTTTCTACTTGCACTACCTGAGAAGGATCGTGCCATGAAAACTTCCTTTGTGACGGTTGGAGGCCCCAACAGCAAAGCGTCTGAATTCCGTGATGATCTGGTACCTCCCCAAAGCTTCAGTTTGTTCACTAGGTACAGAGGAGTTGGCTGTATGCAAGGCCTTGTGGGTGAAACAGGCAGTCTTATTTATCGCCCTGACTTCTATAGGGACCCCGCAAAGAGTGACAAGTATTGGGGAAATGTGGTTGTTTCTTTCTGCCCCATAGACGAAGCGTGCTACTGAATGCAAAACTGATTTCAACGGAATGAGGTGGGTCTTGAGGAGACCTGTCAGAAGAGAGTTTGCAATAGTCAATTCTGGAGAGAACCAGTAATTGAGCAAGAAATTTCAGGTGTTGCTCAGGAATGCAATGGTGGATTTTCCAAAGAAGACATATTTGATATTGTGCATTCCTGGCCATGGTGCTGATTTGGGTTTGATGGTTGAGCCTTTTATCCAGAGTGACTTCCAGAGATTTAGCACTGACAATGACGATAGGTTTTGTTGGTGAGGATGTTGAGAGAAGCCATACAGGATTGTACAGGTAGTGCTAATGTGAGGAAGTCAGGAGGAATTTGGTTTTGGAGGGGTTCAGTTTTAGGTTGTGAGGGATCATCACATCATAAATGGAGTTTAAGGTGTTGGCAAGATGGGAAATGTCGGGGGCGTTGCTTGAGCTGCCACATGATGGCCGCATCCGGCTGAGGCTCCGCGTTTCGAGCGGGTCTGTTCCTCATCTCGGAGCCACTTCTGCCGACTTTTTGAGCCATGCTATAGTTTCCCTGGAGGAGCGAGCGCGGAGGCACAGGTAGCTATCCTTTGTTTCTTCAATCCATAGCTGTTTTTGCCTGTTTTCCTCCACGCTCCGCTCTCCTCAGTTTTTCCGACCGCGCCTGCCATTTTGCCTGCGGCGGGACGCTGCTTCTATTTTTGGCTCATTTCTCACGTATTGTGGTGCGCTTTGAGGGCGATGCTGATTATTTCTTCTCTGAGCTTGTGTTTTTTTTGGCATCTTTTTTGGAGATTCAAGTGCTATCTCCCTTATGCAATTTTTTGAGGCGGCATTTCCCTTTCAGCGCTGTTTACTCGCCTGCACTACCGGACATGCCTGCAACTTCTATTTAAATGCAGGAATAACGTGGGGCTCTACAGGGTGGCCTCCTTTATATAAATGTATTTCTCTAAGGACTGGACTTTCTCCTGCTGTTGTGGCAGCAAATGTCTCTGGTTGTTCTACACTGAGTTTGCCCCTTTTTAGCTCCAGCAGCAACTTATATTTTGTCAACTGTGGCCAGCTATAGAGTTCTTTGAAGTGTTCAGCTGCTTGAATTTCGCTCTGTTTCAACCCTGTCAGCAGCTTGCCAATAATGTCCCCAGGTCATGTTTTTTGCTGTTTTGGATTCTTTTGAGCTGACCTCATAACCTCTTAAAGCTAATTTGTTTTTTGGCGACCTCTACAACACTCTGCACGTTGTCACAGTGAACTTACAAGTTACGGTTTTGCCTTGTTTTTCACCATTTTGATCCATCTCTTTATATGGAGCCTACCTCCTCCCTGGGTCAGAAGGGTACCCCTGCCTGTATGTCTTCCCTCTGCAAGGACTCTAACACTGCTGCCTCCTCTAAACGCCCAAAAAAAGGAACCAACCTCTCCTACCAAACCTCCTCTCCCTATAACATTGGAAGACCTCATGGAAGAGATAAGGCTCATTAAATCACTTGTTCTTGACACCAATGCTACTGTTCAGAGGATGGAGGAGAAATGGTCTACCTTAGACTCAAGAGTGTCTGCTGTGGAACAGAAAATCAGCGATAGCCAAGACGTGATCCCTCGGGTTGCTGCTATGTCTAAAGAGATTGCTCTCCTTAAGATGCAAACGGAGGACTTCGAAAATCGCAATAGGTGCAACAATCTTCGTATTTACGGTATTGCTGAGGGAGAGGAGGGGTCCGACATGCTTACCTTTTTTAAAAACACACATCCCTAAAATTGTTGGTCTCAAGGACAGCACCACTCTCAACCTGCAACGAGCTCATCGCATCGGCCCTAAATCTGGAGGTTCTTCTACCTTGTCAACTAAACGCCCCAGAGGGATAATCGTTCTGTTCCTGGAGTACACAGAGCTGTTAATGATTCTCTTGGTGGCAAAGCTAAGAAAGCAGATGCTGTGGTCTGGCCACAGAGTCTTCTTTTCCCAGGATGTGGCCCGTGCCACTGCTGCTCGTCTCAAGGAATTACTTTCTCTTCGTCCGGCCCTCTGCTCCATAAACGCCAGATATGGCCTGGTACATCCGTGTTTCTTCAAGGTCACGTATAAAGATCGTCCCTACTCTTTTGATCATCCTGAAGATTTAAGACAATTCATTTCCCGTCATAAAGGAGATGAGATGGATTTTGGCGGGGCATGAGCGATGTCTCCTCATGCCTTGTTTCATGTGTTTTGAGTTTTCATCTCTCATTCCAATGTTCCCAAGGCTTTTGTCTTTTGTTGTTGTTGTTGTTGGTTATGGCTTTTTGTTGCTGTCTGTTCGTTTTCCACAGAGGCCATTTCTTATCCTCTATGTGGTTTTTCTCCACAGATGTCTTCCTTCACGTACAGACCCACTTCCCTGATGTCTCCTCTCCTCCCGCCTTCCCTTCCCGCTCCTAATGTTCATAATCACTCCCAATGTTTGGTAAGTGTTAACTCACTCATTATATACCTTTGTTACTGTTGTCTGTTTGGTTTTTTTTTGTTTGTGTTTCTTTATCTTTATTTGCTCTCTTTACTGCCTCCTGTTTTGTCATAAAAATGTATGTGTTTCCCTCCCTTAGTCTACTGGTATGAGGTTGTTCATTATGTTATTGATTACCGCAGTTTGTCCGCCTTCTATGGCAGCCTTTTTTATCTCTGCTTTGGTCTTTTTCCACAAGTTTCTTCCCTCTCACTCAGCTTCATTTCCCTGATGCTTCTTCCCATTCTGCCCTCCTATCCTGTTTTTTTTAATGTTTACAGTTGCCCTCACTGTTTGGTAAGTGTTAATTCTTCTACCTGATACCCTGGTTGAAGCTGTTTGATTGTTTTAATTATTTCATTCCATGTATTTTCTAGTCTATGTTGTCACTCTCTTCTCCTATATTATTTCTTTCAAGGCTCCCTGTTCTCTATATATTCTTATGTATTCAATGGTTCCTGTTGTTTCCCGGTGTCTTCGCTGGCTCTGCCATCTGTCCTTCTTTTGCGGCTCCCTGCCTCCACACAATACTCTTTTTCCTCCGGATTTATACTCCGTTATTCTTGATTGTAGCCTTCTGGCTTCATGTCAACCTTTCTTCTCTTTACCATCTTCTTTCTATACCTTCTTCCTTTTCCTTTCTCTATCCTCTCTCATCTTCCCTTTTCTGTCTTTTCTTCACTGACCTCTGATCCCTTTTTTATTTTTATTTTTTTTCACTTCTACTGCCTTTTACTTTTTTTGTAGTCTTTCTTTTTCCTCTCTTTCACACCCTTTCCTCTAATTTGCCTTTATATCAGCCTCTTAACCCTATTGACTCTAAAGTTTTTCATATTGGATTTTCATTTCTTTCTCTTAAATTTATAATACTCATGGTGATGTTTGATGCTTTCCCCCTTGCGATGACTGACAATGTTCGAATTATTTCTTGGAATGTTAAGGGCCTACGAAACCCTGTTAAAAAACAAAGAGTTCTTACGCATCTCGCCAAATTACAATGTAAGATTGCTATGTTACAAGAAATGTGCCTTAATGATCAAGATGTTAACTCTCTTAAAAAACAATGGGTAGGCCATATTTGTAATCCCCAGCTAAAGACCGGAAAAATTGAGTAGTTATACTTTTTCATAAGTCCCTTTTCCTGACAAGTGAATGCGAAGAGAAGGATACAGATGGAAGATGGCTTCTTCTTCACATCCTTATAAATGGATCCTGTTTTTCTTTCCTCAATATCTATGGCCCCACTGGCATTGATCCCCAATTTTGGCAGTCAATGTCACACACCCTTCACTCCTGTTCTGACTCTAACCTCCTAGTGGGCGGGATTGCAATCAGGTCTTAGACCCTTTTATAGATAGGAAATCTTCCTCTAGGTACATCCCCAATAAAATGGAAACAATCCTTTGCCAATACAATACAGTCTAGGGGTCTGGTTGACGCCTGACTCTCCGGAATTCACTTTTTACACTCCCACCCATAACTTCACCTCTAGAATTGACTATATTTTTTTAAGCCCACACCTTCTCTCTCATTTAAAACATGCTGAGATTGGTTCCATTCTCATCTCCGATCATGGTCCCGTTTTCATTACTTTAGATCTCCCCTCTCCACCTTCTAAATCCCATCACTGGCGCTTCAATAGTTATCTGCTCAAAGACCCCACATTAATTAAACGCTTTAAAAATTTAACTTCAACATTTTTTCTTTTCAATACTTGCCCTGCTATGCCCTTTTCAACCATTTGGGATGCCTTTAATACGACACCCAGAGGCTTTATTATTGAATATGTGGCAACCAAAAAGAAACAATGTCTTAAAAAGTCTGCTTCTATTCTATCTTCCATCAAATAATTGGTGTCAAGGAACCACACACTTTTACCTGTTCAATTGCGTGGTGTTGTGTTTCGCAGAGACGCAATGAGCCAACTTCCCTGATTCCTATTTCATAACTGGTGATTTTAAATATTACATTAGTTAACAGATAGAAACTGGGGAGGAGGGCCGGATACTGGACGTTCTTTTGTAGTGGGTTCTTGCTGTCGACCTGCGAGGCAACAAGGGACAAATCTAAGTAAACTGTCCAGAGTACTTTGTTTTTTAAACTACTTTCTACTGTGAGTTTTCTTTTTAAATTCAAATCTAATAAAAAGCCTACCTGCGATCAGAGGTTGGAAGTCCTAACGTCCGAGTATGTCTTTGAGGGGCTGGTTTGCAGAGGTGGGGTAGATTTAGTGCGTCTTTGCTTTGAGATGGTGAAGTCTCAGGACACTCTTGAGGAAGAGAGCAAAACACCAGTATGACTCTAAGTTCAACTACATGAGTCTTTCTTATAACCTTGGTTAAATACTTAAATATTACTTTTAGACATAACTCACTTGTGGGTTTTAGTATTCCCTTTTAACCAGCACCTACTAAATGGGAAAAAGCAGAAGGAAAAACAACATGCCTTCTAATATTAATTTGCTATTCCAAGCAACTAAGAATGTTCTTTCTTTAAATAAACTCTATGACTTTTACTCAAAAGCTACAAAGTTTTTCTTGACAGTGTTCTTTTCTTTCATAACAAAATTGAGCACAAAATGGTTCCAAAAATTATTGTTGACTTTCTTGCGTAGGGCGCCAGAATTAACTTGTACTTAGCTTTCTTATTTCTTGTTTTGCACGTCTAGACGTCGCAGTGAAGAAAGAAGATTCCCAGGAACCAGAGTCAAGAGCGATGAAGTCCTACGCGTTGCCTTTCAGGTAAGTTTTGAAGAGGAGCAGCACGAACTTCATCCCGGCAAAACGAACAGAAGGCCAAGCGCCTTCTAGAACTCAGGTGTGGTCTTTTATAAGTAGACCACACCGAAGCGTTCACACGTTCGCCCACGTTCCCTACATGGCCACGTGTGCACACAGATTCTTCCTGGTCCCGGTAGCGAGCAGAAGTTCCGCCGGAACCCACAGCTCCGTAGCTTTCTGTATTCTAAACACAAAGTGTTTCCGTCCAACTCAATGATAAAGATAGAGCTGCAGACATCTCTGGGATCTCGCACTTAAAACTCCAAGTGTCCTTTGTCAATAATACCCGCTATATGTCCAAACATACTTAGAAACAGTTTCATTGTTCATGCTTTAACCAAGTACAATATTAAATCACCTAAGCCTCATTTTTACAATACAAACAAGCATAAAACTAATTTACACATTACACTACATTAAGGAGTGCTGGTGCACGGGATAGGGGCGGGCTTTTTATAATTCAAAAAGGCTTTGAACTATATAGAGACACGCACAGAGATGTGTAGTACAGAACATGTCTTTGACTAGATGCTCCAATCATGACAATTGGAGCATGCATATTTTTCATCCAATAACGAAGCTACAATTATTAATCTGGTCCAGGCAAAAATGACTTTTAATAGCAAATCCACTGAGGCTGCTTCCGGGACGTTACTCAAAATTAACTCCAAATTTTAAGTCGAGCCGGTAAATTGTTGGCGAACTATTTAAAGAGCAAGTCTCAATGCTCTAGAATAGCTAAAATCACTGACGAAAATGGTGATCATCACTTTAAAGATGACGAGATACTGTCTTGCTTCACGGAATTTTACAAAGTATTATACACTCCTAAATCATCTCCATCGGACGCCGTTTTGGACTCTTTTTTCGATTCATTACCCTTCCCCGTTCTTCCCCTCCTCCCGACTGTTCTCCGTTTGATGAATCGGATGGGAGACGTTGCCTTTGTTGAGTATAAGTCGAATTGGACAGAACTTGTCGCTTCGTTGCCAAATCTTCGTATTGGATTTTTTGGCATACATTGCCGTGAAAATTTGGTTATCAAGCCATTTTTGTCTAAGGATAGTTAAGTGCCATCATAGGTACATATTGGACATATTTATGTATCTGGGAATTTTCTGGAAAATATCCGCAATAGAAACCATTGGTCAATAATAGAATTTATGCAAAAATAATTGCGGACATATGGATGTACAAGTATTTATAATCAAGGGTGGTCGGTGTACCACCATTTTGCCCTGAAGAAGTCCTAAGTCAACAGGATGAAACGCGTCGGCTGATGAAGAAAAGCAACACCGTTATTGATTAAAATGAAATAATAAAAATAGAAGAATGAAATGTCAAGAACTTAATTTACTCTTATTATTTCTGTATGATCACAGACTCTGCTTTATTGGCTGTTGATGTTTTGCGGTGCTTAGACCATATCTGTGGTTGTTTGCTCTCTGTTAGAAGCAGATATCTCCCTTTCCAAAATAAAATCGGCCTTGTCTAAGCTACTCAAGGATAAGGCTCCTGGGCCGGATGGCTTTACCGCCAGATTTTACTCTTGTTTTTCTCCAATACTTTACCTCATCTTTTGTCTCTTTTTCAATATTTTGTTTCTCACAAAGAGGCTTGTGGCTCCTTTCTTGAGGCCATGATTTGTTTGATTCTAAAGAAAGCTAAAGATCCCTCCTTTTGTGCTAATCATCACCCCATTTCTTTGATTAATTTAGATTGTAAGATTTTCGCTACAGTATTGGCCCTGCGCATTAATCATGTGCTTCCAGACCGGATTGGTTCTGAACAGACTGGTTTTGTTAAGGGTCAGACTTTAGCTGACAATTCTAGAACTTTTCTTAATATTATGCATCTAGTTTCCAAGGGTTCCTCCCCTGTTGCGGCCATAACCCTTGATGCAGAGAAAGCTTTTGACCGTATACACTGGCTTTTTATGATGCGTGGCCTTAGGTGGCATGGCTCTGGCCCATCCATCATGTCCTTGAGGAATCTGGTATATTCCTCTCCTACTACTTCGGATTTTGTTAATGGATCTCAATCATGCTATTTTCCTTTACAACGAGGCACCCGTCAGTACTGTCCCCATTCTCCCTTGCTTTTCATCCTCTCTCTTGAACCTTTTCTTCATTCTCTGCGTTCTTCATCAACTGTTCGCGGTTTTCTTCACAAGGCAATCAAAATCAAATTTACTGCCTATGCCGATGATATTATGCTATATATATCTGATCCCTCTACCTCCTGGCCAGCCTTCACCAATCTACTCTCCTCTTACACCGCCCCGTCCGGCTACAAGTAAAATTTTTCTAAATCAGAGGTGCTCCCATTAAACAAATATTGTTTGAAAAGTATGTTTGATGGGACCGATTTCAAATGGAATACTAATAATATCACTTGCTTGGGTATTAAGTATACTTCTTCTATTGCCGGAACTGTTCAGCTTAATTTGGAAGATCTTTTATTGAAAATTAATACCATGGCAGGCCGATGGTCTCCCCTCTTTTTGTCATGGTGGGGTAGATTGAACACTATCAAATTGATGATGCTCCCCATTATCAATTTCTATTTGTCCATGCTTCCAGTGAAACTCCCTCTAAAATTCTTTAAAACCCTCAATGGTGCTCTGAGTAAATTTATTTGGAATGGTCGAAGGGCACGTATCTCTTTATCTTTCTTCTCTGCCCCTAAGGATCGGGGAGGTGTTCACTTTCCTAATTTCCGTCAATACCACTCCATCTTTTTAATCCATCAAGTGATACCTTATCTGTCCACTTCAACAGATCTTCCTTCTCCTGTTTGGCATAGATTGGAGGAATCTCTGATCCACCCTTTTCCTTTTTCCTCGTTAGCTAATTTTTTCCATCCTCCTCGCTTTTTTAATGCTTCGACCATTTCCTATTTTATTTCCGTCTTTCATCGGGTCAAGCGCAAATCCCATACACCTCTTCAATTGTTTTTAGATTCTCCTTTATGGTACAATAAGTCTATTAAACTGTCTAATCGTACCATCTTCTGGAAAACTTGGGCCACTAAGGGGATTCTCCAGGTTAAACATCTCTTACAGGGATCACATTTTCTCTCTTCCCAGGAAATTCAGTCCAAGTTCAGCCTTCCTGGCTCCTCACTCCTTAGATATGACTCCTTACGATTGCTTTTAACTACTCAGCTTTCTTTACTCTCCGGTTCTCCTCCCTCTATTTCAGACCCCATTTTTGAGACTCTGTCCACCTCCTCTTCCATTCGGGCCTCCCATATTTACAAATATCTTCATTTTTCTTCTTCTAATCGCCCCAAGAGTAAAGTAGAACTCACGTGGGAATCCGAATTGCAATGTACCCTTTCTATTCACACATGGAATTCCATATGGGCGTGCATTCATCATACCTCCTGTACTGCTAACACCAACCAGACCCTTTATTACGTCTATCAAAGATTATTTTTAAACCCACTATCGCTTTCCAAGTATAGTTTGGACCTCTCCCCGAATTGCTGGTCTTGTGATAATTCCCATGGCTCTTTACTGCACTCCTTTTTTCTTTGTCCAAATATTACTTTGTTTTGGATTAAGGTGTGTAAATCAATCTCCTCTATCTGCTCCATCACTTTTCCCTTTGATATTTACTCAATTTTTCTGGGCGGTAATTCTGCTCGGTGGATTGGTTCTCGCAGGGTGGGCTTCTTTGTTGATTTGTTAATTGCTATTGCCTTTCAGATAATTACATCCAACTGGAAGGATGCCACCAAGGTCTCTTTTTCTGCATGGTGGAACCTTCTCTGCTATCATTACAGAATGGATAGATCTTCTGCCATTACATCTCAGCAACTTATCTGGAAAGAAGCCTTCTGATCTCCACTCACCAACTATCTATCTGCATTACGCAACAAAGACAGTTCCTTTGCCTTTCAACCACCATGAGTACTCTATAATTTCTAATATATGAGTCTTACTTTCAATGTTTGAGTTTTACTCTGTTTGCATATAATGTTTTGATTGTTTTTCACCAGTTTTTACTTATGTTTTCTGATTAGGATCTCATCTTTTTCTCTCTTTCTTTCTTTTCTCTTCTTCTCTTTTTCTTACTTTTTCCCCCTTTTTCTTTTCTCGTCATTCAAAATTGTAAAAATTGCTATTTGCTTTACGGTACAATTTTTCACTAATGCTTCCATTTTCTTGTTTTATTCCCTTGGCATTGTTGTTCAGATCAATTTTTCATCCTTCCTTATTATATATTTTGCCTGCTAGATTTTGCTATTTTTCTATATTTTTTGCTTTATTGTTGTACCTATGCTCTTACTAATCTCAATAAAACTCTTTGAACAAAAAAAAAAGATGGGAAATGTCATTTGTGGATGAGACCTTTAAGTAGAGCTGGGTGTTGTCTACATGCATTCTGATGGCAGAAGACCCCAGCCTTCCATAGAAGGATTCCCGGGTGGGGGGGGGGCAACCACTTGAGATGGCGGAAGCATAGTGAGGATGGTCCCAGACCCAGGACCTACAATCCGCTGCAATAAATCAACTGTTTGTAGCATCAGGACATGAATTAGCGGCATAGATGGCCTATACTGGCAGGCGGACTCTGGCTTGTGAGCATCGAGCTGCGAGCTGCATGGTGTGCTGAATTCTGCCCTTCCAGTGGCGAACCGAAGAAGGCAGCTGGGGCCATGTGCATCCCTAACCCACGAGCGGAGTAGTGGCCCTGTTGTTCCCTGCTGTGGCCTGGTTGGATGTTGCTGCGCCCGTCAGCCTGAGGAGGCCCCGTGGGTGCTGCTGCCCACTACCCATTGCTGGGGGTGAGCGCGGACACTTGATCGAGTTGGAAGGGGCACCGACAAGCACTGCTGCTTTGAAACCACACCGTACTGGGATTAAATGTCACCAGGTGAGCCGCAGTGTCCCGGCGCTCCAAAATGCACTTGCATCAAACTGGGCCCTGAAGCCATGGACAGCCTGGGGCACCGGGTGGATCATCCGTAGTGCAAAGGCGGTGCTGTCCTCATGCGCTAATTGAGCTGAGTGCACCCTCGTCCAGCTGATGGCATCATGCTGTGCTGTGGTGACCCACCTTGCTACTGTCATCAATAGCGATCTGGCGTTGGATGGTGTGGGCCGTGCTGGGACATACGAGGGATCCTGTGTGGTGTGATCCTGCACACACACCCTGTACAACACAGGTGATCTTGGAAGGAGGACATTGTTGTTCCACCTGTGCTGACACCCTCGACAAGTAGCGTTCCCCTTAAGGCCGGCGTGGGGAGGACCGGTCAGGTGCTGCACATGTAAAGACTTGGGGCACCGATGGAAACCCTATATGACTTGGAGGGGGCGCCCTTACTAGGTACTGTGCACCAAGTGCCCTGCAGTATTGTGACACTCGATGACCTCCTCCCCTTGCTGTGCAGAGTGCTTGCGGCAGAGCTCTGGACTGCTGTCGGGGAGTGGTATGAGCTTGTCCATTTGCTGCATATTGAACCAGATGCAAGGCCCGCTTCTAATTCCTGTTCAGCTGCTCCTTACTGGGTCTCTCCTCCACGACAAAGTACTCTACACCGCAACGCCGCTCATAAGCCGAGGTCCCTCCGAGACCGCCTGTGGCCCTCATAGAAGGGGATGACAAGGGGAGGGACACGTATGTCTCTCTCTGTGCTAAGGCCGAGGGACACTAATAAGCACTATGTGCATCAGGAATAAAACAGACAGACCACCTGCCCACCCTCGCTCCCGCAAAAACAACAATTGATGGACAGAATGCAGAACAATGTTATACATTTACCCTAGTACAGAGATCTGGGCCTAAATCCATCGTTTTTTTGCTCACCATGCCATTCCAGTTTGAACCCAGCAATATGCAAATCAGTCTTGACCTTGTGCCCAATGGGAACAGTCCAGCCCGTACTATCAGGCCAGGTCCTCCCTGGACTGGAAACAAGCATCCTAGGACCTGTTTTGGGGTTTCACCCCTCATCAGCCGGGATAGCTTGACTCCAGTGGCATGGAGAGCTCGGAACCCACATCTGGGCATACCCGTCCCACCCGGGGAGATGATTGCAAAAACAACAATTGATGGACAGAATGCGGAACGATGTCATACATTCACCCCAGTATAGAGATCTGGGCCTAAATCCATTTTTTTTTGCTCACCATACCATTCCAGTTTGAACCCAGCCATATGATCAGTCTTGACCCTGTGCCCAATGGGAAAAGTCCAGCCTGAACTACCAGGCCATGTCCTCCCTGGACTGGAAACAAGCATCTTAGGACCGGTTTCGGGGTTTCACCCCTCATCAGCCAGGATAGCTTGACTCCAATGGCATGGAGAGCATGGGACCCACGTCTGGGCATACCTGTCCCACTCAGGGTGACAATTGCAAAACAAGCTTTTGCAATGCAATAGGTCTCGCATTTACGCAAGTTTAACCTATTGGCATTGTAAATGACAATGCCTTTTATTTATATTTTAAAAACGAAAACAAAAATTAAAGGCATTGATATTTGCAATGTCAATAGTTCAAACTCACATAAATGCGAGACCTATTGCATTGCAAATGCTTGTTGTAAATGTTTTTGGCTGATACTAACTGCTAAGAGCAAATAGCAAGCGGGCAAGTCTGAAGGACTTGTCTGACAGGAGTGGATTCAAAGCCCTCTACCTTGTATCTAAAACTGCAATCTGTAAAGTTGCGACGCCTACGCCTTGGTTATATATTCAACGGACTATACCAATTACTTCTGGAGGGAGGGCATTTGGTTACTGAACCTAATTCTACAGCAGCGAAATCCTTTCATTGCATTGAAGACCGACAAAAACAACATACCGAATTTAGAAATGGAAGCAATAAAGGTTGTGTGTTATTCAATTTAAGTTTCTTCTCTTTTATTTTGTAGTGTACTCTCCCAACGTAGTATCCCTTTCACTTATGCTGGTTTCGTGGCAAATGTGCTACGAAACGGCGCAACTGTTTTGAGATGTCATTCTCAGCCGCAACTGAATACACAAACTTGTCGTGAAACAATACCATCGGATGAAGGTGCATTAACAGCCAACATGCAAACATCAATCTAACAGAAACACAGTTGTAGTATTTTTGTTTGCTATTGGATATCAAAAAATAAAAAGAAAATACCACACTGGCTGTACATAAGAAAATGTAGCCACGGAAGTCTCCATACACTGTACTAATTGAGTCCTGCACCCCTCCTAGGATCTTGGTATCGGCTATCTGGCCAAGGTCCCTGGGGAAGAGCTTTTGGGCTGGTGACACACACACAAAGCAGCTTTGTGTAAATTTATGCTCCGGTGTGGATGTGAGAAGGATAGGCTTAGGCTGTGAGGTGCTCGAGATGGAGCAAGACAAATAGAGTTGGGACACGGGCACTACGTGCCCTCCATCCTAGGCAGCGCTGCTTATTGAATTTCTCTCTAGCGTAGCCACTCTCTTCAGCTACCCCAGAGGTGTCTCGCTCACTCTGGATGCGGTGATCAGCTTGTCTGTGATACACGCGGGGCAGTCCTCTGCAGTTAGACGTGCGGGTCCTCTTCTCCCCAGCAGGTTTCTGAGCTGTTTATCCATCTCTCTCTCATTCTGCCCGTTACTCTGCAGTTGTCTCCCCGCCCCCTCTCTCCTGACAGCGCTCGCTTTTCCTCCCCGGTGCTCTCAACCCGCCCGATCAGTGGACACTGCCGCAGGGAAGGCTATTTATTGATCACTGACTCCTTTTGCTCTGTCCAGCACCCTCGGTGCATCCCGGCTCTAGGCAGCGAACTTCCATCACCAGACAGAAGTGTATTTATGCAAAGCCCCTGGACATGGAACATCATTGTACAGAATAAAAGAAAATGATGAAAAAAAAAAAGTGCTTACAGACTAATTGAAGGAGACAGTATAACGCCGCAAGTAAAAGATCCAGTCCTGATGGGCGGTCACAAAAGGAGACAGGGCGGTAACAAGGAGGGAGTAAGAAGCCTCATTATCAATCGGAAGCCAGCGTTTACCATGGACAATGACACCAGCCAATGAAAATTATGGACGGGGCTTCAACACCACTTCTAAAACATACCCTACTACAGCATGCCTCACAGAGCGAGCAGCGCATGCGCTGCAATGCTAGGCTCGACCTAAACAACAATTGATGGACAGAACGCAGAACAATGTCATACATTCACCCCAGTACAGAGATCTGGGTCTAAATCTATCGTTTTTTTGCTCACCATGCCATTCCAGTTTGAATTCAGCCATATGCAAATCAGTCTTGACCCTTCAAGCTATCCTGGCTGATGAGGGGTGAAACCCCAAATCCGGTCCTAGGATGCTTGTTTCTGGTCCAGTGAGGACCTGGCTTGGCAGTTCAGGCTGGACTGTTCCCATAAGGCACAGGATCAAGACTGATTTGCATATGGCCAGGTCTAAACTAGGGTGGCATGGTGAGCAAAAGAATGATGGATTTAACCCAGATCTTTTGACTGGGGGTGAATATTTTGATTTGTTCTGCATCCCGTCCATCAATAGTGTGCCTTTTGCACTCTCGCTCCCGGTCCACCCCCTTTGAGTACTCACAGGCTCAGACTCTGGATGACTATGTGTCCCTTACCATAGCGCTCCTCCTATAGAAAAACTGAACGTTATTTTTCTGGGAAATATGAGACTCTCATGTGGCAACTGAACAACACTTTGCTGCCCTGATGACTGTTATTAGCCTTCTTAAAGATGACCAGCACAAATTGGCAGAATGGGTCAAAACAAATGAACTGATACTCTCCATCCTATCCCCGAGCCAGGCCGAACACTCTGTGCAGATTGCCCACTTACGCCAAAGGTGGAGCAGCTTCACGAACGCTTGGATGAGGCGAAAGAGAGAGCCCAAGGAATAATGTCCAGATTGTGGGTGTCCCTGCTCATAGAGGATTGGCTCCAGACAGTGGTGGCCCCACCCAGCCTGTCAGAACTATTTAAAGTGGAGAGTGCACATCGATTCCCATAAGAGGCCTATTGCTGGGGCACTGCCACAACCTATAGTGGCCAGGATTCCTAACTTTAAAGACCGGGATACACTGCTATGAGATGCACATGAGAAGGTGCCCATTCTCATGGAAAACACAAGGACTTCTTTATTTCTGAATTACACAACTGCAGACGAATGCAAATTCTTCTTTTTTCAAACCGCGCCACCCAAGACTCAACGAGTTCCCCGTGAAATGACAGGGCGCGTCACCCCATGACTATTTGGAGGCAACACACCCCCTCCCACAGCAGGCCATAAAGGGTCAGCTGGAGGCAATCCGCTGGGTGACTACTTTGTGAACCACCAAGATGCCCATCAGTTTCAGCTCCTCACTGGGCAGTGCCTCAGATTCTGTAGGCAGCATGTCTCTGTTCCCTTCAATGACCCCTTAGATGACAAATGATTGGCTGGATTAACTGTTGTGAATGCTATTTGTGAGCTAATGTTTTCCCTTTCAGGTTAAATCTGCTGCACCGGTGTGCAGGATCGTTCCTGGCCGCTTGCAGGCTGGACACTGGGGCTGATTGAACTATATTACACATGAATATCTGTTTCTGCTCTTGGATCTGGCCCAGATACATAACTTACTCATTGTCCCTGCCACTGATATATATGGTTCTGTTTCTTTATTTGTAAAAAATACTGGGGCCGGGTCTGGATGACACAGTAGTCATGACTCCACCATTCCATTCTAACATCCCCAAACGGTTTGTTTCTTCATGGTTGATATGTTATTGTTGGTTATATTGTTTGGTTGAGCAACAAACCATCTCTGCACCGAGTATTGTGGGAATATATTTAACTGTTTGACACGGTCACCTAATTTATCTTTAAGAGGAGCTGAAGTATGTGATATGGGGACAGCCACAGATGAAGGACCAGGGGTTTTAACACCGCATAGCTCACCACGATGTTAAGTGCTTCTAATATCATCACTGAGAATGTGCGGGGTATGGTTTCAGTGTATAAGAGAAAATGGGGTCCCCAGGGCCTTATGAGGATTGGGAAGAGGGCCAACTGGCCTCACTCCCTTTATAGAAAATAGCCCTGGGATGGGTTCCCCAGGATCTAAGGAGGCTTGGGGACGGGGGCCACTTGTCCCCCTCCCGTTTAAAAAAATATATGACCCTGGGGAATGGGGTCCCCATGGCCTAATGAGGTTCAGGGAGGTGGGCCACGTGGCCTCCCGCCCCTTTAAAATTGTTAAGTCCCTTTTACAAAAATATGGCCCTGGGGGACGGGGTCACCAGGGCATAATGTGGCTTGGTGAAGAGGCCGCACAGCCTCCCCTCCCACTCCATCTTATTGGTTTTGATCTGGGGGAATCGTATCCCAGGGGCCTGTTAAGGTTCGGGGAGGGGTGCATAGTGGCCCCTCTCCTGTTTTTTTATTATATTTGGCCCCGGTAGATGGGATACCCAGGGCCTAATAAGGCTCAGGGAGGGGGCTGCTTGCCAACCTCCCCTCAGATTTTGACCTTGGGGGATGAGGTCCATGGGGATTCAAGAAGACTTGGGGGGGAGGCTGCGCACCCCCTCCCATTTTTTATTCTATTTGGCCCTGGGGGATGTGGTCCCTGAGGCCTAATAAGGCTCAGGGAAGGGGCTGCACACCTTCCTCCCCTGTTTAATTGTATTTGGTCCCAAGGGATGGGGGTCCCTGGGGCCAATTAAGGGTTGGGCGAGGGCTGCTTGCCCCCTCCCCATAATATATATGTTTGGGTCCCAGGGGATAGGGTCCCAGGGGCCGGAAGACCAACCCTATGCTACGTATGGCAAAGGCTGTGCACAGTGTAGGGTTGGCATTCTGCTGGGGGTTACACCACAGGGTCTGATGGCAGGCCAAGCCCTGTAATTAACCCCTCGCTGCGCAGAGCCAAAAGCTGTTTGCAGTGTGGGGTTGGCTGACTTTGAGGGGTTGGCAGCAGGGCCTGGCTGCAACACAGGCTCTGCGGCTAACCCCACACCATGCATGAGAAAAGGCCATGCGCATCGTAGGGTTGGCTCCCTCCAGGTGGCTGCGTATGTGGAGTTGGATGCAGAGTCTGGCTACAAGTCATGCCTTGCCGCCAACCCCACGCTGCGTGCCTTGAAAGACCGCGTGCAACATGACGTTGGCTGCCTCTGGGCAGGATGGCTATATGTTGCCAGCCCCCTGCCATGCATGGCCAAAGCTGAGCGCAGTGTGGGATTGGCTGCCTGTGGGGGGTTGCGCCGTGTAGTTCCCACTAATCCGTAGGATCTGCTCATTGTGTGGACAACATAAACTAAGGGTTTGATGTCTAGACTGGTTTCGGACACCCCACAGGATATGTTGGCCGATAGACCAGCTAGCTCACAATGCCACCATAAGCCCACCTAACCTTACCAGTGAGCGAATGGACTCTGGTAACCATTGAACATGACAACCCTGATCACTCAGGGATCGTAGAAATAGTACTGAATCTTTCGCTCCGTCACTCCTGCTTGCTTTCTCTTAGAGAAGTATACAGAATACACAGTGGAACGTTTTCAAAATATTTATTGAACCAACGTTATTCTTGTATAAAATACATGTGCTGCAATGATTAGGAGGGTGAAGAGACAGAATATCTAGTACAAAATATTGAGTTGCACAAATATCAACTCATTAATATTGTGGGTCAGGAATATCGACAGCAAGAATATTGTGGTCAAGAATATCGACTTAAGGTAAGTAATATCGATTTTAAAAATATCGAAGTGTTTAATATCGTTGGCAAAAATATAGTTGTTAAAAATATAATTTTTTATTATTGTTATGTATTTTAGTATATATTTTATATGTATTTGATGTATGTTTTTGGATAAGATTTGCTTGTATTTGTAATATATGTGTTACATCTTCAGTAGTTATTATTTTTTTTATTTGAATTTTGTGCTTTTAGTTCCGTAGCGGGTTGTGGGTTTATAGGGGAATAGGGTGGGAAGTAATTAAATTATATATATATATTTTTTTTAATTAGAATTTTGCGTTTTTAGTTCTGTAGCGGGTTGTGGGTTTATAGGGGATTAGGGTGGGAAGTAATTTAATTACATTAAATGTATTAATCTTTTGAAAATGTATTTTTGCATTTTTATTTCTGTAGCGGGTTGTGTGTTTATAGGGGAATAGGGTGGGAAGTAATTTAATTATATTTACTTTATTTATTATTTTTTATTTATAAATATTTGTGTAATTGAGATGTTAGTGTTAAATGTGTAAAGTAATTTATTATTAATTAATTAATAATTGGTAGTTAATTTTAATTAATTGGTAATTAATTATGGTAATTGTGTGAATAATTTTAGGTGTGTGTTGTGCTGTTGCTAGGTGTAAATGGTGGAAAGAAATGTATTTTTATTTTGTGAATTAATAAAGGGTGAGAAGTAAATTATTTTTAATTGATGAATTAATAATTATTTGTTAATTGTAATTAATTAATTAGTAATTAATTATGATCATTTTGTAATTAATGTTATGTGTGTTGTGGAGTTTATAGGCCTAAAGAGTGGGAAGTATTTTGTGTTTAATTAATTAATATATAGTTGTTAATTATTTGATATTTATTTTGAGTAAATGTTTATTTTTGTGTGTTTTGTTTTTACTTTTAAAGGGGTTAAAGGGTGGGTATTAAATACAATGTTGTTATTTAATTATTAGTTGTTAATAGTAGTTTTTCTTTTAAAAATAATATATAATTGTGTTTTATAATTTTACAGTTTCATTTAGGTGTGTGTTGTGGATATTAGAGTGTTAAAGCTTGTGTACTCAATTACTGTTTATTTTTTTATTAATAAGAATTTTTTAATTGATTATTATGTTAATAATGAAAATAAATGTAATTACATTTTTTAAAGTGTTTTGGTATTGGTGTGGTGTTATAGGGTATGAAATAAAAGAAATACATTTATGTTTTAAATAATTTTTTTGTTTGTTAATACTTGCTACTTTTAAATAATTAATGTTTTTAAGTGTTATTAGTAATTTTTGTATCTCTGCTATCTATTACTTTCCCTAATGTTGCACTCACTGGTGTGGGAATAGTAATTTTTACCTCTCTGCTTTCCAACACTTTCCCTACTGTTGCACTCACTGGAGTGGGGATAAAAATATTTACCCCTCTGCTATCCAACACTTATCGTACTGTTGCATTCAGTGGAGTGAGAATAGTAATTTTTGTATCTCTGCTATCTATTACTTTCCCTAATGTTGCACTCACTGGTGTGGGAATAGTAATTTTCACCGCTCCGCTATCCAACACTTTCCCTACTGTTACACTCACTGGAGTAGAAATAGTAATTTTCCCCCCTCCGCTATCCAACACTTTCACCACTGTTGCACACTTTGGATTGGGAATAATAATTTCTTCCCCTCCACTATCCAACACTTTTCCTACTGTTTCTATCGCTGGAGTGGGAATAGTAATTTTTTCCCCTCTGCTATCCAACAATGTCCCTACTGTTGCTATCACTGGAGTGGGAATAGTAATTTCTATCAAACATTTTCCCTACTGGTGCACTCACTGGAGTTGGAATAGTAAATTTAATTAGTTTGCTGTCCAAAACTTTCTCTACTGTTGCAATTATTGTATCGGGAAATGTTAGTTTAATTCTTTTCCAATAGTTTAATGTTTTAATTTATTATAGAATTTTTTTTTAATTTAAAATTATTGATATATATTTTATTTTTATTTAATTTTAAAGTGTAAAATTAAATAAAGATAATAGTTAATAGATACATTGTAAGTAAAAATATGTTTAAATTATGTTTGTGTGTTTATATTTTTTTTAATTAAGTTTGTGATATTTAGTTAAAAGTATATTAAATGTAATCCATTTTGTTAAAAATGATATTAGTATTTAATATATATATATTTTTTTTTTACTGAATATATTTTTTTAAATCGATATTTTTTCTTTCTATATTTTTACCTCAATACTTTTGAGTTGATATTTTTGTACTTACATGTTAAGGTATGGGAGTCGATATTTTTGCAGTCGATATTTTTTCCTCGATATTTTTAACATCGATGTTTGTTACATCGATATTATATCAGTGAACTGATTAGGAGACATAAGCAAATAAAGAAGATTACAAGCACAGAAAGAGTGAACAGTAGATACATTTCTACATTGATGCTGTAGCAATGAATATATGCTGGCATATGTGCAAAATATGGTAATCTAACGTACTCCTACGATGCGGACCCTACTCTGAGTGTACCTAGAGTGTGTATGGGTGTAGAGTCAAGAATCCCTCCAAGGGATGATCCAACTCCATTAACTGATAGGAAAGAGTGAAGGACCCTGTCTTGGTCTTGAGCTGGGCACCCCTCACGGAATGTCAGACCGATGCGTGGTGATTTCTCAAAACCTTCAGTGTCAGCATAAGTGCCTCCTCTGCCAATCTATCGGGATGCCTATTATTTATAAATAGTGGAATGCGAACCACAACTCAAGACAAGAGTGGACCCAGAAGAGATAGAAGAGGTAGAAGAGCCGGAGACCCAAGGAAACACCCAAAGTGAGTATCTAGGAACCCAACGAAGGTCGTGTGCAGAGTGGGAACACGACCACGTACTCAATGTTAGTCGATGGGTAAGTCGCGATTGCAGTTTTAAAGAAAATTGACCCTTCCCAGTGGACCCTGAAGACACCCTATGGAGGATGGAAAGTTGGAGAGTCACCCCACCCGTGGATACCCCTGAAACCAGAATACCTACACCAGGGATGCCCGGTGCATAGGTGTCGTGACGTCAGAAACCGCCAGAGACCACAATGGAGGACTTCGGGAAAGGTGCTGCTGGAGAAGAAGACAAAGGATTCCGGTGGAACTCAAAGGTGGATTCAAGGTGAGGTGAACCTGCAAGCACAGGGGACAGAGTCTAGCCATTCAGGAGTGACCAGGAGGCACAGAAGATGAATGCCCACAGATGTTGGGGATGCAGGAGAGGTTGACGATGCCCTTCAAGTTCCAGGTGTGCGGACCAGGTGACACTGTGGAAGACCAGGAGACGTTTACGAACTGTCCCATGTTGGATGTCGAGAGCCAGGAGGTCAGTGACCGGCAGGGGCACCACCAAGACTTGGCAGCAGCAAACAACGTAGTTGATGAAAAAGGTGCAGTGTTGAGACCAGTAAGGTCCGAGTGACTCACCACAAGCAGGTAAGTTGGAGCAGGCCTGAGCAAGCAGGGGAGCCCACTGAATCCAAAGAACACCCTCAATATGACCCAGGGCCCGAAGGCGCAGAAATCGCAAGAGGACCTTGAGCAGCTCATCAATAAAGAAGGCCCACAATGCAGAGGAAGCAGTGAGGGCAAAGATCTTGGCTGCAGAAGTTGCTTGAGGTTGGAGCTTCTTGGAACCCAAAGATCTCTGGAGGAAAGAGCCAACAAACCATGGCAATGGCAAGTCAACGTGGTGAGCTGAGGTGCTGTTCCAGCAGTTCCGACAAGGGATACTGACATAAAACTCGATAGGAAGACACTGCAAGCCTAGCGGGAGTTCCAGAACCACCACCTATGTTACTGAGCCTTTCGGAGTCTATGGGGGCCCAGGATCAGCAGACCGGTCAGCTGTGTTGCGGTGCCTGCAGATACAGGGGAGTGACTCCTTCACTCCAAGGGAGATTCCTTCAGGTGTCTTGGATGTCCACAGCCCTGGTGAAAAACCTGTATGGAGCATTGACACAGACGTTGCAGAAGACCAGCAAGACGATGAGACCAGGAGCAGCAGGAATCTTCCCCGGTGCAGTCTCGGTTCCCAAATCGAAGTTCAGCAAAGTCCAGAGTGTCCAGATGGTCAAAGTTGAAGTGGTATGTGATCTGAATCTTGTCCCACGACGAATCTAGTGACCCACCCACAGGTAAGCCATTAGGAAAGGGTTGGGATGAGGGGCTGGACAGTAGGGAGGATACTCCCATGTCCTTTGTCCAGTTTCGAGCCAGAGCGGGAGCCAACGGCTGCCTGAACTGGTTTGAACTGGAGTATGCAAGTAGTGCACCAGTTTCATGCCAGATAGGGAGCAAACGGCTCCCTGAACTGGTTTGAACTGGAGTATGCAAAGAGAGCACCAAATATGCCCTTCAAGCAGTCTCAGTGGCGCTGGCACGCACACACACACTCAATACAATAAACCCTGTATGGGAGGTGGTCATACCTCCCTGTGACTGGATATCTTTTGTTCTGTCTTCCCCCGCTCAGTAGCAGGAGGGCAGAAACATGTCTCTGGTCGGCAGCATCCCTAGCTTGCTGTCCAGTTCTAGAAGACTGGTACCGGGAGCACTGAGGGCCTCCCGGAGGAGCTTTACAGTGCATGGAATTATACCTACCTCCCACACCATTTATGATGTGGGGGTATGATTCCAACATGTTTGATACCAAACACAACAGGGTTCGTTAGAGCCAGTTTAGAGATGGTCATCGCTTAATTGCGTTGGCTGCTCCATATGTCGTAATGGCTGATGCACTTACAACCCAGTAGAATGGACTCCGAAGGTTGTTGGGGTGCTCCACTCATGCAGGGGAATCCTCACACTTAGTACCGAGTACCCTGCTTCCAGGATTGAAAGGCCTGCCTTAGGGGTGACTTATAGGTTTTAAGTGTAGTGACCTCAGATATAAGAAACTAACATCTGTCTTAAGTGGTGCTAGCACCAGCTTACACTGTAGTGGTCTCTATTGGGTAGCATAAGACATGCTTCAGCCCATGGTAGCCTGGTGTACCTATGCCTGGGTACCTTAGTACTATATACTAGGGACTTACCTGGGTACACCAGTAACCAATCTGGAGTGCACCTAAGTACTCACCATGACCAATTTAGGGAGAAAGCACAGAGACTGGGGTCCTGGTTAGCAGGATCCCAGTCAGAAAAAAACATAATGAGAACAGCAAAAAGTGGGGTGACCATGAAAGCAGATCCTACTTTCCTATAGGCGGTGTTGGCAATTCAGGTTCACTTGGATCCGATGAAAAGTCGTCATAATGCACGAAGTAGCCAGACGCCGTCCGGTCTATTTTTGGCAGCTCAGCAGGTTTTGTAGAACCAGGAGATGACTCGGTCCGTGCTGTATTCACATAGATGTTGTCGATTTGTTGAATTGAAATTTCTGTACTAGTTGATTGTACAGTTGTAGTTGTTTCAATAGGGAGAAGTATCATTTCATTGATGTTCACTGCTTCTCTTTGGAAAGTGGAGTCTTCATTTGCCATTTAAGGTTCCATATGAACTTCCTGTATGGTAGTGGAAGGAGATCGGCGGCTACCCAGGAGCCCATGTGGCCTACTGTTGAGAATTGGCCACATAGGGGCCGATTACGATACTGGAAAAACCCGGTACAAACCGTGGGTCGGAGCTTTTTCTCCGTCCTACTCGTACCGGGTTGTAAAACTTTACAAACATGCAATTACGATTCGTACGGAAACACCATTTCCGTACGAATCGGAAAAAAGACCAACCGACAGAAAAATACATACAAATGTGATCCGGGACACCGCGGACGTGACGTCCGGACGGAGTTAGGCATGTTTTTACGTACCAGCAATTACAATTCGCACCGACTGCAGTCCGGATGGGAAAATTTTTACGGCACCTAAAAAGTGCCGGAAAAGCTAAGTACGCAGCGATGCGAGCTGATTAGGGGGCCCGGTACGTACCGTACCCCCCCCGCCCCCCGTATGTACGGAGCGTACCCCCGTACCCCCCAGCCCCCCGTATGTACGGAGCGTACCCCCATACCCCCCAGCCCCGTACCCCCCAGCCCCCCGTATGTACGGAGCGTACCCCCGTACCCCCCAGCCCCCCGTATGTACGGAGCGTACCCCCGTACCGTACCCCCACCCCCGCCCCCGTATGTACGGAGCGTACCCCCGTACCCCCCAGCCCCCGTATGTACGGAGCGTACCCCCGTACCGTACCCCCACCACCGTACATACGGGGGTGGGGGTACGCTCTGTACATACGGGGGGCTGGGGGGTACGGGGGTACGCTACATACATACGGGGGGCTGGGGGGTACGCTCCGTACATACGGGGGGCTGGGGGGTACGGGGGTACGCTCCGTACATACGGGGGGCTGGAGGGTACGGCACGCCCATCCGCGGGGGGGCTGGGGGTACGGCGCGCCCATCCGCGGGGGGCTGGGGGTACGGCGCGAACATACGGGGGGCGGGGGGGGGGGTTACGGCGCGTACCAGGCGCTTGTTTGGACATCTCCATGGTTGCTATGGGAGTTCGCTCCGGACTGTCTTTTTTCCATACAGTTGTACAATCGGACGGATGCGACGGATCGTACTTGCGCATTTGGACTTCAGTTTTCCCATTTGTACGTAAAAATGTCCGGGGACGTGTCGGAGACTTTTCCCGACCCGAGGACGTGTGGGGGAATTTTCCCAATGCGATTTGTATGGACTTTTTCCCATACGAATCGTACTTGGCAGTTTGTACGGCGCTTTTACCATTTGTACGGAAAAAAGTCCAGATTCAATTCGGTTGGGGAAATTTTTTCCAGGATCCTAATCGGCACCTAGTGTGGTCTGATCAGACAAACCTTTGTCTCAGCGACTAGGAAGAGGTGGAAGAAGTACAATTCTGGTACCTTCAACAGTCAGGACAGGTACAGGCATAAGATGGTCCAAATTCTTTCTTGGCCACTATTTTTTCTCTGACCAGGTTCCCAATCTTCGGGACCCAGGCAGGTCTTGCAGATACTGCTTTCACTTCCCAAGTGGCGGTGCGTTTCACTTGGACATTGCTTTGTAAAGCTGCACATGTTTTCAGGCCCTGTAAAACATTCCAACAATCATTGAGGTCAAATGGAGTTTCAGCCGCCACTGTGCTGACACTATGAGGTCTGGTACCCACATTCTAACCCCAAACAGGAGTTCATAGGGTGTACGACCCCCCAGGGATTTTCTTGGCATGTTATTAAGTGCCCTCTAGACCCTGTATAGGTGACTGACCCAACTGCCACCCAAGCCTAGTACCCTAGCTGTTAAGGATTGCTTTAAGTCCCGGTTCTTCCTCTCAACGACCACATTTCCCACAGGATGGTAGGGGGAGGAGTACTGCAAGGCCACATCTAAACTTCCCATGGCTTCTTTGTAAGCCTGAGAGCTAAACGCCGTCCCTGGTCGGAATGTATGTGCAAATTGCGTATGTCCCGATAAAGACAATCTGCGATCAATGGTTGGTATTACTCTATTTCTCACTCCTGGAATCTGAGCATACGGAATGTTTTGTGCATCTATCATGTAGGGGTACTTGAGTGGAAAGCCTTTTGGTGGTGCTGAGCTGTTGTGCGTGGCATTGATTGCTATCATAGTTGTTCCATCTATCCTCGTACTAGAACTAGTGATTGCAGCAACGACAGCAGTACGAACTGTTGCCTTGGCGACTTCATCCGCCATTGAATTCCCTTCAACATGAAAGCCAACACGCTGATGACTCAATGTATGAATAACAATAGCCCGTGGCAGGCCTTCTTTCAGCTTTGTCACTTGTTCCCAATGCATCTTGTGCTTGATTGTACAACCCTTGGAATCTCGAAACCCATTCTGGCCCCAATAGTGAATGTATTCATTGTAAGACTGCACACAGAAAATTGAATCACACAGATAAGTGTGGGGCATTCGCGATCCGCATTTGTAGTACCAGTATCAGGGCTTTCAGTTCTGCCAGCTGCGCTGTACAGTCCCCTAGGGATTGTGCGTGTGTTTTTCCAGGAAGAAATGTTCTGTATTGCATGCACCCTTTTACTATTGCATATGCCGCGGAATAATGCTATTTCGTTCCTACGGGAGGTTGAGCAGATCTATCGGTATAAATGAAACATTCATATCGATCCAGAGGCATAATTTCATTTAGCAGATGAAATTATTGTTCGTAGTGCAGGAATGCTTCTGTTTGTAATGTAGCATCAAATCTGTTGTCTACATCTGTTGTAATGAAAGAGTTAGCCCATTGCATTCAGAATACTTGCTTTAGTAATGGCCTCTCGGTTCAGTACTGTGTTATCAACAATCTCATTACAGCAGTCTATACATCTGTGAGAATTTTCTCAGTGGGTACAAAACACATTTCAGCATTTGTGTACAAATGTGATTTGTATGCTATAGGTACTGTATCACCTTCATTGAAAGTGGTATGGGAGTACCCGGTTGGTCCAGCAACTATACGGATCACCAGGGAAGTTGTGTTGACACGTATGTATAAATGCCTGGAAACCAGCATGTCAGCTTGTACAGAACACAAAATATCAGTGTGTTCCCGTGTCCAGTGTTGAACTGAAAAATCAGGTCTTATTAAGTTGTAGAATGGTTTAACCCTCTCTGCGTAATTCAAAATGCCAAAATTAAAAAATCCTAAAATGGATTGTAACTTTTCAGTTGTTGGAGGTTGAAGCAATGCACATTTTTCTAAAAAATGTGTCACCAGGCTTTTGCCTTCACTTGATAACTCATATCCCAGAAACAGGACACTGAAGTGGGTTATTTTTGATTTCTTGAAATTAAACTTGTAGCCCAGGTAAGCAAACCCCACTAATATGTTGTTCACACTAACCACATGTTCCATTAATTCATCATCCATCAGATAAATATCGTCTACATAGGACAATGCCTCATCATCAAAACTTTGAAGTAACTGTTACTCTTGCTTAAACCAGCCCAGGGCTAATCTAATACCCTTGTGGCAAACGTCAGAATTGCCGCTGATACCCAAGCGCTGAAAATGCGTTCAAATATCTACTTCCAGGCACTATATTCTGGCAGAAAAAAACATTTGAGATGTCTAGTGTTGTTTTGTATTTCCTCCGCACAATGTTATTCATTAGTGCAGCACTATGTGAATTCTGCACTGCCAATGTGCGTGTGGAAGCGTTTAAATGTCTGTAAGCTAATACTAGACTATATGAATTGTTGGTTTTCATTACGGGAAACAAAGGAATATTCATAGATGAGGTGCTATTCTCTATTACACCCTGGTAGTCAAGTTGATCTAAGATCTCCCTGACTTGTTATTTTGCTTCATGTTTAATTGGGTACTGTCTCTGTGGTTGAGGGATCATTTTTAACGGGATCTTGTGATGAGGAGACTCATCATCCCACCTAAAATGATTGCGGTAGAGAGCAGGCGCTAAAGCTGACACCCACTCCTGCGCGTATACATTTTTAACTGATTCTGATATGAGGTTGGAGAAAGCAGGTAAAATTACTTCTTTCCCTATTGGGCAATCAATGACGAACTCAGGTGGCCAATCCTTTTCAGCCAAAAGAATGTCGTAACCATATGTCAGGTCCTCCCAAAAGAGACCCTTCACCTGTCTTTGTATGTCCCCCTCTATTTGGAGCGTTATTTTGTGTAAACGATGTGGAACACTCACTCTTGTATCAGGTGTTTCCACCGTGATATACTCACTCAGCGCTACTACTTCCAGAAAATCTATCTGGTTCTGGCAAGCTATTGTGATTTCTGTTGCACTGTCCAGCATCGTCACTGCCCATTCCCTATTCAGAATTAGTGTCCTCAGCAGCCTGGCATTTCTAATCGTAATCCCTGCTACTTTTTTATTTGTGGAATTGAGATTTTGTGGATTTTTGTTTATCTTTTTGTTTGATGATGTAGTCTGAAGTGTGATGTGTCTTCTGTTTCTACTTTACTTGCTCTTCTGATCCTTGCTCTGACCATCTGCCTCTCTCTGAGCGTTTCTCAGATGGATCCTGAAAGGAACGTGTATCAGTATCCAGTATCCTTTCTAATAATATCACGGTTCATGAGATTGTATCTCTTTTCGGTGTGTGTTCCTGTTGAGGAGACCCATTCCCTGATTGTTGTGTGCTTTGTTTAATTTTTTGTTTATTATCCCATTTCTTTTTAGAAGAATTGGGTGCTTACTTAGAGTTATCTTTTTCAGAATTATCCTTAACCGCTTGTTTTCAAGGTCTGACTCCCAGATTATCTCTTTGCAGAGAAGCGTATGTTTCTTCGATAATCTTAGGTAACTCCCGCTCCTGTTGTATAGGCGTGAATTACCCCAGGCATTGGCGTATAGCCACCGCGGCTGCGTCCCCTTTTATGTTACTTAACATACTTGTAGCAACGTGGGCAAAATTGTTTTTTTCCTAAGTCCAGGGTAGGTTCTGCCCTTTACTCATTCTGTATTTGTTCTGTATTTGTTTCGATACATCTGGTATCACTGCTATTGAAGGGGTACCATGAGTTCCAGTATAAACGGCTGCAAAGACTGTACCCCAAGTGGCACAATCTTCTATCGGGGGGCCATCCCCATTTGCAAGCAAACTGTTAAAATTCTGTGTTTTTCCTTTGTGACCGTATGGGGGAAAACTGCTTCAAGCTGTGCTGTTATTTGTGCTATACAGAACGGTACTTGCTCCCAACTGGTGGGAATCTTTCCCATGAAAGCACTCAGCATTTGAGGGCTGATACCGTGGTAGCCAATTGAGGTTGAGCAGTCTGAGAAGCACTCACAGGTTGAAGTATAAGCGTTTGCATTATGAACGGTGTAAGATTTCTGTACATTTTTACTAAATCTTTGTATAGTGTGCGCATTTCTGCTGCTGGTAACATGTGAAGGCCTGGATGTGGTGTCTACAAAGGTAAGACCGGCCAGCTTGCTCCTTCTTTACTGAGCAGACGAGTCTCACGTTTTCTACGGTGTGGGGGAAGGCACCTTTAAACCAATTTAGATGCTCTTGGTAAGTTAACAGGACTTCTATGTTCATGTACGGAAAGTATTTATCTGGCGTCTAAACAATTTTATGCATGCGTCTGCAGCTGGGAATCTAACTCAAGAATAGAATACCTCAGTCCTGAAAGCTTTGTGTGCCTCGACCACAAAGGTACCATCTCCGCTCGTTGTCGGGATGCCATATTGTAATAATTTCATAGTAACTGCCAGTCTGCGATTTTCTGAAATATTTAGAGTATCTACTTGTACTTCAACCTTGTCAGCTTGTTCGGTCATTGTTAAAAAATGAAAAGTATTTTACAAAAAATGAATTTATTGAGATTTGGTTTATACAATATTGGTAAAATCTTTAGTCCTCTAAGCTTGATAAAACCTACAACTAATACATAAGGCGTCCCTACTCAGCTGAGGCGGATTCCCTTTCCCACTATGTATGTCTCCGGTTTAATGTGAGTAGGGGTCTCTGAAAAAGCACGGCTGAATTACTCATATTTGACCATTAACCAATGTTGATGGCGCTATGTCGTTCAGCTCCTACTGATTCGTAGGGTCTGTGCATTATTTGGACAGCATAAATTAAGGGCTAGGTGTCTAGATTGACTCTAAACACCCCCGCAGGATATGTTGTCCTATAGACCAGCTAGCTAACAGTGCCACCTTAAGCCCCTGTAACCTTACCAGGGAGTGAATTGACTCTGGCAACCACTGAAAATGACAACCCTGATCACTCAGCGATCGTGGAAACAGTACAGAATCTTTCGCTCAGTCACTCATGCTTGCTTTCTCTCAGAGAAGTATACAGAATATACAGTGGGAGGTTTTCAATATATTTATTGAACCAACGTTATTCTTGTATAAAATACATGTACTGCAATGATTAGGAGACAGAAGCTAATAAAGTAGATTACAAGCACCTAAAGAGTGAACAGTAGATACATTTCTACTATTGTGCTGAAGCAATGAATATATGCAGGCATATATGCAAAATATGGTAATCTAACATACTCCTACAATGCAATCCCTACTCTGAGTGTACCTAGAGTGTGTATGGGTGTAGAGCCAAGAACCCACCCCAGGGACGATCCAACCCCATTACCTGATAGGAGAGAGTGAAGGACCCCTTCTTGCTCTTGAGCTGGCTACACCTCACGGAATGTCAAGTAAAGTCAAGTCAAAACAGCTTTATTCAGTACGTTCAATTCGACCATAACAGCATTCTAATCACAAAAAACAATTTACATAGCTGTAGAATCATTGAAATTTCAGTACAATCAAAAGTTGTTTTACAATCATACATACAATTTTAATCAATAATTCAAGATATTAAGTCAATCAAGGTTTAAGCGAATAAAAACCTTATAAAACCATATAAAAAACAACATGTTTCATAATTATTTGAACAAAGTGCATTTCAGTAAAATATATAAAGTGCAGGATAATACATTAATCCAATCATCTTTTGAATGAAAAGAGTTCTCCTAAAGTGCATATAGTGCCAAGTTCTAGCGTACAGCAAAATCATAGGGACTTTGCGACTCCAAGTTCAGCCATTCAAGATATTAAGTCAATCACGGTTCAAACTAATAAAAACCTGATAAAACCATATTTTTAGAAACAACATATTTCATAATCATTTGAACAAGGTGCATTTCGGTAAATTATATAAAATGCAGGATTGTACCCTAATCCGATCATCCTATTAAATAAAGAGAGTTCTCCTAGAGTGCATATGGTGCAAAGTTATAGCGTACATCAAAATCATAGTGACTTTGTGACTCCAAGTTCAATTATCATGTTGTTCATAGACTAGAGCCTTTAGATAGGAGTAGTCCTTTCTTCTCCTGATAGACATTTGTATAAAACTAATAACGGCATTCGTAATTTTAACACTCTCCAATCTACAAATAAAATTTAAAGCTTGTTTATAATGATGAAATTTGTTAGCTAAAAAGAGTGGTTTCAATACAGATTTTCTAATATCCCTATAAAAGTTACAAAATAATAAAAATGCAGCGTGGACTGGGGGGACTTTCCATCGCATGGGCAGCTCGGGAGTTTATGACACCACTCTCCCATCCTGGAGAATGCAATAAAAAAATGTAGAGTGCCAAACCTAAGCCTCTTTAGGTAAAACCTTTGCTGAGTATTTCTTACCATAATAAGATAAGGTTGTGTGCCCACGAACAGAGGGTACTCACAATAAGAGGTAGCACTTTGTTTCCGACTTATTTCCACCTCTCTCACCAACTCCATGGAGGAAATAAACCTTGTTTTCAACTCATTTTTGCTGTAATCCTGTATGAGTGAGGGCTCTTTTTGGTCTAGAGTTACCTTACAGCCTTTTAAGAGGGTATAGATGTACTTTAGCCAGGGTATTTTCCTACAATTACTTTGTCTCTTCTTTCATTCATATCCCATGCCATAGGATAAGTCCTGCTATACCTATAAGGTCACTAATATAAGGAACAAACAGTTCTCTATGGACTATATAATTAGCTGTTGAGCTTGGGACTGCCAGCAGTCATTTTAAAAACTTATACTTTTGAATTTGTAGAGAGGTAGTGTTGGACCTTCCCCATATGGCTGCCCCATAGCATGCGGTTGTGATGGATTTACTCCTATATAGGGCAAGGATTTCCCTTGTTGGTTTATTTCCTATTTTTGAGGCAAATCTAAAAATGTCCTCAATTGTTCGTAAAAATTTCAAATTGGATACTTCTAGGTGCGCACCACAGGTACCATTCCTATTAAACAATAAGCCCAGGTACGTAAAACTCGAGACTCTGTTGATTTTGACACCGCCCACATGGTGCTGTCTGTTCCTTGCTCTATTTTTACCGCACGGCATGACGAAGGTTTTTGTAAGATTTAGCTGTAAATCTTTTTCAGTCATGAATTGCGTACATTTTTCAATAAAGCATTGCAGACCATTCCCTGTCCTTGAGATGAGGACAGCGTTGTACGGGTATAAAAGCACTGGGGTTGGACAAACGCCTACTCTTGGGGCATCTATCTCTAATTTTGGAGATACGAATCAACATTATTTATATACAGTGAAAATAAAAGAGGAGCAAAAACACAACCCTGTCATATCCCTCTGGTTACCCTAAAGTCCAGGGTACATTCGCCCTTTAAACCGAACCGCACTCTAGATGTTAAAAAAGTATAAATCTGGGAGAGATAGATAACAATGTTGTTGGGGGCGCCTAACTCAACCAGTGTTTGCCATAGTTTAACATGATTAACCATGTCGAACGCACTGGTGAGGTCAATAAAGCAGAGGTGTTAAGCCCCTTTCTTGGCTAGGGTATATTTCCCTACCAAAAATTCCAAATTTACACATTTTTCCACTGTCCCAATACCCCTTCTAAATCCATACTGGGCCTCGGTTAAGATATTCTTCTCAGAGGCCCAGTTTTCTAATCTTCCTAACAACACTCTGCCCATCAGTTTCGAGGTAGAGTCAAGAAGGGGTATGGGATGGTAGCATTTGGCCTTCCCTCTATCCCCTTTTTTAAAAATGGATACTATTATACTTTCTACCCAGGATGCTGGTAGGGTTCCTTCTTAGGTGGTGTTAAAAACATTCAATAAAATAGGTGACCAGAAGTCAATATTATGTTTGAAAACTTCGAAAGGAACCCCATGAGGTCCTGCGGCTTTGCCATTCGCACTGTTGTTTAGAGCTGTTTTAATCTCTTCCAGGGTTAACAGGGGAAACCTAACGGGCTCAACTATAATAAAGTTGCTCTTTTCCTTTTTATTGATTAAAGCAGGTATTAACTCACCTGACTTGCATTTGAAAATGTTAGAAATAAAAGAGGGGATGTTCTGCTAGCCTGTTGTTTGCCTCTCCTTTTTCTACAAACTGCCCAGAGGAAGGAGGTTATCCGAAACGTGTTGGCAGTACCTATGTGGGGAGAGGTTTCAAGTGTGCTGCCTTTTGATGTGTGGCTTACCCCTAGTGAGTGCATCCCACAGAAGCGGCAATCTTCATTTTTCATAAATAGTGGCCAGCCCAGGTCACGGGATAGCACCGCTGCAACATCCAAGCGGGTCCGCGGCATTTGCACTGGCATGGCGATGCGGAGCTGGGGGAGCCTTCGCTATACAGGTGCGGCTTTGGTACTTTGTTTGTCCCACAATGAACTTTTAGAAAATTGCGAGGCAACGCCCACTTGGGAGTAAAAGACTACCAGTCCCAGCATGCAAGTATTAACTCACCTGACTTGCATTTGAAAATTTTAGAAATAAAAGAGGGGATGTTCTGCTAGCCTGTTGTTTGCCTCTCCTTTTTCTACAAACTGCCCAGAGGAAGGAGGTTATCCGAAACGCGTTGGCAGTACCTATGTGGGGAGAGGTTTCAAGTGTGCTGCCTTTTGATGTTTGGCTTACCCCTAGTGAGTGCACCCCACAGAAGCGGCAATCTTCATTTTTTATAAATAGTGGCCAGCCCAGGTCACGGGATAGCACCGCTGCGACATCCAAGCGGGTCCGCGGCATTTGCACTGGCATGGCGATGCGGAGCTGGGGGAGCCTTCGCTATACAGGTGCCGCTTTGGAACTTTGTTTGTCCCACGATGAACTTTTAGAAAATTGCGAGGCAACGCCCACTTGGGAGTAAAAGACTACCAGTCCCAGCATGCAAGTATTAACTCACCTGACTTGCATTTGAAAATTTTAGAAATAAAAGAGGGGATGTTCTGCTAGCCTGTTGTTTGCCTCTCCTTTTTCTACAAACTGCTCAGAGGAAGGAGGTTATCCGAAACGCGCTGGCAGTACCTATGTGGGGAGAGGTTTCAAGTGTGCTGCCTTTTGATGTTTGGCTTCTTACTTTACAAAAAATATGGATTTGGTAGTAGTGGTCCCTGCTGGGAAATTACCGCACCTCAAAAGACTCCTTCGTGTTCCATCCAATTATGTGTGACAAAAATATATTTTTTTTAAACCAATTGCTCAAGTGTGGAGGTGCTATTATGATTCGGTCACCCTACTACCATAGATGACAATCAGTACATTAGAAATCTAATGTTCAGCCACATACATATAAAATAAAACCTTGTTCAGCACCCTCCTCAAATAGTAAACATACTCATTTAGTCATGAATATATTGGGATCACAAATACAGTTAACCTAAAATCATTACACCACAAAATGTCTACAGTCCTTGAGTAGCTTTGCTCGGAAATGAAGAAATTACAAGAGTCCATTTGTTTTTTCAAAATAGTTCCACTGTTGGTTTATTCATAGAAATTTCCGGCACAGATCAGCCAACACATGTTTTGTCTCGTATAGACTTTTTTAAGGCTGGAATGCAAATATGATACATTTTGTCTATGTTCAAACAAAATTATGGTAAGATTACAGACAATTCTTCTTTTATTGTAAATCAAACTTAATAAATCAATACAGGAGGATAAGAGTATCATTAAAGATGAGAAAAAGATGGGAAAAAAGGGTACCAAGTATTGTGCTCATAGCATGAAATGTCACCCAAAGTCAAAAGGTGTGACACGACACCTATGGAATTTCAAATATCTCTTTAATCACACCACAAGCCCCTTGTATCTATACATTACAGAAGATACATAAAAACTGCACCTCCCCACCAGGTAGACCCATTATTTCAGGGATTGGGTCACCCACAGAGTGCATTTCTGAGAAAATTGACATGTTTTTATAGCCTATATTACAAAACCTACCAGCATTCATTTCAGATACCAAGGACTTATTGAACAAACTAGAGTATTTAGTCTGGTGAGAGGGATTTACATTTGTGTCGCTTGACGTTAATGCTTTATATACCAGCACCCCCTTAGAAAAGGGCATGGAGGCACTAACTTACTATCTATCGAGGCGAGATGCCACTTTATATGAACATACCCAAATGATTTTGGAGCTTACGCGTCTTACACTGGAAAACAACTATTTTTTACACAATCATATGTGGTTTAGACAATCATCTGGAGTTGCCTTGGGGTCCAAATTTCACCCCTCTTTTTCCAACATTTACATGGGGCTCTTTGAACTACACCACATCTGGAGAAATAGTCCATCCAACATGACAGGTTCCATCATATATTGGGGTTGATTTATAGATGACATCCTTTTGATCTGTTGTGGAGATGACGAGACTCTCAAATAATTCATCTCACATCTCAACGACAATGTATATAATTTGGGTTTTACATGCCAGATCAAAAAAAAAGAGATTCACTTTTTGAACATTACTCTGTATATAGAAAACAACAAGATTGCATCTAAGCTCTATCGTAAACCAACTGCATGTAATGCTATACTACACGCAGATAGTGCACACCCCATCTCACAGATTAGAGCCATTCCCTTTGGGGCTATCAGGAATGGTAATACTAACTTCCCACTTGCTGTCCAATATAATAACACACATGCAACTATGGAGGTTATTAAACTTAGCTTTCATGAAAAAGTGCAATTGCAGATGTTGGTGCACGGGGTGGGGACAGAACGTTAGCACTGAGAAAACTGGAAACCAAATGGTTAATCAAACTCAGAAGTGTAGACTTGGGGCTGAATGTAGACAGGGAGCTACATGTTTCTCTACATGATTAAATCTTGTACTTAATTTGAATGCACAAACTTTATACTACTCTGGAACTGTAGCAAAATGTATTAGATTGTAACAGAGCATGGAGGAACATATGGTACTGTGATTACATCAAGCATAATGTGAAAGAAGAAGAACTATGCATGTAGCTGCTGATATGTATTATTGTTTCCCTCGAAGTTGTAAAGTACAAATAGCATACACTATATCTTGATATGCGCATGGTTTATTCTCTACTCTATGATTTTCATTTCACTCTTTGTAGTTGGTGCACCGTGATAATCTATGACATTTGGTGTGGTGATCAGCCATTCTGCACTATGAGAACGGTGGCAAAGTTGGGCAAATCTTATGAATTTTTTTATATTTGGGTCTGATTTCTATCTCTAAACTGTTAGACTTGGTGAACTTTGAAATCTCAAGCACTTGTATTGACAGCGCAGTGTTACTGACATAAGATATCGCAGATAAACATCACGGGTAGGACACATTATCACCTAATTATATGGATCAACAGTATATTGAATCCAAAGCATTATTACATATACTAGGTCGACAACTTTAGGATGACATTACGGATGATTCCGCATGTGAGAACTACATATCTTTTATACGGTTCTTGAAATGCGCTTATTACGTTAACAATATGATTAGCATATTTTATGCATTTGTATGTTGCAATACTTTATAACTTTTAAAAATAGGATTTATTCTCTTTACTTTTCAAAACAAAAAAAAGAATGACTTCTTGAGGTTATACAGGACCGAAATACTCAACTCTCAATTATTATGCTTAAAGTATACCCATTGGATTAGAACTAATAAAAGTTGATGCCACTTTGGAATGTATGCAATAGTTTCTGAACCTTTCCAAAATGGTGCTGCCTTTTACTCTGCTTTGTTGAATGGGATGCATCCGACGTTGATGACGGATACCTGTGAGTCATATGACGTAGTCAGATTTTCAAAACACCATGAATAATGCCTGCGTAGTTACGTTGCGGATTACAGGGATCTGCGTCCAGAACTAAAAGGCCGAAACTCGGGTAAGTGATAATCATGTAAATATAGAGTCAGGTCTACTTCATCTAACCAGGGTGATGGATTAATATTAGTTTCTTTTGTGTGTGAATTTGTTCCACAGGGAGGAAGCTTAGCAGGGACTTCCGCATCAAAGTTTGAGTCAGTTCTTCCGACTTAGGATTGCAAAAGATAAGCCCCCAATAGCTTTAAGGAATTGACTTTGACCTTACGGTAAATATGTTGCCTTTAAACAATTTGTGATTGTATTGTTCATGAGTAGGTTACTGGCTATATACATTTTCAGGACTACTTTAACATAACGGTCCCCTGAGTTAGTGTAACTTCGTACTGATACTTCACTTTAGCTGTCGCTTAATAGTCTTTGCGCTTGATCCGTTTAAGAGTAGACCACTAATGCTATTTAGGACTATAACAATCCTTGCTCAATAACCTACGACAGCTATGTATAAAAAATAATTGGACTTGTCAAGTTTATGGACATAACTCACTATTCTCGAAAATGGTAACTCGAGTTTGGTTAACAATTTATTTAGTTAATAGTAGACTGTGCTACTCCATTGGGTCTCGGTTTATCGGTCTATTTAATTAATTGACCGTATTTCCATCATTTCAGATCTTAATGTACACACTATGAACACTCGTGTAAAAAAACAATTTAGAACTGGTCGGCTCTATAACAGTTCTCCAAAATGATTTTGAACTTTATTTATGCTCGAAACACCTGGGCGTGAAAACATTTTTGACGTCGTGGACATGGATACTTATGGAGAGTAACGACTAGTCAACAGAACTTGGAACCGATGGCTTGATAACTTTTTTCGCTACTTTTATCGTTGCATGAACTGGGCGGAATCACGCAGGGAGAGTTTTTAATGGGACATTTTGATAAGGACTCATTTCAAGTTAGGTGTCGTGTCACACCTTTTGACTTTGGGTGAAATTTCATGCTATGAGCACAATACTTGGTACACTTTTTTCTCATCTTTTTCTCATCTTTAATGATACTCTAATCCTCCTGTATTGATTTATTAAGTTTGATTTACAATAAAAGAATAATTGTCTGTAATCTTACCATCATGTTGTTTGAGCATTGACAACATGTATCATATTTGCATTCCAACCTTGAAAGTCTATAATAGAAGAAACACGTGTTGGCTGATCTGTGCTGGAAATTTCTATGAATAAACAAACGGTGGAACTATTTTGAAAAAAAAGGGACTCTTGTAATACCTTATTTTCCGAGCAAAGATACTCAAGGGCTGTGGACATTTTGTGCTGTAATGATTTTGGATTAACTGTATTTGTGATCCCAATAAATTTGTGACTAAATGAGTATGTTTACTATTTGAGGAGGATGCTGAACAAGGTTCTATTTTATAAATATCTTACTTTACATTAAATAGGTGAATCCTACTGTTTAATTAAAACAAAGCATCACAAAGTCTGAGGTGGTGTTGACTAAAGGTGATGTCTCCTCAGTGCTCTGAATGTCAGTGAAGCATTTCAATGAGATGCAGGTTACGGTGGGAGTAACTATGACTCTCTTAACCTATTCTCAGTCGCAGTGGTCTTCCCTTCCTAATGGTTCCACTGGAAACTATCTCTATATGCCTATCTAGCCCCTGTCAGGAGACTTCTATAGAGATAGCCCAAACAAGGTACTGTCGTGGCAGGGATTGGCGAAATGCAGGAGCTAATGATGCCAATTCCAGATGGTGAAAGGAGCTGATGTCTTTGCCACAAATCATTAACCTCATTACCAATTCTGTCAACTCTACAATTAGCTCACACACAATGATTAACTGAATCCTACTTTGTCGCCCTATTCACCCTCCATACCAATATACAATGAGGAAGCCTTCGACCTTACAGAAAATATGGAATTTGCAGCCTCATCAGCAAAAAGCGACACTGTCACATCAGGACTTGATAAAGTGCCAGAAGTTTTTGAGGTCAATAATAAACTCAATGACAGGAGAAGTGACTTCACCAAAAAAATGACACAAGCTGGAAATATCCCATTAAAAATATAACTGTGATATGTTTTGAGACATAATGGGAAGCTTCAAAGAATTATAAACACGTCTCCAATAAACACAAAGGATTCTACTTAAAAGCATATGGCCCTAAATGTGATAAGGAAGCTGACTACCTTAACATTGCATGCCACTATGCAAACTGCAAAGGCAGAATAAAGAAAGGAGAGCTACAATTCCTTTGTAGCTTCTGTAAATCGATTCAGAACAAAAATGTGATGTCCCAACATGCAAGACATGCACACCCGAAAGCACAAAATGATACTAGATTTGCAGCTCTAGCAAGCAGTAAGCAGAAAACAGTCAAAACTAAACTATGATCAAAAGAAGAAATAATGTTGCTAACTGAATTAGAAAAAGTTTATAAAAACAAAAGAAACATAAATGCACTCATGGTTCTGCATTTGGACAATAAAAAAAGAAAATAAATTGCAGCGAAATGGAGGGACAGAAGAGAAAAAAGGAAATCCCTTGCAAAAGATGTGCAGTCAACACCCACCAATATTGAAAAACACTCGAATGATGAATCTGAAATATCAGAGGGATCAATAACAGAAAGGCGTATATAAAATTGTTTTTTTTCCTTGTGTCATAATTTTTTATTCAGATAGAATCATACAACATAAACATAGTTTAAAATCAATCAGTGCTAAATAATGCAGTACAGTTCACCAAGGGGGGGGGGGGGGCAGAGGAGAGAAAAGAGAAATGGGGTATGTAATTACTTTATTAACAGGAAAAGAGATCCTTAAATCACTAACTTTTTATGATCTAAATGACGGAATATTAGAAGTGCAAAAATATTCAAAAAAGCAGCAACATCAAGAAGCAGGTGAGAACTTAATGGAAACAATTATGATTTATATCGCAGAGAATACCAGTGATATACATCCAAAACCAGCCAATTGCAATGACCCACCAAAAAAAAGGTAAATGAGCCTATGAGCTCTATTCAAGACGTCAAACAGAATGTTTCAGCCCAAAGTAATATCAAAGAAAGATAAGAAAAATTAAAGGCTCAATAAATCAAATAAGAAAAGATATATGGAAGGAAAGGGCAGCTATAAGAAATGTCAGAAAACGTTCAAGAAAGACAAAATTAAAAAGGCCAGAATAATCACTGATGGTGCAGAAGTCGCTACTTTCCAGAGCAGTGCTGATTACATTTTTGAATATTACAAAGACATTATTGAAAAAGAAAATTAAAAGACCCCAACAATCATCAAGTTTACAGAATGCTAGTAGAATGGGATTACGAGCAACTGTGTAAAAAAATTACACTTCTTGAAGTTACAAAGGCATTTGAAGACTCTACCTTAAACAAAGCAGTGGGCCTGACAATACTGGATTGAATGATCTATACAATTTCACAATAAAGAACCAAGGAGGCTGCCCAAAATATTATCAACTTGGTTAATAATGAGAAGAGTCTCAGAATGTTTAAAAAGGAACTGATGGATTCAAATCCCAAAATATGTTTCAAGTAATGAACTAAGCAAAATAGGCAACTGGAAACTGATTACAATTGGTACAGCATTCATGAAGCTATTTACAAAATCTGACCAAAATACTTAACTCTTCCATAAATTTGACACTGCTACAAAACATTAAAAAACATTTTTTTTACAAGGAAACTGATTACAATTGGTACAGCATTCATGAAGCTATTTACAAAATCTGACCAAAAGACTTAACTCTTTCGTAAATTTGACACTGCTACAAAACATGATAAAAGGGGCATGGGAAAATAAACAATCTCTTGCAGTGGTGTTCATAGACATTTCAACAACATTTGACTGTCAGCCATTGTCACCTCACACAGAGTCTTGAAAGACAAAGAGTTCTGTCCTATATCCGAGATCTAATTAGAGACTTGTACACAGATTAATCTATGTACTTCAAGGGTAAAAACAATGAATCTACACCAGAAACAACAATGAAATCTGGGGTAAAACAAGGTGACTCACTGTACCCACTGTAGGTTAATATTGCAATTAACCCTCTAATATGTGATCTTCAGAAAAAAGGAACGGACTTTACATTTTCACCAGATAGAGCTATTGAGCAAATCATAGCTCATGCCTTTGCCGATGACCTACCAGTACTCAGTAACACATGGAAAGGAATAAGCACTAACTTGAAGATCATTGAAAGATTCTGCGAAACAACAGTCCTAAAGCTGAATGTCATAAATCACACAATTTCTTCTACTTCTTGAGGTGACAGTGAAAGGTATCTTGGAATGAGCTTTGAAACTTACACAGGTCATTAAAAAACAAAGCAAAATAAACGAGATACTGACAGGATGGGCTAAAACAGTCTACCACTCAAACCCGCAGAAAAGTTTGACATTTTATGTCAGTACCTGGTTCCTAAGCTGTAATTTAAACTAGATATGGCAGGCAAAAAAAGCAAAGCTTCTCATTGAGTTAGATCACACAATAAAGAAATATGTCAAATACTACCTCCACCTTCCTGCCTACACATTCGATGGTCTCCTCTACTCTAAAAGATCAAATGGAGGCCAATGTATACCAAAACTGTGTACAACTATAGGAATCAACTAAGGGGCATATGCATCAACCAAACGAATACCGATTCCTTAATAGCAAAAAATAAGGAATCGCCATTAAGGAATCGGTATATGGCATGCATCAACAGATTCGGTAAAATTTAGCGATTCCTTAAAAATCGCTAAATTTACCGATTTCTACATAGCGGGGCATGCAAACTCCCATTAGCAAATAGCGAGTGCGGTAATACCGAATTAGCTAATACCGAGTTAGCTATTACCGAATCGGTATTAGCGAAATCGCAATTTGCCGCGTCGCTCCGGGAACGTGCAGATGACATCACCAACCAGGAAATACTGCTGCCCCACCCACATAGCCTCGACAGAGGAGCAGACAGGAGCTGGGAAGGAAGACTGCCTGTGCAGAGTGAGGCCACACCGACTCTGCAAATCCAAAGACACACACATCATGGCGCAGGAAGTGCCATCCAGCGCAGAGTCAGCACGCAAGCGAAAGCGGAAATTTTCTGACAGGGAGCTCGAGTACCTTATCGAGGGAGTCTCCAGCAAACACGACCGCCTCTTTGGCAAGCTGTCCCTCAAGGTGCCTGAGCAGGAGAAGCGGCGCATATGGCTGCGCATCCGTGAGAGGGTGAATGCAGTTGGCATCACGACCCGCAGCATCGACGACCTCAAAAAAAGGTGGTACGACCTGCGGAAGCGTGCCAAAGAGAGGATTGCGGAGAGGCTCCGGGAGGCGAGCAGGACTGGAGGCGGACCATCCACAGCACCAGCCAACACAGCCCTGGAGGACCTTGTGGAAGGGACGATAGAGCGGGAAGCCGTCGTGGGGGTGACCCAGATGGACACGTCCGGCGCAGCCACAAGTGCCCAAGGTAAGATGCATGCCTGTGCCCACACCCAGAATTGCGTAAATCCATTTCCATGCCCCCAGCCCGATCTCAGTGTGTCTGTAGCTCTGGCACAGACAGCTTTACACATGACACCAGTGCATCTTGGGAGTTGTAGTCTAGTCAGCCCAGTGTGCATGTACAGGCGTAAATCCAATGACCATACACCACATCAGTTGAACATGGATGGAGACTGTTCATTTAGTGGACCACAGAGGGACATTCATGTGTACAACACTATGTAGTTGTAATTATCCCACTAACCATGCACTGTTTCACACACAGATGCATCACCTGGGGATTCGGACGACAGCAGCCAGCTGATCATCTCGGAAACACCCGTCGAGTCAGACCAGGAGACAGCGCAGGACGCGCATGCATCGCCAACCCCTGCCACCCCAACAGCACCACCTCCACCAGCGCCACAAGCTACGGCACCTCCACCAGCGCCACAAGCTACGGCACCAGCACCAGCGCCACAAGCAACGGCACCAGCCAAACAGGCTGCAGCTACTACAGCCACAATAGCGCAGAGGCGCAGGTCCCAAGTTGCGCCCTTGCAGGAGATGGAAACCCCCACCTCGCAATTGGCACCCAGTCAGCGCACATACACACCACCTGATGCACCACCTGGAGGTGCTAGACGCGCACGGCGGCACAGGGCTCGTCGCAGTTCCGTCTCCTCAGCCGAACAGGATGTCCCAACAACCTCTGCAATCGAGGAGAGGATGCTGCGTACACAGCGCATGCAGGGGCGACATGTGGCTAACATTAGCTGCAATATTGTGCGCCTTGCTAGGGAGATGCGCGCCATGACTGCAGCAGTCACGGACATGAGCAAGGCGGTCAGGGACATGACCGCAGAGGGCAATGCTCAGCTCAGGGAGGAGGTACATGAGCTCACCCGTGCCACGAGGGAGGGCCATGATGCCATAAGAGGAGTCACCGGCAGCAAATGTTGCGTTCCGCCGCCGCTACCAAGGCCATCACACGGCACAGCAACAGCACCGCTGTGTTGGCACGCCGCTCAGTCGCCCTGCAGGTGGACCTTGGGCACTTCTGCGGGGATGTCGCAAAGTCACTAGGACACATCACCACTGCTGTGGAACACCTTCAGAGCAGCACATGCAGTGCTGCTGCATTGGGAGGGGATGACACAAGTGAGGCTGCCTCCAGTGTCAGCAGCGTGTCACTGGCAGAGGCCAGCACCAGGCGCCGCAGTTCGCGTGCCTCCGCGGGGACAGGCCGTGGTGAGGCATTGGATACACCTGAGCGGAGGCTTGGGGTACGTGGGAAGCGCCACTAGACAGTTGGACATGCATGCAGGACCATGGTGGGGCAACCATGGCCATCCAATCACTGTGTATGCACAGGCGTGACTTTAAGGCACCTTTTATTTACAATAATGCAATTGGAGCATGATTTACAATGCTAGTTTTGTTGCACAATCCTCAGTGCTACTGTGCATTAAACAGTTGCACCCCAAACCAACTTGTAATGTCTCATTTTCCCATGTTTCAAAAATGATTTTGCATTATGTATGTCCGCCTCCTATGGCCCTCTGCTGTGTTTGGGATGTGTGCCTGTCGTTGTTGGGCGGGTGGTTGGTCAGCCCGGTGGTCGTCATCCCTGTCCACCTCTATGGGTATCCCCCTTCTGGTGGCAATGTTGTGCAGCATTGCACATACAGCAATTATCCGACAGCATGTTTCAGGTTGGTATAGCATGGCGCCGCCAGTCTTGTGGAGGATACGGAAGCGGCTCTTGAGAATCCCAAAAGTCCTCTCTATCACATTCCTCATGCTGATGTGTGCAGCGTTGTAGCGATGTTCCTGCGGGGTTGCTGGATTTAAGTATGGGGTGAGTATGTATTCCCGCAGGGCGTAAGCATTGTCACCTAGAAGATAGAAGCATAGACTTAGCATTGGTGATGTACATACATGTGTGGTGTTGGTGTGGGGAAGTGTATTTCTACGTACCTAGCAGGAGTGCCTCTCCAAATTCTCCGTTGATTAGTCGCCTGTGCATTCCACTGTTGCGGAAGATGTATGAGTCGTGTGTGCTCCCTGGGAATTGTGCCACTAGGTCCGTTATGATGTTATTGGCATCGCACACAACCTGCACGTTGATCGAGTGGTATGACTTGCGGTTCCGGAATATGTACTCATTTGCTGCGGGAGGACATATGGGGATATGCGTGCAGTCGATGCATCCAATCACTTGTGGGAATTGTGCCACCTGGTAGAAAGCCTGTTTGGTGCGGTCCAACTGCTGTGGGGTTGTGGGGAAGCTGATGTGTGTGTGGAGTATTGTCAGCATGGCATCTAGGAATTTCTTGAAGAAGCGTGACAGTGCGCTTTGCGAAACACCTCCGGCCACCGCAATTACCCCCTGGAAACTCCCTGAGGCCAGTAGGTGCAGGCTGCATAGGACCTGAACGTGCGCAGGGATTGCATTTGTCCGGTGTGTCTGGTGCTGCAGTAATGGTTCCAGGTCTGCAATCAGGCGCATGATCATAGCGCGATTGAGGCGATACTTCTGGTACACCTCGTCCTCATTCTGCCCGAGCAAGGTTATGCGCAGTCTGAAAACTCGCTCCTGGACCCTTCTCCTGCGCTGTCCTGCTGCATTGATCCGCATCCTCCTTGCAAGCACGTAGAGGGCAGCCATTTTGTGGGAACCAACAGGATCTCCTGGGCCACATTTAAGGGTTTAGTGATTGCCTCAATCATTTGCACATGTAGAAGATTTCTTTGCATTATCTTTTTTTTTTTTTTTGTAACTTTACCTCCAGGTTTTGATTCCCCTTATTTAGCTCTTGCAAAATAGCGATTTTGGGGATTTTCGTTATTAGCGAGTTTTGTTGCATTGGGGTGCGATTCGTTATTTGCTATTGGCACTTTCCGGGAGCTAATAGTGATTTCGGTAACTGATAATTCGGTATTTAGCGATTCGGTAACTTAGCATTTTTGGTATTACCGATTCGGTATGTTAGCGGATATTTATTTAGCGATTCGTTATTTGCTCACGTTTTGGGTTGATGCATTGGGATTGGGTATTTGGGACTCGCTACCGGGAGCTAATAAAGAATCGGTATTTTACCGACTGGATTTTGGCTTGATGCATGAGGCTGTAAGTCAATAATCTATTATATCTCAGATAAACTCCAGATTTGTAAATTGCTCACTCATATATGTATGTTGGAGATACAATAAACGATACAATTGATAACATTATCAAACCTCACGATCTAAAAATATCTAACAGTAGATACCTAAACTATGATTTGCAATTTCTAGCATCATATAACAGGAGCAAAGAAGAATTTGAGAAATATAAACATTTCCCTGTACAAGGGGATGGTATTAAATATCTAGAAAATAATTCAACCTCAAATTTCTGGATTACAAAGTGCATGAAATTGAAGGAAAACCAATACATAGATGTATTGATGTTGAGATCAAATGTCAAAAACACCAGAGAAACCATCTCCAGAGGAAGAGATCGAACATTTGCCACAGATATTGCATAGATGTATGTGAAATAATTGTGCATATATCCAGTACACATACTAAAACAAAGGACATAAGATTCAAATGACACAATAAAATTCTAAAGCTTATCGATGATAGGGCGAAAAAATATGTGGTATGATGACTAAGTAAAACTAATAAAGTTAATTTCGGAAAGTTGATTCCATAAAACTTACAAGCAATAAAACTATCATTAATATGTAGGTTTTAAAAAATAATTATGACTAGGTAAAATGCTTTTCAAACCTTTCTCATTACCTCATAAAATCGCTTTAAAAGAATTAAAAACAGTTTTCATACCACAACAAGAAATCAAAACTCTTGCATGTGCAAAATAGCAATCAATGGTATCGAAGCAGTTTCTCCTAATGTAAAATGTAAGGCCATTAGTTTACCAAATAAGCCCTACCATGAATTGTGCATGTATATGATACCCAGTAATAGGATTAGTTGAACGTTATCATAGTTGTATGTGGAAATTAGGATTGTTAGAGTAGCATGCGTATATCTGTAAGGGCAACTTGAAGATCGTTGCACTCAGCGACAATCTTTGTGTGAAGTTAGGATTGTTAGAGAATTACTAGTGGGGTTACTGTCCATATGCATTTGTGATTCATGTTTCCATGAGGGCAACTCCAATTATAGTTTCACTCCGGGACAATCTTTGTGTTGTTGGAAGCATGACTGATTTGATGCTGATGAACAGCAAAAATAATCCAGAATGAGCTACCAATTGGTGGTACAAGATAGCCAAATGCCTTGTCCTCTAATTGGTGACACGCATGAAAAGATGAATGAAATATCCACTGTCCCTATCTACTATCAAGCAAAACCACAGCCATGTGAATGATCTTGGTAGAACCAGTAGGAAAAAATACCATCTTGAGCTTGACTCTAGTCTGGCACTGTGAAGAGACATAAGAGATGTAGAATAAGTGGGAGGCCCTCATGCCGCTGGTGAAGTACCATTACTCTTATTGTTTTTTTCACTTAGCCAGTGAGGAGGTGGAGTAGGGCTCTCGCTTCTGGCTGAGGTGCTAGGTGCCCACTGGGTGCAACCCACTCCGGGGACCGTGGCAGGTGGGAAGTTTAAAAAGTTATATTTTAACTGACATTTTCACCTAACTTAAATGTCCTTTAACCTTTGTTTTTTTCAGTGAATTGCTAAGGTTTTTTTTAAATGTAAGGTAAGATATTATTTATATTCTTAACTATAATGTCCCTTTAACCTTTGTTTTCTTCAGAGAATGCTTATGTTTTTTAACGTAAAGTAATATGTTCATCACCATGAAACTCACCCGCAGGTGCCCAACTCCCCTGCAGTCCACTAAGATGTTCATCACCGTGCAACCCCCTGTAGGTGCCCAACCCATAAACCCCACTCTTCATTTACACTTTGGGGCAGTTAGAGGAGTCTCAAGGCCCCCGAAGCCCCTGCTGTGTACCCAGCCACCACCCATCCTGGGTGCCAGCCATTTCTATACTTTCGGTGGGTGCCCAGTACCACCTGGGGCTCCCACAACTTTGTTAGATGTTGGAGGCCATGGAGTGAGGCCCAAGGCCACCACTGCCCCTGCCAGCTCTCCAGCCAGCACCCAATCTGCGTGCTGATAGGAGCTGGCCATTATTATTTTGACTTGGGTATTCTGGTGCCATCCAGGGCACTCACATTTTTTTTAATGTACGGGGCCATGGAGCGAGGATTACAGCCCCTGCGACCCCTGCTGGCTCCCCACCCAGCATCCATCCTGAACCAGTAGCGGGCTCTATTATTTTCTCCAGTTTGGGTAGGAGCAGCTTTTATTTCTGCTCCCACTGGGAGAGAGCAAATCTATGTTCCTTGACTGGGAGAGTTCAGGAAGGGAATTAGATTTATTTACCCTGACTACACTCTCCCAGACAGGGAAAAAGACAGTGTCACAGTGTCGTGGGGGGTGAAGTCCCCAGGAAACTGCCTCTCTTTGTGCCCAGGGGATGGGGCCCCCAAGGTCATTCTATGGCTTGGGGAATGGGGCCACACACCCCATCCTATAATATTACATTCAGCCCCCAGGGCCTTCTATGGGCTTAGGGAAGGTGGCAGCACCCACCCCTTTCCAAAAACGTTGTTTGCAGCAGCCCCACCAGGCCCTTGCTAACCCCAGGGGCTTAGGGTGGGAGCCTGCCTTTAAAAAGTGTTTACTGTTAATCCTCCATGGATCCACTCTACTGTTTAAAAGGGACAAAAGGCATGGTGGGTCCCAAGGGGTCCTTCGGTACCCCCTCTAACATGCCTAGTTGTGAAGATATTCCCTCGTAACTTTAAAAGTGTATTTTGTTATGCAATTGACTTTTTTGTGGATGTGTGATTTGTATTAGCATGTCCGTCCCAAGTTCCGACTTAAATTTTCACAACCCCCCTCCCATTTCCCTTTGACCCTCCCACATTTACTACAGAAAGGTATACCTACTTATACGAAGATCTCTGCATACACGACAGAGACTTCTGCACAGAAATGTTTTGAGAGGCAGAGGTCTCCAACAGTATGTATGTGAACTGCATTTTGTAGTACATGAGTAGTACTAATGTGGTTCTAATTGTATAAAACCATTATGTTTGTGAAGTGGGCCCTGTGAGTTTGTCATATACAATATTGAACATGATCTGAAATCTCCCCTCACAGGTGGATGTACGTCATCCAGTTTTAGACAAAGGGTCCTTCAGAACCACAACCAATTGGAGGACATTTTGACCTTACCACATGTGACCTAAATCACACATCTTCAGGATCAAAAGATGGAAATCTGAAATCATGTGAATGATTCCACTGATTGCCTCTGCTGCATCAAGGGCTCCTGCATTCCACCGTCAAGGGTAAATAGTGACTCCCCTCAATATAACTACTGTTGTGGGTTCTCCTAGAGAGTGACTTCAGAATGGCTGTTCAAACCCTCATACTCTCACATCTGGATGGTGGTAATGCCATGCTCCACGCCTCCCAGACTCCACAATGGCACCCCTTAAGGGCATACTATATGCCACAGAACGTCTCCTCCAGAGCCTGAAGAAGTATGATCACATTACTCCCCCCCACCTAATGGAACTCCTTTGGTTCCACTTGCTGGCCTGCAACATCCTCAAAACTATCTACATCATTTACAAAGACATCACAACCAGCAACTCACTTATCTTGTAGAACTCTTCACCATTTTTGACGGTTTTTGTCACACCTGCAGTCAGGACCCCATCACCTCAGACTCAGCAGTGTAAAAAAACACAACAAGACAGCAAGCCTTTTCAATCTAGGTACCCAGATCTGGAACAACATCCCTCCATCCATGAGGACCGCACCAAAGCTGCTGGAAATCCGGATACAGTTGATGATGTACCTCTTTATAGAACACTACACCAGACTGCATTAACTATCTACAAACCACCAACCTTCTCTTATCACTCATTGACTCTATGCTTGTCTTTGCCCCTGTACAGCGATCTGCTGCCCTATGGCTAGGTTTGCACTATAGAAACACCATGTGCAAACATGCATACATACATGCTGTTTTTCACATGTTTGAGACTGTCTAGCACTATATAAAGAATGCAGAGGCTGTGGCAAGAAAGACCACATCTAGAAGGAAAAGAAGAGTTTCAAAGACCTAACAGTCACACATTGTAGTGAAGAAATGGGGTTAACTGCAGACATTGCTAAGTTAGCATAAGTAGTATATGCTTGGCTGCTATTCTGCCACTTTTGCACACAACACTAAATGGCTCTGTTCTCGTGAAATACTTTGCTGGCGCTGATTCACATGAAAACTGTCACCCTTTAACATATCTAGCTGGGCACTGTGCTCTCTGTCTGCGCAGCATGTTCAAGGTCGAATAACAATGTATGCTGTTGATTCACTTTGGTCAGTCCCACGCACATAGACATAACATGAAGCACAACGGCCCAACTGAAACTCGGGTGTTTTTTAATATGGCATTACATGCATTAGAAGGCACTTGGAGAAAACCTTTCTAACATAGAAGAGCTGTGCTGATCCTGGGATGTAATTAATTGCATCTGATCTTGTAGGAATGGGGCCTCGCTGACAAAGCCCAGAGGTCTTCTATAATTATTCTAAACTAGCTCATGAGCACGGGAACGGTGGTAAAAGACGCAATTGTCCTGTTTCCACTATCATTATAATATGATTTCCCCTTTTGTGCTTTATGGAAGTGCAACAATGCTGATTATATTGCTCTTATGCATTATGCTGCTCGTATTGGCTAGAGTACTGCACCTTAGAGCACGCTAGTTAAAAATAAACATTTTAAACAATACTGTGTCTCTAATTACTCATGTTGTGGACAAGTATGAGTGTGAACGAAAGAGTGTTTTTGTTTCCCACTATTCCTGAGAGTTTACTAAGTCGCATGTTCTAGGTTGTCTAATCATTGGTAGCTTCGCTGTAGTATGGAGAACGAATGAGACACTATTGCTAGTTGGATTGGGGTTCTGGGTACTGAGGTGGCTTTTTTTGTACACAACAATACACCGAGGTCCTGGTTTCCTGCGCATAGTTCTGTGCATGAGCAGAATCCCTGCAATATGGCGCCCAAAACGTTTGGTCTGGTACTTATTTACGAGACACTTTAGTAGTGCTTCTACTTGTCCACAATACCCTCACTCCTGTTTTCCAGTAAACAGTGGTGATGGCATAAACTACCTGTATTGATACTTTATAGATCTTTTCAAGCTTGATATAATAAAATGGTTTTCTCATTCATATGAATTACGAACCTGTTGTGCTGCCACGCTTTTAAGTTGTTTTTCTTTTCTTAGTCCTTATGGCTGAAATCGATATTGAGGCGCGTAGCCACGCACCACTCAGTTGTCATTTGACCGCATATGGAGTGCCAGACACAGGCATCACACTTATCTTTGTGGTTGGAGCCAATCCGGCTTTCCACTTTGAGGTATTTTACTCTTGGGTAACCTTTCCGGCAGTGAATGGAGATGATGGTTTGTTCCATGCATACACTCCCACTGCGATACCTGTTTTATATTGGCATTATACAACACTCAAAGTTCCGATTTCGGCATGGCAACATCGTATTTGGTTTAATGGCGCCCTCCCCCACACAGTGACTCCGGTCCGTTTAGGCCCTTTGTCGATTCCAGCGGTCACTTGGCCCGTTTTGGCCGGGTATACACCACATCCATGTTATCTAGTAGGCACTATAGACGAATTGCGTGTCTTATACACCTCGTTAATTGAGGTGCATAGGGCTCTAGTACAATACGTTTCCTGCAATCTCCAGGTGGGAGCACCTGGGGTTGCAGCGCAACCAGCTGGACCAGCCGGGATGTCTATTAGTCCCATCATGGTTAATTCCGTTATGGGCAAGCGTCCACAGAATAAGGATGATTTACCTTACTGGCTTGCTTAGAAATTTGACCAGCTGGAGGCAGTATTTCCTAATACCACTCCTGTGGAAAAACACAGGATCTTAACAATAAGTTTGCAGAAAGACCTGATACCAGAGGTAACCGATTGTGAGAATTGGGGTAAAGTGTTCGCAGCAGTGTATGTGAAGTGTTTTGGCACACCTTCTATGACTGTGCGGCCCTCCGTGATTAAGCGTGTTCAGGATGAGCACAGCCTGGTGGAGGCAGTTGAGTTGGGAATGAGGCTTGTCGGAGTGTTTGACGTAGTTGCTGATCTCATACTTGTGATCGTCAAGTGAGATGCAGTTAACTTTCAAGTATCTAATGCTTTGCGTCTTGTCCCAGAGGAAGAGAAACCCAGAGAGTTACCGAAAATTATTGCAGATGCTTATAAGACCATTGGATGCAATAGTTTGGGTTTTAAGCCTTTTGCTAAAATACCGGCACAAAAGCAAACTCAGACTGCGCAGTCTAATAAGACGACCATCCTATTTTTCTTAAAAGGAATTGGAGAAATAAAAACCAGGGGGAGCAACAACAGAAACAAGGGTCACGTGCAGCGTCACTGGTACCCGAGTCCACTGAGCACACTTATGATTTGCACGACCGTGCGAGAATTAGGTCTCCTGACAGGTTTCGGGTCCCTGATCAGCGTTCTTCACGGGAAACATCAGGCTCACAAGCCGGTGGAGGTGATCGCCAGGATCGCAGCAGAGGTTGAGATGCCCCGCAAGGACGCGAGCAACCTCGTCAGACTGACGGTAAAGGAAAGCAGGGCGAGTTTCCTCGTCAGCACCCTCTGTTTCAGAATAAGAACCGGCCTTCGGAATCTAACTTGGGCAGTAATGCTGCTAGATAGCGGAGCAGAGATTACAATAGTGCGGCAAGCACTGCGTCAATTTCTGGAGGCAACAGCAACTGACACTTTCATCAGAGTAGAAACTGCTGACTCCTGAGTGGCTTCCCCTGACAGATTATATGAAATTGTATTTCTAATTGAAGGTGATGTACAACGTGTTGTTAAAGGGATTTTTTGGGAAAATCTGACTTCTTCGTATGACATTTTGTTAGCTGAGGCAGACTGGCCCCCGCCTTTTGTTTTAGCCGCTCCACGGGGGGAGGAGGTAATCCTCCCTAGTTTTTCACATAACATAGCCAAGGAGCAAGAAATGGCTTTTGCGAAAGAGTGGGCTTTGGTGCTTACACTGGCTCTGTACGGTACTCAGGTGGGCTGGGATAAAACCTCTCCGCCTCATGAGATACCCTTGCGGTCTATGCCACAGCCACAACCCCAATATCCCCTCCGGCGGGAAGCAAAAGCTCACGTTTCTGAAATTCTTGAACAATTAGAATATCAAGGAGTAATTGAGACATGTGTGTCACCGATGGATAACCCACTTTTTACAGTAACCATACCAGATGGGTTGGGGCACTTAGTTTTGGATTACCGACATTTGAACTCTCATTGTCGTAACTGTGCAGTTCAGAATACCCATAGCTCTGGTCTTGTAGACAGTCTTGAACGTGAAAAATATAAAACTACGCTTGACATTTCCAATGGCTTTTTTAGCCACAATCTTTCCACAATAAGTAGTCAATGGACAGCATTCACTTTGGGCGGCAAACAAAAACAATTTACAAGATTGGCCATGGGTTACAAAAACAGCCTGGGAGTTTTTGCCGCACGTGTTGTCTCTCTGTTAGACGACATAGACCCTGATGCGTACTCGTACGTTGATGATATTTATCTCACAGGCGATGAATTATGGCCGCATCTTTGTCGCGTGCACCGCATCATAGTTTTGTTTTCAGACTACGGTTACAAATTTAACTTTGCAAAATCACACATTGCAGAGTACACAGTGTTGTTCCTGGGCTATGAGCTCAATAATGAAGGAAGAGGCCTGGCGCCTCACTACTTGGAGAAATGCGCACATTTGCGCTCTCCTACAACCCTGAAAAAATTGCAATCTTTGCTGGGTTTTTAAACTTCGGACGAACTTACATTCCCGATTATGCCCAGCGTATCAAGCCGCTGTATGCCTTGATACAACCTACCTTTACAAAAGCCTGTTGGCTTCTGGAACATTCAACTATTCTGCATTCCTTGCAGTCTGATCTTCTTGAATCTAAATACTTGTTAACGCGTGATAACCACACAAACCTGGTGATAAGAATTGTGCCAGGGGCAGTGGGTTTCACCTACTTGACATTTAATGAAGGTGACACAGTACCTATAGCTTACAAGTCACATTTGTACACTTCGGCTGAACTGCGTTTTTCATCTGTTGAAAAAGTATTGACCGCAGTCCAGATGGCGATCCTGAAGGAACGTAAACTGGCGCAAGGAAACCGCATGATGGTTCTAACACCATATCCTGCTCTTGAAGCTGTGACAAAAGCCAGTGTACCAAATTCAAAAGCTTTACATCCGCGTTGAATACAATGGGCTACTTTGTGGACATCATTTGATGTCATCTATATCTTTGACTCCTCATTGCAAACTCAGGAGTTCTTACAGTATGAATTTGTTCATCTTGCTCCTCTGTCAATGTGCCCGCTTGAGGACTACCATTGTATAATTTATACCGACGGTTCTGCGCAACCGGCGACCAGATCAAAACATTCTTACTCGCCAGCATGCGCTATAGTGGCAGGTACCATAGGGAACAGTGAGTTCAAGTCCAGTGTCGTGCAGACGCAGACACTAGGGGACTGTACCGCCCAGTTAGAGGAGCTGTGTGCTCTGGTGCTAGCACTGAGGTTTGCTGATCCTAATGTGACTACCCTGATTGTAAGTGACTCTTACTACTGTGTTCAGTATTTTAATGACAACTTATTCTTTTGGTCTCAGAATGACTATCATGATTCTAAAGGCAGCGCAATTAAGCATAAAATGCTATGGTTTCGAGTAGCAGAACTTAAAGAACGTCTGCCTCTCATATAAGTAATTCATACTCTCGGCCACCAGCACGGAGGGGTACACGCGGTCGGTAACAGTTTGGCTGATGAAGCAGCTAAAACAGCAGTAGCCACATATTCTGTTGCAGCAGTTACAAGATCCATGACTAAGACTGATGATGACATCTTGGCAGCTATAGCTGCTACAGAGAAGGAAGGTAAGTAAGTACCCACAGGGTTTCTCTTCGAAATACTCTTATCATTTAAGTCCCGATAAAGTTCCCTATGTGAGAATTAATGACTTTGGTGACAGGTTGATTCCCAACGAGGACCGCAGGCAAGCATTAATAACAGCCACGCACGAAGGCATGGCCTCGGCTTATGCCGGCGTTTCGGCAACTGTCTCTATCTTGCAGCAACATTACTGGTGTCGTGGCTTATATAAACAAACCTGTAATTATGTGCTTTACTGTGACATTTGTCAGCAGATTAAACCTTCAATGGCAGCACGCCCACCACAAACACAGCTGTACATTTCTAATAAACCATTCAGTTGTGTTTACTTAGATCACTGCGGTCCGTTTTCTTCAGATACTGCATATAAGTTTATCTTAGTTGCAGTTGATTGTGCACAAGTTTTTTTTGGTTTTGGCCACAACGCAGTGCTGATGCACGAACTGTCATCAGAGATTTGCGTGTCATTGTGGGAATTTTTGCATGTGGCACCTTTCATTCTGACCAGGGTCCCGCATTCGCCTCTAAGTCGTACAAGGATGCCATGGGGTCTTTGGGGGTGCAAGTAAAGTTTTCGTCTCCATACAGACCTGAGGGCAACTCAGTTGTGGAGTGAATGGACCATGACTTAAAGCAATCCTTGATAGCTAGAGTTATAGATACTGGCAGGAGCTGGTTCACCCATTTGTATAGCGTTCAACGTGCACTAAATAATCTCCCTAGAAGATCTCTGGGTGGGCGGACCCCATACAAAATGCTCTTTGGCATGAAAATGTTTGTTCCAGACCATGACGGTCTAGACATGGCGGCGACAGCTGCATCCTTTGACGTAGATAATCATTCTGATGTGTTACAGAAACTACAGGAGACTCGAGACAGTCTTGCAAAGGAACATTTACCATCCGCCAGTGAAGCGTCGCTGCAGATTTCGGTAGTCGGCTGGCTACCCAAGATCGGAGACCTAGTCTGTGAGAAGGTGGAGAACAAGAAAGAGTTTGGCCCCTCTTATTGTGCACCTGTCTCAGTGCTTGGCGTGAAGGGTACTCGTACAGTCATTTTACCACCACTGCCTGGTCGCAAAGACAGCAGATACATCCCAGTGGACAATTTCAAACTACAACGCCTGGCCGACTCTACATAATATGACACCTGCTGCTTCCTATCCAACAATATCCAGGAATACAGTTTTGACCAATTCCATCAACATCAGGCCTGACGCTGCCATAGAGATGACCGCTGTTACTGATCCTTTGCTAAACCCTCCGGCTTGCAGTCTTCATGAAGAAACTGAATATGCGTATCTCACTACAGAGTCATTGCCTGGTTTACAAGACAACACCCTTAACCAGTCAAGTTTTTCTTTTGACACTAACTCCATTTCATCGAGTCCCCCATCCAAATTTTTTATTTTTGTCACCTGGTTTAAAGGAATCATTTGGTTCCTCCTTGGACATACATCATCATCCAAATAACTTTATTTGATTCTTGTCAATCATAAAAGATTGCATACAAGATATAAAAAAAAAAATACAGTTAAAAACATTTATAAGGAATGAACATATTATCTCTAATAATTAATAATATACCAGCAAAACTCAATCAGTTTTAAAATTATCCCAACCTTCGGTAACACAATTTATACATTTAATTGATTCTTAAACGGACCTACAATAAATATAAAATTTCGATTCCTTTCACAGTTCGTAGCGTTTTCGGATTGAAAGTGCTATTCTGGTAAAGCTACGCACTGCACTACAGATTGCATCCGTAGATAATGATCTCAAGGGATCAAAGCCCTCCATATTGCAACAAGGACGAATCGCTTTCAATAAGGGATTTATAAATCGTGCTCTAGGTACTGAATACAATGAGCAAAACAACATAAGGTGCATTGTGCTCTGTTTGGCCATATTGTTGCATGGACAGGGGCTAGTCTCTCACACCAACCAACCTGTTTAGGATAGGCCACTAAAAAGCGCAATGTGCCAAGTCTTAGTCTGGTCATCAGAAAACGCAATTGTATGTGCAAAGTAAAAGACAGGTAAAATTGCTGATGATTTGGCATCCCACCATCCAACATTCCCCGATCCTGGTTAGACATACTTATTTCAATGTGGTGTGCATTTTTAATAACCATTTTCCAATTGTTCTGAATAATTTCTGGGTTATTATAATATTCTTCTAGTCCAATCTTACGGAAGGTGTTCTTAACATATGATAGCCAAGGGAGTAACATTGCATTGTCCATGTTCATACAATCCCTAAGTATACTCCTAGAGAATGTTAGGTCTTCTGAGGACCAGATTTTCCCCCATAGAATGAGTGGGCCAATATTTATCCTGTCTTTCACGTATTCCAGGCCCACCTCAGAATGGCAAATTTATGTTGGTGATCTACTAAGAATCATTAATAATCTTTTTAAAAATGTATTCTCTAAAATCTGAATCTGGCAGCTCCTATGATAACCCCACACTCCAGCCCCAAAGGTGGCTACAGATAAACATTTTGATTTATATAAAGTTATCATCTCTGCTACAGGCTTGTGTCCCAATTTGCAGGCAAAACGGAAAAGCCCCTCTATTAGTCTACTAGTCTGTTGGGCCCTTACCATAACGAGGTCATCCCAGTTTAATTTATTGTTAAAAACATTACCTAAGGAAAATTGGGCACCTTCTCGATAATTTTTCCCTTCACAATAAAGTTCCTTGTTTTAGTTTTCTTTGGGCCACAGACCATAACGAATGATCTGCAAAAATTCACTTTGAGGTCCAGGGCTAACATAAAATAAGTGAAGGCGGTCAGGACTTTTTGTAGGCTTTTGGCCGTCAAGGTCATTAAAACTGTATCACCGGCATATGATAGCAAGGGGACCATTTTGCCATTTATTTTGGGAAAATCCAGTTGCTGCTTGATCAGGAATGCCTCTAAGCCATTGTGTATATAAGAAATAGAAAGAGGGCCAGGAAACAACCCTGGCGAACCCCCTCCGTGGAGGCAATCGGACTGGTCATCTCTCCTCCTGGTCCAAAATGAACCACTACAGAAGTAGACTCATGCAACCTACGTAGGAGGGTGATTAAGGGTTCTTCAAAACCCATTTCCCCCATCAATGACCATAGCTTTCCCCTACTGATCAGGGACAAATTAAGACACTGTTCATTTGTTCCCATCCTCTTTCTAAACCCATATTGTATTTTGGCTATCAAACCAGATGCATCTGCCCACGACTTCAATCATGCCAAATTCACCCTCCCATGACTTTACAAGTGGCATCTATTAAAGAAATTGGCCTGAAGCATGTGGGGTCATTCCTGTTTCCTTTTTAAAAAATTGGTACTACCACTGCTTCCTTCCATGATGATGGAATGTGGCCAACTATTACCGCTTTAAAAACATTAAGTAGTAGAGGTGCCCATAATTGAAGATTACTTTTAAGTAAATCTAGGGGAACCCCATCTGGTCCTGGCGCTGTTAGAGATATGCACTTGGCTATCGCATCTTCGACCTCACTTAGGGAGAGGGATAGACTTAATTCATTAGCAGATTGTGGGTCAAAAACTGTCTCATCCCTTTGTTCTTCTATTGGTATGCCCCGAGGATGGAACATTTTTAGAAAATGGGCTTCCCACGCTTTCCCTGTTATGGTCAAATCCATGCTCCTAGCATCAGTAGAGAAGAGCGGACGGTTTATAACCTCCCAAAAACTCTTAGAGTCTTTAAGGGAGCTGGCTCTCTCTAGGTCTTCTCAGGCTATTCTTCTTAATTTGTTTTTCCTAGAATTAATACCTTTTTTGTAATTCTGTCTCGCTGTCTTTACCTGGACCATATTCCTAGGAACTGCCTCGTTTACAGCCAAATGGAATCCATTAAAACCTTCACCACAATCATGCCCATGCTGCCCTGCCCCGGAGGAAAGTACTGCCCATTTCCTCTTTGCTTGCCCAGCATACAAACTGGCAAGGGCCAGATGGTTAAAACCGATCTGTAGAAACCTTGGCATAACAAAACATTTAGTCGCCCTCCAAATCTTAAGAACAGACGGCACTCCACTGCTGGTCTGCGGGGTGGCTAAGTCCTTAGGACATGCATGGAACAAGCGCCAAAAAATACTAAAAGAAAGCTTTCTGGAGTGATACTGCCATATTGCCAAATTGGAATTATTAGGATGTTCTGTTTTATTGTTTTATCCCTATGAATTTTTATCCATTTTGTGATATAATGTTTCTAGATGGATCAATTTATCTAGTAATTTTAAATCTATAATTAATTCTTCTCTTTTATAACTGTTGTGTTTCAGTATGCACAAGATGCAGAATGTTTTTATGGCATTTTACTTATCGAACAAAGCAACTTCTGATTTGTTTCTAGCATATACCTCTTTAACTTTTATCATGATAAGATGTGGCATTGCGCACTTTATGTATTGATATGCACTTATTATGTACCAGCACTTTATCACATATCTTGTGGCAGCTCATACCTCATGCATTCTTGACAACTTAATGCATTCACACTTTATAATTGGTCAATATGCTATGTGAACAGCTTAAAGAGAAAAATCTGATCCAATTTAGACTATCAAGGATAATTTTTTTTTAACAATATTTCATACAATAGGCTTACTTGTATTTATTTGTACTGGAAATTGGCCTTAATCTTGTCATTGTTTGGCTTGTTAACTTATTCCAAACTAATCGTGTTGTTATGTAGGAATGTTGTTAGTATATGCGTGTATTAGCATGCTTTTATGGTGTTCTCTTTTACATGCACCGAATAAAGCTGATTTGACTTGACTTGACCTAGGAACTGCTTTCAGGGCTTTCCTAAGATCTCTTTGCGCCTTGGAACACTCAGTGTTAAACCATCTAATTTCAGGTAAATCCCGCTTCCTGGTCGACTTATTTAAGTTTTTGGCCACATTTGCACAAATTGATTCGAAAGATTGTATTACATGTCTGAGTGGGAGTCAAAGGTTAGGCAGGTCATAAAATTACTTTGATTTTTTTTTAGAATGGTCTCCTCAAACTGCTTTGAGTGTACCGAGATCCATTTCAGCCTTACCCCTTGATTACGGTTGTGGTTTAGCAGGCGTTCATCCCCTCTGACTTTCTGTGCTGTGACATACATTGATAAGGTAAGAGGATTATGATTACTAGCGGGGTATGGTTCAACAGCAAAGCTATCTACAAACCATGTGTATTTGCTGGATATTAGTATAACATCAATTATACTCGCACTACCTCCCCCCGATAGGTTGGAAGCTGCGCAAAGGGATTACTAACCACGGTATTCATCATACAAAGATCATTTACCAAAATGATGGTATTCAGTGCGTCGCCCTGTGGTGTATGTTTAAAATGAGACACAAATTGATTTTCTATATCAACTACTCCACACACTTTGTGTGAGTTGTACGGACAAATGGTGCAGTTAAAGTCCCCCACCCAGATTAAACACAAAGGTTGATAATTCGTGGCCACTTTTAGTGTGTTAATGACCTCATTAATATTAGGGTCAAAGATATTGTATTACCAATTAATTAATAAAATTGTTACGTCAGTTAAGTTAAAAATTAAAATAAGCTGGTACCAGTCGGAGTCGATTACGCTCTCTATCCTAATTAAATCATACATAAGTGAAATAAAAATCACGAGACCTCCCTTGGCCCTCCCTGCTAGTGATGGGTTTGCGTGTTTATTTAGCGAACAATATCCATCAATAGTGATATCAAGCCGACTCCAGGTTTCTTGGAGACAGATAATATCAAAAGTTTTCATATACTGCAACCAGACCTCATCTGTTAGTTTTAAGGAGATACCCGCAATATTCCATTATATAAACCTGAAGGGAGCTATAGTGATATTCTGAACCCCAGGTACTTCATTTTATTTTTATTTTATTTGCAAAGTTTTATATAGCGCTGGCTAGACCCGGAGGTATCAGAGCGCTTTACATGAGGATCAGCGAGTTACAGGTTCCATAATTACATAGACAAGTATAGACATAGAAGAAAAGAAGAAACATGAGATTACACAATAATGTGAGATTAGCGCGTACACACATCTTATGGGGAGTGAAGAGGTAGAGGGGAAATGGTAAACGGGGGTAGGGAATGCAGGTAGGAAAACACAACGGGGAGGCGAGGAAAACAATGTCTGATGGTCGGCTGGGTAGGTGCCGGCTGAAGGGTGAACCAGAGCCAAACTCCTCTATAGCTGCATATGACAGCTCCACCGGGCATCAGACAAATTTGCTCGGGCACCGCGGCTTTACATGAGGATCAGCAAGTAACAGGTTACAAAATTACATCAGTTACAGGAGCCAAGAAAAAACATAAAGAGGAGTAACAAGAGATATTAACGTATCAGCTGGAAAGGGGAGGTAGCCCCAGGATCACGGAGGGAGGAGGTGGTGGAGGGAAGGAAACACAGCGGGGAGACGAAGAAAAACTATGTACAATGTCCGGCTGGGTAGGTGACGGCAGAGGGGGTGAACCAGAACCAAACTCCTCTAAAGACTCCTCTATAACTGCTTGGCCCACCACCGCGTTGTTCTGTACCATTAAATCCAAACAGTAATGTTGGGTTAATGTATGTATTTTTTCTAAGCTGCAACTCCTCAGATGTCTTGTATAGACACAAGCAAAAAGATTAGTCAATGTACTCCTAGTTGGATGTGATTTCACTGATCCAAAGGTCTACCTGCTTAATTATCGCAAAAGATTATGGCTGCTGAAATCCAACTTGTTAAGCTTTGTTTTGAGAGGACAAGGCCCCAACCGGAATTGCCACATGCTACCAATAATTGGTTAGTTTTCCTGAAGGCACTGGTTCTAGCACTATAAAATGTTATGCATTGTTTAACATCTAACATATGTAGCGTTGTCTCAGTGGAGTCCTTGTGGTTCTAGAAGAAAGTTTTTAATACCATTAGTTGATGTAGATGGACCTCTGATGGTACTTTAGGGATACAATAGGGATTTGCCCTTCGAATTACTAAATCGTCTCTAAACTGCATATAATGCTCCTTAGTGGTGGAAGCTTGTACCTCACTTACTCTTCTTGCCGAAGTGAGTGCAAGGAAAAATGCCACCTTCCATGGAACATATTTAAGTTCTGCTGTATGAATAGGATCGAAGGGACATTAGCTCTGAAAGGACTGTATTTATCTTCCAACTGGAGGATTCTTTAAAGGAAGTAAAGCAATGAAAAGTCATTTTAAGAATTATTTTTTAATGTTATTTGACCACAAAGATGAATTATTAAAAGCTCTCCTATAACGAGATATGGCTGCCAAATGCACCTTAATAGAAGAGGGTGACAGACCAGATTTGGATAGATAATAGACACAGTAGAATTGTATGAGGTTGCAATGAGATTGAATGAACCCTGGTATTCACGCACCATAAACAACAGCGTTTCAAATTGAACTGATAAATTGTATTAGTGGATTGAACTCTGGCTTAAGCTAAGATTTGTCTACAATTCTGCTGAATGTCTAAGTGTGAAAATTCACTCAATTCAGCCGAGCCAAGCCGAGAAGTTCAAAGGCTTCAGGTCTAAATGAAGCAATTGATTGATGATCATTGTAGAAGATCGGAGCTTGGTGTTACTTTCTGATGTTTCGCTTCTGATAGAAATAGCACGATGAACCAATATTGTCTGAGCCACCTTGGAGCTACTAAAATTATTGTACATGGTTCTCACCAAAGACGACCTTTGGAATTAATAGTATTGGAGGGAAAGTGTAGGGAAATATATGCATCCATGAAAATGAAAAGGCGTTCACCATTGATTGTGGTTGGTGGTGTCAGCTTCCAAAGAATTTGCACTTCCGATTTTGGGCTGCAACAAAGCGACAGATTTCACTTTCCCCATCATGCAAAAACTTTCGTGAGAACCTTTTGGCTGAGCTCCCATTCATGACAAGACTGTCATTCTGCTTAATGTGTTCGCCCACTGGTTGTGACTGAAGGGAGAATACCCCACTTTCAATTGAACTTAGTGCTTCAATGAACACTCCCAAATCCTTTGAACTTCAAGATCAGGGGCGATCTAGTTCGTCCTTGCTGGTTTATGTAATGCATTTATGTAGTGTTGTCCATCAATTTCAGGACTGAAGACCTGGCATCATGATACCGCTCTTAATTCTAGTAAATTGATGTGTGGAGCTTTTTCTTGAGCAGTCCATTTTCCGCGAATCTCTAGGTGCTGTAAATGAGCTCCCCCAACCTTATAAGGAAGCGCCTGTCATCAGGAATTGTTGTATTTGGGCTAAGAACATAAGCCCATAGATATGTTTGCTTCTCACATCCACCAACAGACAAAAGCTTTCATTTCCAAGGTGACATTTATAATTGTTCCGAATGGCCCTTCAGTTTGTAGCCATTGTTTGTTTAATTCCTCTTGGAGACCCCTCATTCATAGGCAGCAGAAAGGAATTAAGGGGATGCACAATTAATCATGCCCAGGAAAGATTTGTAGAGTAGTACCACAACAGACTTTTTTTTTTTTTTTTTAATTAACTTACTAATTATATCAGTTTGCAGTATCTTTCTACTGTTGGGAATGCTTGGTCTTTTATGTTCTCTAGAACACCCCCCAAAAACAATCTTTTGTGATGGAGGGAAGACTTCGGAGTGTTTCACTTCAGGCCCAACTGGATGACTGCTTGTCATGGACAAAATCATTGTCATTAGGACCCCAAGCCAGAGGCTCTTCACAAACAATATTATTAACAATTAAATCATCTATTTCGATATTGGAATCCATCCTTCTATCACCTGCATTCTCTGTGTGTGGATGCTGGTGAGAATAAGAACTGATATTGTGACAATTTATAGGTGATGTGGCCATTATGCAACCTTAATCCATTATAACAGTCTCTGAAACAGTGGCAGAAATAACAACTTCCCCTGGATTATTCCTGGCTGTGGTTAGTCAGTCTACGTTTTCAAGATCACTCAAAGCGGACATACATTTGGTTGGTACTCATCGCCATTTGTTTGTTCATGTCGATTGGGTTTGTGACGTTTTTCTTCCTTTTAATAAATGGTGACTACCTCACTGAACACTCTGCAGTAAAAGTAATTGATGGAACTTTGGCACCGCACTCCTCTTCTCACATCATGAAAAGGGACCAGACTTTTGTCAACATATCTGCCTGGCCAGTTGCGGATGGAATAGTGTGGGATGAAGTGAACTTCCAAATTCATGGCCCCACCGAGGTGGTTAATGTTTCAAAAGTACTTTGTGTTTCTATGGGGGATGTAGTGAAACATAACATACGCTCTGATGATTGGGACGTACAAGCCGTTCAATCTTTATTTTCTGATTTAAAGTATTATGCTGCATTTGATGCTGAGGATTTGTATTTAAATACTGCAAAATATGCTGATTTATTTTGTTACCAGCATTATGGCCATCATTACCTGCATAAAGCTACATTTAGAAATGTTTTTTAATACACACAATGGGACATTGCCCGGCTCCCATTGAAGGCAGTTCGAAAACTCTTTTGAAAAAATGTGTATATTTCACTGATTTTAATAAATGCAATCCGGATTCATTTTATTTTAAGATGAATACTACTTCCAATTCTAAAGTCATGCTCACCCACACTAAATTAGTGTATTCCAAATTCTTTATTGATCAACTAACAGTGGGTGGCTATGAGCTGTGGAAGGATACAGTAGATCTTAAGTCTGTTTGGGGTTCTAAATACTGGCAGGTACAAGGCTCTGAAGCTTTGCATCGTGCGTGCTTTATTCCAATACAGGTCCTATTCTTGAATGGTTCGATTTATCAAAACAACCAGTTTAGGTTTAGCCACTGCGAAACAAATGAATACATCTAAAATACCTGCACTATCTCATTATGAGAACTGCAATTGTTGCTTACCAAAAATACTTTTATTATCTCTAGCATGGATCCCCTGGGTTGGTTGGTTTGGCAAACAAGTTCAGATTCTTGCCAACGCCGTTTTCTAGGCAAGGCCCCAGGACACACTCAGGATAGACCTGACCCACGTTTTTCTGTCTCCCATTCAGTTACTACCTATTCAGTAGGAAAATTATGTCAAAATTGGTTGCAACACTCGACCCATACGTCAGTAAAACGCCATTTGTCATTGTTGTCAAGTGACATTGACTTGACAGATTTTATAAAAAGGGCCTGCTGGTCCTAGATCAAAACGATTTCTTTATGCAACTTACAATGAAATCTGGAAGCTGTCCCAAATTGAAGCTGCTTCGCGTCTAAGGGCAATAGACCAAGCTAATTTAGAAAAAGTGCTTGCTGTTGTTGATAATAGTATTAACACTCTTTCTTCCCGTATTTATACATTAGACAATATTGTTTCATCTGTTGTGGATATTGTTCATGAAGAAGTGTCTGTTTTGTATCATGGTCAAAATCAATTGCGTTCGATTATGCAGTTTGCATGGACATTGCAAACTTTGAAGATAGGGAAAGATCCATGGGATTACATGAACACGTCATCGTTTTTTTCACCATTTAACTTGACAGATAAACAACAGTTTATGTCCATGAAGGATTCTACATACACTTTGTTACGTATTGAAAAATTAGAACCTTTGCCATTTTCTGTTGCTGAAACTAATTCAGCAGTATGGCTCATCCATGGAGTAATAACCCTGCCATTTTCCTTGTTTAAATTTAGTTCATGTATGAAACATTATCCCTTGGGTCGCTATGAACCTTTAGGTAGTGCATTTCTGCACGAGGTGTGGTCTTCACCATTCACATACAGATGCTTACGGGATGACAAAGAGGTGTACCTCACTGGGGAATCATGTGATTCCTTGCCTGACCATTCTCTTGTGTGTAAGAATATACAGTTGTATGGCGCATGTAACTTAACAGCACTGAATTTGGCATGTGTTTTGGTCATCCATTACCAGCTATCACACCTACGTTTACCCTGCTAGCAAACGGTAGCTATTTGCTTTTAAATAATGAAGATTGCTTCGGCACGCTTGCAGGCATACCCTACATCGTAACAGTCTCACAATGTGTGGTTTGCTGTAAAAATGTGCTTTTTCCACCCCCACATTGGGGGCTCGACATCTCGATTTGGCCTTCTATTCCAACCTTGAAGGCAGAGTTCAATAAATTGAGCAGAATAAGCATTATTGTCCCAAAAAGAAGTTGCTCTCACATCTGCCCATGAGACATTCGTCCTTCACGTGGCTAACACCCATACAGAAGTACAAGCACTTCTTAATACTGACCTCCAACTACATTTCGGTGCATTGATTCACACTATCTTCAATGCTTCTAACACTACAGGCATTGCCCATTTCTTTTAAAGCTGTGGGCTCTCACCTTGTGACCTCTTTTCAAACTATATTTGGTGTGATACCGGCATTTATCCATTCTATTTTTTCCAGCGTCTTCAGTGGCTTGCCACTATTACTTGCCCTAGCTGCTGGGGTTCTGCTGTTGATTTGCCTGCTCAAGAATGGCTGCTTCCTCTGTGGCCCCAAACAGCCGAAACCGGCTGCTGCTGCTTTGTAGTCGTATGCTTGAATGCTATGGTACTTTGCCACTGGCCACTCTGAGCGTGCCTTATGGATTGTCCTTTCGTTTTGGTTATTTCACTTGCGTGCAACCAGCCTTCCACTGCCTGGAATGTTCGTTTGAATGGGCATTGGATCTTTGCCTCTCCAATACAGTGTCTCCTGCCCCGGATTACCACCTGCTAATGAGTCCTCTAGTGGCGCATGAGCTGGAATGTTCCGGTGTTGGGATTATGGCCTGCGCAGCTGCTCTTGGAGTTTTAGCCGAATAAGATGTCTGTGCAGCTGCACATGATTTCCTACAACTAAGTTTTCTTGAGGAACACGCATGTTGTCCACTAATGGTGCTAGAAGCTCCCATTGTTGATGAACATGTATGTTCATTCTCTTTGCTGGAATGGATGGCTACTCTCTTTTCTGACGATATCAATGACTTCCTCTTGGAGGCTGTTGCAACTTACTGTTTATACACCTTATTGGATTAACCTGGATGTCTTCCATCATCTGCCGGATATTTTTTGTAATGGTTTTTCTTTTTTACCTTTTTCAAATCAATTTTTTACGCACAAACTTGTGCAACATTTCATTCTTTGCCCAAATATAACTGCTGCTCTTAATTCTTGCTCACTCTGACTTGAACTCTGTGTTTTACTGAGTGCACTGTCCGTTGGCCTGGCCAAGGGGAGGGTGTAGTGAGGAAATGGGGTTAACTCCAGAAATTGCTAAGTTAGCATAAGTAGTATATGCTTGGCTGCCATTCTGCCGCTTTTGCACACGACACTACATGGCTCTGTTCTCGTGAAATACTTTGCTGGCGCTGATTCACATGAGAACTGTATATCTTTAACATATCTAGCCCAGAGGTCTTCTATAATTATTCTAAACTAGCTCATGAGCACGGGGAGAGTGGTAAAAGACACAATAGTCCTGTTTCCACTGTCATTATAATATGATTTCCCCTTTTGTGCTTTATGGAATTGTAACAATGCTGATTATATTGCTCTTATGCATTATGCTGCTCGTATTGGCTAGAGTACTGCACCTTAGAGCACGTTAGTTAAAAATAAACATTTTAAACTATACAGTGTCTCTGATTACTCATGTTGTGGACAAGTATGAGTGTGAATGAAAGAGTGTTCTTGTTTTCCACTATTCCTGAGAGTTTACTAAGTCGCATGTTCTAGGTAGTCTAATCATTGGTAGCCTCGCTGTAGTACGGAGAATGAATGAGACACTATTGCTAGTCGGATTGGGGTTCTGGGCACTGAGGTGGCTTTTTTTGTACACAACAATACACCGAGGTCCTGGTTTCCTGCGCATAGTTCTGTGCATGAGCAAAATCCCTGCAACAACATGCCATGGTGACGTAAGAGAAATCATGACTGAGAGGATATGGACCAGTGCTTCACCTGCATCATTAGAACCCCCCACCCCCACAAGCTGGCCAAATATTTTCTATTCCTCACATTCTCATCCCTGAAGGCAATGATCCCACTGAATTGGTTCAGGATATAAACATGCTGGTATTAAATGTATTTTCCTGGTTGTCATAAGGGACACCGTTAATGTGATGCTAGACAATGAATTTGGCAAGTTGCCAAGCACCATTCCTCTTCAGCCCACAGACGCCAAGATTTTTCCAACAGCTCGTGCATGCCACTGGCTTGTGCGGGTTATTTTGAAACCATTCTGCCGCAGTAGAGCAGTTGGGATGAACTTGTGATTTACTTTGTGGTGGCATATGCTAACATGGACACTATTGTTTTTGCAAAGCCGTAACAGATTTAGGCTGTGTAATGATAATAGGGATTTATTGAGTGCTTGTTTCCCAAAGACCTATTGGCATTAAGAAGAGGACAAAGCTAAAGCCTGGGGGGATAAAAATATTCTGTATAGATCAAGGGGTTCAGCTTCTTCTTGGCAAAAGATGAGCGATCATAGATTTAAGCTCAAGTGTAAAGGCATTCCAAAGTTGGAGTACCAATAAAGAGAAGAGGCGACCGACATAAGAATATGGCAAAGAGTTTGTCTGGGAGTAGATTTGTGTACCTAATGAGAAAGAAAGCCTGGAACCTCCCTGTACAGACATTTTGTATAATACACAGGATTTCGAACTTAATTCTTTTGGTAGCCAATGTAAAGATTGTAGGAGTGGCATAGACTTCGCTAAGCGAGATGCATGATTGGAAAATCTGGCCCTCTAATTTTGAAGGCACTGAAGCCGCTGTTAAAGAGATTTATTTATGTGCAGAAAGGGACTCCTTCCTGCACATAAACAATCTTTACAGACGATTTGCTCTATGTGTGCTGCAGAATGCAACACACGTGGAATGAGCAAAATATGAGGTGAAATAAAACATTTCTCCTCGTATCGTCTGCTTAAGACCAGGAATTCTCTAGCTGTATTTTTGGCGTCGCTCCAGTGTAAATATGGGGCAGCGTCAAAACGCAATGGGTGTTGCAGGGGAACACCCACTGCAGCACTCATTGCACTCCCCTTTCATGCTAAGTGCTATGTGAATAGAGGCATTATTTACAAGGTGGCATCGAGCCACATTAACTGGCTTAACGCCGCCTTGTAAATAAGGTGAAGGAGTTATTGCCACCAGAATGTCGGTAAAAGTGACGCTCCTGTGTCGTTAACTCCATGTAAATATGCCCCTGAGAGACTTTCCAGCAGCATCACTGACCATTTTCTGACTGAATTCCTGATCAGGAGAAATATAACGACACAGATTCTGGATCGACAGAAGAAGAGCTACGACTTCTCCATTTGTCCAGGTGACATGTTTCTGATGTGCTCAAAAGCGACACACATCCCTATCTCATGACAAATGTCAAGTACTTAATGCTTGCTGTTTGGAGGGATGGACACAGTATGACCCGCAACTCATGATACTTTCGCGTTTTGACTGCAACTTCTGCAGAAAAAGTCGAATTACTTGTTTCAGTTTCTTTACACTCTTGCGTTATTGGAAAAAACGCTCCTGCGTGTCTTAACGGGTACTGAAAAAGGAATTAAGGTGCACAGCTATTTGTTGGCTAAAGCTATACCTATGTATTGTTAGCTTAAATTATGGGTGCTACGGTACTGTGTCCACTGTCAATGGTGGGCACTAAAATAAAGACAAGAAGAATATAGCATGTAAACATGCTAAGTACCATGCACTGTTCACTTGGTTTGTATGCTGCAAACCTCACATTCAAATGTGACAAATAAGACAAAGAAATTTGACAAATGCCATAAACTTTGGTTTATACATAAATGCACAAAACAAATATACAAACTTAATATTCACAATATAGCACGGCATAAAACAGTTAATAGTGCCTGTGTGTTTAGACACTAGTCATTCAATATATAAGTCCATGCGTAGGTGCTAAATACAAGAACAGTTGTGTCGTACTTTACAATTTGGGACCGCGTAGGAGGCAGGGCCCTACCCCTGTCTATCGTGGTATTAGCGAACCGCGAATGGTCAATGCGGTATGTACAAGTGCTTTGTGTAACGTTTTAGCTATGAATGCACTGTGTATACGTTATTATACATCACTACGTGGGTTCCATCTTAGAGCAGTGGCCATCTTATGGTTGCCCTCACATAGGCTACATATGATGAAGCAAATACGGGCCTTTTAGAGCACATGTGCCTTCCTTTGACTTTTCTGTGACCTGGGCAGCTTGGCTCCGCTGCCCCAGGTCAGTCCGGTCTCACGAGCTCCCCGTCCTCCGGCCACCTGTGATTAGCATCAGGGCTTGACACACCATAAAGCCTTTTCATCCTACACGAGCCTCCAGCTAATCTCTTTCACACCGGACTGTTCCTGCTTTATGGCTTGTTTTCTAAACAGGAGATGCTCGTGTTTATTGGGGCCTGTTGATATCTGATGTGGGATCTGAGCCTTGCTGGGTAAATAATTGTGGGCTGGCTTAACTGGAATGTGGGATGGTCATCATGACTCTGCCTTTTCGTTTGAAATGTATACATGTATATGGCCATATCGTAAACCAAGGAATGTGTGCCTGAAGCATGATATTTTGTATTTAAGGAGAAGCCCGTTTCTGTGATTTTTAGCAGTCTCCTGAGAACATACACGCTGTTGTACTTCTAGGATACCTGTAATTGGTCTGCAGCCAATAAACTGATCTCTGACTTCACCCAGAAGACTCTGTGTTTCTGTAGGTCTGAAACAGGAAGAACCCGAAGTCATAGGGTGTGTTCCCCTGCACCGCTGGGCTTAAAATTCCCAGTACTTCAGTTGGCGCCCAACGTGGGGCGATTTCAGGGGTACCGGTCCAAGCCAGAGGTTCGTGAGGAGCTTCGTGTGGAAATTCTGGAGGAAGGCCGCCACTTCATCGACCCCTGCATGTCGACGTGGTCCGAAAGTCTTTTCTGCGAGGTTCTCCGCGTCCCGACGGCTACGAAGGACTGCTGCCCTGATTAATCGCCCTGTTTTGGACCCTTGACGGTTTTGGTAGAGCGAAACAATCGAGAGAGTCTTCTGGTGACGCCATTGATCATCGATATTCAGTTAAGTATAAGTGGAGCGTCTCCCAGTCTGAATTTGGTATCCTTCGGGATTATTTTGATTTGGAGTTTGCAAACGCCAAAGCCAGAGGACTCGTGTATTCACGAGACTGTCGTAATCGATAATCCTTTGAAGTTTGGAACTAGACTAGTGAGCGAAGATGCCTGGTGCTAGTGTATTTGGAAGATTGGTTTGTTTGGGTTGTGGAAGGGATTTCCAGTTAGAGGATTCATGTCCGGTTCCTCCAATTGGAACTCCAACTTATGAGCTTTATGTAAAACATGGCGTGGGCCCCATTGCATATAATGAAATATGGATCCGATACACCAGAAAGGACGGTGTTTTAAAATGGCCCCAAAATGGTAGTTTCGATACAGATATCTTAGATAATTTGGAAGTGAAATTGTTTAAAAAGAAAGCCCGGCCGGCAATGTTTGATTCTTTCCGCCTATGGTGAAAGGAAGCCAAACAGAAGGAAATTAAGCTAGAGAAAAGGAATAAGAGAGAAAGAGGTATGTCAGTTATGCAAGCAGCTGTGCAATTTAAAGATAATGAGGAGGAACAAATGAATGAGCAATTGCACAGACAGCGCAAACTAGGGATCGATAAATGTTACCCTGTTTTGTCACCCCTTGTGCAAGATGAGACAAAAGAGAAAGATTCCCTAATGTCCCATTTGCTAAGTTCGCCAACCCCGTATGCGCAAAATGCCACCGCGCCTCCACAGCTTGTGTAAATGCGCAGCCTCCAGTAAATATGCCGCAAGCCTTCCCACAGCCGCCAGCTCGTCCTCAGCTGGCTCCTATCCCTGCAGTGCAGCCCTCTCAAGGGCCGCCAGGGTCTTGTTACCTGTTACCCCCGCGCTTCCTGCGACTTTGCCTAGCACGCCAGCGGCTTCCCCTGGCGCTCCTTCTTACACTACCCAGGTACCTGTATCTGAATCTGTTTTTCTTCCCTCTGTCTATCCCCCCGTTCTCGCCTCAACTTCTCCTTCAGCACGACAACGACTAGCTAATGTAGTTAGTAGTTTAATGTCGCCTCTCTTTGGGTCATCGAGTGCGACTCCTGGTTTACAGCGTAAACAATTGCGTAGTCAGCTGCCTGGTCCAGACAAGAAAGAGGTGTTAGATCATCTGGCGCGTAGGTGGATTGGTTTCCCTTCACTCTATGATGTGGAATCAGTTGTTAACGTTTTTCACCAATGGGATGCCCCAAAGCAGAGGTATGTCTTTGATAAGATGTGTGAATTCCTCTGTGAGGAATTGGAGGATAATGGTGCAAACCCAAACCCGCAGGAATTGTGTCGAGTGCGATTTGATTTTGAAACAGGTATAATTGTGGGCCCCAATGTAGATAAAGCAGTTGCGACTTTACTGTCCCTCAGAAATGGGGATTGTCAGCAATCATTGTTCAAACAGGAATTCCCTGTGGGGAAGAAAGGAAAAGCGCGACAATACCCTATGAGAGAAGTCCCTCCGGTATGGAAAGAAGCCGTTGCGGCTAATGCCGCTCAAGGTATTGCTGCTGCTCCAGCACATTTTCAGCGTGTTTGGGTGCATGTCCCTTGGAAACGATCTGAAGTAATAGCGCTTAAACAGACATTGCCTGACCCCCGTAAAAACCCTACAGGTTATTATAAGGAGTTATCACAAACTGCAGAATCATGTGTAATGAATCTGGCTGACATAAACATGTTGTTTGGGAATGTTGTTCCACAGCCTTTATGGGGATCCATTCGTAATGTAGATCACGCTGCAGAATTGGGTAACACATGGGCTAATATCATTGCTGCAGATGCTGGCCAAGTTGGTGGCGCGAAACCTGACCCTTTAGTAGCAGAACTCCCTGGTCGAATTATTACCTACATGAAAACTATAATGCCTGCGATGCGCGTAAATTGGGATAAACTATCCGCATGTAAGCAGAAGAAAGATGAGACAGTGTGTCTGATTTCTTCACCAGGTTTGAAGAAACGTTTATCGACCACAGTGGTCAAGACATGAGCACTGAAGGTGGCCAACGGTTATTTGTTGATAAATTTGTGCAGAATCTACTTCCCGAGTTGTGTAAAAAATTAAAAGACTCAGAAAGTTCCTGGGCTGTTTCCTCTTCAGCGCAAATACTGGCTACTGCACAGTATTATGAAAATAGAGATAAAGATGAGAAGGATAGAACAGATAAGAAAACGAAAGAACTGAAAACGAAGGTCCTTTTGCAGCAGGCTTATCCACCACGTGGAGGACAGAATAACTATAGGCAAACACAAGGTATCTATCAGCAACCCCAACAATTTCAGAATAATCAGCAAATGAATGGGTATTATCAACCACGAATCCCTGTAGGTCCCAACCAATGTTCATATTGCAAAGAGGATGGTCATTTTAAATATAGTTGCCCTAAATTAATGCAGCGTAACAGTAATGCGTATGGCGCAAGAGGTAGAGGTGGTCAGCAAGCTCCTAGAGGCAGAGGGCGTGGAAATGTTCCCCAGAACGCGCGTCCTCTTCCGCCTCAAAATACCATAAATAGCTTTGATCAGCAAGCCAACGCGACTGGTAATACAGCTCAGTACTACAATAATGATTATTATGCAGAAGATGACAATGTAGAAGATAATGATTACTAGGACAGCCGTAGACAGAGATAGGGAGTTGTTTCAGTGCCAGTGGATCAGAGCGGACCTTATGTTAAAGTAACTACAGCAAATGTAATGGAGCCCTTTCTGCTGGATACTGGTGCTGCAAAGAGTTCAATCATGCATTCAAAACTCCCTGGCGCGCCTTTGTCTGGCGAAATGAATGTTTCAGTAGGTTTTTCTGGCGCCCCAGTTAGGAACCCGATTTCTAGTCCTATGTCACTTTCTGTTGGACCTTGTGAGCTAAAAGCACCCCTCATCCTAACGACAGGTTGTGGTGAAAATGTGCTAGGATTAGATTTGCTAAAAAGATTGCATGCAACGCTATATTGTTCTCCCTCAGGAGTACAACTTACATTAGGCAAGAAAGTGATTTCCCCGATGTATTTGTCTAAAAATGCAATGCCACCTGAATTGTCATCCCTTCCGGATGTCCTTTGGGCTACTGGTCCCAATGATGTGGGTCTCCTGGAAATACCGCCATATGTGGTCACTTTAAAAGCCAATGTCAGATTGCCACGTATTCCCCAGTACAAGATCTCCAATGAAGGTCAGAAAGCATTGTTAGCAATTGTCAGTGATTTGATTAAAAAGGATGTAATTGAAGAGACAAGAGGCAACGTTTGCAATAGTCCTGTTTTACCTGTCTTAAAACGAACGGACCCTTCACAGCCACCTGTTTACAGATTTGTGATTGATCTTAGAGAGGTCAATAAGATTGTTGTGCCACAGTTTCCAGTTGTCCCTGATATAACTGCCTTGTTGACCATGATTCCAGCCTCCGCTGCATGGTTCTCAGTGATCGATCTGAAGAATGCTTTCATTAGCATCCCAATTGCAGAGGAGAGCAGAGACATTTTTGGCTTCAGTTTAGGAGGTCGCAGCTTCCGCTTTAAACACGCTCCACAGGGCTACTGTGAAAGTCCATCAATATACAGTCAGGCTTTAAAAGCGCAGCTTGATGCACTTGTTTTACCTAGTGGCGCTATCCTTATTCAGTATGTTGACGATTTACTAATCGCCGCGGATACTGAAAAGATTTGCAAAAACGCTACCTTGTCATTGTTGCGTCATTTGTCTGCCTTCCATCACAAAGTGTCTCTCTCAAAGCTGCAATATTGTCGACAAGAAGTGACCTACTTAGGTCATCTCTTATCGAAGGAGGGAAGGAAACTGACCCCAGAAAGAATTCAAGCCATTGCACAGTTAAGTGTGCCAAGAACACAGAGAGAAGTGCGTGCTTTCTTGGGCATTACTTCATACTGTAGGCATTGGATTCCTAATTTTTCCTTGCTGGCAAAACCTTTGTTAGCATTAACATGCAAAGACACACCGAATCCTATTCCATGGTCTGAAGAGTGTCAGAAAAGTTTTTGGGAATTGCGTAATGCATTGTGTTCAGCTCCTGTGTTGGGTACCCCTGACTACAGTAAGCCTTTTACATTGTATGTTCATGAGAAAGATGGTTGCGCATTATCAGTGTTAACACAGCCTTTTGGCGATAGACCGCGTCCATGCGCATATTTTTCGTCAACCTTGGACCCGGTAGCGAGGGCATTGCCAAGTTGTCTGAGAGCTACAGCCGCCGCAGCTATGTCTATTCGACAGTCTGCTGGCCTAGTAATGGATAATACATTGATTGTTATGGTTCCACATGCTGTGGACACATTGTTAAACAGGACCAAGACACAACACTTAACTAGTGCGCGATTATCCGGATATGAGCTGACACTGTTAGCAAATCATATGCACATAAAGAGATGCAACACGTTGAATCCAGCTACACTATTACCAATTCCAGCAGACCTAGATGAGATTGAGCAACACGATTGTCTGTTCAGAACAGAAGAAGAGACGAAAGGGAGAGTAGATCTTAAAGATACTCCCCTGACTGAGTGTGATGGTACTTTATGGGTGGATGGTTCGTGTTTTAAGCTTCCAAATGGTGATACGACTGCTGCATATGCTATCACGACTTTGCACACGATTGTTGAAACTGCACGTGTGCCACAAAATTCGGCTCAAGCAGCAGAATTGATTGCCCTTACGAGAGCATGCGTGTAGTCTGAAGGAATGAAAGTGAACATATATACGGATAGCCAGTACGCCTTTGGCGTGGCTCATAGTTTTAGGCGATTGTGGAAAGAACGTGGGTTCCTGACTTCGCATGGAGCTAAGATTCAGAATGGCAAGTTGGTGAATGATCTCCTTGAGTCGCTGACCCTACCGTTACAAGTTGCGATTATGAAATGCAGTGCGCACAAGAAAATCACTGATGATGTTGGTCGTGGTAATGCGTTTGCTGATGAAGTAGCGAAAGAAACATCAAAAGATGTGAAGACTCGAATGTATGTTGCAGGCCTTGCAAGATGGATTGGTGATGTTGGAATGTGTGAAAACACAATAGAGAGTGTGAAGTCCCTTCAAGCTGAAGCCACAGAGAAAGAGTTGAGCAAGTGGAGAGAAAGTATGGGTAAGTTGGATGAGAATGGTTGTTGGATTGATCTGTCAGAACATAGGCGATGGTTGTTACCTGATGCATATGTGCTTCCAGTGGTTACTATGGCACATGGAATGGCACATATTAGTATGAAAGGAATCTGTAAGTTGTTGGCTCCAGTATGGCAGAATGCTGGAATTCCCAAGTGTGCAGAGAATGTGGTCAAGAATTGTATGGTATGCTTGAAGTACAACCCTGGTAGGGGAACCCCAACTCCAGCTGGTCATTTTGCGCCTCCATCATATCCATTTGAAGTTTTGCAGCTAGATTTTATCCACATGGAAAGGTGCAACAACCTGAAATATGTATTGGTGGTTGTTTGCGCTTTTTCAAAATGGATAGAAGCCTATCCCCTAAAGGACAACACTGCTCTATCCACAGCCAAAGCCCTTGTGAAGGAATTTTTTCCTAGGTTTGGAATGCCAAGAATGGTGTGGAGTGATAATGGGAGTGAGTTTGTGGGTCAAGTGATGAAGAATGTGTGTGAGGGGTTGGGGATAAAGCAGAAGTTTCACGCTGCAAATCACCCCCAATCAGCTGGATTAGTAGAGCGCTACAATGGCGCTCTAAAACTCAAGCTGGCCAAAATCCAAGCGAGCTCAGGTCTTAAATGGCCTGACGCTCTGCCTCTAGCACTCCTGTCCACCAGAATGACCGTACACTCACAAGTGGGACTTAGCCCATATGAGGTCATTTTTGGCCGCCCGGCCAATGTATGGGGTGTGCCAAGACCGACGAAATTCAGTGAAATCGAACATCCAGTACTGCTTGATTATTTGTACGAATTGACGGCTAAATTGCGTGTTTTACACCAACAGGTGCACGATACTCTTCCCCAGGCCTCTGAAGCTCCAGGACACCCTATCGACCCTGGCACGTGGGTTCTGGTGAAAAATTTCCAGCGCAAAAGCAACGATGAGCCTCGTTGGATCGGCCCTCATCTCGTACTTCTGTCTACAAGATCAGCTGTTCGAGTAAAGGGGAAGAAGAACTGGATCCACGGCGCCCACGTTAAAAGAATCCCTTTGCCTCTGCCGTATGACCAGTGGGTCCAGGAGGGTATCGCTGACTCTGAAACAGACACTGTACCTCGTTTTGTGCCGTTCAGTGATGCACGCATAAAAGGCACAACTTCAGCACAACAGAGTGACGATATTTTGCAAGAAGCTGTGCCACCGTCAATTCGATTGGACACCACAGAGCCTGAACTCTTGTTTCAAGATCAGACAGTACCTGGCCGTTTTCATTATAATCTAAGACCAAGGCCTATGGACAAATAAATATTCTTTTTCTTTTACCTTTTTATTTTTTTGATAACCAGAGCTCTCCCATCTGAAGGACTTTCTTGATTTTTGTTTTTCGAACCACCATCCGGGTTCAGCCGCAGGGTCGCGGTGCCAAGACTTTGGGGTACAGGCCGAAGACGTTAGGTCAACGGTTCTGGTTGGTCTAGGGCGTTCCCTGGACTAACAGGCGTACTCCTTAGCAGAAGATACTCACCCGCCGCGAGCGGCACGATTAGAGGATGGAGTTTTTCAAGATGGAGAGACTCGCTGAGGAAATGAACTTTAAAGCGAAAATATGTAAAATAATGAAGAGCAAACGTTTTGTATTTTTATGTCTGTTTGTATTATGTAGTATGGTAGTGTTTACTGTAGGATTTGTATTCTTCTCCTCTCAAGAGCCCATTGCAACCACTGAACAGCCTATACCTCCTCCTACTGTCTCCTCACACTCTTTTCACCCTCTGCCTGAACACGAACAAGCTAGACGGTCTGAGTTTGTAAACAACTCGTTTATTCAGCTCCTGCACCAGCACCAACTAGTCATGAATACAACCAATTGCTGGGTGTGTGGTTTAATGCCACATACCATTAATAAGGGTATTCCTTATCTAGTGCTGCCGTTTAGTTACAATGGATCGTCATGGGCATTCCAGACCATGTTTCTCTTTGCTCTAGATGCGTACTCCCCGCGACAACCGCGTTCCATCAGACCTAGTACAAATAATAAAGCTTTAATGAAAGGAGTTGCCGATATGAGCAGAGATATCGACGCATACTCATCTATTCCTAAGGAGGAATTGAGAGCTTATGTAGGGTGGAACGCGACGGGGTATAGTATTAGTCTGGGTGAAAGACAGCGAAAAATCTCATCCCCAATTTGGGTCGTACCCCACATAGGTCGGTTCTGTTTACAAGGTAATGGTTAGAATCCTAGAGCTCAACTGGGGAGAAGTGACTGTACTGAAACGTACACCTTTCCATCACAGTTTTCCCCAGCGTTTTTGGCTGCCAAGAGTACATATTTTATCTGCAGTGACCGAGCATATACATGGTTGCCCCCTGATTTCTCGGGCACATGTTATATTGCAAATCTGCTACCGCCAACATTTACTGCCGCCTCTGACTATCACAAGACCAGAGTTGTGAGAGGCGTGATTAGTAAGGAGGATACTGCCGGTCAGGAAGCGGGAGATTTCTTTTTGGGGTTCCTGCCGTTTTGGGGACCTATGGTCAATAGTAGGAACCTGAGACAACTGACTCGTGTGGTTGAATCCACTGTTAATGTTACGGCTGGTGCCCTTGGTAATTTGACAGCTGAGCTCCAAGCGGATCGCCTCATGACTTTGCAGAACCGCATGGTTCTAGACGTCATACTTGCAGACCGCGGTGGGGTATGTAAGGTTATCCAATCTAGTTGTTGCATTTTCATACCAGATAACGCTCCAACAGTTTATCAAGCCATCTCCAAACTACATAAAATATCTGAGTCCATACACGTGGATAAAGGAGATTGGTCACTGGTGGGGTTGTTCTGGGAACTGATATCTGCCTGGGGTTGGAAAGTTCTGATGGTCATTGGAATGATCTTAGCCATCCTTTTCCTGTTCTGTCTGTGCATACAGTGTGCTCCTGCGATATGTGGCCTCTGTGCTACATTATGTGTAAGGAAACCTGTATCGAGGGACGAGCTAAGTAATAGGATGATGCTACAGCAACATCTCCATGACTTCGTGAATATTGACCTAGACTCGGATTGATGTGAGCATAGTTATTGCCTATGTAAGGGCAAAAGGAGGGTCTGTCGTACTTTACAATTTGGGACCGCGTAGGAGGCATGGCCCTACCCCTGTCTATCGCGGTATTAGCGAACCGCGAATGGTCAATGCGGTATGTACAAGTGCTTTGTGTAACGTTTTAGCTATGAATGCACTGTGTATACGTTATTATACATCACTACGTGGGTTCCATCTTAGAGCAGTGGCCATCTTATGGTTGCCCTCACATAGGCTACATAGCATGAAGCAAATACGGGCCTTTTAGAGCACATGTGCCTTCCTTTGACTTTTCTGTGACCTGGGCAGCTTGGCTCTGCTGCCCCAGGTCAGTCCGGTCTCACAAGCTCCCCGTCCTCCGGCCACCTGTGATTAGCATCAGGGCTTGACACACCATAAAGCCTTTTCATCCTACACGAGCCTCCAGCTAATCTCTTTCACACCTGACTGTTCCTGCTTTATGGCTTGTTTTCTAAACAGGAGATGCTCGTGTTTATTGGGGCCTGTTGATATCTGATGTGGGATCTGAGCCTTGCTGGGTAAATAATTGTGGGCTGGCTTAACTGGAATGTGGGATGGTCATCATGACTCTGCCTTTTCATTTGAAATGTATACATGTATATGGCCATATCGTAAACCAAGGAATGTGTGCCTGAAGCATGATATTTTGTATTTAAGGAGAAGCCCGTTTCTGTGATTTTTAGCAGTCTCCTGAGAACATACACGCTGTTGTACTTCTAGGATACCTGTAATTGGTCTGCAGCCAATAAACTGATCTCTGACTTCACCCAGAAGACTCTGTGTGTCTGTAGGTCTGAAACAGGAAGAACCCGAAGTCATAGGGTGTGTTCCCCTGCACCGCTGGGCTTAAAATTCCCAGTACTTCAGTTGCGAGTTTTTCATTATATGACCATCCATTTTTTAGAGTGCGGCCCGATGCATTTCGGGACAAACACGTCCCTTCGTCAGGGGCAAACCATTCCTGGTGGTGAGTTGAATATAAACGAGCATGGAACGCGGGAAACAGACATGCAATGGAAATTTCAAAGATGATCAGGAAAACTGTAAATGTATATAAGAAACCTTGGTGGAAAACGTACGTCCAACTCTCAGGAGCAGAATGGAGGTGTCTGAGTCTGGAAAAAGTAAAGGCTAAACGGGATTCGGTCAGCTACGGGTACTGATACATTTTATCACCACATTTTAACGTTGTTCTTATATTGAGCTGCAAAGCACATCAGTCCAGTGTCTTCTAAGTTCTATGTATTTCTAAACCACCTTAACTATTTAATTTAGTGTTTATTTATTTAGTGTTGTACAACTGCATATTTTCTGCACTTGTTTCGAGGATTAGCACCATGAAGCGCGGCACCACAAGTGACTGTACGAAAGCAGTGAAGTTAGTGATGTGTGTGTATTCCGTATCTAATCTTCAAGGACTTCTGAATGATTTTCTTGAGAAGATTCTATCATCTGCTCATTATTAAGTTTATTTAAGTAACAGAAATGACCACATACTCTTTTCCATTCACTTGCATTCAGAAAAAAAAAAGTATTAAATTGTGCTCAGAATGTAAAGAGTTTAGCTTTACAAGCTACTACTGCTTGAGGGCCGGAGCTCTGGTCCATTGGAGCGGCAATTGTGGCACATTGTTTTGCTTGGTACTGGCTATTTTTGCGTTAAACGCATGTTAGACTTTTAGGCTTCTCCTTAGTGTTCTGTTTTCCCCCACACTGTATACCTAGATCGGATGAATAATACAGACTAAGAGACTACCAGCTGAGATTGAGACATTGGAAGACTTTGGCCATGATTTAGAGTTTGGAGGACAGGCAGTCTGTCCCAAACCTGACGGATGTCCCCTCTGCCCTATTACAAGTGCATTATGATAAGGTTTGCTCCCAACTCCCTCTTTCAGGATGTGCTGCTTTCTCTTCCTGACTCTCCATTCTGGTCATCACAACATGCATCACCAGTGCTGCGTCCCTGCAAGGCACACTCGTTATCCAGCTTCCTGAAATATTTCATACAGTCATGGACTGAATAATGCCAGTTCCTGTTTAAGTCAGGGAGAGACATATGCAGTTGCCTCTGTGATGATTCCCGGAAGCATCAATAGTGACTAGAGTTCAGGCCTGTAGTGTATGATGGTGCAATAAATAACAAAGCACATAGATGTGGTTGCAACGATAACACAGCACTGCCAGAACAGGCGGTTCCTTTATTTTACAATATCTCTGACTTCAACAGGGGAAAAGTAGGAAGGCGTCATGAACGTCAATTCACCAAAAAGCCTGGGGGTAGCAGAAGTGACATTCCATGCCATTTGACCTTTATGTCCTCTCACACACACACACACACACACACACACACACACACACACACACACACACACACACACACACTCGCACACACACACACACACACACACACACACTCTTACACATACATACACAATCACACACACACTCCCTCTCCCTCTCCCTTAAACATACTCTCATCTGAAAATATACACATAACATACATTTAAAAGCATTTGTTACTTACTTCAGCTGCCTGGGAGGATCATATTGCACCTAAGTGTACTCCATTTTGTATTACACTAAAGGTGAATAATACAGTTCACTATTACTATAATAGACAAAAAAAGAAGGAGATTGGAGCCCCTCCTGATGACCATAAGGGCAAGCTTCCCCTTGTGTTTCTGGCAGAGATGTTCCCACTTTTGAGGCCAGGGGTTGCAAATACAGTGGCAGGGATTGCATGGGGCAAGCCAGGAGTCGCAGCTGCAACCCCTAAGTGACGTCCATGGAAGGCGTTTGTAATGCAGATCAGTAACAGGTTAAACAGGTCCGTTCGTGAGGACTTAACAATTGCCCTCAGCAGACCACGGACTGCCTGGCAGACACATGTAGGCTCACTTGCAGACAGGACACCATGGGGCATATTTACAAGGCCCCTGCGCTCCTCCGTGTCACTTTTTTGGACGCTTCGGTGCACACAATGCTGAGCTATATTTACAAGGCCACGCAAAGCCACCCTGCGTGGCTTTTCATAGCCTTGTAAATATGGCACCCTTTCACGCATTACTCTGCATGAAAGGACCGCTCAATGAGTTTTGCTGTGGGTGTTTCCACTCAATAACCTTGGATTCTGATGCATTCCCAGATTTACTAGGTTTCGTGAACCTCGGAATGAGTCAGATTCTGATGCCTCCCCAGGGGAGGCGTTAAAGTGGCGCAACAAGGAGAAATATTTTTATATCTCCTCTTTTTTTTTATCTTTCTATATGTGCTGCATTCTGCAGCACACCTAGAAGGAAGAAAATGCCATCAATTATTGTTTTTGTGCAGGAAGGGGCCCCTTCCTGCACAAAACAATCATCCCTGCAACACAGGCATCCTTGCCCCATGGTGCAAGGGTGCTTGTGTTGGCGCTAGGTAGCCAATTGTGCGCCAGCACAGAGGAAAGCACAGGGATGCGTCGTATTGCTGTAATATGACGCATCCCTGCACTTTCCTAATGATGTAGCTCAGCGCAGCAAGATGGCTTGTAGCGCTGCGTCATTTTCTAATAAATATGCCACTAAATGTTTGTTTCTGTAATGTGGGTTGGTTAACTAATGTTCTAACACCAAATGTTGTGAAATACTGCCACCACTTGGCAGATCAGTACTATGACATGCATTCAAAGCCTCTGGAACATAGCTGGTCAATTTGTACGTTAATATTTTAATATAATATTAGTAATAACTCGTTTTTGCCATTTTTACCCTCTGTTAATTACAGAGGGTAAAATTACCCAGATTGTGTTACTTATTTTATTGGCCTCACTTCGTAATTCAGTAAGAGGCGGCCTTTTTTTATAAGTGAAATTATACTCTCAGAACTAGTCAAACGTATTTTGTTTCTGGAGTGTCACATGAATCATAAGTGTGAGGAACCAGAGCTAAATGTAAACTTTTTTTTACCTTGATATACATTTAATCGGCAAGGAGCCAGCCGAACCAATGCACTGCTTCAACTTTTAAACTGTTAACGCTGCCAGAAACTCTCAAAGTAGGTCTTATAGAATGAAAAATATTTTCTAGGAAGTAACAAAAGTGAATCTTCTTTCATCAACTTTTTTATCTACATATATTTATTCATCCGTTACTTTCTAAAGGAAAGCTATACTTGGGTAACATCAAAGGGCACTTTGGCTATGGATTAAATAATAAAAAACAATGGTCCTCATACGGTATTATGTGCAACCTGGGACCTTGTTACACATAGGGTGCACTTTCACTGTTTGCACCAAAGCGCACCCGTGTGCTAACAGGGAAAGTGCGCCTTATTACAAAGAAAATAAATACCATAACAAAGGTTCTAGAGCAGTTCAAAGTCTTGATGGATCTGCCCCAGCATGTTACCTTGTAATTTTTCACTGTCACATAGTCAATAAAATACACTGTCTGTATTTCATTTACAAAATAATGGTTTGTGTGTTACGGGCAAGAAATGGCCCACAAAACCGTTCCTTTGTAAGAAAAATAATAAATGCAAAAAGCCCATTTGGGTTACTCAGTAAAACACATTGATGGCTGCACATGCATCTCACTAGAAACCTTGGAAATACATTATATATTTTTTAATAACCAAGATTTTACTTATTTTATGAGATGTACAAAGTGGCATACAATGTGAACAAAATACACACTGCCACAATGTGAGACAATATGAAATTGGTGCGCTCTAAATATCAAAAGACAATTACATTCAGTGGTGTCTATAATAAGCCCACCATTTCCCCTAAGGTTATTAAGCTTCTCTGGGCAACCTTTAGCTGTTTATATTGGTTCATCCAGTGTGGAACACCAGTCCATCGCTGCTAGCCAGTGTTCAGTCTCCAGGGGCTTGTGGAATCCTAGTGTCTGGCAATGGGACCTTAATAACGAATTTCTAACAATGAGTGGGCTTACGAATAAATCCTAAACAACGACCTGTACCTGAACCACGACCTCCTTAACCACTACTTCATTTACAACAAATTTTCAGAGGTAAGTGTATTTATAAGTACACAAATATGGTAAACGGTTTCGACAGATCATATTAGTATAATTGGTTTAATGAAAGAATTCAACAATAGCATGTTTACTAAAATATGAACATCTTTTTAAAAGCAAGCACGACAATTAGTGATCAATCGGTATTTATTTAAAGTATGAGACAAGGGTAGGAGGCTAAAAAGTATGTCCAGTTTCATGACCTTGAGTTTAAAACACCCTACCTACTGCAAAAACTGAAACTGGACTAAATATAAGAAGATGTCTCTAACTGCAAACGAACAGCACTTGTACAGTAATTTTGGCAATGCTGACATCTAGTGGCTGGATGTAAGTTGACACGGCATGGTTAAAAATACACACTCGCCTCTTTGGACAGCACGCAATTATCAATTAGGACCCAGTGGAAGTGATGATCCACTTTGAAAGATAAGAATTTTCAGAAAGAGGTAACACAATTAGTAATAGTAGTGGCAAAAGCATTACTGACTTTACTTTGAAAATGGCTAATTTGCAGCAATACACTGCTTGAGCGTGATTCCCTGGGCCAGTCTGGATCAGTAGAGACACAAGATTCTTTATTAAAAATAGTTTTTATTATTAGAAGTGTTGTTTAATTTAATTACATTTTTTGAATCGTGTTTCAAACATGCGTTGTCTTGAACGTAGTGGTAGATTCAGAGTATAAATCAATAGATTAATTTTGGTGGTTCAATAAGTCGTGGTTCAGTACACAGTTGTTTGGCTTTGGTCGTTGTTTAGCCTTCGTGGTTTAGGTATTCCTTATTTAAGTGGTAGTTGTTTAATCATACATTCTCTGTCAATGTCTCTCTTGGCAAGCAGGGTACCACTACCAAACCCCATCAGAGTGCGATATCTGTGACTCCCTCCCAGATCCTTCATAATACCAAGGATCGCCACTCAGGGTGTGGTTGTCAGACCTCTCCCAGAAACCTTCACAGTACAGAAAAGATCTTTCTCTAATATTCTGTATTAACCGGGCAGCTCCTGGCCATATGGAAGAAATCACCGTGTTCCTCTGGACACCAGAAGCGTGCAGGAGTGGACGTTAATTTGCATGCCCTAGGCGGATGGGCATGAGGTAGGACATGTAGGTAGTTCAGCTTGATGAGGTGAAGCCTCAAGGAGATAACTAGCACTCTTGGAGACGACTGGCACTCTTGGAGACATACAAACATCAATCCAACTGCTTTCATCCTGCAGACCCACCCAGGCATTCCATTTCACCCTCAGGACCCGGAACACATCCGGCGAGTGTATCACCAGTGATTTGTATATTCGTGACACCCCTCCTTTCCCCAAGAGCCCCATCAGGACCTTAGCCTCTAATGGGTCTTATTCAGGTAGAGCTGTGAGAGAGTTGCAGTGGTACAGGAGTTCAAGCTATACCTGAAGGTAACTAAATAATTGTGATTTGTGTAGGTCAAATTTTTGCTGTAAATCTGTGAGTAATTTTATTTGTGTCCCATGACAGAGGTCCCTTAATTTGGATATAATAATAAGATCCCAGGTCCAAACACTTCCAGGCACACTTGTGTGTTTCAACCAGGTACATTGAGGATTTTCCACCATGAGCTTCTTGTCACACCTTGTCCACCACGGTGCAGATCTCCAGGCCAGCCAGGTCGATCTGGTAATTGCAGAGAGAGCACACGGGATGGGGTTTCCATAAAGCATCCCAAATACCGCCTCTTGGCCCAGTTAGCTTCCTCCAGACAGAATGCAGGGTCCTGCCTCCTCCCATCCATCCAGTCATTCACCAACAAGATCTGTGCTGCCCAGTAGTACAGGCAGATGTCAGCCGTGCCCATCCCACATCATAAAGGGCCTACACGTTTGCTAAATGCTACCCAGAAAGGTCGCTGTCTCCAGTGAAAAGCCTGTATCTTCCCTGAGAGATCAATGAACCAAGTCCGGGTGATGAGCAAGGTAATGTTCTGGAGGGTATAGAGCAATTGTGGCAGTATCATCACCTTGAGAAGGGCTATCCACTCAGGACATTGAGTGGTAGTTTGGCCCTTTTAGTGAGGTCAGTGGTTATCTTAAGTACCAGGGGTGTTAGGTTCAGGGCCCAGGTTAAGTGAGGTTCTAGGGCAATGCGAATACCTAGGTACTGGTCGCTGAGGTGATGGATCAGCAGTATCCATTGTCAGTCAGTCGCATCCCTGCCGCCTGCGAAGGGTACCAGAAAGAATTTGAATCAGCTCCCCATATGTCTGGAGGCTTACCATATAGAATGAGCAACTGAAACAACTGGGGTCCAGTGATGTAGGGCTGTGATAAAAGCAGGAGAATGCCATCTGCATACAGGACACTCCAGTCCTCAGTCACCACCCCTTAGTCAAAGCCCCACACATGTGCATCACAGCACACCCATAACACCAATGGTTCTATGGGTTCTATGGCTAGGGCAAATAGAAGAGGGGACAGAGGGCACACTGTCTTGTGCCTTTACCAGTCAGGAAGGGTAGGGAGAGCATGCCATTAACCCATACGGTGCTCTGGAGTAGGTGTATAGGAGGCTAACAAATTTTCCAAAATTTCAGACTGAAACCAATTCTTTGTAATACTTCATTGAGAAATAACCAGTTCACCGAGCCAAAAGCCTTTTCAAAGTCGATTGGCATAAGAGCACAGGGACCTGACAACATCCCGGTCTGAGCTAGAGCCGTATGTAATCTATGGATACAGGGCCTTGTGCTACAATGAGGAGTAAAGCCACACTGGTCTGGATGGATCAGCTGTGGCATCAAGGATAGAAGCCTATTAGCAAGGATTTTCGTACACATCTTAAGTTCTATGTCGCTAAGGGATATCGGCCTATATGAGGCACACTGGTCCCCAGGCTGGCCCAGTTTATGGAGCACCACAATGGTTGCAATGTCCAATTTGAATGGGAATTGGACATAGTCAATTGTCTCCTGATACATGTCCAGAAAAGGAGGGATGGGAATTAATTGAAAGCACCGGTAAAACTCCTCCAGTTAACCATCTGGTCTGGGGGTCTTACCAAAATTCATCAAACTTAGAGCCTCCACGATTTCTTCCATAGTAATGTCGTGTTCCAGGTCAGTCCTGTCATTCGGAAGCAGCCATGCCAGGGGAAGTTCTGCAATGAATGGGTTGTAGGCCTCTCTGACAGAGTGTGCCCTGGCTGTGAGAGAGCAGTAGTAGCTCGCAAACAGATCTGCAATATCTGACGCAGCTGTAATTATCCTGCCGTCTTCAGCTTTGAGGCTTGGACTAGCCAGGAGGGTGTGTCGTAGGTAGCTAACCTATACAGTAATTTTCTCGATATGCACACACTCAGAGACTGAATCCAGACCAATTAGGTAATAATAAAGAGGTATACTTATATTTCATTTAGTAGAACCAAGTAAGACTTTGCATTCCAAGTAAGAAATACTTTCAAATGCAAGGCTGTACACAGAAATGCAATTGTGGATGGTATTGGAATCGTTTATAGGTTTGTATTACTTTTAAAACAGTTCAAAATATAGTAAGATTACTTTTGATTACTCTTGGATTACTTTCCAGTTACTTTGAGTACTTGGAGTGATATGCCAAGATATCATACACTAGGAGTTGTCACTTACAGGTAAGTACAACAAATCTTACGTTAAAGCATAGTTACTTTCTTTTCATACAAAACAGTAGGTCAACAGATTTTTTAGGAACAAAACTTGTATCATTGTTTCCTGTGGGAGAAAGAGTGTTACCGGTTTACAGCTAAGTAAACGACTTACAAGTATGAGTTTTTTGGGGGGTTATGATCAAGGTTTCCCAAGGTCCAGTTAGACACTCAAATGGTACCACCAGCAGCACTGGGGTGGCCGGATGCAGAGTGCAGGGGCCCAATAGTTGCCAATGGGGCTAGGGGGTCCTACAGTCAGGGACTGCTTATGAGCAGGCCACTCAGTTGTGGGATCAAAGCTCCTGGGGTTGGGATCAGCACTGTAGGGGCCAACAACCAGCAAAAGAGCTGCACCACCAGCAGCACAGGGAGGTTGGGTGCAGTGTGCCAAGAAGGTTTCGGGCGGCCTCTGAATTTTAATGGAGGTCTCCAGTTTGGACAAGAGGCTGAAAGGCTCGGTCAGGGAGGATCCTGAAGGTGACTGTAAGAAAGTAGGATCTGCTTTTATGGTTGCTCCCACTTTGTTCCTGGTGCTATGCTGTTTCTGACTAGTCTGACTTGGATCCTACTAAACAGGACCCCAGTCTCTGAGCTTTCTCCCTTAAATTGACTATGGTGAGTACTTAGGTACAACCCAGATTTGCTACTGGTATACCATTATAGGTCCCTAGTATATGGTACTACGGTACCAAGGGCATAGGTACACCAGGGGTCTTCCATGGGCTGTAGCATGTATTATGCTACCCATGGGAGACCACTCAAATTGTGACTATGGGCCTGCAATTGCAGCCTGTGTAAGCTGGTGCTAGCACCACTTACAACAGATATATGTTTCCCTATATCTGAGGTCACTGCACTGAAAACCTATAAGTCCCCCCTAAGGCGGGCCTTTCTATCCTGAAGGCAGGGTGCTCTGTCCTAAGTGTGTGGGAGCCTCTGCATGAGCAGAACATCCCTACAACCTTCGGAGTCTATTCTCCCAGGTTGTAAGTGCATCAGCCATTACAATACATAGAGTGGCCATACATCATTTCTCGATGACCATCTCTAAACTGGCTGTAACGAACCCTGGTGTGTTTGGTATCAAACATGTTGGAATCCTACAGTGGGGGTATGATTTCAGGCACTGTAAAGCTCCTCCGGGAGGCCCTCAGTGCTCCCGGTATCAGTCTTCTAGACCCGAACAGCACAACATGGCTGCTGCCGACCAGAGACACGGTTCTGCCCTCCTGCTGCTGAGCCAAGCTCGAGCAGGGTAAGGCAGAACAATAGGTATCCTGTCACAGGGAGGTGTGATCACCTCCCAGACAGGGTTAAGTGTATTGGGGCAGGGTGGGAGCGCTTGCTAGCGACACTCAGTCAGCTTGAGGGGACATTTGGTGCCCTCCTTGCATAGTCCAGTTCAAACCAGCTTAGGGAGCCGTTAGCTTCCGCTCTGGTACAAAACTGGACAAAGGAAATAGAAGTATCCTCCCCACTGTCTGACCCCTCCCTGGGAGGGAACCCTAAATCATCCCAACCTTTTCCTTAGGGTACTTAAGGGCTTACCTGTGGGTGGATCCCTAGATTCATCGTAGGACAAGATTCATATCAAGACACCACTTCTTCTTCGACCGTCTTGGCACTCTAGACTCTCTGGACTTCGCTCCGGGTATCGAGACTGCAACTGGGAAGACTCCTGCTGCTCCTGGTCTCGTCTCCCTGCCAGTCTGCTGCAATGTCTGTGCCCATGTTCCATACAAGATCCTTCCGATGCCTGTGAACATCCAAGACACCTGAAGGAATCTCCCTTGAAGTGAACGAGTCACTTCCCTGCATCTGCAGGCATTGCGAGAAAACTGACCGGTCTGCTGATCCTGGGCTCCCACGGACTCCAAAAGGCTTAGCCACACAGATGGTGGTTCTTCACATCCCTCAAGGCCTGCCCTGTCCTCTCACCAAGTTTGAGGCCAGTATACCCCTTTGGAGCTGCAGGAACCAAACCCCTGTGCACTGCGTCGACTTGCCGGTGCAAAGGATTGGTGGCTCTCTTCCTCAGGGATCTTTGGCTCCAAGTAGCCTCCGCACCAAGCATCTCCTGTGATCAAGATCTACGTCCCTTGCACCATGGGCCTGCATCTTTGGAGAGCTGCTCGAGGTCCTCTTGCGACTCCACTGCCACCGGCCTGTGGGTCCATTTGAGGGTCTTCTTTGATTTCAGCAGACTTCCCTGATTGCTTGGGGCCTGCTCTTACTCCTCTGCTTGTGGCGAGTCACCTGGACCTTACTACTCCCGACACTGCACCTTTTTTGCTTTCCCCATTGGTTGCAGTTGCCGAGGCTTGTTGGTGCTCCCGACTGGTACAGACCCATCAACTCTCGACATCCAACGTGGGACAGCTTGTGAATGGCTCCTGGTCATTCACAGCATTGCCTGGTCTGTACAGCTGCAGCTCCAAGGTTGCTGTCAACTGTCCTGCAACACCCGGCATCGGTGGGCATTCATCTTCCGTGCCTCCTGGTCACTCTTGAGAGGCATAGACTCTGCCCCCTCTGCTTGCAGGTACTACTCAACTTGAATCCACCTTCGTATTCCACCAGACACTTTCCACTTCTTCGCCAGCGGCATTTCCTGAAGTCCTCCATTGAATTTGACATTGGTTTCCGACGCCACTTCGCACCCGGTTCCCTGGTGTAGGTATCCTGGATCCTAGGGTATCCACGGGTGGTTTGGCTCTCCAACCTTCTGTCTTTCATGGGGTTTCTTCAGGGTCCACTGGGAAGGGTCCTCCTTCTTTAAAATTGCAACCATGACTTACCCATTGACTTGACTTGAGCACTCGGTTGTGTTCCCACTGCACACGGCCTCTGTGGGGTTCCTGGTTACTTACCATGGGTGGTTCCTTGGGTCCCCAGCACTTCTACATCTTCTGGGTATTGTCTTGACTTGAGTCGTGGTTTGCATCCCACTATTTTAGTATATGGTTTGGTCCCCCCCGGTGACCACTGTGTAAATGTGCTTCTTACCTGTTTTCTTTGCAAAGAATTGTGTGCATTTCGTAGATCTCTGGGTAGGAGATATCTGTATGTGTTAGGGAGTGTTTATATAATAAATACATATTTTTTTAAATACATTGTGTGGTTCTTTTTCACTTAATCCATACCAATAAGATTACGCTCTGGTAAATAAAGCTGCTTTACACTCCTTCTGGACTAAGCCTGAAGACTGCTCTTCACAGCTACCACTTAGAGAGCTTTCTAAGGTTGTCTAAGACCACTAAAATCACCATATGTGTTGTCTGGATTAGTGCCGGGTGCTACACTTACATAAGTGAGCACCATATACTAGGCAAGCTTCTCACAGTGACCACCGGCTGGAGGGGAAGATTGGATTCTTGAGTGATGCCTGGACACCGTTGGTTGGGCCACCCAAGGCCGTGGTGCATCCGTGGCAACAGTGTCTTTTGGCATCTGGACTTCTTACCAACTCCAGTTGCGTTTGGGGGGACCCTTCAGGTGGAGGCTAAAGGTGTTGGCTTGAAGCTTGAGGTAGGTCGTGGATCACCAGATCCCAGGTCAGGATCACTGGGGAGACCTCCTCGGAGTGTTTGGCCACTCGAACTCGGGCCGTGGGCATCGGATGCAGAGTGGTGCAGAACCACGGAGCCGCCTGGATCCGGGTTTTGTATTAGAAGTCTTTGCTTGAGCAAATCCAGTGCTCACGGGAGACAGAATCTTTAAGTTGAGTGCAGGGCAGGTCCTCCGGGTTCTGGGAAGCTGCTGGCTGCTGGACACGGCTGGGTTTCTGCTGTAATCAGGTCGGAGTCGGGACAGGTAAGTAGAGCTGTGGCCAAAGCATTTAGTGCCCTCTTCTTCCTGGGTCAGCACAGGTCTTTGGTCCTTCCTTTTTCTTCCTCGTATGTGAGGAGGGAATGTTCAGCGTTGCCCCTAGCTACTAAATTTATGGGTGTTTACAGGGGTGTGCATGTTGGGACCAATGGGTCCCTTCCTTGGGGTGGGTACACCTCCTATTTTGCCACCCACCAGAGGGAGGGGGGTATGAGCCTTTCTAAGTGGCTGGGGCCCCTCATCTTCAAGTTTGAGGGGCCTGAGATGTGTGCTTCACCTCGTCTCCAGCACCTGAGAAGTGGGGTTGGCAAAGGTGGGCACACCTCTCCTTCAAATTGGTTTTCCTGCTGATTCTACTGCCCAAAGTGGGGGTCGGAACCGGTGGGAGCCAGTTGCTGGGGGCAGCAAAAGGCAGGGACAGCTTACAAAGGCGGCAGGCCTGTGAAGCTTCCCCATTGTGGACCCAACTCATCCTGGGGGAGGAGGCATGACACCTCTGCCCAGAATGGGCTTTATGTCTGAACCCAGAGAGCCGAGGCTTTCTACCCAGGGGTCCAGAAACCTGTCTGGTGGTGGCAAATGGTGGGCTGCAATTCAGGAATCACGCCAGGGCTGGTTGTTTTTCAGGGGGCATCTCTAAGATGCCCTTGGTGTGCATTTTACATTCAATCAATCAGGGTTTGTAAAGCGCGGCTACTCACCTGTGAGGGTCTAAAGGTGCTGTGGGGGCACGCAGCGAATCAGACTATGTGCCGAGTTCATCCAAAGAGCCAGGTCTTGAGGTTCTTCCTGAATTGCATCAGCGTAGGTGAATTCCTGAGGTGGATGGGCAGGGTGTTCCATGTCTTGGAGGCGAGGTAGAAGAAGGACATACTTCCGGTTCTGCTCTTGTGGATTTGTGGGACAGTAGCCAGGGAAAGCAGAGCAGGGCGGAGGTGTCTGTTGGATATGTGAAATGTGAGGCGGTGATTTAGGGATGCTGGTCCAGCGTTGTGGAGGGCCTTGTATGCATGGGTGAGGAGTTTGAAGGTTATTCTTCTATCAACTGGGAGCCAGTGGAGGTTCGCAGAGGTGTTGAGTGATGTGGCTGTGATGGGGGATGTTGAGGATTAGTCTTGCTGCGGCATTCTGTATATTCTGGAGTCTTCTGAGGAGTTTCTGTGTGACGCCGGCATAGAGTGCGTTGCTGTAGTCAAGTCTGCTGCTGATGAGGGCATGGGTGACTGTCTTCCTTGATTCAGTGGGGATCCATCTGAAGGTCTTTTGAAGCAGGCGGAGTGTGTTGAAGTAGGCTGAGGAGACAGTGTTTACCTGGCGGTCCATTGTGAGCGAGGAGTCAAGTACAATGCCAAGGGTTTGTGCGTGGTTCATGGGGGTCGGGGGACTTCTCAGAGCAGAGGGCCACCAGGAGTCGTTCCAAGTGGAGGGGGAGGCTTCCAGGATGAGGACTTCTGTCTTGTCCGAGTTGAGCTTCAGGCAGCTGTCCTTCATTCAGGCGGCGACAGCTTTCATTCGTTTGTTGAAGTTGTTCCTGGTGACAGTGGGTTCTTTGGTGAGGGAGAGGATCAGCTGGGTGTCGTTGGCATATATTAAATCCCACACTGGCATCAGTGTGGGTTCAATGTGCTGAGAAGCTTACTACCAGACTTCCAAAATTTCAGTAAAGCCATTTTGTCGCTGTGGAATTTGTAATGGCCAACTCCCAAACCATATACTCTTTATGGCTTTACTGCACTTACAATGTCTAAGAATGGACTTGGACAGTTTAGGGGTACAGTGTTCATGCAACTGTGCCCACACCTGGGGGCTAGGGCACCCTGCTAGAGGGCTGACTTACCTAGACCCCAGGGATGTGTGCCATGTTGTCTCCTTACTCTTCTCTGCACCAAAACCTGCAGTCTGAAATGGCAGTGTGTGGGTGTTAGGGTGCAGGGCCCCTAAGGGTGGCACAATAGGTGCTGCAGCCCTTGGAGGCCTTTCCTGGTCACAGTGCCCTTGGTACCCATAGTACCTTTTAGAAGGGGCTTACCTGTGACCAAATGTGGCAATTGTGGGCACAAAGGTACCGTTTTGGGAACAAATCCAGACCCTGGGAACCTGATTAGCAGGGACCCAGGGCACACCAAGTCAAAGTGCATCATGTGTCAGGTAAAAAGTGGGGGGTAACCATGCAAAAAGGGGCACTTTCCTACACAACGCCCCCAAATGAAAGAAGATGAGACTAACCATTCCCAAGAGAATCTTCATTGTCTAAGTGGAAAATTCTGGAAAGGCCATCTGCATTGGCAGGCATGGGTAGTCACAGGTCTATGTTCCATTGCAAAGTACATTTCCTGAAGGGAGATGCACCACCTCAAAAGTTTTGGATTTTCAACTTTCATCTGCATTAACCATCTGAAAGTGTCTGTGGTCAGTTTGAACTAGGAAATGAGTACTAAACAGGTATGACCTCAGCTTCTTCAGGGACCAAACCGCAGCAAGAGCTCTCAATGGCACTCCAACGCTGCTCCCTCTTGGGCCTGCAAAACCTCCCCCCTTTTTCGTGGTGTTGCACTACTGCCGGACAAGTGATACTCAAACTGTCACAGAACACTGCAAGTGTCACTTTTTAAGGCCTGCAGTGCCCTGCTGTAGTTCTGTGGGACCACATGGGAGGGCCAAACTGAATCTTGTGTGAGCCCCGAAGGACCTCATGAGGAGGCCTCGCTGGTCCTGCAGAAGAACGGCAGTACCCATGGCACAAAATGTATGTTTTTTATTTTTGCCCCAGGGGAAGTCCCCCTAGAACCCCACCATAAGGGCCAGGGGGTCAGGGTAGCCATACTCTGCCCACTATGTGTTATTTTCCAGAGAATCTCAGTCCCGGAGTCCTGAAATGGCAGCTGCATTATTCCTGGCGATGTTGTGGCCAACCAATCAGATTGCTGAATAAACTCTCTTGGCAAAATGAGAGAGGTTTATGTTTTGAAATTGTGGTACTGCAGGAGTACCGTGGTACCAGATGCCCAGATATCAGTATATTTTGACTGGTAATTAAAAAGAAAATGGCTGAACAGATTTATGCCAAATTACATAAACACGCTTTCTCAGTAAAGATCTAGCTTTCTGCCAAATTTGGTTTAATTCTGCTCAGCTTTTGTTCTGTATCATCACTCAAATTTCTATTGGAATTGACGGACCACACTCAAACTTTCCAGAAAGGAGCTGAGGTGGATGAACTTTTTTGGGAAACGTTTTATGAAGATTCATCAAACGGCACTAAAGTTATTAGGAAAACAAAACAGACTCTGTTGCTTCACTTCACTATATTAAGTCAATCTTAACTCCCACCTCTTAGAACTTGATAAAGTCTAAAATGAGATGTGTTTTAGAGAATCATTAATCATGTATGGAAGTGTTTTAAGATTGTTTGACGGAATCACTAAGTTGTTGGTCTAACAATGTAGACCATTATTGAATGGTGTTTTTGTGAGTGTATAATGGTTTGTGTATTGGTGTGTAATGGTGGCTGTTTGAGTGCATGCTGGTGGGGTGTGGGCGTTTTGTAGTGGGTGCATGATCATATGTTAGTAGATGTGGACAAATGAGCATGGCAGTGTGGTTGTTGTATCATCTGGATTTCAGCATGTAGCAGAGTTTGTATATACATATAATGGTTGGTGCGTGGTTATACATGGGTGAATACCAAAATTGCTATAAATGGTATAAATGTTGGACCAGATTGATTCATAGTGGTTGGTGTGCTGGCTTAGGATGGAGGCTGTCTAGATTTAGGATGATGGGTATGTGTTCATTTGGTGGTGTGTGCATTAATGTTGGTGGGTATGAGTCTATTAACATAGGGAAATGATGTGGCTTAACGGCCAGTGCTGCTGGCTTTGGAGCTGCAGAACAAGGTTAAAGTTTCGGCTTATTTTCCTGTGGTTCTGGGCAAACGGCCGAATCTCCCCATGCCTACAAAAAGAAAAAAAATGAATGTGTCCTTGTGTAATATAACTGGCGCTCATGTAAACTGCTCCAACACTTTCAGATTGAGTTATATATATATATAAACAATGTTGTTGTGCCAATGGGGATTGTGTGTACATATCCTGGTGGTGATGTAGACATACAGTGGTTGGTGTGTACTAATATATGATGATGTGTGAACGGTGGTATGATAGTTGTCATTTTGATATAGATATTATTGACCACTGTTAAATATTGCATGGATAAATGAATGATGGTTGTTCTGTTGGCATATGATGGTGGTTGTGCGGATTTATATTGGTGGGTGTGTGTGGGAGTATAAATTTGTAGGTGTGCTCATTTGAGTTTGGCTGTGCTGTTGTTAGATGGGGGTGTGCGGGTGTATGCAGGTCTTTTATTTGAACATATAATGGTTAATATGTAGTTTTGTAATGTATTTTGAAAAATGGATGGTTGATGATTTGTAAATTGCTAAATCCTGGTTAGTGTGTTAGCTTATGATGTAATTGATGATGCTGTATATTGTGCAGTGTATACTGGGGGTGGGAGTTAAGGCTGAATTAGTACAGTGGAGTAAAGATAGCACCTTATTTCGTCAATTTCCTAATTTCTTTTACAGTTTACGGCGAAACCACTGTTAAAGTTTTAGTTCTCTTTAGGTACATTTCATTTTTTTCTTGGAATTTGCTTTTTCTAAAATATCCGAGTTTAAGGAAATGTAAAATGTCTGCAAAGTGTTTGTACATTCAGGAGTGTTGGGTGAGCAGAATGTTATCAGTGAATTCTGCTGGCAACTATATGGCTTTGGTTATGTGATTGTGTTGTGTGTGTGAATCATGTGGTGTGTGTGTCAGGCATCGTGCAGTTTTGTATCTGTCACGTGTATTGGGTGTGTTTGTTAGTCCGAGTGTATTTGAGCCTTAGTGTATATACAGTCAGAATTCAAAGTGTTACTTGTCTGCAAAGCAAGTTTACAGAGACAGGAGAGTCTACTAAAAAATGTGTAAAGTCTGGAGTGCGTGTGAGCAGTCTGAGTCTTTATGGAATCATGAGTGTGTATTTGTGTGTCAGGCATTGTGGAGAGTGCGTGTGTGTAAATCGGAGTGACTGTATATGGAGTTAGGAGTGGATGTATTCAGGGACATCTTAAGGATTTTGGGGGCCCTGGGCCAAAAGTATTTCGGGGGCCCCTATTCGGAACAGCTTGACATTTATGATCCATTTTCAGCTCTTGCATGCCCTCACTGGTCAGGTCACTCACAGTGGATAGGCACACTGGTCCATATTCTAAATGTATTTACATCTAATATGTAGGTGTGTTTTCAATATTGTAACACAGCAGCAGCAGCACTCGAATATTACTGCAAATAATCTGTGTGAGAGTCTATTACAATCTGTTTAAGAATTATTCAAGGTCATCAGGAAAAGACTCTCTGCAGAAAAGAGGTGGTTTTATCAGGAGGCCCCTGAAAGGCTGGAGTCCTGGGCCAGAGCCCACTTTGCCCATGCCTTAAAACGTCTCTGGATGTATTATGAGTCTGAGTGTCCAGAGTACTTTGAGACTGTTCAAGGAGAGTGGTGTGAAGTCAAGAAAGGGAGGTCTTTATCATGTGGATTATGTGTGTATTCAGGGTGTGTATCTCGTGGACTGGGTATTTGGCATTGTGCATGTTAGCCGTGCCAATGTACATAAAGTAAGTATAAATAGCTCTTTTCAGAAGTTTGCAAACATAAAGAAGCGTTTGCAAACTCCTGTGACTAAATAATGTCTTGTGAACTCAAACATACTGTTCGCTTTCTTTTATTTTTTAAGGCATTCAAAAGCGTGTCTGACAAGCATGTTTATGGAGTTGGGATTGCGTGTTCAATATGGGCGAGGTGCACACCTGTAACTGATGGCGAGGGGAGTAGCTGAGAAAACTGCTGACCTAGCAAGAGAAAACATTGATACCCCTACATTACATTATATCAGAACTAATTAAATCCTTCTGCAGCCGCAGGATGGGGGGGGCGGACTCACTCTGAGGGATAAAACACTGCTGGACAATAGACACGATGCTTACAACGAACTCGGATGGTAGCCCCTACCCTCATGCACCAACATGGTTCCTTGCATCTATACAGGCACTTCCTCCTGCTCAAGAATGGTGTAGACAGGGCTTTAATTGGGCCGGGTCCTTCCGGTGCTGAGCACCGTCAGTTCTAAAAAGCAGGTGCTGAGACGGGTCCCTATCGGGCTCTTCATTTTTGCACTCACCCTTGGTGAAAAAAATGAATCTTTAACTGCAGCATTGCCACCCTTCACTGCCTTTGAGGTAACTTAAAAGAGACTCGTTATAGTTCTTTCAAAAGTCTGATCATGTCAGAACTGAAGCATTTTCAATATTCTATACAACAAAGCCATAGTTTTTGCTTATTTATCATTTGCAACTAACAACTATTGACAAAGCCAATAGTCCTGGCTTGTTTTAGGTATAATGTTACTTGTTGTATTATATATCTAGATGCAATGACAGAAATAGCAATATACAAGTCGGGTGGCACACTATGCTATGCACAGATTTTCAGTTAAAGTGTTTTTAAGCCATGCCTTTAATTACATTGGCCACGTCCCTTTGAGAGAGCCCCCCCAGTTTTTTCATCCCACTTAAAGACCTGGGTGTAGAAAAAGGACATGGACTGAAAACTAGTGAGAAAATCGAGGGAAGTTAGACGGGAAGGGCACTCTGGTCGACTTTGGAGACTTAGTGGAGGAATATGAGCTACCTGAGGGACAGTTTGGGCTTTATAGATCCATTGCCATCTCATTGTGATGATTATGTAAAGTAGGAAATAATTAACCACCTACATATATCAGAGATTTGAAACAATATGCACCACCAATGGCAGGAATAGAGCAAAAGCGCTTTTATACAGGGAACTAATTAGCCAAGGCAAATGTAGGTTGGAGACTTCAAGGGAAAAGTGGGTGGCAGGTATAAATAAGCCCTCCAATGAGGAAGAATGGGAACATATATGAGGTAATGCCCCAAAAATATCTAGAGATGCCTGTTTTAAAGTATGATTATGGCTCCCAGTTTCAGTTTTTACAGATAAATGCAGACAGAAAACAATGTGTTATCTGTCTGCATTTATTTTTAAAAGGGGATAAATACAGAAAAGTGGGCTTCTTTTAAGTGACTCTCCGTGCTGTCGTTCATGACTCATAGTACAACAGCTGAGCAGATGGACAGCATGGGAAATTAAAAAACAGGATGAAATTTCTTTAAATAACGGCATATGTCAACATGCATTTGTGGTATAATGCTAATATTTACCAGTGGGTGATATTTGGCAACTTAAATAGCTAAAACATGACAGACATCAAAGTATAGGTGCTCGTCTATCAGTTAAATAAATATGGAAATGTAGAGCTTTACAACTTCATTTATCTGCAAGACACAAAATAAATATGGATAAGTACAGAAAAAATGGCCAAAAAATAAATATTGATAAATACAGACTAAAATGTTAAAAAACATAAATACCATAAAACCAGGAGCCCTAATTACAATACAATACAATGTTGCTATGAGATGGAAGGCAGCAAAGTGGTCCAAGTTTACCTTGGAAAAGCGATTTACTAAAATGGCCTGAATATGAAAGCATGCTGCCACGAGGCGAGAAGCCAAGAGGGGCGGGAGGAAGCTGGGTACAGCCTGAGCATGGGACACACTGCTAGAGATGGACAGTGCAAGCCTGGTACCCCAGGTTCCAGCTACCCCCTCTCATCTCTCCTCTGATGGGACATCAATGTGGAAACTGGGGGTGGGTCCCCAAGCACATGCGGCTGGGAAATCAGTAGGAAGGAAACCCTCAGGAATTGATGAGGCATACTCCCCATCAATAGCTGATTAAACTCTGCTGGGGCTGCCCACAAGGATATAAATTAGGTTATAAATAAGTGTATTTACGATGCCTATGCCTATTTTGAGTTATACAATTACAACAAAATGTGTATTTTAAAATCAATTGGGATTGTGCTTCAAGAGTGGAGTCTGTTGGACCCTGTCAATTCCAAATGTTTACTCAGATACAGTATTCGTATGTTTTTAACACTTCTTATTGCTACACTTTGAAACTGTAGCGTGTTCCATTGAAATGAATTAAGTGCTGCGTTCTTGTGGAAAGCCACTTCAATTGTGTTATGTTGAACAGATCCACTGAAAATAATTGTAACAATCATCAACACATTTCCAAGGATGATACTAAACAAATGTAATTATAGTGGTTCACCCTTTACCCTGACCCCATAATTCCTTATCCTTAACCCTTTACCCTTAACCATAGTCCTATAACTAAAACCCTCTGTCCATAACCATATACCTTATACTCCAAACCATTAACCCATAACCTTATAGCCAATCCCCTTAAACTCAAACTCCAACCCATACACTAAACCTCTATACTATATACACTTAAGCCTAAACCTCTATACTCCACATGTTATACCCTTGACTCCTAACCTAGGCCGGACTGGCCTACCCGGCACCAGTTAAAGTACACTTTAAGCATGCTTTAAAACAATTTGTTTTTGCATTGCTTATTGAGACGATCTGCACGTAGAAACGTGGCCAGCAGCCCCCCAGCAACAAAACTGGTCCCCACAGCAGTGAAACTAGCCCCCACCCTGCCAGCTCACCAAAACGCCTAGTAGCCGGCCGGCACTGATCCTAACTCTTAAACCCTCAAGCCCTTTTAAAATGTTCTTGCTTCAAAATATTTGGGACAAAAACTTGGGGGAATGTTCCTTTTTCAAAGTATTTATTTTTTAGAACTAATAATTGTGAAGTATTGTTTTTAGAAGTGCTATTTTGAGGTTCTGTGGCAAGAATGTGTGTGATCATTCTGAGTGTGCAGAGAGGGAGCCATGGATGTCTGGGCTGCATAAGTGTATGAGTCAGAATACTGTGTAAAGTCAGCAGTAGGGAGTAAGTAGTGTGTACTATCGATGTATTAAGCGGGTGTATATATATTGCAGTGAGTGCATATGTATTAGACATTTGTATTGTATGGAGTGTGTACAGTCGCTGTGTGTGTCAGTTACACTGCATATAGAGCCAAGAGTGTGTATGTTTATTTTACTGTGTGAGGGCTGGAGAGTGTCTCTGAAGAATCCAGTTAAAACGGTGTGTCTCTTCAGTAGTGTGTGTAATTGCATCGAGGGAATATATGTATGGATTATGCATGTTTTGTGTCTGTGTATCATGTGGAATGTGGGTTATGGGCCATCTTAGCATGTTTGTATCCATCATGATGGTCAGTGTATATCAGTCTGAGTGTATACAGAATCAGGATTTAAATGTGTGTATGTCAATGAAGCATGTAAATGTAGACAAAGGTAGGTGTTAAAAATGTATTAGGAGTCAGAAATATGTGTATCTCAGGAGTGGAGTTGGGGTGTATGTTATCAGTTTTAGTGTGTGTATATATAAAGGTACGCATGTGTATTAGGTGTAAAAGACACTGTGATGTGTGTAATTTGTGATCTGTATTCAACATATATATCAGTCTGAGTGTATACAGAGTGACAGGCGTGTATTTCTTATGGCTGTGTGTGTGTGTGTGTATCAGATGTCAGGAGTGGTTCTCTTTCTAGAGTGTGTAGGTAGGAGTATGGAGACAGGATTGGTGCAGCTGTACCAAAAGGACTATGTTTGTTGAGTGTGTGGTGGGCATCTGCGTCATTCTCAGTAAATAAGGAGGCAGGATTACATGTGCTTTATGAACGTGTGTGTCATATATCAGGAGTGTTCTTCAGTGTGAATGAATGAATGAATCTGCATTTCTAAAGCGCATGGCTACCAGAAGGCCTCCCAGCGCTAGAAGCGGAGTCATCGTGGAACTGAGAATGGTATTCACGGAAACAGAAACATTTTCAGAAGTTTTCGGAAGGTCAAATAGCTGTCCTCTAGACGAATATAATTAGGTAGCTGGTTCCATAATTTTGCAGTGTTATAGGTGAACAAACGTCCACCACTCCGGGATCTTTTTATCCTGGGAACAGTTGCGAGAAACGTATTCCCTGACCGCAATGAGCAATTGGAGCAGTAAGGAGGGATGATGGACCAGAGAATGGGTGGACCCTTAGATGCCATTATCTTGTGTGTGATGCACAGTGCTTTAAACTGCACCCTTTCCGCAACCGGGAGCCAGTGAAGGGTGGCAATAGCAGGTCTTGCCGATTCCTGATTGGGGGCCTGCATAAGGAGGCGTGCAGCGCAATTCTGTACTGTCTGAAATTTTTTGATAGTTAAGCATGGAGATCCTAAATAAAGAACATTGGCATAATCAAGTCGCAAGAGAATCCACGCTTGAACCAACAATCTACTGGCGTTAAAAGGCAGTAGGGGAAGGATTTTCCTAATCATCTTCATAATCCCATAACAACTTCCTGCCACTTTACATGCTTGTTCCTTAAGATTAAGATTGTGGTTGAACCAAACACCAAGGCTCTTAATCTGTTCTTTAGGAGGGGGCATTGGACCCAGACACCTGGGCCAAAATGAACTAACGTTCAAGGGGGAGGCTTTGCCCAGGGACATCACCTCAGTTTTAGCCCCATTAAGCTTCAAATACGAATCTCCCATCCAGGCAGACACCCATTCGAGACAGCCCGCTAAATCTGTTTCGGCTTTATCACGTTGACTAAGTGAGACAATAAACTGAGTGTCATCCGCATACGTAACAATCTGAATGGCAAAGGGCGTAACAACCTCATCCAGGGGCTCATGTAAACATTAAAAAGCGTGGGGCTCAGGGAGGAACCCTGAGGAACCCCACACCTCAGTTGCATGTTTTCAGAGATAAATCTATGCTCGAAAACTTGGAACGATCTATCCTCTAAAAACGACTCCAACCACTTAAGTGCCGTCCCTCTCACTCCTACATCACTAAGTCTCTGAATCAATAGCTGATGGTTAACCGTGTTGAAGGCCATGCTAAGATCTAAAAGAACTATTGCCGCGGAACCTCCAACATCCAGGATTTTTCTGGCTTCTTCTACTACTACCAACAGGGCAGTCTCTGTGCCCTGTTGGGGCCTGAAGCCAGTTTGTGAAGGATGGAAACATTCATTCTTCTCCAGAAAGGCAGAGAGAGTGGAGTTGACATATTTTTTGGCAATTTTCGCAATCCTTGGCAAAAGCGAAATTGGACGGTAGTTTGCATACACTTCAGGATTCAAATTAGGTTTTTTCAAAAGAGCTTTGACCATGGCTCGTTTCCATAACGAGGGAAAGTGCCCGGAACAGAGAGAGATATTGATCAGGTCCCGTATTGTAGGAGAGATCATATCACAGGCCTGATTTAAAATAGTGGGGGAGGGGGCATCTGTAGGGAAGCCAGATTTCAGTTGATTAAGAAGATATTTTAAACAATTCAAGTCCAGAGGAGGAATTTCCGCTAGGGAACAATATAGGGTTAGATGCTGGTTAATTGAAAGTAAAGCCTTTTGACGTGCTGAAGACGAGGGAAATGCAGAATAAATATCTTGAATTATTTTATAAAAGAATACTACCAAATTGTTACAGCGCTCTAAAGTATCGTCAGATAGAGAAGGAGGCAAGGGAGGATTAAGAAGAGATTTCGCGATTCTGAAAATTTCCTGAGGGGAATTGGAGGCTGAAGTGATCATTTTTTCGTAATACGAAGATTGAGAACTTTTTATTTCAGCCTTATATGCTTTAATAGCCTCTCTATATTTAATTTTCTTGAGACTGGAGAAATCTTTCCTCCATTTTCTCTCCAGACGTTTACACTTTTGTTTCATCTCTCTTAACTTTGGTGAGTACCATGCTACTGTATTGGGGCCTCTCGTATTGGTCATCCATTTCTTGGGGACGACCAGATCAAGTGAAGATTCAAGCCATTTATTGAACCTATCGTTGGTCCCAACTGGGTTGGCATCAAGCACCAGCCTGGTATCATTAAGAATAGGTTCCCAAAAATCAATAGAGAACTTGGACCAATTACGGCTCAATTTTTTAACTGTTCCCACTGGCAGACTCTTGACCATAGGGGACCACGAGAAAGGGATCAGATGGTGGTCTGACCATGGTATCGGGATTGGCTTTTCAACCGCAAGGTTATTAATGTTCGAAAAGATGGGATCTAGAAGATGGCCTTTGAGATGAGTGGGGCCAGTCACTTTTAAATTAAGTAAAAGGGCACCCAAACTGTCAGTCATTTCCTCCGTAACAGGCAAGGAGATGTCATCAAAATGAATATTAAAATCACCTAGTACAGAGAAATTGGGTAGAGAGCTGACTGACTTAGCAATTATCTCAGGGAGGTCCCTGCTAAATAGACCAATAGCTCCAGGGGGACGATATAATAAAACCCCTGAGAAAGTACAAGTGTGGGAGAAACCAAGAGCAAAGGAGAGGATTTCACAATCAGGAATTGGGTGCGCAGATATGCGGCAATTGATTGTGTCTTTATAAATAATAGCTAAGCCACCTCCTCTAATGAGTTCCCGGTCACGCCTCAGAATCAAGTATCCAGGAGGAAGAACTTGGACCACTACCGGATCAGACGTACTGGTAAGCCACGTTTCTGTAAGAAAAAATGTATCTGGTTTTTCATCTTCCAGCAGAAGTCGTACTTCAGTTGCATGCTTGGGCATTGAACGACAATTTAATAGGAACATTTTATAAGTGGCCTGAGGTGGGCTCTTGACCGGTGGAGCAGAGACAGGGGCAGCTAATTCAAATGGACAGTGAGGACATTTCCTCCTGTTGTTAATCAGTGAAATTATGTGGCCACACTGATGTATCATGACCTCTCGAAGATAATGGAGTTCGTTGGCGGAGTAACTAAGCATTTCTCTCGATTGAGAAACAGGGGCCTGCTCCCTGGGCCCGGTCGGGTGCGGATGGGTGCAGACAGGCTTGCCTTAGGTGCCCCTTTCGGCTTCATCTTCACCTCATGTTGTAATGTAGCTTCCATGTGCACTGCCTGCACCTTTGACAACTCCTTCGACCTTCCCATTGTCAGCATATCTGCCATTGCCATCCCCGGGACTTGGAGTATATGTTCCCTCAGCTTGGCAGATGAACACCCTTGAATGAATTGCGCTTGTCTCTCGTCATTGACGTCTGGCAGTGTGCAAGTACTCGCCAGCTCTCAGAGCCGAGCATAGAAACAATCTACGGACTCCTCTGGGAACTGCCTTGCCTGTCGCAATAGGAAGCGTTCATAGTCAGGGTTAGTAAGATGTCCAAAATAGGCAGTCAGGGCTGCCTTCAATGTAGCTTAGGTATGCGGTGGTCCAGCTTCAACCACTGACTTCTCAAGCTTGTGCAGTGCAGCACCACCCAGATGTAACAACATGGGGCGTTGACGTTTGGTTTGTAGACCCACCGCCGCAAAGTAACTCTCAAGGCGCTCTAACCAGTCCCTCCAGTTAGCCGCCTGCACCGTTGGTGGGCCATCGAGCAGGAACGGTTCAACTGGTGGCACAGTAGACATAACGTGCGTGTTCTCCCAGAAATGATTAAGTAAAAGATGAGTCAGGCACAATGATGTACCAACCTCGGACGGTGGGGTGGCCCCTTCTCAATACGATCAGATACAAACAGGGGTAGGCCTGACCCCCAGGCTCGTGCTATATGAAACTGTCTCGTGTCCCCCCCGAAAAAAACAGCTCACCCTTCCCCTGCCCAAGGATGTACAGTTCCATTATACCGAGTCCATCAAAAGTCGCACAACACTTCTTGGATATAATTTCTGTTTTGTTTCTGACTCCCTTCTTTTTGTTGTTTTAGTCATGGTGTTTCCAGTGGCTGTTCACAGGAAATGGGCCCAGGCAAAAACTACTCCAACGTCATACCTGGTGCTCCGTGGCCGCAGGCAAACAGTTTCCACACCGCCGTAATGAGGCAACGCGCGGCTAGGCCGCAGGATAGCATCATGCAGGCAAGTGGGTGAAACCCAGTTCGACGGCAGTCCCACCAGGTCCAACGCCGCACACAGCGCTCTGCGGCCGCCTCGCCCCTGCAGCAGATGAAGAGCAGCAGCTTCAGGCAGAATGCAGATCACGGACCAGGATCACTTCCATGGAACGCAGGTACCGGGGGGAGTAGGTGCAGCACTCGAGGCAATCCTACCTCCGTCGCCAGTATTCAATTGTGCAGCATTAAAGACTAAAGCATGGGGGCATTGGAAATAAAGCCAGGATATACTAATAACTAACACAAACAAACGCTAGGATTGCTTGTGTGGTCACTGAGGCCCGGTTCCCACTACGGCCACTCCCACTTCTGACCACTACCACCTGGGAGAAGGGTGGTGGCCAAACATAACAGCTCCCTAGTGGTGGAAGATGGTATTCTGGGTTCCCACAGTCTTTGAGCCCTCGCCCCCACAGTCCCGGGAGATTGCGTTTGCAGAATATGAGAACCTTCTCGTTGAAGACCCAAGGACAAGGAGCAAGGCCTGTTGAATTAGCATGCCAGGTGAGCGTTGTAGGGTAAGGGAAATCCTTTAAAGAGAATAATTTTCTCTCTGAATTTCCCTTCTCTTTTTGAAACTCGGGAGCAGCAACATTGTCGTGTCACCAGGGTGTGGTGAATGATAGTGCGTGCCCCGGAAGATAGATGACACGGCACAGGAGATTATTTATACGTCCCTTTATTCTCAGAGGGAGACACGCATCCATACATTATGCTCTCCCCCACGTCCTGCCCCGCCTCTCACGATCCCATGAGGCACAGCACAGGTCACGTGGGTGTAGAGCACTAGACTGCAACACCACATATCTCCCCCCTTTAATAACATGCATAAGAACAATTGTCCCAACTACATGAACTGCTCATCGGTGGGTTGTGCGTGAGCACTGTTTGCGCATAGTCTCTGTGTGGTGACCCCTCTCTGGAGAAGTCCCGGGTATCTGCGTTGTCAGCTCCGGGTGAAGATGGTATTGGCCCCTTGGAGCTCTATGTGGTAAAGTTATTGTATCTTCTTGGTCGCACCACTCTTCTACCTGTGCGGGTGTGTGTGTAGGAAGCCTGCTCCTCATGTGATTCTCTTTCCTGGCAGTTGTCGTGTGAGGTGGATGCCCCTTGCCTTATCTCTGGTGTGTCCGCGTGATCGGGCATTTTGGGGAGGTGTGTGTTGTGCTGGGGCGGCGTTGTTTCTTTCTCCGGCGGATTCGGTGCTGCCCCTGTCCCCCTTTCCAGACCGCCAGACTCAGAACTGTTGGTAGCAACGTCGTCGTCCAGATGCATCGTCATCTCTTGAGAGCATGTCATGGAGGAGGATCCATTGGCTTGCCACTGTAGGACCTTGTTGCACTTCGCCATTCTGCTGTGTGACCACAGTTTGCCATCGCTTAGTAGTGCTGAGCGGGAGTACAGTTCTTGGACTTGAAGGGGTGGGCTGAATTTGCTGTCACCTTTCTTGCCGAAGAGGCCCAGTTTCACTCTTACCCAGTCCCCTCGGGCTAAGGAGACCGCTCGTACTCCATAAGACTTGTCGTAGTTGTCCTTATATATCTTTTGGTCTTACTGTATGTTGCTTCTCACCACTGCAGGTGACCAGCGGCTTTGAAGTTTCAAGTCCATCCACGCCAGGTTGTCCCTTGTGAACGGCTCCCTGCCATGCAGGATCCGGAACGGGCTGTACGCAGGGTAGGAGGGTAGGAGTGATGCGATAGGCCCACACGGTGTTTCTGATTTCTGTCTCCCAGTTCTTGCCCGCGCCGATGGCTGCCTCGACTGAGCCCATGAGGACTTGGTTGAACCGTTCTGCTTGGCCATTGCCAGCAGGATGATACACTGGCTTGTGTTTGTTCTGGATGTCATTTCTCTGGAGGAATGCTGTCCACTTTTCCGAGGTAAACTGGGGGCCATTGTCGCTGGTGAGGACTCTTGGAAAACCTTCCCTCAAGAATGTGTTTGTCAAGAATGTGATGACGGCATCGGTGTCCACCATTTTCGCGGATCTCCACTTCCGGCCACTTGGAGTATCTGTCGACGAGGACGATCACGTATTTGGGTACTCCCCACGAGTCCAGAATGGGGCCCAGGATGTTCACTGACATTTCTTCCCATGGGTTTGTGGGCATTTTGAATTCCCCCATTGGGGGTCTCAGCATTGTGTGTGCTTTGTCGGCGTTAGCGCAGTGTTGGCAGGCTCGCACAAATCTTTCCACCGAGTTGTCCACTGCCGGCCACCAGTAAAACTATGTCACTCTTAGTTTGGATTTGACGATGCCTAGATGGCCTTCATGCAGTATGGTGAGGAGGTGGTCCAGTATATCCATTGGGGGAATGAATTTGTCAACTCTGAGGAGGAACGCGGCATCGTCGCTGAGGGATAACTCCTTGCGCACCTCCCAGTACTTCCTGAGGTTGCCCTTCAAGTGTTTCTTCTCGGGCCAGCCCTGAGTGATGAAGGTCTTCACTTTGGAGAGATCCGGGTTCCGTTCGTAGGCCGTCTTCCAATCTTGCGCCCCTATGATGCACTCCTGATCTGCTGTGAGCGCCACTTGGTATTCATCCCAACGGTCCGAGAGTGGGGCGTCCTCCATTGCAGCCGACCGCTGAGAAAGTCGGCTACTTTGCGCATGTGGCCTGGCAGGAATTCCACGTTGTAGACGAAATCCAGTAGCCGGAGTGTCATTTTAGCTATGAGCGGGGTGGCTTTGGCATTCCCACTGGACGTGAGTACTTTGATTAGCGGCTTGTGGTCTGTGCAGAGCGTGAACTTGGAGCCCCAGAGGTATTGACAGAATTTCTCCATGGCCCAGATGGCAGCCAGCATCTCTTTTTCTATGACGCTAAACTTCTCTTCTTTGTGAGCGAGGGAGCGGGATGCGAAACCGATGGTGACTTCCGTGCCGTCCTTGGCGCGTTGCGACAGGACTGCTCCCGATCCCTTCTTGCTGGCGTCAGTTGTCAGGATGCTGGGGGCGGAGCTGTCGAACCCTTGAATTGGAATGGCTTCGCAGATGTCTTTTTTGATAGTCTCGAATTCTGCATTTGATTCCGCCGACCAGTGGAACGTGGACTTGTCCTTCAGCAGCTGGCTTAAGTTGTGGGTCTTTGTTGCAAAGTTCTTGACGAATTTGCTGCAGAATTCCGCCAACCCGAGGAATGATCGTACTTTGTCCTTAGTGCTTGGTTTGGATGCCGATCTGATGGCTTCAACGTTGGCCTTCTTCGGGGAAATCCCATTTTCGCCGATTTCGTGCCCGAGGTATGTGACCTTGTGCAGGCTGAATCTGCACTTTTCCAGTTCAGCGGTGAGGCCATTGGTGGAAAGGGATTGCAGGACTGTTCTTAGTGTCTCATTGTGTTCTGGCTTGGTTCTCCCCATTACTAGGATGTCATCCTGGAAGTATAGGACATCGCGGCAGTCTTATACATTATTTTTTGGAATACTGATGCTGCGGACGCCAGTCCGAAGAGCAGGCGCCGGAATCGGTAGCAGCCGAATGGGGTGATGAACGAGGTCAGCTTTCTAGATGATGGGTGGAGTAGGCTCTCGTGGTATGTGGCGGTAAGATCTATGGTCGAAAATCACTTGATCCCGCTCGTTTGAGCTAGCATGTCGTTGATGCGTGGCAACGGGAACTTGTCGACTAGTATGTTTTTGTTTAGTTCTCGAAAGTCAATGCACAGACGCACTTTTCCATTTGGTTTACGTGCCACTACCAAGGGCACCAGCCACTCGGCGCTTTCTATTGGTTCAATGACTCTGTTATCCTCCAGGCATTGTAATTCAAGTTGCACGGTGTGAGAAGTTGGCCTGGCATATGCTGGTCACTAGTTAAAGTGGCCACCTTGCACCAGTCCAATTGGACTCTTATGGTAGATAGGTTTAAGACAACCTTTTAAAGAAAGCTATCCTAGTGGTAGCTGTGGAGAGCAGCCTTCAGGCTAAGTCTCAGAGGAATGTAAAGCAGCTTGTTTTACCTTATAATCTCTTGAATTACCAAATGAAAGGACACCACATAGGTATATATATAAAATATATATGTATTTATTTCTAGACACACTCTACTAATCTCTTTATGAGATTAGAAGTCAGGAACATATGCACAAATCAATGTTTCACAACAAATTATGCACTTATATGGCTGGGGCCCTCGGGCGTACCAGACCATATACTAAAAAAGAGGTTTAGGAATGTCGACTTGCAAGGGGACAATGCCTAGGGCCTTTAGAATCGCTGGGGCCTCACTAATCCACCCAAGGCAGTTAAGTAAAGGACCCACGGGAGACGCGTGCAGTGTGAGAACACAGCCGCGGGTTCCCTATTGATTTCAATGGAGCAAGTCGTGGTTGGATTTTTAAAGTTTTAGGGTACTTCGGAAGAGTCTGCAAGCAAGCCACTTACAAGGTAAGTACTTCGAGGGCCAACCCACACAGGAGCACCGGAGTGCACGAGTTACCTCACCCAGGGAAGCCGGGTGCATAGGTGTCTTTTGGTGTCGGGTCGCGGCGTCGTTTTCAATGAAAGCCGAAGAACATTTGCTGCTTGTGAAGACTGGAGAAGTGTCCGGTGGAATCCAAGGCTGCATTCAGAAGAAGGAAGACCTGAAAGCAGAAGGGACAGTGTTCACAGTCACTTGCCAGTGACCCGGGGCCAGGAAGATGGATGCCCACGGTAGTCGGGTGATTTCAGGTGATCCACAGGTGTCTTGAGTCTTCAGCCACGAGGTCCAGGAGGCGTCAATGACAACCAGGAGCTGGATTCGGAGCGTCCCACAAAGTCTGCAGCTTACTGAGGTGTCGGCAACCGGATTGGAACCAACAAGCCTTCGTAACAGCAAGACTCGTGGAATGTGAAGAAAGTCAGCGGTGCAGACCAGCAAGGTCTGAGGGACTCACCCAGCGAGGGTAAGTCAGGGCAGGCCTGGAGCAACCAGGGGAGCCCTTTGGTTTGATGAAGAAGTCTTCAGGGGATCCACAAGCCAGCCGGCAAGGGATCGCAAAGACGCCTCGGGACGAGGTAGGCCTATGATTTTCGAAGGAAATCCTGCTGGAGGCTTGGACCACATGTGGTCCAATGCACAAGTTCGTAGAACGTCGTGAAGGGGTTGCACTCGACAATAGTGCACAGTACCCGGGTATTGCTGTTCCTCGTCACTCGTGAGGTCCACTCGCCTCACGTTTGCTGGGGACTCACAATGGCCGTCGGGAAGTCAGGAAATCTACTTCTGGGGCTGCAGGGACTTTGGACTCCGGCGGGAGCGGGAACGTTTGCGACCGTTGATTCAAAGTTTTGGTGCCTGCCAAGCAGGGGTGTCACTCCTTGACTCCAAGGGAGATTCTTCAGTCTTCCAAAGGTAGTGGAACATCGAAGGTCCAGGATTCTTCTTGTAGAGTGTCGTCCAGGGTTATCTAGTTTGCAATGGCAAGGATTCCCTATTTTATACTAAAGGAAAGGGAGGGACTAGCTCTATGACCACTCCAGTTTCGCGCCAGAGCAGGGGCAGGTAGCCCCTGAACCGGTTTGAGCTGGCATATGCACAGAGGAGCTTACTGCTCCACCAGTGCAGGACTTCAAAGCACTCTAGGAGTGCACCCACCCAGCCCCAATACACTAAATCCTGTCTGGAAGGTGGTGACCCCTCCCTGTGACAGGATGCCTATTGTTGGGCCTCCTCCACTGTGAGTTTCGGTCAGCAGCAGGAGGGCAGCCCAGTGTCTGTGCTGGTGGCATCCATTTTGTGATGCCAGGGCTCTTTCAGATTTCTACCGTGTTTCCACAGTAGGTACATGTCTACCCCTCTAGAAGGGTGGGATCATACTCCCACACCAGCTACTGGTGTGGGGGTATGATTCCATGGCGTTTGACACCAAACACGACATGTTTTGATGCAGCCATCCCAAAGTTAGCATTTACCGCTAGGTTATAATGCACTTAAGAGTATATGGTTTAACCGCATCCACAAACAGCCACAGAGAATAGACTCTGCCAGCTGCAGAGGGGCCCTGCTCATGCAGAGGCACCCCCTCACATGTAAACCAAGCACCCAGCCCTCAGGATTGATAGGGCCTGCCTTAAGGGTGACTGATAGGCTTATATGTGTGTGTAAGGTGAGATATAGGGAACCTATATCTCAGTGAGGAGTGCTAACACTACCTCACCCAGGCTGCAGTAGCAGGCCTGTGGTGTCAGATTTAGTCTGCTTCCCAGGGGTGGCATAATACATGCTTCCACCCCTGGTAGGCCTGTGAAGTACCTATGCCCTTGGTACCTAAGATACCATATACTAGGGGCTCATAAGCTACCACAGTATCCAATCACTAGTGCATCTAATATGCACTCCAAGTTGTTTAGAGAGAACAGAGAGACTGGGGCCCTGATTAGCAGGGACCCAGCCAGACTATAGCCAGAAACCAGTGTAAACATCAGAAAAAAGTGGGGGCAACATAAGTGCAGATCCTACTCTCCTACACACAGCTTCCCTGCAGTTGAAGGGGATGTTCCGCACCTTGTGACTGATGGGGACCCCCCGTCTTTAAGCTGGATTTTATGAGTGAACTTAGACAATTGTCCAATGGTACCGCCGAAGACGTTGGGGAACTCTTCGTGAAGATTGTCCACGTTGGGGTGGGGCTTTCGTTTGTCATCAGTACTTGCGTTTTTCCGCCGGGATTGAGCTGGATGCCCAGCGCTCCTTCGTTGATCCACCCTAGGACCGAGGGTCCTGTTTCTGCTACATACAACTTGCCTGTGGTCTCCCACCCCTTGAACTCGAAGTGGAGACGTCGGAATCCTACCATGGGAATCCTTTCACCTGTGAAGGTGACCGGATGTACATCCGTAGGGTGTAGGTGACGCCCTAGTGTGCTAGCAAACTCCTTGTCCCATATGTCCCTTTTTATTAATGGAAATGGGGACCCTGAGTCTGCCACCATGGATATCTGGATCCCTCCTATGGACATGAGGAAGGACGGTTTCTTCCTGGAGGTGCTGTCGACACCTAACACCTTCTTCTCCTTCTTTCGCGTCGGGCTCCGAGTCGTACATGACACACTTAACTGCGTCGCTGCGGGGTCTCAGCCTGCAGACTTTGCCGAAGTGTCCTGTCACGCCGCAAAAGGAGCACTTGACGTTGGAGAGTTCAGCCTTTTTGACAATCGCGATGATTTTGTGGAGGGGAGCCTCCCCACTTACCCACAACTTCTCCTGCATGCTGGTGTTGACCATGTGCACTATTATTTGGTCCCGTATCAGGTCGTCGTGCAGGTGCCCGAACTTGGAGTTTATAGCCAGTTTCTTGAGTGCTGCGACGTAGTCTTCCACCGTCTCCGTGTCGCTTTGTTTGCGTTGAAAGAAATTGTATCTATTTATGGCTATGCAAATGACCGGTTGGTAATGATCGTCTAAGTCGTCAAGCGCGTGCTGGAATACGTCTTCATCTGTGGCTGCTCTTGGCTTCTTGACCATGTTCTCATACACTCGTAGACCCTCCGGTCCGAGATTGTGAAGGAGTATCTTCTTACTGCGTTTGCTAGAGAACGCTTCTTCACCTTCGTCTTCTAGGACAGATAGGTAGTTCAGAAAATACCCCTTCCAGTCTGCCCACTTCATGGCAGGTTCACCTGGCTTAGGGAGGAACGGCACGGGGTTGATCAATGAGAAGGTCTGGGCGCACATCTTGCAGGACGGAAGTGTATCTGCTTGGGAGGGTTGTCGGTGAGGTGCACGGCTGACGGCTGTGGCTGAGGTGGCGGGACCTGCAGGTGCACCTGGTGAGGCTCACTCGGGCAGTTTTGGGCAGCTGTGTGGAAGTACCGCTGGCAGCGTTGGGGGCGCCTGGGCTGCGTCCTCTTCAGTAAGCAAATGAGTGAGATGAAGCTGCTTGGCCCAATTGTGGTGAGCGTAGCACTGTGAAGCCGGTTGTTGTGCACACTGAATGCAAGATGGGCGAGAGGAAGCTGCTTGGCCTGATTGCAGGGGTAGTGGCACTGTGGAGCAGGTTGCTTTGCCCGTGGTGAGGACAGGTGGCTGGGAGGCGGTAGACGTGCCTATGATCAGAGGCACTGCATCAGTGTAAGGCCTGATGCACGCTGTGGCGGTAGAGCGTTGCTGGAGCACATGTGCTGTGCGCGGGCTTGGTGAGTGCAGGTTAGTCACTCCAAGAATTTTTAGTTTTTTTTGTTTTTGCTGTGGCAGATCGGGCATGTGGATGGTGGCAGGCTCCTGATAACGCGGGGCCTCACTCGCGCCGTGCGCGTACCTTAATGTTGCGGTAGTGCTGCCGCAGGGCGGATGCCCGTTGTATGCCGCCCTCTCTCTCAGACTGGATGCTGCGCCGCGGGCCGTGAAGAGCGCGGCACTGGGCTCGGCGGGGTCCTTGGTAGCTCGTCACCAGTCTGTGGTGAATGATAGTACGTGCCCCGGAGGATAGATGACACAGCACATGAGATTATTTATAAGTCCTTTTATTCTCAGAGGGAGACACGGGTCCATACATTATGCTCTCCCCCACGTCCTACCCCGCCTCTCACGATCCCATGAGGCACAGCGCAGGTCACGTGTGTGTAGAGCACTAGACTGCAACACCACACAGGGCTTTAAGTGAAAGCTTTTTCATTATTATATACACGCCATAGTTGCTGCTTATTTATCTTATGCAACTAACAACCATTGACAAAGCCTATAAGTCCTGACTTGTAGGTATGATGTTACTTGTTGTATCATATATCTGGATGCAATGACAGAAACAGCAAAATACAAGGCGGGTGGCACACTATGCTAAGCACAGACTTTTAGCTTACGTGTTTGTAAGCCACACCCTTAATTACATTGGCCACGCCCCTTTGAGAGACTCCCCCAGTTTTTTCATCTCACTTAAAGCCCTGCGCATACACCAGAGTGTCGATGCGGGTCGTTCACATGCCTGGACTTGAGGAAATCGCTGCGATGACGAGTGATGATCAATACAAGTGAATTCTTGGTGGTGCTGGTGACAGACATGTCACTGGGTGCATGCTTACCTCAGAGGCTGTACATTGCCCAGCACTGGGAAGACAGTAGAAGCGGGCACAGTACTGCGTTGGAAGTGGCAGGGGGATGCAGCGAATGAATGGTGTTCGGTGAGCTTGAGTTGGGAATGTAAGAAGTGTGGAGGACAGCATAGACATTGTGGCGAGATAAGGGAGACCTGGGATAGCTGAGCGGCTGCAGCAAGGTGTGCGGTGGGGACAGGGAGACGTTTCTAGAGTATTTTCGGACCTTATTCGGGCTCAGGGCGAGATCTACCTATAGGATTTTAGGAGAGGGTGCAGAGATATGTGTCTGAGGGCCTGGCTCGGGCTGTAGGCCCCCGAGCACTGGCCCGACACTGGCACATTCAAGGGGGCAGTACACCTCACTCCGGGTTTCTATGGCAACAACCGAGTAGCTGCATCATCTGCAGCAGCATTTAATTGGCTCCTCGCTACATGATGGTGACCAGACCGTGAGCAGCCTCCGCCGGGTGCTTCAGAAGCCTTAGCCGCCGGGGTGGCCGTGCGAACGGAGTCTAGCGGTGATGGGCAGAGCGGGCCAGGAGGGTGGCCCGGAACAGGTGCAGGGCAGGAGGCACAGTGTCCAAAAAGTAAGGTGGACCTCTGCCTCCTGCGGTTTTCAGGGGACTGGAAGGCACAGGGAATGAAAAATAAAACACGGAGGGCATTGGGCAGGAGCCAGGGAATTGGGTGACTGGTACTGAGCCGCCGGCGGGGTGGCTGGAAAGCTAATACTGGGCAGGAGGGTGTAGGGGCACAAAACATCAGTCCAGATAGGAGGCAGGGAAAAGGGGCAGGGAAACTGATACTGGCAGAAGGTATGGGGACTCTGGAACGGGCACTGAGCTGGACGAAGGGGAACAGACATCGGAGAGGGACATGACTAGTGATTTGGAAGGGCAGGGCGGAATGCAAGTCACAGCAGTCCTTGTGGCGTAGCCCCCCCCCCCCCCCTTTTCAGGGTCCCCCAAATCCGTTAGGGGGGCATTCCGCCCAAAGGCTAGTGAATATCTGTGAGATGCAGCGGACTCGGGGGGGGCCCACATCCTACGTCACGCCACTGGGAGGACAAATGGTACGTGGTAGTTGCATGGGAACCGGCATTGTACAAGGTAACGGAACTGAAAATGGACAGGGTGTGATGGAGTGGACACTGAACTTGTGGCAGGGGCGGATACTGGCAGGAGGCAGGTAAACGGGCACAGGGAGGCGAGGGGCAGGAGGACCTGCAATGGGGAAGAGGCAGATGCACGAGCACGGGGGGGGGGAGGGGGGGCAAGAGGATGGACACGGACTGGACAGACGACAGGAGGGTTAGAGGCACTTGAGGGGGGGAGGGGCAGGCTGAACCAGGCCCGCATCTAGGATTCCTCCTGTGGCAGTGCGATGAATTAGGATGGGTGGGGCACGAAGATGAATGGGCCGTGGTCTTAAACAAGAGATCTGCTGTTATAGGTTCCGACATCTAGGCACATTTGACATTTTAACATAAATTACCACCGGCCACCACACTACATATTTCGCTTCCCTGCTGCGGGTCCAGGACGTTAAGATGCCGATGGACTGCAGCAGTCTCCTGGTCTCGTGCAGCAGCAGAAGCGTCTCGGATGCCACGCGTGGCCCCTTAGCAGGTTTTTTAAAAAAAATAAAACATTGTCAGCTTTGCTCTTTGCAAAGAGTTAAAGTTTAAAAACATGGTGCAATAATCCCTGTAACTATTTACACACTCCTACCCAATACACTTCACCATTATTTATCCTTTCTACAGACACATTTACTGAAAAAACACAGTTAAACACCGAGTTATGGATCGGTCCAATGCAGAAAACCACTGAACCCCACAAGCTGTGGTTACCAATGCAATACAACACAGACCACAACTCACATTGTCCGTCATGCTCAAAACAGCAATTTCCCAACAGAACAGAAAGAAAGGGCAACAGTATGGTGGGCAGCGCAAGCTATGGCGTGTGTTGTGGGCGTTGGTAATAATAAGTGGCGAATATCAGTAGTTTTAGCATTTGAGTCAGAACCATAAAACACTTTTTAGACTTTTTTCGGTGAAATATATTTATTTTATGGCGCCAGCGCAATAGTAAACAAATCTATAATTCACAGTTCACAAGGGCCCATGAAGCATGGAAAATAATTCACAGTTGCGCAGGAGAACGGATGTTACGCATGAGGTAGGGGATGGTGAAAGAAAGCTCTCTCTCTCTCTGGGTCTCCTTGTATGCAGGACCAGCTTTTGGCACAGGTGAGCTGGGCCTGGAGGCCAGTTTTCCGAGGGGCGTAAGGAGGTAATGCAGACAGCAGAGCCCCCTGTCACCTGGCTCCAGTGCTGGAGACGATGTTTTAGCCTCCCTTCAGCCTGATTTCTTGCCCTCCCATCTCCTCTCACCCCTTGCTGCCACAGGTGCTACCCTGGCAAAGAGGAGAGACGTTGGCCTAACAGCTAGGGCGCTCAACCTCGGACCTGGGGAACTGGGTTCGAGTCTCGGTAATGACGCTGAACATCCTGTGATTCTGGGCAAATCACTTAATCTCGCCGTGCCTAACACAAAAATGAATGCGTGTCCTCATGTAACGTAACTGGTACCATGTAAAGCGCTCTGATACCTGATTGGATTCGGGTCAAGTTCGCGCTATATAAAACTCTGCGAAAAAAGGCCTACTCTGCCTGTATGCAATGTCACCCTTCTTACTTTCTTCAACCTTACCTTTCACCCTCTGACCCTCCTCTGTCGCCTCCGGTGTATGGTTGGCCCTCTTCGCCTCGTGCATCATGCCCCATCCCTCTCCCCACACTCGAGTTCTAGGTCACTCCTGCAGTGGCACCCCGCCAGCACTTGGCACGTGTCTCGTTCTGACCTTGTCAACGGGAAGGAAAATTGATTCCACTGGTCGATCTCACAATATGTGTTACAGCCTTCGCCTGGAAGATTTCAACTGTTGAGGTGTTTCAGTCATTGCCTGTCTGCCATCTTCTGGGTCAATGCAAACCCAACCAACACTCCTATTATCTCCTCTTCTGTCTTCCTCGTCACAGTCGTTATATGTGAGGCTTTGCCTCGACCTACAGACACTCTTGCTCTCCTTAAAACATTCTAAAAAAGATTATATCTAATGTCACTCCCTTTCAGTAAACTCCACCCAACATACGTAAAAAGTGTCTGTAGGTTGAGGCAGAGCCTCACATATAACAATTGTGACGATGAAGATGGGAAAGGAGGTAATAGAGGGTTTTAGACTTTTGAGAACCATCTCCATTTCTAGACCTTGAGTACACCCCTTTTCTCCTCCATGTGATACAATGTATACTGCTGCGCAGTGCATGAGTGGTGACTCTAGACTGGTTGTCTGTATGCCTGGGTAGGGTACAGTGCAGGGTCAGAGCAGTGCTGTGTAGTGTGTGCACGGTGAGTGCATGTAGTGGGTGCTATGTATTCCTGCGAGGAGTACATTACATGATAGATGTAGTGCTGTGCATTGCATGTATGTACTAGGTGCCTGTGTCCCTGCAAGAAGTACTATATTTGAAGGGTGCAGTGTTGTGCAGCGTGCGCATGATGAATGGGTATGCTAGAAGTGTGTGTGCATGCAAGTGACACATTACTGAAAGGCTATAGTACCGAGTAGTGTGCACAGAGTGAATGTGTATGCTGAATGGATGTGTACCTAGGTGGCACAGTACATGGAGGTAACAGTGCTGGACAGTGCGTGTGCTGTGTACATTCACTGAGTGCAAGTGGGCTTGTCATAATAGCACATTACATGGAGGACCCTGGGTTCCATTTAGGGAAGCCCAGGCCTGCTTGGTGAAGATATGAGATGGTAAAGGAATCCATGTTCCCCACCTTTTCTCAAACTTGGGTAAAGTATGACTGATAACCGCTGTCAACATTTCCATTCCTAATAAATCCCAGAGTTTGTGCAGCCAGTCTGTGTGAGTTGGGATAGTATCAGTGGCCCATTTTGATAACAGGACTTGCTTTGCCTCGCATAGTGCCAAAATAATAGCCTTCCCTTTATTAGAATGTAATGGGTATGTTTGTGTATTGGGCAGTCCCAACAGGATGTAGCTAGGAAAGGGGGGTAGTTCAGTGTCGAACATCTTATCGACGTCCACCAGGACCTCCTTCCAATATCTGTGGAGTTTGGGGCAGTGCCATAGCAAGTGGGTGAGTGTACCTAAATGAGTGCACTGTCACCAACATGTATCATCCTTTCCTTTTTGCTATTGAGCCAGACGAGCTGGAGTATAGTACCAATAATGGACTAGCTTTAAAAGTGTTTCCCTGCCTGAGTCGCTAGTGGCAGAGGTGCGCACGCAGTGCAGAATGTTCGTCCATTCATTGTCGGTAAATCTGCGCTCGCAATCTATCTCACACCTCCTCCTGGCAGGTGTTTGCAAGGGGGTAGTCTGAGTGTTTAAAAAGGAATATATGTCGGACAAGATGCATGAGTCGTCCTTTCTGGTCAAAAGCCAGCGTTCAAACAGGGTCAATTGCCTGCTGGCATGGGGCCAAATAGCGGGAAGAGTCACCCAATGTTGGATTGGCAGGTAATGCCAGTATTTTGAGTCTGGAAGTCCGAAGTCTTGTTGGACTGCTTTGAAGTCCAAATGCCCCTTACATAAAACAAATCACTGATACGTTTACAGATGGCCTCCTGCCAACGTAAGAAGGCCTTCTCCTGCGTGGCCTGCAGAAAATCCGGGTTACCTATAATTGGCATGAGTGGGGAAATCTGTGCAGAGAGCTGCTTAGAAGAGTATACCTTATCCCAAACCCCTATTGTTGCTCTAACCACAGGCGAGATGTAAATGCCCGGTGGGCGGTGCTCGCGCTGGAACCATGGAATTTTCCAGATGTGGATCCTAGCCACCGCCTGGTCTAGGTAACACCAGTGCTTCTCGGTCAGTGAACGCTACCACTACATCATGTAGCGCAGTTGTGCAGCTTGGTAATATCGTGCTAGATTTGGTATGCCCAACCCTCCCTTGGCCATTGGTAGATAAGTCCATTCTTTCGCCATCCAAGCCTGCTTGCAGCTCCATATGAAGGCTTCAAGAGCAGGTGCGGGTGGCACCAGTGGCAGTACCTGCATAAGGTAGAGGATCTTAGGCAATAGAGCCATTTTTACTGCTCCTATGCATCCCAGCCGGGAGATGGGACCCCATGCCAAGACTAAATGAGGGAGCGCACCATCTTTAATAGTTCGGAATAATTATGCGTCACCAAGCCTTCTATGGTAGGGAGTATGTGGATACCCATATACGGAATTCCCCGTGGCCCCCATAGGAAAGGAAAGTCCGTTGCCAGCTTTAGTTGCTCATCATGCAGGATAGTAATGTTGAGTGCTTGGGACTTAGCAGTGTTCACCTTAAAGCCAAAGACCTCACTGAACGCAGTGAGTTCCTCAAGGAGCGGGGACAGCAACTGATGCGGGTTTGTGATGGTCAAAAACACGTCATCTGCATAAAGGGCTTTTTTATGGGGTTGGCCTCCCATCCAGACTCGCTCTATGTGTTGGTGGTTTCAGAAGCGCTCCGCCAAAGGCTCCATATAGAGTACAAATAGAAGTGGCGAGAGCGGACAGCCCTGGCGAGTCCCCCTGGAGATGGGGAATGTCGGGGACTGCACATTGTTCACCCTGACCAGTGCTTTCGGCTCCGCATATCCAGCCCAAATCCCCCGTCGGAATCTGGGGCTGAGTCCCACTGCCTCCAGCACAGCCCGCAAGAATGGCTAATGGACGCGATCAAAGGTCTTTTTGGCGTCGATCAACAGGAATAAAGTCTGCTTTTGGGAATGCTTGGTGTTGTCTCCACAAGTGCGGCCAGGTATAAAGCCGGACTGGTCAGGCTCCATCAGCCCCGGCATGTATCTACCCAATCTGCATGCCAATATCCCTGTGAATATCATGGCATCCACACTGAGAAGGGATATGGGGCGGTAAGACGCACAGTGTAGAGGGTCCTTCCCCGACTTTGGCAATACCGTTATCATCGCCATGCGCATTGATTCTGTTAGTACCCCAGAGTCACTAACAAAGTTGTACAGCCAGGCTGGCACCGGGGACAGCAATGATGCATATTATTTGTAAAAAGCAGCAGTGTATCCATCCTGCCCTGGCACCTTTTCTAGCTTAAGTCTCCCTATCGCATTCAGCACCTCCCGCTCAGTTATATCCTTCTCTAAAGGTGTTGTATTAGGGCCCTGCAGTGGACATTGATGTTGGATAGACTGTTGAGTTCTGAGTCTCTAACCCCACGCCACCTCCCCGAGTAGAATATGACTCGCTATTTCCCATGCAATTAGTTCGCATGCCATTACTACGCGTTTTTTTCTTAGCATTAACCATTACTACGCAAGTTTTTAGTTCGCATACCATTACATTGAAAGTGTTAATGTATGCGAACTAAAAACTTGCCTAGTTAAAAAACAAAAAACAACATCACATACAAATACACTACACTACACATCCAAAAGTTAAAAACACTACCCAAATCCTCAAAAAGTAAACTACCCTACACTACTAAAACACCACTACACTACCCTAAACCCTAAATCACTACCCCCTGCAGGACACTTCATCTAGCCCCAGTCCTGTCCCTACTCCCAAACACTACCCAGCACGACCCCCCAACACTACCCTAAACCCTAAAACACTACCCTACACTACACAAACTCCACAACACTACCCTAAACCCTAAAACACTACCCCCAGCACGACCCTGCCCCTAGCCCTAGTCCTGTCCCTACTCCCAAACACTACCCTGCACGACCCCCGACACTACCCTAAACCACTACCCTACACTACACAAACTCCACAGCACTACCCTAAACCCTAAAACACTACCCCAGCACGACCCTGCCCTAGCCCCAGTCCTGTCCCTACTCCCAAACACTACCCTGCACGACCCCACGACACTACCTAAACCCTAAAACACTACCCTACACTACACTAACACCAGAACACTACCCTAAACCCTAAAACACTACCCCCAGCACAACACTGCCCCTAGCCCCAGTCCTGTCCCTACTCCCAAACACTACCCTGCATGACCCCGACACTACTCTACACTACACAAACACAAGTACACTACCCTGCACGACCCCCGACACTACTCTACACTGCACAAACACAAGTACACAACCCTGCACGACCCTACACAGCCCATACATAACCCAACACAGCCCCTTTTACCTCTCTCTCCTCGTGGTTCCTCTCTTCACCTCCACGATTGGTTCCAATCTTCTCCCCTTTCCTGCTTCCTCCAGCTTCCTCTGTCGTGGGCAGGCAGAATAATGAGTCCCGAGGGCAGGCGTGCACCCCCTCACTGACTTGCGCACGCAGCAGACCCTCTTCCTGAAAATGGACGCCCCCTCACCGACTACACATGCGTTGTAACAACGCATGCTATGCAACAACTTGCGTACTAAAGGCTACAGGTTGTTACATCGCATGCGTTGTAACGCTTGCGTAGTAATGGTACGCGGACTAATGTTCGCGTACTAATAGGTGCTAACGCCCCGAGTAAGCGTTAGACTGCTCAAGGGATGTACTTGAGGCTCAATTTTGAGCTCAATAGTATGGTTAAACCAAGGGACACCGGTGGTAATTGGCTCCGATTATCACAGTCTAAGCCCAGCAACCCCTGCTGGTCTCCTGAAAATGTTCCCTCAATCTATAGCAGTAAATGTGAAGTCTGATCTATTGGCTGGTCAGAGGCTCCTTTATTTCATGTCATTGATGGGCCTATGTTTGTATCCAAGCCTAGCCCTTATGTCAAAATAATAGATGGATGGTGCTCAAGACCTTGAAATTGGTCATCCCCCACAGTCCCAGAAACACTAGCACCATAATTACTCTATCTCTTGAGTGGACGTATCTATCGCCACATATGTTCTTCCTCTGCATATGACTCTTCGTTTTGCCTTAATGTTAAACTTACAAAAAGTATTACATATCCTTTTAATGTTATAAGACTAGTGTGTTAGAAGGAAACACATATTGACACACTTTTTTGATTTCTCATGTAATGAATGAAAACTTTCTTGAACGAAAATTTCTTTTGTGATGTAACCAATCAAATAAGTGAAATAAAGAGAACCATTATTTGACGCATAAAATAGTTTGGACTTTATCCAGTATTATTTTTTTTAATTATTCATTTAGTGAAAAGTGCTACACGCTCCAACGGCTTTCTAATTTAGTATTGTTTGGCATTTGCATTTGATTTGGATACCAGGGGCAACAGAATCAAAATAATTCAATACATCAACCGTCGTACTTACTATGCTTTTGCCTCCGCTAACTCTACGGTTCTGAAGCTTTACGTTACTATAATTCAAAATGGATGCAAGTGCAAGGCTGCATAGCATCTTTGAAACTGATGCTGAGACGTTTTATAACATTACATTTCTGTTTAAATCCATATACTCTTCTGTCATCGACTTCCATTTCTTCACTTGTTCAGTAATTTTATTCTTATTCATGACTGACGTGCAAGGTAGATGGATTTTGGGGATATTGTCAAATTAGATCTTTAGGGGGGTTTTGAGCTTCCTCTTTATAATCTATGCTGTAGGAAAGTACCCCTTTTAGACATGGTCACCCCCACTTTTTCCTTGGTATTTGATGCAATTTTGACTGAAGTGCACTGGGTTCATGCTAATCAGGTCCCTAGTGCCAGAGCGTGTTCCCTGAAGCAAAGCAACTGTTCAATTGTACCCCAACTGGCAAGACCTTTAGTACCTCGGTAAGTACATAGCAAATGGTACCCCTGGTACATAGGACATGGGTACTAAAGAGGGTCCCTAAGGGCTGTAGCATGTATTGTGCCACCCTAAGGGACCCACCACTAAACTCATGCAGACTACCATTGCAGGTTGCGTGAAATGATGCAGACAAATGTGAAAACACAACATGACACACACCCTGTCTGTTCACCATTCTGCTGTTCATTGGGTCCACTGATGCAAGCAGTCACCCAGGAAGATGTCACCGTGCTCCAAGAGGTCAGATACGTCCCCCCACCAAATGAGAAGATGCCAGGACCAACCAGAGGCGCGGTGTATCAATACCCGGGGCACCGGACCCCTTGCAGCAATTAAAGCTTCTTTGAGTCCAATCCGAACTCTAGTGACGCAAAGACCGACCAGCTAACGAGGGATTTCAGCACCACAGACGCCAGCATCGAAAGTGGCCCAGCTGTCCAGTTTTGTCCAGTTTTGTCCCTCTTTGCAGGTAGAACTAAGAAACCGTGGGTAACCTTTGATGCACAGGCACCAGCTGCCCAAAACCCTCTGCAACCGGGCCCCCGGCCTGTGTCCATGACAAATGACAGTGCTTTCCAGCTCTCAGGGCCCCCATGGACCGAGCCCCTGCTAGAAGCTCCTGGACTTGTACCCAAGTCCACCTCTGCAGCCTGTTTCAAGGTGACTCCCAATATTTTCCTATGGTGTAGCGCGCAAGACTTCCAACCCGTCAGGCACCTCTGCATCCAGACACTCCAGGGCAGGTAAACTTGAACTGCTTGTGGCACTTTGGACCTTGGCCTCCCTAACACCTTAAGCCCTAAAGGGGACCCCACAGAATCGTTTGCAAATACCTGTATGATATGTTTCTTTCTCCATAGGAAAGTATTACCATGTAAAAATCACATTTTAGTGACATTTTCACTTACCTGCAAAAAATGATAAACTGAAAAGAACTTAACCAATTACGAAACTCTTGGTGCTAAAATAAAAATAAAACGTGCTGTTATTTTTTTTAATTGGTCTTGAGTTTCTTCTTGAGTGTGTGTCTCATTTGTTGACTTTGGGTTTGTGAGAAGGTGGCCTGGTATATGCCGTCCACTAATTAAAGTGGGCACCCTGTACCAGTCCACACAACCCTTATGATGTATGAGGTCAAGGATTACCTTATTGAAGGCTATCCTAGTGGTAGCTATGGAGAGCAGCCTTCAGGCTTAATCTTGAAGGAATGTAAAGCAGCTTGTTTTACCAGAATATCACCTCCTGAATGACTAAATGAAAGGAGAACCACACAGTAGTTATATAAAAATATGTATTTATTAATATAACACTCTGTTCTATCCTCTACACGAGGTAGGAACACAAAACACACAATACTGGATCAATAGAACAGTTGTAAGTAGCACAAAACACAGCGGGCTCCAGGGGGAGGCCGAACCATATACTAAAAAAATGGTATAACAATCACGACTTGAAAAGACAGAGTGCCTAGAGCACGTAGAATCGCTGGGACCACAAGGAACATCCAAGGTAGTGACACAGGGAGCCCACGGAGGACGGATGCAGTGAGGAAACACAACCACGTGCTCCGTACAACTCTATGAGAAAGTCGCGGTTGCAAAATTACAGTTTAAGGACACTTCTAGGAGGACTTCAAGCAAACCCTTTTGAACATAAGAGGTTCTAGAGCCAACCCACCAGTGAGTACCGAGGTACCCGTGTTATCTATCCCGGAGAGCTGGGTGCATAGGGGTCAAGTGGTGTCGGAAACCTCCGTCGTATTCAATGGAGAACTGCAAAGAAGTACGGCTGCCGGGAAGGTGAAGAGTGTCCAGTGGAATCCAAGCCTGGATTCTAGGTTAGAGGAACCTGAAAGCAGAGGGGACAGAGACTTCAGGTGACCAGGGGCTCGGTAGTCGAATGCCCACCCATGTCGGGTGCTTGAGGTGAAAGGAAGGGATGCTTGACTCTGCAGCCATGAGGATCCAGAGATGTCGAGGACAACCAGGATCCGTAAGTGAGCTGTCCCACAAAGGATGTCGAGTGCTGAGTGGTCGGTGTCCGGCTGGAGCACCAATCAAGCTTTGGCAACTGCAACCCACGGAGGAGGACAAACAGGTTACGGTGTGGACCAGCAAGGTCCAGGGGACTCTCCAAGCAACGGAGAGTCAGAGCACTTCTGGAGCAACCACAGAATCCCAAGAACAAACAAGGTGACCCTCGCCAGGACCCACAGGCCAATGGACCAGGAGTCACAAGGAGACCTCAAGCAAATTTGCAAAGTACCAGCCCACGGAGCACTCAGTGCAAGGAGACCGGAGTTCTTCAGTGCAAATACTGCTCGGGGTCAGGACTACAAGGAGTCCAATGCAAAAGCTCGGGAATTGCCAACAAGCATATGCACTTGCAAATGTACGCGATGCACAGGGGTTCGGGTCACGCAGTCCTCACGAGGGATACTGGCCTCAGAATTGCTGAGAGGGCAGATCGACCACAGGGACTTTCGGAAACCCACTTTCTGCGTTGCTAAAAGCTTTGGAATCCTCAGGAGCTTGGGGAGCAGCAAGATGCGTTCAGTAACTCCTTTACTCAGAAGGAAGATTCTTCAGTCGTCCAGCGTCGTGCAGACAGTCAAAGTACTTGGTTTCTTCTTAGCAGAATCTTGTCCAGGTAAAATCTAAAGTCCTGTAGCCAGGTAACCCACTTTCTACCCACGGGAAAGGGTTGGACAGATTCAGGGGACCTTCCTAGGGGATGTGCAGGACAGAGGGGTGGCTGCACACATGTCCTTTGTCCAGTTTCACGCCAGAGCAGGAGCCAATGGCTCCCAGGACTGGTTTGAGCTGGACTATGCACAGGGACACCAAATGTGCCCCCAGTGCAGACTTTCGGGCACTCTCAGAGGGCACCCACCCAGCCCCAAAACACTAAACCTCGTCTGGGAGGTGGTCACACCTCCCTGTGACAGGATGCCGATTGTCATGCCTTCTTCTGCTCGAGGAGAAAGCTGGTACCAGGTAGACCGGTGACCGACGAACCTCGCTTCAGAAGGGTGGAATCATACCTCCCACACCAGTTACTGGTGTGGAGGTATGATTCCAAGGTATTTGACACCAACACAACATGTTTCTACGCAGCGTTTTAAAGTTAGCATTTACCGCGAGGTTATAATGCAACTTAATCTATATGTCTGGCTGCATCACAGACAACCCCGGAGAATGGTCTCCGGGGGCCCTACTCATGCAGGGGCACCCTCTCACGTACAACCAAGCACCCTGCCTTCAGGATTGATAAGGCCTGACATAGGGGTGACTGATAGATTTTTAAGTGTAGTGATATAGATAGATATAGTGAACCTATATCTCAGTAAGTGGTGCAAGCACCATCTTACACAGGTTGCAGTAGCAGACCTGTTGTGTCATTTTGAATGGCCTCTCAGGGGGGGCATAATACATACTTCAGTGCATGGGAGGCCTCTGGGGTACCTATGCCTTGGGTACATGTGTACCATATTCTAGGGACTGATAAGGGTACCCCAGCATCCAACCTGGAGTGTACCTAAAGTACATACATAGCAATTTAAGGGAGAAAGCAGATAGACTGGGGTCCTGGATAGCAGGATCCCAGTCAGACTAGTCCAAAAACAGTGAGACATCAGCAAAAAGTGGGGGTAACCATAAGAAGCAGATACTACTTTCCTACAGTGTTGAACAAATGCATTAACACTACCCTCTGATAAATCGAAGCTGCTCGCCCACACTACCACAAAAGAGAGCGTTTTGGAATATTAATTGAAGCCCTGTAAACCAATAAGGGTCGCATGGACTTTCCACATAGAGTACTTCCTTTTGGTACACTTCATAATTATTATTATTATTATTATTATTATTATTATTATTATTAATAATCTTATAAGGCGCATAGCTAACAAAAAGGTTTCCCAGCGCCACCAAATAGGACAAGTGTAAATACTTTAGTTGTTGTGGACCTACTGATTGAACAGCCAAGCCTTTAGATGTTTTCGAAAATTACTGAGAGCATTTTTTTTCCTAAGAAATAAAGGAAGGGAATTCCACAAGAGAGGACCTAGGTAAGCAAAAGACCGACCACCTAGCCGAGAACGTGAAATCCTAGGTACTACAAACTTTGCTTGAGTAGCGGAGCGAAGGGACCGCGAAGGAAGATACGGGTGGACGATGGCCTGTAAATATTGAGGGGCACTACCAGATTTCACTTTAAACATGTGGTTCAGGGTCTTGAACTTTATACGGCTCTCGACCCTAAGCCAGTGAAGTTCACGGAGAAAGCTGGAAACAGGAGTCATACGTGGAATCTGACATAGCAACCTAGCTGCTGCATTCTGTACAAGTTGAAGCTTGTGCTTCACCTCCTTATTGGCTCCCAAGTATAGGATGTTGCCATAGTCCAATCTTAGATGTTATGAGTGCTTGAATTACTGTTTTTTGCGTGGGACTAGGCAGCATCCAAAGAATCTTCCTGAGCCATTTCAGGATAGTGAAGCAAACCGAAGCTACTTTTACAACTTGCTGCTTCATTGAAAGCTGGTTGTCAATAGTCACACCTAGGTTGCGAACTTGGGTGGCAGGTGTGAGGAGATTCTCCATTTCAAGAGGCCAATGCTGGGGGCCCCAGAGATCTACATTCTTACCCAGAATGAGAACCTTGGTCTTCTCTCCATTAAGCTTCAATGAATTGGTCGCCATCCACTCTGCAATTTTCCTAAGCCCTGTCTGAAGAAAGGATGAGTCCGAAGACCTGTTTGCCGACAGAGAAAAAATTATTTGGGTATCGTCGGCATAGGAAAAAACAGACAACCCTGCTTCATCTGCAATCACAGCTAACGGCTTAACATAAATATTAAATAATAGTGGACTCAGGATAGAGCCCTGAGGAACACCATAGGGGGATAAATGAGTTTTTGACGCTGCCTCAGATGAAAAAACTTGAAAAGTTTGATTGCTCAAAAAATTACTAAGCCATCTGAGTGCTGGGACAGCTATCCCTAACGAACGTAACGCCATCAGTAACACTGGGTGAGACACCGTGTCAAAAGCGGAGCTTAAATCAAGTAGAATCAGCGCCGCAGTCTCCCCAGCGTCCAGATATTCCCTCAATTTCTCAGTAACCCCCAGAAGTGATGTTTCTGTCGAAAAACCTTCCCGAAAGCCTGACTGTGAGGGGTGTAAGAAATTTTGAGTGGCAACAAATTCCGTTAACTGAATATTAATGTGTTTTTCCAAAATTTTGGAATACACTGGAAGCAGGGAGATCGGGCGGAAATTGGAAAGCTGCTCTGGATCAGCATTAGCTTTTTTTAAAAGAGGGAGAACCATCTCATGCTTCCATCAGCAGGTATAATAGACTCACGAATGGAAGCAATCAGTAGCTCCATGATCACGTTTAAGACGGGAGCTTCTAGTAAAAAGGCAGCTTCTTACATTGGTGGATCATGGTGGGGTACAAGACACTGCATTTGCCGATACCCCTTGATCAATAGATGATTCCACAAAGAAACCCCACATTTTTAAAAAATGTTTTCAGTTTTTCCAAATTTGTCTAATCGGAACTGTTAGGACCTTGTGTTAAGTCCCCCAGTCCTTTTGAATTACAGTTTTAAAACAAATACTAGTAGTTAGGCCTTAAAAACTGTTTAGAATTGTGTATACTTTCTGAAAAGTTCCCAACTTCAGTAAAACAAGTCAATCTCATAGGATAGAGTCAAGGATCTCAACCTGATCCCTTACCTGCAACTTAGTTTGAGGCAGATAAAGGACCTCTCTAAGGCTTACAAAATTACAACTGCATCCAGACCAAGCAAAGCCTAACTCCAGGATTTGCTGGCTGAGTTTGATAGAGCCCACACAAATGAAGGACATACTGACAACATTAATGATGATCATGTCAGTGAAGGTAAGCCTGCCAATAGTACTCATGGGGATGACTCCCCTTCCAATACCCCAGAGGAAGAGAATACCAGTAGAAACCTCTTACCTAAAACTGTAACTGTAGGTAGGCCAGCCCCTCCAGGTCCTAAGAAAACGAGAACATCCAGACCAGGAGCTGGAGAGACTAGCCAGAAGAGTAGCCTGGAGGCGAAAATCCTGGCCATAGGGAAAGAAAGGGTGGAGATGGGTCTAGTACCCATGAATGGTGGCAACAACAACAGAAACAGAGATAGGGAGGAGACTCTTGATCTCTAAATCCCCAAAGGGATTGTCCCCAAATATGTTGAGGGTGATGATATCACAAAATTGTTTGTAGTCTTAGAAAGAGCTTGTAAAATGAGAAAGGTCAACCAAAAGTATTGGGGCTCTCTACTCTGGGAGCTTTTATCAGGCAAGTGCAGGGATGGACTACTGACACTTAATGAGGAAGATGCTGAGTTCTATGACCTCATGACGGATAACCCGATTGAGGGCTTTGGGCTCACCACTGAAAAGTATAGAATTAAGTTCAGGGAGACTCACAAAACTGTGAGTTAGTCCTGGGTTGATTTTGTAGACTTTTCAGTCAAATCACTGGGTGGTTGGTTAAAAGGGAGTAAGGTTCAAGATTATGCTGGGCTCCATAATTTACTTATGAAAGAGCGTCTGTTAAGTAACTGCACTTCTGAAAAATTGCATCAATATTTGGTGGACCTAGGTTTGATTTATCCCCAGGAGTTGGGAAAGACGGCTGGCCATTGGGTCAAGATTAGGGTGTCTAAAAAGTCTCATGGTGGGGATGAGTAAAAGAAAGGGGTTGCTAATCCCCCCAAGGGAAAGATGTGGGACAGTCTAAGGAAAAATGTAAAGAGTCTTCCAAAGCCCCTCAATAACCTGTTTAGGAGGGTGGGCCCAGGGATGCTTCACAATCTAAGGGTGGATACCAGGATAAGAACTAGGATCCCATAAAGGCTTGGAATTTCAATTGTAAAGTCGATGGACTACGAACTGCGGGCTCTTCCTTTCCTAAAAAGGCTTCCACTAGTGCACCCCCAGTTACCACTGAGTTGATGAGTGAGTCTCCAGATGGGATCCTCGGTGTGCCCTGACCAGGTCAGAGAGCACACAATCAGGCTACCCTAATCTTAGAGAGTGGGGTAGATGTAGCTGTCCTGGCTGTTTGGGCCAGCAACCTGGAGAAATACAGACAACAGTCACATATCAATGGGGTTAGAGTAGAAGCACTGAGGAATACAGGTGCAAGTGTTACCATGGTGACTGAAAAACTGATATCCCCAGAGTAGTATTTAGCTGGACAAACGTATCCAGTATTCAGTGTTGATAACCATACTAAGGTTCATCTCATGGCTATGGTGTTCTTCGAGTGGGGAGGGGTTACTGGCCAAAAGAAGGCGGTTGTGTCCTTTGTAATTCCTGTTGAATAGGGAATGATCTGTATCACCATGGTCTGAGGTAGAGCTAAGATCCCATGCAGCCATGATGTAAATGCCTGATTGGGTGTGCACAAAAAGCAAAGCACTGTGCAAGGTCCAGGGTTAGAAAGAGTTGTTGGATGGTGGAATATTGGCCCAATCCTCCAAGAGAAAAGGTAATAAGTCTGGGAAACCAACTTCTGAGCAGACCCAAGCACAGGCCCCTTCTCCTCAGGGAGAAGACCTGTCAGCCCCAGAGGGAACTGGGCCCAAGGAACTTGGGTCTTGCCAGGCAGAGCTCCTAGGCCCAGGGGGACCCTATAGGGTAGAGCTGTGCAAGGGACAGAAAACTTGCCACACTCTTGATAGCCTCAAGATTAGTCTCATTCTCTTTTGTGGGGGAGGGGGGAGTAGAGGTTGTGTAGGAAAGTGCTCCTTTTTGACATGTTCACCCCCACTTTTTGCCTGGCATTTGATGCAATTTTGACTGAAATGCACTGGGTTCCTGCTAACCAGGTCCCCAGTGCCAGGGCTCTTTCCCTAAAACAAAGTAACTGTTCAATTGTTCCTCAATTGGCAAGACCTTTAGCACTTCTGTACGTCCCTAATAAATGTTACCCCAGGTACCTAGGGCATTGGTACTAAAGAGGGTCCCTAAGAGATGCAGCATATATTGGGGCCGATTCACAGAACTAACTTAAGACAAAATCCTAAACTTACTACTTTTGGTATTCACAGAAGTTAGGATTTTGACAGACTTAAGACAGACTTAAGACAAACTTAAGACAGACTTAAGACAGACTTAAGATAGACTTAAGACAGACTTGAGACAAACTTAAGACAAAATCCTAACTTAAGTCTGTCTTAAGTCAGTCTTAAGTTTGTCTTAAGTTTGTCTTAAATCTGTCTTAAGTTTGTCTTAAGACAAACTTAAGACAAAATCCTAACCTCTGTGAATACCAAAAGTAGTAAGTTTAGGATTTTGTCTTAAGTTAGTTCTGTGAATCGGGCCCATTGTGCCACCCTAAGGGACGAACCACCAAACTCATGCAAACTGCCATTGCAGGCTGCGTGAAATGGTGAAGACAAATGTGAAAACACAACATGGCACACACCCTGTATGTCATGCCCATAGACACTGCGAGGCCGATACACAGAACTAACTTAAGACAAAATCCTAAACTTACTACTTTTGGTATTTACAGAAGTTAGGATTTTGTCTTAAGTTTTTCTTAAGACAAACTTAAGACAGACTTAAGACAGACTTAAGACAGACTTAAGACAAACTTAAGACAAACTTAAGACAGACTTAAGACAGACTTAAGACAGACTTAAGATAGACTTAAGACAGACTTAAGACAAACTTAAGACAAAATCCTAACTTAAGTCTGTCTTAAGTCAGTCTTAAGTCTGTCTTAAGTTTGTCTTAAGTCTGTCTTAAGTCTGTCTTAAGTTTGTCTTAAGTCTGTCTTAAGTCTGTCTTAAGTTTGTCTTAAGACAAACTTAAGACAAAATCCTAACTTCTGTGAATACCAAAAGTAGTAAGTTTAGGATTTTGTCTTAAGTTAGTTCTGTGAATCGGGCCCTGCATGTATTATATGGAAGTCACCCCTACAGCAGGCCTTATAGCACTAAGGCACAGTGCATTCCATTCCATGCGAGGACATATCTGCATGAGCAGATATGCCGCTGAGCTGTCTAATTCAGTTACTAGATAGTACAAGTGAACAGGTAAGCCATCTTAAGAATATGTACTGGGCACTGGTCTTTACGAGTTCCCCAGCTACATGATGGCTTCACTGAAATCTATGATGTTTGGTATCAAACACCTTAACCTAATAAATCCATGTTGATGACAGTAGTGGATTTATTAAGCTATGTACTCAGACGAGACCTTAGAGCTGCCCCCTGGAAACCTATCAGCCTCTTAGTGTGCTGGCTGACTAGTATCGTCCAGCCTGCCGCAACAGATATGTTTCAGACCTCCTGAAGGTGACAGCCTGTACTCTCAGAGACCACAAATGATGCCTGCTTCGGAGGGAGGTGTTCACACCTCCTCCAGCAGGATGGCTAGTGAACCCACCCACCTGGCTAGTGAATCGGCAGGTGGGTGCCAATGTGCCCCATGATAGAAGGATTCCACCATCTTGATTTTGATGGAATTCGGAACTCTGGGACAGGGTTATGCCCTCTCCCCACAGGAAGTGGTCAGATAGGGGGCTTAGTGACCCCAAGTGTAAGTAGCCCATTGGCTTCTACCCTTCACTCCCCTTAATGCCCCTAAATTCAGTATTTAGGTGGCCCGCTGGCATCAGGAACTTAGATTTGTCTGACTGAAAAAAAGAGGACAAAGAAGACCCGAAGAAGCGAGAACTGCGGACTGCTGGTGGACTATGGCACCAAACCTTGCTTGCCTATCTGTTCCTGTCCCAACAATCGCCAACAATCACGACAACCTGACTCATCCTGTAAGCTGGGCCTCCTCCAAAACCCTTAGAGAGCCTAAGAGAGCCTTCAGCACTTTGCTAAGCCATCAGCATCTCCCTTTAAGTGGAGGAACCACTTCCCTGTAGCCTGCCCACACCGACCAGAACATTCAGTTTACCATTCTTCTGTTCACCGAGTCCACTGATGCGGTAGCCACCCAGGAAGAGGTCACCAGGCTCCAAGAGGTCAGATATATCTCCCCACAAAGTGAGAAGACGCTAGAACCAACCATAGTTGCACTGCATCAATGCCCAGGGTACCAGACCCCTTGCAACAACTAAAGCTTGTTTGAGTCCAATCTGGACTCCAATGCTGCAAAGACCGACCAGCCAATGAGGGATGTCAGCAATGGAGAGGCCAGCACTGAAATGGGGGCCAAGCTGTCCTGTTTTGCCCCCTTTGCAAATCTAACCAAGAACCGTGGGTGCCTTTGAAGCACAGGCACCAGCCGACCAAAACCCATGGCACCTTGTGGAAACCGACAGAAATCGCTGTTAGCATGAGCTGAAGCCGTTTTGGTTGTGACAGCCATTTTAGTTAGCCATGTGTTAGCCATGTGCTTCTTCCGTCTTCACTGTTGCCTGCCCTTGTACTTCGCTTGAGTCATCAACTATAATTAACTTCTTCAGTGCTGAGCCGGAGCCTTGTGCATGCTCAGAAAGGCCTGTAGCTGCCAGAATGCACCTGTCTTAGTTTGTAAATGTCAGGCTGTTTAAACTGATGCAAACAGAAATGTCTCCCCTCCTACTTTGCTGACCAAGACATGTTTGTATGCCCATGTTAGTCAATAACTATTCTTGTATGTGCCAGTACCTCCCCTTGGTCTCATGCTGACAATGCAACTAATGCATATAAAAGACCCCTGGTTTCTGTACTCCTTGTACTTTCTCAACCATTGCCTGAGGGTTCTGTAACGATGTAGACCCACTCATGAGTGATAATAAACTATTGATTTGATATTACAGCTTCCGTGCCAATCTCTATTTTGTTGGTCTAAAGGGCTAAAGGACAAAGAAGGGCGAACTCTTGCACTGGTGGGCCCCTGAAAAGGTTCACTTCCACAAATTGGCACCCAACGTGGGGCTCATCGGAGATGCAGTCGCCCGACGGAGTGGTCTTGATGGAGGTTTGGAATCTCGCTGAGGACGTACGCTGCACGAGGAGACCCGTGTCTTTGCAGACCAAAGTGCTTTTCCGATTTTCCCGATTTAACCCTCCAGGTGGTGACCGGTCCCAGCTGAGATCCCTTTGGCGTTCGTCTTCCAGTGACCATCAGGTCGAATTCAGAACTTGGCAGTTGGAGGCTGGAGACTTTTGTTTGGTAAGGTCGCTATAGTGGCACTCTTGATTTCTGGTGTACTTGGCCAAGATTCTGGGTTGATTTGGGTAATATGTACGTTGCAACATACATAGGCAGGCAATTTGGAGATTTTTCTCAAACTTTTGAATATTTGGAACGGTACTGTATTTGTGATTCGTACCCTTTTGTTATAATATTATATTTGCTATAATATTTGCGACATGCCTGTCTCTAGCACGCTTCGTAGGATGTGTTGTTTTTTTGGAGGTACCAAAATGGATTAAGAACGAAGTCAGCCGGCTCCCCCTGAGGGGACACCGAATAGGAACATGTACATTAAAAACTGTATTTCTTCCATAATGTATAGTGCATTGTGAAATAAATTCACAAAAAGGATCCTGATTTACGATGGCCACTGAATGGGTCATTTGATCTTAGAAAGATTCAGTATGTGGAACAATGTGTGATCAAGCATAAAAGCAGACAAGATATGTTGGACTGTGTACAAATGTGGGAGAAAGAAGCGCATGAGAGAGTGAGAAAAGAGCAAGCTATAACAGATAAAGAACAGCGCAAAAATATCTATATGAAAGCGCTGGAACTGAAAAATAAAAATAATGAAGAAATAAAAGAGAAAGAGGATAGGGAGCGTCGTCTAGAGGTAAATGGCCAATACCCTGTCCGACGCCCCCTTTATCCTGTACTTAATAAACCTCAGGATGATTCAATTTTGTTGGCTCGCTCTCCGCCCCATACACTTTTCCCTCTGCCCCCGAAGACGATTCTGACGATGATAAATCTCTCTCAGGTCAGAAAGGGACAGAAGGTTCACGACAGACTCGCTCTTGGTTGTCCGCTGATCGTGCGGCTACTCTTAGATCCGCTGCTCGAAAAGCAGCTTTCGATACCATCTCTGCTCCAGACCTTATCACAATGGTCCAGCAATGGCTAGAACCAGAGCAGTTACATTTTATGGAGACATTTACTGGGGAAGTGATACATAAGTTTAGGAAGCATTCCGATGAGCTCGAACCTGCTGATATAACATCTGATCATAAACAATTGCATGACGGTCTTTTTCTCCCTTCCCAGGTCGCCGATTTAATTCACAGACTGGTTAAACTACAAACTGATGCATTCCGTTTGCGAGAGGAGAAAAAGACAGCTGGTACAGTTCCAGCTGAACAAACAGTTCAGACCACCGTGTCACATGATGAAGATCCAGGGACAGATAAGGAAAACAGTACTTCTGTAGTTCATGGGAAACCAATGCTTGAAGCTGCGCCTTTATATGTTCCTCCTAGGGGTGCGGGTACAAGTGACAATACAGATTCAACTGATCTGAAGGGATATTTTGTTTACAATTTGGCTTATACTCCTTGGAGTAGAGCGGATGTCATGGCTCTTAAAGCTGCTTTGCCTGACCCGCGGTAAAATCCGGCTGCTTTTTATGAAGAGGTTGAAGGGGCTATTAGTTCTTGCACTATGACTTTGCCTGATATTGACATGTTTTTTGGGCTTATTTTGCCCCCTGATATGTGGCGATCAATTCGGAAAGTAGATGACCGCACAACTTTCGGGATATTTGGGTGGAATTGGAGAGAATAGATGCAGCAAGAGAACCTGCAAAGAAACAGCAACGAGAGATATTAGACCTCTCAAAGGCCATAATAACTACGTTGAAAACTCTTATACCTCCTAAAAAGATAGATTGAACTATGTTAGCGTCTTGTAAACAGAAAGTGGACGAATCAGTTTCTGATTTCTTTACACGTTTTGAGGAGACATTCCATGACTTTAGTGGGCAGTCATTGACTGATGACACAGGCAAGCATCTGTTCGTTGACAAATTTGTCGCAAACATTTTGCCAGAAATAGCTAGCCGCCTAAAGGCCAGTGAGAGCTCATGGACTACGTCTTTCCCTGTCTCCCTTTTGACTATGGCCCAGTATTATGAGTGTCAGGAACTGGAAGCGAAAGGCAAGGAGGATAAAAAGGTTAAGGATTTAAAGACGAAAGTTATGTTGGCTCAAGTCTATGGTCCAGCAGTTAGAGTTGGTGGTAGAGGAGGACGTGCTATGTATCATCCTGTTGCACCCCCTTTCCCTCGAGTAAGTTTGTCTTCTGATCAGTGTGCTTATTGTAAGGTTATTGGACATTGGCGTTTTGAATGCTCTCTTTTGCGAGGTCAGCAGTATCAGCGAGGTAGAGGAAATATGAGAGGTCGTCCTGGGAATTCAGGCAATAGGGGAGGTATGGATAGTCGTCCTAGATTTGAGGCGGTTGCACACAATCCAAATTCTTCTATTCCTTTTCTCAGACGGAATCAATATCAAATGTCTGATTATTCGATGGATGATCCCAAGGATTCTGATTATGCATAGGAATGCCTAGGGTGGGGTAAGGAACCAGTTGAAGTCCCAGTAGATCAGAAGGGTCCCTATGTCGATGCAAACATCTTGGGTTCTACTGATCGCTTTCTGGTCGATACAGGAACTACTAGTAGCGCATTGTCTAAACAATTGGTTCCTAGGTATCCCCTGTCTGGCTTAACGATAACATCGATAGGATCCGATGGGACACCTTCCTTTAGCCCACTGTCACAGCCACTTGCATTTCATGTTGATAAATTCACTGCCACATATCCTTTTCTGCTTTCCCCTAATACACTGGACAATATTGTGGGTTTCGATATGCTCAAACATTTTCGTGCTACAATACGTTGTTCCCCAGAAGGTGTGCGTGTTATTTTGAATGATAACTATCTTATGGTTGAGAAATCTTGTCTCATTAGAGAAGATATTGCTTTGACATCGCTACCTAGTACCTTGTGGGCTACATCAGATACCGATGTGGGACATATGGTTATTCCACCAGTCCATATTCAAGTAAAGGAGGGCGCTTCATTGCCTCGACTGCCTCAATATAAAATATCTCGAGAAGGTGAAGTGGCACTAATATGTATTGTTCAAGATCTGATTAGAGTGGGGGTTGTGGAGGAAGTCCCTTACAATATCTGTAATAGTCCTATCCTTCCCATCTTGAAAAAAGAGGCTGATACTAAAATATACAGGTTTATCATTTACTTACGAGAGGTTAATAAGATTGTAGTGCCCCAATACCCGGTAGTCTCTGACATCACGATACTTCTTACTATGGTTCCTCTGACCGCAACTACATTCAGTGTAATCGACTTGAAGAATGCTTTCTTCTCGATACCTATTCATCCTGACAGACCTTATTTGTTCGGTTTCACTTTGAATAATTGTTCCTTCAGATTTTGTAGAGCTCCACAGGGGTATACAGAGAGTCCTAGCATCTATATCCAGGCATTGAAAAGACAGCTTGATTCTTTTCCCATACCAAAAGGGGTGGCTCTTATTCAATATGTTGATGACATCTTGTTGGCTGCTGATACCCCTGAACAGTGTGAAGAAGTAACATTGTCATTGCTATCATTCCTTGCATCGCACCATCATAAAGTCTCTCTGAAGAAATTGCAATATTGTAGACAGCAGGTTACCTATTTAGGTCACCTCCTGTCTAAGGAGGGACGTGCACTCGCATCAGATCGCATTCTAGCCATTTTAGACACACCTGTGCTCCGTACTCAGAATGATGTTCGTGCACTGATTGGTCTTACTTCCTTTTGTAGGCAGTGGATTCCCAGTTTTTCCTACATTGTTAAACCCTTGTTGGCCCTTTTGACTAAAGACACTCCGATGCCCCTCCCATGGACTACTGAATGTCAGGATGCTTTCCAGCAGTTACGTCAAGTTCTTTGTTCTGCACCAGTATTAGGAACACCAGACTACACTAAGCCCTTCACACTTTATGTACACGAGAGGGACGGTTGCGCACTCTCAGTTTTAGTACAGGCACACAGTGATAAGCAGCGTCCTTGTGCATATTTCCTTAGCTGTCCTTGATCCACTCGCCCGTGCGTTGCCTGGGTGTTTTCGAGCAGTGGCTGCAACAGCTGTGTCCATACATCAAAGTGAGGGAATAGTCTTATCACACAGATTGCTTGTGTTAGTGCCTCATTCAGACGATGCCCGTTTAAATCAGACAAAAACGCAGCACCTAACTAGTGCTCGCTTGACAGGATATGAATTGACACTTTTGGCCCCTCATATCACATTGAAAAGATGTTTGACTTTAAATCCCGCTACATTATTGCCATTTCCAGCTACTCAGCCTCAGTCACAGGAGTCTCATGATTGTTTATTCCTTACTGAGGAACAGACAAAGGGTCGGGTTGACCTACAAGATATGCCAGTTTCTGAAGTTGATGGGGAATTGTGGGTTGACGGGTCTTGCTTGAAGTTGCCTGATGGTATGACATCAGCTGCTTATGCAATTACAACACTTCAGACGTTCGTTGAGACAGCTCGCATCCCACAGAAGTCAGCTCAGGCAGCTGAGTTAATAGCACTGACAAGAGCATGTGAGCTTAGCACAGACCTGTCTGTTAACATCTACACCGATAGCCGATACGCCTTTGGAGTGGCTCACAATTTTGGGCTACTCTGGAAGGAAAGAGGCTTCCTTACATCACACGGGACACAAATAGTGCATGGGGAATTAGTACATAATCTCCTTACTGCCTTGACATACCCTAAGAAAGTAGCGATTGTTAAATGTAGCATGCACAACAAAGTGACTGATAAAATAGGACAGGGCAATACCTTCGCAGATCACACAGCCCATGAGACTGCAATGCAGCTACGTACTACATCCATGTATGTGGTTAAGTCACAGGCTGAATGTTGGCATGAGGCCAGGCAAGAAGTGCTGGACATGCAACGATCTGCCTCTGCTGATGAACTGGACAAATGGTCCAAGGAGGGAACATTGGATTATGAGGGCTGTTGGAGAAATAAAGACATGACCAGGTGGAAACTACCCACAGTCTATTTACACCCCATTATTCATATGGCACATGGGCCGGCACATGTTGGAGCATCCTCCATAGCAAAGTTGCTTACGCAAGTTTGGGATCATCCAGAGATTGCCGGCACGGCTAAAAAGATAGTCCAGTCTTGTCTGATTTGTCTCCAGTATAATCCTGGAAAGGGAACACGAACTCCAACAGGAGGGTTTGCAATACCAACTGCACCTTTTGAGGTTCTGCAAACGGATTATATCCAGCTAGAACGCTGTTATAATCTGAAGTATGTTCTAGTAGTGGTTTGTGCCTTTAGTAAATGGATAGAGGCATACGCTACGAAAGATAATACAGCTCTTACTACAGCAAAGGTGCTCCTAAAGGAGTTTGCCCCCAGATTCGGGGTTTGTCGAGTTTTGTGGAGTGACAACGGACCCCGTTTCATTGGGCAAATTGTTGAGCACCTTATGAAAGGATTGGGAATCAAGCAGAAGTTCCATGCAGCTTTCCATCCACAATCAGCAGGGTTAGTGGAACGATACAATTCTACTCTCAAGTTTAAGTTGGATAAAATACAGGCTTCCACATTTTTGAAATGGCCTGATGCACTGCCCTTGGCATTTCTATCTATTAGATCGGTGCCGCATACACAATCTGTTATGAAAAAACAATGGTTCTGTCGGGAGTGAACAAACAATTACTTTGTCTTATAAATGGATCAAGAGAAACAGAATCGAAAAAATGAGTAAATCAATCATGAAGGAGAATATTCCCTTATTGGAAGGACCACATGAATTAAGAGATCCAGATCACATAAACAAATGACAAATTACAATGAGATCAAATTTGATGGGTGGTATGCTGTTCTTTATATATAAATTGCATCATTTATATTGACACCCATATCTTTTATAGCAAAGCACGGTTGCCAAAGTTGTACAACACAAAGTAAATTCGTGAATCAGTGAAAAAGTGACATGTGTGATAAAGTTGTGCATAATACATACAAAGAAATAAATACAAACAGATTTTAATGTACACGATATAAAAGAGGCCAGTTTTGGAGAAAGGTACAATGACAAGGTTTCAACAAATAAATCAAGTTGTGTATGAAACGGAGTCTTGAACTGGTCCTAGCTATTGTCGTCGACGTTTCAACCCAATGCAAGCGATATTAGTTCATCATACGGGTCTTCATCAGGACTATAACGTTGACATGCACTTTACTTGCTCTTGCAGGTTGCCATGGTTTGTTTTATAGTCCTGATGAAGACCCGTATGATGAACTAATATCGCTTGCATTGGGTTGAAACGTCGACGACAATAGCTAGGACCAGTTCAAGACTCCGTTTCATACACAACTTGATTTATTTGTTGAAACCTTGTCATTGTACCTTTCTCCAAAACTGGCCTCTTTTATATCGTGTACATTAAAATCTGTTTGTATTTATTTCTTTGTATGTATTATGCACAACTTTATCACACATGTCACTTTTTCACTGATTCACGAATTTACTTTGTGTTGTACAACTTTGGCAACCGTGCTTTGCTATAAAAGATATGGGTGTCAATATAAATGATGCAATTTATATATAAAGAACAGCATACCACCCATCAAATTTGATCTCATTGTAATTTGTCATTTGTTTATGTGATCTGGATCTCTTAATTCATGTGGTCCTTCCAATAAGGGAATATTCTCCTTCATGATTGATTTACTCATTTTTTCGATTCTGTTTCTGTTGATCCATTTATAAGACAAAGTAATTGTTTGTTCACTCCCGACAGAACCATTGTTTTTTCATAATATTCATACCCAGGTTCTGAGGGACACAGGGTTACCCCATTGCTTATATAGCATACACAATCTGGGCTCATACCACTTGAGGTGGTTTTCGGAAGGCCAATGAATACTTGGGGGATTCCTAAGCCACGCCCTATACATGATGTACCTTGTGTATTGATGAGTGACCACCTGTCTCAGTTAACTGACAGTTTGTCTTCTATTTATCAACAGATTCGAGAAGCTCTTCCTGACAGGTCGAAGGGTGAGGGCCATGGTCTGCGGCCAGGTGACTTTGTCATGATGAAGTCCTTCCAGAGAACCCCGAGGTGGCACGGCCCTGAGCAGGTGCTCATGGCGATCAGAACTGCAGTCCGAGTGACCAATCGGAAAAACTGGATCCAATCCACCCACTGCAAGAAAGTACTGTCTACCTTGGTGGAAACTGCTGCGCTGAAGGACTATCTCGACATTCTGGACACAGAGAGAGTCCAAGCTACGTCACCTGAAGAACCTGAGGAAGTCTTCCCGGACCATACGATCCCTGGTGCTTCTCAATATCAGTTGCGACCCCGGAAAAGAGACACTTGTTGCCGAAAGAGACTGCTTGAGCCACCGTCCTGGGTTAGTGAAGCCTGAGCTACAAAGGGGGGTACTCCGGTAGGGACACTCGTCACAAACTCAGTGAAGAAACCAACGGCTACCCAGGACTTTAGGGTTCCATCTGCTTTGTTGTTCAACGTCGAGATAAATATGCCTATGGAGAAGACATCAACTGCTGCAAAAGTTTGTGATCAAAAGATTGTGTTTATCATTGGGCTTACTTCCATTGTTATCACAATAACATGGATTGTAGAGGGAGTAACTTCTGCTCAAAATCTGCTGACTGCTACTACTCCTGTCCCTATTAAGCATCACTACTTCACCCTCCCTTATCATGAACAGAAGCATAGACAGTCTTATCTCAACAACACGTTCATTCAAATGTTGCACCACACACATAATGCTACGAGCATTACCAACTGTTGGGTGTGTGGAATGATGCCAGCTCATCAGAAGAAGGGAGGAACGCCTTTTATTCCTCTGCCATTTTCACACAATGGCTCCTGCAGAGCCTGGTTTGCGCTGCTATGGGCTACTCATGTTGCTAACATCACTGACTATGGTGCAGGAAGACTGAACTTTCAGATAAACAGAGCCTGTTACCCTGATGAGGAAGGAGATCCACAGGCCAAAGGAACTGTATGGGAAATGGAGGTGTATCGCCGAGAAAATTCCTCTACACATTATGTTTTCCCAAACACTCGAACTGCCAAGGGTAATGGACCTTCTGTTATAGCTGTTACCAGGGCTCGAGCAGACCTGTATGTGAACAATGTTGGTAATATACCCGTGGGAAAAAGCGACTGTACTCTGGTATTGAATATTACTGGAGTAAATAACAGCAGTTTTACATCATCGAACAATACATTCTTCATATGTGGGAATAAAGGATACTACCATTTACCCATTGGTTGGTCAGGAAATTGCTATGTGTCCTTTTTGCTACGACCTGTGTTTTTGGCACCTACATCCTATCATAAAGAGACTATAAACTGTTTAATGACGTTTCCAAAAACAGATTTAAGAGGACAATAAATCATGATGAGGTAGATCAGACTGACACTGCATTGCAGCAATATGTTGACTTTAATTTGGGATTGTTCTTCTTTGTTGGTGCTGCCTTAAACAGACGGAAAATCAGACGCTTGACACGTGTTGTAGAGGCTGTAACCAATCAGACAGCTATGGCACTTGGAAACATCACAGAAGAGCTGCAAATTGTGAGGATTGTGGCGCTCCAAAATAGAATGGTCCTCAATGTGGTGTTGGCTGATCGTGGTGGCGCATGACGCATCATCGGGAGCAGCTGTTGTGTCTATATCCCTGATCACGCCCCTTCAGTTTTTGGTACAATCTCTAAATTACATAAGATAGCCGCTGAAATTCATTCCGATTCAGGAACATGGACTCTAACTGGCTGGTTATGGACATTGTTTGTTACCTGGGGCTGGAAACTGTTAACAGTTCTATGTAAATTATGTGCGATCCTACTGTCATGCTGCTTATGCATACAATGTGGCCCAATGCTTTGTTCCCTTTGTATCTCTGCTTGTATACCCACAAAACAGAACGTTAAGAATGTGAACGCCCAATATGTATTAGACTAAGAAGTTAGTGATATGATGAAAATTGATGTGCAAGATGTTTTCTTTGTTCCTTCTAAATCATAGAGATGTCTTCAGCTAATGCTAAAGGGTCGTCTGTGGAAACCGACAGAAATCGCTGCTAGCATGAGCTCAAGCCATTTTGGTTGTGGAAGCCATTTTAGTTAGCCATGTGTTAGCCATGTGCTTCTTGCGTCTTCACTGTTGCCTGCCCTGCACTTCGCTTCAGTCATCAACTATAATTAACTTCTTCAGTGCTGAGCCAGAGCCTTGTACATGCTCAGAAAGGCCTGTAGCTGCCAGAATGCACCTGTCTTAGTTTGTAAATGTCAGGCTGTTTTAACTGATAAAACAGAAATGTCTCCCCTCCCACTTTGCTGACCAAGACATGTTTGTATGCCCATGTTAGTCAATAACTATTCTTGTATGTGCCAAGACCCCTTGGTCTCATGCTGACAATGCAACTAATGCATATAAAAGACCCCTGGTTTCTGTACTCCTTGTACTGCCTCATACATTGCCTGAGGGTGCTGTATCGATGCAGTCCCACTCATGAGTGATAATAAACGATTGTTTTGATATTACAGCTTCCGTGCCAATCTCTATTTTGTTGGTCTAAAGGACTAAAGGACAAAGAAGGGCGAACCCTTGCACTGGTGGGCCCCTGAAAAGGTTCACTTCCACAACCTGAGCTCCCCGGCCTGGGTCCACGACAATCAACAGTGCTCCCTGGACCCCTACGAACTGAGCTCCCTGTTGGAAGCTCCTGGACTTGTCCCCAAGTCCTCCTCTGCAGCCTTATTCTAGGTGGCCTCCTCTTCTCCTACAGTGTAGCACACAATGCTACCAACCTATCCAGTACATCTGCACTCGGACACTTCAGGGCAAGTAAACCTGAACTACGGGTGGTACTTTGGACCTTGGCCCCCTAGAACCTTAAGTCCTAAAAGGGACCCTGAGAATTGTCTGCAAATACCTGTATCCAGTATGTTTCTTTCTCCATAGGAAAGTATTACCGCATAAAAATACATTGGAGAGACATTTTTACTTACCTGCAAAAACTGATAAACTGAAAAGTACTTGCCTAATTATGAAGTTCTTGGTGTTAAAATAAATATAAACCTACCTGTTATTTTTCTAAATTGGTCTTGAGTTTCTTCTTGAGTGTGTGTCTCATTTATTGAATCTGTGTGTTCAACAAGTGCATTACCCTCTGATAATCCTAAATTGCTCGCCCACACTACCACAAAAGAGAGCATTTGGGATTATTAATTGAAGCCTTGTAAACCAATAAGGGTCATCTGGACTTTCTACATAGCGTACCTCATTTTGGTACACTACATAACAAGCCATCTTCCTGCATAAACAGTCTATGTTTTCTCCACGTTGCTTAAATATATATTTTTGTCTGCCGTGATCTCTTTTAGCTAGCCCATTTTGCAGTGGCGTAATGAAACTAGAGGGGGTCACCCTGCAATTGCATGCTACCCAGTCCGGAGCTATCAGGCCAGGACCTGCCAGTGCGGGAGAGGGCCTCCCAGGACTTGGGCTTTTGTTACGCCACAAGATTTTCCACTGAATCGTTGTGTTGCTCTTGAAGAATCATCCCAAAGCATTGCTATTTATCAGCTCAAACCACTTCTTATCTTATTTAGTAGTTAATTCATATTAAAACACACTCTTGATCCTGATTTGCATGCAGAAACAAGGTCTTTCTTCTGTCATCACATAGATTATATGCAACCAAAGTACACTGTTTTAACAGCACCGTAGTGCATTTCATATGCTGCCTTATGTGGCTTATTTTACCTTAAGATAGTTGTATCATAGACTTTAACAAGCATTTGCAATGCCATAGGTCTCACATTTGCGAGAGGTTAAGCTACTGGCATTGCAAATTACAATGCCTTTTATTTATGTTTTAAAAACAACACAAATAAAAGCAGTCGTTTACAATGCCCTTAGCTAAAATTCTCGCAAAGGCAAGACCTATTGCATTGCAAATGCTTGTAAAAGCACCACATGCAGCGTTTTACCTTTAACGGCGGCCACACCCCTTTCTTTAGACGATGCTCGTCTGAAGAAAGATGCACAGCCGCAATTAATTTGAAATTGCGGTATTGGGGCGCTTTTACAAAAAAAAAAGCATTTGTTTGTCAAGTTGGCCCTATTTTTAATAAAAATGTAAAAGCGGGCGCCGTGCTGAAACTGCAGCGCAGTGCCCAGAGGCAAAGCGGGCACCCTTACAGGAAATCACTTTGTGCCTGCAATAGGGGAAAATCATTAAAGACAATAGTGCTCACAGACTGTAGATAAAAGAGGACATCTAACAACACAAGTAAAAAGTCCAGTCTTTATGGGAGGTTACAAATGAAGACAAGGAGGTACTACTAAGCCTATGAATGGATCAAAAGCAACCATTTAGAAACAACAGTAACAGGAGCCAATTGAAAAGATGGGCGGGAAATGGGCGGAGCTTCAAGACCATACCTGAATACAGCTTGCCTCACAGAGCAGAGCATGCGCTTCCCAGGCTCGATCTAAAAAACGGAAGTGCTGAGATGGAAGGTACGAATGGGACTTCAGAGTGTGTGGGAAATACAATATCACAGGAATGGCAAAGTGACCAGGAATGGGTAACAGTTATGCCAGACTATTTTGGGATATAACAGAGTTCAGGCCTGACAGGCTCTGGAATGGAGCACAGCGCAGGATTTCTAGGGCGCTCTGGGAGGAAGCAGAGTGCAGCTATGGCAGATTTGTAGAGATGAAAGTCTAGATGTTCTGGGTTCCCTGTATGAATTCCAAAGTGTACTCACTCATGGACATCAGTCCAGAAGGGCTTGATTCATGTCATATGTTCTGTAAAACCACTGACTTTGTAAACGATTCGCATACAGATTTAATTGTAAATGTGACATATGGGGATATCCTGAAAGTCTGGCATGGGACAGCTCTTGCCTCGCTTTAGGCTCCACCAGGCCCCTTAAATCTCATAGGTATGATTGACAATTCTCTCATAACTTGTCTGGGGGATGGACTGGTTTCACTCCAACCAGTCACTCTCATCTCATGTCCTAGAAGGGTCAGCCTCGCGCACCTCACTTGCAGCTTGAACCGGTCTCACACCTCATCTGTGGGCTCAACCATTATTTGTCATCTTGTGTGCAGGTTAGACCGGTCTATGGCACCTCATCTGCAGGATGGGCGGGTCTCTCTCACCTCATCAGTAATATGGATGAGGTGTTTTGACAAATTCGAAGTATTTTTCTGATATAAAGTATGAATGCACCCCTCCTGTCTCCAGACCTCCCGTCACCTTCCCCATATTCTCAATCCTTTACTATACTGTTCTCTGTGTTTCCGAACTCGTCCGTCTTCGCCCTTATTCCCTCTTGTTTACTCTCCCTCGCTCCACACCCCTCCACGCCGCATTCTCTGCGGCCTGCAGTTCAGTGGGAGACACCCAAAGTAGAGTAGGGTGAGCAGGAGGTCACCCCTCCGCGGCTCCCCCTGCCCTGCACATCGGCCGTGCTCTCTTTTATTAACTTTACATCAATCTTGGCCGCTGCGATGGCCGCTTAACTGCTGATGAATCGCCCCTCGCTGACGGAGGGGGCCCAAGGGCCTCGCAGATCAGAGCTCTTGGAGGCCTTGACTGCTCCCCTCTATCTCAGAAGAAGGCGCTGCTGAGTCAGGGACCGTGAGCGTGATTGAGGTGCGGAATTTGCAAAGCTAATGCGGCACCGTCATGTAGTAAACTTCCTCATCTCTCACTATGCCTACCTAAAACATTATCTTAAGGGAAGACCAGCCGGGGCAGAAGAGTGTGCGCAACACCTAGCAAGTGAGGCCAAATGCCACACGTTTTCCAAATTAGGTGACCTTTTGGCAGGGCTTTATGTGGGATGAAAAACTAGGGGGTCTCTCAAAGGGGCGTGGCCAATGTAATTTAGGGCGTGGCTTAAAAACGTATACCAAAAATCTGTGCTCAGCATAGTGTGCCGCCCGACTTGTATTTTGCTGTTTCTGTCATAGCATCCAGATATATAATACAACAAGTAACATCATACCTACAACAAGTCAAGACTTTTGGCCTTGTCAATGGTTGTTAGTGACATATGATTAAGCAGCAACTATGGCTTGTATATAATATTAAAAAAGTTTCGACTTAAAGCCCTGGTGACACCACGACAATGCTGCTGCTCCTGAGTTTAAAAAAAGAAGGGAAATCCAGAGAGAAAACGACTCTCTTTAAAGGATTTTCCTTCCCCTACAACGCTCACCTGGCATGACGTCATGCCGTAACTTCTCCACTAGTAAGAAGTGAGAAGTGCGAGCACGTGCACACAGAGACGTTTTAAGGCATGGGCATAGTGGGCTCTGGCCCACAGCTCCTGCCTTCCTGGGGGCCCCCTGAGAGAGTCTTGCCCTGATGAACTGAATTATTCTGAAACAGATTGTTGTAAATAGCTTTTTCCTTTAATTTATTATTAATGTGGGGAATGTGTGTGAGTCTATTGCAGACATTTTTCAGAAAAATGCTGTATTTATGATTTATGCAGCATGCATAAAAAAAATCCTTTGAGATCAAAACAGGTCCTTACATGGGAGGGGGCACAGAGATTATTTGCAGTAATATTACTGAGCTGCTGCTGTGTTACAATACTGAAAACCACATTACTGGCCCTGAATATTAGATGTAAACATATTTTGAATTTTGACCAGTGTGCTTGTGCACTGTCAGTGACTTGGCCAAAGAGGGCATGAAAGAGCTGCAACTGGATCATAAATTGGAATCTGTTCCTAACAGGGGCCCCTGAAATACAATTGGCCTAGGGCCAACAAAATCTTTAAGAAGTCCCTGCGCGCACATCGATGTGCCTTATGTCACTGCAGTCCAGAAAAACACAGACCGCCGGTGCCAGGGCACAAAACAGAGCCCGACGGAGAACCGTTTTGAGCCCCCCTTTAAAAAACTGCCTGTGCTCAGCACTGGTGAGACCCGGTCCACTTAAAACCCTGCCTTTTGGTCAGAAATGGTTTTATAACCAGTGGCAAATATTACTCAATCGCCTAGGCATACAGAAAAAGTCAGAACGGGTTTAGCATGCAGAAAAGTTTGAAGGAAGATGTGGGATGCTGAAGAGGCACTTTTAGACTTCAATAATCTCCCTTTTCTATAGAATTTAGATGATAACTATGTCTCTGCAAATGATATTTCTGTGCACAACCCAAACAGAGATAGACCACAACATACATTCGCAATCACACACCCCTTTATTGAAAGTCTTTTGCTAATGAAAAATCTGGTGATCTAGTTCAATTAGTTACTAATCAATGCAATATACCTACATATTTTACTGATAAATCTTCAGAAGTTGGGACATTAGGATTAAGATCAAAGCAAAACAAAACAAAAAACAAGCATTTACAATGCAATGGTCTCGGCATTGTTAAAGTTAAAGCTATTGGCATTGCTCATGACATTATTTTTGTTTATGCTTTTGTTTTTAAAACATTTAAAGAAACGGCATTGTTATTTACAATGGCAATAGCTTAATCTCTCTCAAATGCGAGACCTATTGCATTTGCACCCACACACAGAGCCACACACACAAAGCCACCCAAACACACAGAGCCACCCACACAGAGGCACCAACACAGAGCTATTCACATAGAGCAACACACACGCTGCTGCTGTGTCACAGATAATAAAGTGTCATATTTTTTCCCGGCACTATGACTGTTGTGAGAGGAAATTCACCGCGTGCACAGTGTGGGGATACGTGATCCACTTGTCAAAGGGACACCGTTTTAAGATTGTTTGGGAACCTTTTACTGTCAACAAATGAACATTATTATTGAAAGATGTATTAGATTAATTTTGCTTTAAAAATAAAAATAAAGTATTGCTGACTAATATAGCTAGCGAACATCCTTTTTCGACGCAAATGCGGGGCCCTGTTACACGTTCCCCCAAAGTGTATGGTTTTGAGTTCCTCGACCAGTACCCCCTTAACTGGTACTGGCACTTCGTAAACCGCCACACGGTTGTGGTGGCTGGAGGGGGGGGGGTTGTTGCTCTCTGATCTGTACATGCTTTTAGCCCCTAGGTGACCAAACTTGGTGGCTTAAACTGAACCCAGCTCTTCTATGAGAGGATAGACGCCATTGCCCGAGGAGCGAGACACGCCTGTCAGTGGGGCTGACCCCCACGAGCGGGGCCTGGCGAGGACCAGCAGGAACCGAGAGAGAGATTGAAAGTGGAGGGGATGAGGTCCGTCGGCTAGACTGCCAACTTTGGTGTTGGAAACCAGGGTTTGAGCCTCGGGGTCGCATCCACACCCTGTGATTCTGGGCAAATAACTTAATCTCCCCGTGCCTGAATGTGTAATGTAAATACGGTGCTCGTGTAAAGCGCTCCAATACCTTCGGGTCGAGTTCGCGCTATGTAAATATGCAACAACAACAACAACAACAACAAAAAAAGTGGAAGATGTCTGGGGAAAGTGTGGACGACGGGGAAGCGGTCAGGCTGGGAGGGAGGGTCACAGAGCAGGGGCGACTGGGGATGGTGGAGAGAGGCTGTGAAGAGGATGGGAGAGAGATCTGTGGACTGCGGAGAGAGGATGGGTGAGAGATCTGAGGTCTGTGGACTGAGGCAGAAGACGAGTAGACAGACACCGAGTGAGATGTGAAAGAGGTCGACAGGCACCGGAAGTGCGATTCTGGGCGGAAGATCTGCCGACTGTGGAGCGAGAATGGAAGGGAGAGATCTGCGGTCTGTGAGCAGAGGCAGATGATGGGCTGAGAGAGATCCTGAGTGAGAAGAGAGACCTGCGGGCTCCGGAGTGGCTTGTCAGGGGAGGGAAGGAGATCTGTGGGCTGTGGAGAGAGGCTGAGAAGAGGATGGATGAGAGATCTGTGTTCTGTGGGCTGAGCACAGAATTAGTGAGAAGAGGCTGGAAAGGAGATCAGGAGGATCCCATTGAAGAGGATGGGAGGGAGATCTGCTGTGGGCAGTGAGGGGAGATGAGTACAGAGTTATTGAGAAGAGAGGCTACCATAGAACAGCAGGCGAGAAGGTCTGGGGTCTGCTGAGGGACGGAAAAGGGTGTGTGACTGGGAACTGCAAATTGTGGACAATAGAAGGGGTGGTCTGCGGACAGTGGACGGAGGAAGCCGCCGGCTGAGCAACAGATACAGCACTGGAGCAGCAGCACAAAATTAAAAACAACAGCCCCTATAATTAGGAGGTTGTTGTGGGTGGTGGCGGGCCGCTTTCACTTACCCGTGTGTTACCGTGACCTTGACGTTCTCAAGCCGGGCTTCGGCACAGTGGGCTTTGGCTCGATCAACTGTGCGCCCGTCCTGTGACCGAGGGAGCCGCTGTGAGAACAGAACCAAAGCACTCCCCGCCAACAAAAGGACACGAATAGCGTTCTCCAAAGCCACCTATGAGAGGCTACCAGAGAACAGCAGGCGGGAAGGTCTGGGGTCTGCCGAGGGATGGAAAAGGGTGTGTGACTGAGAACTGCAAATTGTGGACAATAGAAGGGGTGGTCTGCGGACAGTGGACGGAGGAATCCGCCGGCTTAGCAACAGATACAGGACTGGAGCGGCAGCACAAAATTAATAAAAACAACAGCCCCTATAATTTGGAGGTTGTTGTGGGTAGTGGCGGGCTGCTTTCACTTATCCGTGTGTTAGCGTGACCTCAACGTTCTCAAGCCGTGCTTCGGCACAGTGGGCTTCGGCTCAATTAACTGTGAGCCCGTCCTGTGACCGAGAGAGCCACCATGAGAACAGAACCAAAGCACTCTCCGCCAACAAAAGGACACAAATAGCGTTCTCCAAAGCCACCTATTTTTTTGTGTGCATATTTATATAGCGCGAACTCGACCCGAAGGATCAACAAGCGCAGCCTTCGGTAGCCGAGACCTAATAAACACGAGAAGGTCCCTGTCAAAAAAAAAAAAAAAAAACACGCCCACCAGTGTAAAAGGAAAACTTGTGATTTTAGCAATCTTAAAGTGCCTTTTCTCTTGATCGGATGAGGGCTGGTGACAGCTGCGCTGTCAAGCCATTCCTAAAAGTAGCAAAAACCACAATTTCTCTACAAGTTGACCATTGCTAATTGGGATATGGTTGGTCCGCGTCTTTAAAACACTGAGAAAAAAACGGTTGACTGGAATGCTTACTGCACTAGTGTTGCTACCTCACCAGTCTTTCAAAGGTCTGGCCAGTATTTTGCTTTTGTATCACACTAAGAAACGTAAAAATATCAGGACAATCATTAACATCTGGTATTTTGCCCCCTGTAAAATGTTAACTGAAAGTAACAAATACAAAATGAAAACATGCCAAAAGTGTCTGGATTATTTATGAAGGACATCTTAAGCAAACAGAGGCAGACTTTATGTGTGACAAAAGAAAACAGAGGCCTTTACACTAAATGCTTGTTCCAGTACCAAAAACTGAAGCATTCCACCCTTATCTTTTTTCGTCTTTTCTGTGAAACTCCCGAAGTGCAATGGGTATGCAAATATATAGGTCCCACAGATCACTCCAGCACAGGGTGCAATCTGCACCTCACTAACAAGTGGTCTGAGGTCTAGATTGCTTGTTTTCCTGGATCTGACAGTGGCCTCGCTTGACTGTTCATATCTGAAGAAGAACAAGATTGACTTGCATAAGGTTAGTCCCGTTCAATAAGGGCATAGGGAACTAAAACATGGACTGGAATTCTCCCCAAGTAATTGCTAGTGGCAGAGATGAATTCAAAGACTTCTCCCATGCCTTTTTGTTTTTCTCAGTAGAGCAACAATCTCAACGGAACTGCATGAGATATCACTTTTTAGCTGTTTTATCTCCAGACATGCACATTTCAAAAAGACTCATGTATGGTGAAGTGAGAATGCACAGGTAAAACTGAAGACCACGCAGGCTAAGTATATCAAGAAGGGGCGAAAGTGGAAGACTTGGAATTTCTGCTGTTCAATTTATGTCATCAACTCAATCCATTTCCCATGCTTGCTACAAAAAGTTATATATTGCACAATTTCAATCAATCATTTCTAGTAAAAGCATGAGGATTGTTTTTATAAAATAATTCAAACAATTAGTTAATTCTTCACCCACATGAAGCAGATCTTTGATAAATGGACGTGGCCATGTGTAATCTGAAAAGTCACTGTGTAGCCAACTGTTGGAGGGATTTTGCATATCGATTGATTGGGATTGACAGCATCAACACCAGTTTGAATATAACTGGAAGTAATTATTCTTTGAACATCGAAAGTAATCCAAGTGCCTCCCTTCCGTAGAGTTTGCCTTCACTGAGCAATGGCTGCGAGAGGGCGTTCCTTCTCCTCGGACTTGAAGTCATGGTCCAGCAATAGGAGGCCCAGGAGAGGGATGTACAACACATCTACCGGGCTGCATGATGGTGAGATCAGGTTCTGCCCTAAACTGCTTTCCACGCCGCTCATGGGAAGGGCCACTGTAATTATGTGATTGTGTGGCTGTGGTGATTTTTGCATAGTTCTAGATTAGCCGCATTTGCTACATAACCTATCATCTGCTGAATAATTTGCAGATTGTAACAAAAAATGTTGTTTTCTAACTAAAACTGTTCCAGAGTTACTATAAGTAAGTAAGTAAATATACTTTATTCGAATTTAAAATTCATGAAGTCATAAAAGCAGCAGGTTCATTACAAAGGCAAGTATAAAAATATTAAAATACATACAAAGTTACTCTAAAAATTGATTAAACTTTTCCTTTTCCTTATAATACTTTTTAAAAAACCCAGCATGATTGACACACTATATTCATCGTTTAGAGAAACTAAAAACAATAAGGCTGGGCGACATTGTCTCCATGAACCATGTTTTTTTAAAAGTGGCTTAATCCATCTTGATCTTTCGAACGAATAAAATTTACAAAAACAGATTACGTGCAAAGTGGATTGAGTGGACAAATTATCGCACGGGCAGTTACAGAGATTTCTAGCCCAGTCATTTGCTGTGGGAAAAGTAACTAGTCGAAAGAAAACATCAAACCTAAGTCTAGTTAGTAAGTATCGGTCAAAACCCTCTTGACACCAAATTAGATAAGGCTGGATGGAATAGGAGACTAGTGTAAGTTGATGTCGCTGTACAAGTTTCTTGTTTAATTCTACACCAAGTCTAAGTGATTCTACATGATGCCAACACAACTCCTTCAAGGCCTTGCCAGTAATCCTAGACATTAGCTCAGGTTGATGGTAAAACTCAGGTCTACCAAGGTCCCTGGTGAAGTTGCGTATATACTTCAACCAGGGTATCCTGGAAGCCCTGTCCAACCTTATACATTCCTTAATGATGTTTCTGTTTAACAATAGGGCCGGCGAGGTCCATACTTTATACCAAAGCAGAACTGGTTGTATACTAATCAAGTCACTCACGTGACGCACTCCCAACTCTGCATGACAATTAAAAACAGGGGAGCTGGCAGGGGTTGCCAAGATAAATCTAAGAAATGCGTTCTCTGCCTTTTGTATTGAGGACGAAATTTGAATCCCCCAAATTCCTGCCCCATATGTGGCTGTACTAATACATTTCGCCTGGTAAATTTTTAACAAGATCGTCGGTGGTCTCTTCCCCATCTATTTTGAAAAAGACATGAGTGAAGCAGTGGCTTTCTTGAATACCAAGGTCCTATTTCTAATAGCAGGCCCCCAGGACCCTGTTTCTTCGAGGACTATGCCCAGGTATGAAAAGGTTTTGGTTGAGGCAACTTTCTCCTTCCCGACATACAAACGACACTCTTTATTCTTGGATCTACCACAGGTCATTACGAACGTTTTGGATACATTAAGTTTTAGCCCCCTGTTATCCATAAAATTTAAATATGTATCCAGAGCAGTTTGTAGACCTCTTTGAGTCCGGGACATGATCACCGCGTCGTCTGCATATAACAGAGATGCAATTTGATGCTGATTAACCTGAGGAGAGTCACGTACCACAGCAACTAACTCTTTTTCTAAATCATTGGTATACAAGTTAAACAGAAATGGGGCAAGTACGCACCCTTGCCTCACTCCCCGCTTTACATAAAAAGGCTTGGTGCATTCACCTTTGGTACCATATCTAACTTTCGCCCTGGCCCCGACATACAGTTGACTTAAAAAGGAGATAAGCACTTCATCCACCTTTAAGTCACTCAAGATCTGCCACAAACGACTGTGGACAACACAATCGAAGGCAGCGCTTAGATCGACAAATACTGCAAAAAGTTTACCTTCTTTAGCCTGGGTGTATTTTCCTAAAAGTAACGTGAAATTAAGGACCTGTTCCACAGTGCCGCAGCCCTCACGAAACCCGTATTGTACCGGGGATAGGATATTGGCTTCTACTGCCCATTGTTGAAGGCGATTCAAAATGACTCGCCCAGAAACTTTCATAAATGAATCCAGTAGGGATATGGGACGATAACAAGAGGGTTTATCCCGGTCCCCTTTTTTAAATATGGGTATAATTATAGAGTCTGCCCAGGTGTCAATAAAGCCCAGTGCACAGCTAGCATCTAGTACGCGCGTGAGTAGGGGCGACCAAAGTTCAGGCTGATATTTATATAAATCTATAGGGACGCCGTCTGCGCCAGGCGCTTTATTACCCTTGCTCTGGGTGATTGCGTCAGAAATTTCTGTTAATGTGGCAGCTAACTCAATCGTGGCAAAATTATCCTCCTTTTGTCCCTGGGTAGCACTCCCCTTCTCTGCCAATTTATCTTTCCATCCTGGGTTATAAACCTCGGCAAAAAAATCTATCCACAAATCCTCTGTGATAGCCATATCCATTCTAACCACATCCCCCGAGTTAAAAAATGGAGCCTTAACAGCTAACCAGAAGGCCGAGCAATCCCTGTCTAAAGACGCATTATACAGACTTACCCATGCATCATTCTTGATTACTCGTTTGCGCAACTTTCTGGCCAGATTATATTCCTGCCTAAAATGCCTGATTTCTAATTGATTTCTCGTTTTTTTCCTTAAAGCATTCTTTAGGTGTGTATAGGCCTTGGTGCAAGCTGAATCGAACCAACCTTTACTGCTTGGTTTCCCATCTTTAATTGGACGTTGTAGGTCCTTTTTAATAATCTTTGAAATATTTGCAAAGGAATTCAGGACGTCTGTATGTGATACTTCATCCTGAAGGCATATGTTAATAGAAGTTAACGCCTGTTTAATAATGTTTCTGTTAGTATCTGCTGGATTGCTCTGTGACCATCTGAGAGCATACCCGGTCAAACTACTTAGGGTACAATTAGTTGTCCAGGCCAATTTCTCAACCAGGGTGCAATCTATTTTAAAAGGAAGCTGAAAACAAAAGCTAAGAGGGAGATGGTCACTCACCCCAATTATGTGTGTGACGAAATCAGTTAACCAGCATGAGTGAGAGTTGGTGATGGTGATATAATCAATCAGCGTGCTAGATCCTCTCCCCACATATGTTGGACTGAATTCCGTCGGGGGCCTACAGAGCAGGTTGACAAAGCCCAGATCGAATGAGGCCATCAGTTCATTAAATGAATCGCCCCCGCTATTATGAGCAAAGTGGGGAAGATTTTCAGATCTATATTTTTCCTGGTCACCACAACCACTCTGGTATTGTTTACAAAGGTAGTGGTTGAAATCGCCTCCCCAGATAATAATTGTGTCCCTTGAAGATTTATCTACAAGAGCCCCTAATTCCTTAATAAGGGTATTTATCGTATCGGTAACTAACCCCTTCTCAATGCCATTATGCATGTTAATGATAATGACCTCCACTTTAGGGGTCACTCGAATTAGGATAATTTGATAGTGGCTACAAGAGACCACCATTCTCAGTGATAATATCTCCAGCAAATTAGATATATAAATAGTCAGGCCACCTTTACACCTCCCGGAGTTAGAGGGACTAGCTGGTTGATGATAAGTTCTATACCCAATGATATGAATGGTATCAAGAGACCAAGTCTCTTGCAAGCATAGTATGTCTATGTCCTTGATAAAGTCAATCCAGATAGGATTGTCTATCTTGGAGCGAAGACCTGCTACATTCCAAAAAGCAATCCTGGTTCCTTTACTATAAACTAGGGCTGGGCGGAATTGGCGTAAGGCCTCTATGCGGAATTATGGAAAAATGTGTGGAAAACGAGCGCACGTTCTGAGGGTCCGTGTGCCCGGGACAGGAGTCCCTCGTGCCCGGGCATGCTCCCTGATCTCCCGGCCTGGCTGGGTTGAGAAGCAGGGACCGGCCCTGGGGCTGGGTTTCGGTCAGGGCCTGGGGTGTGGGAGCCCCGTCCTGCGGCCTTCCAAGTGTCCATCTACCCGGGACAAGGGTCCCTAGTGCAGAGCCCCGGAGCCCTGCATGGGCAGGCGGGAGCCCTACCGCTATGGCTCGGCTTGGGGCGGGTAGATGGGCGTCCTTTCGGTCCCGGCCATCTGGTCGCACCTTTCCCCTCGGCCATCTGGTCGCACGCAATGCTTTCCAATGGGGCAACCAGATGGCCGGGCTGACCTGGAAGTCCCGATGGGGGCTCATTTGCCTCCTGGATCCCAGCCAGGGTTCCAGGAGGTCGGGCACGTTCGCGCCCAGGGTCCCCTGAGTCTCACGGTGCGCACGGGTTCCCAGAAAGAGGGGTAGCTTTCCTCCAGATTAGTAGGGGCAGGGTATGCCGGAACACCCCTCCTGGGCTGGCGGTTCTTTGCCGGGGACCAGCTGGGCTATGCCCGGACAACACCTCCCCTCCGTCTGGGGACTCCCTCCTCCAGCCCACGGCGTGGCAAAGTGCCCGGGACAGGCTCCATGGGTCCCAGGCAGTCCTCCCCCGGGCGTCTGGGCCCGAGAGCTCCAGTGGTCCTCCCCGTGCCTGAGGCCCAGCCGGGGTCCCCGAGACCCTGGGAAGCAGAGCTCCCGAGCCCTGCGTGGGCAGGCGGGAGCCCTACCGGGAAGGCTCGGGCGGGCAGATGGGAGTCCTTTCGGTCCTGGCCATCTAGTCGCACCTTTCCCCTCTGCCATCTGGTCGCACGCAATGCTTTCCAATGGGGCGACCAGATGGCCGGGCCGCTCTGGAAGTCCCGATGAGGGCTCATTTGCCTCCCCTATCCAAGCCAGGGCTCCAGGAGGTCGGGCGTGTCCCCGCCTAGGGTCCCCTCAGTCTTGCGGTGCACACAGGTTACCAGAAAGGGGGGTAGCCTTCGTCTGGATTAGTAGGGACAGGGTACTCTGGGACCCCTCTCGGCCTAGTGGTCCACAGCCAGCAGCTGGACGGGCCAGGATGCCGCCCCAGCCCTGGGTCCGTCCCTGGCTCTGCCGCGTGACAGGCTGCCCTGGATGGGGTCCGTTGGGCCCGGGGAGCCTCCCCCTGCTGGGCTGGGTCCAGGGGCCCGAGGAGGGTGGCCTCCCTATCCCAGGCTCTGTCCTCGGTCCTGCTGAGTGGCAGGGTGCCCGAACGAGGTCCCGCATGCCCGGGGAGGCTTCCCCTTCGCCTCTGGGCCCGGGAGCCCCGGCTGGGTCCAGGGGCCCTGCCGGGCCCCGGTTCGGGTGCTCCAGCCCTGGGCCCCGTCCCTCAGACTGCTGCCCCGCCAAAGGCCCAGGACGGGGTTCCATCATGCCCGGGGAGCCCCCCCTTGCTCGGCTGGGTTCAGGGACTTCCTCCGGCCCGGGGAGGGTGGCCTCCCCACTCCGGGCTGTGTCCTCAGTCCCGCTGCATGGCAGGGTGCCTGGGATGGTGTCCGGCAGGCCCGAGGAGGCTTCCCCATCGTCTCTGGGCCTAGAAGCCCCGGCTGGGTCCAGGGGCCCCGCCGGGCCCCAGGTCGGGTGCTCTGGCCCTGGACCCCGTCCCCAGGCCTGCCGGCCCACCAAAGGCCTGGGACGGGGTTCTGTCGTGCCCTGGGAGCCTTCCCCTGCTCGGGTAGGTTCAGCGGCTCTCAGGGGAGCCGAGGAGGGCGGCCTCCCCACCCCGGGCTCCATCCTCGGTCCTGCCGCATGGCAGGGTGCCCGGGATGGGGTCCGGCGGGCCCGGGGAGGCTTTCCCTGCGCCTCTGGTCCTGGGAGCCCCAGCTGGGTCCAGGGGCCCTGCTGGGCCCCGGTTTGGGTGCTCCGGCCCTGGGCCCCGTCCCCCGGCCTCAGTGGCGTAACGAAATTTGCAGGGGCCCCTTGCAAGGTACACAGAGGGGCCCCGCTCTGGATTTAATCCGGAGCTCTCCGGCTTGAGTACAGTGCTGAGGGGGCCCCCTGCAGCTTGGGGCCCCCCGCACTGCGGGGGATGCGGGGGCCTGTGTTACGCCCCTGCCCGGCCTGCCGCTCTGCTAAAGGCCTGGGTTCCGTTGTGCCTGGGGAGCCTCCCCATGCTTGGCTGGGTTCAGGAGCTCCAGCCGGGGCCCCTGAGGGCCCCGGGGAGGGCGGCCTCCCCATTCCGGGCTCCGTTCCCGGTACTGCTGTGTGGCAGGGTGCCCGGGATGGGGTCCGGTGGGCCTGGGGAGGCTTCCCCTACGCCTCTGGGCCTAGGAACTCCGGCTGGGTCCAGGGGCCCCACTGGACCCCAGGTCGGGTGCTCCGGCCCCTGTCCCCCGGCTTGCCGCTCTGCCAAAGGCCCGGGACGGGGTTCCATTGTGCCTGGGGAACCTCCCCTTGCTTGGCTGGGTTCAGGAGCTCCAACCGGGGCCCCTGAGGGCCCTGGGGAGGGCGGCCTCCCCACCCCGGGCTCTGTCCTCGGTCCTGCTGCGTGGCAGGGTGCCCGGGATGGTGTCTGGAGGGCCTGGGAAGGCTTCCCCTGCGCCTCTGGGCCTGGGAGCCCCGGCTGGGTCCAGGGGCCTTGCCGGAACCCGGGTCGGGCGCTCCAGCCCTGGGCCCCGTCCACCACGCAGCCGCACTGCCAAAGGCCCAGGACGGGGTTCCGTTTTGCCCGGGGAACCTCCCCTTACTTGGCTGGGTTCAGGAGCTCCGGCCGGGGACCCTGAGGGCCCCGGGGAGGGCGGCCTCCCCACCCCGGGCTCCGTCCTCGGTCCTGCCGCGTGGCAGGGTGCCCGGAACGGGGTCCGGTGGGCCTGGGGAGGCTTCCCCTGCACCTCTGGGCCTGGGAGCCCCGGCTGGGAGACCCGGGTCGGGTGCTCTGGCCCTGGGCCCCTTCCCCCGGCCTGCTGCTCCACCAAGGGCCCAGGACAGGGGTCCGTCAGTCCTGTGAAGGCCTCCCCTGCTTGTCAAGGTGTCCGCGGGCCCCGGGTTAGGAGGGCCCGTCGGGTCCCCCTTGCAGCCTCCATGGCTGGGGCCCAGCTGGGGCCCTTGGTCTCCGGTCCCCCATACCCCGGAGCCCACTCACTCTTTCGTTGGGGCACAGAGTAACCAGATCGCTTCATGTTAGACCTGTCAGCCCTTTGGGTGGTCCCTCCTCATCATTATTTATTTTGTCCCACTTTTGCCTCAAACCCTGTTTGAATTTTTCCTTTTTGGGAACCACCAGACTTTTTCGTGTTGCTGCAGATTCAGGGAGCCATTTTAGCTACCCCTGAAACTTCTGTCTGAGGGCCTGAAGCACAAAATGGTGGCCACCTGTGACATCACCAGCATCCACTGGAACCTACCAGCACCTTCCAGAACATTCCAGAACTCTGTGACAGTTGGAGGCGGTTTGGAATGTTGGGGAGTTAAGAGAGAGAGTTGGCAGTTGGAGCTGGCAGTTGGCACCTGACTGGTGAAGAGAGAGCAGCACAACAGTGAAGGAGGAAGGAGTGAAGCAGCAGGGGTGGAAACTTGTGCCTGGAGTGGGGTCCATAAACCCACCCTTGATACTTGTCCCTACTGATGGATCCCAGCCTGTAGCCCTGTGTGGGAAGAAGCCAGAAAAAACTCATCCTAAGGACCTGGACAGCAGGAACAGGCCTTAGAAGCAGAAAGCAGCAAGATCCTGACCTGGAAACTGGTTTCCCTGGAGTCCGGCGTCGAGTAGCCTAAGACCTGGCGCCCGAGGTGGAGAAGCGGCGCTGACTGAAGAAGCAGACGTCGTACCCGGAGCCGCCTGAGGTCGTGAGAGGGCGCCGACGGAGGTCGTGAGGAATACCAAAGGTCGAGGAGGAAGTTAACCGAGGTCGAGTGAGCGGCGTCATCGGAGGAGTGAAGTCCGCCCTCCGGAGTCGTCGGAGACCGAGGTGAAGTGTACCGGAGGTCGGGAGTGAGGATCGCACTCCGGAGTCGCCCGGAACCTGAGAGGAGGAGCACCGGAGGTCGGGGGTGAGGATCGCACCCCGGAGTCGCCGGAAGTCGACATCGAGGCCAGGCCGGCCGACGTCATCGGAGCCGAGAGCGCCATCGGACCGGAGCCGCCCGAAGTCGACATCGAGTAGAGACTGCCCGACGCCGTCGAATCGGAGGTCGAGATCGAACCGAGGCCGCCGACATCGGACCGGAACCGCCTACCGGCGTCGTCTAGAACTGACATTGTGCCGAGGCCGCCGAGACCGAACCGGAACCGCCTCACGGCATCGACACGACTCCAGCGGCGTCGGAACATCAGAAAAAGGGCAGTAAGTGGAGTAGAGGGCGCCTAAGGCCCTGTGGAGACCTGAGAGACTGCTCTAAGGGGCTAGGGAGGTGCTGGAACCAACCTGACTGTGCCAGGGGTGAATTGGGACTAACCTAGAGAGGTTGTGTGGAGAGAGAAAGCCAGGGCACTGGTATTCCCCCCTTGATCTACCTCAGTTTAGGCCTCAGCCTTGTCTCAGCCAGGGAGTAGAACCCCTCAAGCCTTCCACAACCCTACAAGCTGTGCCTGGGCCAAATCAGCCCTTAGGGATTGAAAAGTGATCTGATTACATGAGTGCTGCTGTATACTTTTAATTATTTATTGGGGGCACTGTATTTATTGTGTTAACCTATTTATTGCTTCACTATATTTATTGGTCCACAGGACTTGTTGGTGTACAATATTTATTGGTTCAGTATTTATTGCCTCAGAATATTTAATTGCCTGTATTACCTGCACTTATATTTATGTCCCTTGTATTTATGATCATCCCTATTTATTGAATCTCCAGACAGTATTTATTTGACCTGCACTATTTAAATTTGTATATTGTGATTGTCTTATTTATTTTTCCAATCAGCAACTAAGAGAAAAAGATAAAGAAGAATATTTTCATAATTTTTACGGTGTAGAGTCGTTTTTGGAACGGATGCACGCATGGTTATTGTATGGGTATATTGTATGCTTAGCACGGTGCCTGTTTCCTGACCACTCGAGCCAAGCTACCACAGTGTGTTCGGGGAGTCCACCACCACCCTGCGGAGTGGGAGTGGGCTGTTTCCAACATAAATTGGTGTTCAGTGGTGGGATAGAGCTGTGCCTACGTATACTCAACAATAACTGTGGGTAGTCCATAGGCCTACACCGGGAGTTTTCTCAAAGCGGCCTTCCTAATTGTGGGTTTTTGTTTTTTTCCAAATTTACTCTGGTGGTGGGAGGAGGTATTATTAAAGGTACCCCCCTGCATAGTTACTGCACAAAAACCTGTCCTCTAACCTGAGTGGGCAAGATGGAGTTTGTACTAGAAAATCTAGAAACGTACACTGTGGCCCAACTCAGAGAGTTTTGCCAGCGGGAGGGGGTGTACTGTCCCCCAGGAGCAAAGAAGGGTGCACTCCAAACCAGCTTAAGGGCTTGGGGGGAGGCACGCCGAGAAAGCAAGGCTGAGGAGGAAGACAGGGATGGAGAGCCTGACCCCGAGGGGGCTGAGATGTACCAACCTGAGGTGGGGAACCTGTCAGCAGGGCCCAGAACCATTTCTAGGAAGGGCAGCAGTGCCTCTAGCGGTGGCTTGTCTGAAGTGGAGCTAACGGACCGGAGGGAGAAAAGACAGCTCACATGGGACTTAGCAAGGCTGGAAAAGGAGAAGGAGGAGCAGAGGATGGCCCATGAATTGCGACTGAAAGAAATAGATCTTCAGATCTTGAGAATCGGGGCACAACCTGTTCCTAATGGTGGCAGCCAAACCCAAGAGATCACCAGGGAATCTAAACCATACCTGCCAAAGGACATAGTGGCTAGCTATGGGGTGGGTGATGATATCGCCAAGTGGCTAGCAGCCTATGAGGTCTCGTTGAGGGCCCATGGGGTTCCAGAGAAGTACTGGGGAGGGGGATTGTATAAGTACATGCCTCCAGCTGGTAGGGATGCTTTATTGGCCCTCGAAGAGGATGAGCAGACCCACTACCCCACCATGAAACTGGCGCTCATCAGAAAGTTTGGACTAACACCTGAAAAGTACAGACAGAAGTTCAGGGGTAGTCACAAGCTGGGCACACAGAATTGGGTGGACTTCCTGGACTATGCGAAGAAGGCAATGGAAGGTTGGATTCAGGGCAGTGAAGTGAGGAACTACGAGGAGTTGTTTGACCTAGTACTGAAGGAACACCTGCTCGAGAAATGTTTCCCTGAACTGCGGCAACACCTGGTGGATAGCAAGCTGACCAGTCCCCGGAAGCTTGCTGAGGAGGCGGACATTTGGGCTAGTACCCGGGTGTCCACAAGGGGGACTGGAGGGGATACTCAAAAGGCCGGACAGGGCGCCCCCCAGAAGAAAGAGGGAGGGGAAAAGAAAAAGGAGTTCTCCAAAGGCCCCCAAAATAACTTCCAAGGGAAGGGAACAGGATTCACCTCTAAGGCTAACCCACCCAGAAACCCTAATCCTGGCCAGAGTCAGCAGCCAAGAGTTGTCCATTGCTACGAGTGCGGTGGCGTTGGACACTATAAAGGAGATCCGAAGTGCCAGAAACGACCACCCCCTCCCACTGGAGGAAAGACCCCCGGAGTAGCTAGTGCAGTGCTCGGGGAGGAGATGCCCTTAACTAAGGGAAGGGAGTGGGCGGGTGTCACTTTAGTGTCCCTGGGAGAACGGGAGATGGTTCCTAAGATCCAGGTGCCCGCAAATACCGCAAAGTATGGGCAGTGGGTCACCATCAATGGCCAAAGAGGGGAGGCTCTGAGAGACACAGGAGCCAGTATGACTATGGTGCGTAGCCAACTGGTGTCTCCAGAGCAGGTAATTCCCGATGTACTCCACCCAGCCGCGATGGCTGACGGCAGAACAGGCCACTATCCAGTGGCCGAGGTTCCCTTTGAATGGGGGGGGGTTGCAGGTTCACTTCGAGTTGCCGTAAGCCCTGCCGTGCCAGTCGATTGTCTGCTGGGGAATGATATGGAGCACAACGCTTGGAAGGAGGTGGAATACCGGACTCACACCGAGATGCTGGGTACACCTGACTGGGCCTGTGTTAGCACAAGGTCCGCGACTACCCGAAGAGGGAGTTCATTTCGGCTGGAGCCTGGAACAAAGGCCCAGCCAGCTGCCAGTCAAGGGAAGAACCGAGGACAGGAGGAGCCTGCCTCGGCGTCTCCACCCCGTAGGACGGATAGGCCACCGGAGGTGGTGGACCAGGAGTCTGCGGAGGGGGACGTTACCAACCTGGAGGACCTGCCCATCCCGGCCGAGTGGCACGTGGAGGGAGGCCCGTCCAGGGAGGAATTCTGCCAGGGCCAGAGGGAGTGCCCTACCCTTGAGGGGCTGAGGCGACAGGCCGAAGCCCAGGCAGCAGGGAACGTTGAAGGGAACTACAGTGTTTACTGGGAGGATGGCCTCCTCTACAGTGAACCCAAGGCACCCCTACATGGATCGTCACGAGCCTTGGTAGTTCCTCAACGTTATCGAGCCTTCCTTCTGGAGTTGGCTCACGAGATACCATTGGCAGGACACCTGGGGCAAGACAAGACCTTCGCCCGTCTTGTCCCACACTTTTATTGGCCTCAGATGAAAGTGTCGTCCGATACCTACTGCCGGACGTGTGTGTCTTGCCAAGCCAGTGGGAAAACAGGGGTGAAGCTGAAAGCTCCCCTGGAACCACTTCCTGTCGTTAGCACCCCCTTTGAAAGGGTGGGCATCGACATTGTGGGTCCGTTAGATCCGCCAACATCAGCTGGTCACAGGTTTATCCTGGTCCTGGTGGATCATGCCACACGGTACCCAGAGGCAATACCTCTGAGGACCATAACAGCACCTGTTGTGGCTAGGGCCCTGATGGGAATCTTTACCCGAGTGGGTTTTCCCAAGGAAGTTGTGTCCGACAGGGGGACCAACTTCATGTCAGCGTATATGCGGGCGATGTGGAAGGAGTGTGGAGTGACCTACCGGTTCACAACTCCTTACCACCCCCAGACCAATGGTCTGGTGGAAAGGTTTAACAAAACCTTGAAGGGCATGATCAGAAGTCTGCCTGAAAGCCTGCGGAGGAAATGGGACGTCCTCCTACCCTGTTTACTTTTTTCCTACAGGGAAGTGCCACAGAAGGGAGTGGGCTTCAGCCCCTTCGAGCTTCTGTATGGGCACCCTGTACGTGGACCTCTCAACCTGGTGAGAGACGGATGGGAAAGAACTCCCAGAAAGCTCCCCCAGGATGTGGTGAGCTACATGCTGGCCTTCCGGAGCCAAATGGCTAAGTTGTGGAAGCAAGCTTCTGACAACTTGGAAGCCAGCCAAGCAGTGATGAAGGCGTGGTATGACCACAATGCTCACCCGGTGGAGTTGGAGCCTGGCCAGAAGGTGTGGGTGATCGAACCGGGAGAGCTTAGTGCCCTCCAGGATCGCTGGTCAGGACCCTTTGAGGTGTTGGAGAAGAAGGGTAAGGCTACCTACTTGGTGGACCTGAAGACCCCTCGTCAGCCCCTGCGGGTGCTGCATGCCAACCGCCTCAAACCCCACCACGAGAGGCCCGAAGTCATCTTGATGATGGTGACTGATGGAGGAGAGGACGTGGAAAGCGAGCCTCTCCCTGATCTGTTTGCGTCTCAAGAAAAGGATGGGTCGGTGGAGGGAGTGATTCTCTCCCCATCTCTAACTCCTGAACAGCAGGAGGACTGTCGCCAGGTCCTGGGGCAGTACTCTTCGTTGTTCTCCCTTGTCCCGGGTAGGACTCACCTGTGCGTCCATGACGTGGACACAGGAGACAGCCCACCTGTGAAGTCCAAGATCTACCGGATGTCAGACAAGGTGAAGGCCAGCATTCACAGTGAAGTCACTAAGATGCTGGAGCTAGGAGTGATTGAACCTTCTAGCAGCCCCTGGTCTAGTCCGGTGGTGTTAGTACCAAAAGCTGCACCACCGGGTGCCCAACCAGAACTGAGGTTCTGTGTGGACTACCGGGGACTGAATTCAGTGACAAAAACTGATGCTCATCCGATCCCTAGGGCGGATGAATTGATTGACCGGCTGGGAGCTGCCCAATATCTAAGTACCTTTGACCTTACTTCTGGGTACTGGCAGATCTCTTTGACTGATGGAGCAAGGGAAAGGTCAGCCTTCTCCACGCCCAATGGCCACTACCAGTTCTGTGTGATGCCCTTTGGGCTCAAGAACGCACCTGCCACGTTTCAGCGCCTGGTAAACCAGATCCTCACCGGAATGGAGAGTTTCTCTGCTGCTTATCTGGATGACATAGCCGTCTTCAGTAACAGCTGGGAGGATCACTTGCGTCACCTGCAAGCTGTTCTCCAGGCCCTGAGACAAGCTGGATTGACGATCAAGGCCAGCAAGTGCCAGATCGGGCAGGGGTCGGTAGTGTACCTTGGACACTTGGTGGGTAGGGGAGCGGTGCAACCCCTCCAGGCGAAGATCGAGGCCATCATGGCCTGGAAACCCCCCAAGACACAGACTGAGGTCCGAGCATTTTTGGGCCTCACGGGATACTACCGCCGCTTCGTGAAGGGGTACGGTACCATCGTAGCCCCCCTCACGGAGCTCACGTCCAAGAAACAACCTCGACGGGTAGTCTGGACGGAGGCTTGTCAGCAAGCCTTTGAGAGATTGAAGAAAGCCATGTGCGAGGCCCCGGTCTTAAGGGCCCCAGACTTTTCCAAGAAGTTCATTGTCCAGACAGATGCATCAGAACATGGCATTGGGGCAGTGTTATCGCAACTCAACGAAGAGGGTCTGGATCAACCCGTGGTCTTCCTATCCCGGAGACTACTTCCCAGGGAACAGAAGTGGAGTGCAATAGAGCGTGAAGCCTTTGCAGTGGTATGGGCTCTGAAGAAGTTGCGGCCATACCTGTTTGGATCGCACTTCCTAGTTCAGACCGACCACAGACCCCTTCGCTGGCTGATGCAGATGAAGGGGGAGAATCCCAAGTTGTTGAGGTGGTCTATTTCCCTACAGGGGATGGACTTTCAGGTGGAACATCGGCCTGGAGTGGACCACGCCAATGCAGACGGTCTCTCAAGGTATTTCCGCCTTAGTGATGAGAACTCCCAAGGGGTTGGGTAGCTCTCCCCACTTTCAGCTGGGGGGGACGCGTGTTAGACCTGTCAGCCCTTTGGGTGGTCCCTCCTCATCATTATTTATTTTGTCCCACTTTTGCCTCAAACCCTGTTTGAATTTTTCCTTTTTGGGAACCACCAGACTTTTTCGTGTTGCTGCAGATTCAGGGAGCCATTTTAGCTACCCCTGAAACTTCTGTCTGAGGGCCTGAAGCACAAAATGGTGGCCACCTGTGACATCACCAGCATCCACTGGAACCTACCAGCACCTTCCAGAACATTCCAGAACTCTGTGACAGTTGGAGGCGGTTTGGAATGTTGGGGAGTTAAGAGAGAGAGTTGGCAGTTGGAGCTGGCAGTTGGCACCTGACTGGTGAAGAGAGAGCAGCACAACAGTGAAGGAGGAAGGAGTGAAGCAGCAGGGGTGGAAACTTGTGCCTGGAGTGGGGTCCATAAACCCACCCTTGATACTTGTCCCTACTGATGGATCCCAGCCTGTAGCCCTGTGTGGGAAGAAGCCAGAAAAAACTCATCCTAAGGACCTGGACAGCAGGAACAGGCCTTAGAAGCAGAAAGCAGCAAGAGCCTGACCTGGAAACTGGTTTCCCTGGAGTCCGGCGTCGAGTAGCCTAAGACCTGGAGCCCGAGGTGGAGAAGCGGCGCTGACTGAAGAAGCAGACGTCGTACCCGGAGCCGCCTGAGGTCGTGAGAGGGCGCCGACGGAGGTCGTGAGGAATACCAAAGGTCGAGGAGGAAGTTAACCGAGGTCGAGTGAGCGGCGTCATCGGAGGAGTGAAGTCCGCCCTCCGGAGTCGTCGGAGACCGAGGTGAAGTGTACCAGAGGTCGGGAGTGAGGATCGCACTCCGGAGTCGCCCGGAACCTGAGAGGAGGAGCACCGGAGGTCGGGGGTGAGGATCGCACCCCGGAGTCGCCGGAAGTCGACATCGAGGCCAGGCCGGCCGACGTCATCGGAGCCGAGAGCGCCATCGGACCGGAGCCGCCCGAAGTCGACATCGAGTAGAGACTGCCCGACGCCGTCGAATCGGAGGTCGAGATCGAACCGAGGCCGCCGACATCGGACCGGAACCGCCTACCGGCGTCGTCTAGAACTGACATTGTGCCGAGGCCGCCGAGACCGAACCGGAACCGCCTCACGGCATCGACACGACTCCAGCGGCGTCGGAACATCAGAAAAAGGGCAGTAAGTGGAGTAGAGGGCGCCTAAGGCCCTGTGGAGACCTGAGAGACTGCTCTAAGGGGCTAGGGAGGTGCTGGAACCAACCTGACTGTGCCAGGGGTGAATTGGGACTAACCTAGAGAGGTTGTGTGGAGAGAGAAAGCCAGGGCACTGGTATTCCCCCCTTGATCTACCTCAGTTTAGGCCTCAGCCTTGTCTCAGCCAGGGAGTAGAACCCCTCAAGCCTTCCACAACCCTACAAGCTGTGCCTGGGCCAAATCAGCCCTTAGGGATTGAAAAGTGATCTGATTACATGAGTGCTGCTGTATACTTTTAATTATTTATTGGGGGCACTGTATTTATTGTGTTAACCTATTTATTGCTTCACTATATTTATTGGTCCACAGGACTTGTTGGTGTACAATATTTATTGGTTCAGTATTTATTGCCTCAGAATATTTAATTGCCTGTATTACCTGCACTTATATTTATGTCCCTTGTATTTATGATCATCCCTATTTATTGAATCTCCAGACAGTATTTATTTGACCTGCACTATTTAAATTTGTATATTGTGATTGTCTTATTTATTTTTCCAATCAGCAACTAAGAGAAAAAGATAAAGAAGAATATTTTCATAATTTTTACGGTGTAGAGTCGTTTTTGGAACGGATGCACGCATGGTTATTGTATGGGTATATTGTATGCTTAGCACGGTGCCTGTTTCCTGACCACTCGAGCCAAGCTACCACAGTGTGTTCGGGGAGTCCACCACCACCCTG